>NC_073303.1:113690437-115115437 GCF_027595985.1 Sorex araneus | reverse complement strand
GAAGTTGACCTCCCAAGCAGCCTTCAAGAGGCCTGGGGAACCGGAGGTACTTGGAAGCCTCTAGGGTTGCATGTGGAGATGCTCATCATATGAGGCCAGGGATCAAACAGTGTGTTCTGCTGCCCTCAAAGGACACATCTGTATCATCTCTCCCTTTCTATGTGTATACTCTGTACTACTTCTCTTGATTTTTATTAATATTCCATGCAACATATACAGACCTTGAATAAGAAGTTTCTTATTTTTGAAATTCAAAATTTGAGAATAAATTATTCCAGATAAACTTCTTCTGAAACTTGTCATTCAAACTAAGTAAACAAATTCGGGGAAAATTCTTTGGTTAATTAGACAATTTTATGTTGATTTTTAATTCCTAATCTTCTTTTTCTCCTAAAGAAAATAAAAAGAAATAACATTCAAGGGAAAACAATATGTTTCTCAAGTTGATTTCACTCCTTGGTTCTGGAGCAAACTGCAGAATGGAATAAAAACTGTGGATCAGGAGATCTGAAAAACAAGTATATTCTTATTAGTTGTGATATTAAATATAAATCTCTCTATCTTGGTATTTCTTTCTCAATTTTATGTGGATTATTCATAACAGGATTATCATAAAAAATAATGAGATTAAAACCATAGCCAGTGATTCCCTGAATAGTAGTATTTTGTGCACTGTCTTTTATTACAATGTCAGCTGAGAGTCCCTGGTTAGGTTTCAAAGTGGAGTTTTTCCAATTTCCCCATATCCATGTGGATTTCTCCTGGGTACTTCAGCTCCCTCCTCCCCTCAAAGATGTGCACAGTTCGGTCATTGGCTTGTATCAATTGTATCAATCAGCCACATGGATCCGGGAGATTGCTTTTAAATCTCTGGATGCTGGCCATTGATGGGATTATAGGGCCCCGGGGGCAGTCCCTGGGTGTGACCGCCTAGTTACTGGAAAATGGGAAATCTGGGCCGAAGAGGCCCAGTCCTGATCCGAGCAGGCTTGGAGGTCTCAGCCCCGGGTCCCACACACCTAGGTTCCTCTGGCGGTACCCTCATGTGTGAGGCTCATCTGAACATGTGGAGAGAGGCTTTAAGCATGGCTGTGGCTAGGCTCTGGAGGTCTTCAGCTGTGGGAGTTTTGCTCAGGGCGAGGAGGGAAGCTGGAGCCCATCCCCTCCGAGGGGCCCTGGGGAAGATAGCCAGGCACGCGGGCCAGAGACTGTAGTTATTTCACTCAAACAAAAATTTTCCTAAGAACTTAACAACATGGAGAATTTACTCTAGCGCCGTATATGCCAAATGTATGACACAATTCAATGGTGTTATTTCTCTTCTCCATCAGAGCTTTTTGCAGACTACTTGAAGACTGAAAGGTGTGAAAATATGATGTCCAGCATGCAGAGAGAAAGTACAGGGGATAAAATGCATATCGTGCTATCAGCCAATTCATGTTTAAACCTGGCACCTCATGGCCTTTCAACTGTCAATAGGTGCAACTCTGGGGACCCAGGGGGACCTCTGGGGTGACTTTGGAAGCTCCTGAGCACCATCCTGTGCCCTGGGTAATCAACATTCTGCAGAGAACAATCTCAGGCCTTTTGAGCACTGTACTGCTGATATAGGTGACTGAGAATCACTACCAGGATGCTCAGAGCCTCCTCAGCACTGTTGAAGAGACATACAAATGTAAAAGTGAATAAATAAAAAATACACAATTTTCATGTCTACGATATTTGTTTAACTAATCGATAACACAAATACCAAGAGGCTCAATAGTCTTAGCAACCTGCATGCTGTCTTCATTCCTTCTTGAATCTTTTTAGTTATTTCTTTGTGAACTTTTTGTTTTATCTTTACATTTATGTGAGAGATATTTAGCTCTCATATATGCAGTGTAACCAAAGGTGGCTGTCTCAGGTGAGAGAATATTAAAACAAAGACCGCAAATCTGATAAAGTTAATCATGTTGTGCACGAAGTTGTATGTGTCATAATACGTCAATGTTTCTGCCATCCCCAAGGTCACATTGAAATGTGAACTTCAAGGAATCAGATGTCAGAGACCCCTTTATATCAGTCGGTCTCAACAGTTTATTTGATCCTTCTACCCTGTACCATGTGTGATCATAGTGATTTAACAGGGAGAAGTGGCTAGAGGTGGAAGGTATAGGAGAGAAGAGAATATGAGAATCTAAATCATAAAATTCACAAATCATTTTTGTTTTGGGATTGTGGGTCACACCCAGGGATGCTCAGAAGTTATTCCTGGCTCTGCACTCAAGAGTTACACCTGGTGGGCTTAGGGGGCTATTCAGGATGTTGGGAATTCAAATCCAGGTCAGTTGCATGCAAGACAAATGTTCTACTTATTGTGGAAAACAACAAGCTCTATCTAGATTATAATTAGAGGATATTTATAATACAAATGTTTCAAGTACTCAAAAGATATTATCAGTTTTCCCTTTTTGAGACAGGTAGCAATGATTTTGTGGTGAAGTGATACCTTTTGTCATTTACAGAGGCAAATGGAACTAGTGGTTTTAAAATGCACAACTAAACAATTTGGAAACTTTTCTTACTCTATCAGAAGTATTTAAAAAAATCATGTGTAAAAGAATATTTCATAACAAAGTGCAGCAGTTAATTTTAGGAAATAGTTAACAGATTCCATTGACTTTCAATTTTATGCCCAGGAAAAGGCTACTATTTTATACCTATAGAATTCAGTTGCTAACTTAATGAAATACCCATTAAAGTGAATTCAGAAAGATAGAGTAAAATGTTTGAAATACAAACTACCCTTCACTGTTTTGAAATGGTCTTCACAGACTGATTAAAATACATGAAGAGAAAAATATTACTTACACCTTGCACATAGCAATAATTGAGCTCTGATTCAGAGGAGGTACTAAGATATAATGCAGAATTGTAGAAAAGTAGCTTGCAATCAGAAATTTCATTTGTAGGAGGGTTGATAACCTCCCAACAATTTTTCCCTCCAAACACCTGCTTGAAGGGCAATATTTAAATTCTCAAAATAACTTCTGAAAGCTTTAATTTCCTACTGTATATTCTCAGTAAGTTTTGCAACTTTCATGATTAACAAGGTTATTGCTTATTTACATAAGCACACTCTCTCCCCCCTGACCCACACACCCTTCTGAATTCTAGAGTTAACTACTAGGCTTATTTAATAGCATTACACAATTTCCATGTCAATAGTCTTGGTATAATACATTTAGGAAAGGGTTCACAGACAATATATCCCATAGCAAAGAAACTGAGTCTGGTACTGATAAGATTTCTGTTAATGGAAAAACAGTTAAAAAACATAAAATCTGCTGAAAAAAATTCAACTTTATTTCTCTTTCCTAAGGGTCGGATGATTTTTTCCTGGAAGAATAAACTCAATTTTCCTCCACTGGATTCACCCTATATTTAAGTTCATAAGTATCATTAAAGTTAAGATTGATTAGTTCCATAATACAATGTACTAATAGTTATAGTGTACTATGATGATTTTTGTCTGTTTCAAGCTATAGATGTATTTTTCCATATTTTAACAAGTGCATTAGCACAGGACAAACAAGAAAGCACTTTATTATGTATTAACTTCTATACTAATCATATACCTATATTATTTATAATGCTAGAAGACTGAAAATTAAAGAAAATAACTAGTGAATCCATAAAGAACTCACACACAGACTTTCTAAAAACACAGACTTAGAAGCAATTTTAAATCTCTTCTTTTAATGTGACAATGACCTTTCGCTCATTTCAAAAGACTTTTAGGTACTGCTGGTCGCCTACGACTTCAATTAAATCCTACCCTCTCCTGAGATGGGGCATCAAGATCTAATTCAGTTCCAAGTAGCAATAACATTTCATTATCTCCTCCAGTTATCTGCACTGCCAAATGATAGTATTTTCTGAGAGTCACAGATGTCACTGTTGTAAGCAAGAACCAGTTTGGGAATATCTATAGAGCCTAAGAACCACTGTGGGCTTATTTAATGCTTTTATCCCGTATGAGCCATATTTGCATATAGCAAAAAGTCTTCTCCCAGTATAGCATACTTCAAATAAAAATAATGATATTATAGTCTACTTACAAAAACAATTAAGTCTCCATGTGCCTCAAAGTCATTCAAATTTCAAAACGGCAAATCAGGACAAAGGTTAGCTTTTGTTGTTACCGTGGGCAAAGTATTTTTATCTGGAACTAACGTGTACTAGGGACCAGACAGCTTCTAATTAGTAAAGACATATTAACTCAAAATAAAATGAAGTTTGTCAACTGGCCATGTTGATTAATTTACAGTGTTTTATTTTTTTTTCCCAGTAAGCACTATCTAATACTCGTCTTCTAGTCCCTTTTCCCTTCAGCATATTCCCAGTTGGTATTAGTAATGTTTATCAGACACACATGGAGGAAGTGTATGCTCTAATGATTTTTTCAACGTGGCTATATCCTCTACATAGTCAGACAAAAGTCATTGAAGGTGACAGAGAGAACACATTGTATATTGCTTCTTTGATTCTTTCTGATTCCAGACCCTTCTTATACTCAAATGTTTCAAGGACAAGAGCTTATAACATACATCCTTGCAAATAAGCTCCATTTTATACCTCTGAAAAACAATTCTGTTTAGACTTCTGTGTGCTCCAAGTAATATCCAAATAATCCCATTTTCTAACTTTCCAGTCAATGCAGATTTTGGCCTGCAACACGATTTTAGTCAGGTTATACAGACATATAAGGGAAATAAAATCTGTCTTAGAGACCTACTATTACATGACTTCATAAAATTTTTGTCCAAGGAAATTTGAGATATTTATGGAGAGGATCATTAAAGACTCCTTCTTGTGTGTTAACTTTGCTCATATGATGACATGGCAAATTAGCTTTATGATATTCTACATTCAGAATAAGCACCTATGCTATGCTTCAGTACACTCACAGGTGGTACTATGGTAACAGAGAAACACACAGTCGCCTTCTTGAGAGGCTGACAGCCATCTGATAAGACAGTTTTACTCAGCTGACAGCCACAAAGCAATAAAGAGGGTTCAGAAGATTATTTTCTAAAGGGCAGGTTAGATTATAAGGCTCTCCATTAATTCATTTGTTTATAAGTCCCAAATGAGTTAGGGTGCTATGAATACCAAATTAGTGAGCTCTTCATCTTCAATGCAGCTCCATTAAATACGAAATGTGAACTGTTTTTCCATTGTTAGGGGAACTCAGTTTTGTTCAGGCATCTGCTTTATCTTGTTGTTCACCTCATTCGAAGAAAAATCTAGTCAGCTATTCTCTCTGTCATGATCTCTTTGTTTATTTCGAAATCACATTACATCTTTGAAAGATCTATTCCTGTTATAAGATTCAATATTCAATTTTCATTATTATATTCAATTTTTATACATTTACTTTATTGCTTCCTGTATAATTATAAACCTCATTTAGTAGTCTCCTCAGGCACCTTTATAGTAGGTTGCTTGATATATTTATTAGAGTGTGGAGGTGCTAGGTGAATTTCTACATAGCAAAAGCATTATGGAAGTGTGTGATAGCCCAGCCTAAAATAGCAATTGTAGTCATTTATGGTTGTAAGTCTAAATAAACTAATATATTGCTCTATATATTATAATACAACTATAATACAACTTCGTTCTCATAAACTGAAGTTAAGAAAAAGAGGTGAAAATAAGAACTGAAGCTATAGTGCTGTGGGTAGGTGCTTGTTTTGCATGGGGATGACGTAGGTTTGATACCTGTCAGAGCATCTGATTCTCTGGGGCACTGCCAGGAATGATCCCTGAGCACAGAGTCAGGAGTAAGCCCTGAGTACTGATGAGGTCAGTTCACTCCTCCTCCAAAGGAAAAAAAAAATGAATAGGAAAGAAAATAAAAGAAAAAAATCATTCTGATTGTACCCTTTGGCTTAGAAAAAAGGACAATTACAGAAAAGAGAGTCCAGTTTGTGCTATTTCAGTAATACAATGATGAACAGTACCTTAAATAATGGTGGAAGAGAAAGAAAGAAGCTCAATAAATTAAATTGCAAAAGTTTTATTGCATCTACTGAACAATCCTTATAGTGATTTCTCACTGTGTCTATTTGCACATTCATTTTTATAAATAAATTATTTGCTTGTGCCAGTACAAGTAAGCATTTGTTCTCTAGCCATGATTAGACCTCCACTAATCCTTAACATCTCCAAGTGCTGCAAACACTTGTCCAACTGGTAGTCTATCTCTTGGATGTTTTCTTGGATGTGTGCATAAAGGTAGATGAGTGTACTAGTAAACAAGGCAAACCTAGGAAGGGATTTGAGAAATTTAAACTTCATCAAATAGGGAACACAAAATTATGCTGTGATTTTAAGCATAAGAGAGACAGATAATTCGTTCTTTCTAAAGAAATTTTGTAGGAGGGTGGGTTTAACAGAAACTTCTATTGACACTCACATCTTGTCAGGCATTGGTTAGGAAAATATTCTTTTTTATCTTTACTTTTGTGCCTTGTTTCTTCTATGATTATCACATCATTAAAAATTCCTATCTCTGGGTCTGGAGTGGTAGTACAGTGGGTTACTGGGTAGGGTGTTTGCTTCCTTGCAGCTATCCCAGTTTTCACCCCCCAATATCACACACGGTTCCCCAGCCCCCACCTGGAGTGATCCCTGAGCACAGAGCAAGGAATAAACTCTGAACATTGTTTGCTGTAGCCCATCCCCTCACCTCACATGCTTATTTCCAGTGAGTCATTAGGTGGATTCTCTTTTCTAACTTTTCTAACTTTTTGAATAATTGATTCTCTTGGGGAGGTTCTCATTTCATGGAGCTGAGCTAAGATTCTGAGCTAAGAAATGATACTTGCCTCAGACCTTTCCATTTCCCTATGAAGCTGGGAAATAATTATGAACACAGCTAAAGGAGTGGAGGGTCAGTAAGTTGGGTCAATGTAGAGTGTTTACTTTGCATATATAAGGTTGTAGGATTGATTTATTAATTCACATACACACATACACATACACACACTCATGTGAACAATATTATTCAGTGGATATGTGATGAGATTGAATGGTAGCTTTAGAAGGTAGACCTTCTCTATAGCTCTGATTTGGTTAGGGAAAGAGGTATGTAGGAGTTAAAGATGACAGAATTTCTAACCTGGATATTCAATAAGAATATTGTTAGAACTGAAATTGAGTACAGAAAGAATAAGTGATTTTGCAGACAAAAGAATTCTGCTTTGATGCGTGAAGTTAATCAACCAGTTGGAGAACATTCTGGTGTATAGGCCCAATCATGCATAAATAAAGAAATTCCTCCTAGAAATGCAGCAAACTCAAGATTTTTTTTGCAACTTTTTCAATAGAAATAATATGTTCTCAACTTCATAATATTTTATTCGAGAAACTCCTTTTTATTAGTGGTGGAACTGTGGGTGCTCCCCCAAGCAGTGCTCAGAGAAACATGAGTTGGGCTATTTCAGGCAGGGTTTGGGGACACCAAGAGCTACATCTACAAGTGTCCACGTACTGTGTAGAACCAGGCAGGGGAAAAATTGAAATAATGGTGGTGGGAAGGTGTCATGGTGGAGGCATTGGTGTTGAAATATTGAATGTAATCCATTAATATAAACAACCTTATGAAAATAAAATTATAAAAAAAAGAACCACTGTACTATCTCTCTGCCTTTAAGCAGGTATCATTAAAAATTATTAAGCACTAAACAAGTATAAGTTAATGCCATATTTATATTAATGTATTAAAACATAAAATAATTATATAAAATAATTTGTGTATATTAATTTTGGTGATGTTTTCTGATACTTTTTTTGGTTATTTTTGACAGAATCAGTTTATAATATGAAGAATCTTTGGATATCATCTTTTCCAGATATAAGAAACAGAATATTTTTACATTTGCTTTTATTGTATTCTTTTATGTTTGCTTAAATGTAAAAAGAGTAATTCAAGTCTTATAATTTTGAATTTGAATTCTATAATACATAAATTTTTAATTCTAACTGTATCACTGTCATTCCATTGTTCATCGATTTACTCGAGCGGGCACCAGTAACATCTCTATTACACTCATCTCTGAGATTTTAGCAGCCTCTCTTTACTCATCTTTCTCAACAATTGCAGGCTCTTATAGGGTCAGTGGTATGAGACCTATTGTTACTGGGTTGAATTTCCCTCCGCCCCCACAGCAGAGCCTTGACAGTTAAGGACCTCAAGAACCCAGTCACGACCATGCTCAGGCCACTCTCCACACATTTGGACGAGCCTCATGCATGGGGGAACCAGTAGAGGAAACCAGGTGTGCGGGATCTGGGGCCAAGATCTCCAAGGCTGCTCGGATCGGGACTGGGCCTCTTACACCCAGATCCCCCATTTGCCAGTAGCTAGGTGGTCACACCCAGAAGCTGCCCCCGGCACCATGTGATCCCATCAATGGGCAACATTTAGAGACTGTAAAACCAGCTCCTGGAAGAGACAACACAGTCTCCTGCCCCCAAGACTGGCTGTCTTCAATATTCAATAATTCTAACTAACTATTTATTAGGGCCAGACAGGTAGTGCAGTAGGTAGGGAACTTGCCATGCAGGGGGCCAATCATGGTTTGATCCCTGACTAATCATATGGTCCCTGAGTCCACCAGAAGTAAGCCCTGAACACTGCTGGGTGAGACTTAAAAAACATAAAAGAAAGATATGTTTATATTTTATTTACGTGGGTGGACACTTGATGCAAATAATTTTGCTAGAGAGAACATAGAAGTGGGTAACTGTATAAGTAGAATTTGTTCAAAATGAACTTTATCTTCAATATTATTTTATCTATTTTTAATTCAAATATACATTAATTCTAGAATTCTTTAGATTTACAGAGCCTAGAGTCCACATATATGTTATATGTATTTATCATATTGTTAATATCTTTACTGTGATATCAATGTAAGTCTATACAGTCTAGGAAAAGGCAGAAAAAGTGAGAAAATATGAAATGTGTAGGTGTATTTCAATTACAAGTATTTTTCCCATGTGATTCATAATTAAAGCAAGATGCTTTTTATGTTACTGGGTTAGATAAAAATCAATAACATATAAAATTGGAAACAGAAACATATGTGTTAAATGGGAGATTATGAGGATGAATGAATTAATGTTCTCTTCATGACTTCAAAATATGTGAGCTTCTTAAAGTGTGTGGGGTGTAGCCTGAAGTCAAATCATGACTAATATTGAACTTCCTAAAGCACTTTCCAAAACATCATGTTCTTTCATTAGCTCCTTGTTTATTTACAACATGACCTGGCTTGGTTCCTGGTATACTTGGAGACTGACTAAATACAGGGATAAATTTTGTTGATTGAAATATACTTCTGATGGCAATGTCAAAGCAACTGTTCTCTTGTAATGAAAACTGATAAAGAAATCAGTTATTGATTGCTTGACCAAAATTGAAAAGAGTCTCATTTAAAAATTCGATTTTTCTTATATTCAGGCCATTTGTTTAGTTCCCACTTAAAAAAATGATCAGCTATTATTTTCCTTAGAGACCTGATTCTCCATCCCTCAAAGAAAGTCACATGTGTAGGGACAATGATTTAGGAGTCAAGAGCACACAGAGGAGATTCTTCAATTATACTTCTGGGAAACTGGACAGCTCCACAAAGAACAGCAAAAACAAGATCATACACATAGTAGAAAAAACAAATTCAAGAGGGATTAACATCCTGAATGTAAGACCTGAAGTTGTGATAACCATAAGACAAGGCATAACAACAGCACTGTAGCACTGTAGCACTGTCTTCCCATTGTTCATCGATTTGCTCGAGCAAGCACCAGTAACGTCTCCATTTTGAGACTTGTTGTTACTATTTTTGGCATATAGAATATGCATGAGCAACTTGCCATGCTATTATTGTTATAACAATAATAAAATAAAACTGAATAAAAAATGGGCAGTAGATCTGATTAGACGCTTGTCTAAGAAAAGCATATGGATTATGGATAACTAATAGCACATAAAAAGATGGTAGTCACTAGTTTTTATTAGGGAAATAATAACCAGAGCAGCAAAGATATTATTTCACAGCTGAGAAACATTATCATCCAAAATATATGAATCAGATGTTGGAGAGGTTGCGGAGAGGAGGGCAATGCATGTTAAATGTGAGAATATAAACTGGCAGAAGCTTTATGGAAAGTTATTTCTTATCTGAATATTTACCCCTAAATTATTAAAAAAATACTTACTGAAGTTCCTTTCCTTGAATATATTTGATCCCACTTAATCTTTTAGCATCCCTTATGATCCCCTGAGCATTGCCAGGACAAATTCCTGAGTACAGAGTGAGGAATAACCCTCAAGTACCACAAGGTGTGATCCCCAAAGAAAAATAACCAAAAAACCAAAAACTAATTCTGAGAGAATTACATTTTCCTGCTTATAGCAGTGTTATTTACTTAAAATTGGAAACAATATAAGTGCCTATAAAAGAGATTTGGTGAATAAATTGTAGTGTATACATTCAGAATGGCACACTGGCCAACTATATTTATAAAAAATAGATGAAATCCTGCTAATTTCAACAATGTACATTACTTGGAGAGTATTACATTTAGTGAAATAGCATATATTACAAACTCACAGGTAACACATAGAAAATCCAAAAAACATTTGTGCAAAATAAAGCAAAAATAAAATTTTATACTGTAACGCCATTGCCAAAAACTAGAAGACAAAGGGGATGGGAAGGGTCAATGCAGTGCAACATGTTTGTTGTGTAGTCATGTAGGACTTAACTTTCATCTTAGCAATGAACTTAATGTAGTCTGCACTGATGTTGATTCTGAATGATACATCTCTTTTTTTTCTCTTCTTGGGTCACACCTGGCAATGCACAGGGGTTACTCCTGGCTCTGTACTCAGGAATTACTCCTGGCAGTGCTCAGGGGACCAGATTCGATGCTGGGAATCAAATCCAGGTAGGCCAAATGCAGGACAAACACCCTACCCGCTGTGCTATCTCTCCAGCTCCCCCATCTCTAACATTTTTATAGTGTTATGTACATTTTTTTCTTTTTTGTGCAATACCCATTGGAGGTCAGGGGTTACCTCTAGTTCTGCACATAGGAATTACTCCTGGCAGTGCTTGGGAAACCATATGGGATGCTGGGAATCCAACCCGGGTGTGCCGTGTGCAAGGCAAACACTGTAACTGCTATACTATTCCTCCTATCCTGATAAAATGTCTTTTTAGCTTTAAAATATTGCAAAAAATACATTTATCCAGGATAATAGCTTTAAACGTATTGGCTTTATTTTTATAGCAGTACCAATATTAGTGCCTTATGCTGCAGTGCTATTGCACCATGCACTGCTTAAGTGCCAGGATCCCTCCATCATTAACCCAAGTCCATTCCTGCTATTTCCAGAAAGCAATTTAAATATAAATCAAATTTATTGAAATATCATTTTATCAGAATGTTTTGTCTTTGACAAAGTACAAACTGTCATTGTGAATGTACAAGTTAGTATCATATATCACTGTCATCCTGTTGTTTGCTGATTTACTTGAGCGGGTACTAGTAATGTCTGTATTCCCCTCAGCCCTGAGATTTTAGCAGCCTCTCCTTACTCATCTTTCCCAATGATTGGAGGTTCTTTCGAGGTCAGGGGAATGAGACCTATAGTTACTGTTTTTGGGATATCTAGTATGCCACGGGTAGCTTGCCAGGCTCTGACATATACTATTTAGTATATGTATAAATATATATATTATACTTTACACTTTAATCACTGATCAGTAAACTATCGTTGTAAGAGTAAAATATGTAACTGCTGGAATCATAATAAGGCTTTTTTTCCTACTTCTATTTATTGTCGCTTTGCTCCTGAAGACTTGGCTAAAATAAAAAAGCAATACTTCATATGAGAGGAAAAATTTTGTATTTTTCCCTCTCTTGCAGGCTAACTTCACTAAGCATGATCCTCTCCAAACTGTGTGATTTCAAATTTTCTTGGAGCTGGGTAGTACTCTATGTGTGTAGACAGACCAGAGTTTTCAACTCAGCTTCAGAAGGGATGGTTTGGGGTAGGAACTGGGGCAACAGGGTGGGAGAAAGTAGACAATTTGGAGAAGAGTTGGAATTGTGGTATTTAAAGTAAAAAAAATAATAATAAATAATCACTCAGTTAGCTATCCATCAGGAAGAACCATAGAAGAACAGGGTAGTTGGCAGTGGAAAGAGTTGTAGAGACGATGAAATGGGATGTTATTGATCCCATCGTGTGCTCTCAGTACCACATTAGTCAGCTACATGTCTTTTATTACTTTGAGTCATAATCGATATTGCAACTTCAATATAATTGTGCACAGTTTACATTGAGAACACTTGACAGGAAAGAAACCTCAATCATTTGTTGAAAATCTCAAGGTTGAGGATATATGGCAACGATATTACAAACTGTTGGCCTGAAGTGGAGATGAGTCCCTATTCTTGAGAGGAAACAATGCTTTTGGTCTCTATTAAATGTCCTCTGTTTCAGAGAGAGAGAGAGAGAGAGAGAGAGAGAGAGAGAGAGGGAGGGAGGGATAGAGAGAGAGAGATTACAAACTGTTGGGCTGAAGTGAAGATGAGTCCCTATTCTTGAGAGGAAACAATGCTTTCGGTCTCTATTAAATGTCCTCTGTTTCAGAAAGAGAGAGAGAGAGAGAGAGAGAGAGAGAGAGAGAGAGAGAGAGGAGTCTGGTGTAGAGGTAGGCTATGGGGGGTTGGGGTGGGAGGAAAACTGGTTATTCTGGTGGTTGGACATGTACACTGGTCAAGGGTACTTGACCAGTAACGAACGACTTTGTAACCGTGTCTGTCATAGTGATTCAATTTTTTTATATATAACAATTAAAATCCTCTCTTTCCAAGTTCCTTTCTTACATTTAAGTAACCCCACTAAGAAAGTCAGGGTTAAAGAAGTTCCCTGACTAAATCTAAGGAGAATCTCTGCCTGGACTCTCCAGGTTTGAACTTGTGGTCACGTGCAATCATTGAATCATACATCACGTGCTGGGGCCTGGGACCAAAGAAGTCAATACCACTCTATGGTATTGGCCTGCAACCTTCAGGCCAATACCATAGAGTGATGTGACCTCTAGGCATTGTGAAACTGCCATCACCACAAGGAAAGAGAAACGGAAAAAGAAATGGAGCACATGCCTAAGGAATCCTGTGCCTCTGCACATAGTATAAACAGGATGCGACTTCCTGTGTCTGTAAACAGAGCAGCAGCCTGGAGCACAGAACACTGTGATAGCTGTGGCTCTGCTCTTAAGTTTACATGTAACTCTCAGCATTCCATAGACACTGCTTCTTCAACAACGGAGCAGTTATTGCTAATCTTACTTTCTCGACACTGGTGATCTTGCAAGTAGTCATGGCCTGATTGACAATCTTTGATTATTATAAAGATTGCAATATGCAGCATCATACTTTAATAATACTGTAGTACTGTTGTCCCATTGTTCATCAATTTCCTTAAGCGGGCACCAGTAACGTCTCCATTGTGAGGCTTGTTGTTACCGTTTATGGCATATCGAATGTGCCACGGGTAGCTTGCCAGGCTCTGCCATGTGGACAGGATGGATACTCTCGGTAGCTTGCCGGGCTCTCCAAGAGTGACAGATAAAAAATATAAAACTATTTTAATATTTTGGGAAATATTCACTTCAGATACAAATGTTGCTAGATTGCCTAAATGACAATATTATTGCCTAAATGACAATATTATTGCAGGCAGGGAGATAGGAGAAGTCTAGTACAGTATAGTGATAAAAAACATTGGTTGGAGATTAAAGCATCCCACAGGCAGTGAAAGATTCTGTGATACCAAATCTGTGGGAGGAGCTCAAAAAAATAGGATGAGATGCAGAGATGCAAAGCATGGCTGGACCTCTTGCACAGGGAGACTCCATTGCTGCACAAAGACCATGCTAAGAATATCAAAAGATGATCGTCAGTGATTCTAAGTTCACCCTTTGACAAGGATCTTAGCAACAGACTTCCAGGCAGTTTGGGAGAACTGTACGTAGAGAAACTTGGCAAAGTAAAAGTGTGTTTCTCCGGACGAGCACTCTCACACCGCATGACTCATCTGGCTGCATCTCTTCTGAGATGTTCATTCCCTTTTCAACTCTGGCATCTTTGTCCTATATCTAAGTGAGCTGTGTGCTTTATTACTTAAGGGAAGACTTCCCCTGAAGGAGGAAATCATCCACACTCCACTTTGGATGTGTGCTTGTTATTTCCCCCACCGAAGTTCCATATTTTCACCCAAGAGCTCACATATTTCTTCTGCTAGCCTACTCTATTATGTTCTAAGTATAACTGAGTTCTCTGCTACTCCTGAAATTCTTTGATGTGAGGGAAGGTGACAGACCTGGAACTATAAGCAAGAATTGAGGACAAACTTTCCTTTCCTAGAAAGGGAAATTTCCCACCCTGGCCTGAGCTCCATGACTCCCTGAGAAACAGGGTGTCAGGGAACATTTTCCATGCTGGGCAGTAAAAAACTGGATAACATTGGCTTGTTCTTGATTATCCCACAGGGAGTTTAGGATTATTGAGCTACTCCCACAACAGTGCCCCTGAGGCACATCCAATTCCATCCAAGCACTAATAATCCTATATTGCTTTTCTCTTTCCTTTATGTCATTTGCATGGTTTATTTAACAATGGTCTTCCAAAGATACAGGAAAACAGTTCATGCTATGCTTTGTAACATGGGAGTTGCAAATAATATTTGCTCCTGGACATCCATTATTACTTGACTTTATCCTCGGTTGCCCTTACTTCCTAAAACCTCCCAAAACAGGGTCGTGATGAAGGGACTAGATGGATCCAGGGCAAGATATAAGCTACATTGTCATCAAAAGGGGGCAAGTTAAGCACCATAAGAATAATAACTTAAGAGCATGGTCATGGAACAAATTCTGTCATAACCCAAAAACAAGTAACTGTATAAGGACCCTTCTGGGATTAGGAAAGAGTAACCTGACCTGAGCACTATACTCTGATGTCCCCAGGACGAGCCAGACTTTAAACTTAATGTATCTCTTACTGTGTTTATACAAAATGACTAGAAATATTATCACTGTATCACTGTATCCCTGTCATCCTGTTGCTCATCAATTTGCTCAAGCGGGCACCAGTAACGTCTCCATTGTGAGACTTGTTACTGTTTTTTGCATATCAAATACACCATGGGTAGCTTGCCAGGCTCTGCCATGTGGGCTGGATACACTCAGTAGCTTGCTGGGCTTTCCCAGAGGACTGGAGGAATCGAACCCGGGTCAGCTGCATGCAAGACAAATACCTTACCCGCTGTGCTATCATTCCAGAAGTAAATTTACTATGATTGTTTAAGTGGATTGCTAGCTGAGGAAAGGAGAAAGCAATGCACCCTAGATGGAATCCCATCTTTGAGCAGATATCCTAGTAATCTGGAGTGCTGAACCCTCAGATGAGATATTTGTCCTTGAGTTAATCCCCTAGAACTTCCCTTGAAGTAATGGCTTTACCTCTGTTTCTTGTTATGACAATGTTCAACCCCAATTATGTGTAACTCCACCCTTCATGATTTCCATATTACTATACTGTAAGGGGTAAGAGGAAGAGAGGATTCCGGGGTCTATGAGGAGACAGAGATGATGGAACTATGACTGGGGATATGATGACTGGGGATATGACCAAAACTGACTATGATTTTGTGGTAAGGAAGAGATCGATCTATGCTGGGGGAGGGAGAGAGAAATAAACTGACTACTGAGAAGCCTGAGGGCCAGTCCTTGTTTCTCCATTCCCTCTGTCCTTCATCCATACATTGCCATGGATCTGCCAGGGAAATGGTTTTCGATCATGGAACACTTGAGTCCTGCGTGCCCGCGTCTTTTTCTAGTGAAAACTCACAGTAAGAGTGGAAGCCAGGTACAGTACAAAGATTGTCTCCTGGGGCTAGTGAGTCCTTAGTTCCTCACTGTGCAGGTGCTTAATACAAACTTATATCAGACTTGAACTTCACCAGGTACTTCCCTAGGCAACTGCAGAACATAAAGAAGGAAGCAGTCTATCGCCTGGAGGAGAATGTCCCTCTCCCTTCTACTACACATGAGCCATCTCGGAGTCACATCCCCACCAGCAACAATATTATTACTCGTCAATATCTAGAATAAAGATAATTCTTTTGTTCATAGCTATCACATCCTGAACGTGCCCAATTGCAGAGTTATGACAAAATTCCACCAAAAGTACCTAAAATACACAGCCAATTTATATCTTAAATCCAGAGTGTAAATTAAACAGATATAAGCAAATAAAAGGAAGTTTACAAAATTACTTTGATTATTGTTTGTCGGACTCCCATTGTTCAAAGTAATAGATAACTTCTCATGTAATGTTCAGATACTTAAATCATTTTACTAAATGTTAGGTATTTGTTTTATACTTGACCTAACAATTTAAACTTGCGTATATGTTTGCTCTGGCAATATATTCAACATGCTTAACTACATTCCAAGGAAAGATGACTTAGATTCCAAACAACTGAACAGAAGTAAACTTTTAGATTGCAATATATTTGTGATTTGATTAGTGTCTATAGCATAAGATTTCTAGGTATGAGAAATGCAGAGGATTAAACAACTAACCAAGTATTACATCGATGGTAGGTATACATAAAATTATATGTAGGGCCATAAAGATAGTGCAGGGGTAAGGAACGTACCTTTATCTTAGTTCATCCATTGCAATATTGACACTACATTTAGTCCAATGAACATGGAGCCAGGAATAATTCCTGAGTCATGTGAGAAAAAAAGCCCCAAAAGTAATTAAAGAAACAAAAACCCCCAAAAGAAATGAAGAATTAACAATCTATCCAAATAAACTAGCATTACTAAAAGTGGATATATTTATATGCTTAATTACAAGTAATGCACATTTTATGACTCAAAAGAACCATGTGCATTTATGCGACCAGAAATATGCAAAAACATATATGACAAAAAGATAGTTTAAAAATTAGAGAAGCAAAATTTTAAAACATTTTGAAAATGTATTTTATATATTTCTTCTATCTGGTAGTTTAAATTAACACCTACCTCTGTGGAGGTGTGCCTAGCTACCAGAACCTGGGATCCTGAAAAGCCCCTTTCCCAGCTGAGGTGTCCTTGGAGCACTGACCAAAGAGGAGCCTGAAAGCCTTAGGACCATGTCAGAAGTGAACTCCAAGCCCCAAGCCGCACTGAAGCGACCTCTCTCCCGACAAGTACAGTGGCACATTGGGCATAGCCTCCAGGGCAACAGCTGCCTATGAGGCCGCAGTTACTTTTCCCTTTTCCAGCCCAGTCTCCATTACCTAATTCTGAATAGGGTATCCTAGCTACTCTAAACGCCTTAGGCCAATAGTCCACTAGCCTACCCCAATCCAAATACTCCTTAACTCACCAAAATAACAGCAAACACAAGAACCCTAATTAGCCTAATGTAAAAGAACACATGAAGCTGCAATAGAGGCCCCACACAAGGCAGAGGAGACCAAAGAGGTAGGGTTTCCTTAAGGGGGGAAAAGGAGACCACCATTGACTGAATCCATCTAGAATCGTCCCTTGCAGCGAGAGGGGGTCACTGAGAGTGACCTCCATACTCCCTCCATACTACCACAGCAACATGAATAAACAGCACAGATCCTCACCACAAGGAGTGGGTAATAAAAGAGCCCTTGAAGCCTCATTAGGGAATTTCCACAAATATAATCTCTCTGATAAAGTATTCAGAGAAGAAATGTTAAGGATGTTCAATGAGCTCAAATAAATGGAAGAGACATCTAGTAAATTAAAGGAAGACATGAAAGAAACATTGGAACGGGCAGCCAACCCAATGCAGGAAGAAATGAGAGCAGAAATAAGAAAGCTACAAAAAGAAGTGTCATTAATAAAGGATTTGGTGGATGAAATTAAAAAACTCAGTGGGTGCCCTCAAAAGTAGAATGACAACAGCCAAAGACAGGATCGGTGAGTTTGAAGATAAGCTGTAGAAAGCAAGCAAGAAAAACAATATAATGGAAAAAGACCTCAAAATAGTGTTCCGGCTAAAAAGAGACCTAGGGGAGGAATTCAAATATAACATAAGAATGATTGGAGTACCAGAAGGACAAGGAGGCAACCCCAGTGAAATAACAACAGTTAAAGTCATCACTGCTGAGAAGTTCCAGAGCTGAAGAATGCAGGAATCCAGATCCAAGGAGCCCGAAGGATACCAGCTAAAAGAGACTCTAATAAAAAGGCTCCAAGACATATCATAATCAGAATGATGGATACCACAGAAAGAGACAAAATACTGCAAGCAGCAAGGTCAAAGACGGAAATCAAATACAAAGGAGCACCCGTTAGATTTACAACAGACTTAACAGAGGAAACCGTCCAAGCCAAAGACATTGGTGGAATATAGTGGAAAAAACTCAATGAAATGAATGCCTCACCAAGAATGCTTTATCTGGCTAATCTCTCACTAAAATTTGAAGGAACTATACACTATTTTGTATAAACAACAGCTCAGGAACTTCATTAACTCAAAACCAATCTTAAAACAAGAACTGAAGGGGCTACTGTAAGACAATAAAAACCCCTACAAGCACAACAAACCTCTACAAAAAGATGGCACGAAACCCCATGACAATAACCTCTCTCAAGGTTAATGGTCTAAAAATACACCAATTAAGAGACAGAATAGAAAAATGAATTAAAAAACTGAACTCAACATTCTGCTGCCTACAAGAAACATATCTGAACAGTCAGAGCAAACACAGACTCAAAGTCAAAGGATGGAAAACAATCCTTCAAGCAAATAACTCCCTCAAAAAAGCCTGGGTGACCATACTAGTATCTGACAACATAGATTTTAGGCTGAAAAGGATTAGAAGGGACAGCTATATCTAATTGGAGGTGGTTAATCTTTTAAAATCTCATAGTAATAAAATAGTGCTGAAAAATGGAGTTTAGAATAGTGAATGAACTCACAAATGATCAGGATACAAACATGGGCATTCTGTAGCCCTTACTGTTTCCAAAGTTCCCATAACAAATAGAAATGAGAACAATTTGTAAAAGAAAGCTGAATGCCAAATCTTCAATCTAAATTTAGAAAAGCAACTGTATACAACAGAGCTTCCTGGAAAAGATATTCTTAGCTTGATCAGAGTGTATACTGAGAGTATCACTTCCTACTGTAATTTTCTTTTCTTCCTTCCTTCCTTCCTTCCTTCCTTCCTTCCTTCCTTCCTTCCTTCCTTCCTTCCTTCCTTCCTTCCTTCCTTCCTTCCTTCCTTCCTTCCTTCCTCCCTCCCTCCCTCCCTCCCTCCCTCCCTCCCTCCCTCCCTCCCTTCCTTTTTTCTTTCTTGGTTTCTTATTTCAATTCTATGCAGTGGAGCAATAGCACAGCATGTAGGGCATTTGCCTTGCACTCGGGTGACCCTGGTTCGATTCCTCCGTCCCTCTCGGAGAGCCTGGTAAGCTACCGAGAGTATCTCATCTGCACGGCAGAGCCTGGCAAGTTACCCGTGGCTTATTCGATATGCCAAAACCAGTAACAAGTCTCACAATGGAGACATTACTGGTGCACACTTGAGCAAATTACTGAACAATGGAACAACAGTGCTACAGTGTTGTGGGGGACCGGGACCCTGGGAAAAGGAGAACTTAGCCATTTCCACAGACAGGGAGTGCCCATAATATTGTATTATGAAACAGACATCCCGTACCAAGGCGAAACCCACAAAGATGACAGGCATATCATGTTCCAGTCAACTGATCCCCCGTACATAAATGCCCCGAGAATGCCCCGCGTGATCCACCCTGGCCCCCTTGCAAAAGCCTTGCCCCTCAGCCTATATATTCTGAATACTTTCCTTCAATAAACGAGATCTTGACAACAGTTCCTTGCTTGGTCTCCCTCTTCTTTCTCGCCCTTGCTATTTCAGGTAGCGCCTCTTCAGACCCTGAAATAACTTGGTCCCGCGGGACGGGACACAGTGTTTTTATTTCTATGATAGTCTATGGTTTTAAGTTGGGGGTAGAGCCCAGTGGTTAACGTTCTTGCGTTGAACGCTGTTTGAGCTCACTTTGACCTCAAATGCAGCATGATCACTGAGTACAAACTAGGAATAATCCACCCGTCCAATCTCTAAAGGAATGCATTGCCTTATTAATATATCTACTTATCTTTTATGTAACAATAAAGGCTGATGATTAAAAAAAACACACAAACTTTTCTATGAACTAACTACATTAACCTGAATTTTTTTTTTGTTTATTTCATGTGTGGCAATACAAAAATCCTACAATCCATATAGTTGAAAATATAGTGGATAAAGTTTTGGAAGAATCCTTTTCATGTTCATCATTAAAGCATATTACCTCTACTGAATAGGACAGGGTTCTACATTGCATATTATCTTGACAACCCACCAAGTTCTGAATCGGTAGAGTATAAGCTACACACATTTGAGAACTATAATCAATCTTCCAAATAAAACCAATGCTCCTAAGAATGTTGGTAGCTTTACAAAATTTTATAAAATGATGATTTACATTCTTGTGTACAATAAAGAATAAATACCAAGAACCACTGAGTGACTGCGATCTAACTAAAGGTTCTTATTTCTCCATTTTTGTCTTAACATGTATGGAATTCCTTAACTCCTAATAAAGTGTCTTCCATTTTCTCTACATATTTATTTTCCTTTTTTAAAAATTTTATTTATTTTCTTAAATCATGATGTGGAAAGTTACAAAGTTTTCAGGCTTATGTCTTAGTTATACAATGCTTGAACACCCGTCCCTTCACCAGTGCCCATATTCCACCACCAAAAAACCCAGTATACCTCCCACCCCCCCACTCCCCCACCCCCGCCTGCGTAGCTGATAAATTTTACTTCACTTTCTCTTTACCTTGATTACATTCCATATTTCAACACAAAAATCACTATTGTTGTTGGAGTTTCCCCCCAAAATACAGCCCTGCTGACAAGGAAGTATTTGATAATTAGTTTTCCATTGCTGAGAATGAAGAGATATGAAGTTGCACGGCTGTGGTTTAGGATTTCTGTATTTTAGAATTTTAGTAATTAAGTCCAGGGAGATTTATGTTAGAAATTGCATCATTTCCCTTCCTGGGGCAGCATGAGGCTATGGCTTAGTTCACAGTCTAGAGACATTGCTGGAAGCAGTTGCTGCTACCAAAAGTAGTCTAACTGGCCTCCTAATCGTGGTAGATCAGCAGCAGAGTGGCTGCACAAATGTGTGGCCACCCGGGTCCTATTTTCCTTTTTATCAGCCAGAATGTATTTCACTTAAAAAAGTTAAGGTGCCATCTCTAAACTTTTTACATTTAATAATTGCTATTCTTTATCCCAAAATATGAAATGAGACGTCCATCACAATAGATTACTTACAAAGATTGTCACACTGTATCAAGGCTTTGATGAGCCTTAATTATCTGCTATTTACTCAATGTATCTTCTTGAATCACGCATGCAAATTATAAGTTGTCAAACACTTTCAAATTGTTAGTCGGAAATTATGGAAAAATCATCTATCAATAGAACACAAGAATATAATTTTCCCTAAGCTTCCAAATTATGATTAGTGTGTTATCCATCTCTCTTGTTTTTGATCTCTCCTGCTCTCCCTCTACTTCTATTGCCATCGTTTGGAAACCAATTTATAAATATTCTCATTTGAATAGGATCATTGAGAAGTTAATAGAAGTTGCCAAGTTGGAAAAAAAAAACACTGGAATAACTAATGTGAAATAAATGGAGAACTCGAACAGATTCTAAGAAACAAAGGGCATGTAATCATGCATCTCCATGAACGGTGACTACACATACAAGCAAATGAAAGCAGCTGACCACGTACCCACACACCTTGGCAGAGGTGCACTCCACACTCGTCGGCCACCACCAAGACAGATGATCTCTGAGGTCCCTTCCAGTCGATAACCAGAGGAGCATGAGAAGGTCAGAGTGTCACCAACGCCAAAGCTGAACCCAATCCTGTTACCAAATTGAGGGATTCCAGGATCTTCACAAGGTTCAAGGTTATATTCTATAAGTTAGAGAAAAAGGAAGGCAAAAAAAATGTACTGTTTTATAAGTATATCTCTCCTTTTTAAAAGGGGGTATTTTTAAGGATTAATCATAGACTTTAAAATGGCAACATGCATAATTATTGAAACATGCTAATGTCAGATATATTTTCATCTTTTGTGAAAGACTCCATAGCTGCAGAAATAGTTTTGTGTTAAATTCAATAGATAAGAAGATCTACCTTCTGAAACAAAAGTTAAAAAAAGAAAGCTTTATCTTACGTATTTTGCATTAGAAATATTTCCATTTTATAGATCATTTTACTTATAGTATTGAAATAATGGCTGTATATTTCAAAACACAAAATAACATTTGAAATGAAATAATTTGTAATAGTAAAATGTACCTTATCTAAAATGCATGGTTTCTTATGGTGGTAAAATAAAAGAAACTCGATATGTGTTTTGAAAGATATAAGATGCAAGAGGTGCTCACATATTGAAATATCCTCTAAGAAATGAATAACGAACATTAAATAAATAATC
This sequence comes from Sorex araneus, assembly GCF_027595985.1. Taxonomy (NCBI): domain Eukaryota; kingdom Metazoa; phylum Chordata; class Mammalia; order Eulipotyphla; family Soricidae; genus Sorex; species Sorex araneus. The sequence goes on along the minus strand of NC_073303.1, from coordinate 115,092,739 downwards.
TTTTGGATATGAGAGGTGAGCTGGTTGATAAGCATTTCATTTATTTATTTATTCATTTTTGCTTTTTATGTCACACCCAGTGATGCTCAGGGGTTACTCCTGGCTCTGCACTCAAGAATTACTCCTGAAGTGTTTGAGGGACCATATGGGATGCCAGGGATTGAACCCGGGTTGGCAGGCCGTGTGCAAGGCAAACGCCCTACCAGCTATACTATTGCTTCTGCCCTAATAAACATGTTACTTCACATGTAGTCTTCAGAAAATGTTATAAATGGAATGAACAGAAAACATAGTTTGATGTTCATATTTCTTACAATTCTTGATTATATATTCTTTCGATGCCTTAAGTTAAAATTTATTACATTTATTTACTATTTGTTATAATTTACTTTTATTACTTTAAAAGTCAAAAATTGTTACCCAATTACTAAACTCATCCCCCGTAATTGAACAACAGCATTAGTATTATTTAAATATTTATGTAATATTACAACTTCATTGTAAGGGGTATTGTATGTTTTCTCTTTTTCATTTTTTACTTATTTATTTACTAATCTGTTTTTGTACTAAAAAACCTACCTGTCTCTTTAATCTATTCAATTACCAATTAGAAAGCTGTTAATTTTTCTTTTCTTTGGTCATATTCTTGTCAGCTATTTCTGTATTCAAGTTATAGTACAGCCTTGAGAAACAGTCATTGATAAAAAGAGGTAACAAGTTATTAAGTGTAACAATATTGTTGACATGTAAACTAAGTCTTTTTATAAGATAGATAATAGGAGAATATTGCAATTTTTCAATTCATATTTAATTTTAGTACAATTGAAACTTTATTTGGATTTCCTTTTAAAAAAGTCTATTTAAACCCTATGGCTTACAAAGTTGTTCATAATATAGTTGTTACGGGCTTTTGATGGCATATTGGATATGCCAAAACCAATAACAACAAGTCTCACAATGGAGACGTTACTGGTGCCCACTCGAGCAAATTGATGAACACCAACCCCAGCACCTGACTGACCTTCCCTCTACCTTGTGCCTATTTTCCCAATCCTCCTCGACAAATGGCTTCACTACATATCTCTCCAGCAATACTAACCCACATAAACCCCAAGTACCTTGGTGTTGACCTCAGAACTCTCAGGTCTTCTCTGAGTGTGGGTGAACAGTCTTCCCCCACTCATCCAATTACTCCCTGAATCCTGGTAGCCACACCCACCTCCTGTGATCCCTGGCCCTGTCCACTCACCCACTGGCTCTGCTCTTCAGATGCATGACCTAAATCTCCCAGTAGATGCAAGCCAAGGAGCTGAAATTATGAATTTCCTTTGTAAGCTCACTAAGTATTTTAGGTAGTTTGCCCCATTTAAAATTATGGTTGAGAACAAATGAAAAAAAAAATGCAAGTTTTGGTTGGCTTTTGATTATTTAATTTACTTTGTGCTTTTGTTATAAAGTTCCCTTGAATGTAGAATATTAATGGTTTTACAATTTACTTTAAAGTTTCCTTGTTTTATTTGTGGGGGTGGGGATATGGTACCCTGGTGATCAGTATTCCCTTCTGGTGAAAGTGGCCAGGATATACTGCTGCGTCAGACAGATGGTGATGCGGTATAGGGGCCATCAGGATTACACTTAACGAGTCACAGTTAAACTATACCCCTTTGACTCACCTCTCTAGGTTGGAAATTCTCTGTGAAGTAGTAATTGCTACCATCCACTATGTTTACCCTCCCTCTGTTTTGTTATAAATTATAATTCATATTTTTTCATAGCATTTGTTAGTTACTACATTTTGGGGGTTTTGCGTGCATATATATTCTTACCAGAAAATGTAATGTTGAATCCATCATATGATATTGAAAAATCTGAAATAAAGCGTAATTGAGCTCTGAAATTTCCATAGAGACCAGCATTGATTGTTGAGGGAAGTTCGGAACCAGTTAAGCGTGCGAGTGGTTGGGTGAAACTACCATTCTCTGTGATGAGTAAGTAGTCGTGATGGTCTTCCAGGTGAAAGGTGTGAAAGCTGAACTGCACACCTGTAGAGAAAAGGAGAACAATTTATCTTGTACATTGATAAACCTACATCACTACAAAACAACTCAAGCCGAGCTGCCCCTTATTATTAATTTCTCTGAGATGATACACTTCCATCACATATTTTAAACATGTAGTGTTATATTATCTTTCTTATCCCTTCAAGTTCATTATAAAGGGTGTAATGAGCCATATCTGCAAAACTTCTTAGAAAGAAAATATCAGAATTAATGCCTGAAAATAAGTTATCTCATTTTGAAAATTCAAGGATTACTAATATTCTTTTGAAGTGCAGTTTTCTAGAATGCACATAACAGGCTTCCTATATTTCAGCGATCTTCTTAAATGCAAACTTTAACACATACTAAAGAAAAACAAAAATAGAACTACCTGCAATAGAGTAAAGGCAGTTGGGAGGCTGAGCGCCAGACCTCTGCCACATCCAAGTCCCTCACGTGTGCAAGCAGATTAGTCAGTTCACCTCCCAAGACAGTGTGATAATCCTCCTACCTGCCAAAGGTCCTCACATTGGTGTCTTGCCAATCACCTGCTGACAAACTTCCTACCTATTTGATCTTCACTGATGAAAACCTCATTTTTCATACAGCAAGTCTGAGTAAACTAATTTGTCATGTGCAGACACTACCTTCTCACACCATGGGAATCACTTTTACAGTGAGAGTGTTTATTTGGTCTGCAGCTAAGTTTATGCCTGTTTTTTAAATGACCAGGCTTTTGTTTCTTGGTCTACACATATGAACAGCACATTGCAAGAGACAACTCTAGCTTTAGAAAAGTTTAACTTCACTTTAGAACAGAAAGGAGTAGGCATTACAAAATCTTTGTAAGGGAAATTTGACTTCTACACTTGTTTTTCACACACTTCAACCCATATGTATAGCACTGCACTGGACTGTCTTCCCGTTGTTCATTGATTTGCTGGAGCGGGCACCAGTAACATCTCCATTGTGAGACTTGTTGTTACTGTTTTTGCCATGTCGAATACGCCACGGGTAGTTTGCCAGGCTCTGCTGTGCGGGCGGGATACTCTTGGTAGCTTGCTGGGCTCTCTGAGGGGGATGGAGGAATTGAACCCCGGTCATCCATGTGCAAGTCAAACACCCTACCCGCTGTGCTATCACTCCAGACTGAACACAAACCACAAGAGAAATAAATAAGGAATTAATTTTCACTTAGAAATTGCTGGGGGGGGCAGGGACTTACAAAACAAAAAACTCAAGATGCAGGTATGTTGCAATGATCATGTTCCTTACACAGGCCTTAGAAATTCTGAGAGGCATGACACTGATCATATACCAAGGAGGTAAAAAAGGAGAGAACACACAGCTCAACTCTGCATTCAAGGTTTGTGACTAACCCCCCAAAAAAGCAAGCATACTCATGTACACACACCACACACACACACACACACACACACACACACACACACTTGCACGCGAGCAGATGTGTAAAGGGAGAGGAGGTATTTTTACATATTTATTTTTAATCGATATGAGGTCTGCTTACATAACTGCTTATGACTTAGGGGTACAATTCCATGCCCCTTTATAATAAGGGATACCAGACCACAACATCACCAGAGGACCAATAACCCCCCACCACTGGGATTCCACTGCCCCCCCCTTCCCGTCTGGATTCCCTTGAAGTCCATGCTATTTCTCAGTGGAACAAATGCCCCACGTGCTTCAGTACAAAATGACTGCACAAGGGCCCCATGACCCAATGGATGCTGCATCCAAATAGACATATGTATAAATTGGTAAAATTACAAAGAAAACCCACAAAGATACACAAAATCAACTCAAAAATTTGGGGAAAAAGTATCTTGGGTCAGACCTGGTGATATCAGGGCTTACTTGAAGTGCTCTTCTCAGGAGTTACTCTGTGTGATGCTCCAGGAAACATATATGGGCTGACGGACCCTGGAGATCAATCCAGGTTGCATGCATGCAAGGAAAGTTCATTACCTCCTACACTATCCCTCTAGACCTTCGACTCATTAAACGTTTAATGACTGAACACACATTTGCAGGCATCACACATATGGAGATGCATTACCAACACAATCCCTTCATGCAACTTTTGTACTACTCAATTTGTCAAAAGTTCAGTTCACTAGATGCTTACATAGGCTCATTTCAAAACTTTACATAAATGTAGTTTATAAAATGGAGTTTATTACATATACTTTCTGGGTCTTAGTTCTTTTATTCAAGTTAGAAGTGAAATTCATCTATTTTAAGTGGGTTGATTTTAGTAGTATTACCATAGTACTTCATTTTTTGAATATACCACATACCTATTCAACTCATCTTTTGGGAGAACGGGGGCTGAAAGTCACAACTGGTGGCTCAGGGCTCACGTATAATTCTGTGCTCAGGGACAACTATTGGCAATTCTTGGAGGTGGGGAGCACATGCCATATGTGATTTGGAATAGCAAACCACAGCCAGATGTTTACAAGGCAAGTGCCTTAAACTCGGTACCACCTCTCTGCCTCTCTGTTCAATTCTTTATGTGTTTGATGGCCACACCTGCTTCTAAGTTATTCCTAGCTTTGCACTCAAGAATCATATCTGGCTTTGCACAGTGAACCATATGGGATGCCAGGGATGGAAACCAGGTTGGCCACATGCAAATCAAGAGGGCCACTGGCTGTACTACCTCTCCACAGCCTCATAGCCTGTGTATTTAACTCTTTTTTATCTTTTTTTTTTTTTTTTGCTTTTTGGGTCATACCTGGCAATGCACAGGAGTTACTCCTGGCTCTGCACTGAGGAATTACTCCTTACATTGCTCAGAGGACCATATGGAATACTGGGAATCAAACCCAGGCAAGCTGTATGCAAGGCAAACACCCTACCCACTGTATTATCACTCCAGCCCCTGTATTCAATTCTTGATACCATTTAATACCTTGAATTTTAGAGGAAAAAAGATGTGAGTATTGTGAAAGTACTAATAATTACTTTAGCGAGCATTCTGAGAATTGAACCTATAGCTTCAAACATACACAGGTACATGTGTATTCTACCACTGTGTTACAACCCACATATGTCTTTAGAAGTACAGATGTACTTTATTATTCGTTATATAAATACGTAAGAACATCTACAACTTTAATAGAGTAATTATATATTACATATGTTTATTAGTTGTTCATTAGTTCATTAGTTCATCTGTTCATTCTGGAAGGGCTTGGTATTTATGTCAGATATTTAGGACGAGAATGCCTGAGTGCCTTGAGGACTCGACTTTGCTGGCTGCGAGCAGAGAGTGTGCTGTCTGGAGTGGAGGACGTGCTATTGCAGCCACTTCTTGACAGCGAAGCCCTCTGTCCTTGGGCCTTTACTATTGCAGATCTCTATGTCTGCTCCTCCCAGACAGGAGCATAAAATGAGGTCCCCATAACCATGCCATCAGAAAAGCAAGGTTGTTTTCACTAGGGGAGCCCCACAGAGGTGCAGGTGAGCACCCTCCCCACCCCAAGAGACCCAGCCCCAGTAGCCAACCTTCACTACCCAATCGCCACCAGGCCACTTTTCAGACTTTATAAGACACTTCCTACCCATTTTACATAATTACCTTACCATATTTGATGGAGTTCAGACAGTATATACCTCTCAGAGTTCCTGGCAAGCTAGGGAGACTATACCACCCGCACGGGCAGAGCCTGGCAAGCTACCCATGGCATATTCAATATGCCAAAAACAGTAATGATATATCTCAATCCCCTTATCCTGAAAGAGCCTCCAATCATTGGGAAGGACGAATAAGGAGAGGCTGCTAAAATATCAGGGTCGGGAGGAATAGAGACGTTACTGGTGTCCAATAGAGGAAATCGATGAACAATGGGGTGAAAGTGATAGAGTGATACATATGGTTAATGAGAATTTTTGTAACTACAGCTATAGAGAGAGGAGAGTGAGATAAAGAGAGATAGAGAGAAAGAACAAAACTTAATAGGCATGAGATAAATAATTATTGGGAAACCTACTTCAATTACTAAATCTGATTATTCTATATCTTAATGCTTGAAAAATTACATTTATTTTATTTACCAAGACTTGTTGTTACTGTTTTTGGCATATCAAATATGCCACTGGTGAGTTCTGTATGGAAATATGAAATGTACTCAATATATAGAGAGAATAATGGGAATATCATCAGCTACTTAGATGGGGGGTGGGGTGGGAGGGGGGTGTATTGGGGTTTTTGGTGGTGGAACGGGTGCACTGGTGAAGGGATGGTGGTTTAATCAGTATTTGACTGTGACTTAAACCTGAAAGCTTTGTATTTTTTTTGTTTTCACGGTGTTTCAATAAAATATTTCTTTAAAAAAAAAAAAAAATATGCCACTGGTAGCTTGCCAGGCTCTGCTGTGCGGGAGAGATACTCTCGGTAGCTTGCTGGGTTCTTTGAGAGGGATGGAGGAATTGAACGTGACCAACCCAGGTTTGTTACAGTGATACAGTGAGTATAATTTTATATTCACGGAAGAGTCTGGCAAGCTGTGGTGTACCCTGGGGTGTATTCAATATGCAACATACAGTACCAATAACAGGTCTCATTCCCTTGACCCTGAAAGAGCCTCCACTCGTTGGGAAGGAGGAGTAAGAAGAGACTGCTAAAATCTTAGGGTTGGGATGAATGGAGACGTTACTGGTGCCTGCTTGAGCAAATCGATGAACAACGGGATGATAGTGATACAGTGATTTTATTTAGTGAGTACAATGTGCATTGTTGGATCAGTAAATTGTTAACAATATTGAATGACACATGTACTCTCATACCTATACTTCTCATACTGTGAATAAGACACCAAATAAAATATAAAATATCTATCACATTAATCTGTCATTTTAATTATCATACTTAAATCATAATTAGCAGTACCATAATAAGAAATTTCCAAAATATAGAGCAAATTTCTAAACTGCATTCATTTACTTTTTTTATTTCAAATTAAGGACATTCTTGGAGTCCTTATCATTTCAAAACAAAACTGACATAAAATAAGTATAAGACAAATGTAAACAGAGCAAGAATAAGAATCACCATTGTTGCATAATGATTTCTAATTGAAAAGTACAATGATGCTATTTTTCAATTTCTTTTTCAAAATGGAACAGATTTTATTCATTTAATTTTGCTCAAAGTGGACAAAAAATAGGGCCATTTAATTTACTTACTTTCTTATTGAATCACTGTGAGATAGACTCTTACAAAGCTGTTCATGATTAAATTTCAGTCACACAGCATCCCAACACCCATCCCTGCACCAGTGTATATTTCCCAGCACCAGTGTCCCTAGGTTCTCTCCCATCAGCCCCCCCCATGGACACCCTGCTGCCTCTATGGCAGGTGCCTTTCTTCTTCCTCTCTGTCTCTGTCCCTGTCTCTGTCTCTCTGTCTCTGTCTCTGTCTCTCTCTCTCTGTCTCTCTCTCTCTCTCTCTCTCCCCTTTTGGACATTGTGGTTTGCAATATTTATACTAAAATGTTATCAATAATATCACTTTACCTATGTTTAAAACTCAGATCTTGTTCAGTGTGATTATTCCCTGCTATATCTGTCATACTGGTCTCTTCTCTATCTTATCTACCCTCAGAAATTAGGACCATCTTAGAAGGAGTGAGGAAATTGAGTTTGTCTCCCAAGTGTTTTTGTATTTAAGTATGGAGCTGACAAAAAGACCAAATGTGAATACAAATTGTTGCTGTTTAGATGGCAGCTACTTTGTTCCCAGATTAACTGTGGCCTAAATAGCATGAGTGGAAATTTTGATCACTCAACTTGATATCGATGGTCCAGTAAAATTATGAGATAAAAAAAGAGAAAGAATCAACAGACAAAAGAGAAGCAAAACTCATTTTGCAAGCAACACTTTTTTTTTAATGATGTGTTTGTTTTGGTTTATGGCAAATTAATTAGAGTTAAAATTAAAAATGCTTGTAGACAATGATACTCACATGGCTACTGTCAAATATCATATTGGCTTTCCAAGCATATATATTCTCCTTGGTAAATGGGGTCTTGGGTTTCAATGAGACAATTTACGGGAATAATACTGTAAAATGCTTGACAAAGAGAATGTGTCAAGCCGCTGTTAGCTATTGTCATTGTATAATCCTTCAACATAGGAGCCATTAAAAAAAATTCCATGTCATTCAGTCCTAACACCTTTTAAAGTGAATGTTGGGGACCAGAAAAGTAGTACAGGGATTATGGAGCTCGCCTTGCATGAGTCCCCTGATCAGTCCCCAGCACCAGACCATACGTTCCCATGAATCCCAACAAGAATGACCCCTGACCACAAAGTCAGGAGTAGGCCCTAAACACAGCTGATTTTTGGTGTGGCCTAAAGAGCAAAAACAAATAAAAAGGTTTTGGACCAAGTAGTATGAAATAAATACATTTTCATAGGCCTATGAAGAGACAAAAAAATAAAAGCTTCATTCACGATAGGGAAGATACAATGGTCACCACTATAACATCCAAGTACAAAGCAAAAGTTAATGCAAAAAGTGTTGATTCTGGAGCTGAAATCTTAGTTATGTGAACAGGAATAACAGTGTATTATATTGTATTCAATGATTTAAATTTCTTTATTTACTTATTTAAAATATTATCACAGTCAATCACTACAAGTTGACTGTTGTTGATTTCTGATAATCCCATTTGCCATTTCTTTAAGTTTTGCTGGAGCACGGAACAGGAAATAAATGTGTTAAATGCCTTCCAAGAGAGTAAGCTATAGGGGTGGCGTGGAACTTGGAGATCTGATAGAGGTTAGGGGATAGTGGTTGTGGGACTGATCTTGGAACATTATACATTTGAAACAACTATTGCAAATGACACTGTAAATTATTGCATCTTAATAAAAAAGACCTGAGGATAAAAGAAACATCAGAGTTATATAAATAATAAAATAATTTATTTGCTTAAAGCATAATTTGATGAATACCTCTCCCTTTGGTTGTTGGTTCTGATTTGGTGTCATACTGGAGGTATTTAGAGCTCCGTCCTGATTCAGTTATAAATGCACACTCCTGGTGGTTTGAAGGACCATATACATCCGTAGCTCTAGAACCCGGGCTGGCTGCTTGCAAGGCAAGTTCCTTACCTACTGTACTATAAGTGTGGTCTGTGATCTATTTCCACTACTATCAAATGATAGGGATATTCAAAGACCTACTAAGACTCCATCAAAATATTAAAGCTTTGAGCAACTTTAGTTCCTTTCTTCCGGCACCTCACCATGCCTTCCACCTCACCGTTTAAGTTAGAAACACTCTCTGGAGTAAGAAAAAGCTAAAACAGACTGGCTCGGGGCTGGTGGAGTATGTGGCAATCTCCTTAGAATAGCTGACTGTTGCATATTTTTAGTTCTAATTATTTGCAAGAACTTCAGAAATATTTTTGTACTGATAAAGATCCAAGGCCCTTTTCCAGACAGAACTGACTGCTTGAGATTGCTTTTTAGACCTCTAGCTTCCTTCATGTTCGTTAAAACACACCCCATGGCATTTTGCCACCACTCTCTGTATATGTGAGATATATTTGTTGCATGCATAAACTTTAATCGTACATGCACATAATCCCCTTCCTCAGGAAGATCTATGTTTCCTGAAGAACTACTAAAATATGTATAAGCTTTTCTCTCTCTCTCTCTCTCTCTCTGCTTAACTTAAAATTAGACACTCTCTCAATGTCTCCTTGAAGCTCCTTTCCAGCCCAAGCTGATGGACATCCTTTTCAATAAGTTGTTTCATTGTCAACAAAGTCCCTCTATTTTTTTTCAACTGTGCTTCTTAGATGGTGACCCAGTAAGAAGTGTTATAAGAACTTAAGGGGCCGGATTGATAGTACTGTGGATAAGACCTTTGTCTTGCATGTGGCCATCTTGGGGTTCTATCTCTGGTACACTGTATGGTGCCCTGAGCCCTAGAGGAGTGATCCCTGAACACAGAGTCAGGGGTATGGCTTCAGCTCTGCCAGGAGTGGCCCCCAAACCAAAACATAAATGACCACTAAATTTGAACTTAGTAGGAACATGCCTATAATAAGTTTTAGAAGATTATAATAAATAATTTAAGAATATCTGAGAGTAATAATGTAAGCCTAAAATTCAACCTTGCTGTTATAGGCATAAAATATACTAACAAAGGTTGCTATGTTAATAAATTAGAACAGTCGTAATAAATACTGGTGAGTGTGTCTGGAATAAACGGCTGTCTTACAGTCTTGGAGGAGATGAAATCCAAAGTAGCTACTATAAGCAGCAGTACCAATATACTCACTGAAGTAAGAAGAGAAAAACACCATGATCCAGGTATATTACAATTTAGCATTGATTGAAAAACATGTATAAATTCAAAAGGATATATGTATCTCTACTTCAGGAAACTCTTATTATATGTGCCAAGATAAGCAAACAACATGAGTGCATATAAGTGGATTAAATGGATGAGTAAATAAATAAATAAATCCATCTGATTTCAATCACATGTGGTTTGATTTTTAAAAACTAATGTGATGCACCTGAATACTTATGAATGAAAGGGATCATCAGAGAAAGGGTATAATAATGGGTGAAATAATAAAAGGTGATCACTTGATTGTGGTGGATAGAACTAGGCTTTTGGTGGTAATTTTTGTCTACTCTATACCAATGGTGAAATATAAAACTACACTTGATACTTATAAACAAAACAGAAGTTACCTCAATTTACCTTGAATTGGGACTGGAGTGACAGCACAGCAGCTAGGGCATTTGCCTCACAATGGCCGACAGTGGTTCAATTCCTCTGTCCCCCTCAGAGAGCCTGGCAAGGTATTGAAAGTATTCTGCCCACATGGCAAAGCCTGGCAAGCTACCTGTGGCGTAATTGATATGCCAAAAACAGCAACAACAAGTCTCACAATGGAGATGTTACTGGTGTCCGCTTGAGCAAATCGATGGATGGTGGTGCGACAGTGCTATAGTGCTAGCTTAAATTGATCTCAATCAACATTGAATTTATTTTTAGATAGAGAAATTGAGGTAACTAAATTAGTCTGTGACAGACATTCAGTGACAAATGATCTTCAAATTTGAACAGATGTTTTGGGGGAATAGCTGGGATAGACATTTCAGGAATAAGTGCAAAAACAATCTCTATGGGGCTTGGGCATATGAGGAATAGTATTGTCAGTGGCTTCAGTGCCATATTCCCCTCAGAAGCATGGTGGTTCAAGACTTTTGGGGGCAAGTTATGTTATGATTATAGAGTTATGATGAGGCATAAACTCTATCATCAAAAGTACCATTAGTACCTAGACTTTAGTCAAAGTCATGCCACTGACTGACTTCTACAGACTTTCAGTGTGTGTGTGTGTGCTCACGCACACATACATGTATTTATGTTCATGTGTTCAATGTTTAAATATATATATATATATTTGTACTGTGTTATATATAAGAAAAAGTCCACATCTAATGTTTGAGTGGTTGTTTTTATTTTTTTCACCATCAACATTTTCGCCTCAGTATCTCTAATAGACTGCAGCAATTAGCACCTTGATTTCTGTTATGTGTTTTAGGAAACTCTCTGGTGTTGCAGCAAATAAGGACAATGTAAGCTGCATTATACTGTAGTTAACTGAATTTAAAATTGTTTAACAATTTACATGTTCCTGCATCTGGATATGCTGTTAAGTTGTGAAAGGATTACTGACGGTGTGTTGAAAGTTTCTTTCTTTCTTAAATATTAAGATACTTAGATATGTCCTACTTAAAATTGTTATATGTACATAAATATAGTTACATATAATTTTTGGTCCATACTCAGCTCTGCTCAGGGATGACCCCTGGCTCTGTGTCCAGTATCTCTACCAATGGGGAGTGGGAAACAATTTGGGTTACCAAGTTACTGTGTGCTAGATATATGCCTCCCTGCCATCATAGCTCTCTAGTCTCCAAACCATAAAATCTTGATGATGATATTATTTAGGAAAACTCTGAGCCCCAGCAGCTGACCTCCACTACACAACTGCTGCCATGTTCCAGGCTGCTTTCTGGACCACGCAACACATTATAAGACACTTCCTACCCATTTTCCATAATTACAACACCTTATTTGATGGAGTTCAGACAGTAAGCAACAGAACATAGAGAGTAATACCTCTCGGAGAGCCTGGCAAGCTACTGAGAGTACCCCTCCTCCCCGCATGGGCAGAGAGAGCCTGGCAAGCTACTCTTGGTGTATTCAATATGTGAAAAACAGTAACATTAGGTCTCATTCCCCACTGACCCTGAAAGAGCCTTCAATCGTTGGGAAAGATGATTAAGGAGAGACTGCTACAATATTTGGGCTGGGAGGAAAAGAGACGTTACTGGTGCCCACTCAAGTAAATCTATGAACAATGAGATGATAGTGACAGTATAAATGCAAACAAAAAGTAAATCTTTTCTAAATGACCTCAGAAACTTTGAATCAAATCTATTATGAAGTGTAACAGCAGTAAGTATATAAGATAGAAAGAACCAATTTGACAATTATAAAATTTTACTGATCAAGTTTAACTGTATATTGAAGTCGCATTATTTTTTTAAAAAGTGATTTAGTTGACTCCAAACTCATTATGAATTTCTTTGGCACCTCCGCAAAGAATATTAATGAAAGCAAATGGTACCCCAACTAAATGGAAATTATTTAAGTGCTTAATGTTAGGTGTCTCATTCAAGAATAAATTTATTTTTAAAATAATACTGATATACTTAGATACCATATCTAGAGAAAGGTTATTGAATTGTTGATGCCAGTGAAAATTAATTAACCATAGAAAACTGAAGTAAATGGAAGAGTTTAGTCTAGGAATAAAAGATTAGCATTAAAGCTTAGGAGTAATGAGTATGAATATTTCAGGGATCATATAATAATGGCCCAATATATTTGGAACTTCAGGTTGAAGCAAGGATTACAATATTTGTAGTTGGTCTGTGAAGTCTAACTCCAAGGTATAAAAATGGATTAAAAATATCTGATAATTTTAAAACAAGTTGAACTGTACAACATTTAAACAAGCAACCTCCCAATTTTGAGATTTTCCTTCACACAACTTTGGTTATACATTAGAATAATAGGACTTCTACTAAACTTTGTTGGCCTTTGAAAGAAAGACATATTAGTCTACATTCCTTGCCATGTAAATACAGATTTAATTAACACTTACAACCTATGAAGATGCAAAGCTTAAGTATTAATTAAATCTCTATTTACATAGCAAGCAGTATGTAGCATTCCATTTGCTGGTATAATACAAGTGAGCTTATTTTAAACTTCATTAATCCACTGCATATCAGAGTAATAGGATGCTTTGGTTAACTTCCTTTAAAGAGTTTTGTATATAAAGAACAGAATAACACACAGTTTTCACAGTCTTCTATGTCATTCCTGCTGTTCAATACCAGGATATTCATGTTAACATTTTCTTTCTCAACAACACTTAATTCCACTATAATAGTAATCTTTACAAAATCTTTACCCTCAATAAAATGATGTTTAACACCAATAAAGGAAAACTCCATTAATGAAATCACAACGAATTGAGAACACAACCTTTCTAAAAAAATTTAGTCACATAATCCCATTTTTAACAAATCCCATTTTAACAAAAAAAAAATAGTCACATAATCCCATTTTTAACAAATCCCATTTTGAACACATGTCTATATGTTCAATGTCAAAAATCATTAAGCACATAATAGCAAAACTTAATTGGAATATAAAAACATAACTAAAAATAACATTACATCTTCAAAGCAATTTCAAAATTAAAAAATTCATTTCTTAATGGTGGACATTTATTAACTAACAAAATAAGTTTAAAACATCTTTATTCTGGTCTATTAGAATAAACATTTTCCCACTGCAATTTCCTTAATCACTAAATTGCTAAATTTAAGATTTGTTTTCATTGAAGGATGAAACATAGTGAATACCACATGGATTTCAATCTATTTGTTCAAAAGATATTTATTCATGTTTACCATAGACACAGTAAAATTATTTAGTCATGTTCGATTATATGAGATATTCTTGCAGTTCTGTGTAAGTAAACGTTGGGTGCAAATACTAAATATACACACATTTAAATATAAAACATAGTATGAAACATAGTCACATTAAGTAACTGTAAACATTTCAAAAAATTAATCAATTTAAACATCTACTATGTGCCTTAGAGCATCTTCAAGTTCAATTTTAAACTTTGTAAATAAATCTTATTACATTATGCTAAAGAAAAAAACCCGTTCATTGGTATGTTGCTATAAAAAATACAAATAATATTAGTTTCATACAGCAAAAGAGAAAAAAACTCACACCACCATTCTTGTAGAAATAAAGATTATACTAAAATAGAGTGGAAAAGTATAATCCTTTGCATTAGTTACTCAAATTGAATTTTGGTTTAGTGTGTTTTAGAGTGATCTGGTTTTGCTTATGCAAATGAGATTGTAAATGACAATGAAACAAAAGTAGAAGCAATGAAAATTTGAAGGATAGCCCAATTGTAAGAGGCGAATTACCTTTTCCATGAGTGACATCAACAGTCCATGTACAATTCAGGGAATTTGGATAAAGTTCCGGGTAACCAGGTGATAAGATGGTTCCACTCGGCCCTCTGACATCTCCTCCACATAGTGCTGAAAACAGAAAAGCAATGCATCATATGGTCAGTCACAGTCGGAGCGCAAAAGGCTTAGCAAATATCTCCTTTCTAGAAATTGAATGAATTGATTTTCTTTGCTTTAGCTGTTACAAGAGTGTGTAAAACCGTCTTCTATTACTAGGGAATCATTTCATCCTGCTGCTGCAATAGGATGCAATAGGATATCTAACAGCCTCTGAGAATTAATATTTGCCCCAAGAGAACACAGCTCTGCTTGCTATATCTGAATGAAGTGTACACTTAACATGGTTAATTATAACAGCATTTGAATAAATTGGTTGCAAATTAAACTTCAGTAATTATCTGTTTAGTAGACTCTCTTATTAATCTTTAAGAAAATGAATTGTTAATTATATGAAAAATATTGGAATGCATTTCTAAAGGCATGTGACATTCGTCACAGATATCTTTTTAAAACAGGGCGGCAAGCTGTGAAGCTGGAGATCTTCGAAGTTTTCTGGGGAGTATCCTGAACTAAAAGACATTTGTTGTGGGGGCTGCACCTGAGCATTCTAATGAGCCCTGAGGGGCCTGCCATTGGTTCTTAGTCAACTTGGCCTTCGTCTCAATGTATTGACTTGAGAATGCGGTGCGCTTGGGCCTTGTGGTGCCAGAGACCATGCAGGTCCATCAACACTTTCCCAAGCACTGCCAGGGAACCATGTGACAGAACTCATACCCATCTTATTTCTTGATCCCTAGAAGCATTTTTGAGAATATTGATTTTAAAAAAAATCAATGTACATTATGACTTTACAGTACTGACAATGAAGGGTTCTGTATATTCCGCATTCTAACACCACCTCCACAATGGTATGTTTCCCTCCACCATTCCCACTTAGCAAAGTCCCCACGCCTCAACATTCCGTTCACCAACTCCCCACCCTAACTCAAGTTTCTCAGTCACAGTGAGCCCTGTTCTGTAGAGGAGGTCTTACGTTTGTGACTTTAGGCATTATGGTATCCCCTCACTATGGTCCTTTACATACTAGCCAGAAGAATGCACATTCTGTATCTGTCTTTCTCCTTCTAGCTACCTTCACTCAGCACGATAAGAGGATATATTACTGTCACAGTCACTGTCATCCCACCGCTCATCAATTTGCTCTAGCAGGCACCAGGAACATCTCCATTGTAAGACTTGTTGTTACTGTTTTTGGCATATCGGATATGCCACAGGTAGCTTGCCAGACTCTGCCATTCACGCAAGATAGTCTCTGTAGCTTGCCAGGCTTTCTGAGAGGTACAGAGGAATCGAACCTGGATGGCCGCTTGCAAGGCAAACGCCCTGCCCTCTGTGCTAAAGTGCTCCAACATAACAAAGCACAGCTCTTTAATAAACTATTATCAAGTAAATTAAAATAAGATTCAATATATGTTCATGAGCAAATCTACTTAGAATGCCTTTGGTACATTCACTATCACCATTGTTAATGGTCGACCAGGTGATTTTATCAATCTTGCAAATCAAGGTGACAAAGATATAATCTGCTAAGAATGAATATCCTACTGGAAGCAGAGAAGGTGTTTGGGCTCCCTTATTTAATTCTAGTTGGCAAGGCCAAAGCACTTAGACATGAGAAAGCACTGTAAGGACTATGAATGTAACATGAAACTTGTCTGTTCTGAACCTTGCTCAACTTCCCTGGGGCACCAAGGGTGTAAGGGAGAAGAGGAAGAGAGAAAAAGGCATGAAGGAAAGGAGTTTGAAAATTAATCTCTTTCATGATCTCGCTCAAGCAGCAATGCTGAGAGAAAAATTGAGTCAATATGACTGTTGTTCTACACTGAGATTAAAAAGCCTGGAGTACCTGTAAATGTGTAGACTTGGATTTACGAAGTTAAATAAAATCCAAAAGCTCTAAATCTTTTTTATCCTTTTACTCTACCCAGGAGTAAAGGAAGGGCTTTTCCGGTACCTTTCCTGGAATTGTGTTATAAAGTTGCTGTCCTGATACCAAGATAAATCTGAGTTTCAAATCCTATTATCAAGACAATATCCATTACAATAAGAGTCATTATTTAATTTTCTAGGAACCTGCTCATATAACCTGATAACTACTATTTTTAATGCAACTTAAATATTATTGACCTTCTGAGTAAGAGTCCGCAAATAGGTCATACTTTATGTAATTTATCACAGGGATTACTTTCCCCAACTGTTATTCACAGCTGGACTGAAAGAGTGTTTGGGAAATGTGGTGATGTCGTTTATGTAAGTATACCACATTATGAGCTTACAGAGATCTAAAGGATTTGATTTTTGTGGTATTTGAAGCAAAAGAACAAGCATCAAAATTTACTGAGGAAAATTCAACAGAACCTTTCAGAGAAAAGTTTCTTAAACTTCTGACTCAGTTTCCCAGCAGTTCAGCTCTCCTTTGGTAGTTTTAAAAAGGGGATTATTCATACTGAACCTCCCAATTTCACTTAAAATCTTTAAAGCATCATTATAGGCTGTCATTAATATTTCCAATGTATCTTTTTGATAATGGTGATGCTAACTTGTGCTGGGGCTCTCCCTGGCACAGCCTCTTGATCACTAAAGGCCACTGGGTCCAGTGAAACACCCCAGACTTTGACTTCTTTGGGTTTCTGGCTGTTGGCTAGAAAACTTGGCATTCTCAGAGAATAACCTAAATTAATTGGCCGGTGACCAAGGTCTTGGGGCATGGGAAGCAGCACCCTTAGGTGTCAGCAATACTTGAACCTTGCCTCTGCTATAAACCTTCAAGGACAGCTTCAGCACCTACTTTCGAGTCATAACAACCACTTCTTCTCTTTGATAATGCTGTTCATTAGGGCACACAGGCACATCCCTTCTACCTCCATTTAACTATTCTTTTGTTTTTCTTTTCCTTTTTGGGTCACACCTGGTGATGCACAGTGGTTACTCCCGGCTCTGCACTCAGGAGTTACTCCTGGCAGTGCTCAGGGGACCATATGGAATGCTGAGAATTGAACACAGGTCGGCTGGGCCCACTTAACTATTCTTAACCATTGTCTCTCCTAATAAACTTGGTCATATGACTACAAGTCTAAGTCCCAAGTGGGTGGTTTTGTCGAGGTCATTCTGTATTCTCCACCTTTGATCTTTTAGTACCATTGCCTAGGTATTGAGATTGTCTTCACATCCTTAGGGTTCAAGTAGTTATGGTACAACTACAGAGTCACCTCTTTTACTTTCCTTATAATTTCTTGCAATTATTATTTATTTACATATACTATAGCACATATCTTTATTCTTTATATTTAAGTTTTACTTTATTTTTATATTGATACTCAGATTTATGAACAAATGTCATTAAATTATTGAGAGGAATAAAATTGGTGAAAGGGTTCTACTGGCTGAAAACCTAAACTGTTTGAAATGACTGCATTTTATACAACTGGGCAATAACTGAGAGAGACAAAATGTCTAATATTCTGTTTCTTTACTTGAGAAGTTCTGTTGTGGTCATTTGAAAATTGCACCTACCACATCTCTTTTGGGAAGTTAGAACGGTATGTTATAAATTAAGAAGTTGAGGAGAAATGATCAACAAGTTATAGAAAAATTATAAAAACAAATGTTACTTTTATTCTGATCAGACTGATATGGACAAAAGGGGAATAGGAAGAAAGACAATATGAATATAGCACTAAAAAAGGAATTATTGATATGAAATGTCAAAAGAGTAGGGCTAGGTGGTACCAAGTAATCTAGGTGATTAAACTAGCTCTGTTCCATAATCTAGATGGCTGAATAACCCAGATGAAAGTACACCAGAAGATAATCATCTCACCATCATAACCCGTTTTAAAGGTCCCCTTCTCTAAATTCAATTAATTTTTTTTACATACATCCCTTGTTAAAAAGGTATAAAATGGGGAAAATGTGTTTGCCTTTCTCTAGAGGAATCCTATTTAAGAAGACCCCTGCCATAAACTGGGAGCATGTCAGCCTGGTTTTCCCTTCCTTTCTCTTTTCTGAAATAAAGTCCTTTTTGAATTCACGAGTCTTGCCCCCACGCCTGCTGTCTTCACCGTGGCCCCTCGGAGGGGGTGAGTTGAGTTTCCCTCCCCACACCTAGCAGAATCCCCATGGCGAGGACCTTCGGAGCCCAGCCACAGCCATGCTCAAGGCCCCTCTCAATACATTCGGGCGAGCCTCACACATGAAGGAACCGGTCGAGGAACCCAGGTGTGCGGACCCGAGGCTGAGATCTCCAAGCCTGCTTGGATCAGGACAGGACCTCTTCCGCCCAATCCCCCATTTTTCAGTAGCTAGGAGGTCACACCAAGAGACTGCCCCCAGCACCATGTAATCCCACCAGCGGCCAACACCAGAGTGTATAAAACCAAGCTCCTGGAAGCTACAATTTTTTCGCTCTCAGAAAACCTGGCCAGCTACTGAGAGTTTCCTGCATGCAAGGGAGAGCCTGGCAAGCTCCCTGTGGTGGTGTATTCATATGCCAAAACCAGTAACAATGGTGGGTCTCATTCCCTGACCCTGAAAGAGCCTCCATGCAGCACCATTGAGAAGGATGAGTAAAAAGAGGCTTCTAAAATCTCAGTGCTAGGACGAATGGAGACAGAACTGAGACAGCTCAAATAAATCAATGATCAACGGTATGATGATGATGATGATGATGATGATGATGATGATGATGATGATGGTGATGATAATGATGATTTTATCTCCAGCCCCATGATTTTAATTCTGATAGCTGGAGGACAGGAACCTGGAAAATCTAAATCCCTACAATAAAATATTGGAGGACAGTGTGTGGCTCCATGACACAGAGTTTAGGAGTTTTCTGTTATTTCACAGTAATTATTTACTAAACCAAAAGCTTGAAGGTGTTAATTTAGAGAAAAAGTTTCATCATAAAAATGGAAAAATAAGTTTGATTTAGATACCTTTTTTCAAATATGAAATATAAGTAGATGTGAACTACTTTATTATTATTATTATTATTATTTTAATTTTTGTTTTGGGAGCTGGAACTGGATGTGCTCAAAGCTTACACCTGGTTCTGAGCTCAAAGATCACTCAAGGAGCTCCAGCTCCTAGGAATGAACCTGGTTCAACCATGGGCAAGGCACTTGCCTGCCCTGTCCTGTCTCTCCAGTGCTTCAACCTTACTTATATCTACTTTAAAAAAAATACAATGAAACTATTAACTAATTCTTAGTAAAATCATGACCTAGCACTCATATTGAACTTACAAATACTATGGCATTACTGTGAAGACTTTTTTGCATTAATTGAATTAATTCCCTCTGAAACACAACAACCCTCTGAAACACTAATTATTCACAGTTTACACATGATAAAACAAGTTTGAAAGGATTAAAGCAGTCAGTTCAAGAGTGTGTAATCATAAGTTAACAATTAAAATGAGCTGCTCTTACCCCCATTGAAAAAAAATATAATTATAAGCTTTGAAGAAGACCTTTGCTTGTGTTTATATTTATAGAACTCCAACTAAATAATTTATTTTAAATGCCTAAATATAATTTATTAGCTCAGGAATTCGTTTAATCCTTTCAACTTAAAATCACTTTCTTGTAAGAACATGAAATCTAAGTGATAGCATCCTTGCCTTAACTTTTTTTATCATTAATTGATCAATGGACTGCCGTGATAGCAAAGTGGTAGGGTGTTTGCCTTGCATGTGGCTGACCCGGGTTCAATTTCTCTATCCCTCTCAAAGAGCCTGGTAAGGTACCAAGAATATCCCACTCACATGACAGAGCCTGGCAAGCTACCCATGGCATATTCGATATGCCAAAAACAGTAACAACAAGTCTCACATTGGAAACGCTACTGGTGCCTACTAGAGCAAATGGATGAACAACAGAACGACAGTGCTACAGTGGTACAGTGCTAATTGATCATTAACATCTGAATCCCAATTTGTCAATAGCATTCTGTGTGATTAAGTTGTGTTCTTTTGTAAGCATTGATTGCAGAATTTTCAGTAATAAATTCCTCCATATGTCTATGAGATACTACTCTCTACTGCAGAGCTTTTGAATTGTATTTATTTTATATTGCCAGGTATTTTAATCACAAGTGATCAATTACATGTATATTGATACCTTGCAATATGATAGATGCTAACACTAACTAGAAACACTTTTTAGCTGAATTTATTTATAGTTTGGTATTATTAATATCACTGCATGTTATCTCTGCCTGAACTATATTTTTTAGAAAGTGTTTGTTATTGGCCTATTAGTAAAGTGTAAGAGGAAATAAAATGACCTATGAAAATCATTCATGAGAGACTCAAAATACTAAGAACCTAAGACTAAGGTGTATTATATGTGGAGGGTTAATACTTTGTAACTTGCATATAAAAACAAGAACACAAATATATTACAAATACACAATGGCAGAGAAGAAATTAAGAATCTTTCTACATGAATGAATGAGTCAGAAATAACTTTAAGAATAAAATCAGCTCAAGAGATTACAAGGCCATTCCTGGCCAAAAGTCACATGAAAAAAATACTCCACATTACTAGTTATCAGGGAGATGCAAATCAAAACAACAATGAGATATCATTTCACACCACAGAGACTGGTACACATTCAAAAGAACAAAAGCAACCAGTGCTGGCGTCTGGCGTGGATGTGGGGGAAAAAGGGACTCTCTTTCACTGTTGGTGGGAATGCCGACTCAGCCATTTTGGAAAACAATATGGACAGTCCTTCAAAAACTAGAAATTGAGTTTTCATATGACCCCACAATACAACTTCTGGGAATATATCCCAAGGGTGCAAAAAAGGATAATAGAAATGACATGTATACCTACATGTTCATTGCAACACTGTACACAATAGCCAAAACCTGGAAACAACCCAAGTGTCTAAGAACAGACGACTGGTTAAAGAAACTTTGGTACATCTACACAATGGAATACTGCACCCATTTGTGGAGTATAAAATAACATAATGCAAGACTGACACCCAGATACAAGGGCCAGGAAGATTGCTCCATAGCTGAAAGCCTGCCACATGAGTGGGGGAGGGGGAAGGAGAGGTGGAATGAGAAGGCAGCTGGAATAGAGGAGGGATCACTAAGAAAATGATGGTTGGAGGAATCGGTCGGGATGGGAGATGTGTGCTGAAAGTAGATAAAGGAGCAAGCATGATAACCTTTCAGTATCTGCAATGTGAACCATAATGCCCCAAAGTAGAGAGACAGTATGGGGAATATTGTCTGCCATAGAGGCAGGGGGAGGGTGGGATAGGGGGGGTTATCCGGGATATTGGTGGTGGAGAATGTGCACTGGTGGAGGGATGGGTGTTTGATCATTGTGTGATTGTAAGTCAAACATGAAAGCTTGTAACTATCTCACGGTGAGTCAATAAAATAAAAAAAAATAATAATAAAAGCGAATATAAAGCCGTTCTTATATAAATGTTATTAGAACAAATATCTTAAGAGATGTAAAAATCTTCTATTTTTTCCTGTATATCAACTTTTATCAACTCTTCTGAAGGAATTCCAATTCATTTCAACAACCATGCAAATTGATGCCATATACCATATGTCAAAGGTAATGAACACTATCTTTGTAACAGTCATTTTTGTGATATATATTCTTGTGAGAGGTGAGAGATAAGTATTCTATCAATTAAATCTTTGAAACAATAAAGAAAATAGAGAACTGAAATATATGTGACAATCCACTAATCTGGCAAAGAAGGCAAAGGAAAGCATGTAAGAGGACAAATATCAGGGTTCTACCAAGTGAGAACAAAGCCTAAATATGAGCTGATAACAATTAGCAGATATACAATAATCCTGAAGAGTGTCTTTCTTTCTCCATCTGACATGTGTCTTCACTAATTTGGCACAGGATAAGGACCAATTGGACATGTAAAATAGTAGCACCTCCTCAGACGCAAGAATCTGCAGGCAGAACTATAAAACCACCTCTTCTCATTTATTGTAGGGTACTACATGTATGGTGATAGCTAACATATGTGTTACTCGAACAAGCTTTCAATCAGAATACATCGAAACATTTTCAAGAATGCATTAAAACATCAAAACAACTAGTTTTTCCAAATCACACTTTTTTTGGTAGAAAATTAGTTGTTCTTAATTTCATGTCTTACAAATTTTATTTTGCATCTTTAAAAAATTTCTATGGTGGGGCCGGAGCGAAAGCACAGCAGGTAGGGCGTTTGCCTTGCACGCGGCCGACCCGGGTTCAATCCCCGGCACCCCATATGGTCCCCCAAGCACCGCCAGGAGTAATTCCTGAGTGTAAAGCCAGTAGTAACCCTTGAGCATCGCTGGGTTGTGACCCAAAAAGCAAAAAAAAAAAAAAAAAAAAAAAAAAAAAAATTTCTATGGTTCCCAACTTTATACTATATACACTTACCTGAGATAGTTTTACTTGAAATATTACTTCTGCACATTTGCTTAGAACCTTTGTCTCATAACCATTAGTTCATATACTCTTCTACTAATTTCATCAACATAATGTGATCTTTTAATACTTTGTAATTAATAAATTTAAGTGCATTCAGTATAATTTTAGGTTCTGCCTCTAAAAACTTTTCTAACCCTAAACTAATAACTTTATATCATCTAAATTTTTCTTCAAAGAAGATGGTTGTATTGTTTTCAAAAAGAAATAAAGGGAAGAATTTTATGGTATCATTAGGATGATAAATGATCAAATTAGACTTGCCTTAAGCCACTAAGGATACTGAATTCTTATACTTAACTATAAAATAAGGAAGATATTAAATAATTTTCCTGAAATTCGTATCGCATCAGACACATGACCTTAACTTTACCCCTTGCACTCACAAGAATCTTAAATCTTCTGTACACGGTATACAACCTCATTTGATTGTGGAATTTGACATTCATGACAGTCTTGACATTTGTTTGCCTACTACTATATTATTCTTCCTAATATTGCAGTCACTCAAAACTGTTCTCCATATAAATACTGGTGAGGATGCTCAAGAGCAAGATCTGATCGAACTGTATAGTAGAAAGCTTTCTATTTTTAATTTTTTTTGTTAAACTTTAATCTTTCATGCACTGGGAGATGTTGTTTTAGAAATAGATGTCAAAGGAATAGAATACATAATTCTAGACATCAAGAATATAACAAGGGGAGTAATAAAACAAGTACAAGATTATCTAAAATTATTTAAGCAACTAACTCAAGGAGAACAGAGTATGTTTTTTCATATTCAACAATCTTTCATTAGTGAGTATACAATAGTATTAACAAATATCGATTTAGTAAATCAATAGGTGCTTATAAGAATGGAAAAATGCTACAATAAGTACAAAATCTCAAAAAGCATTACAAAAGTTGAGATTTTGCCTTCCTCCCTTCTTTCCTCCCTCCCTCCTCCCTCCCTCCCTATCTCTCTCCCTCTTTACTCCCTACCTTTTTCCCTTCCTCCTTCCCTTACCCCCTTCCTCCTTCCCTTCTTCCCTCCTTCCTCCCTACTTCCCTCCCTTCTCCCTTCCTCCCTTCCTTCCTGCCTCCTCCTCCCCTTCCTTCCTTCCTTCCTTCCTTCCTTCCTTCCTTCCTTCCTTCCTTCCTTCCTTCCTTCCTTCCTTCCTTCCTTCCTTCCTTCCTTCCTTCCTTCCTTCCTTCCTTCCTTCCTTCCTTCCTTTCCTCTCTTCCCTTCCCTTTCTTCTTTTTTTTTCTTTCTTTTCAAGTTACATCCATCAAGCTCAGGGGTTACTTGTACTAAACTCAGAGATCATTCCTGGCAGGCCTAAGGGACAATATGTAGTGCCAGGGATTGAACCTGGGTTGCCCATACACAAGGCAAGTCCCCTAAGCACAATACTATCTTTCTGGCCCCCTTCAGTGCTACTTTATTATAAGAACCTAAGTATATTATATGCAATTAAAATGATCACATTATATATATATTAAATCTTTTTTTGTCATGAAGTAAGTTTGATTTCTTTACCTTTGCTAATCAATGGTTTTGATACAAATTGACATTTTAAACACATATTTTAACAAGTTTAAAAACTGCATTGTTAACACTTTGTTAACCCAATATGAAGTTAACTCTCTATGAAGAATAGAGACTCTCTTGCCCGGGTGCCTGGCTGTCTTTCCTGGGACCCCTTGGAGGGGACGGGTTCCAGCTTCCCTCCCCGCCCCGAGCAAAGCTCCCAGCGGATGAAAACCTTTGGAACCTAGCTACAGCCATGCTCAAGGCCCCTCTCCACACGTTAGAAAAATCCTCAAGCATGAAAGTACTGGCAGAGGAACCCAGGTGTGTGTAATCCCATCAATGGCCAACATCCAGAGACTTAAAAGCAAGCTCCCAGAAGCGATATCTTATAACCTACTTCTCCCCCTGGGAGAAACTAACAAGCTTCTGAGAGTTTCCTGTTCCTGCCCACATGGGAGAGCCTTGCAAGCTTCCCATGGTGTATTCATATGCCAAAGCCAGTAACAAGCTGGGTCTCATTCCCCTAACCCTGAAAGAGCCTCCAATGCGACATCGCTGGGAAGACTGAGTAGAGAGAGGCTTCTAAAATCTCAGGGATAGGACGAATGGAGAGGTTACTGAGACCGCTAGAGAAATTCAACAATCAACGGTATGAAGATAATGATGATGATGACGATTCTATGAAGAATATATTGATTTCCTTTTGGCTTTTGGACCAGTCAATTTTGCACATTGAGGGAATTCTTACCGTCACAAGTTGGGAGTGGGTGACTCCACCAGTGGTTTTTTTCACACAGAAGAGGCTCTTCATGGCTCAGTCTGTATCCTGGGTCACAACTAAATGAAACAGTGGATCCAATAGAGAAATCGTGCCCATAGCGACGACCATGTACTGGTATCCCAGGGTCCAAGCAAGAATAAGTATTCACTGTAACACCTAGGTTATAACAGGAATATTATAAAGAGTTAGTTTGTTCAGAATTAAATTTATTGAAATGAATTACATTTCTTCAAGCAGTAGTGAATGATTTTCTCAAATAAATTCATGTTATATAATTTTATTAAAAAATAGAAAACCATTAAGCAAAAGTCTACTCAAAAATGTTTTTACATTTCCTATAACAAGGACTAAATTCAGGTAACTTAGCGATTTAAGGATTTTATAAAAATATATAAATATTAAAATGTACATGTCATATTACTATAAATACTTATAATTTGTTTTTGAAACATTGATCAACTTTTAAACAATATTTATCAATTTGGTAGAAAATGCAGAAATTGCAGATGTGAGGCACGTTGCCTCAGATTTTAGCATGAACTTCTCTAGTTTTCTGAAGAAACAATACAACTGATTTGATGGTTGCATGTTGGGGTTTGCAGTTGCTGTAATGTATTGTTATAGCATATTAACATAATTTCCCCTGTAATTTAGAAATCCTCTCTGAGATTCTACAATGGCAGCACTTGCATCTTTGTATTTTTGATTTGGTGATGGCATTATATTTTTGTTGTGAGGTTATCCTTGCTTTGTAATTTTTTGCCAGAAACTCTGCCTGATGGATGCTATTAACACCCCTCGTACCATGATGATTAAAATTATTCCAGATGTTGTCAAGTGTTTACAGGGTGCAAAAATGCCCCTGGATGAAAAACACTGGTATGAGGTAAGATAATTATTATTATTTATAAAGGGGAGATTCAAGCATTGACTATTACTTTCATATTCAAAATATACTAATGACCATTTTCAAAGTTTATGTGTTATGTTACCACATTACCAAGAGAAATTACTGATCTGACTGAACAACCCAATTTAAAAATCAAGCTAAATAAAACATGAAAAAAAATTAGAAGTTCAATATTAAAGAAGTTAATTCTGGGCTAACTATACTTATCACATATATTCATTTCTGAAAATGTTGATTTTAATGAGATGTTAATGTATAAAATCAAAATAATCTTCAGCAAAATTACATTTGCCTGCAATATTACTATTCTCTGTGTGCCAGTTTTCTTTAAAACACTCAAGCCTTTGGAATCTTCAGTTTTTACATATAGTTCACTGTTTTTCTGACACAAAATAGGTGTGAAATCTAGCTCCACAGAAAGGCGCAATGTCAGTTATTACTTCACTTTACCTAGCCTAAGCCTCCTTCACTGCATGTTGGCAAGACAATGTGGGAAATTGTCCCCCAGGTCAGTGTAGTCTCCAGGGGCAAAAACAGTTTGGGTCTTAAAATAAAAATGGGAAGTAAAAAATGTACCCAGGAAATAATAGAGTAAAAATACTTTAGGGTCTTCTAGCTGTAGATTTCAAATGGGCAAAAATAAAACAGTAAACTGTCATGACCTTATCCTGTACGATGCCTGTTGATTAGCTGTGTGACATGCCCCAGTCTCTGGTCTTACAATACCGACCAATTTTTGATGTGCTTACTCACTGTTCTTAATATCTCTGGCAACTTAAATAATAACTCACATGTGGAGAGCCAGGTAAGTGAACGACATTCTACATTCTATCAAATAATTGAACACTCTGCATGCTGTCTACCAAGGTACCCTAAAGCTTGGGCAGTATGTGTGTTTATTCGTCTCCTTGTGTAGACATGTAATTCTATAGACCTCTAATTCTTTGTGACCGGTACCCAGTGGATAGAGTAGAAGGTAGAGATCCAATTTACTTTAGACAAGACAAACCAGGAAATCTTCCCCATCAGTATCTTTCCTCTCCAGTACCATTTTGGGCATTTAAACCTCTAATTCATGTCATATCATTACTTTGCACTAATGCTAATGATACTAAGTTCAAAGTTATCACCTTAAAATATGAGATACCAAGGCTATATAATTGTTCTTACATCCTTTACTCAGATTAGTGTTTTCACTCATTCTATACTTTTTGTATCTGACTACAATTATCTCCACTAATCTCTTAATTTACAGTCTTCTCAGTATTTAACAAATAAATTTGGGTCATCTCTTCTTTAAGTCTTTTTTTTTGTAATCCAAGAATTTTGGTGCAAATTTTCATCTACAGCTCCAGCACATACCATAATTTATTTTCCTTTAACTAAAACTACTATGTTGTTGTGAAATCTTAAGCCAGGAAACTGAGGGTTTGAAGAAACGGGATGCCATGTAAATTACAATAAAAACAAAAAAGGAAACTTAATAACTCTATTGAATCATTCAAATGAAAGGTCACTATATATAAATAACATATAAGATAATTTATTTCATGTGTTTTTCTTAATTTCTTATTATTTTTCTTTAAAAAACTTTTTTCTCTGTCTTTTTCTTTTTCTTTGATGCTAGTGATAAGTTCAAGACTACACAAATATAAGATCAGTGTTCTGCTCTTCAACAATGGACACTCTTGAACTTTATGCATCTTCCTTTTTTCCAAAAGTTTTATTAGAGAATCACTGTGATGTACAGTTACAAACTTATGAACTTTTGTGTTTGCATTTCACTCATACAATAATCATTTACCCATCCCTTCACCAGTGCCCATTCACCTCCACTAATAATCCCAGTATCCCTCTCACCATCCCCACCCAATCCCCCACCACCCCACTCTGCCTCTGTGGCAGGGCATTCCCTTTTGTTCTCTCTCCATTTGGGTATTTTTTGTAGTTTGCAAAAGAGGTATTGAGTAGCCTTCATGTTCGGTCTATAGTCTACTTGCAGTTCGCATCTTCCAACCTGAATGGGTCCTTCCAGCATCCTCTACTTGGTGTTCCCTTTTCTATCTGAGCTGCCTTTTCCCCCATCACGTGAGGCCAGTTTGCAGACTTTGGGGCAAACCTCTTGGGCCTTATCTCTACTACTCTTGGGTGTTAGTCTCCCACTCTGTTAGTTATATTCCACAGATGAGTGTGATCTTTCTATGTCTGTCTCTCTCTCTCTCTCTCTCTTTCTGACTCATTTCACTTAACATGATACTTTCCACGTTGATCCACTTACATGCACATTTCATGCCTTCATCTTTTCTAACAGCTGCATAGTATTCCATTGTGTTGATGTACCAAAGTTTCTTTAACCAATCATCTGTTTTTGGGCACTCTGTTTTTTTTCCAGATTCTGGCTATTGTAAACAGTTATACATCTTTCTTATCTTTTCATTTTTTTAAAGAGGTGGTGAGAGAGGGTTGGGTTGGGATGAGGGCAGGGACACACCCAGCTGTGCTCAGGCACTATTCCTGTCTTGGTACTGTGGAATGAAAGCTGGTGATGCTCAGGGACCACATTTTGTGTCAGGGTGTCGAACTGCTGTTGAGTGGATGAAAGGCAAGTGTTTCAATTGCTGTACTATATTTCAGTCCCTCTTATTTCTTCAACTGATGGGTGAAGCGAGTGTAAAATGGCACACTTATTTAATTTCCTCACTGTACAGCACACATGTAGCATTCCCAAATAATTCAGATGGTTATTTCATTACTTTTTGCTCAAGGTAGCAGAAGCATAAATTTATTAATTTAAGAGAGATCATGATGGACATAGAGCAAAATTATTTTTAAAAACAATTAAAGGAATAAACTGAAAGAAAAGTTTTAGATATGAGATTTTTTTAAAATTTTACTGAGGAATAATTTTATAGTTTAAGTTGTCTTTAAATTAATGGCATTTACAGTTTATGTTTCTGTATTTTATAGGATTATCAAAAAGTAAAATCTTGGGCCAGGTCACTTCTTGCTTTGCAAGATAGAGAGAACTTAACTTCAATCCCCAGGACCACAAATAAATAAAAAAGAAAATAAATCTTTCAAATGCCTTTTTTGCTTAGCTGTTTATTCTATTTTAAAGATCTCAATTACTCTCAACTAGTGCTATACATAATTTCTTCTTCATGATATAGGCATGAATTTGACTTCCTATTAATATTCATCTGATTAATTTCTAATGAAAACATATAAGAACTATCATTGATGGAACAATTATTACACATTATCCATTATAATGGTGCTTATAATATATGATTTCATTCTGTCCTTAAAATAGCTTTGTGTTTGATATATAATGAATCCCCATGGCTTGGTGAGTGTAGAATAGAAGATAGCATAGCAAAAGATTAAACAAAGTGCTTCAGTTTGTAGCATGCAAATATTGCCAGTAGACATAATTTTGAAATAGTTGTAAAAAAAAAAAAACTGTAGTGCTTCTCCCACTGTGTTGCTTCTAGCCTCGTTTCCTTCCTTTGATCTCCCTGCTCATGTTGGCTTCTATGTTTCAAGCTGTGGTTACAAGTTTATGAGATTTTCACCTGTAGCCCCTGGAATATCTTGGGGACTCACAGGCAAATGATGCTCTAATGGAACAGTTTTAACATATACTTGCTAAAGATCTCAAGGTTCAGGGCTGGAGAGATAGTACAGCCAGCACGGTGGTTGCTTTGCATGCAGCTATCATGGATTAGATCTCCAGCACTCCCACCCCCCTCTCCCCAAAACTGCCCAGAGCAACTCATACCTCCAGAGTCAGGAGTAAGCCTGAGAACAGCTGAGTGTGGCCCCCAAAACAAACAAACAAACAAACAAACAAACAAGAAAGAAAGAAAGGAAATCTCAAATTCGCACCCTCTAAGGATCAGGAGTGATCCCTGAGATCAGAGTCAGGAGTAACAATCCCTGAGCATCACAGAGTGTGACCCCAAACGAACAAAACCAGAACACAAAAATCAAATCTCAACATTTTTTGTTTCATTCCCCTATGTGTATTAATGTGCTTGCCGCATTTTACAGTAATGATTGCAAAATATGATTCTCTGCCAATAAGCTCTAAATAAGAGGAAGTTAATATAGTTTTATAGCATTATAGTTTAAACGATGAAAGTGAGTTACAAAAAAAATAGATAATATGATAATTCCATGATGGGAGTAGGTTTACCACATTTACTGAACAGAGACATTGAACAGGGACTATCGATTTATAAATTCTATTTGTGGTCATCTTATCTTTATGGAGGCAAGGGAACGGAGGATGGAAGAGAGGAATATAAAAACAAATTTACACAATATCTCTCTGCACGTGGTATGCAGCATCCTGATTTTGCCTCTTAAATGTGCTGCTACTTCCAGCCAGCAGTCAGCAAGTACATGTTATTTGTGTGTACGTGGTGTGAGCGGGTTTCCGAAACTGCCCTCAGGAGGTTCAGGGGCCGCACTGGGTTGGAGCTTCACTGTGAGGAACGGAGGCTGCGAGATGCTCAGGTCCTCTCGTCCTGGGGACCCATGGACCACCCGAGAGGGAATGCAGCTTTGGGTGGTTTGGGGAAATCATGTGTGGCTAGGAATCGAACCTGGGTCAGGTGCATACAAGGTATATGGCCTAGCTGTTGTGCTATCTCCCGGCACTGCAAAAAGTGGTTTTCATGCAAAGACACATGCTACTGCAGTTTCAGAACAACAAAATGCACGTTTTAGTTTATTATTTATTTATTTATTTGTTTGTTTATTTTCCTTTTGGGTCACACCCAGCAATACTCAGGTGTTACTCCTGGCTCTGCACTCAGGAATTAGTGTTGGCGGTGCTTGGGGGACCATATGGGATGCTTGGGATTGGATCTCCATCTGCCATGTGTAAGGCAAATGCCCTACCCACTGTACTATCTCTCAGGTCCCACACATTTTTAGTTTATACTGCAAGCATGCCCATAGATAATAAGCCAAAAATCCACACACATAATGTTAATAAATAAAAGACTTGTCTGTATATATCAGCACCAAATTAAAAAATATCATCTATTTGAGATGCCTTAAAATTATATCCTTTTATGAGGGAGAAGCTAATTTCAACACTGAATCACAGATGGCTTAAATATCTGACATTTGTCTGCCCTATTAACCATATTTGTCTACATATGTATTTATTTTACCTTCTGATGCTAATGTAATTTTAAATATTTTATAGAAAATGATAAAATTGAATATTTAGTGGAATATGTGTGAAATCAATGTAAAATATTAAAGAACGTATTTATGAAGTGCTAAAAAGAAATTGTTGTTTTTATACATCTTAAACACAATTATCATCAACTTTTCAGATGCATGCATAAATGATTAATTTGTGAACTTTGTATTTTAGATTTGTTACTTGCTACTTCTAAGATTTCTTTAATGTTTTGTTTAATAATATGAGATAATGTTGGAAAATCCATTGTAGAATTTACTAGAATACACATGATACAACCCATTAACATTCTCAAAGGTCAAGGAAAGCTTTGAGTTTTCTTCAATACATCTGTTTCGTCAATGATTAAAATGGTAATACTTAAATGCAGAAAAAAAAACATTATGGGAAGATCAAAAGACATTTTGACTGGCATTACTTACTTTCATAATGAATTTTGAAGCCATTATTAGAACGACTGTTGTCAGTTGTAAATAGAAGGTATATAAAATTACTGCTGCTGAACAGAAATTGGGGAACTTGTGTGCCATTGTAGGATCCAAGCAGGGGTGACAGAAGATTTGGCCCATCATGAACTTCAAGAACATCATAATTCAGTTCAGTCTGAAATCTAAGTTTAAGAGACAGACACACACAAAAATGCACTTCTTAGAACAACATCATGTAGAAAAATACCTTAAATTGTTATTTAAATTACTGTATAAATATTTTACCATGATATATTGTGATTTCATTTTGTGTATATGTATCTATACAAAAATAAACACATCATATATATGCATATCTGTATATATTATATATATACCCCTCTCAAAAATAGCCCATCATCTGCATATAATAATACTATAATCTCGTGTTTCTACCAAAAATTATCATTGAATAATTATGATGTATATACATTTATTATGTTACATTTAGTGAATAAATGTTTTGTTTTGTGTTTTCTTTTTGCTTTGCATTTTGGGTCACACCCAGTGATGCACTGGGGTCACTCCTGGCTCTGCACTCAGGAATTACCCCAGGCGGTGCTGAGGGGACCGTATGGAATTCTGGGAATCAAATCTGGGTCAGCCGAGTGCAAGGCAAGTGCTCTACCCTCTGTGCTATTGCTCCAGCCTCAGTGAATAAATGTTCTTTTTGGCTTGTTTTGTGTGTCATGTCCAAATGTGCTCAGAGTTTACTCCAGATTCTGTGTTCAGAGATCACTCCAGGTAATCTTGAGGAAACATGATTCAGGGGATGCGTCTGGGTTTGTCAGATGCAAAGCAAGCACTTTTATCTTTGTATTATCTCTCTGTCATATGTTTATGTTTAATATGTTTAATGAAGGTGACCCGAATGACAGTACAGCAGGTAGTACTATGCCCTCTATGAGGATGAGCCAGGTTCAATCCCCAACACCCATGGAGGTTTCCCTGAGCCCTTCCAGAAGTGAACTCTGAGCTCAGTCAGAGCCTACAGAAATCCCCAACCACAGCTGGGTGTGGTCCCAAAACAAAAGAAAACAAAACATATTTCTGCAGTCATCTAGTCTACTCATTATCCATTCCAATTCTGATCTGAATTAGATACATAGTTTATAAATATAGTGCATATATATTTATGCAATGATATTTTGCAAGGTAGTATTTGCTTTTTATATTATCATTTTTGTGGTCTTTTTGGATAAAGGAGTAATAATTTTAATAGTAATGACATTTATGTCACTAGTAGTTATATTATTTATGCCATTGGTGGTAAATTAATATGGATAATCCTCCAAAAATGATTTCTTTTCTATATATTATTATTATAATTATAAATTATAAATTATAAACTTATATAATTTATAAGTATGGAAATTAGGCCCCAGAACTTAAATAGTATTATCTTATAGTGATAGTGATAGGAATAGAATTCATGTCTCTGTGAATTTAACCACTTATGCATTAATGTCTGGGTTTATTTTAAGGATATAGTTGTCATTATAATGTTTTCAATTTTAAAAAAAAGATACAATTATTCCAGGCATTCCATATGGACCCCAAGCATCACCAGGAGTAATTTCTCATCACAGAGTCAGGAGTAAGCCCTGACACTGATAGATTTTGGCCTCCCCCCTAACCCCCGCCAAAAAAAAAAAAAACAAGAAAAAGATACAATTACTTATACAGTTCAATCAATACAGTACTGCTTCTACATGCATGCCGCTATTAATAACATTGCATGCTGCATTTCTTCCACACATTTTAATATTATATTGAACACTGAATTTGGATAAAAAAAAATCCCTGGAAAAAAATATACAAGGTATCAAGGAAAACCAAATTATCGTACTTTCCTTTTCACAATGATTCTATATTAGGAAATCTTTTTCCTACCTTCACCATGATTTTTCTATAAATCTTTCAAATTTTGGCATAATCTGTCTGGTGTATGACCTCCCTGACCTCAAATACTTTTCAGCAACAAAACTATGCATTTTCACTCTTTCAAATATATCTTACACCATAATATGGTACATTCGCCATAGTTACCTTCACTGAACTTAAACTATTTTCAGATGCCAGAGAGATAGGATAGAGGACAGCAGCTTGCCTTACATAATGGCAGATCAGGTTTTGACCTCTGGCCCCACATATGGTCACCAAGCCCTAGCATGAGTGATACCAGAGTACAGAGGCAGGACTAAGTTCTGCGCACCACCAGACATGGTACAAAAAACAAACAAAAAAATGTAACATGAAATTTCCTCCAATTCTTAAAAATCAAATTTACTATCTCAACTATAAGTATTTACCAGGCGTATAAGATTAAACTGCATTATTCTTCACAAAAACAAAATCAAAACAAATAAACCTCAAAATAGTCGATTAAAACAAATCAGTTCAAAGCATTATAAATTAGAAATTTTTTATTGTGAAAGTCCTGGTATTATTTGAAACATGAATATAGTAAAAGTTAAGTGCATAATTAAATAGCATTGATGTATGACAACTTAAAATGATTTTAAATTTGTACTACCATTCCATCCTGTTAAGCAATATACTTAATTAAATGAATAGAGTTCACCTACTTTTTTCCTTACTGATTTTGAAATCTGGAATGTATTGCATTTGTCTATAAAAAGTACTTTTCAAAAATAGAATCTGAAGGAGAAAATATGTCAGAACACACTACATTCCTTAAATAAATGCTCAAGCAATTGTTTGTTATTGAATCAATTATTTGCTTGTTTTATAGTTAGTCTACTGTGATTATTGAAATTGAAGTTTCACTTTGATAGCTAGTCAGCTGACAACAGACAAATTAAAACGCATAGAGAATTCAAGAATTACTTGGAATTGAAACATAAAGAGATTTAATTCTTAATAGAATAGCAACATTAACTGGAGATACAGAGAACATTGTTCAGTAAGATAGAATCTTTAAAAGGAAAATTGTCACAGATTTGCCCTAAGGAACTATAAAAATACATTATGATAACAAGGGAAATGGAATAGACACATTTATTTGAATTTCTTTCATTCTGTGTTTGAAGATAGTTGTATAAATTTCTCATGAATTGCCTCAATCTAGTGTTCATTTGTTTATGACATTAAATTTATTTCTATCATAGATAAATAGTAAGAAACCAGTAAATGAAATTATGTAAGACCTAAAACTGTTAAACATATAGAAGAAAAAATATACTAAGGCAATAAGCTCTTAAACATGCATCTTAGTATATCCTTGTAGAAATGTCTTCAATGATGTGACCAAATACAAAAGTTGCAAAGGAGACTATCAAATTTCTTCACAGTAAAATAACTATTGGTGAAACATAAAGGGAAGTAATGAATAAGAGAACGTATCTTAAAATTATACATTTCCCAAGTGATTGTTGTCTAAACTCTATAAGCAACTTGCCATTCAATAAAACAGAATACAACTAAAATACAACAAAATATTAGCAGAAGTCTATCTAAACAGAAATTTAACCAAAACAGTACTACACATTTGCCAACAAACACATAAAACGATGTTCAACAGGGCTAGGGAGATAGCCTAAGGGATGGAGCACACAGGTCAGGTTTACACGGAGCCTCCGAGTTGATCCCTGGTATCTACTAACACTGATTTAGCCCTAAGTGCCCATAAAAAAAAGGAAAAATAAGTAAAGCAAAGGATGTTTGTAATCACATATTGGAATAAAATATTAAAACTGTGGAGAGATAGCACTTCAAGTCAATTAATATATATGGGGGTGGTGAGAGAGATACTGGAAACATTGTTTATGAAGGATGGGCACTAGTGGAGGGACAGGTACTTGAACATTGTATGACCGAAACGCAATCATGCAAGTTTGTAAGTCTGTAATGTATCTCACGGTGATTCATTAAAATATATAAAAAAAGAATCCAAACAATTTTGAAGTGAACAGCAATGATTAAAACTATGAATTACAAAAAAAAATCAATTAATATACCCCACACTGCAAGCTACCCATGGTGTATTCGATATGCCAACGACAGTAAAAAACAAGTCACACAATGGAATCGTTACTGATGCCTGCTCGAGCAAATTGATAAACAACAGTATGACAGTGCTACAGTGCTATTGGAACTACATGAAACTAGTGTAGGTAAGAATATGGGAGAAAGATACCATGCGCACTGTTGATGGAAATAAATTCATGTAGTACTATGGAAAACTGTGCAGATATCCTAAAACTCAGAATGTAAATATCTTATGACTCACCTATTCCACTTGTGGACTCTACCTTAGTAGTACGATAACATTGATTTAAAAAGTTCTGCCACACCTCTATTGACTGCAATATTTTTCACAAGTGGCAAGATACAGGAACTACCTATTTTCTCACAAATATGAGGTATTTTATATCCATAGAAGTCTGTTCACCTACTCAAAAGATAAAAATCTTGTGACTTGCAACAACACAACTGGGCTGTGAGAAATTATGGTGAGTTAAAAGATAGATAAAGGCTTAGCGGTTAAGATTTCTCTTCTATGAGAAATATAAAGAAACCAATGTTTTAGATTATGCAAACAAAATGGTGATCACCATAGGTGAAGCGGGGGAAAACAGCAGGTATTGAATAATGAGTCGATTATATGGTGGTCTGTGGAAACTAGATTTTCAGTGAAGTTGACGACGTAGCACATCCGGGTATCACACTACTGTGCTATAAACTGGGTATCTATATATAATTATATATCAAGGCTAACTGCAATATTTTTTTCCATTGGACACAATTTTATTCAACCTTCAAACGTTTTAGAAAAATGCTCTCAGTGGAATCTCAACCATTCCTAATCAAATTTGATAGTTTTCATTACTTAAACCTGAAAAAAACAGTGTTCCACAGAAGACTGATACTTATTGCTTGAGGTCAAGGGGTTGAAGACATGTAAAACAGTGGAAGAAATGTAGTCCTAGGGGGTCAGGTTGCCCTAAAGAACTGTCAGACCTCACAGCCGTGGGGAAAATTGAAACACGGGGGCTGCAGGAGGGATAGTACAGCGGGTACAGCATTCGCATTGCATGTGGCTGACCTGGGTTTGATACTCGACATCCCATATGGCACCCCAAGCACCCCAGGAGTAATTCCTGGGTGCAGAGCCAGGAGTAACCCCTGTGAATTGCTGGGAGTGACCCAAAGAGCGAGGAAAGAAAAAAAGAAAGAAAGAAAGAAAGAAAGAAAGAAAGAAAGGAAGGAAGGAAGGAAGGAAGGAAGGAAGGAAGGAAGGAAGGAAGGAAGGAAGGAAGGAAGGAAGGAAGGAAGGAAGGAAGGAAGGAAGGAAGGAAGGAAAGAAGTTGAAACAGTAAACAGTCTTCAAATCTGCGAATAAGATGGCAAATTATTACATGCAAAAGAGTTAATTTTCTTTTAAATGGTCCACACTCAGACATTGCCATCAACTCAGTGCCCCTCCCCCGCTTTTTTTCTCAAAGTTTCTACCCTTGTCCTATTCTTACTATAGAGTGAGTATATACCCTATTTCTCCTTATCTTTTGTTTGTTTATTTGGGGGCCATACCTGGAAGTAGCCAAGGTTTACTCTTGGCTAGCCACAGGGATCACTACTGGCAGGCACAGGGGACCTTATGTGGTGCCTGGAATTGAACCCTGTTAGCTACACACAGAGCAATCACCCTTCTGCTGTATTGTCCCTCCAGCCTTCTCCCTGACATTTGCATCCTCATCTATCTAGATTCTTATTAAGCAGATAATTAAATTTTGTTCTCTCTCACTAATCTCTCTGATATTAATTTGATTGCTCAATCAGCCCAAGGAGGACCCACGGGGACAGGCAAATTTTTCTTTCCTCCCTGAAAAACTCCATGCAGTTTCTCTTGGAAGGCAGGAGATGAGAAGTCAAGAACTTTGGACCAGGCATTTGGAACCTTCAAATGCAAATGTAAAACTAAAAGGCGCAGTGTGAGTTCTGATGTATCAGCCACACAGTCTCTGCCAGGTTAACTCAGCCACTGGCCCTGCTCTACCCATTCCCAAATTAAATCTCCCAAGAGATGTCTGCCAAGCAGTGAAAAATCATGGAAACAGCCCAGCTGAAACTTTCAGGCCACTGTCAGGAGTATCAGCCCCACTGAAGCTCCGGCAGCCCCACCTCACTACTGCAGCCTCACCTTATACTGCAGCCATGCCAAGGGTATAACTCCAACGCTTCACAATTATTCTCTGAAAAGATGCCAAATTGCAAGGAATTTCAGGGACCTCAGTGCCCAGACTAGAACTCTGGGGTCGTCTCGAAGTCAGGATGGGCAGCCTCCCTTCACCCTCTCTACTGATGGATGCCATGTCCGGTCCCACAGCTGCCCCAATCTTAACTCATTGTCCCAGACCCTAGATGCTGAAGTCTCTGGACCACACAAGACCTCCTGAATCCTCATTACTGAAATTCCAGGAGTACACCAGATCAGATGGGAAAGTAACATCGAAAACCAACTAAACACCAGGCAAAATCAGAAACACAGATGTCTCACCTAGTAACAGACAGTTTCAAAAATTCTTTCAAGTACTTAACAACCCTGTGATCAGATATAAAAGTTTTCACATTAAAAAGTTGTGTTTTGGGGGGCTGGAGCGATAGCACAACGGGTAGGGCATTTGTCTTGCATGTGGCCAACCTGGGTTCGATTCCCAGTATCCCATATAGTACCCTGAGCACCACCAGGAGTGGTTCCTGAGTTCAGAGCCAGGAGTAATCCCTGTGCATTGCTAGGTGTGACCCAAAAAGAAAAAAAAAAGAAGTTGAGTTTTTATACTCATTGATTTTAATATTGGAGTTTGTTATCTAATAAATTCTAGATATCTAAAAAACTCTAGAATTTTATCAAGAGTTGTGGCTTCTGTATACATTAAAATAAATTTTAAACATTTAAAAATTTAAAACCTTCAAAATAAAATAAAATAAAATAAAACTGCATATAAACTTTCAGAACTGTGAGGAAACAGAACTCTATCACTGAAGTCATAGTTCTCTGTGGCTTATGACAGAATTTACAAATGAAGGGCCAGGAAAATTATGTAGTTCATAGAATGATGGGGAATGACCTCATACCAGATATTTTATACACCTATCAAAATAGAATAACTCAAATCTCTCAAATTTTTACATTAGTTTGATAGATTCACAATGAGACAGCTCTAACCATACCATAATTCTGTGTGCTTCTATATGTATAATTGTAACAGAAATACAATTATTAAGTTACTATTTCATCATTATTAAGGACGAGTTTGGAGCTAGAAAAAAATGTAAATATAACAAGAAAATTATGTGAATTTTTTTTTGGATTAGTGAATAGTAACCCCATTATAGTCCAGAAGTTTCTCTAGAGAATTTGTAATGATCACTAATAGATCATTAATTTGCATGCTTATATCTCAGAAGTATGCACAGCTCTAAAGTAAAAGATTATCTTGGTAATAATCATACAGAATTCAAGAAATAGAAAATTAACTTGAAAGCAAATTCAAAGGTATGAAGCCCTGAAGGTACTGCAAGGGACTATTACAAAAGAAAATTACACACTGATTTGGTTAATAAAATGAGAAATGTCAATTATTCTTATAGATGATGTTTTCAACATAGAAAAATATTTGCAGAGACCTTTCGAATGTAATTTTGATGGAGTGTCCAGGTTCAGCTTCAATCACCCACTCACAATTCAAAGAATCTTTATAGTATCCTGGCCATCCTGGAGAGAGAATCAATCCACTTGGAGCTGAAAAATGGCCACCACAAGGAGCTGGAATATGAAATGAAAGAAGTATTAAGAGGAAACCTTTGTAATGCGTCTTAAGAGCCAGCCTTAGTAAAAACCTTAAAAAGAATCTGTATATCCTTACTGAATGTGAGTTAATACATCTTTGATAATAAAAGGCATCATTCTTTCTATTGCTCGTGGAATAATTTCTTTAAAATGTTAACTTACCTTTTGAGATATATGGCTTAACTATACCTTTATAATGTCAAATAAATAAATACATCATTCCCAATTCTTCCAATAATATCTCTCAAATATTTTCCTGTATTTCTTTCTTAAACTTGAAAATTATACAAGCTGTTAGTCTTAGGCCTTTTTTTTTCATTTCCTGATCCATATCATTAAATATTGTGAATTCATTCTATAAAGTACTTTCCTAATGCTTTGGCCTTCCATTTGTTAATAACGCCTCCCATCATATGTAACTTCCTTCGGAGTTTTTCCTTAATTTCGAATATGCTAAGTTTTCACTTGCTTTAACATAACTGTATGAGTTATATACTTTAAATTATATATATGTATATGTATATATATACATATATATATCACTATCTTATTCCCTTTTGGACATATACTACTATCTCTTTTCTTTGATTATCAAATAAATCCTCATTTATCATTTTAAATATTTAATCTTCCATTTCTTTTCCCACTAACCTCACATGAAATTGCATCCGCAATGACAGATTTGCATATAGATACTGATTGAGTATTTTAGTGGAAGCTGTGAGTATAATTTTTTGAGGTAAATAAGACAAATTAAGAGAAGTGAAACTTGCCAAATTTCTTCAAGGCTTCAAAATCTCAAAACAACTTTCAATCCAGTTT
The DNA here is from genome assembly GCF_027595985.1 of Sorex araneus. Lineage (NCBI taxonomy): Eukaryota > Metazoa > Chordata > Mammalia > Eulipotyphla > Soricidae > Sorex > Sorex araneus. Next base: position 115,051,996 of record NC_073303.1, on the reverse strand, counting down.
TTATATATTAGTATCTGAAAGGACTGGGACGGTAGCACAGCAGATAGGGAGTTTGCCGTGTATGCAGCCGCCCCGGGTTCGATTCCTCTGTCACTCTGTAGGAGCTTGGCAACCTACCGAGAGTATCCCGCCCATATGGCAGAACCTGGCAAGCTACTCCTGGTGATGTCGATATGTCAAAAACAGTAACAACAAGTTTCACGATGGAGACCTTACTGATGCCCGCTAGAGCAAATAGATGAATAAAGGGACAACAGTGCTACAGTGCTACAGTATTTGAAAACTTGTCCTCCTCCATTATTTTCTATATGAAGTGGTGAAAGTATCACAGATATTCTTAAGAAAATCAGAGGGTAAATATTGTCTTCTAAAACTTTCATATATTTTTTCAGGTCAATAATAGTACATAGGGATACTTCTAAATGCTGTGCATTTATCTTCAGAACACCAAAATAAACATAATATTGAAAAAATTCTAGTTACAAGGGATTTTTTTCCCAGTGTATTTAAAACATGATCACAATGCAATGAAACTATTTAAGTGTACACTATCTTTTATAAAATATATGAATTATATATACACTAATCATCACCTGAACCCTCAGTCTTAAGATTTTTATGCCTGAATTTTGATGGGTATGGACCAATCAGCATGGGAGCCAGCGAAGATTATCTTTGCAGCATCTTAAAATAAAACAAAAGTGAAGTTTCTTACAAAGAATGAATTTCTTTCTTATAAATTATTTTTCTGAATCACACAATGCTGTTTGATATCATTTAATCTACAGAATAATTTCTTTCAAAATTGGAGTAAATACTTTCAAAACCCAGCACTGCTTTATCTACTACACTTTTGTAATAGTCTAAATATTTTTCATCATTTCATCAATTTTTACAGCCTCTTTGCCAAAAATCAATTCCATCTCAAGAGTTGAATTTCCTGTCTCACCCATAAGAATAAACCCCTCATACATTAAGCATTTAACCTGAGATTCTAGCAATGCTTTCACTTCTTCGGGCACCAATGCTGATTCTAGTTCTCTATTCCTACCCACTTCCTTAATTTAAAATTCCGTACTCTGCTGAATTTTCAACCCGTCAAAGTTATCCATGACGGTAGAACCTTACTTTCAAACACTGATAATGCTGATATCTTGACATCTACCTATGAATCATGTAAATTCTTAATAACATGAAGAATGATGAATTATTTACTGAAGCTGGTCAATTTACTATGCCCAGATAAAGCACAGAGATTCTTATCTCTGCAACTATAGTCTTCCAAAGTGCAGCTGTTGAATAATAAAACTTGAAAGTTAAAATGACCCCATCCACAGACTGCAGAACAGATATCGAATTAGGAGTTATGGAAACAATGTAAACAACACGAAACTCTTTGTATCACTCCATCTGTGCTCTTGGGTTCCTGTTGCCTTGTCAATGAATAGTATTATTTTGAAAGTTATATAAGCAACAGATTGTTTCACTTTCTTATAATTTATGTGCTCACTAGAACAGCAATTTTAATCTTCTCTACAGACTTTATTCTTGCATTTCGCAAAAGAATGATATGACTTAAGAGTCATAAATTGCAGACCATCTCAATCTTTCATTTACCATTCTCACCAAGCTTAATCACCTGTATGCTTTAATTGAAAGTGAGAGACACGAAACTCTTCCTTCTACTTGAGCACTAACAGGTCACCAAAGGGTTATGGGCTGGGCTAATATTAATATCATCCTGTCCCAAAACTGGGGCTCAAATAGAGGGAAGGATACGAGGCAATGCCCAGTCAACGGTAAGCTCAGAACATACATTTTATGGGGTTGGTTTCAGGTATACCAACATTATAACTGGATCATCAAACTGTAATATCAGTCATCACAACAGGAGATAAGACATGAAGAGGATAATATTGTGAAAGGGGTCAGAGATAGTATGGGGGTTAAGCAAAGCAAGTGGCCAAACAGAGTGAAATTCTTGTCATGGTTCCCTAAGTATCATTAGAAGTAATCCCTGAGCATAGAATTAGCAGCAATCCTGGAACACTGTTGAGTGTGGCCCTCAAATACAGCCATTCCCCTATATCTTTCCTTCTCTTCATGTTGCCCATTCTGGAAGGAATTTTTTATCATCTCTCTCAAAGTGAACACAAACTACAGGAAAAAAGGACCCAGAATATGGAAGACTTCTATAATTCTTCCATCTGTAAAACACACATATGGAACACATTAAATTTGTATACAATAAAGTGAAGTATGTTCATATCAAAATTTCAACTCAGTAGAGCTTGCACCCAAGGACCTGAATGTTCTATAAATCGATTTAAATCCATCATATATGCATGTATATTCATATATATGTATATGTATATATACATTCATGTATATATATTTATATATCTGTGTCTATCATATGTTTCTGTTTAAATTCTATCATATATATAAATATTTGTGCTATTTATTTATTTATATTCTAACTTGTTGAAGTCGTAAACCCTATTCCTCCAGACATGACTTTTATATTTTTGCTCTCTTATTCTCCAACTAATTTGTCGTAGCCCTAAATAATAATATTTATAAATAGGTTTAGGCTCAACATTGCTATAAAATTTAGATTTAGTAAAATATATCCTATGAAAAATTTCAATATGAAATATTCATTAACAGAACTTCATATATTTTGTCTCTGAAAAGATTTCAAAGGGAAACTTTTTCATAAAGATTATTCTTCCTTGTTTTATAATTAGATTTTTATGGAATTATTATGTATTACAAATACAAATTTAAAAGCATTAATAGTCACTTACATTACCATATTTTGAAAAACAGAATGAAGCACTTTAATGAACGAAGGTCAAAAAAACATGGAGTTTTTGAAAAAATATTGAATAGGTCATCACTCATATTTTTCTACTTAAGAGCTCATGCACTTCAATCTAATCATCATTGAAAGAGGTAATTAGTCATACAAATAATAATTGAGTAATGGGTATTAAATCATGAAATATAAAGTACCTAGAGACATTTTAATTGATCCCTCAGTCCATAGTGTGAGGAAGTTTAGAAACAACTTTAATATAAAATAAATAACATAAGATGTGTGTACTCTGCTTTCTAAAATGTTGAATGTTGGAGACTGAGTTTTTAAAAAAAGTCTTTTATTAGTTTATAACATATGGTAATGTTATAAAGGTCCACATTATCAAAATTGTACAAGGTAATCTTTTATTTTATATATATAGTTGTAATTAAAATTATTATCTAAAAGCAAGCAGGCAAACTTCCTAGGAGCATCTGTTCAGTTAATTCAGAACATGCCACTTGCTCAAGGTGACAGTGAGAAAGAGGCAGAAAGATGGGCACTTGGAATAAAGTATGTGCAGCTATGGCAACAGAGCATGGAATACTCAATATGCAGGGAAAATGAGAGTTATTGAATTTGAAAAATTATCCAAGAGAAAAAGAAGAAAAAACATATTTAGAAATCCGCCCAAAGCTGAATAGAGTACAGAATATAAGAACATAGTACTTTGAAACAGACTTAATGATAATTTTTAAAAGATTTCAATTTATGTGAGAAATAGCTGTTAAAAACAATAACCCCCCCAAATCACCTAGTTTTCCAACTTTGGAGTTTGTTTTATCCATGTGCTATGTCATTAAATTAAGAATTTTTATTCATTTATTCATTATTACTTTTTTAAATAAGTAAGTCACCGTGAGGGTACAATTACAAATTTACCCATCTTCGTGCTTGTGTTTCCCTCAATACCCCTATATCAAGCCACAACACCCAAAAGGAGAGAGAATAAAATGGAATACCCTGCCACAGAGGTGGGGTGGGGTGTGGGTGGGGGGACGGGATTGGAGGGTGGGTGGGATACTGGGTCCATTGGTGGTGGAGAATGGACACTGGTGGAGTCATTATCAAACGTTGTAAATTAAGAATTTTTCTTTAGAGCTACTTTAAAATCAAATGAGTCATTAAACTTGCCCTAATGGGGATGGCGGAAGTCCACACAGTCATAGTTTTTAAGTAGATATACATTTTCAAAATTTCTGGAAAAATGTAGAGCTCTTGAGATTTAAGAAATGCTTGTATATTTCACACCTTCCCACAGAGTTCAATGTATATGGTAGGGTGACATTAATTAGTGTCTCCTCTACTCATTAGAGGGATCACCTACTTCTCTCCCTTGGTTTTCCAAGTGATTATCTCTCCTCTTTTCTCCAATTCAAGAGGCTCCTAGCCCATACCATTAACCTAATATATAAATACCCACATTTGGTCCCATCTCATGTAAGAATCACCATACTCATTCAATGACATCTGTTTTACTCTTTTACTAATCTATTCAATATTAATTTGCTGAAGACACCCCAAAACATGAGAGCGGGATTTTCTCTCCTCTCCTGAAAATGACCTAGTGTTTTCAAGGGAAGACTTTGCTTTTATTCATTAAAATGTAACACTAGTCTTTTAATGAAGTTGTAGCTTAAAATGGTGGTTTCTTATACCAGTTTGTAGATGATAAAAAAATTATGAAATACATAACTTTGATAGGAAAATTTGGTCTAAGGAAACTTAGACCAAATGACAGATTTTAGATTAAAATTCAACTATTTTAATTTCACAATAGAAATAGTTCCAAGATAGAATGAGGGTGTTATTTAATTTTGCCAGAGGGTATTCTCTAAGCATATCCTACTCTCTAAAGACAGTAGCTTTTGTAATGAGAGCTATAGGGTTAGTAAGGAGAGGTAGATGGTTAACTGAATAGACTATTCTATCAGAGATTTTTCAAAATAAATGTAAGGTTCAATCACTCCATTTTAAGTGTGCCCCCAGTGGGAATTAGTTAATTTGCATATTCATTTATTCAATAAACATTTATTTAGTTTTTGCTATGGGACACTGTGTTAAGTGTTGAAATTAAAAAAGTTAATAAAATATAAATTTTAAAAAAAAACTCTATTACATCAAATCTACAGTTACAGAAGACGGATGGACTCGGCATCTTACCCCAATTCCTGAGTCAAATCAACAGCTTTGCTAAGTGCTGTCTCAACGACAAAGCTGACCCTGCTGACAAATTTTTTTTTGGACTAATCAAATCAGGAGTTGCCTACAATTTCCATCCCACCCACTCCATCCCAGGCAAAGCAGGGGATATTCTAGCCCTCTGAGCACTAGGAGGGACATTCCAGTTCTCTGATAATACTGGTTCCTATCTTAGTGTCGCCATGTGTGCTATGTCATTGATCCATACCAGGTAATCACCACCTTGGGAAACATGAGCCTATCTTTGCAATTGTGTGCAGCATACCCTAAGCAGGCATGCGTGGATTTGTGGATTGTGTGTTGCAGTTCCTGGATAAAGGTGCAATGTTTAAGGACAGAGAATAAGAAAGCTGCCAGATTGCACTGATGTCTTCAAGTCTGAATGGCACACCAGAGCACAAAATTCCTAATCAGGCTTCCTTTAGGGACCAAAGTGGGACATTGTATGGCTGCCTTGAGAAGGGCTGTCTTTATGTTCAGATATTATTTCTTCTTCCCATTTGTTCTAGCAGATCCCAGGAAACATGTCCAGAAAAGAGAGTTTTGACCTCTAACAAATTTCAATTTTTTGAAAGTCAAAGTACAGGGGAATCTCAAGAAATGAAAGTGATTATTTCTATAGTTAGCTATAATGAATATGTAATTTGGTAAGTGCAGAGGAAGCTGGGTAAGGAATCTGAAAACATTGGAATGATAATCAGGAAACAAGACAAAATATCTGTTATCTACTGAAAAAAAAAGACATACCTGAAAAGCACTGGGGAAAATATTTTTCCTTTATTTTCCTTTTAGTTGTTTTGCTGTGCTAAAACTGGGGGGAGGAGAGGAATCACACTTGGCTGTGCTCAGGGCTTACTCCTGGCTCTGGGATTAGGGATCATTCCTGGATGGACACTGGGCTTTGGAGCCCATTCGGGGTCTAGTATCACAACTGGGAAAGTAGCAAGCAAGGCAAAAGCCTTTATCAGCTATACACTGCCTCTTGCCCATCGCACATGGGGGATCTTCAAGCTGACTTTATCAGAAGTGAATTTATATGAAAAAAAATGTAAGTAGAAGATAGGGTAAAGGGAAGAAAAAGTGAAGACAAGTTAAAAAATCATCTATCCACAGAAAAATAATTTGGTTCTTCATTGCTGAAGCTTATAATTAGTAGAGATGGAGGTGGGGCAGTTCTTGGGGACATTATCAGTATTGGTAACAGCTGATAACAATGCCTACCCCAGTCAATACCTCATGTTGTATTATCGGTTAGTTCATGTGTTGACAGAATTTGATAGTGAGTGACTAATACGCAGTTCTAAAAGTCTCTTAGGTAACCTCAAAGAGGATAAAAAGGCTCTTTTGTCAGTGAAAGATGGCTTGGCTTACTTCCCTTGAACACCCCCATCCCCGCCTCTTATTAAGCAATGAAAATAGAGCATAAATGACAATAATGAAGTAGAGATGGCTCCAATTTTTCTAAGGTTTAACAAATTTTGCTATAAATTATTTGACTTGGAGTGCTAGGTTACTTTAAGATGAAAGGACAAATAAAAAACACCCAGTGTCTTCTAAAATTCAGGGTTGGTTAGAGCTTATTCAGATAAAACTCTCTTGAATTAAAAAAAATGCCCAGGAATTCTGCAGTCCTATGGCAGGAGAGCATATTTTACTGGGAAGTGACACAGTTGCTCAGAGAAAAATGGGGATTAGGCTGGCTGTATTTAATTGCAGGGGTAAGATTTAAGTTAATTAAAAAGGTGAGCTTTCAAACATTTGATAGATAGCTTTTCTGAGGAGTTATGCATGATTGCATGATAAATCTAGATGCTACATTTGAGGTTATCAAACTGCAACTGTTCATTTATTTTCTTAATTTTTGTTGTTCTTTTATGGTGATACTTGGGGAAGTAATAAATGATGCTCTCCAACCTCAGTACTCTGGACGACGGTTCAAAGAATCTTTCAGGAAACAACTTTGGTAAATATCGACAAGATTCTTGTTTTTAATGCCAGTATCACAGGATTTAAAGAGCCACGACTGCAGACAAAATATCCTAACACTCTGTTTCTCTCCCTCTCCCTTTATTCCCATCACCCTGTCTTCCTTTCTCCCCTACTGAGATCCATACAGACTAAGAACAGAACCCTATTGATTGCTACACACTAATTTCTCTTATGAAAATCCTCCATGAAACATAGAATTAAATGTTACCTAAATCCATAGGGAAAATTAAAGTTCAGTTTTAAATATGTATATGGGTGTGGACACACATTTTGTCTATGACAAAAAAACAAAGAATGCATCACATTGTCATAATTAAATAGGATCTTGTATCTTGTGGGGAGAAAGAGATGGTAGGGGTTAGTTCAACACATGGTTACTTGGGTGATGAATCTGATAGATTTAGGTTTTTTATATACTAATGGGCTGGAGCGACAGCGCAGTGGGTAGAGCATTTACCTTGCATGTAGCAGACCTGGGTTTGATTCCTCTGCCCCTCTCGGAGAGCCTAGAAAGCTACCAAGAGTATCCAGCCCCCATGGCAGAGCCTGACAAGCTACCCGTGGCGTATTCCATATGCCAAAAACAGTAACAAGTCTCACAATGGAGTTGTTACTGATGCTCGCCTTTGCAAATAATTCTTTTAGAAAAAAAGTAGTATCTGGATAGGAGAGCTCCTTTTCCTTTAAAGTTAATTGAGATTCAAGAGAACACCCCCTTTCTTCAAAAGTAAAACTCATCAGGCATACAAGTCCAGTCTTGCTTCCAAAGAGTTCTCCAGGGCTTGTGGTACCATCCTAATAACTCAAGGAATCCTCTCCAAAATCCCATTTGGCTCTGTGAGGAAGGATCATAAGCCACAGTTATGCACGGCGCTCTCTGTTAAGGACAATCATTGCTCGGCTTAGCATTCTATGGAATCTTCTGAAAACAGAACAAAATTTTAATTTTCCCTAATTATTACATTTGATACAATATACCAAATATGGTACTTCTGAAAGAAAAAGAGCAGACGTTTTAACCTTCTTAGTATTCAAAATCATTCATTTTGAATGATTGAGCACTGGGTTTTCTTGAAGCACCCTCTTAAGAGGTCTCTGAGAAGTGGGCTCAGAGACTTGGAGGATATTGCCTCCCTACTGCCATCTCCTCTCCTTTACCTTCCTTTGATTCCCTCTGTGGTATATGAAGAACAGGACAAGGCAAATCATGCTAACAGAGTCCTCTGGCTGCCACTTTATCCCTCCCTAATTCTAATCTCAGCTCTCCTAGGGTTCATTATATATGGATATGATACTTCATGTTCTCTCATGAAGAGAAGAAAGAATGTCTTAGAATTGCTGACAGCAGGGAGGAATAGCTTCTCAGCACAATAGTCAGTATAGCAAAGCTAACGACACTTGTGTCTCCAAAACTCAGCCAAAGACCTCGTAGTTTTACTTGGATTGGGTTTCTTCAGTCAAACCAGGTTCTGCTTTGGGATTTATTGGCTGCGCAGGAGACACACATCATTGACTTGAGTGACTATTTAATCTAGTCAGACTGTAATTCCTTCCATATTCTGTCATTATTTTTCTTTCCATAGTACATTATGTATACAAGATAGACCAGCAAGTACACAATACGATCCCATATCATCCTGAAGACTATAGTTCATCTTTCTCAGAAGTAAACACATCCTCTTTGAGGGATTTATTTTAGAGCCAATTCTCTCATTTTGGTTTAAAGATAAGAGTAGCATCCTTTTTATGCTAAAGAGATAAGTAAAAGGCAGAATGATTCACAATTCCAAGATAAAGTGCTAAAGAATCAGATATAGATAGATAGATAGATAGATAGATAGATAGATAGATAGATAGATAGATAGATTGATAGAGAAAGAGAGAAGCATTTTACTTTTTTTTTGCTGCTTACATAAATCAAGAAGATGGGTAACTGAGGTCAGGAAGGAGAGAGATAAGTCAGTCAGAACTCAATTAAGTCACGGAGGGCATAACTGGACCTCATTTTGGGAATTAAATATTCATATACACATTTATTTAGCTGGGGCTCTAAGTTTTCAATTTCAAAACAGTAAGAAAATTGACCCACAGATTTTATTAGTCATGCATTTTTCTCCTATTGTTTTGCTTGCCAGAGATAATAATTTCCTGTCACAATGCTAATAATATTTGAAATTATTATGAGTCATCATCATAAAATGCAACTTTTCTTTCAGTTAGTCTTAACTCTGTCTTAATTAGAGCAACTATTTTGAGCCAAAAAGTGTTTACCTAATTCTTCTAATGTATTTCATTAAGTATAAATCTCTTTGTAAAGCAGTCCAGTGAATGTATTATATCTTAATTATATTCAAGAACATGACCATATAATCCAGAAGGGCAATATTCCATTTCTAGTTATGCTGAAGGGGATTGCTTTATATTGAAGAGGGCATTGCTACAGCAGTGCAAGTGGCATGGGACATAAAGAACCAAGAAATAAAGGAGACGATAATCAGATAGCATATATGCGCCAGAGTATTCTGAGACAAAAATTCTTATAAAAAACTAATGCATGGGCACAGGTGAAATCCATAGCAAATATTTCCATAGAAGGGAATAGGTGGAATAGTAAATTCAGGTAGACCTTCGAGAGGAAAGCACAATAATCTATGTCTGAGAAGTAGGAAGAAGTTGCTGTAGCACTGTAGCACCGTCCTCCCGTTGTTCATCAATTTGCTCGAGCAGGCACCAGTAAGGTCTCCATTGTAAGACTTGTTGTTACTGTTTTTAGCATATCGAATACACCATGGGTAGCTTGCCAGTCTCTGCCATGCGGGTGGTATACACTCGGTAGCTTGCTGGCTCTCCCACAGTAATGGAGGAATCATATCTGTGTCAGCCGCGTGCAAGGCAAATGCCCTACCTGCTTTTTTTTTCATTTTAATTTTCATTCCATGATTATAAGTGATGCAGAACTTTTTTTCCATATACCTATTGACCCTTTGCATGCCTTTCCTGAAGAAGTTTCTGTTCATCTCTCCTCTCCAGTTTTGCTGTATTCTTTCTTGTATATCTATGCAAGTAATTTATATAATTTTGCTATTAATTACTTTCCAGATGAGTGGTGGGCAAATCTTTTACCTCAGTCTAATATTACTACTATCAAGCTCATGCACTTTATGTATCATTTTTCTTCCTACATCACCTAATAACGATCCTTATCAGGATTCAGTTAACTGATACATAAGAAGTCGCTAGGTGTCAAAAATATTTTAAGTGAGTGGTTTACAGATTTTCGTAATGTACTATATAATGGTGATAGAAATCGAGATATACACTAGGACTGCAGGTTGAAATAATGAATGTATGAATAAATGCAGTGCTATTCATGAAGATGGACAGAGGCTGAAACTGTAACAAGTTTGTAGTTTTAGAGACAGGAAGATCAGCAAATTTTGGACAGGTTAAATTTAAAATGCCTATCAAAAATCTATAAGAAATATTGAAGAGGAAGTTTAATATATAAGCCTGATCCTCAGTGCAAAAAGTTACACTACAGAGGCTAATCTAAGAAACAGAAGCACATAGAAACTATTTAAAGTTGAGTATATGGTGAAAATATAAGACCAGTGACTGGAAATAAAAGGGAAAATATTTCTACTCTAGATAGTACTGGAGTACATGCAGAAATAATAAGCACAATAAGAAATTGGAAGTCTTAGACCTGACAGAGATACCTGATGTGATAGGAAACTGAAATGAGTCTGAGTAGTATTTAATACAAAACATAATAAATTATGTAGGTTTAATATTGCCTAATTAATTTTATCATAAGTATATATACATATAACTCTAACCTATTAAGAGAAAATTTATTTTAAAATATAAATGGTAGGTTTATAACAAGTTAACACATACATTTTAACCCAACTCAATTTTGATCTACAAATAAATTCCTTTAGTCTTTCAGTCTACTTGTGCACAATTCAGTATTTTTCTTGTTGCTTAAATTACATTCACCAATGAATACTAAGTCCTCATATTCAAAAACAGTCTCCTAACATGAATGCAAATGAGCTAGAGACTTCATTTATGTCCAACTGTCTTGCTATTAAAAACAGCGAACTCTAGATGATACAGTGTTCATTGATTGACACCAAAGAAGAAAACTTTATTTCATTCTAAGCCTCATTGTATTCTATCTCTTTCATGTTATTCTGTGAAATGTTGCCTGGCTTATTACTGCAGAATTGATATGAATGTAGAATGCGGTTTGTCTAAAGTAGAAATGCAATTCCTGAGAGTTACTTGAAAAGCAATATCAAAAGTTGATCACTGTATGACTGAAATGCAAACATGAAAGTTCATAAGTTTGTAACTGTACCTCATGGCAATTCACTAATAATTTTTTTTAAAAAGTTGATCTCTCTGTGTGTCTCTCTCATTTAATCCAGAGCATAATTTCTTATAATGAGATAGTAATGGTAAGCTCCAAGGAGACAGAATATCCATTTAAAACTATCAGAAAGAGAATAAGAGAAGAACTTAATCTTTCCTGCAGACAGTACATTTTAAAGTATAGATCTTGTTTCTATCTGAGAGTACATTATGGAGGGGAAAGGGATAAACACACGTAAGGAAGGGAATGGGAATGAGATAGGAATGTATGAAGGAAGAAATAAGAAAGACACCTTAGAAATGGCATAACTATGCGAACAGAAATGGAGAAATGATGAGAATGATGATGATAACGATGATGAACTTTACATATAACAGTTACCTTAGATGGAGCAAAGATGAAATTATAGTTTAGAAATACGGTTTTGAAATTTTCTGTTCACTGCACTAGACAAAAATTTGCATCTCAATTCTGACAAAGTAAAAATAGCTACTACATCTTAATGTGTCTTCAAAAATTGGTATAGTTTCTGAGTTTGTCTGAATTTAATCATGCCCACATTTGAAAGGCATTAACATTTAATTTATTAAAAAATGTGTAGTGGCAAATGTTTAAAATGATAAGACATGAGTAGAATATTAACACAAAGCCAAAAAAGCATTACAGTAAACAATCTGAAATTGAAATGGAAATCGTGGGATAATGAACAATTCGGGTTATAATGTTACAGCTAGGCTTTTAGGTGGTAGAGGATCAGACTTAAACAGTGTAACAATGCCTCACAAAAATTAAAAGAATAATAATAATTTCACTTGAGTCCAAAGGACTCAATGACCCAGTTGCTCGGGACATTGGAGTGTATTGCACAGGAGAGAGGACGGTGACTTTTTATTTTGAACATTGTTCCAAAGTACTTCCCAAGGGACTCTAGATACTGCTAGATTTCCAATCAAGAATACATCCCAATCAGTAGGTCAGCCCCTTTACTTCCAAAACACTTACCTTTTCTAAATATAGTAGGGAATTATATGGGCAAATGTGAACACTCTTGTTGCTGTTGATTCTATTTTTGCATTATTTATTCATTGTCGATGTTGTGAACAGATAATCTAGTTCTCTAGAAAACTTTGGAAATCATACCTTCCTCTTGAGAGAGCAGCCTGTTGTCATAAGGCAATCTAAACAATTTCTGTTATTACCTTGTTCTTATAAGCAGCTGAGTACATGGGCTAGAAATATTTGGTTTTATTGGGGATCATAAAAATCTCCCTCTTTTTTCTGGTCAACCTCACCACACTGGAAGATATACATATTCAGAAATTTTTTTCTTCCTTTATGTTTGTTTGTTTTGATAAGATTTGGGGCTACATTAGTCATGTTGAGGGTTGATTCTCACTCTTTGCTCAAGGATCACACTGGGAATTCCTCTGCAGTACTGGTGATTGGATCAGGCCAGGTGATATATAATGCACTATCACTGCACATAAAATTGTGATACTTTTTGAGCAAACAAATTGTTGCTCAAAACTAATATGGGAGGAAATATTGAAAAAAATTTCAAAGATTGTGATAAACTCATAGAAATGGCTAAGAGCAAGATATTCATGAGGAAATGGTTATAAACATGTGGGTATATTAGAATTACCTATAGACAGCTCACAGCATGGACAGAGAGACAGTGCAGAAGTCAGGGAACTTGTTTGCATGCATCTGACTTAGATTTGATTCCTGGCACCCCATGAGATCCTGAACCCCCCGAGCAGTGATCCCTGAGAGCAAAGTCAAGAGTAAATCTTGAGCACTACTGGGTGTAGCCCAACTTTCCCCTCCAAAAATAAAATTAAAAAAAAACAATAAGGACAGAATGGATTTATAGGTAATGTACCAAACAACCTAGACTTACTCCCTCTACAAAGATCTTTGTGAGATTTCAGAGGGAAAAAAAAGAGTAAAAATAATGCAATTATGTCACCACTTCTTAGAAATGGTCCTTTAGCAAACTAGGTGGGCACAGACAGGAAGGGTTTTCAAAACCCAATAAGAAAAAATGTGTGGGTCAGAGACTATGGCTTAAATTTTGTCTTCTGTATGCAGTGTTGGTAGCAAAGGAAATTACAAACATTGAATATGAATTAAGAGATACTGGAATGTGAGAGCTAGAGTTGGCTGTGATATTTAATATGAGCTGCGGTAAAAAAAAATCTAGTTAAGCATCTTTCCTTTGAAAAAAAGAATGAGGTAAAAACAGCAACCTAGCCATGTTTTTTTCAGGTGGTACTCACACACAGAGTTGAAGATACAAAACCGGTTGCAATTACACCATGATGTTTTCCTTCCTTTTCCAAACTTCTCATCTTGGATCTTAACATGGACTTTGAAGGACAAGGACAGTGATGACCATTCCTTCAGGGTTGTCAAGAGAAATTCTTTCCAGAAATGTTTTTGTGGAAAGAATGCACTCCCATATTCTCAGGAGAAAACTGTGCTTCTTGAGGGCTAGATTTAATGAGGAAACTTGCAAGGGCTTGGGCTGAGTGGAAGGGATAAATAAATGGGAGAATGGCAGGGTTATGTGGTGAATATGGGACACTGCTCGAAGTGAACCCTAGCACAGAGCCGAGAATAAGCCCTGCATCTCACCAGATGCAGCCCCCCAACCAAAAATAAATTAACCTCAAATAAAGTGTACAGACAACAAAATACTCATAACAATTCACACATTTAAAAAAATCTTCAAGTGAAAAACGCTGCTGAAAAAAAATCAGGAATTTTTTTCTTTTTTGCTTTTTTTTGGGGTCACATCCAGCAATGCACAGGGGTTACTCCTGGCTCTGCACTCAGAAATTACCTCTGGCGGTGCTCAGGGGACCATATGGGATGCTGGGATTCAAACCCGGGTTTTCCACATGCAAGGCAAATGCCCTACCCGCTGTGCTATCACTCCAGCCCCAAAGCAGGAACATTTTTACAAAGCTTTTTATATGGCTTCATGAAAATCACTGCACTTACACTGTAAAGAAGACTATAAGAACCATCGACACTATTTTCTGTGAATTTAGGATATTTCATTAATGGAATCATCATGTGCTGAGATGGACCTCAATAAAGCCAGTTTCACTCAAACTATATTCTAAGCATGGTTGAAGCAGTCATTGATTGCAATTAAACAGGCTGCCACTGTGTGAGCTCAAATTGGAAGATTTCAATGTTGATTACAGAAATGAATGTTTTATGTTCTTTTACCCAAATAAACGACCAAAAGTGTTTCAAAATAATCTAACTTCCCTTCAAAATGTGGAGATTTCATTAACTTATGAGAGAGAGACAGAGAGAGACCTAGAGAGGGGGAATCCAATCCATCTTTAGTTATTGCATCAGTGTTTAACTTCAGACAAAATACATAATTAATGTCAACAACTGTACTTAATTTTATTTATAGTATCTGGAATTACTCTTGGTTCAGTGGTGCAATTGCAAAACTGCAGTGAATTATGATCTCATTTTGCCACGTTGGTGAGAACATTCATTGTTCAAGGATCATAGAAGATGAAGTCTCCTTTCACTTTTAAGGGTTTCCTTAGTTTCAAGGCTTCATAGTTTGAAATGGATCATATGTTTGCCAAAATACAGAAATTTCTGTACAATTGTCTAGAGAGAACTTTTGAAGGGTAAGCTGCATTGAAAGTGCATTGAAACTGCAAGTTTTCTTATCAAAACATTTTATAAGACTTTTCTTTTATTAAAAAGTCTGATAAAAAACAAATAATCTCACAATTTTATTTGCTTATTCATTTATTTGTTTTGTGGGTGACACTGGTGGTACTCGGTGGCAGAACCTTGGTCAGCCCCATGCAAGGCAAGTGCCGGACCTAACTGTACCATTCCTCTAAACAATAAATGCATATTTATAAGCAGCCTCTAAAAATTAATCTGAGCTAGAATGTCCTGCATAGCAAATAAAGAAGTAGAGAGTTTCTTTGAATTGATCAGAACATAAGAATATGTCACATGCTGTATGTCCATCTATATAAAACATGTAGCAATGTAGCACTGTCATCCCGTTCATGGATTTTGCTCAAGCGGTCATCAGTAACATCTCCACTGTGAGACTTCTTGTTACTATTTTTGGCATATGGCATATTGAATACGCCAGGGGTAGCTTTCCAGGCTCTGACATGCAGGCTGGATACTCTTGGTCGCTTGCCGGGCTCTCCTCGAGGGACAGAAAAATTGAACCCTGGGTCGGCCGCGTGAAAGGCAAATACCCTACATGATGTGCTGTGATAAAACATGTAAAAAGTTTTAACTAAGTACTAAGTTTACTTTGACTGCGATAATGTCCCCAAAATGAATTGTAATTCATAAGTTCGAAGTTTAGGTAGTCTAAAACCATTATTTTTCTTCTTTTTAAGAGTAAAATTGAGGCTAACTAAAGGAAAGGCTTAAACACCTTCACTAGAGTATGAGAAATCAAATCCGTCAGAGTTATTTACATAGGAATTGACAAGTAGTCTACTTTGTTGGGTAGGAACTGGCAAAAATACAGCTTGGGCTGTGTCACAAAATCTGGAGATTGTCACTGTAGTAACCTCCTGGCACAAGTTTATTTCACTCTCCTGGAATCTTATTCTTAGAGATGTTCCCAGGTTGGTGCTGAATTCAGGAATTGGTTGTTAAGTATCACTTTATACTAACATACAGAAACAAAGCTCTTCTCCAGCAACTGCAAAAGCTCTCTGTACAGGTTCTGATATTTTATTGGTGCAATCAGACTTCTCAACAATTTTTCACTCATATTTTGAAAGATAGAGACATTCATTTTTCCTAATTCAAAGGTATGACTCATTGAAATTTGCTGATGTCAACACTATTGTTTTTACCTCCTCATACAGCCAAACACTAAGTGGTTCCTAAATCCACACCAAATTTAGGCAGGCAAGAATCCAAAATTACATTCAAGAATGCCATAGAGGTCAGGTCATAGAATCTAAGATTTTGCTTGTCTCTTCCAAGCTAAGAGGCTTCCCTGGGTCAGAGGTTATATTGTGACCACTTAGTTTTGTTGATTAGGCCTCCTATGCACTGGGTTCTCCAGTTATTTTTCACACACCCCACACTCTACCCATAGTCTTCCTACCACACTCAAGTATTGATTCCCCTTCTTTCTATAGAAACTTTTCTTCCATTATTTCCCCAAATACAAATGCAGGTTATCCTGGATGATTCTCCCAACTGGAATTTATTAATAGATACATGAACTAAAGAAGATAATGGGGAAATTATTAAATAAGACTTTTGAAAATTACTTTCTTTTTCTGCCCTATTGTATTGTATAAATTTACTGTGTTCTTAAAGCATAATAGCAAAGATAAAACCATTGGTAGGTAACTTATAATAAACCCATAACATTTCACATTTTAGGAAAAAAAATCAATAAAGTTGTTTAGTTTATCCCCCTGATATTACAAATGAGAAAGCCATTAGAAGAAGACGGAGGTGTTAATTGGCGAGACTAATAGAAAACATAATTGTATGGCCTGGTGTACTAAACATGAGACATTATAAAATGTTCAATTTAGCGAAACTCAGCATTATAGGTGATGGATGTATCATCCAATTAAGTATTCTGTACTTCTGAAAAGTATATACTAAATATTCTCAATTAAGAAAAAAAATTCCATTGCCAATATATGCATGCAGAAAATGAAAAATGGGAAAGCAAGAAGAAACCATTAAATATGATCACCTGATCATTTAAAAGTTACACTATTAAAAGAGTTAATGGCGTCAATCCACCGATTTCTCAGTAAAAATTCCTTTTGCATATATACCTGTATATACATAAATATTATATATATTTTTAAGTACTAGACAAAAGGGAAAATAATTTAAAATGATAATGCATAATGTTAAACTCTCATTTCATGCCACACACGTTCATATAAATTGATATCCTATATAAATGGCATTGTATTTTTACATATAATTTTTCTTCTTAAAATATAACTTTGAACATTTATGACTATATATATACACATTTCCCTGACTTTTCATGAATATAAATATATGAATGGATACAAAAATGAATACTAAATTTTAACTTTGATATCTCTTAAAGAAAATCTGTGCAGGGGCCAAAGAAATAGTCAGCAGTTAAGGCAATTTCTTTCATGTGTCTGACGTGGGTTGATTCCTGGCATCCCATCTGGTCCCCCAAGCATTGTCAATTTTGTTCCCCAAGCGAAGAAATAATAGTAAGCCCTGAGTTCTATCAGGAATGAATCAAACCCAAAACTAACAACAACAACAATAAAACCTTGCACTTATCATAATCAATATGTATCTTTTTAATAAAATCTCTTTTAAAGAACATATTTAAAGATTTCTAAAAATTCCTTCAACTTTAAAAGGTAAATGTGACTTTTTTAATTACATAGGTGTACAGTGCATGATAATTTATATATATGTATGTATATATATATATCACTCCGTGGTAGGGCGTTTGCCTTTCACGAGGCTGACCCATGTTCGATTCCTCCGCCCCTCTCGGAGAGTCCAGCAAGCTACTGAGAGTATCGAGCCTCCATGGCAGAGCCTTGCAAGCTACCTGTGGCGTATTGGATATGCCAAAAACAGTAACGATAAGTCTCACAATGAGAGATGTTACTGGTGCCCATTCGAACAAATCAATGAGCAATGGGATGACAGTGACAGTGATATATATATATATATGTGTGTGTGTATATATATACATATATATCTCCCAACACAAAACTTACAACTGATGTGTTATGACCCTGAATTTCTGGTCATGTTTTCTAGAATATGAATGTAAATTAAAAATAAAGGTGTTACATTTTTACTGAGAACTGTTCTTACCTCCACATCTTGGAATTGGCCCACTCCACATCACTTTTCCATCCATAAGAATACATGTAATTGTTTCTGTTCCTTGAGTTTTAATAAATCCTTCTTCACAAATAACTGAAATCGAACTTCCTAATTGAAAGTTGTCCCCAAATCTCCGTGCATTGATTGGTATTCCAGGATCAGGGCACTCATTATGTCCAAATGCTTGAAAAGAGTAAACAAATAAAAAAATATCAACAAGCTGCATGAAAGAGACCCCCATGGATTTGAGGGGAGAGCTATTTTGTAAAGGCTATGTTTATTAAGGCTTTCCTCTCACCGCACATGATTAACTAATATGGATTAGGATAATTATTAAAAATATGAGTTATACTCTGAAATACAATAATTCAAAACAGAATTATTTCTGCTTCTTTATAGAAATCAGTAGGCAAAACTAGACAATATATCTGATCAGAATTCTACTTGTTATGAATACCGAGGAGGCTAACTATATCTCAGTGCAAATTTTCCTATAATTTACTGTTTAGAATGGAGAGTTTCACTGAGAATTAAAATGTTTCCATCTAGTATAAAGGCAGAGCTTTGTATTTTTCTGTATGTCATTTACTCCCTGCCACCTAGGAAAAGGGAAGAGAGCCAACTCTTTCCCAATTACCATGTTCTAGACAGTGTAATAGGAGCCAATGAGATGTTATTTATATCTCTTAATATTTGAAACAGCCTGTTTTAAGAAATTTTGCCATTCATTCTGTGTGAGAGGCAAAGTTAAGGAGCTTTCCCCAGGACATAGAGGCAGGATTGAAATCTATCCTCTAGCCTGGTTTTTAATTTTTTTCTGAATAACATGTTGTCTTTTGGGTTGTTTGTTTTATGTGTCTAAAGAGAATATGTTCTTGAGTTTAAGGCCACTCTAGGCCACTATTTCTATTTTTACAAATCGAATGTCTCCAAAAGTGTATGTTAGGCTAGTCCCAAAATTAACATAAATAAAATAAGATCGTGTTTATTTGAGTAACTTTTATAGATTATAGTTATATGACTCATATAATTATTTTATTTTTATTGGATTTAATAATCAGATATTAGACCTACTAAAATTAGTCTGAATGGAAAAATATTTAGCTAGCAAAGTTGAATGTATAAAACATAATTTAGGTGGTATTATTTTAATATATCTATATTGCATAAGAACATGCTGTTATTTAAAATACTTAATTACTTTCATATTGCTCATAAATTGTATAATTTTATTATGTGTGCTCCTCATTGAAAAGGTAAACAATACAACATGCTATTAAAGCAAACTCTAAAATATGCAAATAGCACAGTTTTCTCATTTCACCTATTGCGCTTTAAATAAAACTAAATTGTAGTTAGACTTTTCTGCTAACACCTAGTAAATATTTCTTTCAGGAGAAAACAATTTTGATAGAAAACATTAAATATAAAATATACACATGATACATATTGTATTTACTAGGGGAATATTAAGGAAGCATATTTGCATAATACCAGAAGTGCATATGCATTACAATCAAAATATTATGTGTCAAAATAAGTTAAAATAGATGTACATATTAATCTATGTTACATATGTTATTTTAAATGGAGTTCAGACAAAATAAATTTTATATAGCAATTCTGTATATGTAACAGCTAATTTAAATTTAATGATTCTAGTATTTGGACAACTTATTAATTACAGTATCACCACTGGTGTTACTTTGAAAAAACAATGACTGTATTTTGTTAATAATTTTCAAAATTAACGAATAAGTATGAGTAGATTGCGAAACTTTCTTTTTCAAGGAGCTTAAAATGAGGCCATTCTACTTATGACAGAAATATCTATTTGTCAAGCTGGTAAATGTCTGACCAAGCACGGTAGCTTTAAGGAAAAATAAAAATAAAAATAAAAATAACTAGTATTCTATGACTCCAGGTGAAAGACTTTCAAAAAGAATTAGTATGTAAGAATATTAACCTACTAAAATGTTTTCTGCTTCATGTAGTTGATCTTTTTGCTATACGTATACTATGTTGTTATTTTTTTTTCTTTTTGGGTCACGCCTAACAATGCTCAGGGGTTACTCCTGGCTCTGCTCTCAGGAATTACTCCTGGCAGTGCTTGGGGTACCATATGGGATGCTGGGAATTGAATCCTGGTCTGCCCCGTGCAAGTCAAACGCCTTGCCCTCTGTGCTATCAATCCAGTCCATGTACCTTTTCTTTTTTTAATTTTAAGAAAAAGCAATAATCCTTGGAAGGAGAACATGGAGATGGACCTTAGATATTATAACCTCAATTTTAAGCCTAGAATGATACAATAAACACATAAAATGCCATGCTAAACGTTTAAATATCAATGAACAGGGGCAAGAGAGGATTGTGTGTCAAAGGACTAAGCACAGGCTTTGCATCTATCCAGGATAGATCCTTTTTATTTTTTTGAGGGGGAGGGGGTCATAAGCAGAGATGATCGGGGTTACTCCTCACTCTGCACTCAGGAATTACTCCTAGTGGTGCTCGGAGGGGAATATATGGGATGCCGGGGATCAAACCCTAGTTGACTGCAAGCAAGGCAAACGCCCTACCCATTATACTATCGCCCGGCCCCCAGAATAGATTCTTTTATCACATGTTTCACTGACAACTATGGGGGACAAACTGAAACACAAAGCCATGTGTAATCCCCAAGCACTGTCACATGTGTCATAAAATGAACATATTCACACAATCACACATACGTACACACACAGACAAACACACACATACGCACTCGTAAACCAAAGAAAAGTAACAGCCAAAGTTGATTAAAATCTACTAGGTACATCAAAAAATGGGGCTAAGAAATGAACAGAAACTTTACCAAGGAAGAGATATGAATGGCCAAAAGGCACATGAAAAAGTGCTCTACATCACTAATCATCAGAGAGATGCAGATCACAAACAACCACGAGATAGCACCTCACACCACAGAGACTAGCACACATCCAAAAGAACAAAAGCAACCGCTGTTGGAGAGGATGTGGGGAGAAAGGGACCCTTCTACACTGCTGGTGGGAATGCGGGCTAGTTCAGCCCTTTTGGAAAACAATATGGACAATTCTCAAAAAACTAGAGGTTGAGCTCCCATTTGACCCAGCAATACCACTGCTGGGAATATATCCCAGAAAAGCCAAAAAGTAGAGTCCAAGTGACATATGCAGTTATATGTTCACTGCAGCACTGTTTACAATAGTCAGAATCTGGAAAAAACCCGAGAGCCCTAGAACAGATGACTGGTTGAAGAAACTCTGGTACATCTATACAATGGAATACTATGCAGCTGTTAGAAAAAATGAGGTCATGACGTTTGCATATAAGTGGATCACCATGGAAAGTATCATGCTAAGTGAAATGAGTCAGAAAGAGAGAGACAGACATAGAAAGATTGCACTCATCTGTGGAATATAGAATAATATTAGACTGTAAGACTAACGCCCAAAAATAGTAGAAATAAGTACCAGGAGGTTGTCTCCATGGCTTGGAGGCTGGTCTCTCATTCTGGGTAACTCAGGGAACGGACCACCAAGTAAAATGTGGTCGGAGGTCATGTGGGGGAAGGGTGATGCAGGCCGAATACAGACTAGAGACTGAACACAATGGCCACTCAACATCTTTATTGCAAACCACAACACCTAATCAGAGAGAGAGAACAAAAGGGAATACCCTGCCATAGTGGCAGTGTGGGGTGGGGGGAGACGGGACTGGGGAGGGGTGTGGAGAGCCTCCACAGGACCGTGCTTCGTAAACAACACCTGTTCTTGTCAATTTCAATTTCACTGTGCTTTGAAAACAGGATGTCCTGTCACGCCCACAAGGTGTAAGAAAACAGGATGTCCTGTCACGCCCACAAGGTGTAACTAGCCTATCAGCTTCAGACACTTGGGTGTAAACAAGAAGCGAGAGGTATATAAGGGGGGAAGTCACCTGGCTGGTCGGTTCTCCCTCATGCGTCTCCCTTTCCTCCTTCCTCCTCGTCCCCGTTCCTGATTTCTTCTCTAACGCATGAGAAAGTTCCTGAATAAATCGCAGTCAAAAGGATCTCCGAGTTGCGTGTTTCTTCACTGGACGAAGCGGCGCGCGACAGCTGGTGGCCCGTACGGGGAACCCGACCTCCAGTACCCCCCAGTGGATTCAGAACTTGCTGCGCTTTATTCAGGACTAAGGTTCACGAGAAATTGTGACGATGAGGTTCCTGTGGTAAGTCAGGACTAAGGTTCATGAGAAGTCGTGACGATGAGGTTCCTGTGGTAAGTCAGGACTAAGGTTCACGAGAAGTCGTGACGATCAAGTTCCTGTGGTGAGTCAGGACAATAATACCCATGGATGTGTATGTTTTGTTTGTTGGTTGGATGTTTGTTTGTCTTTCCCTTTGTTTTTTCGTTTTTGCCTTCTGTGGCTGTATTGAGGAGCTGCGCCTCCCTTTTGCGTTTAGTAAGTTAGTTAGAAGTTGGTTGGAGGATCAGAAGTGCGATAAAGCCGTACAACCAGGACAAGTAGTGTTAGAAGAGACAAAGAAGGACAGAGGCAGCCGTCATGGCATTGTAGCCTCTGAGCCAGAGGAGGGTTCGGACGTGGAAAGCGAGGCCTCTAGGGGAACCCCGCTGATGGAGGGACGCGCCCCAAAAAAGAAAGGAAGGCCCCGAGACCCATCCATGACCCGTCCATCTCTTTATCCCTCGCTACCCATGATGCAATTAATAGTAGTAGGAAAAAGGATCATGGGACTCCTTGACACCGGAGCAGACCGTAGCATAATAGCCACTAAGGATTGGCCTTCTGCCTGGCCCACACAGGCTTCTGCTCAGCAGTTGCAGGGCCTGGGGTATCTCAGTACCCCAGAAGTGAGTGCATGTCACCTCACCTGGAAGGATGACGAGGGACACCGGGATAGCTTCCAGCCCTTTATACTGAATTTGCCTTTTTCCCTTTGGGGACGAGATGTTCTAGCTAAGATGGAAGTTAGGCTTTGCACTTCTTCGCACCCTATTGCTGTTTCTGCTGACCAAAATTTATTATAGGGGCCGCTGTGGAAATCATCCCCCTAACATGGTTAACAGAGGACCCGGTGTGGGTTCCACAGTGGCCTTTATCCTCTGAAAAATTAGATGCAGCTGAAGCCTTAGTTACTCGACAATTGTCAGCTGGACACTTATGTTCTTCTGTATCCCCCTGGAATACTCCTATTTTCGTAGTTAAAAAGAAATCCGGTAAATGGCGTTTGTTGCATGAACTTTGATCTGTTAATGCTCAAATGCGCGTGATGGGACCTGTACAACGTGGCCTGCCTTTATTAACCACTTTACCAAAAGATTGGCATGTAATTGCCATTGACATACAAGATTGCTTTTTCTCTATTCCGTTACATCCACAGGATATTCCCCGTTTTGCGTTTACATTACCCTCTAAGAACCATGAGCAACTAGATAAGCGATATGAATGGGTAGTCCTCCCTCAAGGGATGACAAATAGCCCCACTCTTTGCCAGCTATCGTAGGTTCCATCATAGCTCCTTTGCGAAAGTGTTTCCCGACAGTACAATGTGTGCATTATATGGATGATATCCTGCTGGCAGCAAAATCCGAAAACGCTCTTAATAACGCCCTACTCAAATTAACCTCGCTCTTACAAAGTGCCAATTTAATTATTGCCCATGGAAAAATTCAGAAAGGAACAGTTGTCCAATATCTAGGCGCTAAGATAACCCCCAAAGCAGTACATCCCCCCAAAATTATGCTTTGGCTTGACCACTTACACACACTTAATGATTTCCAACGTTTGTTGGGAGACATTAATTGGATAAGGGGATACCTTAAATTACCTAACTATGACTTAAAACCTTTGTTCAATATGCTTCAAGGTGATCCTTCTCTTTCTTCCCCACGGACTATCACACCCGAAGCTAGAGAAGCCCTTTGCAAAATTGAGCGGTCCACAAATGTTATCTCTCATTGCCTTGAAGCATGGGCAGCCTGGGGCATCCCAGCCCAACTGAAAACAGATAACGGTCCAGCATACACCTCTGCTAAATTCACCGCATTTTGTGCCCAGATGGGATTCTCTTTATCTCATGGCCTCCCGTATAACCCACATGAACAGGGCATCATTGAGTGTGCCCATTCCACCCTTAAAGCATGCCTAATAAAACAAAAAGGGGGAGTTGGCCTGGGACGGCCCCCTCGAGAAAGAACCTCTATTGCACTTTTTACTCTAAATTTTTTGATCATTGATGATAAGGGCACCTCCTCTGCAGACAGGCATTGTTCAAAGATCCCTGTGTGCTAAGGATATGTTAAATGGAAGGATATCCTTTCTGGTGAATGGCACGGCCCGGACCCCGTGTTAACCTGGGCCAGGGGTTCTGTTTGTGTTTTTCCACAGGACAGGGCAGAACCAGTGTGGATTCCAGAACGTCTGACACGGAAGACCGCGCCTCCAGTAGACCAAGAGGTGGAAACTGGTGCTCCTGTTCAGCCTGGTTCCTGTGATGATACGAGCTGAAAAAGCAGCTTTTTGGGCCATTGCTACAACATGGCCTGCTTTAATCCCTTCCTTACCCACCTTAATAATAAGACCAGAGTAGAAGTTCCCTCTATTTTATCAAAGAGTGGGTGGGGGTGGGAGTAGTACTATCCTTATTGCTTCTCGCTGCTTTGGTTTTTTGCCTGGTGTCTATACAAAATGCAGCAAGAACAACTATTTACAAAGGCGTGATATTTACAGGTATTTGCGGCCCTGGAAGCACAGCAATCCCCGCAGCTTTGGCTTAATCTCGCTTAGAACAATCAGGTCTAGCCGGATGTAGCAAAGGTATTATGCAGCTGAGAGCCCTTAACTGCAGGGGACCTCCTGTAGTTGAGGAGTTTGAAAGGGTGCACTATACCCCACCTGACCCTTGGACCAACCTAAGACAGGGACCTACAAGCGAGAGGGCTCCCAATGACAGGTAAGGCCAAGGGGGCCGAGGTCGCTATGCAGACTTGCTGTTCTAAAACAAAAAGGGGGAACTGTGGAGAGGCTCCACAGGACCATGCTTCGTAAACACCTGTTCTTGTCAATTTCACCGTGCTTTGAAAACAGGATGTCCTGTCACGCCTACAAGGTGTAAGAAAACAGGATGTCCTGTCACGCCCACAAGGTGTAGTAACTAGCCTATCAGCTGCAGACACTTGGGTGTAAACAGGAAGCGAGAGGTATATAAGGGGGGAAGTCACCTAGCTAGTCGGTTCTCCCTCATGCGTCCCCCTTTCCTCCTTCCTCCTCGTCCCCGTTCCTGATTTCTTCTCTAACGCATGAGAAAGTTCCTGAATAAATTGCAGCCAAAATGATCTCGAGTTGCGTGTTTCTTCACTGGACGAAGCGGCGCGCGACAGAGGGGGGGAGGGATGTTGGGTTTACTGGTGGTGGAGAATGGGCACTGGTGAAGGGATGGTTTATCGAACTTTGTATGGGGGAAACATGAGCACAAAGATGTGTGGATCTGTAACTGTACCCTCACGATGACTCTCTAATTAAAAATAAACAAATAAAAAAAAAAGAAAAATAATCTACTAGGTACAGTGCACTCTAGAGTTAGTTTTTATATATCTCTTGATTCACCCAAAGCTTATTATAATATACTAGAATGATAGAAGACTAATGTTCAATTATCAGAAAAGTAGAGACTTAAAGTTGCACAGTGTCACTTTAGTACTGTTTTTCTCAATAATTATGGTATTTTTCTTCCCATGGTTGCTTTATTAAGTCAGCCCATAGGTTTATAAGCCAAAATATTACTAGTTCCTTCTAGTGACTCATAGACTCATATAGGTCTGTGAATCCTGGCTTTGGAATTAGAACTATGTTTTGGCTTTACCCATTTAAAGTACCCTAGTAATTTCTGGATATCTTAGAAATATTTTTATCTTCCTGTAATATTTGCTTTATGAAAACAGCAAAGTATGGGAGATAATGGACATAAATTTAATATCACTAAGTATGAGATCTGAGTTTACTCTTATAATGTTAATAGAATCAACGTTGATAGGTTTCCAAGTATGATAAGGGTATTTGAATTATATTTCATAGCATCAACTCTCTCATATCAAAAATTAAATGACAAAACAGTAAAAGAGAACAACAAAATTGGACCAACCATCCCTGGAACAATTAGATTGATGACTTATCCAAGATTCCTTACCTTTGGAGTCTTGTTGCTGTGTATGATTCACTTTTAACTCTAATTTGTAGAATTATTCTATAAAGGAAACATAAACTTACTGTTATAAGTGATGTTAAAGCCACGTCCTGACATTGAGTGGTCGGCTTGAAATTCCAGTCTCAGTATGTGACTATTACTGGTTAGATGGGAGGGCACCTCCGCACCAGTGAAGGTTCCAAGAATCGGGGAATCTGGAGAGTCACCATCTTTAACCGCAAGGAAGTCAAACTGGGATTCCAGATCAAAGTCGTTAAAAGAAAGGTGTATCCGACTCCCCGGATCAGAGATAATTGTCCAAATGCAATTTAAGTTATTTCCATACCCTTCTGGGTAATCAGGAGAAAGGACTGTTCCCATTGGTGCAGTGAAATTAGAGAGGCAAGGAACTGTTAAAATAGGAAGATTAAAAAATATAGTCAATGTTTATAGATAACATTTCATCTTATTTGGCCATTTTTTACAGTCATGGTAACTAACCTTAAGAAGAAAAAGATTAAGAAAATTAAACAACCCATAAAACAGAAATTAATATATTTTCTTACTCTTTTCACATAGTAATTGAAAAGACAACCTGAATTTTTGATGTTGTATGCTTAAATATGCACAATAACACCAATACATCATCTTTACATTACCCATGTTCATCATAGAGTACTGTGCAAATATTTAGTTTTGGTGCAAAAAAAAAGAGGGGATATTTGAAAAATAGAGATTTCTTAAAAAAAAACAAAAATGTTCATGGAATGTTTGAAAGGCATCGAGGTAGTAATTTTTATTAAAATAAGAGTAGCTCATTAATTTGCACTTCTTTATCTAGGACTGAATTTGAAATTTCTGTTTTATTAGACATTTGTATTTCTCTCTTTATAGATTGTTTTTGCTGTTAAAATTAAGATGATGAACTGTTAACTTATAGCAATTGTACCTCCACTCCTCATGGCTATGTTACCTTATTAACAGATATTTAATCATTTTATTTATTCATTTATTTTTGTTTTGTTTGGGGGCCACAGTCAGTGGTGCTCCAGGCACACTCCTGGATTTGTGGTCTTGAAAGAGGATATTTAATCTGAATTACAGATGGAAAATATGTTTGTTGTTCTTTTTTTTCACACCCACACACAAATTTGAAATCACAGTACATATCACCATATTTTACATAGAGGGGGAGAATTGGAATTATAAGTCTCTTGAAAAGTTGATGCACTCCAGTGCATTCCCTACCACTTCCATGATCTGTGATCATTTATTTCACCCTGTTTTCTTGTCATATTTTTACTACCTATGACCAGAAATCATCTAATTCTATAAGCCTGTATCTAAATTAAATTCACAAGCTTCATATGCAAAAAGAAAGCAAATGCCTTAGCTTTGCAAGCCACAAGGCATTTTGTAACTATTTCACACTGCATTATAGCAGGGAAGCTACCAAGGACATGTTTTAATGAGACTATGTGGATAAGTGCTAATAAAATTCTATTTATAAAACTGAGTCAGGCTAGCATTGGCATTTTGGATTTGGTTTGTCAACTCCTGATCTAAGTGATATTTACTTAGGTAGGGATGAGCTTTCCAAATATACCATGCCAACATTTTATTATCATACATATATGAAATACTTTATATGCTTATATCAAGAAGATTTAGTACCTTTCTTTGACTAAATATCATACTTTTGTCAGTACAAAGCTAATTTTATCTTTTTTTAAATGTTAGTATTTTTATTTAGGCCACACATGGCTATGTTTACTCCAAGCTCTGTGCTCAGGTATCATTCCTGGCAAGACTAGGGGACCATATGTAGCAGCAGAAATTCAGTCCAGAGTAACTGCCGGCAAGACAAGTACCTTACCTGCTATACTATATCTTTGGTCCCACATAGCTAATTTTATGATTATAACTAATAATAATTTGTAGAAAGTTCTTTAGAAAATTATGAAATTCAGCATCTATTTTTCTTTTCTTTTTTAGATCTAGTTGTTAATTATGCCAAATTCTGAAAAGATGATCAGAGACTTATTAATTATTCAATGCAGTTTCATTACAATTTGAATGCACTTTACATATTCTATTATAGGATTTCCATCACTTATATTAAAAAGTATCTTTAATCAATAAGGTTCATGATTTTTTTCTGTATGCTATTTGGATATCATTTTCATAATTTTTATTTAATTTTCTCAAATATTTTAATTATTTAAAAAATGCTACTCATAGGAAAATAATAGATATATATTTTTTATATATCAGGATACAAGTTCTGTCAAGATTTTCTAGTTTTTATCTTAGCTATATATTTTTACTAAATGCACTTTGGCATCTGTTAAAATTATTTAAAATTTTTACATTAAGCTACTACATTCTCTGATATTTTGAGGGGTAGGCATAGTTTTGCTTGGGTCTCACTACTGTCTCTGGGCTCAAGGATCACTCCTGGAAATGCTTAGGGAACTTTGTGGGATGCTCAGATAAAGCCCACGTGGTCAGCATCCAAGGTAAGCACCATACCCATTGTAATACCACTCCAGCCTGTTGAGATAATATAAAGCATTCTATATGAAAGAATATATAGAGCTAAGATTTTCTAGGACAGTCTTCAGAACTATTATTAAGTTTTAGATCCTGAAATTATTAAAAATTCTTTTATATTTATTGCTTCACAATGGAATTTAGCAGTTGGTGTTGGTTAGGAATGAAACTGTACATAAACTGAAAAGGTTTCTATTAAAGGGTCTTTGTACTTTTTATCTTTCAGATTTCCTGAAGACAATGCAAAATATAATTTGATTAGGGACATTTCTGAAAGGTCTAAACATACATGCTTTGCTAAGCTGTAAGATATATATATATATGTACATATATATATATATATATATATGAGAAACTGTAATGCTTACTTGCTCCTTTGTCTTCTTTAAAAAAATATCCAATATAAAGATTTTGAGCTTTAGGTATTTTGAAAATCCATGTTAGTTGTTTAAAAATGTTACCTTAAGATGTGTGAAAAATCAAAAATTTCAGAAAAGAAAATGTATACTTTGTAGCATATCTTTGACATAAATCGTATGTTTTAAACATGCTATGCTTTTTTATGTCGGTAAATTATTTAAAGTTTGTGATAATATCTAAAACATTTTGCAAGTCAAAATATTTTAAGCTGAATAAGATCAAAAGTTCAGCTTAGTTATATCTGGGGGTCATTTCAGAGCTGTGCATTAGGTGCTCAGGGCTTACTCCTGGCTTTGTGCTCACTCCTGGTATCGGTTAGGGAACCATCTGAGATACTAAGAAGTAATCTTGTGTCAGCCACATGTAAGGCAGTACCCTGTCCACTATGCTTGAATGATATCCAAAAATTAAAAATTATTTTACATTTGATTACCATTGGCCTCTGTATTATAATCTGTGAATGGTCAAAGTGAAATGCATTTTTTTTTAGCATTTTATTCATTGCTGGTCAACTATTAGCAATGAAATTAGTACTTAAACAGTGCATTTTGTAAATGTATAATGCAAATCATATTTTATTGCAGTTAAATTGAAATTTCGGAAGGGTGTTGAAGCACACTTAGTTGTACTCAGGGCTTATTTCTGGCTCTGTGCTCAAGAAACATTCCTAGCAATGCTCAGGGGACCATGTGCAGTGTTTGGGATCAAATGAAGCTCAGCCACAAGCAAGGACAGTGATGTTAAGCATCTTAACCACTGTACAATCTCCCCTGGTATAAACTGACATATTAATATATTTAGTGATGTAGTTTCTAAAAATTCAAATCCATTATATATTATAAGCATTGATAAATTTATTTTGGTAATATACACAAATGGTAACATATTTGCTATTGTGTGCCCATTTAAAGGTTAAAATAAATTAATGCACTCTACACAAAATAAAATTTTAATTATTTTAAGTGTTTTATTGCAAATAAGCATATAATATCTTATTAAAATAAATGAGTCAATTAAAATTAGTACAGATGTATAATTTCCATAAAATTATGTTATCTATAAAGCATAAAATGCCACCAATAAAGTGTTAGGAGAATGCATGTAATATATTTTTGCTATTACCAGTGAACTATATTAACTTTATTTAAATCTATAACAAAATTTATAATTTAGCAGAAGTACACTTGTTAAAGATAGTATCACAAAGTGCTATTCGCTCAAAAATAATTACATAGTTCCAGCTCTTTGCAATTAATTACAAAAGCAATTATATGAAAGGACAGGATAACATATGCTATCTGGAAGCAAAGCATTTGGTACTCACAGATACAGATGGGTATGTTTGCAGACCATTGGTTATTCTCTTGACAAACAATGGATTTCTCTCCAATTAATTCAAACCCAAATTGGCATTCAAACCTTAAAACATCACGATTAGAAAAGCCATCTCCTTCTCTAATCCCATATAAGGGTGTACCCGGATCACCACAGCTTTCTTTCTCAATTTCTGCAAAAAATAGGTGACAAAATTTATCATTAAGACAAAGGATAGTCACACAACTAAAGAACCAAATGCACACTCTGTATAGCCAAAGTACTTCAGAGCAAAAATCTAATATGTTGCCTTATCTTAATTCTTGAATTGTTACAGGATTTTCACATATCTCCAGAAAAAATTATAAAATGTTGTTATCAATGCCATTAACTGACACTTATTATTTTATTTTTCCTTAATTTTACTTCAAAGATAATCAATTTCTTTTCCAAAGAACCAATTTTGTATATTTTAAAGACTATTTAAACTATCTATATTTTAAAGACTATTTAAACATCTTACATCTTCTCTTTAGTTCATTTTCATCTCTTTCACATTATTTTGTGGTTCTTATACTCCCTCTTAAACTAAAATACGAGAAATTATTTATTAGTTTATTTTCAGACTTTCTCATTTCCTGAAAAAGTATCTATAAATTTTATTAAGAGTACTTCTTTGATATTGATAGCCTTTTTGTTCACTTCAAACTGGATTGTAATCTCCATTTTGATTTCCTATTTCACTCATAAATTTTTCAAAGTGTTTTTGAATTTATGGTCCAATGCTAAATTTTTGTTGGTTATTAATGTTACTGCTTTAGTATTCAGTATATGTATATCCAGGTTTCATACTGGATAGATAAATAAACTATATTAAACCATAATTTATTATATTGGTCAAATCAAAGTTGTTCATGCCATTAATTATGTTTTATCTACCCTTCTTTCAAATCTAAAACTGTCATTCTGAAATTCCAAACCAGGTATGGATGTAACCACATTTCCTTAGAATTTAATTAAGTTTGTGTCACATATTTTAGACCACCATTTATTCCATTTATAGAGAAAAAATATTTTTGAGAATACACAAGCAACCAGAGTATGTTCGACAAGTGTGAGATAGACAAAAGACAAAGGAGCTAATGATATTCAGTAGTATATTTTCTACTGAATAGTTAAAAATGTTAAATGTTAAATGAATGGCATTTTCATTTTAAAAGGTATAGGTACTATACAAAGTAGATACTGATTGGAGGGGATTCATTTCAATGTGCTAGGTGATGATAGAATGTTGCTAGCTGGAAATGTCATTGCTATTATGTTTCTTATCAAAATTGTTTCTCTTATTGAAATAACAGCTTCCTCTTCATTTGAAAATATATTTTGCTGTAATAATGCACACACTATTTTTTTTTTTTTTGCTTTTTGGGTCATACCTGGCGATGCACAGAGGTTACTCCTGACTCTGCACCCAGGAATTACCCCTGGCAGTGCTCAGGGGACTATATGGGATGCTGGGAATCGAACCGGGTCGGCTACATGCAAGGCAAATGCCCTACCCACTGTGCTATTGCTCCAGCCCCACACACTATGGATTAAAACCTGATTTTTCCTCAGACTTTGGTATCTTTTTGTCCTAATCTTTTATCTACAGAGCATTCTTAATGAGACACAGAACTTCAAAATGACTTTAATTACTTTTAACTATCTATCCTCTGAGCCCTCTCCTTCAGTCTCTTGAATATTATGATCATTTTTTAAAATTTGTCTTTTTAAAGAATTACTATTACCCATTGAGGTATTTGTTTTTGTCCTTTT
Source organism: Sorex araneus (assembly GCF_027595985.1). NCBI lineage: Eukaryota > Metazoa > Chordata > Mammalia > Eulipotyphla > Soricidae > Sorex > Sorex araneus. The sequence goes on along the minus strand of NC_073303.1, from coordinate 115,019,362 downwards.
TTTTCTTGTGCTTGGCACAATTTTTCACCAAATAACTTGTGCATTTTATTTTTTAGTTCTGAAGAATAGTTATCAGTATTTCTTTCAAATATTGGTCCTTTAATCTCAATGCAGCGGCTGCTGACAGAGATACCTCTGGGCTTAATTACTAAAATATCAGAATCCCAAAACTGGGCGGCCGCTTTCTCGTCCCTGCAACATCATATGCTCTTTGTTATCAACAATAGGAAACGTGATCTAATGATGCCATTTTGACAGGTCTGATTGTTAGGAGGGGGAACTCCAAATAATAATTGTGGGTTTCAGCCAAAAATTGAATATAATAAAAGTAAAGAGAGTAAAGTGAAAATCATATGCCACACAGGCAGGGGGGAGTGGTTCTTGGTGGTGGAACATGTGCACTGGTGAAGGAATGGGTATTTGATCATTGTATGACTGAGACTTGATGCTGAAAGCCCTGGAACTGTTCTCACAGTGATGCAATTAAAAAGAAAAAAAAAACTATAGCGAATCCGAAAAAAAAATTAAAACATTGGTTCTTTTAATTTCTCATCATTGTATTGAATGTTGAAACTGAGTTAGTCTTCGTTTTGCTCAAACTCTCAAATTTTCATTTTGAAACATGCTTATTTTGAATTATACAATATTATCTATAGGGATATATGCATTGTAAATTCCAAATTATTAATTGTTTGTAAGCTCAGATTCTTCAAATTTAACTGAATATTTTCAACATGCATCTTTATCCACAACTGTTCACATCTTACACTTCCCCCATTCAGAATTATTTTTTTCTGATTCAGAATAACTTTCTACTTAATTAGAAATCCTTCTCTTTGATCTTAAAGATTTTATTCAGGGGCTTCTCTAGAATATTTCATTGGATTCTCATTCTATGTTTGATCATTTCTCTCAGCAGCTGAAATGCTTTCCTTGCTGTCAATTACTGTAGTTTCACTGGGTTGCCAATAACCTCCTGAGATCTTGGGTTCTAACTGTGAAACTGCTTCCAACACAGAAGCTGAAAAACTAGTCTCCTATGATAGCCCGAGATCATGAGATCCTTAGTCTCATATTCCATATTGGATCCATATTCCATTCAGATCTTGTAAAATTTATATTGATTGATCTTAGGAATCCCTGAGAGGTGCATAAAATCTGAGGTTGTCTCTTTCTATTCTGAAGCATTAGGTACATTTTACGTATTTCCTTCATCAGCTTTGAGTTAGAACTAATAGTAAATACTTAGGTATTCTCTTCTTTTGAAGCAATTACATTTTTCCCCTTTGATGCAAAATTTCCTTAAGATTAGATGGTACATTCTCAAATAAAGGTGTATTTAAAAAAAAAAAAAAACTTTCTCTCAGCTCTGAGCACCCCAGCCCCGCCGGGCAGGTCTCAGTCATTCGCCCACCGCACCTGAGCCCGCCCTCTTGTGTCCGAACAGGTTAGGGGCGTGTCCTCTCGTTAGGGGGCGTGGCCTCAAAGTGGGCGAGGCCTCTTTCCGGAGAGGCCACAGATATTCTTTTTACCATTCCATGCATTGTCCTTTGGCCACAATTGATAGAACCCATTCCTCCAAAGAACTCCCTGATCATCTTAGTCACTATATGTTAATACTCAACTAACCTAGCCTATCCTAACTTCACGAAAACTGTCAATGAACACAACAACTTGCACAGAAAAGTCCTTTGTCAAAAGAGCATAGCCCAAGATCTTCAGTTGAGGTTCCTCCCAAGCTAACGAGAGCTCCAGATAGTAAAGCCCATAACAACATGAAGAAACAGAGAAAATCCCCACCTCCAGGAGAGAGCCAAGAAAATATCTCACTAACCTCAGCAGCGACCTCCCAGAATTACACCCTCCTCTCAGAGATAAAGAATTCAGAGAGGAAATTGTGAGGATGGTTCACGAACTCAAAGAAACTATGGAACAAACATCCAATAAATTAAGGGAGGATATGGATGCAGCGTTGGAACGCTCCACCAAGATAATCCAGGAAGAACTGAGAGCAGAAATTTCAAAGCTACGAACAGAAGTCACACAACTAAAAGAATCAGTAGATGAAATGAAAAACTCTGTACGAGCCCTCAATAGTAGAATGACTACAGCCGAAGACAGAATCAGTGAGCTTGAAGATGAGCTGCACAAAGCATATAGGGAACAACAAATAATGGCAAAAGACCTCAAAATGGCTCTAGAGAGAGTTAGAGTTCTAGGGGATGACCTCAAGAGAAACAACATAAGAATCATGGGAGTGCCGGAACCACACAGAACCAAACCCAATGAAAAAAAACACCATTAAAGACATCATTGCTAAAAAATTCCCAGAGCTAGAGAATGCGGACATCCGGATACAAGGAGTCCAAAGGGTGCCAGCTAAAAGGGACCCAAAGAGAAAATCCCCAAGGCATATCATAGTCAGAATGATGGATGCCGTGGATAGAGACACAATACTGCAAGCAGCAAGATCAAAGAAGGAGATCATATACAAAGGCGCACCCCTTAGAATCACAGTAGACCTATCAAAAGAAACCCTCCAAGCCCGAAGACAATGGTGGGATACAGTGAAAAAACTAAATAAAATGAATGCCTCACCAAGAATACTCTACCCGGCTAAACTCTCAGTTATACTTGAAGGAACCATACACTATTTCATGGACAAGCAACAGCTCAGGAGCTTCATAGACTCAAGACCAAATTTAAAAGAAGGACTGAAAGGTCTACTATAAGACAAGGAAAAAGACCTATAAGAACAACAAACCCTACAGAAAAATGGCACAAAATCCCATGACAATAATTTCTCTTAATGTTAACGGGCTAAATGCACCAATCAAGAGGCACAGAGTGGCAAAATGGATTCGGAAACTAAACCCAACTTTCTGCTGCCTACAAGAAACACATCTGAATAGCCAGAACAAACACAGACTAAAAATCAAAGGATGGAAAACAATCCTGCAAGCAAAGAGCCCCCTCAAAAAAAAAGCGGGGGTGGCCATACTAGTATCCGATAGCATTGACTTCAGTTGAAAAAGATCAGAAGGGACAGCAAAGGTCATTTTATATTCATCAAGGGATATGTACAACAGGAAGAAATCACACTCCTAAATGTATATGCACCTAATGAATGACCAGCTAAATACTTAAAAGAACTCCTAACAGAATTTAAGGAGGACATAACTAGCACCACGATAATAGAGATTTCAACACTGCCTTATCACCTCTGGATAGATCGACAAGAACAACACTCAGCAAGGAAACGATGGCCCTGAAGGAAGAAATGGAGGAGACAGGGCTAATAGACCTATACAGGGCTATACACCCCCAAAAGATAGAATACACATTCTTTTCCAGTGCACACGGAACGTTTTCCAAAATAGACCATGTTCTGGGCCACAAATTATACCTTAATAGAATTGGGAAGATAGAAATTGTATCAACTATCTTTTCAGACCATGATGCACTGAAGATGGAAGTTAATCACACACAGACGCGGAGAACCAAATCAAACACTTGGAAATCAAACAACTCACTATTGAACAATGAGTGGGTCACGTAGGAAATCAAAGAAGAAATCAAGAGATACCTCGAAACAAATGAGAATGAAGACACAAGCTACCAGAACCTATGGGACGCAGCTAAAGCTGTGTTAAGGGGAAAATTTATAGCTCTGCAAGCCTTCCTCAGAAAGGAAGAAAGGGCCTATATAGATAGCTTGACTTCGCAGCTCAAGATCTTAGAAGAGGACCAGCAAAAGGAACCCAAACCAGATCGAAGGAAAGAAATAATAAAACTTAGAGCAGAAATTAACGGTATGGAAAACCCGAAAAACAATCCGCAAGATCAATGAAACAAAGAGCTGGTTCTTCAAGAAAATAAATAATATTGATAAACTGCTAGCAAGACTCACAAAGAAAGAAAGAGAGAAAACCCTAATAAACCGAATCAGAAATGAAAAGGGGGACATCACAACAAAAACCAAGGAGATTCAAAGGATCATCAGAGACTACTTTGAAAGTCTGTATGCCACGAAACAAGAGAACCTAAAAGAAATGTATGAATTCCTTGACTCCTACAATCTCCCAAGACTGAGCCAAGAAGACGTGAAATACCTCAATAGGCCCATAAATATCAAGGAAATCGAAACTGTAATCAAAAGTCTCCCCAAAAACAAAAGCCCAGGTCCAGACGGATTCACTGGCGATTTCTTCCAAACATTTAAAGAAGACTTGTTGCCAGTTCTCCTCAAGCTTTTCCAGGAAATCGAAAAGACAGGAACCCTTCCGAACAGTTTCTACGAGGCACATATCTCCCTAATACCAAAAGCAAACAAAGACACCACTAACAAAGAAAACTATAGACCAATATCCTTGATGAACACCGATGTGAAGATCCTCAACAAAATACTAGCAAATAGAATACAACAACTCATCAAAAAGATCATACACCATGACCAAGTGGGATTCATCCCGGGGATGCAAGGATGGTTTAACATTCGGAAATCAATCAACATAATCCATCACATCAACAAAAGTAAAGATAAAAACCATATGATCATATCAATAGATTCAGAGAAAGCATTTGACAAGATCCAACACCCATTCATGATAAAAACTCTCACCAAAATGGGTTTTGGAGGAACTTTTCTGAAGATAGTCAAAGCCATCTACCATGAACCTATGGCAAGCATTATCAATGGAGAAAAACTAAGGGCTTTCCCTCTAAGATCGGGGACAAGACAAGGATGTCCACTCTCGCCACTTCTCTTTATAGTACTGGAAGTATTAGCAATAGCCATCAGGCAAGAAAGAGATGTTAAGGGGATTCAGATTGGAAAGGAAGAAATCGAGCTCTCACTATTCGCAGACGATATGATACTATACCTAGAGAAACCTAAAAGCTCTAGTAAGAAACTCTTAGAAACAATTGACCTATACAGTAAAGTCGCAGGCTATAAAATCAATACCCAAAAATCCATGGCCTTCCTATATGCAAACAATGAGACAGAGGAAAGGGACATGAAAAAATCAATCCCGTTCACAATTGTGCCCGAGAAAATCAAATACCTTGGCATCAGCTTAACTAAAGAAGTAAAAGACCTCTACAAAGAAAACTATAAAACGCTACTCCATGAAATAAAAGAGGACATGAGGACATGGAAACATATCCCCTGCTCATGGATAGGGAGAATAAATATTGTCAAAATGGCAATACTCCCCAAAGCAGTATACAGATTTAACGCGATCCCTATAGAGATACCCATGGCATTATTCAAAGAAACGGAGCAAGCAATCCTGGAATTTATATGGAACAATAAACGCCCACGGATAGCTAAAACAATTCTTGGGAAAAATATGATGGGAGGCATCACCCTCCCCAACCTTATACTCTACTACAAAGCGGTAACAATTAAAACAGCATGGTACTGGAACAAAAGCAGAACTGCAGACCAATGGAACAGGGTGGAATATCCCCACACACAGCCTCAAATATATGATCATCTAATCTTTGATAAAGGTGCAAGAGATGTGAAGTGGAGCAAGGGAAGCCTCTTTAACAAATGGTGCTGGCACAACTGGACAACCACATGCAAAAAAAGGGGCTTAGAACTCGACCTGACACCATGCACAAAAGTCAGATCAAAATGGATTAAAGATCTCAACATCAGACCACAAACCATAAGGTACATTGAAGACAAGGTAGGCAAAACCCTCCACGATATTGAAGATAAAGGTATCTTCAAAGATGACACGGAACTAAGCAACCTAGTAAAAACAGAGATCAACAAATGGGACTACATTAAACTAAAAAGCTTCTGCACCGCAAAAGATACAGTGACCAGAATACAAAGACTATCTACAGAATGGGAAAGGATATTTACACAATACCCATCAGATAAGGGGTTGATATCAATGGTATATAATGCACTGGTTGAACTCTACAAGAAGAAAACATCCAACCCCATCAAAAAATGGGGTGAAGAAATGAACAGAAACTTTACCAAGGAAGAGATACAAAAAGCCAAAAGGCACATGAAAAAGTGCTCTAAATTACTAATCATCAGAGAGATGCAGATCAAAACAACCATGAGATACCACCTCACACCACAGAAGCTAGCACACATCCAAAAGAACAAAAGCAACCGCTGTTGGAGAGGATGTGGGGAGAAAGGGACCCTTCTACACTGCTGGTGGGAATGCTGGCTAGTTCAGCCCTTTTAGAAAACAATATGGACGATTCTCAAAAAACTAGAGGTTGAGCTCCCATTTGACCCAGCAATACCACTGCTGGGAATATATCCCAGAAAAGCCAAAAAGTAGAGTCGAAATAACTTCTGCACTTATATGTTCACCGCAGCACTGTTTACAATAGCCAGAATCTGGAAAAAACCCGAGTGCCCTAGAACAGATGACTGGTTGAAGAATCTCTGATACATCTATATAATGGAATACTATGCAGCTGTTAGAAAGAATGAGGTCATGATGTTTGCATAGAAGTGGATCATCATGGAAAGTATGCTAAGTGAAATGAGTCAGAAAGAGAGAGACAGACATAGAAAGATTGCACTCATCTGTGGAATATAGAATAATAGACTATAAGACTAACACCCAAGAATAGTAGAAATAAGTACCAGGAGGTTGTCTCCATGGTTTGGAGGCTAGTCTCTCATTGTGGGCAACTCAGAGAAGGGAACACCAAGTAAAACGTGGTTGGAGGTCATGTGGGGGAAAGATGATGCGGGCCGAATATAGACTAGAGACTGAACACAATGGCCACTCAAAACCTTTATTGTAAACCACAACACCTAATCAGAGAGAGAGAACAAAATGGAATACCCTGCCATAGTGGCAGTGTGGGGTGGGGGGGAGACGGGACTGGGGGGCGGAGGGATGTTGGGTTTACTGGTGGTGGAGAATGGGCACTGGTGAAGGGATGGGTTATCAAACTTTGTAAGGGAGAAACATGAGCACAAAAATATATAAATCTGTAACTGTAAAAAAATTAAAATAAAATCCAAAAAAAAAAGAAAGTATGTAATTTGGAAATTATGTTGAAGATCATGGCATGGGAATAAAAAAATAGTTGCCTTTAGGGTTTTCTAAGCATAGTATCATATCATCTGCAAATAGTGATAGCTTGACCGCTTCCTTTCCTATCTGTATGCCCTTGATATCTTTTTCTTGTCTAGCTGCTATGGCTAGGAGTTTCAGTACTATATTGAATAGGATTGGCGAGAGTGGGCAACCTTGTCTTGTGCCCAATCTCAGAGGGAAGGCTTTTAGTTTTTCCTTATTGAGGATGATACTTGAAATGGGCTTGTGGTAGATGGCTTTGATGACATCTCAGTGTCTGTGTTGCAACACATAATTCCCCAAGGCAGAGAGAGTATGGGGGATATTTTCTGCCATGGAGGCAGGGGGATGGTGGGAAAGCGGGGGTATACCAGGGATATTGTTTGTGGGAAATGTTCACTGGTGGAGGGATGGGTGTTTGATCATTAGGTGATTATATCCAAACATGAAAGCTTGAAACTATCTCACGGTGATTCAATAAAATAAAAAAAAATAGTCGCCTTTTGAAACTTTTAATTGTCTCTATCTCCAAATAATATATCTCTGAGGATACTCATTTCTTTTAGGATTTATGTAGCATGTACTATTTCATGACCTTATGCAGTCACTAACTTTTTACTATGTAAAGATGTAAATAAGGGCTGGAAAAAAAAAACTTTCTCTCTGACTTGGACAAAAATTCAGTAAGCAAAAATAAGTGCACATCTATAATTCTTTTTTTGTTTACTTTCTTTTGTTTTATACCAAGTAGGCAAAAGAGACAGCTGAACTATTAGTATGCAACTGATGAGTGCAATAGTAGGTATATTCATAAAGAATATTTATTACTCCTACAATGCATTGAGCATTGCTTAAAACTGTACAAACATTTTGAAATATTTTAACCCCAACATACACCATACACATTTGTTTTGGTAGTGACCAAATGGTTCTTAGGAGGTCTTGGGCCCATTCTTGGTGAGTTGGCTAGTCAGGACAGGATGTTTAATATTTGGGCCCTCGTAATGCAGAGAAACTCAACCTCTGAAATACTGGGAAATAGCAGGGCATTGGAGCAGTCCTTAAGGATGTCAAAATTATGTCCATTGATGATGGTAGGGAACAGGTTGTGAAAGTTCAAGACTCAAACTCTGGTCTCTGCATTGCTTGTTGTAGTAATGTAGGCATTTGAATGTGGCTGGTGTGCTTGTTAATAACCGACACCACAGGATCCAAGGGGCATCACTTCCTTTGCCCTCATTTGGATCTGCAGGCACCTTTCCTGTTACAAAGTTTGTTTTCACAGTGTTTATTTACTGTGGATTTGGGGCCACACATGGCAGTGCTCCAGAACTAGTCCCAAGGATCATTCCTAAAAATTCTTAGGGATGATAGAGGTACCAGGGATTGAACCCAGGCCTCTCCTGTGATGGAAGACAAGTCCCTTGCCACTTTTATCTCTATGGCTCTACAAGATTATATAAGATTTTATCAAACTGCCTGCAAAGTCAGTTGCTAGGATGTTGCCAAGGAGGAGAAAATTGTGGATGATCATTTAGCCGTGTGATCATGGTTTGCAGTCAGAATCTCTTCTCCCAGAGGTCCAAGAATCACAGAGAGAAGCACCAAGAATGATAGGGAAAACACCACTCCTGAACAAATACAGAACAGAAGTAATGCTATGGATGACTCAAAATGAAAGTGCAACTTGAGAGGGTCACCAACCCCCTCCCCATAAGTTAATATAGAGCATTTAGATCACACACTTAAATTGCAGGGTTACCGAGAACGGAAGCTAATTGGATAGAGCTGAAATGCACAGAATCACACTGATGAAAATGGATGAATAAATGACAACAGTGAAAGAACTTCATCTTCATGAAGAATAACAATGAACAAAGAAGAAGAAGAATAAAAATATAAAATCAATAGTAGTAATTTTGACTCTGGTTTAACAGATGATAAAACAATATCATTGTTTCAGATTAATAATCCATCAGATAATCACATGTTAAAAATTGTGGGATTATCCTGGGAACACTCAAAACACTTATTTTGTATGGTGCTAACTCTAACCAGTGTGGAACACAGAGACATCATCCACCTTCTTGGGATGATCAGACTCATTCCTGTGATATTCTTTTCAAGAGCGCATGGAAAAGAGGTTATATGCAACAAAATTGGGTATACCCAGACCGAACAACATAGTATAACATGCAAAAGTCTGTTCTCTTTAAAATTGTCAAGATGAGGTCATCAGGGAAAAAAATAAAAAAAAAAAAAACTTATCCAAACTGAAGAAAATCAAAGAGACGTTAAAAGAAAACACAAGAAAATTTTGTGGGTTGAATCCAGAAAAGGGAGAAACTTAATTAAATGTGGTTAATAAATTATAATCATTATGCAATTATCATGGTGCAATGCTGATATTGGTGCCTGTTTTGTGGTTTTGTGAAAGTCCTTATTTTGGTAAAATTCAAACTGAGTATTAGAAATCATGTCACATTATATTGGCAACTTGTTTTTGAATGTTTTGTAGACTTAAAAATATTCTGCAGAAATTGTTGTTTTTCACGATCAAAAGACAGAGTAAAGGAGTGATAATACAGCAGGTAGGGTCTTTGCCTTGAGAAGGATCACCTTCCTTTCTCTTGCTGGCACCTCATATGGTTTCCTTAGCTCTGCCAGAAGTGAATCTTGAGTGCAGAGCCAGGAGCAATCCCTGAACATGTGTGGTTTGGCTCCCAAACAAACAACAAGATGATGAGGTCTAACTATATCTCCTCTTTGATTATTCTTGAGCACTAGCTATTCAAGTGAGAAAATTTTCATGTGGCAGAAGTGGCACCAGGACACTTCTTCCAGTTCCTCTCCTAAGTAGACCACTGAGCCAGGCTCCAGCACGTGGGGGCACAATGAAACAACAGGCATCATGACCTTTATTTTCTTTTGCAGCAAAACCATTAGTGGCTTCTGTTTCCTGAGTTGAACATGCAGGCATCATAGAAGTCTGACTTTTCCTGAGAACTTTTCTATGGAAAGAGACACTGTTTGGAATTGCTGAGAACTTAATGAATGAATGATGAAGTTGGATCACCAAATCAGCATGGGTAGGAAACAGGTAAATTATTTATCACTCCCAAATGAAAACTGATTGTTCTGAAGCACAGCTGGAAGTGTGACACAACTAAGCAACAAGCTCTGATGTTTCTGAGCTTGTAGTGGTCTGTTTAATGATATTCAGTAATATACTGCTTTATACTGGATTTCCCTATTCCTCTGGTCTATCTCCTTTGCTCCTCCCTGTTCATTTTTGCTGTATGGAAATTTTGTGGTAACCTCTTCCAGACCTTCTGCAAATGCAACTGAATAAAAATATTAATAGTAAACTTTATCTGTTTTCTAGCCAACCAAACCTAAGACAAATTACTCATCACTGAAAAATAATGTGTAGGCAGGGAAAGGGGAAGATTGGAATTTCAAGTAAAATTTCCCAGAAGATAAAAATATTATGGATGACATTATGTGACAATTATCTGACAGGAGTTCTGCTAAATACTATGCTGATTAACTCAAGCATTTCTAATTGAAATACTAGTAGTTAGGCATTTTTATTATAGTTTAATGATGGGGATAAAAGGAAGCTAAAGAACTAAACAAAAGTCAAGTGTGTAGAAACAATTGAAAAGAGATTCCATTCATCATTACTTCATTTCCTACACCTACAATATTCTCTCCAATGTGCATTGGTGGTTGGGAGAAAACATGCAATGAATCCTGTGAGCCAGGTTCTAGAATATGTAAGGGCAAGAGATGCCAGTAGAAGGAATGAAGATCAACATGTGAGTGTGTGTGTGTATGTGTGTGTGTTGTATGTGTCTTTGAGCCACACCTGGTTATGCTCAGGGTTTACTCCTGATTCTGCACTCAGTGATCCTACAGAGTGGCTTGTGGAGAGTACAGGAAGTAGGGGATTGAACATGGGTCAGCGGCTTTCATGGAAAGTACTACCTGTGGAGGTGGCGGGGGGCAGGAGGGAAGGAAACTGGGGACATTGGAGGTGGGAAATGTATTGGAATACTGCATGACTGAAACCCAATCATGAACTACTTTGTAACTGTGTATATCTCTGTGATTCAATTAAAATAAATAAATAAAACAAGCAATAGATACCGATGCCAAGAGTACCTAAATGCTAAAATAATTGAGCATTGCTTTAAATGTATTTGATTTAAATGCATTTCTAAATGCATAGCTATGCTCAATGAAATCAAGAAAATACATTCTAAATGATCTAGGTGGTAGAGAAATAAAATATATTAAACAGAAAAGCTTTGTCTCTGAAGTGTTGACCCAACAATCATACCTCCATATGAAACCAAAATTAACTTAGAGATATTTGAATCTTACAAATGTTAAACAGGGATCCTTCATAATCTAAATCTTTCCTGCATCTCTTTCATCTGATTTCCCACCATTTCCTCCAAGTTACTTAAGTATTAATCATGTTCAGACACTAGCTATCTGTGTTCTCATTAACATGCACTCCTGGGTCTTGAAAGAAGCATCCTCCTCGTATTCATAACTGAAGAAACTTCTTTTCACCTTTCCAAGTTAATCTATATTCCTTATATAAAAACTGTGCCAAACTTCCGAGCAGTTAGTGATCCTTTTTTTGGGTCACTGTGGGTCTCTGGCCTTACCTGTAACTCCTCTGTAGGTTTTATTATAAATTATTTACTCATTTTGTCATGAACTCTTACTGACTTTTGCATGTTAAATACCTAAGGGCATGACAAATATTTCTGCCACTTATGTGTCAGGTAGCGTTCTAAGCACTCATGTCATTCTTGAATAGCTGTATGAGTATTCAGAGGTAATCTGCCCGAAGTCATGCCAATTAAAAGTGGCATAGACAGAGATTGTACCAGGTAATATTTTTTTCCATAATATGAGTTCCAAAGGATTTATCACTCACAATTGATATTTAGAAATAAACATGGTGTACTTAAAGAAAAAAGGGAGGTAAGAAAAAGCATAAAGAAATGGTGCATTTGTAAATAATATAAGTAGTCACAAATTCTAATAGTTATAGAGAACCACACACATAAAATTATGGAACCACACAGTTACATCTTTTGAACAACTTAAGACTCTATAGGTGTTCTGCAATTGTAGGAGATGAGAATTGAATATCTTCAGTTTAATCCCAAAGAAACATTATTCATGGCCCAAGAGACATAGTACACTGGGTAAAGCACTTGCCTTGCATGCTGCTGATCAAGATTAAATTCCTGGAACCCTATATGATCCCCAAAGCTTGCTAGAAGTTATTCCTGGATGCAGAAACAGAAGTAACCCCCGGACAACTTAGGGTGTGCATAAACACTGTAGCACTGTAGCTCTGTCATCCCTTTATCAATTTTCTTGAGTGGGCACCAGTAACATCTCCATTGTGAGACTTTTTGTTACTGGTTTTGGCATGTTGAATATGTCACGGATAGCTTACCAGGCTCTGCCATGCGGGCAAGATACTCTTGGTAGCTTGCCGGGATCTCCGAGAGGGGCTGAGGAATTGGACCAGGTCAGTCGTGTGTAAGTCAAACTCCCTATCCGCTGTGCTATGGCTCCAGCCCGTGCATAAGCAAACAAATAAAATAAATAACTCATTTTCTTCTTTGAATTCTGTTCCCTCCACCTCTAGGTTGTACATAGAGTTTCACACATTTGGACACATAGTTCTCAGGCTTGTGTGCTACACTGCTTCTATGTGTACAGCAGGTTGTCATTTAATTTGTAACATTTTGGTAGGCAAAGCGATGAGTTTAGGCTACATAAGAAGCCTCAAACTTCCTCCCAAACTCCATGTACGTCTGATGACTATGAGGCATTTTTTTTTCCTGCTGGAGTGATAGCACAGCGGGTAGGGCATTTGCCTTGCATGCAGCCAACCCGAGTTCGATTCCCCCACCCCTCACGGAGAGCCCAGCAAGCTACCGAGAATACCCTGCCCACAAGGCCTTGCAAGCTCTCCGTGGTATATTTGATATGCCAAAAACTGTAACAACAATTCTCACAATGGAGACGTTCCTGGTGCCCACTGGTGCCAGTGCTATAGTGCTATTGAAATATATACTTATCCTAAATGAAAATATATATGGCAGACCCCCCGCTCTAAGCAACTGTCCTCTCAGTGCTGTGCTCATTATTTCTGAAAGTAATAATGGTCACCCAGGGTCACTAGCCAGGGATTCTGTGAAACTACTTGATACAGTTTCCTTAAAATCTGCTCACATTTATCCCCTTTGCGAGTGTCCTTGGTTTCCTGCAGTGCACCTAATATACCAGACACATAACAATATCTCCATCAAGCATGAGGGTAATTTAATTAGCATGCCAATTTTGCTTCCTTTGGTTATCTTCCAATAATTTGTGTCTCCAACTCTAAAATGAGGCTAGGGTGTCTTTAACAACTGCCTCCTCTAGGAGTGAGCTAAATTTCTATGCACCATTGAAGATTAAACTTGGAAGAAATAGTAGAGGAATCCATTCACAGAGTCAGAGGTTGCACCCATAGTGTAGTACCTGGTTTTGTTCATTTTTCTTTCCAGCTGTGGAGACAGAGAAACCAGAAGGTCAGGGAGAGATAAATGTTGAGATAAATCAGGTTGGGAGGTCAGAGGAAACACAAGCTGACCATGCCAGAGAATTCTCCTGAACTGAATTGACAATCTGGTTTTAATGGCAGTGGCAGCAATTTGCAGAGCAAGACCTATCAACTTTTCTTTTCTTTTATTTTTGAAGTCACCAAGTAACTCTGATCCTTGACGCCTAAACTAATAAACTCTACTTTTCAATTCAATTGGATTTCCAGCCGAAGAATAACATCTGGCCTTACAGTGACATAGAAATTCTCATTGATCAATCTCTGACTTGACAACAGTTGACAATGTACTTCAGATACTTCACAGAGAATGTGTGTAGGTTAAAAGAAGGTGATCTGCAAAACTTGCAGTTTTGCTGATTCTTAACATTAAGCAGCCTCCAAGGAATCTCGTAACCTTAATAACCTTAGCCATAGGCTCACAAATGGTGAGACATATAGATCTTGTGGGTTAAACTCACCTAAGTGCATCACAGGCGAATAAGAATACCATCAATATCTAAAGAGACTTTGAAAATGATCTTTATAATTCCCCAGCAGAGTAATAAAAGACATATTTAGAAAATATTATAACTTGTTTAACAATAAAGATAAAAACATTGGAGTTTAAAAGTTTCAGATTAAGTAAGGCATTTTATTAAAAATATACAAAATTATAATATTGACAAAAACTGTCCAGACTTGGCACAGAAAATCCTCAGAAGTTAAAGAAAAACAAACCTCTTTCAATATAGAGCATACAGAGACACTAAAAAATGAAAAGAAGCCTTTAATCACATTTCTTATTAAAGTTATTTAAACTCTTGGGGCTGGAGCGATAGCAGAGTGGGTAGGGTGTTTGTCTTGCACACAGCCGACCGTGGTTTGATTCCCAGCATTCCATGTGGTTCCCCTGAGCACTGCCAGAAGTGATTCCTGGGTGTCAAGCCAAGAGTAACCCCTGTGCATTGTGGGGTGTGACCCAAAAAGCCAAAAAAATAAGTTATTTAAATTCTTTATATACTTGATATGCTGATAGAGAATAGAGAGTCGTGTGTTTCTTCTTGGTTTGTCACATGTCATTGACATATTAATTTAGAGCCACTTATATTTTGACACTGGTGCATTTCATGGCAAACCATTCAAACTCAACTATCTCTATGCACAGGTCTCCAATTTTGCAGAAAATAGAGGAACTTACTGGTAATGACTCTGTCCACAAAGGAATCTTCACAGATGCCCTGGACTGAACGCATCCTCTCAAAACGCAAAGATGGTGATGATAGGGAGCAAAGGGTGGAGAAAGGCAGAAGACAGAATCCCTACCAATAGGATTTGTGATCCGAAGAAACTTTGGTCTCCCCTTCCCCCACACATTTGGGCATCGGGAGAAGAAAATAGCTTCAGAGCAGGACCTGGAACATTCACCACAGGGCCATCAGTTGCATCTTGATCTTTTTACCCAGTCTCCTAAACTGTGATGAATAAAAGTCTGTGTAGAAACTGGCAGTTTTGTGGGAATTTGCTATAGGGGCAGGAAAGAACGAACACATAGTATAAAGCCTTTGAACTCTGATTGTTGAGTATTTTCTCCCAACCCACTGATTCCCACACTCTATTCTGATCATGGCCATCTGGAGTTTTATGTAACACATTATTCAACAATTAAAACTCTACCCTCTTTCTTTCTCTCAAATGAAATTTGTTTAAATATAAGGGAGTGCGATCGGACATTTTAGGGAAAAAACGACTAAGCATGGTCTAACTTAAATCATGGTGCAATATAGGTTATTTAAGTATTATTCACATTTGTCCTTGAAATTTACTTTTAAAAATACAAAAAAAATTAAATTAATCCGAAATTGAGAATTGATGTGTATCAGCTAGCATCTTAGCTTAAAAGTGCATTTTAGAGTTCAGAAAACGAATGAGAGAAGGTGGGAGTCAATTATGGTGATGGTAATATAAGAGTAGTCATTTCATTCCAATTCAATATTCACTAAGCCACACCATGTACCAAAATCTCCCAGAAACCACATACATAAACAGTAGATGTTATCTGTCATAATCTAGGTCCTTTAAAAATGTACTTCATAAACTGCAAAAATAAGGGATATTCAATATACATTTAATTCTTTGGCACACATTTTTAAGAGAAAGAGAATAGACTATGAAATGGAAAATACCTTTGTTGTAAGATACAAATGTTTGCAAATTTGAAGATAATCTTAGATCATAAGTGTACTCCCTGAGTGTACTCCCTGGGTGAAGGATAAATAAAGATGTAATGTGATGTAGTAGGTGACTTCCCCTATTTTACCTTAAGGCAGTGTTGTGAGAACTTATGCATTTACAATCTTTCAAAAGACCATAGTCACCTTAAGTTTGGGAATAGTTACAGTGTTAAGGACGAAAGAAAAATTTGGGTCCAGAGAGAGTACAACGGTTAAGGTATATGCCATGCAAGCAGCTGACTCTGGTTCCATCCCAACTTCACATATCCCAGGCTACCCCTGGCATCTGGGCAATGCTAAAAACGATTCCTGAGCAAAGGGTCAGTACAAAGCCGTAAGAACTGTCAGGGGTGCCCTCACTGCTAAAAACAGAATGGGTTGGGAGGTTATTGAAATTAGAATATCAAGGAGTATGATCTAAGACATTTTCTATTACAAAAATCTCCAATCACTTATGGCTATCAATGGGTATAAAAGCTAAGTATCCACGCCAAAAGTTCATACCTGCTCAAAGGACCCACAAAATGTCAAACACCACGCCTTCTCCCGGAGGGGAGAGAGACCAAGAAGGAAGGATATTTCCTCCTTAGCCGGCGTGGGGCAAAAGCTTAGTTCACAGTCTCCATACATGGTTGCAAGCACTTGCTGGAACCCCAAATCCTAATGCTGTCTCTGGTTCCTGCTCATTCCACATCCACCGGCTGTGCAGAAAATGTGCTTTGAACTTGAAACAGCCGAGGAACACCGGGGCAGTCTCAGCCCAGGCTGGAGCCCGGGCTCCGGCCGAGTTTCGACCCGGGTGCCCATGCCTCTGCACAGCCGGTGGATGTAGAACGAGCAGGAACCAGAGACAACTTTAGGATTTGGGGTTCCAGCAAGTGCTTGCAACCATGTATGGAGACTGTGAACTAAGCCTTTGCTACATGCTGTTCCAAAAAGGGAAATGATTCATTTTCCAACTTAAATCTCCGCGGACTTAATAGAATACAGAAATTGTAAACCGCGGCCGCGCGACATTTTATCTCTTCATTCTCATCAGTGGAAAACTTATTATCAAATATTTCCTTGTTAATAGAGCTGTATTCTTGGGGGATAAATTCCAACAAAAATAGTGAGTCTGTTTTGAAACTCCAACAACAATAGTGAGTTGTGTGTTGAAATCTGGAATGTAATCAAGGTAAAGAGAAAAGGAAGTGAAATTATCAGTCACGCACAGGGGGGCGGTTTGGGGGATGAGGGGTGGGATGTATACTGGTATTTTTTTTTGTTTTTGTTTTTGTTTTTATTGGTGGTGGAATATGGGCACTGGTGAAGGGATGGGTGTTTGAACATTGTATAACTGAGATATAAGCCTAAGAACTTTGTAACTTTCCACTTGGTGATTCAATAAAATAAATTAAAAAAAAAGCTAAGTATCCATAGATTCATACCTTTTCCTTCAGGTATTATAATTTATTCACTTTATATATATACATATATATGTATGTATGTATAAGCCATTGTTGGAGTATCTCGTAGATGCACAACAAGCATACTCAATAATAAGCAGACACAGTGATTTCCTATAAACTATATGTGACCAATAATCAATTAAAGAGACATGATCTTATGTCTTTGGACTTATAAACTGGTTATGCAGCAGTAATGAGAATATTAGGAAATATCCCATTTATAATAAAATCCAACATAGCATTGTTTATGTGTAACCTCACTTAACCTATTCTTGAAACATTTTCCTTTGAAGCAGCATGGATGAAAGAACACAGTGAAATATAGATTTTTGTCTAAATCTCTGTGGCTACCTGTTTAAGAGATTTCAAGCCAAGGTAGATCAATATTTTTTAAACTATAATAGCCATCAAAGTAAATGGATTTTTCTTTCAAAAGAACCATAACTGCTGATTGTCTAATAGCCACCATCAGAAACTTCTAAACATGACCATTCTTACTGTATTTACCAGATAATAAACTACGTATTTATTTGGAGTAATCTCTGTAAAGCATGTAAGAATAAACCAATCTTAGAATAAATCCAATCTGTAAAGCTATAAGAATAAGCCAACATGGGGCTGGAATAATGGCTCGGTGGGTAGGGCGTTTGCCTTACACACGGCTGACCCGTGTTTGTATCCCAGCATCCCATATGGTCCCTTGAGCACGGCCAGGGGTAATTCCTGAGTGCAAAGCCAGGAGTAACCCCTGTGCATCGCCAGGCGTGACCCAAAAAGCAAAAAAAAAAAAAAAGAATAAACCAACAAAAATTATACGGTGAAAAACCAGGGTGCCACAAATGAGCAGAGGGTGCGTTTTGCTTTAAAAACCACCACCACGACAAAATATAATTTGATATAGTGTTACCTCTTTGTGAAATTAAGTTCTGGGAGTTCTTGCATGACCAACTTAAGTCTAGGCAATGATGAAATCCTGTAGGCGCTAAGCAACTTCTTTTGATTGAAAGGACATTGCTTGAGGATTTGAACTAGGTGTTTGCTTAAGGATCAATATATAATGAATGTTCCATTAGGCATTTGGAACACTGATACAAGCTATGGAAATAGTGAATAAATTAACAGTAGGTCTTTCCTTTTTTTTTTAACACCTACCCCACCATTTTTCTTTAATTGAGTCACCTTGAGATACACAGTTACAATGTAGTTCATGATTGGGTTTCAGTCATCCAATATTCTAACACCCAACCTTTCACCCGTGCACATTTTACACTGCTGATGGTAGTATGTCTTTGGAATTAGCTGCTTCATATTCTTCAAATCTCCAGGAGTAAGATGATAGCCACTTTCCCATTCTCTTTGACTATGTTTATTTTACTTCAGGGAGTTTGTACCTAGTAAAAATAAATCCACCCTCAAGAGAAGAGCCAGTAATGATCACATATCTTTGAGTTTGAATTCAAATCCTTATGCAACTTTTGCAACTTCTCTATGTGAACTCTTCTCAGATTGTAGTAAATAAATGAAATTTGAAAAGGATATCAATTTGTATTTGGGATGTGCTGTTTGGAGCCTGGAGATTAGGAATAAATCAGTTGTTTGACTTTTATTCATACCATAGTAATTCCTTTAGATTGGACTTAAGTTAATACTAGCTAAAACACGACAACACACTCAATCTAAGGAAATGGTTCTCAGATTTTAGGAGCTTATTTGCTTTCTCAAAATAAATGAAACAAAAAATCTTCCTACTCCTGACATAAATTTCATAAACTTTACCAGCATGGTAGGAAAACTATTAAGTGAACCTACAGGCTCCTTATTTACAAGAATAAAACCAATTTTTTTTTTTGCAATCAGAGCTCTTGCAAAGCTCACTTGTCAAATGGTCAAGGTCCAGATGCATCTAGGAGTGGACTCTGACACTCCTGTCCAACAAGAAGTGTCTTTCTGAGAGGTGCTAGCTAAAGGTACCCCACTTCGTGAGAGGCACTGTGTTTTTCTACTCCACATTCTTTTATTTATGGCCTCAAAAAATCAAAAGTGTGGAGAAGCAGATCTGAATTGGAAACAATTTCTGGAGCTAAAGCTCAGAAAACCCACAAAGTGAAGCAGTGTCCCACAGATCATTTATTTCACCAGCGCCCCTAACTGTTGTTGGCCTGCAAGAAGATGAGCAAGAAATAATTCCTTACTTTTGGATTTACACTCAATTGAATGTCTCCATAGCATTATTAGAGCATAAGTAACTGATGCAAGTGCTTCCTCTAAAGAATAGATTGACAATAAATATATCCCAATGAGATAAAACACAAAGGGGTTTCATGATATGTATAGTCTTTATTTCTAATTTTTTTTAAGGAACACTAGACCAGGACAACTGCAATCTCATGAGATTTTCTGTGATATGTTCAGAATAGTTCAAAATCCCTAAAGTGGAAACCAAGCTAGCTTTGAGAGTACAGTTCATCTCTAAAGATTTTAAACAAAATCAAGACAGTGAGGAAGTTGAAGAAACATGAAAATAGCATAAAGGATAAAGTAGGAACACTTGAACTAGTTCAATGGACTGTAGACACCTGAGCAATAAATGTTTCTAAATTACTTTTATATGCCTGGCACTCAGTAAATGGGATGTATCCAAAGTGTTATTTTCTCTTCTATATTTTCATGAATCATAAGGGAAATCAGAGATAGAAAAATTGGAAGGTAAAACAGAACCTCATTAGAAACATTAGGCTATACTTAGCAGCTGTACCTGGAATAGCTCCCAAACACAGTCATATGGATTTATAAATTATGACTATTTTTGACTTTCAGAAGTGCTCTGAATAACATTATGATATGCATACTATCATATTAAGGTTTTGATTATATTTTTTACTACCTGTTTAGCAAGTAAATCTAGAAGAGTCCTGACTAGGTTATCATATCTGGTTGTTGGATACCTCTATGGACATAATATACAATGGAAGAAGAATAATTAAGAAAATAAGAGTGAATAAAGAGATCTCTGTGAAGAGATATAATAGCTAACAATTATTGAGGAACTTTGATTTTTGAATACTTTGGCCAATAGGAAAGTTTTTTTGAGCACAGATAGAGCATGACGTTGGCATTAGAAGGTATAATTTTGGGTATTGGTAACTGATTCTTTAGGTCTCAGATAAAAATGAAGGGGAAACCCTATGCACTGATATTCATTATCCCCTACATTCTTTGGAGATAAGCTGTGAGCTGAAGTCGACCAACAGTGAAGGTAGGAATGTTTTTATCAGTGATAAGTGAAGTATTATCATTGAGAAATAACAAACAACAATGAAAATATCTTCTAAAGTTGGTGTGGAAAAATCACTCATAGAGTTGTCAATTGAGCTCCCATTAAATATATTAAAATATCTTTATGGATCCTAGCTATATATCTCTTTATAGTGTAACCAGCTGATTAACTGATTCACATAAATCTTCCATGCACCCTCATCTTATGAATAGTTGTACGAAGGAATGTATGGTGTGACATTCAGCCAGGAACAGGAGTCCAGTACTAATCCACTGCCTTTCATTTTTCCTTTTGCTGCTGGTGTAGCTTAAATAACATTATAACTGAATGGATGAGACTTCAGCTGCAATCATTTGGACCTGGAATTCTGTGGTAATTGTGTTTTCAAAGGGATCTAGTCATCTGATCTCAAGATATTTGTGCTCTGTAGCTTCTGGATCTTGCTCTAACTTATTCATCTTAAATGAAACTTTGTGTATAGTAGGAGAGGTAGAAGATATTGCATTTCTATATATGTCAAACTTGGACACTGGGAAACCAAAATAAAACTGTGCAGTTTCTCCCAAGCTCTATTAATTATATTAGTGGAAAGCTGGATACATTTAGGAGCTGTGGACTTTTTCACTTAACTCGGCACATGAGAAACTGACTTCAGTCTAACCTCAATGAGCAGCATTATCTTCATTTTTCCATAATTTCTCAAACGGTGGTTAGGCTGGATAGAGCCTTTGTGCTTGCTCTACTTTACATTCTTGTCTTTGATTGTAGTGTATAAAAAATTCTAACAGGCGCTGATTAGAAGCATGTATTCTATATACACTTTGGAAGAAACTGAGAGATTGTATGGGGAGTAGTTAGAAAATTCATTTTCCTCTCTGGAAAAGAATGGCTTTCAGGACTATTACTTCCCATCCAACTTGAAGTCATAATTGGGCAGTCAAAGACTGATCTCTTTATTTCTATTTTCTTTTCTTCTACCTCAGCAATTCTTATACCTATGCTCTTAAGGTATATGGATATGGTGACCTAGGGTGAAGCATATGTATAACAGTGCAAGTCAAAGAAGTTTGATGAAACCAAATTTCATTACATTTTACCCATTAGAAACTCATTTTCCTATTAATTCCTTGATATTTATCTAAGGTGTCATATCTGAAGCAGTTTTCACTGATACCCCTTTTAGCAAATCATTTCTGTTTGATGTAAATGTGAAAGGCACTACTTATATGCACTTGTATCCACTTTCCTTAAAGGCTGTCTACTTCATCTTTTTAGGCCCATCGCATAACACATTACTGTTCCTAAGGCTAGCTATATTTCTTTTTAAAATAGATTGACAACCAGCTTTCCATAGAATAGAAAATGTTTTTTATCTAATTCAGTGTAAAGAAGATGAGGACATTATGAAGAAAGAGATTGAAATATAATGTGGAGAAGCTAGTCATATAACAAGGACCCAGGAAATGCAAGAAAAAAAATGAGAATTGGTTTTTTAAAAAAGGAGGGTGGTGTGGAAGGAATTACATCATTTTTTCCTTGTCATCATGGACTCTATTGAAAACTATGTATAGAATCTACAATTTTGATTATTACAACAATTTCCTAAAAATACTTATATTAAATATTTTCTGATTAAATAAGCTAGAGAGATTATTTTGCTTATAACTGGACATGAATAATGCAGGTAAAGGAAATGTGACAGTAACAAAAGATATGGTTGATTATATTTGCCCTGTGGTAATATCTTAATTGTGCTTCGAATATATTACAAAGAGTTATAGTAAAATCCAAATACTACAGCACACTTATAAAGTGATAGTTTTCTTAAATTATGTTTGAAAGTGTTCAAGTCAATGTGGATCACATATAAATATGAGGGACAATATCCATCTATATTTAAAACAAATTTTGTGCTGAGATACCAATATTAACTATATATCTTGGTTCCCATTAAGAATGTGTTTAATTATTCAGCAAAGATTTACTCAACAATCAGAGACGGAGTGTTAGCGCAGCGGGTAGGGCATTTTCCTTGCATGTGGCTGACCCGGGTTCGATTCCCAGCATCCTATATGGTCCCCTGAGCATGGCCAGGGGTAATTCCTGAGTGCAGAGCCAGGAATGATCCCTGAGCATTGCTGGGTATGACCCAAAAAGGAAAAAAAAGATTTACTCAACAAGAATTTACCATAATTTCCTATGTACCAAATAGATATTTAGCAGAAAAAAAAATGTGGGTTGCTTGAGGAGCTTGCAGTCTATATTTCACAGAGTAAAATTTTATACTATAGGGGAGTTCTGATGACTCTCTTATTCTGAATGATCACTTTAAACTATACCTTCATCTTCACTTTCGTGTTAATATTGTACCTTTGACTACATGTAGTTCACATTCAAGTCACTTGTGATCTTGTGCTCTGACACAAACTAGAGCAAATTAACACACTGAGCTTTTATATAAGTTAAAATGCCAATCCTAGGACAGAACTGCTTAGCTCAAAGGGATAATGTCTTACTAATAATGGGGATCACCACTTGGATGTTTATTGGTTTGTGACTATTTGATTTGTCAAGTATCTGAAATAGTTTATAATCTGACATATGTATCTAGAAAAATCACAGAAAACATAACTCGAATAGGTGTGGCTTCTTTTATCTAAATGACAAACACATTTCAAAGGCAATTATGAAGAGCTACAGCAATATTACACTTGGCTTGCACCTGGCCAACCTGGGTTCAATATTTGGCACCCCATATGGTCTCCTGAACTCTTCCAGGAGTGATTCCTGTACAGAGACAGGAGTAAGCCCTGAACACAGCCTGCTGTGGTCCAAAAACAAAACAAAAGTTACCAAGTGGCTGTGGTTTAATATATTATGTGAAGGTGGGTGATTCAGAAAAAATCAATGACAGAGGAGCAAATATGTAGCAACTTTAATAATTTTAAAAATATACCCATAATATAGAATAATTGCTGAGGTCTTTAAGTCATGTTTTATTCCTTGATGCATTGCTATTTTATCTCCTTTTGGTGTCATTTTAAATAAAGAAGAAAACATGAAATAACACCATGGAATTGCTTTTGTTTTAATATTTCCTCCTAACAACTATTCTTCCCTTAATCACTAGGGCTATTAATTATTCTATTACCACAGATATTTCTGTATAGATGCATGTTATTACTGTATATAGTGTGCATGGCAAAATTCATATGAAATGATACTAGGATTAAGCAATGACTAAATCAAAATTGCAAATGAAAATGAATTCACGGGGGCTGGAGCAATAGCACAGCGGGTAGGGCGTTTGCCTTGAAAGAGGCTGACCCAGGTTCGATTCCCAGCATCCTATATGGTCCCCTGAGCACCGCCAGCAGTAATCCCTCAGTGCAGAGCCAGGAGTAACCCCTGTGCATCGCCAGGTGTGATCCCTTCCCCCCAAAAAATGAATTCATTAGATTTCTGAGTTATCTTCAAAGTCGATCTGTGTACTTCCTTTTAAAATATTATTTGGAAGTTGTTGGGTCAGTTTTGCAAGAGCCCATTTGCTTCCTTCTCTTCAATATGTTTTTGTTGTTCTTTTGCTAGTTTAGAGGGCTATACCTCTGGAAAATGAGGGCTCATTCCTGGAGATATCCAGGGGATCATTTTTGGGACCTGGAAAAAAACCTGCAATGGCCAAGTACAAAGCAAAGGCCTTACCCGCTGTACATCTTTCATGCCCTGACTGTGTTTGTCATCCTTTACCATGCAGGAGATGTATGGTCCACCCTCTTCTGCCATCAAGAAAAATCTGATGTCAATTCTGATGGCCAATGGCCGGTGTGATGTCAAACTCTATCTACTGCCAATGGCAGGGTTTTATATGTCCAACTTTCCAATACAAGACTCCACTAGAGTGTCCATTTCCCTTCATCATTGTCTCGGAATGTCCCCCACCATAAACTACCACCCTGTCTCCTCACCATGGTAAGCTCAGTGACATGGATTCCACAGCTTTGTGACATTTGTTATTTCTTTACTATGCTTCTTCATATCAGACATATGAGAAAGGTCATTCTGACTGTCTTCACTAAGTCTGATAACCTCTAGTAGCATGCACAGAGCAAATATTTTGTGTTGTCTGAAGCAACATAATAACCATGGAAAATGACAAAGCTAGCTGACATATTCAGAGAAAAGAAGACAGAATATATGTAAGAATTGAACGCAATGAGTAAAAATCAATTTGATCACGGATTTAAAAAAATCATCAAATTTGGGATAGGGAGAGTAAATACAGAATCAATAGCAGATAATATTTAATAAGACTTTAATTTCCTTGGTTAAAAAACCAAAAGTGTGAGTATAATACGTCCTTATTAGAAGAAGCTTGTGTTCTTAAGATAATATGTCACGATAGGGGCTGGAGTGATAGTACAGCGGGTAGGGCGTTTGCCTTGCATGCGGCTGACCCAGGTTCGATTCCCAGCATTCCATATGGTCCCCTGGGAACTGCTAGGAGTAATTCCTGAGTGAAAAGCCAGGAGTAACCCCTGAGCATCACCAGGAGTGACCCATAAAGAAAAAAAAATATTATGATATCTGTAACATGCTTTCCAATAGTTCAACAAACAAGCAAATAAATAACTAAAGTTTCTGTGTGAAATTCTCTCTGCTTCTCCCTCTATAAGACATGCAGAGAAATCATTTATATATTCAGACACATAGATTCCAGATGAATCTCTTAAAATATGTTTATTCTAAACAAATAGCATGCAAGTGTACAATACCATTTTATCACTCCTTAAAAAGTTCTGAATATTTTAAAATAAAATAGAAACAAAGAAAAAACACTAACTTAAAATGTCATTATTTGCATTATTTGTTAGCTACAAAAGTGGTATTATTAGCAAAATAATTATAGCAATAATAATAATAAAATAGATGATATGCTTTCATTTAAATGATAATTAAGATGACTCATTTTTCAAAGAAGAAAAAAGAAGTCATAAAGTATATTGTTTGTATTCTTTTGTTTTTTTCCTGAATGTATAAAAGACAAGAGATTGAAATGAAAATCAAAGTTGAGGATTTAGAAATATTCTGATGCAAAATTTTTGTTGGTAACATAAAGTCACTAAGACAGACTTAACTATTAGTTAACTGCACATCAACCTTGTTGATAATTATCAAAAAAGTCTATTCATGCATCTATGAAATGCAGTTATCACTTGTAAATATCTGAAAATCTAGAAAGGTCATCATCATTAACTTAAGTTTATGTAACTATTAGCAAATATTAGAATAAATACTCATAAAGATACAAAAGAGAATGAGCACATATTAATTTGGTTTGTTTTTTGGGTCAAACTTGGGTGTACTGAGGACCATCCCTAGACAAGGGTCATTTTTGGCAGGATCCATAGTTCTCGGTCAAACCTGGGTCTCCCATATGCCAGGCATGCATTCCAGCATCATCTCCCCAACTCCCTAATACTATTCATTTATTCATTTGAAATTACCGATACTCATTTTCTCATAAATTTTTTTGCCAGTAGGCACACATAATGTACAAACTCTGTTTCAACTTTTGGTATCATTTTGGGGACATAAGGTCCAGTGCTCTGACTCTGTGTTCTTGCCAGGGTTCACTTCTGGCAGTGCTCAGCAAACCACACATTGTGCCCCTGGATAGAAAGAGTTGCAGCTGAACTGGTCACATGTAAGATAGAGGTCTCACTCACCTTACTCCTTTACTCTCTCTCCAGCCCCATGTTTATAACTGAAGGTAGGAACTATTTTGTCACTGTGCATCTCCTTTGGATACAAAAGGCTCGGATATTCCTCACAAGTGTTTTATCTCTATCTGCCAGATATTGCTGTGAGTCTATTATTTTGGCATGTCACATCTCACACAAAAGCAGCGAGTGATTTGGTTGAGACATTTCATTTAAGTGCAAGATCAATTCTGAACCTCATATGTCAACAACTATAGCTTCTTATATTTGTCTATAAAGGGGATAATTCATTCTCCATGAATATCATCAGAAACCTTGTTTTCAGAGTTCAAGGCACTTAGCTCTAAGGGTTGTAGAGTAATAATGATGTGGTATTAAGGTGGAAAGAAACAGATCATAAGCGCAGGCTTTGCAATCAAGACACCTGGGTTTAAATCTACTCTTTTCTAATGTTGACTGTATAACTTTTGGTCAATTTTCTTAAAATTCCAAATATACAGTTTTATTATTCCTCCCTGAAGGAATACAAATAATAACTATCTCATATAATTTTAGGAAAAGTTCAATCAGATAATAAAACACACTGACACTTACAAAGCATGCCTATTTTTTAAAATTTGTATATTTCACACACCCACTTCATACTATATATTGATTTATGCACTAAAAACCAACAGTGAACAAAGAGAAACGCCTGCGCCTTTATCCCAGTTAAGAAAAAATGAAAATTAAGGGATGATAAATGACAGTTCTTAATGAAGTTTTATTTTATTGCAAGCAAACAGACTTTATAGGCATGTAATTTACAGTATTTCAGAAACTGATAGTTCTGTGGGTGAAAATGGAACAGAATAGTTAAATTCTGGAGGGGTGAAAACTTGATAGTTTTGAGTAAGATGCTTAAGACAGATATCCTTGAAACCTGACATTTGAGCCTATAATTGAAAAGAATGGTGAGTTAACACACTAAAATTATGAAAAGGGCCCGATATAGGTAGTGTCTCTGAGTGTTTATGAAGATCTACAAGGCAAAAACCTAATTACATTTTGAAAGGGTCATTTTGACTTCTATACTGGAGGGTAGGAGGGAAAAGGAGGGAATGAAAGCAAAGAAATTACTTTCATTATGGTAGTATTCCAGGTACAAAACAAAATTGACAATGATCTGTTGCTATTGACCTGAGTTTAGCAGTGAGGAAGATGATTCTGGATATAATTTTTAATTGGAACTAAAATGACTTGTTAATTGAAGAAATAAGAGGAAAGATGAGAGAAAGAGACAAATCAAAGCTATCTCTAGTAATTTTGATATGGGAATCTGGATGGTTGACATTTTTATCAAGAAAGATGGAGAAGTTTGTTAGGTAATCAATTCACTTGGGTTTGGAAAACTTACTAGATATCCTAATGGAACTATTGAGAAAGTTGGTGAGTGCCTAGAAGTCCTAAAGCTGATGGCAATGTAAACAGTTGGTGTGTGGATGGGATTTGACATCAGGCAACCTGATAAAGTCATTAAGTTAGAGAAGAGGACAAAGGATTCTTAACATTAATTGATGGGGAAGAGAAGAAGACTTTGAGAGTGAAAATCCATACAGATGGTGTTCTGGAATGAAAATCACTAATATAAGAGATAAAACATTTTAGTGTTGAGATAAAGCAGTTTGTTTGTCAGATATAAT
Source organism: Sorex araneus (assembly GCF_027595985.1). Lineage (NCBI taxonomy): Eukaryota > Metazoa > Chordata > Mammalia > Eulipotyphla > Soricidae > Sorex > Sorex araneus. The sequence continues at coordinate 114,991,303 of NC_073303.1, read as the reverse complement.
GTATAAGGAGGACTATTAGATTTAACCGTATGGGAGGTGTTTTGATTTTAACAAAGGAAGTTTCAGTGCTATAAAAAGAATATTTTTTTAAACAATGCATTTAAGGAACTACTGGGATAGGCAAGTTAGAGATAAGCAAGGATGGCCAACTCCTAATTTTTGCAGCAAAGGGAAGCAACAATATAGAATAATAGCTGGCAAGATAAGTGGAAAAAATACAATTTTTTTCAGAGAAAAAATAAATCTATTCTGAAAATACAGAAAATTTAGTTATCCAGGAGTCTCAGGGGAGATTGGCTAGAGCAAAGTTCTAGTGAACTCTAGAGGCAGTGCGATTTTTGTATACTGAGGAAGGATTTACTTTAAATAGAAGCTCTGATATTGTCATTATGATCACTGTCACTGTCATCCCATTGCTCATCGATTTGTTCGAGCGGACACCAGTAACATCTCTCATTGAGAGACTTATTGTTACTGTTTTTGGCATATCCAATATGTACGGGTAGCTTGCCAGGCTCTGCCTCTCGGGCTCAATACTCTCGGTAGCTTGCTGGGCTGTCCGAGAGGGGCAGAGGAATCGAACTCGGGTCGGCCTCGTGAAAGGCAAATGCCCAACCGCTGTGCTATCGCTCCATCAGAATATCACTGAAAACAAAATTAATTTATTGACAGCGTATATCTATGTGGATGGATATAAATTGTATATTTGGCATATAAAGAAACACATTTTTTTTAAAAAAGGTGTACCTTCGAAGAGAAACTTGGAAGCATTAATGCATTCCTTAGCTCATTCCATAGCATTTCAAGTAAAATCCAATTAAATGCACATCCACAAAATCAGCATCATTTAGATACAACACAGTCACACTAATTATTTTATAACACCACAGAATTAGAAAGTAGTGTGGCAGATATCCCATGAGGGGATACCCAATTTGGTTTCCATAAGAAATATGGATATTAAAATGCTTGGCATGTTAGAAAGTTCTGGTTAACATAGGCTAAGGAGTGATGTCCATTTAAATGGAGTGGTTAAGAAAGTTTGTAATATTACAAATCTATTGGCTATGAAATGCGCGGGATCTGCTGTAACGGCCTGGGAAGGCCTATATAAGATCTCCTTTGAAGAAGCTCGGGTCTTTTGCCCAACCTGCTGGACCTGTGTGTCCACATAGGTGGCTGGACCCTGGCTAGCCAGTCTTACAATAAATCCTGCTTGCTGTTTGCAAAAAAAAAAAAAAAGAAAGTTCTGGTTAAAACAACCAATTAGGGGTCCCTTCTGACCTAGGGGACACTGGTGCTGGGAAATGTATACTGGTCAAGGGATGGGTGTTGGAAAGAATACTGTATGACTGAAATCCAATAATGAATGGCTTTGTAGTGCTCTAAAAAATAAATTTAAAAAAAAGACAAACTTTTTCACCAAAGATAACAAAGTGATTGATGTATTAATTAGGCAGATAGGTGAAATCATTATATAAAGTGTATTTATATAAAATAACGTTGATGTACTCTTTAAATATCTTACTGTTTTATAAATTGTATGTCAGTAAAGGTAATTTTAGAAAATTAAAATTAAAAACACCAGTTAGATATGCCCCCAAATACTCTGTACATCTTGCTGTCACTCAAGTCCCCAAAGCTCACTGTTAAGGGTCTGTAAATATCAGGTGTATTTCTACGTAGTCATCTCACCCAAACAGCCTAAGAAAGGACAATGAAGAGATCTTCAAGGCTAGGTTGAGAAGATCTCCTTACTCTCTTCTCCAGGACTACTTCATTGTAACATTGTGCCTGTATTCCTGAAGAAATTCCTCCCTTTCCTCTTGCCAAAACTTCTCACCATTAGTAAATTCTTTTATAACCCACACTTGAGCCGTTAGAACCAGGTTTAATTGGCCTTTCAAAATAGACTTTATATTTTGTAATGAGACATTGATAAGTAACAGTAATAGCGATATTAACAGTAATATTTTTATATAGGCTAGACAGATGATTTTATCTAATCATCTCTACTTCCTCTTAGTCTTTTTATTTTTTTAGTAAATTAAAATAGTTGTATTTAAATCACTCTACTTAGAACAAAGTAGGGGAGAGAATGAGATAGAGATATATTTTCAAGAGAGCTCTTGGGCTTCTACTGAGAGGGAAAAAAATCTGGTCTTAAACATTCTTATCATATATCCAATGATGATGTTATGGCGCAATTATCTTCCAGATTTTCGTTTGGTTACTTTTGTTTTTGCTTATAGACCACACCTCAGATTTTTCTGGATTCACTCCTGTGTCTGAGTTCAGGGATCACTCCTGCAGGGGCTGGGGGTCATATGTGGTGCCAGGGATGCAATGCTCGTTGGTTGCATAGCAGACAAGTATCCTACCCAATGCACCATTGCTATGGCCCCAAATGATGTCACTGTCATCCCGTTGCTCATTGATTTGTTCGAGCGGGCACCAGTAATGTCTCTCATTGAGAGACTTATTGTTACTATTTTGGGCATATCCAATACCCACGGGTAGCTTGCCGGGCTCTCCGAGAGGGGCAGAAGAATCAAATACGGGTCACCTGCGTGAAAGGCGAACCCCCTTCTACTGTTCTATCGCTCCAGCCCATGGCCCCAAATAGGTTTAAATTGATGTATTAAGGAAAGGAAAATCAGCCACAAAGAAAAAAGTAGTGGAATATTTATTTCTATTCACCCAAATGATGATATACTATGAAGGAACGTTGTAGGTGATTAGGGGATGAAGACAGAGTTCTCGAGAACAGGATCAGAGTCTTTGTAAAAGAGACACCAGAGATTCCCCTTTCCCTTTCTGTCATGTGAATTGTGAGGAATCTACAAGCAAATATCAACTCTATCAGCCATTGATGTTGGGCTTCCAACCTCCTAAACTCTGAGAAATAAATTTGTTTATTATGTAATATCAATTTATGTTACTTTTAGTACAACTTTCAATAAGAATTTGAGGGTAATAAGTAGTTCAATAAAGTATAGATTAAAGAGAATACATATACAGGGGACAGAGAAAGAGCTCAGTGGGTGAGACAAATTCTTTCATGCAAGGCTGACCCCCACTCAGTATCCATTTCAGTACCTTCATGGGTGACTCCTGAGCACAGAGCCAGTAAAAACTCCTGAGCCCTGGAAGATGGGTTCCAAACTCCCCCAAATAAAGAAATAACAAATATTTTTTAGGAACTTAAATGTTTTTTAATGTATTATCAGAGAGGATGAATGTCGCATAATCTTAGTGCAATGCCAAGGTGAGTGTGGATCAAAGGTGGAGTTGAAATTGCAATTTGGAATTCACTGAACCAGAAGACTAAAGTTTTTTACTAGTTAGTAATACTTCATTATCCCATATCTTGAACTGCATAATGAAAATAACAAAATGAATGACTAAATGATTAAAAAAATCATTCCGTCATTAAAACAAAAGATGTAAATTTAAAAATAATATTTATAATTGATCATAAACATTGATTGTTGAAAAAATGGCTAATTAAAGCAAATTTTATCATCTAGACTAAGACAAAATAAAGATTAAAGACAAAACCATTCTGTTATTAGATTTGTTTAGCACCTTTTTCATTTCATGTATCCATAAGTCAAAAAAATTTAAAGATTTTAGACTTGTGCTGACAAATCCCATGTTTTATTAGTTCAAAATACTGAATTCAAGACAAAAGTATAAAATGTGTGATTATTTTTAATAATGTTATTCTTTTGAGATTTTTATTTACTGTGATATGACAAAATAAGAACCACCACATTATGGACTTAATTAGATTTTCCACCAAGTGAATATGATTAATTTGTTGTACTACAGATATGAGATTATGAGCAAAGGGACTTAAACAGAAAGGATCTATCTTATTCAGTTATGATAATTTTTTGTATCTTTATTCTAATTCTTCTTTGCATATGAACACGATATTTTCAGTGAAACTAAGAAAGAGGATGATTTGGCATTTAAACTTCAAGGGCATTATTATATACTGCTAGAATATTGTTAATCACTTTAGTAGGAATGGCAAAATTTTCCTTTCCAGTCTGAAAATTGTAGTTTGAGAAATGCTTTTCATCAGCCTATATATATATATATATATATATATATATATATATATATATATAAAGGAATGTAAAGGAATGAATCTAAACTTGGTTTTATTTTTACAATGAATCATTGAACAAAACCAATGTACAAAAATATTATTTTATATCACAACTTTTTAGATATGGGATTAATTTTACAGGATCAAGTTACTTTACATTTTTTTGTGAAATATGTGCATTTTCAAACCTTACTCAAAAATTGCAAGTCAAATCCTGTTGGATTCTAAATGGCATTTTTAGATAATTTTAAATGCATATTAGCTATGAATTGATTGCATCACTGAAAAAAGTCATTATAAAAAGTCACAAAATTAAATTTTGCAATAAAAAATTATTGATATTTTCCAATCTGTAATATCTTACATCGTGTTGCTAGACATCTAAAATCATCTGCTCTTGAAATGAAAAGGGGGACATCATAACAGAAACCAAGGAGATTCAAAAGATCATTAGAGACTACTTTGAAAGTCTTTACGCCACAAAAAAGGAGAACCTAAAAGAAATGGATGGATTCCTTGATTCCTATAATCTCCCAACACTGAAGAAAGAAGACCTGGAATACCTGAATAGACCCATCAATGTTAAGGAAATTGAAACGGTAATCAAAAACCTCCCCAAAAACAAAAGCCCAGGCCCAGATGGTTTCACTGGCGAATTCTTCCAAACATTTAAAGAAGACCTATTGCCTGTTTTCCTCAAACTTTTCCAGGAAATTGAAAAAACAGGAACTCTCCCAAACAGTTTCTATGAAGCACATATCTCCCTAATACCAAAAGCAAACAAAGACACCACTAAGAAAGAAAATTACAGACCAATTTCCCTGATGAACACCGATGCGAAGATCCTCAACAAAATACTAGCAAATAGGATCCAACAACTCATCAAAAAGATCATACATCACGACCAAGTGGGATTCATCCCAGGGATGCAAGGATGGTTTAACATTCGGAAATCAATCAACATAATCCAGCATATCAACAAAAGTAAAGATAAAAACCATATGATCATATCCATAGATGCAGAGAAAGCATTTGACAAGATCCAACATCCTTTCATGATGAAAACCCTCGCCAAAATGGGGTTTGGAGGAACTTTCCTCAAGATAGTCGAAGCCATCTATCACAAGCCTACGGCAAGCATTATCCTCAACGGGGAAAAACTAAGGGCCTTTCCTCTGAGATCGGGCACAAGACAAGGATGCCCACTCTCACCACTCCTCTTCAATATAGTACTGGAAGTACTTGCGATAGCTATTAGAGAAGAAAAAGAGATTAAGGGCATCCAGATAGGAAGGGAAGAAATCAAACTCTCACTATTTGCAGACGACATGATACTATATCTAGAGAAGCCTAAAACCTCTACTAAGAAACTCTTAGAAACAATAGACTTATACAGTAAAGTTGCAGGCTACAAAATCAATACCCAAAAATCCATGGCCTTCATATATGCAAACAATGAGGCAGAGGAAAGGGATATGAAAAAAGCAATCCCATTCACAATCGTGCCCCAGAAAATCAGGTACCTCGGAATCAGCTTAACCAAGGAAGTAAAAGACCTTTACAAAGAAAACTACATAACGCTACTCCATGAAATCAAAGAGGACATGAGGAAATGGAAACATATACCCTGCTCGTGGATAGGGAGAATCAATGTTGTCAAAATGGCAATACTCCCTAAAGCATTATACAGATTCAATGCGATCCCTATAAGTATACCCATGACATTCTTCAAAGAAATGGATCAAGCAATCCTAAAATTCATATGGAATAACAAACGTCCAAGGATAGCTAAAACAATTCTTGGGAAAAAGATGATGGGAGGCATCACCATCCCCAACCTCAAACTTTACTACAAAGCAGTAACAATTAAAACAGCATGGTACTGGAACAAAGGCAGAGCCGTAGACCAATGGAACAGGGTGGAATATCCCTACACACAACCCCAAATGAATGACCATCTAATCTTTGATAAGGGAGCAAGAGATGTGAAGTGGAGCAAGGAAAGCCTCTTTAACAAATGGTGCTGGCACAACTGGACAACCACATGCAAAAAAATGGGTTTAGACCTTGACCTGACACCATGCACAAAAGTCAGATCAAAATGGATTAAAGACCTCAACATTAGACCACAAACCATAAGGTACATTGAAGACAAGGTCAGCGAAACCCTCCACGATATTGAAGATAAAGGTATCTTCAAAGGTGACACGGAACTAAGCAATCTAGTAAAAACAGAGATCAACAAATGGGACTACATTAAACTAAAAAGCTTCTGCACCGCAAGAGATACAGTGACCAGAATACAAAGACTATCCACAGAATGGGAAAGGATATTTACACAATACCCATCAGATAAGGGGTTGATATCAATGGTATATAAAGCACTGGTTGAACTCTACAAGAAGAAAACATCCAACCCCATCAAAAAATGGGGCGAAGAAATGAACAGAAACTTTACCAAGGAAGAAATACGAATGGCCAAAAGGCACATGAAAAAGTGCTCTAAATTACTAATCATCAGAGAGATGCAGATCAAAACAACTTTGAGATACCACCTCACACCACAGAGACTAGCACACATCCAAAAGAACAAAAGCAACCGCTGTTGGAGAGGATGTGGGGAGAAAGGGACCCTTCTTCACTGCTGGTGGGAATGCCGACTGGTTCAGCCCTTCTGGAAAACAATTTGGACGACTCTCAAAAAATTAGATATTGAATTCCCATTTGACCCAGCAATACCACTGCTGGGAATATATCCCAGAGAGGCAAAAAAGTACAATCGAAACAACATCTGCACATGTATGTTCATCGCAGCACTGTTTACAATAGCCAGAATCTGGAAAAAACCCGAATGCCCCAGAACGGATGACTGGTTGAGGAAACTTTGGTACATCTATACAATGGAATACTATGCAGCTGTTAGAAAAAAGGAGGTCAAGAATTTTGTAGTCAAGTGGATGGGCATGAAAAGTTTCATGCTGAGTGAAATGAGTCAGAAAGAGAGAGACAGACATAGAAAGATTGCACTCATCTATGGTATATAGAATAACAGAGTGGGAGACTAACACCCAAGAACTGTAGAAATAAGTACCAGGAGGTTGACTCCATGGCTTCGAGGCTGGCCTCACGTTCCGGGGAAAGGTCAACTCAGAGAAGCGATCACCAACTACATTGTAGTCGAAGGCCATGTGGGGGAAGGGAGTTGCGGGCTGAATGAGGGCTAGAGACTGAGCACAAAGGCCACTCAACACCTTTATTGCAAACCACAACAGCTAATTAGAGAGAGAAAACAGAAGGGAATGCCTTGCCACAGTGGCAGGGTGGGGTGGGGGGGAGATGGGATTGGGGAGGGTGGGAGGGACACTGGGTTTATGGGTGGTGGAGAATGGGCACTGGTGGAGGGATGGGTTCCCAAACTTGGTATGAGGGAAGTATGAGCACAAAAGTGTATAAATCTGTAACTGTACCCTCACGGTGATTCTCTAATTAAAAATAAATAAATTTAATAAAAAAAAATAAAAAAATAAAAAAATAAAAAAAATTTAAAAAAAAATAAAATCATCTGCTCTAATGATAACTTCTTTTTCTGATAAAATTTTTCTTATTGTTCACAATTAATATAAAAATTATTATTAACCACTGGCATTAGGTTAAACTGGTGGGTCATATTTGATGAAGAATTCATATTATCTGGAATGAAGTACTAATTTTGCTATTAATATAAACAATTATTTTATTCTTCCAGATATCTATATCTATATATACATAAATTCTCCTTACTCATTTAAATATATGAATTCTCCTTAATATTTAAAAATCAAACATGGTATTCCAAAGGAAGGAATTTAAAATTAAATTTTGGGTGCTTGAGAATCATACTCTAGACAGTAGTCAAGTACTTGGCCAATCTTCATTTGATTCCTGGCACTAAATACCTTCCCCCAAGCACCAGGAGGAGTGATCCCTGAGCACAGAGAAAGGAGTCAGCCCTGAGCACAGACAAGTTTAGCCGAAAGCTACAAAAATTGAAATTAAAATAGTTAATTTTTTTTATGTAGTAAAAATAGCTCTTTGAGAAAGTGACCTACGACTTTAGTGTTGCAAAGTTAAGCAATTCCATGCAAGGTATTTCTAGAAGTAAAATTATGGGTTAAAAGCTAATGAACCAGAGAGAAAGTACAGTGGGAAAGGCAATTTTTTAATATGGAGCTAATCCATGTTTGATTCCCCAGTACCACATTTATTCCCCAGAGCTCTGTCAGCAGTGATCATGCATGCAGAGCCAGGAGTAGGCCCTGAGCACAGAGGGGCGTGGTCCAGACCAAAACAAAGCAAAAGAGTTATACACACAATGGGTGGGTGATAGTGATTCAATGCATGGATAAAGTATTTTCTAAATTATTTGATCAAACTATATTCTCACCAACAGCAAATGTGAAGGATTGGTAATTTGGGAGTAACCAGACTCAGGGAAGAATAAGTCTTTGGAAGAATAGGAAGAATTGGTCTTTGAGCCCGGTCCAGGAAAAAAGATGACAATTCTTTCATTTCCAAAGCAGGAGGAGAGATAAAGACAGTGATGCCACCCGGTTAGCTGATAGAACAGTGGGAAGCTCTGATGTCCCTGACTGCTGTTCCTTTCCTAATAGAATATGAAGCTATTTTGGTTTAGAAAACTGGAAGGGGAAAATGAGGTAACTGACTAGGAAGTTTGTTATAGACGTTCCAGGGAAATGCACTGTTGGTGATGTTAAAGTAGGTCGTTTCTTCTGTGTCTGATGTCACACGATGAGAAAAATTTGATAGAAGTGATGGGTTAAAAATAATATGTCAGTGTTTAATATGAGTAATCTTCATGTAGGTTTTTATAACATTTATAGCACAGTTATAAACACAGCTTGAAGTTTGTTCTGATGGTTATGAGACTTGAAATATGGATTTTCAATGAGACTTGGAACAAATGCTTGTTTTTATAACAATCTGCTCAGTATTGAGTCTCATTATTTGCTTCCCTACTTTGATGTTGTTGTTACTGCCACTATGAAAAAAAAAAAGTCCTGATTTGAGGTGGTAGAACCATCTCCTACAACTGACTCTTGGTGTTTGGGTGAAGGTAAACACAGCTCCTTCTCACCATGCAGATATGTACATAGACCTGTTAAAAGAGCAAAACAAATCAATGTCTTCAATGTCTTTGATTCAGGCATTAGTAGATAGGAGATTCAATCAATCAAATATGGTTCAAGATTTGTCTTTCAAAAATTTGTCATGGTATTTAGGATTTTATTTGGGAGAAGACACACCCAGTAGTGCCCTGATTCTACCTACGCTCTGTGCTCAGAGGTCTCTCGCTGATGCTTGAGGGAACGGACAGTGCTGGGCTCCTGCAAACAAAGCATGCACTCTGTCCTTTGAACTGTCTTTCCAACCTGCCTTTAACATTTTTCAAAAGTATCCCACGTTCCAACAGAAACAAATTCTAGTCAGCTAGAGTCCAGAATATTCCAGGAAGTGCACTTGAAACTGTATGTTTGAATAATGGTGGTTGCAATGCAAAATGAAAGCAGGAAATGGTGGGTAATAACAGAAGAGGAAAAGCAAATAAAAAACTTTTTTCTAGCAACTCAAACTTCTAAACAAGGTTGGTCTGACTCCTGGGGCTGGAGAGATAGTTCAGAGGGTCGAACACTTCCTTTCTAAGGGTCAGACCAGGGTTCAATCCCGGCATTCTATATGGTCCACCTAACAGAAAACAGAGAAGGGAATTCATTGCTTTGAAACCAGTTTTTGCAATAAGCATTTAAAGGACAGGAGAAAATTCCCGTCTTGTGTCATTGAGTATGGCACTCACTAATGGTGCATCTGGTTGTCCTCTACTAGATTAAGGAAGGTTAAAAACATGTAGCAATTAGTTATCACTAATTGACTTTAATTGATTTATTTTATTTGATATCTGCTAAGTTTTGTAGGACTAAGTAATATGAAATAAATTTGTTATATGTCTGCCATGCGGGAAAAAAAGCTTCATGTATGACAGAGAAATTATGATGATTATTGCAATAAGATCCAAGTAAATCATAAAATTAAATGAAATATATTTTAGATGCCAGAGTTGAAAATAAGAGTTGAAAATTATTTATACAAATGAGAATAGGCAGTATACTATATTCTATTAAATTATTTGAATTTCCTTATTTACATTGGTGAACATATTGCAGTCTATTACTACAAACTGACTTTTTACTCATTTATTTTGTTTTTCAAACTGACAACTTCATTTGACATTTCTTTAAATTTTGTTGGACAAGTAATATGAAGTATATGTTATGTATCTGCCAAGGGGTCATCATGAATGGTATCAGAAAACTTGGGACATTGGTGGTGGGATTGGTACTGGAACATTGTGTACCTGAAACATCCAATGGAAGTTGTTCTATTATGAAAAAAATTACAAATAACAATGTCTAAATAAAAAAATGAGAAATTGTTATAAAACCATGCATTATTTTGAATTTAGTGTCTGTATTGCTACATATTGTATGAATAAAAACCTTTATTTCTTACAAAGGATGTTTTTCTTTCTATCAGGATTAATTTCTTTTTTTCTATGGGTTTCCATGCTAGATACATGTAGACAGGACATCAAAATCTTCAAATTACGAATGAAAGTACTTAGTATAGGAGAGATAGTGACTGGAGGTAGGGTGTTTGCCTTTTATATGACTTAAAGGGCTGGAGCGATAGCACAGTGGGTAGGGTGTTTACCTTACACATGGCCAATCTGGGTTTGATTCCCCCATCCCTCTCGGAGAGCCGGGCAAGCTACTGAGAGTATCTCGCCAGCATGGCAGAGTTTGGCAAGCTCGCCGTGGTGTATTTGATATACCAAAAATAGTAACAACAAGCCTCACAATGGAGACGTTACTGGTGCTTGCTCAAGCAAATTGATGAACGATGGGACAACAGTGATACAGTGATAACAGGGTTTGATCAATGGCAATTTTTCTGGTTCCCTGAGCTCTGCCAGAGTGTTCCCTAACCATAGATTCAGGAGCAAGTCCTAAGCACTGCTGGATATGAGTCAAAACACAAAAACAATACTAACTGCAAAAATATTGAATAATATCATTTGCAGAGAAGCATTTCAGACAATTTAAATTTAAATTTTTCTGATTGATCCCTAAGTTTGTAATCTGTACTGGTTTAAACTTTGGAAGTATACAAACGGAACAGGGGAGAATTTTCAACAATCTGGTGCTAATTTCTGTCCCATGAGGCAGCATCAAATGCCACTTCCTGCTGCATTTGCCAGAGCATATTCCATAAATTGTTCATCAGTGATATCTTTTTTTGTTTCAGAAAAATATGCCTGCTCTACTTCTTAAGCCAAACTTTGCAGTAACACGCTCATTGAACTGAACTGAATTGAATTATGAGGATCAGAGGTTGTTGCATAATATAACTAAATCCATGAGGCCGATTATTGAAAGAAAACTGTCAACCTTGAAAGATATACAGCAAGAGTAGGATTCAGTGAAACTCAAGAGTGAATGGGGATTAAGACTTAAAGCTGTTTATATCATGTCCACAAAATCACAATCATGAATTTATAAGACAAGCAGAAGTGGGTTTGGGATGCTTCTTTATTTATGTTAATACCACAGTAGTTCTGACTCATGACCAGTACAGAGAAAATTAAGTCATGTTGATTAATTTTTTTTCGATCTTTTTTTGTGGGGGAAAGGAGATTGTGTACTGATGACAATAGTAGAAACAATGGAAATGTTGCTAACTAGTATTAGCCACTGTAGCTTTTTCAGCTATATTTCTGAGACCATGTCTCTGCAATAGAGATAAGAAATAAGTTATTAGTTTTCCACACCATCATGATGGAAGGGAATAAATTTGTAATCACGATCACGATCACGATTGCTCGTTAATCACCAATTTCTCAGGCGGGCCCAATAACATCTCATTTCATCCTTTCCCTGAAATCTTAGAAGTCCATCTGGACTTGGCCCTCCCAACCTTGTTGCACTGTGGGTTCTTCAGGGTCATGGGGATGAGATCCAGCTTGTTCCTGGATTTTGCATATGAATACACCATGGGAAGCTTGCAAGGCTGTCCCATGGGGGCAGGAAACTCTCAGAAGATTGCCAGTTTCTCCCAGAGGATAAAGATATCGCACAGCCGCTTGCTGCCATGCGCTTCTGAAAGCTTGCTTTTAAGTCTCTCTGAATGTTGGACGTTGAAGGGATTACACACACCTGGGTTCCTCTGCCGGTACCCTCATGCATGAGGCCTGTTCGAACGTGTGGAGAGGGGCCTCCAGCATGGCTGTAGCTAGGTTCCAGTGGTCCTCGGCCGACAGGGGCTCTGCTCAGTGTGGGGAGGGAAGCTGGAGCCCATCCCCTCCGAGGGGCCCTGGGGAAGACAGCCAGGCGTGCGGGCAAGAGACTCAGCCGAATTTGTAATATCATAAATTTGTAATACCATAAATATTTGTAATATTTGTAAATATTTGTAATACCATAAAAATTTGTAATACCATAAATAAATTTAACTGATTTTGAGGTTGCTCAAAAACAGTTAAGTTCCCACTCCTCAGAAAACTGGAAGAGACTGGGGAAAGATATCCTAAAATGGGCCAGAATAGACAAATTTTAGTGTCTTCCTTGTTTTCATTTTTATACTTAGCTGAATTAATTTAGGATGCTATTTTCCAGAAAGATACATTACCGCCAGTAAAGGTATTTTTGAAAACCTGTATGTCAAATTATAATTGCTCCCCCAGACTTCTTTAATTTGATATTCATTATAAAAAGTAAGAATTAGTGGACAGAGAGAAGTATAGCAGGTACTTGTCTTGCATGAGACCAACACAGGTTTCATCCCTGATATCCCTTATGGTACCTCAAGCACCACAAGGAGTAATTGCTAGAGTGCATACACAGGGGTAAAATAGTAGTTGGTATACCAAACCCTATGTATATTTATTGGAAATAATATAGCATGGGATGAGAGGAAATATAAAGTCATTTTTTTTCTCAGGAGCCAAAGTTGCTTGTTTGTATGCACAGAGCCTGAGATAAGTCCTGGGCATTGCTTAGTGTGGCCCCCAAACAAACAAGCAAACAAGCCCCACCCAAATTTAACTCTATAAAGTTCAACCATCAAAGAGATAGCAGTATTGGGTATCCAAAAAGGCATTGTTTTCAGAACCCTGGAGAGTTAGATCTGGGACACCAGCAGATATCCTTGATACTCAAGCCTCTTAAACAAAAAGGTAGTTTGTATAAATTGATATATCTCGGCCGACCCCGGATTCCTCTGCCCCTCTCGGAAAATCATCGTTATATTGCTGGTTATAACTAATACAAAGGAAACACTCTGCAAACTGCTATTATACTGCATTGTTTATGGAATGATAACAAAAATAACTCTTTCCATGTTCATATGGAAGCAACTATTGTAGGTCCAGCTACATAGCCTGCATATTGAAAATTAATTAGTTAAATCTGCTGGTACTGAACTGGTATATATAGGGGCAGGATATTACAGCATTCGCTGACTTGACATTTTATGCCATTGAGAAAAATGAAGTTATGTAAGAAGACGTCAAATGAGTACAAAGAGAAAACATTTATCAACACAAAATTGGCCAAGAGATTTGTCTAAATATAAGCATTTTAACTGTGCAATTTTTCTTTGACTAGATTTTCAGTAAGGAGTGTCTGACCTTTTAAGTTTGATTATATAATCCCTATACTATGTGTAAACATACTATATAGTATACATCTACCTCATACAATTTATTAGAAAGATACCCACCAAAGTAGCACTATTTAATATGTTGGTAATCTCTTATACAAAGACTTACTGCTTCCAGGGTGAGATACAAAAATTTTCACACTTTTTTTTTCTTTTTTCTAAGGAAACATTTTTGGATATTTAGCAGATTATTCATACCAAGAATACAAAATAAATTATTTAGGTCTGCTTTGGGGGCAGGGTTAGGGGGTCAGGATGGAAACACTCAAAAAATGGTGTTAGGAAGGTATAATAGTGGCAGGATTGGTGTTGGAATATTAAATGTAACAAATTATTGCGAACAACTTTTATAAATGAAATAAAATTTAAAAAAGAAATAGCAATATGTCCTAAAAGTAAAATTTTCTCCAAAAAGATATGCTCATTCCTTTAATTTTGATCTGCAAAACTGTTATATAATATGTAGATACACTGTGCTATTCCACAATGATTACAACTTATCCCACAATTGAATTTTCTGGGATTTCAATTTGGGTAAAATAAATTAAATTATAAAACAATTTTTCACGTAAGTCACACTGTATTTTCTTAATTAGCCAGAAGTAAAGAGTTTCATTTTAAAAAGACCTACACAAAATCAATTTTAATTAAAATTATATTTATAAATGTAGCTAGCACAATTTAATGATGGTAAAATTTAATTATGCAGAAATAGGTGGAACAAGGTTAACAAGAGAAACTGGAAAATAATGAAATTAATTTATAAATTATATAGCACTTGGTATAAAGATAACAAAGAAATCTCTAAGAATTCATGCTTTATTACTTTAGCAAACATCATGTTACAAAGAAAATTTTTTACCAAATGATAATTTTAAAATTTTATTTTCAAAGAAATAGCAGTTAATGGGAGATGCAGTATCAAAAAATGATACTAACTTTGTTTAGTAATAATTAAACTCTTATTTCAGAATACAATTAGTTCTTTGACTTTGGGCAAGAATGTTAGTGTCTCTATTTAGATCTGCACAGGTAAAATGCAGGTAATAATAACATCTTAGAGTGGTGCTAAGCCTTAAACTATCCAAGGTTTTATAGACATGAAAAAATGTATGGGCAATCTAGGCACTTAATCATTATTAATTCTATAAGAGTTTTGATATTTTCAGGGGAGTCTAGCTGAGAGAGAGCTAAGTTACTAAATATCCAGAAGGAATTAGAAGTACCTTAAATAGTGAAACAAGGGCATTTAAAATCTAGAACTTTGGGGATCCAGAATAATAGAACAATAATGAAGTCCTCGCCTTGCATGCATCCAACCTCAGTTCTATTCATGTCGCCATACATGGTCACCTGTACATTGCCAAGCGTGATCCCTGATCACAATATCAGGAGCAAGCCCAGAGCAACATGGATTTCCCGAATCCTTTCTCTCCATGAAAACAAGGTAAAAAGTGATTTCTGGAAAAAAAATCTGTAGTACATAAGGCATTCCACTTGGTGATAGCAGAGAGTATCAGTACATTTTAATTTATGGTTAAATTATAACATTGCAATTCCAATTTTCCAAAAGATTACAAATATAAATTTATATATACATATATGCTATATGCATTTTATGAAAAAAGGATTAGGAGGAATAATATGTTGAGAAAACAGGTGGATAGAGTTGGTATAGGTTATGATAATTGTCAAATGCCAGGAAATTGGAAGTAGATAATTATATATCAGTGCTTTTGGAGAACTTTTGTACCTCTTCAAATAAAATGATCTATAGTAAAAGTAAAATTGATATATTTAGACATAAAATCACAGAAGGGCTTATTTCATTTATGAAAATAATAAAAGGTAGTTTTTTTTAAGTCAGAGCTGAATTCATAAGGTTATCATGAGGTTTTACTAAAAATAATGACATTCAAAATACTCATGAGTTTGCTAAGCAGATAGCAAGGAATTGTCACTAATTAAATTCCAACTAATTAGCAAGATCAAGTTAAACTAATGTCTTACTATGTCACTTTCTCTTTAAATAGAAAAAAAAACTATTTCAAATTTATAAAATGGAAGTCTAATACTTTGAGAACAATTTCAAGTTATGTGCATAATTATACCAAATGTTTCTAGGTAAGTTTTTATTTTGAAACATAGTTTTTCCATAGAATTAACATTATGGTTCTAGTGTTTTTCCAAATTATAAACTTACTTTACTAAAATATAAATTGTCAAAATATATTTTAACAACTTTGTTATAATAGTCCTTTGTGAGATAATAAACCAAGAATAAAGATCAATAGTGTTTGTCCTAATATAGTTTACCATGTATCCAGAGCATATGTAACTTACACTGATAAACACCTTACAAAAATAATTGCTCACATGTAATGAAATTACTGAGGGTGTTGTCATATTTAAAAAATAGTACATGAGAATAATTTTAATTACTCTCTGAGGTCAGAGCAATAGTTGGTAGGGCATTTGTCTTGCAAGTGACTGACTCAGGTTTGATTCCCACATCCAATATGGACCCTGGAGTCCACCAAGAGTATTACTGAGTGCAGAGCTAAGAGTAACTCCTTAGCATGCTGGGATGTAATAATATAATTAATAATAATATGATAATATAATAATAATATAATAATAATAATATCCACACCACTGGATGTGGTCCAAAGACAAAATAAAACCATCTCTCCTTTCTATCAGATTTATTTCTCTATATTGTAATAGCTTCTTTAGCAGAAGTTTATACAAAGAAGGGTCTCTGAATTTATTTAAAGAAAAAGAAGGGAAAAAAAGAAGGAAAGGAGGGAGGGAAGGAGGGAGGGAGGGAGGATGGGAGGGAGAAAGAAAGGAGGAAAGGAGGGAAGGAGGGAAGAAAGGAAAGAAGGATATCTCATTAACAGTTCTGTCTGTTTGAAATCCCTCTAGTTGTGGGAGAAAAACACACTTAAAAAAAAAAAAATACTCGGCAGAGTGCAGATTTACTCCTGGCTCTCGATGCAGGTATTCCTGGCAGGACTTGAGGGACCTTATGGCACGCTGTGGATCAAACAAGTCTGGCTGCATGCACAGTGAGCTCCCTAAACACTGTACTCTCAGCTCCAGCACAGACATTTTAAAATAATTAAAACATATATTGCTTCTGAAGGCAAAATAGTGTCCATCTTTAAGAAAAATACTCAATGAAAAAATAAAATCAATTGCTATCAAAATCTTCAGGGTACTCTCTGCAAATTGCTTGTCCAATATATAATTGTATATGAATTAAAGTTTAAGAGAAGATGCTTATTTAAAAGCAGATGAGAAATAAAGTGAACCAACAATACACTGTAGTACAGAGTTAACAGAAATCAGTGGGACTAGAGCAAGTTAGAATGTGGCCTTTCCTGCTCAGGAAAAACCTGAGAGGCAGACTCGAGCATGAAAAAATTCAGTGGTAAGTTCTGATCTGACTAAGGAAGAAACATATATTGGAGATTCCTTGGTAGGTGCTAATTAATTGACAACATACAGTATATCTCATATACCCACTTATACTAACTTTATTTGAAGCACATCAATAGTGTATATTTAGAATTTTATTCTAAACTGTAAACAAAGGTTGAAACAAAATTGTTGTGGAAAACACTTCAGAGTCCAGATGACAGATGACAGAGAAAACATGTGAACAATACTTGCTAAAGCCTGCTCACTGTGTGAGGTCAGCTCTCCCCTGGAATGAGAGGTCTGGCTCTATTGGGTCAATGTCATTTTAGGAAAATATATGTTGCAGGCACAGTCACTCAATATTGATCACAGTCACACACTCACTCACGTTAAGGAAAAATCTGCCAAGAACAACATAACTCTTTTTATTGTTTTTATTGACTTACCATTTGTCTTTTACTCTTGGGACAGGAATTTGTTGTGGGCTAAGATGGATGGGTTTTGACACAAATCCTCATCCATGCATCATCCAAATCTAAAATTTTCATAGCTTTTGCTTTCTGTGGGGGAATGAATCCAGGGTTTTCATCTGGAAGGACTCCCATGTGCGCTACTACCAAGCCCTCAAAATTCAAAACATTCCATTATTTCTTCCAAAAGTCAGAAGATATAAAAAACAAAATCTATTATTGTGGGCTTGAGAAATAAGACTGTTTAAGTTCTCTTCTGTTCAAACTCTAGTTAAAGTAACTGTGTCTCTGAATGCCCATCTTGTACACGAGTAACACAGGAAGTTTGAATGAATAAATTGAATATGTTTGAATAAATGGGCATTTGATTGATAATACATAGTATTTTATGAGTTAAATAGCAACATTCTTCCCACAGAAAGTCCATTTTATGATCCCAAATAATTTCTCCTCAAGTTTCCAAGTGCTATTTGATATCTGTGACATAGTAAGCTTTCTTCTTAAAATGCCTTGGCACCACCAACATTCTCACCTCATTCTGAGCTCCCCACATTCCAGTATCCTTACAGACTTTCAGCATAGTAGCATATTTTTTCTCTGTGCTTTCATGTCTTTACGTAAACTTGCATCTATCTGCGCTATCATTTCTCAATTTCTTTGTTTCACAAATACTCATTCTGGCCTCTAGACTTTACAGGTCCGTGAACTCTATGAAGCTTTCCAGATAGATAATTTCTTTCCTGATATTCTCTGTGCTGGTCTATAGAGTTTGATTAACTCTATAATATTATAATTCCATGTTTATGTATTTATCTCCCCTGTTGGCTGAGATAGAAGCTATTCCATTTTCCTTTCCATTTTTTTAAGTGCTTGTCTATAGTAGCTCTGTTGAATAAATACATGAATGAGTTAATGAATGAATGAATATATATTTGTCAGCCAAGAATGGGAGAAAATCCTTGGACTTATGTCAGCATCTAGTTCCCTGATAGAAATTAGAGCCATTTCATTGACATGGTTCCTAGAAGTAGATGAATCAGCTTTGTGAAATTTAACTGCTTTTCCATTTAAATTTTCTCTAAAAAATTTTGCAAATCTTTTAATATCATTTATTTATATTTGTATTCAATTTTGCAAAAGTTAAACCAACCTTCAGTAGGACAAAAATACAAAGAAAAGACAATATATAAAGTAAAAAAAAATCTTAGCCAGTACAGATAAACTTTATAAAAGTGTGTATCATTTATGGAAGCTGAGATCTTGATAGGAGCCAATGTAGTTATAAGTAAAGAAAATAACCACTTAATTAGCATCATTTTGAGAATACTCCTTGTAATTAACCAAGCAAGCGAGCCTTCTTTCAAAATTAAAAAAAAATCAAAAATGTGTTTTAAATGCTAAAATTTTTCACAGAGATAACATTCCTGCTCATGTACTCATGTTGGACTCTTTAAAGTATTCCATAGCTAATGACAGCTTTTCCTGCAAAGGTATGCATCTGGGTGCAATGCTTTTTAAAGAAAACTGTTCTGTAAATGCAATAAGAAAATGACAATGTACTGTGAAGTCCTGACTTGGTTTGGACAATACCAGCTTATGTCTATTGTGTCACTGTTACTATCATCCTCAGGAGGGATCTATTTTGAATGATAAATAATGTTGTCACCAAAACAATGAATAAAGAGGAATCTAGGAATAGTGAGTTTCATATGAAGTTGTTGAAAGTGTTAAATATAGAGAGCATGAAGATTGATGCTGAATTCTTAGTACTTCTACTGACATTTCTAAAGAAAGCTTTACTTTTATGTCTTATTTATGAGGTTTAGAAATGTAGTGACTATAGAAAAGAACGTTTTGACCTTTTCAATAATAAGCTTCCATAAGCATCTATCACTATAGCATACATTTCTACACCTGAAGATCTCTATTGCAAATTAAAAACCTTTAGTGTCTGAAGTAGGTTATTTATTAATGTAAATCATTGTCTAAACTCATATCCTATTCTTAGAACGATGATTGCATTCTGATGACAGTTTGATTGATAGCTAGGGGGAAATAGTCGTGATCAGTAATGAACATGTGAATGTACAGTGATAGAACCTGACCTTGTAGATTGCAGTATCATTCCTGACAACAAAAGTGGGTGGGGGCAAGGATTAGTTCAGGAAATGTAAAAGATAAGCACTCTTATGTGTCATTTTTGAAGTAGGAAGCAAGCTAACATTTATAATGACTACCTCCCATTTTATAATATTGAAGTTTACAGCTCAAAGGTTGATTAAGACAGCCTTTCAAAGTGGGATAATATGAAAAGATGCAGCAGCTTTATCAATTTCTTTTTTTTGCGGAAGTCCTTGGTAAGTATTCAATATCAGTCTCCACATAAATCACTATCCTAAATGGATTTATTCACTATTGAACTGACCGCATATATAAAGATCATTATACAAAGAAAACTCAATACTTTTAATTCTCATGAATAGCTCCTTCAGAGACAACTTGGTGAACAATACATTTTTTAAATTATGCAAAAGAATGATAACATGTTAATAAATGTCTAAAAAGAGAAGTATTCAAGTTTCAAAGATTCGAGTGGTCCTGAAAAAAGTGCAAAGCCAATAAGTATTTTTCTCAAAAAGAGCTGTTCAACTCAAATGTGAAATTAAATATATTATTACATTTAATATTATATTTTGAATTTTACAAAGAACAAGTTATGGCTTTAGTGTTTATATAGTTCAGTAAATATTGTACATTGCTAATAAAATATAAAATTTTAAAATTAACTTCAACAAGTACATTTGAATAAGTTGCAATTCAAAATAAACCACTGCATAACTATTTCACTTACCATAAACTAGAAAATGTTTATGAGAATGTGAATAAAATAGAATTTATGCACACCTTTTTATGGGGGGAATGCAAAATAAAACAATGACTTTGGAAAACCAGTACAAAAGTTCTTCAAATAATTGAGAACAGAATTATTAATAGAATCACTCATTGAACCTCTTGGTATTTAATAAAAAAGTATAATATAGATCTTAATGTATATGAATATATAATTAATGTATATAAGAATATATATGCTGTCGATGTTCAATGTGCCTTTATTCACACTAATTAAGATGTGGAATCAGGGGCTGGAGTGATAGCACAGCGGGGAGGGCGTTTGCCTTGCACGTGGCCAACCCAGGTTCGATTCCCAGCATCCCATATGGTCCCCTGAGCACTGCCGGGAGTGATTCCTGAGTGCAGAGCCAGGAGTCAGCCCAGAGCATCGCCGGGTGTGACCCAAAAAAAAAAAAAAAGATGTGGAATCAAAGATCTCTTAACAGATAAATTAAAAATATACATCTATATTCACACATATACACATCCATTCATATATATATATATATATATATATATATATATATATATATATATACACACACACGCCACGGGTAGCTTGCCAGGCTCTGCCATGAAGGCAGGATACTCTAGTTAGCTCGCAGCACTCTATGAGAATGACAGAGGAATCAAACCGGGTCGGCTGCATGCAAGGCAAATGCCCTACGTACTCTGCTATCGCTCAGGTCCATATTCACATATACTGTAGAATATTATTAACTCACATAATCGGCTTCTATCCATTGGCAATATTGTGAACAAACTTTGAAAAAAATAATAATGAAATGAGACCAAGAAGAACAACTGTTTCCAGGTCCAGGTTATATAAGGTATCTACAGCAGTCAGACTCATAGAGATAGATAGAATGGTGGTTGGAAAGCACTAGTTAAAGAGGGAAATGGTGAGTGGCCACTTAGTGACTGTAAAGTGTTAGTTATGCAAAATGGGTAAGGCGCAAGGATTGTGGTATGACCTTGTACCTGTAGATAACAATATATTGTTGTACATTTTGATGAAATCCCAGAAATGGGAATATACCCTGAGCACCCACGTGTGGCCCAAACACCCCACCCCCTATTACGGTCTAGACGAGAACTTAATCCAGCCAGAAAAATACCTTGGAAGACTAGGAACATATTAGCTGCTATTAACATTAAATTATATTGTATTACTTGGACTCTTGGCTCTATGCTCAGGGACCATTACTGGTAATGTTTGCGGAACATACGCTGCACTTTGAATTAAACTTAAGTCAGTTGTTTGAGAGGCAAACACTTTAATCACTGTCAAGTTTCTTTTACCCTATTTATATTTCAGAAACTGTAAGTAAATGTACAACATAAAGTTTTAAATGAATCGGTGGCTTCTCTTAAAGCAAGGTTGAAATGAGAATATGTGAGATTCAAGAGATAATAATTTGAATGAGTATTGTGAAGCTTTTAAAAAGAAAAGTTGAAATTAGTAACTCCTTTTTTATGGAGAATGATTTTTAATTCTTTATTCAAAAATTAATATATGGAAACTCTATGGTTAGGAGAGACTTCATTTAACATCTAAAATTAGACATTAAAATATGTGCTTTTTCAAAAGAAAAATAAGTCTTTTTTTCTACATGTGTTTCACAAAAAATTCTTACATCATAAAATAAAATTACTATAATAAATGCTCTGCTCAAAATTTGATAGCTCCTGGGATATGCCCAGTAAAATAATTGTCTGCTCCTCATACCAAGTTATTTTATTATAAAAACAAATAATTAAACAAGATAAGATAAATAGTTATGCAAGCAAGAAATTTTGATTTAGCTGCGAGGTAAAATCATTTCCGGAAAGAAATCTTAAATCTCTAAATGGTCTACTAAGTAATACAATTATATGCCAAATACTGAACAATCTTTGTGAAAAGACTGTCATCAAAAGGTAGAAAATTAAAAAGGATCGGATATTTCTTTTTTCTTAGATGTACTTGAGGAAATTTCAGCATGTTATTGAGTACACTGCAACAACTTGTCTATACTACAGATATATGCCTTAGTTCTAATGAAGATTATCAAAGAAATATCATTTACAGCACATATATTACACCTGTGAAATTCTAACCCAGATTGAAATGGAAAGATTTTAATTATAATCCTCTCATGAAATATGTTTATGTTCTTTCTGTAATAATTCATACTAGATTGTTCCAATCTAAGTAACTGAAATTATTTCTCATTTTAATGAATTTCTTTTTGTAAGGAACTTAAGAGAGTTTGACAATGCACTTTCACGTAAGTCTATTAGCCATCCGTATGTTCTATTCTCTCCCCACTTTTAATGGGGTTATGGTTTGTTTTCGTTGTTGATGAGCTTTGTGCATGCTTTGAATTTTAGCCCTTTACCTAATAGTTGATAGACAAATGTTTTCTCCCATTCAGTACAGTGTCCTTTAATTTTAGTATGAGCTTCTTTTGTTCCCCCACCCCTGTGCAAATGCTTTTTGATTTGGTGTAGTCCTACTTGTCTAATTTAATTTTTGTTGTCTTTGCCAATGAGGCAAACCAGTGAAGGCTCCTTTGAGATCCATGCAGATACTCCAATTTCCCTGCACTGTTTACTGCAGAGGGCTTCCTTGCTCCATTTCATGTACCGGCTCTAATGCCTTAGATGAATTGTTTCTATGTCTGAGGGTGTGTCTACAAGCTCTTAATTCAATTCGCTTGCTCTAAGAGTATAGATTCATCCCAGTACTGCATTCTCTTGAAACATTAGCTTCAAAATGTACTTTAAAATCACGGAATTCTGGAACCTGCGAGATAGAAGACTTAGCAGGGCACTTGCCTTTCCATGGCAAGTTCACCTAGTGAAAGTGTACATATGGTTGCCATCTAGCCACCGAGACAATCGTGAAAGCTGGTTCTTTTATAATTAAAAAAGAAAGAGCTTCAATAAAAAGAGCTCTTTTAATCTGAAATTCATGGGTATGTCTATCCTGAGATTGACCCTGGAACCCTATAAGGTTCCCAAGGCCAGGTGAGAGCCCTCCTGTACTACTAAGCACAGCCCTCAAACAAAAAAAATAAGTGAAAAAAAATGAAGGAATGGGAATTAAAGAAGTTTTCTTTTTCTTTTCTTTTCTTTTTTTTTGCTTTTTGAGTCACACCCGGTGGTGCACAGGGGTTACTCCTGGCTTAGCACTCAAGAATTACTCCTTGTGGTGCTCAGGGGACCATATGGGATGCTGAGAATCGAACCCAGGTCAGCCGTGTGCAAGACAAACGCCCTACCTGCAATACTATCGCTCCAGCCCCAAGAAGTTTCCTATTTTTATATCACAATACCTTCAGTTATTTGAGGAGTTTTATGATTTCACAAAAAATAAATAAATAAATGGTGGAGTTCCTTCTATGTCTAAAGGGATGTCATTAGTATTTCTATGTATATTACATTAAATGTTTGTAATGCTGATTGGGATTATCATTTTGACATTTTTCATCCTTGTAATCTATAACTGGGTAATATTTTCCATTTTCTGGTGTCGTGGGGGCAGCTCTGATGCACTATATAGCCTAACTGATAATGACAGAGATCAGTTGCAGACCCACTGGTGTCTCCGACTCTAAGTGTGCCTCTCCAGCCAGACTACTAAACTAACCTTCTATCTGGGGCTCAGAATGTGAGTGCAGGGTCTACATTTGTCTATCTACAGTCTGTGAGGTTGAGGCACACACAAGCTGCTATCTGCACACAGTGCACAGTTAAAGGAGCAAGGCTTGATGAACAAGTTTACCTAGCAAAGGTGTATGTATGGTTGCCATCTAACCAGCTGAGCAATCACAGAAGCTGGCTCTTTTGTAATTAAAAAAAAGGAAAGAACTTCAATAAAAGTGTTGTTAATTTGAATTTTGTCTTAAATCAATGAGTATCAATTAAGCTAATGCACTCATCAAGCTAAATCTAAAATAAAGTTTTGAAGCGTCTACTTAATTGTCCATGAAAAAAAATTTAGACAAAAATATATGTTTTCCTAAGGGGTTTTTCCCTACTTAGATTCTTTAGAATTGACAGTGAGTAGTAAAAAGAAAGAAACAGAACATTTTAGCTGGATTTATTATGGATTTTACGTTTTGTTGTAGGCAATACTCTTACCATCGTTATTTCCACTAATCTATTTTTTCTATTTTTGCGACTGCCCAAAAGTTACCTTCATATATTACACAAAATACATTAACATACTTCTCCTTTCAGTGTTTACTCTCACTTCCTTCCTTCTGAAATAAATTATTTGCGCCTGGTTCTAAGACTAATCACTCAATCTTTATATGAAATCACATCTATCATTGACTCTAAGACATCTTCCAAAAGAAAAAACAAATACCTCTTTCTCTTGCATCATATATTCATGATGGATTAGTCTTAGATTTTGAAGAAATAAAGAGTCAACAGTTAGAGTGAAGAACATTTTAAAAGGAAAAAAAATGAGAATTCAACTTGACTCATGAAAATGAGGCAACCAACAGATATAGTAGGGATTTTCAGAAGAGATTTAAGTATGTAGGTCAGGGCTTTGTTTATTTATTTATTTATACTATGTGGACTATATCTGGTAGTGCTCATGGCTTACCACTGGCACTGTGTTCAGGAATTAATCCCGCTGGTATTAAGCAGACTATATGGGGTACCAGGGATCAAACTCAGGTTGGCTTTATGCAAGGCAAGCTCCTGGCAAACAGTACTATTTCTGCTGCCCCTTTAAGTCTGGAATTTATTAGAAACTAAAATAACAGAACTCGGAATATATGCTTGGACTGACAAGTAATGAAAAGTATTTAATCCTACTATAAATAAAGTTAGAAAAGTTGAAAATTCTGTGTGCCATCATTTAGAGTTTGAGTGAAGAAAACACATTTTTTTAGTAAAGAAAACACTAAAAAGGAGTTTCACCAAACTTGCAAGAAATATAAAATGATTATAAAAGAAAATATAAGATTTACATTTAAAAGTGGATGATATACTGTGTACAATGCTGCTAAGAGGAAAATAAAGACAAGTATGGACACGTTGAATTAAAGAAGGCCTTTGATTCTGTTGAGACTGAAGCCCTCATCAAAGCCCTAGCCAAACAGGACATTCAAACTCAGTACATCAGGATCCTCCATGAGCTGTATTATGGATTCACCACCAGGATCTCACCATTCTACAAGGAAGTGATCATTGATGTAAACAGAAAGGTTCAGCAGGGTGATAACCTTTTCACCGAAATTCTTCAGTGCCACCCTAAAGAACATCATGCGACGACTGGAATGGGAGTAAAGATTAATGGTTTGCAACTACACCACCTCCGTTTCTCTGATGACGTCATTCTCATAACAACAAACATCAGCCAAGCAGCACAAATGCTGGCCGACTTTGACCTCGAGTGTGGAAACGTGAGACTGCAGCTGAATCTCATCAAAACAATGTTTATGAAAAATGAACTAGTCCCTGATGTTCCATTTGTGCTCAAGGGAACGAACATCTCTGAATGCAGCAGCTATGTGTACCTAAGTCGAGAACTCAACATGAGGAAGGACTTGGAGCCAGAACTGCACAGGAGGAAGAGAGCAGCGTGGAACACCTTCAAGAGTGTCGAATAAGTGGTTAAGAGGACAAAGAACCTCCGACTCTGGGCACATCTTTTCAACACTACCGTTCTTCCTGCACTACCCTATGCTTCAGGGACTTGGGCCCTATGAAAACAGGATGAGAATGCTATTTGGGTATCCCAAAGAGGAATTGAAAGAGGTATGCTTGGAGTATCACATTTCACTCAAGTGAGAGAAGGAATCCGGAGTTCTGACCTCTATCGAAGATCAAGAATCAGGGATGCTTTCTTGTTTGCCAATGCAAAGAAAATCAGATGGGCTGGACAAGTAATGTAATTCAGAGATGACCACTGGACTATAACTGTTACTGACTAGATTCTACGGGACATAAAAGACTGTGTGGCCGCCCACCTAGGAGATGGTGAGACTTCTTCGTCAAAATCTTTAACAAACAGTTTGAGGCTCTTCCTGTTCCTGGAGTGAGCAGATACCATTAGCACTCAACACAGACAAATGGAGACCTTACTGGCATCCGCTCGAGCAAACTGAAGATCAACGGGATGACAAGTGACAAATGATACAAGTGATGGGCACGTTACAGCTGTTTTTAAAGGCAATGAACAATGAAAGCATAGAGGTAGTTTTGATGAAATATTGAAGGAGGACTCCTGCTTCAGACAGGAGAAGGAATTGGAGTAAAATAAAAATTCCACGTAACATATATATTTTCCCTCAACCTTTCTTATTTTAAGGGGAACTGAAAATATCACATCATATCAATATATAAATCTGATCTATGAAATGGTCTTGTAGATAAAGGAAAGGTTCAGAAATATATTCAAGACTGGGAAGAAATAACAAGACATCAGAGAAATGGGTATATAGTACAAAATGCTTATACTAAGCATTTTTTGCCATAGCCAATCTTCTCTACTGAAAAAAAGACTTTATTATCACTGTTGGTATATGTCACCATGTTTGCAAATAAGAATATGCAATTGTGACAGAAATGTGTACCAAACACATACTATGCTCAGAATATTCTATGCAAATAAAATGTTTAAATATGTTTAAAACCCTGAGAAGGAAATAATAATTAAGGAGGAATAATTTATAATAAGAAATAAAATATAATAAGGAATAAAATGTATAGCAATTGAAGATAAAAAGACAGATTTAATATTTTAAGTACCGAAATTTTTCTACATAGAACCTTGACATGTTACATTTATACTTTATACTAAATAAATGTCAATTTATTTAAACACTAACGTTGAAAACATCAAAAGTATTCATTTGAGTGAATGGAATTCCGTTAGCCTGGTCAATACATATAATTAAATCTCAAACTAAAGTGAAGCTTGGTCTGAGAAAAACACCTAAGTAGTTGCCACACAAATGTGAAAGCATAAGTAGGAAAGGTGTGAACATTATAGAATAGGAACAATGATTACTTATTAATATGAAGGAAATACATGCAACCAAGATTTTTCAAAGTTTTACCACTGGATCTATGGAAGAACAACAAAAATATCAAGAGGAAAATTAATTGATATTTGGGGGTCTGTGACAGAATATTCAACTCTGTTCCATTGATCTGCAGGTCTGTTTCTAGCACAATACCATGCTGTTTTAATTACTACTGCTTTTAGTACAGTTTGAAGCTGGAGAAGGTGACACCACCCATCTTCTTTTTCCCGAGGATTGTTTTAGCTATTCGTGGGGGTTTATTGTTCCATATAAATTTCAGGAGTGTTTTGTCTATTTCTTTTAAAAATGTCATGGGTATCCTGACAGGGACTGCATTAAATTTGTATAGTGCTTTGGGCAGTATTGCCATTTTGATAATGTTAATTCTCCCTATCCATGAGCAGGGGATGTGTTTCCACTCCCTAGTGTCCTCCTTTATTTCTTGAAGTAGTGTTTTGTAATTTTCCTTATATAGGTCTTTCACCTCTTTTGTTAAGCTGATTCCAAGGTACTTGATTTTCTGAGGCACTATTGTGAATGGGATTTTTTTAAATGTCTCTTTCTTCTCTTTCATTATTTGTATATAAGAAAGCCATGGACTTTTGGGTGTTGATTTTGTAGCCTGCCACTTTACTATACTGACTTATTGTTTCTAGGAGCTTTTCTGTAGAGTCTTTAGAATTTTCCAAGTATAGTATCATATCACTTGCAAATAGTGTTAACTTGATCTGTTCCTTTCCTATCTGTATGCCCTTAATATCTTTTTTTTTTCTAACTACTATGGCCAGGACTTCCAGTAATATACGGCAACTTAACATTTGACAAAGGAGCAAGAACTGTAAAATGGAACAAGGAAAGCCTCTTCAACAATTGGTGCTGGGAAAACTGGATAGCTACTTGCAAAAAAATGAACTCTGACCTCTGTCTAATGCCAGACACAAAAGTCATATCAAATTGGATTAAAGACCTCAATATCAGACATGAATCTATAAGGTTCATAGAAGAAAATGTAGGCAGAAATCTCCAAGACATTGAAGCTAAAAGCATCTTTAAGGACAAAACAGCACTGACCATGCAAGTGTAAGCAAACATAAACAAATGGGACTACATCAAACTAAGAAGCTTCTGCACTTCAAAAGAAACAGTGACCAAAATATAGAAAGAGCCCACAGAATGGGAAAGAATATTTACCCAATGCCCATCTGATAAGAGATTAATGTCCAGGATATACAAGATACTAGTAGAATTGTATAAGAAAAAAACCTCCTACCCCATCAAAAAATGGGGAGAAGAAATGAACAGAAGTTTCCTCAAAAAAGAAATATAAATGGCCAAAAGGCACATGAAAAAATGCTCCACAACACCAGTCATCAGGGAGATGCAAATCAAAACAACAATGAGATATCATCTCACACCACAGAGACTGGCATTCAAAAGAAAAAAAGCAATCAATGCTGGCGTGGATGTGGGGAAAAAGGTACACTCCTTCACTCTTGGTGGGAATGCCGACTGGTCCAGCCTTTCTAGAAGACAATATAGACAGTCCTTCAAAAACTAGAAATTGATCTTTCATATGACCCTGCAATACCACTTCTGGGAATATATCCCGAGGATGCAAAAGAGCACAGCAGAAATGACATCTTTACCTATATATTCATTGCAGAACTGTTCACAATAGCCAAAATATGGAAACAACCCGGGTGCCCTAGAACAGATGACTGGTTAAAGAAACGTTGGTACATCTACACAATGGAATACTATGCAGCTGTTAGGAGAGATGAAGTCATGAAATTTGCTTATTAATGGATAAACATGGAGAGTATCATGCTAAGTGAAATGAGTCAGAAAGAGAGGGACAGACATAGAGGGACTGCACTCATTTGAGGAGTGTAGGGTAACATCACATGAGGCTGACACCCAAGGACAGTAGATACAAGGGCCAGGGGGTTTGCCCCCTAGCTGGAAGACTGCTTCATGAGCGGAGAGGAGAAGGCAGATGGAATAGAGAAGGAATCACTAGGAAAATGATGGCTGGAGGAACCAGTTGGGATGGGAGATGCATGCTGAAAGTAGATAATGGACCAACCATGATGACTTCTCAGAGTCTGTGTTGCAAGTTATAATGCCGAAAAGTAGAGAGTATGGGGAATATTGTCTTCCTTAGAGGCAGGGGGAGGGTGGGAAAGGGGGGTATACCTGGGATATTGGTGGTGGGGAATGTGCACTGGTGGAGGATGGGTGTTTGATCATTGTGAGATTGTAACCCAATCATGAAAGATTGTAACTATCTCACGGTGATTCAATATAATTTAAAAAAATAAACAAAAAAAAAGAAAATTGATGTTATACATTCATCTATCAGACAAATAGATGTAGGACTAAATTTATAATAGGATCATATGTCTACAGTTCCAGGATCCAATTTGTTATCTACTTATGAGGAGAAATTCTTTAATTCAAAAGTCCAACTTCCTTGTCTATACTAGTGTTTTATGAATTATATTCAGAATATAATTACTCAGTTTTATTAGGAGTTAAAATAGTTAATAACACTGATAACAACTTGAATAGATAGTCACAATCAAAATATTTCTTCTCAAATTCTAAACTTTGTATACATGTGTAATCTTAATGTTCTCTTCCTAAATTAGTTGGCTAAAACTGCAATCATTTTACTCTCTATATTCTAAAGTACTTTCCACCAACTCACTCCATTTTCAACTTAGCAATAAATTCATGAATAACAATGAATAACAATGAAACTATAAGTGAGTTTTGCAATGCAACTTTAACATATTTTCCATAAGGCAAGTAAAGTAATGCTTTTTGAGAACAGCTATTGATTGTATTTATATCAATCAATAAATATTAAAAGAAGTAATACCTACATGTTAATTTTCCAGGAATGCTGCAATGCATTTTATTTTGTGTTGACACATTTTATAGCAATATTTCCATAGAGCTTAAATATTCTAAGTTTCAGTTAGTTTTGTTTTTACTTGATGCCTGGGAATCATACATAGGAGCTCACATATGTGAGGTACATGAATTGTTCTAATACTGTGTTCATGGATGGGTTTATTTATCCAGTTTTAAAGCTGAAAGAATTGAAATTTACCATTGTTCTTTCCCAAGACCACACAACTAGTAGTGGTGAATCATTAGAATGTGTATTGCTGGACTGTAGAGTCCATATAGCCACTTCTCATGAGTCTTTTATACCAAGTTACTCAATTTTGTTCTCTTTAGTAATATGAATAAGTAGATGTAAGGTATATATCCAATGTTCTTTATTAATAGCATTGTATCACTGTATCACTGTCATCCCATTGCTCATCGATTTTCTCGAGTGGGCACCAGTTATGTCTCCATTGTGAGACTTGTTATTGTTTTTGGCATATTGAATATTCCATGGGTTGCTTGCCAGGCTCTACCGTGCAGGTGAGATACTCTTGGTAGCTTGCCGGGCTCTCTAAGAGGGACAATACCATTGTAAGTAAAATAAAAATATAAACTTCATAAACTCCAAGTGGCCCCGGCCGCCGGAAGTCACGCCCTCGAGCCACCCTCGGCGCCATCTTGATGCCACAATCCACAGAGAAGCGGCAGGCATTCTGGTGAGCAACGCGGTCCGGACAATGCTCCGGACCCGAGTCGGGGCCAGCAACACTGGGGGGTCAGAGGGAGGAGGTGCCGCCAGCACACCTCCTCCAGATAGAACCCTGGCGACACTGAGCAGCAACTAACACGGCTCCAGGATTCGGGACTGGGACAGGTGTTAGAACCTTTTCTAACACCTGAAAACATACAATCTTTGAATGGAAAACTAATTATCAAATGCCTCCTTATTAGGGTTATCTTGTTTGGGGGTATCACTCCCACAACAATAGTGAGTTTTGTGTTGAAATATGGAACGTAATCAAGGTGAAGAGAAAATAAAGTGAGGTTCATCAGTTATACAGTTGGGGTGGGGGGCGGGGGGTATACCGGGGATTTTGGTGGTGGAATATGGGCACTGGTGAAGGGATGGTGTTTGAATACGGTATAACTGAGACATAAACCTGAGAAGTCTGTAACTTTCCACATGGTGATAAAATTTTTTAAAAAAATAAAAATTAAAATATAAACTTCATAGAAAACAAAAAGTATTCTCCACTTAGGAGATAACATTTATAATTATAATTTTAAGAAAAATAGTTATATATTAAATAGTTTGAACACTTTTTGAAAAATATTGATTATTCCCTTACAATCTAAATAACTGTGGCCAGCAGTACTAGGGACAGTTCAAGCAACAAGACTTTCTAGCCTAAAGAATCCTAATGTGTGTGACTTCCTTTTATAATTACAAGAGAAGGATGCATATCAGCAGTTATATTTTGACAAAAAATAACAGTATTAGGGAAATAACAATTAGGAAAGAATGATAATTATGCTTAAAACATTTCCTCTATGGTGAAGCAAGACAAGGATGTTCACTCTCACTGCTATGAAACAAAAACTGTCCTTTTTTCATAAAATCTACAAAAAATATGCTTCAATATTAAAATAAGGCATGAGTCCAGGTAAGTATATATTAGGAGTGATTATATGAAAGTAATATCTATTTAGCATTAATTTATTATATTTGGAAGTCATCTAAACAGTTCTGTTAGCATGATTGTATATCCTTTCTGCTTTCCTAGCACTAACAGTTGTGGGTGTATTAAAAAATAAGAAGAAATCATGCAACAGTATATACTATGAACCGGTTGTGGATGTAATAATGTAATACAAAACTGGTGGTCATTAGATATTATCAAAGGTTGTTGAAATATTAAATTAAAATCTTAAAATATGCAGTTAAAAGAAGCCAATAAGGGAAAAGCAATACGCACATTAAGAGAAAAAAAAGAGTGGTTTCAGATTCGAATATCTTTAGAGGATCAAAATATAAACTGGTAAATAAAGCAAAAGATACATATTTGATACATAGACTTGTTGACATAATCTATGTTCAACCAATTGAAAATAAAATCAGCTAAAAATAACAGCTTGGGAAGGGTTTATGGAGTTGCTTGTATGTGGACAACCAGGAGTGAACCCTGAGCATATAGTTAGGAAAGCCTTTATAATAAAACCAGAAATAGCCCCTAAACATTGCCACTGTGACCCAAAATCCAATATAAACACATATGTGCACTATGCAAAGTTCACTATTATGTGTTTCACATATATGTATTCCCTATAAATTTTTTATCTTAAAATCTGCAGCAATTGAAATTCAGATTAACTCTTTAATATTTGTGACAAAAGTATTGTTAAATAAATATTTAATATATAATCAATGTATCACTGTATAACTGTCATCCCTTTGTTCATCGATTTGCTCGAGAGTGGCCACGAGTAACACCTACATTGTAAGACTTGTTTTTACTGTTTTTGGCATATCAAATATGCCCTGAGTAGCTTGCCAGGCACTGCCCTGCTGGTGAGATACTCTCGGTAGCTTGCCAAGCTCTTCGAGAGGGACAGAAGAATCAAACCCAGGTTTATTATTATGTTAATAATAACATATAAAATGTTTATGTATTTATTCTCTTGGAAATGTCTGGGATAAATAGTAAGTAACAAATACACTAATACCTCATTTTTATTACTGTCATCAAAAGTCTATTGCTTAACTTTGATAAATGGATAATATGTAGTGTTATGATGCAGTTATAGAATCATGGAGTTAATAGTTATAAAAATCTTCAATTATATAATGTGCTATTCTGGGGCAAAAATGATATAGATAGAAAGGTATAAAACATATGCATATGTCATATATGCATGGATATTGTAAATTTTATGGTCAATGATTTGTAAACTTAAAATAATTATCTTTAAAAAAGAAACCTAATGAAAATAAAGATGAAAGTTGTATAGAAGGAATGCATATCTTCTATTTCTTTAAAGAATGAACAAAATGTATTTCAACACCATCTCCCATATGCAGGCAAAATTCTTGAATTATTTTGGAAGGAAAGGACATATTATAAAAAGAGAATGAGCAGAAAGTTCTTGAATGTACCAAACATGGTTTTTAAACGTTTAATATTTTTTAATTTAGTTATTTTTTCTTTCAGTTTTTTTTTTAATCACACCCATTGGTGTTGACAGCTTAATTTTGGCTGTATGAGCAAGGATTACTCCTGACAGTGCTCAAATGACCATATGTAGTGTTTGGGATTGAACACAGGTCAGTCACATGCAAGGCAAGTGCCCTGTCCACTGTCCTATCACTCTGAGTCAACATGTATACGTTATTTTACAAATGATCTCTTAGTACAAAGAACACGAATAAAGTGTGAATACAACAGTTAAATTGCTGATAGGTGTGATTGTAGGAAAGGTGTAGATGCCATTACCATCAACTTTTTGTAGTATCAGCATATTTTGCACATGTATATATGAGCAAAGCTTGTATATATACATATATACATACATGTACATATAAATAAAGTTTTAAGGACACTAAACCTCTGACAGAGTTTAATTTCTCATTCCAGCTACCTTTGACATTCCAATACATGCAGTTTAAAAATGATTGATGTGTTCCTATGTTCATTAGGAAGAAAGGGAGCAAACTTAAATTACCCAAATTTATTTTAAAATTCCAGAGAACTTTGGGATGGTTAGGCCCTATGTGGATAGAATGAGGCAGGATGTGAGAAAAGTGTGGTGAACAATGCAAGCTGTATATGTAGGATGTACATCAAAGGTGAAAAAAAGGTGTAGCAATGTTGTCCAGACTCAAGCAATGAGAAGTCTTTGACTAGTCTTTGAAGGATTATACGAGCCCTGAAAAGTCTTTATTCACTCATGATAGGACACCATTCAAGATGATGAGGACCCTGATTAAGAAGATGAAAAGGCTGAAGAAAGTATAAATCAAAATTCAATCAATTCTATCCACCACCCCCCTCAAAGTAGCATCGTATCCTGGAGAAAAAAGTCACTTTAGCAATCTTCTCCAAATTCATAAATAAAAGACTTATCCCCAAAGCTTGCCCAAAACTTACCTCAAGGATTTACCCAGGAATAACTGAGAGTTTCAATGTATGAGGTAAACCAATACTAGAAGCCAAATAAGGATTCTTAGTTTTCATTTTCCTCAGAGCAGTCATTTTACGTATTTTTTAGGACAAAATATAGCAATTATCACCTACCAGACAAATTTCAAAAGGAAAAATAGAAACCTGTCTGTCATTTAGACAAGAAAGATTAGTCCAGGAAATTAAAACGTTATAAAACCAGAGAAAATCTAGGAGTGATGATCAGGATGAGGAAATAGCTTCTAGCATGCAGGGCATCAGAAACAAGAATCATGAGAGGCTGTTGCTGATAATACCCATAGTGTGTAACTTCAAAGTTGGCTGTTTGCAGAAAGTCTGAAATTTGTCAAGCTACGTTCCAGCCATGTAAGGCAGGACTTGAGCTCATCTGCTCTGTTTAGAAATAGCAGCTCCGATTTCTCTTTTGTTAAAAAAAAAGTCTCATACGAGTGTTTCACACCAGAGACATCAACAATGAATTGGTGACTCTTCTTTTTTTTATTTATTATATCCAATTAATAATGGTTCCTTATGGACCAATTCCAACACCAGACTCATCATCAGTGAAACCCTTTCCCTACTCAAGGAACCAAAACCGCTCCCTGACACCACAGAAATAAAACAAGTTTAGCCTGAGCCAAAGGAGAGGATGTATTCTCAACCATTATGATCAGTTCCTTTCACAGAGCTCAACTGCAGTGCCCCTCTCTTGTAATCTGAAAACAATGCAACAATGCTAACATCCACCAAGATGCCTTATACGAACTCATAGACAAAGAGAAAAGGACAAAAATGGGTATGTTCAAATTAAAAAAATAGAGAGCAAATTAAAAAAAATATTCATGCTTTTTCTTTAAAAAAAATTTTAGCAATTTGCTGCAGATCCATTTTGGTGTATTTTATTTCTTTCTTCTGCAGTCATCTCGTATTTTATGCTTAACCATGACTTAAGTTAGTCATGGTGATTTGACCCAAACATTCAGTCCTGAAGTACTTGAGTCATTTATGAACATCTTTATTACAGTGGCCTAACAAATAACCTTCAATAGTCACAGGGGTGAGGGGATGAGAGAGAGAGAGAGAGAGAGAGAGAGAGAGAGAGAGAGAGAGAGAGAGAGAGAGAGAAAGAGAGAGGGAGAGAGAGAGAGGAGAGGAGAGGAGAGGAGAGGAGAGGAGAGGAGAGGAGAGGAGAGGAGAGGGGAGGGGAGGGGAGAGGAGAGAGGGGGAGGGGAGGGAGGGAAGAAGGGAGGGGAGGGGAGAGGAGGGGGGAGGGGAGGGAAAGGGAGGAGAGGGGAAGGGAAAGGGGAGGGGAGGGGAAACGAAAGGGGAGGGGAAAGGGAAGGGGAGGGGAGAGAGAGGGGGAGGGGAGGTAGGGGAGAAGGGAGGGCAGGAGAGAGGGGGAGGGGAGGGAGGGGAGGGGAGGGGAGGGGAGGGGAGGGGAGAGGAGAGGAGAGGAGAGGAGAGGAGAGGAGAGGAGAGGAGAGGAGAGGAAAAAAAGAGAGTGGAGAGAAGAGAGAGGGGAGAGAGAGAGTGGGAGAGGTGGGGAGGGAGGGAGGGAAAGAGAGAGACCTGGAAGGCTAAAAGGCACCTTGTTAAACTAATCAGCAATGGCCAGGAGGCTTTCAAGGTCTCACCACTGCTCCTTCTTACCTCACAGAGTTTTCAATTGACCTGTGTGCCCCTCCCTTATCAATTTGGACCAGAAAAAATATTTATCTTATGTCTTTGCCTCCTAAAATCCTATCACTGGCCACTCTATTTCCTTTCTATTATAGGCTAGAATTATTTCATGTATATGTGATTATCTCTACATTTAACATTTGTTAATGGATCAAAATTATATTGGAATATATACATATATATTGTTTTTAATACGATTTCATTAGAACATTCTCTATGCAATGCACTTTTACCCAAAGTTTGGAAAGCTTGGGTCCATGTTTCCTATTTGCCTCCTTGGAGGACTAACTAATGTACAGAGTTTCCTTTGGTTCCTGAGCTACAGCACACCCAGGAGGACACTTGCATTAAAGTCAGCTGGCCAGAGTTCAAACCCCAGAACCAGATCTGGTCACCAAAGACCTGCCCAAACTGATATTTGAGTTCAGATCCAGGAGAAAGTTGGGCGCAACCCCCAAACAAGAGTGATTTCTGAGTGCAGGATCTGAAGTCCTGGCCCCCAAAGAAGCATGCAAAAGAAAGCTGGAGTTTTCCCAGAATCAGCATAGGTGAAAATGACTTCTAGAGAAAGAGAGAGAAAAATGTTTGCCATAGAGGCTTGGGGGGGTGGGGTGTGATGGGAGGGAAACTGGGGACACTGGTGCTAGGAAATGTACACCAATGAAGGGACGGTGTTGGGACACTGTATGACTAAAATCCAATCATGAACTGCTGTGTAAGGGTCTGTCTCATAGTGATTCAATCTAAAAAAAAAAACAAAACAAACTAAAGCCTTCTAGGAATGCTAATAGCCCTCTGGAAAACTCTGCTATGGCAGTCTGGCGGGGCCTTTGCTTTCAATAAACTGACTTTGCTCTGCCTAAATTATCTCACT
Organism: Sorex araneus; assembly: GCF_027595985.1. Lineage (NCBI taxonomy): Eukaryota > Metazoa > Chordata > Mammalia > Eulipotyphla > Soricidae > Sorex > Sorex araneus. Next base: position 114,953,957 of record NC_073303.1, on the reverse strand, counting down.
TTTCTGCTCCACAGCTCACAGGGCCATGGAGGAAAATCTCATATGGGGGGACCAGAGCACAAGGCTGGAAGGCAAATGACCGCCTCTTACCCCCCCCCCCTTCCAGGAGCTATGAGTAGTTCCATCTTCATTGACCATAGGACATTCCCAAGGCCTTTTCTGAGGACTGTGGGAGCTTACAGTTTTCTTGGGGCCGCGCATCATGTTACAGACCTCGGGCCAGAGATATACCTCTGTGAATGGACACAATACAGACAGTCTCCACCAGCTGAAATGGGAATGCAAAGTGCTAATGTTAGCAATACGATGGACTTGAAATGAACAAGACATATCCGGGAAACAAAAGGAAATACTCTAATACTTCAATACATTACACAAAGACCTAGTTTTTCTATAAAAACCCTACAGGAAAACAGAGTCATGCACTAACTTCTCCCCAGCTGGACAGCTTCTTTCTCCTTCACCTGTTAACAAAGGTTAATTTATGAGACTGAGCACTTTTGTTACCCCTTACTTATTCTTAAAATGATTGAAGAAACTGGGACCTGGGGAGGATCAAAACAGAGTCTCCACCAGCTTTCCTAGACCAGTACAGGCTGGAAACCAGGTTGGGAGAAGGCTGATTTTGCTGGAAAGAGCTTGAGAAGCACAGCTTTCATCTTCCAGAATCCAAACTAATGTCTATTAGTAGCAAAATATCGGGGCCGAGGGTATAGTACAGCTATTAGTCCATTTGCCTTACCACAGACACTACTAAGATCCATATAGCCAACCTGGGTTCAAATCCCGGCATCCCATATGATTCCCTGAAGAAGGCCAGGAGTAATTCCTAAATGCAGAGTCAGGAGTAACCCCTAAGCATTGCTGGGTGTGACCCAAAAAGACACCACCTTCCCCCCAAAAGAAGCAACATATTTTATGAGTTATTAGCTGCAAGAATGAGGCGTTCCAGTTCTATATTTAGTCCTCACTTTCTGGCACTACTGATTCTGGCTGTGTGAAAAAAATATATATATCTACTGTTACTTGTTGCAGGGATATACTTAAGCGGTACTCCAGAAAGACCATCAAAACCATGAGAACTTCTCCCAGCAGCTGGACTTGGATTTTCTTTTTTCTTGGTATACAAGTCTAGTTGAAAACAGCTTGAAAGCTACCACCTAGCATTCCTAATAGAAATATTTAACAGAATAGGTTCTTTCCAAAGGGTGACCTTTCTTTGGAAACTTTCAGTAACAAACTCACTGGTGATGCCACTGGAACAGGGAGAATTTTCTCCTCTGGACAGCTTTAGATGAGGACACAGTGTCACTGAATCAGTTTCCTTTCAACAGGAAAGTACACTCCAAAAATAGGGAATCTAAGAAAAATTCCACTGATATGATTTATTTTGCCATATGCTTTTCCTAGAAAATAATAAGTTAATAACATTGTTGCCTTGGCATCAAGTTCTACGTTGTACAGATGCTACCGTAGAATGTAAAATTCAGCGGGATATCATATTATCATTATTATTGTTTTTGTAAAAAAGTTGCCATGAAGCAACTCTTTGTTTATGTGTTTATTCTTCTGTGTTTATTTGTTTATTCTTCTAATTCTGAATTCAGAGTTTTGGAATATCATATGTTTTCAGCCATCACCACTGATTCATTTCTACGTTTTAAATGTAGCATTATTTTAATGCATGAGTTTGATGGATAATAATATATTAAGAGGTAAGTGGGAGGGTTTGGACCAGTGTGAAACTGACTTGGATCAGAGCGTATTGCACATTTCCTTATCCTTCTCATTACAGCTTAAGAAATAGTTTTAATAGTAAATTTGTATAAAAAAAGAAAAGGTTATTTTATTTTAATTTCTAAAATCCTGTTTTTTTTTCTTCTAAATGATTTATATTTGATTATTTTGGGACCACACCCAGTAGTGCTCAGGGCTTACTCCTAGCCCTTCCCTTAGGGATCACTGATATGCTGCTCAGAGAAACTTACTGGGATGCTGGAAATTGACTGGACACAGGTTGGCCTTGCTATATGCTATACTCTATGCTATACTTTATCTCCAGCCCCTGAGAAAAAGTTCTTTTAAGTGCACATGATTTTTATTGATATGTTTTTATCCTCCTGTCTCCAGTGATGCTCTCTCTCTGCTCTGTGTTTCTATCTCCTTGTCTGTTTCTCCCCATACTATACTTTCATTTGTCTGGAGAACGCATCCACTTAGAGAAAGTCAATGATAAAGACAGAAATATAAAATTTAAATGATTTATTAAATTATTCATTGGTTTTAGGTTTTCAAGAGTACAGATGGAATTTATGAATCAAACAAATGTGAATTAAATGATATATTGCACTGTATATCTAAAGGAACTGGTATGTGTCACTTCTCTGGTGACCCATCCTGAAAGAAACTGTCCATACTTACAGAAGACTAAATGACAATATTCACCACAATTTGTGGAAATTGGTAATAATAAAACATTTCTGCTTGGATCAGAACTCAAGGCTTAGAATGAAAAGGAAAGTTCCAATGGAAAATTATTTATTTTATTACATTAAATTATATAGAACAAATCTTAGAAATTCAGTTTATTCTGCTACATGGTTAGATCTTTGCATTATTTAAAAAGTAACTATTAAATAACATTTCATATGGTGATAGAATATAGTTTTGTATGATACCATGTGCATTCAATATTTGATTAATATATAGAGTATCATATTTTCAATTTATAAACCATAAAGTGACTTTATTTTCAAAGAATTACTGTAAAATGTGTTATTTTCTCAGCCTTTTAATGACATTTCTGGTATTCACTGTAATTTTCTTAGAATAAAATTTGATTGAAAGAAAATACTACTTTTGAAGAAAACTGTGGCTTGTAGTAATAATTATTATTCTCAGAATAATTGTTATTACTTATTTAGAGTTGTATGTTAGGTACTTTGCTATGTACTTTTTTTCAATATGCTCTTTTCAACAAGCACTATGTGATCCTATTATTAATAACCTACAATATTTTGGAATACTAAAAAATAGTTATTCACGAGAGCCACACTGCCAATATTAGAAATTAAATCTAAATTAGCTTAGAATTTTTTACTTTTAATCTAAATATAAACTATTACTTTTCTGTTCTTCACCACTCCACCAGCTGTTTTCTGCAAAATATTCCTGATCCCCAAAGAAACTAATTTTAAATCAACTTTGTTTAAGTAAACGTTGGGATTATTGCAGTGACATATAAATACCAATATAACAAGCAATATCCCACTTTAAAATTTCAGGAACAAAACTTTTTATTTAACAAAATGTAGATAAATAAATAGATAAACTATAACTTGCTATAGTTTGGGCTGGAGCAATAGCACAGCGCATAGGGTGTTTGACTTGCATGCAGCCGACCTGGGTTTGATTCCTCTGCCCCTCTCAGAGAGCCCGGCAAGCTACCAAGAGTATCTCGCCCACACGGCAGAGCCTGGCAAGCTAGCTGTGGTGTATTTGATATGTCAAAAACAGTAGTAACTAGTCTCACAATGGAGATGTTACTGGTGCCTGCTCGAGCAAATTGATGAGCAATGGGATGACAGTGACAGTGTTATAGTTTAAGTTTTAATCTGAGAAACAATAGTGCTTAGGGGTTGGGTAATTTGACATGCTCTGTAATCTAGCTAATATTTGTAGGAGATGTGAAAAATAACAATTTTCAATTAAAAAAATTCTAGTGTCACACCTATGTATCTATAGTATCCTATTTATTACTACAGTATCGTATGATGTCTAATGAAACAACAGTTTCATTAAGTTTGCATAGACATGTAAACCATAGAAAAACACAAATAATTTTAAATATTTTCTAATTAAAATTAAAACCCATCCAACTAAGCAGTAGCTCATACAGATTTGTTTTGGAAATAAGCAAGGTGTCATACAAAAAACAATAAATTTTGTTGTTCTTTTTACGATTTTTTTTCAAACTCCAACAACTTGTAATTTGTAATTGAAGATATTTTCATGTGGTTTGCCATCTTCATTCCTCTAAAATCCTAACATCTATCTCTAATTTAAGCAGCAGTAACCATATTAGTGCTATTCTTTAATGAGAACAGCTCAGTAAACCCCCAGGAATTCTAATTTCAAATGTCTAGTGTTTTGATTGAAAGTGTTATGAGTTATCACTAACAGTATTTGTTTATTTTTAATCCACAGTATGATACAATAGTGTCCTTTCTGAAGATGTGATTATTCAAACAAACTTTTCACAGTAGTGGCATGCAGCCAAAGGAATGTGCTGTTATAGAAAAGAGCATAATAATATGTATTTTTTAAAAAAATAACTAGAGAGCTGATTAACAAGTCACCCATGTCTCTTTTGAAAGAAGCAGGTGCAATTTCTATTTCAATTTATCCCGGGACACCTTCAAATTACCTGTAAGATTTTTTCTAATTTATTTACTAACATGGAGCTAACAGGGGATTTATTTACTGGTGGCACCATGTCATGGCTCCATTTACTTCCCATTCCAGATGTTTCTGAAAAGAAATTCCTCAATTACTCGCTGAAGGGAGATTGTCCCCAGAAGTCTTTAATTAACTTATTCCAATTTGACTTGAAATGCAATCATCAATACTGGTCTGATAAAGATATGGAAAACCACCATCTCAAAGCAGCGACAATGGCATGTATCAAAAATAGCAGGAACAATTTGTGTTGGCAGGGATGTGGTGAAAAAGAAACTCTCATCCACTGCTGGTGCAAATGTTGTCAGGTACAGCCCCTATGGAAAACAGTATGGAGAGATCGCCATAAACTTAGAATTGAATGCCACATGACCCAGAAATTCCACTTTGGGGCATCTACCCCCAGGACAGAAAAACACTCTCTCAAAAGAACATATGCACGCTGGTATTCATTACTGTACTCAGTACCATAGCTAAGATAGGATATCAACCTAGATGTCCAACGACAGAAATGGATTATAAAGATAAGATATCTATACAAAATTGAATAGCATGTACTGCAAAGAATGATGAGAGCATGCAGTTTGCTGTAGCATGGTTGGAACTGGAAGATATCATGTGGAGTGAAGTAAGCCAGATAAAGAAAAGCATTGGGTGATCTCACTTATCTGTGGAATAAAGACTTGGATGACGAAATGCATTGTAGTAAAAGGGGGTTATCTAACATTTGACCCAAGTGTTGAGAGACGAGACTGACAAAGAAGGAAAGAAATCAAGGGGGGGAGAAGAGAGTGAGAAGAAATGGGTAAACAGTCATCAGGGCTTCAGTTATACCCGTGATATGAGTGGGGGGTACAGTCATACATACAAAACACAGATTCAACAAAACTAAAATTTTGAGACCCAAGCAACAACCACTGACACTTTGTAATGTGCCTGTCAAGCTGAAAGTTGGGAGTGCAGTGGGGGTCGGAATGGGGGTCGGGACTGGAAGGGAATGTGAGAATACTGGTGGAGGGAATTGGACACTGGTGCAGGAATTGGTGTTGAATTATTGTGTGCCTAAGACTACTAACAGTAACTAACTACTAACCAACAGTAACTTTGTAAATCATGGCTCTTTAATAAAAATTCTTAAAAAGATATGGCAAACCATAGAACAAGATATGTTTATATGTACACATTTATGTGTATTTATATTACCTAGATAATTAAGTATCCTTTTTTCTTTAGTAAATGAATTGGTAATCACACACAATTATTTTTCAAATAAAATGCGATATTTTTTCCAGAAATAAAACCTGGATATTATTTTTCATGTTATAATTCTTCTCTTTATGCAAAGCAATTTATGCATTGGGACAGAAATATTAGTGAAGTTTCCAATGCTATAAATTTATATTAGACAAATTTAAGAACTTATTATAAAAAAGGTGTTTTATTTTATGTAGTCACATGCTTAAAGTTGTAATACATACATAATTCTGACAATACAATTCTATGGGTCAAGTGTTTTCTAACATGTCGCTACATTTATTTTCTTATCATTTGTAGACATCTGCAACTATATTAATACATGTGTGTATACATGTATGCATGTGTATATATACATATATACATATATATATATGTGTATATATATATACACACACATATATATACATACATATGACTGGAGCAATAGCATAGTGGGTAGGGCATATGCCTTGCACTAGGCCAACCCGGGTTTGATTCCTCCATCCCTCTCGGAGAGCCTGGCAAGCTACCCAATCCTGCCTACACCGCAGAGCCTGGCAAGCTACCTGCGGTGTGTATATAACACAAGGATTCTTTCTACACTTTTTGAGATTGACTCTAACATACTGTCAGATATTTGATTTCATCTGATAACTTGAAGTTGAATGTTTTAGTTCCTCAGCTACATGAATAATACAGTTTTTAATTTTGTCCATCTTGAGTACATTATCCTTTATTATATTATCAACCCCAACCTTCTGGTTTACCTTCTATTAGCAGTAGAGGTCATTAACCATGGTTGCTTTGCATAAGTTACCACCAGATGGCATACTTGTGTTTTTGATCATGCCTATTAATTTCTTAACTAAAAACTACTTTACAGAAAGCTATTGTTAAAAAGAATAAAAATTATGTTTTAAATTGAGAAATAATTGAAAGATATATCACTGTGATTTTAAGCTCCACTTATTATTTAATTTACTCTAGAAATATTATTCCACTTTTCAAATTATTGCATTATTGTTATTTTTAAAAATAGGTTATTGGTGGAGGGATTGGTCTTTGAGTATAGAATGCAATAAATAATGAACAACTTCATAAAAATAAAAAATAGGTTATTGGAGAGACGGCTATTGACTTCAATTCAAACAAATTATCAAACAAGTATAGGTTACAGCACTATTCTAAATATGATAGAGGTTTTTGTAAAGAGTAAATAACTAGATAAAATACCTAAGAAGTTGATTTAATGTAATATAGTTGACATGCAAATATCAAAGTTTTCTTTTAATTGTTAATTGATTGGGCTTTGATCTGTTTGCATTAATGAATAAGGTAGTTATCAATAAATATATCCTTTGTCAAGAAAAAAAAAGCACGTAATTTCACAGGTATAAAATGATATCTCCTGGTATTTGATTCACATTTCCCTGGTCATAAGAATATTATAGGATAAGAGATATAATAGAATTAAAGAATGTTGGCAAGTCACGTTTTTGAAAAATAAATAAGATGAATACAGCTCACTTTCTGAAAGGGTCAGTTCATCATTTATCAGAAAAAAAATATATGAGAGGTAAAGCAAAACATATTCTGAAATTTCTGTTAATAGTAAATGGTGAGCTATTAACATCATAATAAAAAGTCAGTTAATGTAATAACACTTCAATTATAAATGTTAAACAACTATTTATGAAACAATTAGACAAAATATTAATAATTTGAAATAGGGCTATAATAAATGTGAGAGCAGAACAGTGTTTCTGAGTTTCCCTGCCCTGACTTGATCCCTACAGCACATGGCTCCCGTAATTTCCCATAAATGGAGAGATGGGGCCCTTGAGACACCCCGCTAGTACTGCCAGGGTGGTCCCATTAGTCCTAGGTGTCACAGGCCCCAGCAATACTGCAGCACTCTCTACCTTTAGTATTGAACTGTATGGCCCATTTGGCACAGAATTGCCAATAGTGACCCCCCCCATCCACTGAGCAACTGAAAGGTCAAAATGATAAGATGATAATAATTAATAGTAATAATAACAATAATATAAGGGGTAAATGGTGTGGGGGAAATTCCTATCAAATATATATAGGAAAATAAACAGTAAATCATTGGCATTTTTTCGTCCCTCCAATATATTTTATTAGTGCTACAAAAGTTGTTTGAGATGTAAGAGAGTGAAAAAAAAATAAAAAAATAATGTGTCCTCTATCTCCAGATGTTAGAAATAGTGTATCCTGGATGAAAGTTAAGCATACTATTTAAGGCAAATAACAAGTATGTTAATTCTTTTTTCATTCAAATAGATGGATTTTCTTTTCTTACAGGGCAATTTTGTAATAGCTATTGATCTTTGCTTTCAAAGGAATGTTTGTATTTTGAGATAATTTTGGTTAATATAAGAATCACCATCAAATTCAAAGCACTGCAGTAATGTTTTGATTCGTTGGGTTAGGATTTTGAAGTATAGATGTTTCTCTGTCTCAGTCATAAATGAAATCCTTTAGTTCTTCTTTCCTTGTTAAAAGCACTACATTTTAGAAAATTCCAATTAACTTTTTTCCTTCAAATTATAGGAAGTGAAACTATTAAATTTCCCCATGGTTTTAAGTTCTATATTCAGAATGAATTATTAGTAGTCCAAAATAATGTCTTACTTTTATACAAAGAAGAAATACAACTAGTATTTTGAGAAGTTGTCTGTTGATGAATGGGTCTTAGAAATGGAACATCTGTATTTTTGACTTGGGGAGATACTCAGAGGTGCTCAGGGCTGCTCCTGGCCTTACACTCAGGGATAATTCCTCTCCAGCTGGGTTACCACACAGGGTGCCAGGGATAGAACTCAGGTCAGACAATACAAGCACCTTACCTGCTGTTCTATCACACTAGCTAGAAAATGTGCAATCATTCTCTCTCTACATACACACACACACACACACACACACACACACACATACCACACGCTCATGTAAGTGCGCGTGTGAGAATCAGGCAAGCTACCTATGGTATATTCGATATGCCATAAACAGTAACAATAACAGGTCTCATTCCCCTGACCCTGACAGAACCTCCAATCATTGGGAAAGTTGAGTAAGGAGAGGCTGCTAAAATCTCAGGGCTGGAATGAATGGAGACATTGCTGGTGCCCGCTTGAGTAAATCAATGAACAATGGGATGAGAGTGATACAGAGATATATAATACTACATATAAATACATGAGAGTCTCTTGCCCGCATGCCTGACTGTCTTCCCTGGGGCCTCTTCGGAGGGGATGGGGTCCAGCTTCCCTCCCTGCCCCGAGCAGAGCTCCTAGTGGCTGAAGACCTCCAGAGCCTAGCCACATCCATGGTCAAGGCCCCTCTCCACATGTTCGGATGAGCCTCACGCATAAAGGAACCAGTAGAGGAACCCAGGTTTGTGGGACCCGGGGCTGAGACCTCTAAGTCTGCTCGGATCGGGAGACTCCTCCACCCAGATTTCCCAGTTCCCAGTAGCTAGGCTGTCACACCCAGGGACTGCCCCTGGTGCCATGTAATCCTGTCAATGGCCAGCATCCAGAGACTTAAAAGCAAGCTCCCAGGTATCTTAGCCTACTTCTCCCTCTGGGAGAACCTGGGAAACTACTGGGAGTTTCCTGCCCACATGGGAGAGCCTCACAAGTTCCCCATGGTGCATTCATATGCCAAAACCAGTAACAAGCTGGGTCCATTTCCCTGACTCTGAAAGAGCCTCCAGTATGGCATCGTTGGAAGGATGAATAGAGAGAGGCTTCTAAAATCTCAGGGCTTGGACAAATGGAGATGTTACTGAGACTGCTCAAGAAATTCGATGATCAATGGGATGATGATGATGATGTGAATTATATATAATATATATCATCTGTAATATATATTCACATACTATGCATTATATAAACATTACACAATATATAATATATAGTGTGCAAATAACATATTATATATGCATTGTATATAACATATATAATATATGGTATGTGAGTAATACTCAAAGACAGTAGGAACAAGGGTCAGGAGGACTGATCCATGGTAGGAAGCATGGCACCAATGGGACAAGGGAATGCAGTGAGGACAGAGAAGGGACCACTATAATAGGCATAGTTGTAAAAGATCACTTTGGACACAAGTTGATTATGAAAGGAGATAAAGTGAAATGCAGGATACCCTTTCAGTAATAGCATTGCGGAGAGCAGTATACCTAAAAACCACACACACACACACACACACACACACACACACACACAAACACACACACACAGACACACACACAGAGACAGAGACAGAGACGGAAAGGTGCCATGAGGCAGCTGCAGGGGCAGTGGCCACATGGCAGGAAGAAAACTGGGAACATTGGTGGTGAGAAATGTGCACCGGTGAAACGATGAGTGTTGGAGCATTGTATGACTCAGACTCCATCGTGAACAACTTTGTAATTGCCAATATTACAGTGATTCAATAAAAAAGGGAAAGAGTTCTCCACCCACTCAAGATGAGACCCCGGTGGCACAAGGTTCCAGAAGGAAAACGCAGGTGTTCAGGTTTAAGGACTATGGCTCCAGGAGGCAGCAGAGATGGGCCGTCCCTTCCTGTCTCCCAGCCCGCTTGGGGTCCTGGCTGCCACGCCCATGATCTGCCTCTGGGTGCCATCTCAGCACATCAATGCCTTGATCCAGAGACTCCCAAACAAATCACAAAATGGATTAGCTCCCTACACAGATGCCTCTGGACCCCAACCATTTACAACTTTAGAATTCCAGAAGCGGTCAAGTGACCTCTCATGATAGTCATAATAAGCAAAAGAAAATAAATTATCTAGCATTTGCCCCTGACAAGCAGGCTTCAATAAGGTAATCATTATTATCGAAATTCAAAATAATGGTGGAGAAAAGGTGTAGTGCTAGTAGGATTGGTGTTGAAATACTGAGTGTAATCAATGTGAACAACATTATGAAAACAAAATTTAAAAAAAGGAAAAGAAACAATGGCAATATTAATAAAGAAAATGGCTTTCAGAAACATGCCCAGAACTTTAATTGCTATGTTTATTTAATAGGATCAATTTAAAGGATTTGGTGAATGAATTGAGAGAAAATACTTCCAAAATAGAATCTCAAATAAACCTAATGGGCAATTTTATGCAAACTGACATATATTTTGTTAAAATAAAATGATATAATACCAGACAAGACAGAGAAGGAAAGGGTCCTAGACTAAGACTCTATATCAAGAAAAGTTACTTTAATCCAAAAATTTGTGCTAAGTAAAATAAATAAAAGCTCACCATCTTATAGTAAAAGCTAACTGAATACAAGGTCTGAAAGAGTTTTGAAGTCAGATGAACCCTATCAACTGGAGTAGAACAGAAAAATCTCTAAGAACTCAATCCATTTTTATTTTATGTATTAGTATGCATTTATTTTGTCCTATCTTTTAGGTACTCAAATTTAGTAACATATTTTGTACTTATAAAATGTCTACAGGTCACCAGTGTAAAGACATCTCAGCAACTCATATCTGAATAAACTTACTAATGAAGGTTACTCTGTCCAGTTTAAAATTTAGCATTCACCTAGTGAAGGAACCATTATACTGTAGACCAGGGTAAAGGTAAAACCCTGACAAAGCATGCTTGCTGTTCTACATGGCCCCAGGGATAGTTCAGATAATTTCCTTTGATAACTGGTCACTCAGCAATGGCCAGGGAACAATTTACTACAAAATGACTTGCAGCAGCAGAGAGCGATCTTCTGTTCTAATTTGTGAAATCAGTTTTTCTTAAGGCACAGTCAACTGCCATCCTAAATCTGGACTTCGAAATTGGACTGTGGTTTAAATTCCACTTCAACCACTCGAGATCTGTTACCTCGGGCAACAAACTAACCTTTTAAAACATCTGAAAGATGTAAATAATGCTTATTTTCAAATCTTTTAGTGAAGACTGAGAAAGTTGAGGTGTAACAGACATTTAGGACTTAACTCATAGACCTGAGCCAAAAATGGTGGGGTGAACTTTGACAAATAGCTTTCTGCAGAAACCTTGGTGATTCCAGAAGAGAAAATGTAGGGGATAAAAAACATGCAGGGAACAATGGAGAAATGCAGAAATTCTAAAATTACTTCTGAGTGTGGAATGGAAAGCCAAGTTGCAGAAGCAAATTAAGTTTATAAAACTTTACACAAAAATACAGCAAGGTTTTAGAAATTATAAGGTAATCATTATACCCCGGACTAATTGTAATGGGAAAGATAGTATTTGGCACCAGAAATACATGAAGCACTGCAAAACCATGTACAACAGAACAATGAAGCAAAAGGAACAGAACCAAGGAATGAAATATTCAGAACCAAGTTCTTGAATCAAATGTTAACTTATTGAGCCAGCACGTGTCACCAGTGGCTAACATTTACCCATGATATAATTTACACAAATTGTGGCACTGGCATTAACATGGTAAACAAGTCCAGTCCAGACTGACCAACCATTTCTCAGAAAGGAATCGAGACTTAATTCGGTAAATGAAAATAAAACCACACAGCTTAGAGACATTTTCTATCTTGGGTTATCTACTAGTTACATGGCTATAAGTTATTTAACCTCTCTGTGCCTCATTTTTCTTATCTATAATGACTTCTTTGTGAAATTATCTGCCACAGTAGGATAGTATGAAGTTAAACTTAGACTTAATCTTAATAAAAGTAGATCAATTTTTCATACCAATTAATCTCATCAGAACACGAGCATTATTATTTGAAGGCAATGCTAATTGATAAATATTAAAATTGTTTGCACAATTAATCACTTACATATTAATAATCTTATTAATTATATCACATTAAATTATTATCAGTGGACTTTATATTTAATGTCTGTGAATGAAATTTTGTCTGCAAAATTTATGCATTTTCAGAGCTTACTGTGTAAGGCTTTAAATCTATCAATCTTTGTTAAAATAGTTCCCAAGATTAGTTGCAGACTAAAATTCTGAAAGGATACTAAAGAAAGCTAGTTACTGTATGTATCTTTGATGAAAAAAATCTTCTGGAGAAAAGTGTTTTTACTATCAAAATGTACAGGACTATTTGAGTATGTAACTTGGAGTGAGAATACTTGCTTAGCAATGGAATTAGATATACGGTTTATGTATGCCTGATTTTCCTTTACCCAAAACAAATTATTTGCAAAGATTATCTATCCTTTATCAATGTATCTGTCTACCCCTCCATCTATCAACCCATTTATGCACACATCTGTCACTATGGAAGGGTTTGACAGCTAGAAATTAATAAGGCCTTTGTAAGAAAAAAAATGACCAAATACTAAACCTGGGTATGGGCAAGATTTCACCAAACTATCAAACAGTGCTGCAAAAGTTATTAACAGTTTCTAAACCATCTCACATTCTGGGCTGCTACAACTTTTTTTTCCCTTCTCTCACAATACTTTAGAATGATGAAGAGTAAAACCCGACAAAATTTTAGTACTCTTGAGGTAAAAAGGAGACTATCATTATTTTTTTTTCCAGAATGCAAGTCGACAATGTTCTTAAACACTACACTTAGTAATTCACCTTCTCATTCACAGTGAGGTGTTTTTTTGTTTTTTGTGGGTTTTTTTTATCTTTTTTGGGTCACACCTGATGATGCACAGGGGTTACTCCTGGCTCTGCACTCAGGAACCACTCCTGGCAGTGCTCAGGGGACCATATGGGATGCTGGGAATCGAACCGGGGTTGGCCTCGTGGAAGGCAAACGTCCTACCCGCTGTACTATCACTCCAGCCCCCATAGTGAGGTTTTATCAACAGAAAAAAAAAAAGGAAGTGTTGATTTCTATTCTGCAGAAATCTAATTCTGTCTTGTGGACTTCTTACACATTGTTTATGTTCCCTGGCATTCTGTCTGCAGCCCTGCACTAGATTCTTTACAGCAGCGGGATTCACTTCAGAACAGATTTGACACAAAAAGACTTACAAGTCTCCTTTTGTAGGTTGTTACCTTCCACCTAGTAACCTTTCCAAATTTGTGTGTGCTGCCTTAGATCTCTACTGCTATTTACAATCTGCTCACAAACCAGGTTTTGTCAAGGCCATGCATGCTGCTATGTGAGTTGTCAATTTTTAACCATCTTCTTTCTTCATTTTTGGCAATATTTGACAAAGTAGATCCTTAATGAAAATGAGCACTCTGCTAATTAATTTTGTATCCACCTATTCTATATCCTAAGTTGCATAACCTTGTAGCTATCCCAAACTAATAACAGCATTTTACATCTTCTTCCTGAATGTGCTCTCAGATCTTCTTACTTACCATCTAGTCCTCTTCAACAACCTCTGACTTCTAGACTCCCAGTAGCCCCATGAGGTGTTTTTTAATGTATCCTTAGAATGATTCTTAGAAACATAAAATGATGCCAATTTTTTTGCTATAATTCCTTCAATGTCCTCTCAATTATGAGTACAGCTCAAATACATACTTTCATTCCATAGCTATCATTTTCATAATACTTGACTAATAATATTTTTATGAACTAAATTTCAGAAATTATAATTTGAGACAAAATGTCAGTTAAATAATAAATTCCTTTTCTCCATTCAACATTTTCTGAGAAAAAAACTTTTGGCTAGACTCAGGATTGTGTAAAAATACATATTTTTTCACAATTATGGGAAGTCATTTAAAATTCAAAACTATGTATATATGCTCATCTATATATAACCAAAATATGTATGTTTATGTATGCACAAATATGCAAATATGCATAATAATACACACAGGGTTACATATTCGTGTACAGAATATATAGATACATATTTTGTGTAGCTGTGCTTAAAAATTTTTTTCTTGAATTTTTTCTCTCCTATAGCTGATAATCTGAAAAAATAAAAACATTTGATAGTGATGGCCTAGAAATATATTTATAGTCTCTTAAAACTATTATTATCACATGCAATTGAGTATTACAATGGAGCAAAATTCAATTAGGTTTCCACCAGAAGAAAGTTGCACATTAAACACAGTTATGGGAAAAGGACCACATATAATAACATTAGACATACAGTTTTTAAATTTTTGCAAATAATATTGAAATACAAAGCAATCTGTCTTTTAATTCTTAGCATATTGCAGGAATAAAAAATAAACTCTTTTCAAAATAATATTTGAGATTTATTTTTTGTTATTTTGCTTATTAATTATAAAATGTACTAAAGATATTCAGGAGCCAGTGAGATAGTAGAGTTAAAATGTATGACTAATATATGGTCAACTGCTACTTGATTTCAGGCACCACATAGTACCTGATCATCGCTGGATATACAGAACAGGAGGACTGCAATATCTTACACTAAATCATAGGTTCAGAACTTATAAGTTTCATTTGGAAGCACAATTTTTGACTAAATAAATTAAAATAAATATTTCCCTAGAACATTTCAAGATGGCCATATTTTTTCATTCAAATATGATCTTAATCATTCCTCATTTTAGTTATCACATCAGTAGCCAAAATTACTAATTTGCAATCAAATTTTGAGTAGGAGCAGAATAAATTGAGAAAAGACTGAAATCCAGAAAAAGGAAATTCAGGAGTCAATTATGGTCAACAACAAACATTCATAAACAGCCAATTCACTCTGACTTAGTCTTTTTTTTTTGTCTCCTAGCTTATCACCTATAAACTGTGTTTTTGAGCTAGAATTGTATGCACCTCATTTCTATAATTTCAAATATTGTATGTTTATGTTTAGAGATAAGTTGTGGCTTTCTAATTCAGAATCTCTACTATATTTACCCTAAAATGTAGAAATAAACTAGAAAATAAGACCATGCATGATTCATGCCTTTAGATCTTTAAATTTCTACAAATCTGTAAATAGAGTGGTGGGAAAACCTTTCAGAATGTTTTTCTATCAGAGTGAATATCGAAAGTAAAAGAAGCTTATTAAAAATAGAGTGAAAAATACAAAAGACATACTGGCAAAGTCAGGCAATATCCCTTTCAAAAAGTCAAATATTAGCTGCTGAAATATGAAGCACTATATAAGAATATAGTTGTTTACAACACTAATTAAATAATGGTGTCTTAAGGTATACAGGACTAGAAAGGGAGATCATTAATTATGAAGTATATGTCTATGTTTAGTGAAAGTTCACACATTGAAAATTAAACAATGAAAGGAAATAATTATTCTAAATAGAAAATGAGAAAGTCTAAAAATTGAAGAAAAGATCTCCTCCCTCCCAAATAGTATGAATGTACTACATACATTTAAATATATATTATACATTAAATGTGCAACAATGGGCTGTACGTTGATGATTCTATTTTTATTTGATTATTGTTGGAGTAGAGCGACATTTGGCTGTGCTCAGAGCTAACTTCTGGCTCTGTGTTCAGGTACCATTCGAGGCAGTACTTAGGGGACCAATGTCTTGCTCAGAATTCTACAGGGGTCGGCTGAAAGCAAGGCAGTCTTGTCCTATCACTTGTCTTGTCCTATCTCTTGTTTTTATTCTCCAGCCACATGACAGAAACTGTGAAGAAGAATCAGTGATTCTCAAATCAGGAATATTATCCACGAGCAAATAAAAATAGAAAAAAGGCAATCATATCTATGCTAACTACCATGGTAAATCATAAAAGGGAACCAATGCATTTCCAAGAAAAATGTTTTCCTCTAAAAATATAATGTTGTTCTATATGTTGGAATACAGTGCATCAAGCTAAAGTTAATATACTAAGGCAAGCAAAGTGATATCAATACTTCCTTCAATCATAAATAGAACTACCAAGAATTGATTACATATGAAGTGGGTTAAAATTAAAATTAACTAAAATAATAAAACATGATTCATTCATGCAAGAAGATAAAATACAAGATTCCAAAAGAAGAAAACTAAATTTTTTTATGAAAGACATTTAACTAAACTGGAGTGAAAACAAAATTCTCATAAAATAGAGAATAAAATTTCCTCAAGAAAATAGAGAATATATATATATATATATATATATATATATATTTAAAAGTAGTTGGGCACACCCATATAGAGAGACAGCAAAAATGAAATGTCCTGCCACAGAGGCGGGGTGGGGTTGGGAAGATGAGGTGGGAGTGGCGGGAGGGATACCAGGATCATTCCTGGTATTCCTGGGGAAGGGATGAGTACTCGATCATTGTATGACTGAAACGTAAGCACGAGAGTTTGTAAGTCTGTAACTGTACCCCACGGTGATTCATTAAAAAAAAAAAGTTGGGCAGTATAGCTGGCAGGGTCCTTGCTTTGAATGTGACCAATTGGCTGGATCCTGAGATCTCAGGAGGTCCTCTGAGCCAAACCAGGAGTCATCCCCCAGTGCAGAGCCAGGCGCAAGGTTGAACACTGCCCACCATGGTTTAAGAAAAAAAAAGTAAAGAGAGAAAACAAAAGATAAAGTAGTAGAATTGAAAGACTAGTTAATTTAGCATTCCAGAATGAAATTAATAAGAGATTTGAAGTAATATCCATTTGTCTAGTATAAGAAAAATGTTCAAAAAAAAGAGCTGTGATTAACATATGAAAAAATTCTTAGGTCATGCTAGAGAAAACTGGTCTGGTAGAGTTGTGCTTTAGACAAATTTGAATGAGTGTTTAATGAAATTTCAATAATTGCAAGATAATCTTTCTTGCCTCTCCTGAACTCAAAGTTTTATTAGGGGGAAATCATTTTCATTTTGGTACCATTCACTCTCTGTTCTTTCCTTGTACATGTTTTAAGTACAATTCATTCTCTAAATTAGACGAAATATAAATTCAACAGTTTATTTCAGGAAGATTGGATTACACCCACAGTGCTCAGGCCTTACTACTGATTCTGTGCTCAAAGACCATCTCTGATGATGAAGGCAATTAAATCTGGGTTGCCACGTGCAAGCACTTAACCACTTGTACTATTTTTCCAGTACAAAACTTGACCAGAAAAACCCATATTTGACTGCAAATTAATTGCATGTATACTTATTTAATTTAAAATTTTCACTTCTACTTCAATTGACTGAGTCTTTCTTTATTCCTGCACCACA
Source organism: Sorex araneus (assembly GCF_027595985.1). NCBI lineage: Eukaryota > Metazoa > Chordata > Mammalia > Eulipotyphla > Soricidae > Sorex > Sorex araneus. The sequence goes on along the minus strand of NC_073303.1, from coordinate 114,936,184 downwards.
TAGTTTTGATTTGTGTAGCTTCATGGTAATCTAAAGGTCATAGAACACAATACATCATCTCATTTTGCAGAATTTACTAGATGAATGACTAAAGGATATTTGGGGGATTGTTGTGAGGAACAAACAATGCTCAAGAAGCCCCAGAGACACTCCAATCAGTTCTTAGCAAATCTGCTGTTTGGTCCATGTGAGGGACCAAGGATGCCGTGTTGTGTGGGTCTGCAGTACTAGGAATAACCCAGGACATGCAGTTGGTACTTGAGAAACTCCAGAACTGCATTTGACAGTTACTGGGGGAGAGTGGGGGTATGCTGTTATGGGAATAGAACCTGGATTGGCCACTTGCAAGGTACCTGTCATAACCGAAGTATTTACTATCTTTCCAATTTCTGCCTTGAGCATTTTAGTAATGATTGCATTCAACCCGTAGAGTTCTCTAGATAGGACAGTTATTTTAACAGGTTCATGCTTTTAATTTAGAAACATGGACTAGTTTTCCATACCCTTTTGACTGCAGTACTTGTTTGAATGATTTCCAGAGATCAAAATACTGTATATTAGGTTGGCCACGTGCATTGCACACAGCTGACCTGGGTTTGATTCTTGCCATCGAATATCGTCTCATAAGCCCCACCAGGAGAGAACCCTGAATGCAAAGCCAGAAATAAGTCTTGAGTGGTGCTGGTCCTGGCTCAGATAGTAAATAATGATATTTACTACGATCAATACTAAAAGATTTTGGATTTTAAATAAAAGAGGACTTTGCTTATATCAAGTTATAAGATGATACCTTGGCACTTTTATTTTTGTTCTCTTGTTTCATTTGAGGCCACACTGAGTAGAACTTAATGCTACTGAAATTTCGATACTAGTGAAATTGGGACTTTACCCATGTACAAATGTTAAAACAAAATAAATTAAAGATTGCTATATTAAGTCTGAATTCATAAAATGTGTTATGGGAAATAGTATCAGAATCTTCCATGATATTATCCACAGAAATGTTTTTAATCACTAAATCGTATCGGCAAAGCAAACAAAATAAATAAAAGTAAATAAACAAACAGAAGGGACTGCATCCAATAAAACCTCAGAGACCTTCAGACCTCCATCAGGATAACTCAGTCAACCTGGCCACCAATCCAATGCAAAGGACTTAGAACATAATGCGATTTGCATCCTGGTGGGGGATTATCTGGGCCACTCCAATTTAGCTGGATTCTTTCAAGCCTCACTTTCAGGAGCTCAGGACTCTCCAGGCAATTTCAAGGGACAGAAGAGTGCCTTGAATTTCTTTCTAGCTGTTGTACTTTTTCCTGCCTTCTAAAATGTTTCTTTATTCTAAAAGCAACAACAACTCAAGTAACTAGCTGGCTAATTATGGGAGCAAATACTCATAAACTCTACATCTTATAAATGACTACTACCTAAGATCACCTGTGGCACATTCGATATGCCAAAAACAGTAACAAATCTTAAAATGGAGATGTTACTGGTGCCTGCTCAAGCAAATCGATGAACAACAGGACAATATTGCTACAGACAGACAGTGCTGTGTAGCCTCATCAACGACCACGATCCAGAGACTATATCAAACAAAGCTCCTGGAAGTGTGCCATGTGACTTCTTACAGACTACCCCACTGATGTGCCTAACGCAGCACACATTTGTTTGGTTTTAACATACTTGCTTGTATTCTCTGATATACATTCTCTGTCTCTCTAAGAGAGCCCAGCAAGCTACCAAGAGTATCCCACCCACATGGCAGAGCCTGGCAAGATTCCCGTGGTGTATTTAATATGCCATATACATTAACAATAACAGGTCTCAATTCCCTGACCCTGAAAGAGCTTCCAATCATTGGGAAAGAGGAATAAGAAGAGGCTGCTAAAATCTCAGGGCTGGGACAAATGGTGCCCATTTGAGCAAACGATGAACAATGGGATCACAGTGATACCCAAGATTAAGCTTTCACAAATCTCAACAAAAAAAGGCTAACAATTCCATTCAAGACTAGCTCACATGTTGGAGGCACAGGCACTATATTACCAAGGACTCAGGTATCATCTCCAGTGTCCCATGATTCCTTTGGCTAAGTAGCAGCCCTGAGTGTTGCTGGCTGGCATAGAATAGGTGGGAATGGTACCTAGGCCTCCTGATCAATGCTTGGTGACTCTCAAAAAAAGTGGAAGAGGAAATAAACACTTTCTTAAAGAAGATATATAGATGGTAAATAGTAATATAAAAGTTAATCATCATGAATTTTCAAGGAGATACACATCAAATGGTATGAGATTCTCACCTCACATCAGTAATTATGACCTTTCTAAAAATAGTTTGGAAACAATCAATGCTGAAGGGATGCAGGGAAAATCCATTTCATTCTTGGTAGGGTTCAAGCGCAGTGGAAAATAACATAGAAATTTTACAGAGTATTAAATAAGTACAGCGATGTCTTAGTTATTCCATTCTTTTCCATGTATTCCAAGAACACATAAAAGTTAATATGAAAAGGTACATACACACCTATCATTATTAAAATGCTACATGCTACAGCCATATTGGTCTCTGGAAATAACCCAAGTGCCCAATAATAGTTGAATGATGTAGTAAATTATGGCACATATATACAATATACTATTACTCAGCTATAAAATAAAATATTGAATTTTCGTACAACTTGAATGGAACTGGAGGTAGTTAAGTTAAGCAAAGTTTTTCAAAAGAAGGACAAGTGCCAGGTGATCATTCTCCTATGTGGAGTACAAAGAAATAAAGCAAAACATAGAAAATGTCCAATGAAAACAAACTGTTAGACTCTGTCTATACAACTGAGTTTGCCAAGTAGAGGTAAGAAAGGGCATCAGCCACAGTGGGAAGGGATATTATTGCTCTGGTGATGGGTGTGACACCATAAGATTATGTACGTAAAGCATTTATGTAAACAATACTGCAAATTTATATTAATCTTATTGTAAATCATGATACATCAATAAAAATCAGCCCTTAGCATCTTTCTTTTTGTTGCTGTTGTTTTTTTGGGTCATATCCAGTGATGCTAAGGGGTTTCTCCTAGCTCTGCACTCAGGAATTACTCATGGCAGTGGTTGGGGGACCGTATGGAATGCTAGAGATTGAACTAGCAAGGCAAATGCACAACAGCTGTGCTATCTATCATTCAAGTCCCAACCCATAGCGTCTTCATTCTCCTATTCCATAACTATGAATTTATATATATCCAAATTCAACACTGCACATTTATTTCATAACCAACAGCACAATTATTACTGCTCATGATTGCCCTTTTTCTATGCCCTTGATCATTATCTTAATTTTCATAGGCACAGGTGCACTGCTAAATTTCTATTTAGTAAATTACTACCAATTTTACTAAAAAATATTTCAGATGTGTAACATTTTGTCTGAATTATGGAACATATTCTATAGCATACTAAAATGAACTGAAGTCACTACATTTCAGTAACTAGTGACTACATAGTCGTTAAATTAACCCCTAAGAGTCATCCATAGAACACAACCAGTTTCCCAAGCAATCAGATCCCTTTGTTGAATTTGGCTACATATTACCGGCTTCAATCTAATATTTCACAGTAGAATATACACAAGTCAAGTAATATTTAGTTTTCACAATGTTACCTTCATTCTACTTGCTTTATACTAAGTAACTTGTCTTTATGTCAGTTACTTAATCTGTCAAACATAAATCCAGGCGTTATATTTGGTTATTCCCAGTAAACTCTCACAACACCCCCTCATACTACAGGAGTGTCAAATTCATTTTTTAAAGGTCTGCAGATAGTACTTTTATTATGAAATGAGGTAAATATTTTGAATTATTAAAATAACTAATCCCACCCCTCATTCCCATTTAACAATTACCAAAAATTATACCATCGCAATATAAATCAGTGCATATTACCAAATATTTCAATCCCTACCTAGAGCTTTTGACCTAAAGATGCATTTCTAGTTTAACTGTTGGGGCTCCTTTTTTATCATAATGTTTCAAAATATATTCTCATTACCATTTAGATACAGAGTTCCAGAATTATCTACCTATAACTGTATGTTCACTAGTCTGTATTGCCCACATCTTACATCACTGCCTTTGCTAACCTGACATTGCCTATGTGAATCTTCAGTGATAATCGGTCCCTTGTCAGATTAGTTCATTCATGCTAGTGCTACTGCCAATACAAATTCATATTTTTATATTCACAATGGTGCATTTGTGAAGGAGGGTGTTAAGACATACCTAGCAGTACTTAAGGGCTAATCCTAGCTTTATACTCCCAGATTACTCTGAGGGGGTTTTAGGGAATCATATATAATGCTGGGCATCAAGGGTTGTGTGCATGCAAGGTAAGTACCTTAGTCCCTGTATTATCTCTCCACCCCAAACAATGCATTCTTATTTGATAATTTTTGTCAACTTCTTATCTGGTGAAGAACTACAAAAAATAATGCTCATGTCCACTTTATTTTTGACAAGTTCATTAACCAGAGATAGTTAATAAATGTTACTTGAATATATAAATTTATAATGATTCAAAATATTACTGAATCAAGCACATATAATTTTATATTTCTTTGGGGGCTACACTTGGTGGTGATGCTTATGGAATAAAATGAATATTTTATTCTTATATTATGTTTCCTCAGAGGTATTTTCAATTTACATTATAGTGGTTCAAGAACTATGCCCTTGAGTAAGAAATTTTGGTTGATTTGCTGGCATAAAGACTGAAAAGACTGTGCTTTAATTGAACTCGATTTTCATTTCACATTTTTATTGACCTTCCAATCTATTCCTCAAAAGGACCCCCTTAAAAATAGCTGTGGCTTTATAGCAAACGAGTTAGCATGTGATAGTCCTGGCACATTTTCTGGGATTTTACTTTTCTTCTTTGATTTTCTCTTTTTAAGTTCAAAGATTCCAATTTTCAGAAGGTCATATATCTTTTCTGATCAAAATATGAAAGTGCTGTTACCAAATGAAAGTAATGCAAACATCCTGTTCACATAACATCTTTTAAAATATGTACAAAAGTCAGAAAACGTCCTCAGGCTTTTTCAGACTTCCCTTAAGTAGAATCAAAATGAGATTTCCCTTTCCAAATAATTTCACAGAACACAAACCAAGAACAGAAGAAAAAAAGAGCCTAACGTAAATAGATAGTTCTTGCCAAAGCACTTCTCTAAACTCTGCATCACTTTGCAGTTTATATTTTTATACTTATATAAATTTCATATGTATACACTTTTTATTTAAATGAGACTGGTATTCCTGTTTAGCTTGTCTATTTAATTTAGCTAACAATTTCGAAAACATGATAATTAATATTAGTTGCTGAATATTACATTTATGAATCATGAGCATTGCTGGCCCATAAAGAGACTATTTAAAATAGTATGACCTAAACTACTTGTAAAACCTATATAGTTCTAGGGTGTACTGTTCTTCAGAAAATAAAAATACAATAGGCTTTCTTTTATTTGAGGAATAACTGAAAATGACTGATTTGGTAACCACTGAACATTAGAAATAAATTAAAAGAGATAGAACATTCCATCTCTACTGCTACCAGGGATTTATAAAACATAAAATGAGGAAATTATTATTTTGATTGATTTTTCACATAAATGTAAAGATTTCCCTCTGAAGTAAACTTAATGTTTTCTAAAATGTGAAAGGTACAATCAATACAAGTGCCATTTGAGGATACTAGTCAGAATATGCTGCTCACTGGTTCTCTCAGAAAGCACTGCATTTCTTTCTTTCTACTGCATTCTAGAGAAGTCACAGAATATACAGGGCCAGAGCAATTGTACTGCAGGTAGGACACTCCCCTTGCACATGGCAAAATTTATTTCAATCCCTGGTACCACATATACTTCCTACCTCCCCTCTCCTAAACCCCACCAGAAGTGATGATCCCTGAATGCAGAGCTAGGAGTAAGCCCTGCACAATGTCAGCTGTGCCCCAAATAGAAAGAGAGAAAAAGAAAGAAAGAAAGAAAGAAAGAAAGAAAGAAAGAAAGAAAGAAAGAAAGAAAGAAAGAAAGAAAGAAAGAAAGAAAGAAAGAAAGAAAGAAAGAAAGAAAGAAAGAAAGAAAGAAAGAAAAGGAGAAAGAGAAAGAGAGAAAGCGAGAAAGAGGGAGAGAAAGAGGGAAAGAGAGAAATCGAGAAAGAAAGAGACAGAAAGAAAGAGAGAGAAAGAGAGAAAGAGAGAAAGAGAGAAAGAAAGAAAGAAAGAAAGAAAGAAAGAAAGAAAGAAAGAAAGAAAGAAAGAAAGAAAGAAAGAAAGAAAGAAAGAAAAGGAGAAAGAGAAAGAGAGAAAGCGAGAAAGAGGGAGAGAAAGAGGGAAAGAGAGAAATCGAGAGAGAAAGAAAGAGACAGAAAGAAAGAGAGAGAAAGAGAGAAAGAGAGAAAGAAAGAAAGAAAGAAAAGGAGAAAGAGAAAGAGAGAAAGCGAGAAAGAGGGAGAGAAAGAGGGAAAGAGAGAAATCGAGAGAGAAAGAAAGAGACAGAAAGAAAGAGAGAGAAAGAGAGAAAGAAAGAAAGAAAGAAAGAAAGAGAGAGAAAGAAAGAAAGAGAGAAAGAAAGAGAGAGAAAGAGAGAAAGAAAGAAAGAGAGAAAGAAAGAAAGAGAGAAAGAAAGAAAGAGAGAAAGAAAGAGAGAGAGAAAGAAAGAAAGAAAGAAAGAAAGAAAGAAAGAAAGAAAGAAAGAAAGAAAGAAAGAAAGAAAGAAAGAAAGAAAGAAAGAAAGAAAGAAAGAAAGAGAGAGAAAGAGAGAGAGAAAGAGAGAGAAAGAGAGAAAGCAATAAAGAGGGAGATAAAGAGGGAGGGAAAGAGAGAAATCGAGAGAGAAAGAAAGAGAAAGAGAGAAAGAAAGAGAGAGAGAAAGAAAGAAAGAAAGAAAGAAAGAAAGAAAGAAAGAAAGAAAGAAAGAAAGAAAGAAAGAAAGAAAGAAAGAAAGAAAGAAAGAAAGGAAGAGAGAAAGAAAGAAAAAAGAAAGAGAGAAAGGAGGGAGGGAGGAAGGAAGGGAGGAAAAAGAATATGAACACACATAAAAACTGACTAAAAATTAAGCATAAATTATATTAAAAATAAAAGTAGGAGCAACAATGATATTTTTTAATAATTTCTATTTCTACAAAACACCAACATAATTTTCTATGGGCATAGGATTCTACTGGATTCTATTTTAAAATTTTTATTTTAGTTAAAAAGTTAACAAAATTTAAATTACACTTTAGGCTGAAAGCAATGTTTTCAGGTAGGACATAGGATGGCCAGGAAATCTTCCACAATGCATGTGTGTGCACATGTACATAGATGCACACATACAGTAAATGTTTTATACGAGCCTGGTAGAACTGATCGCACAATTGTTTCCACTGATGAAGCTACACTGGCACATTATTAACCCCAATTCATCCTTGACATTAGAATTACTCACACTGGGGTGTTCTGCATTACTATATAATTTCATATAATCCCTATAACATTAATTGTAGGATTGTCAAGCAAATAAGTTTGTACAGCAGAACTATAAACCCCATCAAATTGATAAAGCAATTCTGAAAGAAAAAAAATTGGATGCTTCATGCTCCTCAATTTTAAACTACATTTTAAAATTATACTTATCAATAAAGTATGATATTCAAATAGAGATCACACACTGGAAACTGGAATAGAAATGAGCTCAGAAACAAATTCTCACATAGATGAACAAATAGTTCATGGAAAACTTGATACTAATTGTCAGACATGTGAGTAGATCACTATCTCACTCCATATAGCAAAGTTAACTAAATACAGATTAGTGATATACATGTCAGACCCCATATTATTGGATATATTGAAGAAAAAGTTTTTCAGATCCTCTACAATATATTTGTTTCTGTGTCTTTGTTGATTAAACTTTAGTTGCAAGAAAACATCAAAATTAGACTTCACTGCGCCCGCCGCTCCAGTATGACCGAGGAGGACAAGGGAGCTGCTTTGGACACCAGGAGCTCACTGAACAACCTGCAGTATGTGAATTGAGCGTTTCCACCAGGCTGCCCCTGCGGGAGCCCGGCGTTTCTCTAGGTTTTCCCATCTTATGAGCACCATAAAGGGATAAAAGATTGTAGCGATAGAATTTCAGGCAGAATTTTCCCTGGACTTTATACAGAAACCCAAAACCGCGCGGCCAGTGCCGCAGCCGCGCGACCTAATGTCATCTAATCATCAGCAATATGAAATGGTTCCTTTTTAACGGGTCGGACTTTGGTGGAAACCGGAACAAGAATAGTAAGTTTTTTGCTGAAATATTGAAGGCAATCTAAGTGGTAGCCATCTCTCTAGATTGAACTAAGCCATATCCCCACTCCAGCTGAGAAGAAATATCCTTCTTTCTCGGGAAGAAATGCAGTGTGGCATTAACCATAGTATGATGTCCATTAAGTTGACACGGACCTGGTGGCATGGGAATGGGATACAAGGGAATAAAGTATTATGTACATGGAACAGCGGACGCTGGTGGAATCTCGAGTCGGGGCCGATACCAGCACACTACTTTTGGTTCCAGAAACTGCAGACTTTCTACCAGACTATCAACTAAGCCAGAGCCCCATGCCGACTGATGACGGGAAATAACCATCTTTTCTGTTTTTTGTTTTTTTTTACTTTGTCAGGCAGCGTGGTGAATACTAAACAGGCGTGAACTCGGTGGTGAGGGACGAGGGGGGAAAAAATAGAAAAGTTATGTAACAAACAACGGGACTTAATATCTTTACATTCTCAGCAATGGAGAACTATCAAGTGATTCCTTGACAATAGGACTGTCTTTTTCCTTTTGGCGGGAAACCCCAGCAACAATAGCGAGTTATGTGTTGAAACATAGAATGTAACCAAGATAAAGCGTAAACGAAGTGAAACTTATCAATTACAAGAGCGGGGACGGGGGGGGGGTGGGCGGCGGGAGGGGGCGGGAGGTATACTGGGGTGGTTGGTGATGAAATAGGGGCACTGGTGAAGGGAAGGGTGTTTGAGTATTGTATAATTGGCATAATCCTGAGAACTATGTAACCCTCCACATGGTGATTAAATAAAATTAAAAAAAAAACATCAAAATTAAATAAATATTATTTTATCAAAAAAAACATAGTTAAACAGACTATTGAAACAGAAAAAAAAACTGTTATTGAGTGGGAGAAAGTGTGTGCACAATACGTATCCACGAAAACTAATATCCGAGATAAATAAGAATCTCAAAAATCTCCACAATAACAATCACAATAAGGATGCCAAACAACTGATAAATTAAGATTAAGAAACTGAACACTCTTCATCAAAGAAGATATGCAAGCAGTTAACAGGCACAAGAAAAAAAATAAAAAGAAAAGAACTTCACCATCACTTATTAGTAGGGAAATGTAAACCAAAATCTGCAGTAAGCTATCAAGTTGTACATATGAGGACGGCCTAAATAAAAAAAGATAAAATATATGTGCTCAAATATATTTGTGTAAAGAACTCTCGTCCACTATTGTATATATTGAAATTGTTCCAGTGTTTGTGGAGAATATTATATAGATGCTACGCAATTTGAAATTGTGACAGTATGACATAATAATTTCACCCATACATGGAGGAAATATATGATTACATGGAATAATTCTATATATATGTGTATGTAAGAAAAAAAAAACAGTGCCCACGATCAGATGAGTACATTAAGATGTGGTGAATGTAATCAACAGAATATTTCTCCACTCTTAGACACACTGAATATTGCCTTCTGCTACAACATTGATGGGGATTGAAGGGGACAGACTAATCAAAGTAATTCAAAAAGATAATGACAGATAGGAGATTATATGCCTCATAGGTGGTATTTAAAGATTAATTCCCCTATGTGTGGTACATAAATAATATAAAAAATGTTCAGTGGAAATAAGTTTTTAGACTCTGATACAGATTTAAGGTTATTAAAAGTGTGAGGACTCCTGGGAATATATCCCGGAGAGGCAAAACGGTATAGTAGAGAGGGCATATGCATTTCTATGTTCATTGCAGCACTCTTTACAATAGCCAGAATCTGGAAAAAAACAGAGTGCCCCAAAACAGATGACTGGTTAAAGAAACTCTGGTACATCTACACAATGGAATACTATGTAGCCGTCAGAAAACATGAAGTCATGAAATTTGCATATAAATGGATCAACATGGAAATTATCATGTTGAGTGAAATGAGTCAGAAAGAAAGAGACAGACATAGAAAGATTGCACTCATATGTGGAATATAATGTAACTGAGAAGTACAAGTTGGCAACGATGCAACTTCTGGCAGATATCTCTCTGGACTTAGTTACTAAAATACTAAATTACAGAAACCCAAAACGGAGAGGCCACTAAATGTGGTCACTCAACCTCATACCTCTTCATCCTCAGCAATGGAAAACAAATTATCTAATGCTTCCTTTTCAGCAGGTCTGACTTTAGGGGAGAGACTCTCCAAACAATAATAGTGAGTTTTGTTGAAATATTGTATGCAATCAAAGTGAAAGTAAAGTGAAATTTATTAGTTACACAGGCGTGGCGGCTAAGGGTGGGGGGGCTAGGGGTGTGGGGGAGTTAGGGGTGTGGGGTGCGGGGTGGAGCTATACTGGGATTCTTGGTGGTGGAATATATGCACTGGTGAAGGTATGGGTATTCGAGCATTGTATAACTGAGATTTAAACCTGAAAACTTTGTAACTTTCCACATGGTGACTCAATAAAAAATTAAAAAATAAATAAATAAATAAAGCAAATGGAAAAAAATAAAAGTGTGAGGGTTGGGTTGAAAGGATACAATAAAATATAGTTTAGATATTCTGGCATCTTGGGGTGGGAAGTGGAACATGGTCTCACTTTATTCTTTAAATAATCACCAATTGTTATTGAATATATTATACACACATAAAGGCAATGATTTTATTATAGTCTATGATTTGTATTTAATTTTGTTAATAGTGTATTTGTTGACCTTGCATTTTGTGAACTTTGTAAGTCAGTTATATAGTATTCTGCAATTTCATTTATTTATTTATTTGAAGTCTTGGAAGAGTCTGGCAAGCTCCCTGTGGCTTATTCAATATTCCAAATACAGTAACAATAACATGTCTCATTCCCTTGACTGTAAGAGAGCCTCAAATCATTGGGAAAGATGAGTTAGGAGAGGCTGCTAAAATACTCAGTGCTGGGACCAATGGAGACGTTACTGGTGCCCATTTAAGCAAATCGCTGAACAACAGGATGTCAGTGATACAGTGACAATGAAACATATCAATTTTTTTTCTTTTCTTTCTTTTGTTTTGGGGCCATGTCCAGTGTTGCTCATGGCTTATTCCTGGCTATGCACTCAGTTAACACTCTTGGCGGTACCTTTAGGGATGATATGTGATGCCAGAAATGGAACCAGTTTGGCCATTTGTAAGGCAAACACTCTACCTATTGTATTATCTCACCAGCCCCATCAATCATTTCCTCAATGTGTCTCTCAGTTGCTTTGGGCAGCCAGTATGGGTACCATATACCTAGTGAATTACATTTTAGTTCATAGATACATATCAAGACTCTATCCTGTATAAATACTGCTATGGCTCTTTTCCAGGGTTAGAAACAGTAACCTTTTGATTTTCTTATAGGACCATTATTCAGTGCAAGCATTTTATCCAAAAGAACAGGCTTTCCGCTATTGTTACCTCTATGGGCACTAATTCTGCCATGAAGGTCATCCCTCATGACTTCTTCAAGACATAATTATCTCCCAAAAATCCCTTCCCCAAATAACACCACACTGGCTGTCAGAAATCAAACATGTGCATTTTGGGGAAGATATAGAAACGCTATAAGCATATATATTTAGTAACAATATATAACATATGTTTGGTCTTCTACTGAAACTTTCCCTAAAGCAACTTAACTGTTTTTCTTCTATTTTTGCTTTCAAAAGTTGTATAGCTTCTTTTCCTATATTTAAGAATGTATTTAAAGTTGATGGCTATATCTTGTATAAGGTAAGATTTGGTCCTTTTTTATTACTTGGCATATAGTCCTCCAATTGTTTAAGTATTACTTAAAAGACAAAAAGAATATCCTTTTTGCCACTGAAAGGATATTCTGCAACATACATAGCACTTTTGTTGAAAACCAATTGCCCATGTGTCTCCAAATCTATTTTACAAAACACAGTGGGAAATTTGAGGTAGGGTAAGGAACAAATAATACTTAACTACATTTTTCCCCATTGTTCACACATGATTTCAGTGATAAGTAAATGGGATTATGTCTCAGTGTCAAAAGTAAAACACATAAGAAATAAGGAAATGGTACTGCTTTCAAAACACCTCATTAAATTCTCCAAAGTGTGGGAGGCCAAAACACAGGGGCCAAAGTTTAGAACATAATGAACAGCATTAAGACCCAGGGGCTAAGATTAATATTTTTACCACTAGTAATGCATACTCTTTATAGAAAGAGATAACTAAAGTGTCTGTTTCTTTTCCTTTAAAAAGTGTATTGTTTACTAATCTATCTAATATAATACCCCTTTCTATGACATCACATTCTATCTTGATTGCATTCACAGGCCTTCCCCTTGAAAACATATTTTAAGAATATATATATTTTTTTCTTTTTGGGTCACACCCGATGATGCACAGGGTCACTCCTGGCTCTGCAATCAGGAATTACCCCTGGCGGTGCTCAGGGGACCATATGGGATGCTGGGAGTCGAACCTGGGTTGGCCGTGTGCAAGGCAAATGCCCTACCCATTGTGCTATCGCTCCAGCCCCAAGAATGTCTAAAAATAACAGTAAATCTGGTTTTCTAAAAATACAATCATCTAATAATCACTTTTCACTATACTGAAATAATTAAACATGATGAAAATTATATTAATGCAGACTTATTTAGTAATAACTGACATCGATCAAAATCAGTTTTTAAAAGATACATATATGGTAAAATCCCCTCTCTCAGAGATGTGTACACTCCGTCACTCTGGAATTAAACATTAAAGGATATCCGATGGCTCTCCAGGTGGCTTCCTCTTGCCACCCGCTTTTCAGTGTATCCCCATCTGGGATGGCTGTTGCCTTGAACAAACGAAGGAAGAACGAGGGCCAAGCTGGTTGTTGATTATCGCTGTATCACTGTATCACTGTCATCCCATTGCTCATCGATTTGCTTGAGTGGGCACCAGTAATGTCCCCAATGTGAGACTTGCTGTTACTGTTTTTGGCATATCGGATATGCCATGGTTAGCTTGCCATGCTTGACTGTGCAGGTAAGATACTCTTGGGAGATTTTCAGGCTCTTCAAGAGGGGCGGAGGAATCTCACCCTGGTGGGCCACATGCAAGGCATGCAAGGCAAACGCCCTACGAGCTGTGCTATTGCTCCAGCTGGGTTGCTGATTAGCTGTCTTTTAATCATTATCTCTCCCAGCTCTCTCCAATTCTCTCTATAACTTGCTCTACAACTCTCTCCATGACTCCTCTCCAATCTTCCCATCCACTCTTACTCTCACCTCTCAGCCTTCTCTCTAATTCACAACCTTCTTCTCTATCTCTGAGTCTCTTATGTGTGTCTCTCTCCTTCAATCTTCTCTTTCTCCCCACAGCCACTCTTTTTCTTCTCTCACCACACTTCCCCACAGGATCAAAGCAATCAAAATATTTTTTCCCAGTTTTCCTGACCACCTGCAGTCCAGGAGGGCACAACAGCACTTAAGGTGTGTTTCTCCTCTCCTTAGACCTGCAACTCGATTAACATATTTAATTCTACTCCTAATATTAACCTTCTGTACAGACGCAGTAATAGACACTTTTAGGCTTATAGGTGACTCTCTTAGGGACATCTTACCACAGACTCATACTACAGTGTTCAGGCCAAATCAATCATCCCTAAGCCCAGCAGGGTCCAAATCTAGTTAATATTTTTTGGATCATGACAGAATTTATCCATAACCAAACTCTTATCTTATAGTTAAGCATTAGGGCACTTTGGCCAGGTCCATTTCAATGCCAGGGTAGCTCATAGCTCACCACTTGTCCTGGGTCCATCCAGTCCCTTGTCGGGACCCTGCTTTTGGGAATCTAGGGACTACGGCTAACTGAGGCTTAAGTTGAGAGAGCAGATGTCCAGAAGATAATTTTATCTGGAGTCAATCAAGTTATCTTTTTAACTGTCTTCTTCTATCCATACAAAAAGCAATTGCTCTGAAATTGCTAACCATGCAAAGGACAGTAAGGAGAAGAGAAAGACAATATTTACAAGTCAGAGTCTGATCAGGAGAAAAAGGTAATTGACAGGTGGAGGGCAATCGGCAATCGACAAACACAAGCTCCCAGTGGACAGGGAGGAAGTACAAACCAACATTATCCTATAATATATAAGCTCATACAATTGGCAAAACAAAGTCTAGTGTGACTTTAGGTATTTAACTACAATTACATCCAAAATAATAATTTTTCCTATTATTTATTTCCTTATGTCTATTGGTAACTTATTAGTATAAAGTATCAAAGTCTGTCTTCTATACTACCAAGTTAAATGGTTCTTATAGTTTACAATCTCAACAAACAAACAAACAGAAAAGAACAGATTTTTCTCTCACCCATAATTTATATCAATGGCCTGAATTCTAGACCAATAACCATGACAAATGAATTCAGTCAAAAATCTATGGAGTAACATAAATTGGAAGAGATATGTTTCATCAAATTCTACAGTAGTTCAGTTTCTAGTATAAAAGGAGCATATTGATGTGTGAGAAAAAATTATGCAGCCATAGAAAAAAAAGTATATATGTACCAAAATATATAGTATTTGGAATTCATAGCCTAAATAATTATTTGTATATGTTAATTCAGTCTTAAGAAAGATTAAATGTACAGTATAAAATTTCAAAATATTTAAAATTATTGTATTCTAGGACAGTTAATAAAATGTAAGTTAATAAAATAATCATTAATTCAAAATAGAAACACAGAAACCAAAATTTGCTAGTTCCCTTTCTATTTAAATTGAATAAATGGTTTTATACATAGTTTCTTCTTGCTCTCAAGACATAACTTATGTTATTTAGAATGCTCTAAATAGTTGAAAAACTCCCTATCACTTCATGAATTTCATGACACTAAAAATAAAAATTTTATAAAACTAGCATCAATAACTATAATTCAATTTATTTAGCTGCACACACTATAATGATATAGTATACTAAATTTTAGAGTGAAGTACAAATGAGCATTATAATCAACTATAATCAATGAAGTTTTTGTTGCAGGAATAGTATTTTTTTCCTAGCACAAAAAACATTGAGGGGCTGGAGCAATAGCACAGTGGATAGGGTGATTGCCTTGCAAGCGGCTGACCTGGGTTCAATTCCCAGCATGCCACATGGTCCCCTGAGCACTGTCAGGGATAATTCCTGAGTGCAGAGCCAGGAGTAACCCCTGTGCATTGCCAGGTGTCACTGAAAAAAAAAAAAAGCAAAACAAAACAATGAAACTAGTTAAAGATGTGTTATACTAAATGTTTAAATAGGAGCAAAAAAAAAAGTCTGCATCTATTTCTTTCTAAACAAATTTAAAAAATTACTAACAGGAACTTACTAATAGGAACTAGGAAAAACAGGACTGAGAAAAAATGCCAAGATTGGAGTAAAGACTAATCACAGTCCTCTCTCAAATATCTCAAATAGCATAGGAAATGCTGAAAGAGCAAAGCCGTTGACATCGAAAGAAGAACCAGAGAGAAATTCAGTTCATATCTGTATCAATTAACATATTTTGGTGAATCCCAATTTTCTTCTGCAACAGAACTTTTTCAATAGTGGTCCAACAATTGGATAAATTAAATAAACTAAGTGGGTTTGAGAACTTGAAAGGAAATACCTTACTCACAGATGATGACAACGTTACACATTCATTGATATCAGCATTTATTCTTGTGCAGGCAGATTATGTAAGAACATTAAAGCTATATTTAAGACCCAATTATTTAGTTTTCTATACATTTAAAATGATGTTTTCCCAACTAGTACTATGCCTAACTCTAACTTAATTAAATGTATTAAGTACATTTGTATAGCCAATATCCATATGGAAAATTTGATACCTTGTTTTATAATAGATGTATAATAGTTCAAAATATATAATGTTGAAACTGTAGCACTGTAACCCTGTAGCACTGTTGTCCCATTGTTCACTGATTTGCTCGAGTGGGCACCAGTAACATCTCCATTGTGAGACTTGTTACTGTTTTTGGCATATCGAATACGCCATGGGTAGCTTGCCAGGCTTTGCCATACAGGCTGTATACTTTTGGTAGCTTGCTGGGCTCTCTGAGAGGGATGGAGTAATTGAACCCGGGTCAGCTTTGTGCAAGGCAAACCCCCCACCCACGGTGCTATTGCTCCAGCTCATAATGTTAAAACATATTATATAAATATAATTAATCACCAACTGTTATAAGTAGAGGTATAAAAACAAATAGACAAACACTATAAGTTATTCCTAGAAAAATTCTATCACAGATAATAAACTATAGGTTATAGGTTTTTTTTAGTTTTTTTTTTCTTTTTGGGTCACACCTGGAGATGCATAGGGGTTACTGTGCTTTGCACTCAGGAATTACTCCTGGCAGTGCTCAGGGGACCATATGGGATGCTGGGAATCAAACCCGGGACGGCCATATGCAAGGCAAGTGCCCTGCCTGCTGTGCTATCGCTCCAGCCCCAATAAACTCCATTTTTAATAGATACTTGATAAGAGGATATTATAACACCAATAAAGGTTGACCATGACAATATATAAAATCAATGCAATTTTATAGTCAATCAAAAATAGAAGTATACAAGAAAGCTCATGAAAATGCTGAATAAAAATGATAGCAGAAGCTTTATCACACAATATTTAAAAAAATCTCAAACCTAATGAATAGTATAGTATAGTTTGGTAAGAAAAAATAATTAAATATATCCAAGTACACATAAGAATATATTATGTAATAAAGTGACATTTCAAGTCTTTGGTGGAAATCTGGCCTAACCAAAGTTTCTGGAAAAATTATATTTAGATATATAAAAAGATCCATGTTAACCAAAAACTTAATTCCAGATGGATAAAATATTTGAAAAGCAAAAGTATATTACAATCGTGATAAAATATTTAAAAATAGAAAACATATATATATACATATATATGCATACATGTCATAAAAATGACAGGTCTTATTAAACTAAGAATTTAAAACATAATGTGCAAAAGTAATTGAAGGGATTGATAATAAGTGGAATGCAATAGTTGTGATGTATATGGCAAACTAAGTTTTACTATCTTTTGTTCAAAACGTGATCACTATTTGGTAGCACCAAAAAGACAATGGGATGACAGAAGAAATGTGCTTGCCTTAGAGGCAGACAGGGGTGAAGGGTGAGAGTGATGGGAAGGAGCCGGGGGACACAGGTGCTGGGAAATGTACACTGGAGAGATGTGGGTATTGGAATACTGGATGATCATAAACAGCTTTGTAAGGATCTGTCTCACAGTGATTCAATAAAAAAGTAAAAAAAAAAAACGAAACAGTGGAGGATATAATTGGCAAAATTAGACTAAGTCATGTTGTATAGCAATAAGAATCCACTAGTTTAGGAGTAAATAACAAATTCACATAGACATTTTACAGGCTCAACAAAATGGAGTTTTTGCTTATTCCCTCGTATAACCCTCCAGAAAATAAAAAGCAAAGAAGCAACATCATTTAGTAGTCTGAATGGCCTGAGAAATATTACCTCATTGTTCATTTTGAAGCAGAACACCAGTAATTTTAGGGCGTAACTTTTTTATGAGTTAATAGTAATTTTCTTTTATTTATGAGTTAATAGTAATTTTCCCTCACTTGACAAAGAAGAAAAGAATGATTCTCTATTTACCTGCCGCTGAAAGAAAACACACCAATTATGATCTATGATCATTTGTAATTATTATCTATGTGTTTGTAATGCATAAAGCTGAGAAATTTCAAAAAGGATTAGATCCAAGTGGTTAATAAAGGTAGGGAAACATGACCAACAACCCTGTAGCTATTAAATACAGTAATATAGCATTTAGATAAGATTGGTGCATGCCTACAAAGCAGTAGTATTCTCTGTAGGTTATAGGACAAAGCCTCATTTTACCACTGCTGGGAGAGTGGAAATACAAAATTTGGAAAAAAACTTGCTTATGACACAACTTAAATTCCACACTATTGGGGCTGGAGAGATAGCACAGCGGGTAGGGCGTTTGCCTTGCTCGCGGCCGACCCGGGTTCAAATCCCAGCATCCCATATGGTCCCCTGAGCACGGCCAGGGGTAAATCCTGAGTGCAGAGCCAGGAGTAACCCCTGTGCATGGCCAGGTGTGACCCAAAAAGCAAAAAAAAAAAAAAAAAAAATTCCACACTATTTACTATTTTTTACAAACTACTTCTTTAATATATTAAAAATGTAGCACTGTAGCACTCTAGAATTGTCATCCCGGTGTTCATCACTTTGCTTGAGCAACACCAGTAATATCTCCATTGTGATTTGTTACTGTTTTTGGCATATTGAATACACCACAGGTAGCTTGCCATTCTCTGCGGTTCGGGTGGGATACTCTTGGTAGCTTGCCAGGCTCTCTGAGAGGGACGAGGAATGGAGGAATCAAACCTGGGTCAGTTGAGTATAAGGTGAAATGTTGTGCTAAGTAAAAACAAATATTTGTATAAGATTCATAATAAAAGCAGCAACCAT
Organism: Sorex araneus; assembly: GCF_027595985.1. Lineage (NCBI taxonomy): Eukaryota > Metazoa > Chordata > Mammalia > Eulipotyphla > Soricidae > Sorex > Sorex araneus. Next base: position 114,917,345 of record NC_073303.1, on the reverse strand, counting down.
AATGACTAGCAGTTCATGTTAAATTATGGTTATTTAGAAGAATATCCATTTCCTTTGTCATTTTTATATTTCATTTTTATATTTATTGGTTGAAATAGTGATCTAGTCGTAAATTAAAAATAGGCAGCAAGTCACAAAGTACTATCTTATATAACATAAATATTAAAAAAAGAAGGAAGAAAAAGATTCTGAATGAGTGAAGTGAAGCAATGAATGTGAGGATGTATAAACATAAAAGCATAAAATAATAATTCTAGACTTGTCTAAGATTTTTTTGTTGCACAAACGATTGCTTAAATACCAGATGATAAACAAAAGTTAAGGAATCTATCTCAACAAAACATTTTTTAGGAGGTTTGATGGTTTGATAGAAATGACATCTTTATTATTAAATATGCAGAGTAGAGAATGTAAGGTTTATAACTACCTTTGAACTTAAATTAGGGTCAAATGCTTATGAATAAAAGTTTGAAATAAGTCAAACTTTTGTGCAATTTTATCCTTCATTTCCCCACCTCCCCCATAACTAGGATTCTCTGGCATTACCTTGACTACCCTAATAATGCTTGCAGTCTGGAGATGATGATAAGCGTTCTTTGGGAGAAGCAGACACATTGTTCTCTATTACCTCCGTTAGGCCACAGTGAAGGTTAAGAACACTTCTGCCCTAATAAGCATGTATCTAGGCAGCAGTATTAGCCAGGAAAATTAGCATAGTGGAGTCATCCTCTACTGCTAGCCTCCTTGATCACTTACCATTCACACTCACTCAGGTCCCCAGGATATTTCTCTGCCCTAACTACGAGACTATGTATAAACTAATATGTCACTTGGTCCCTGCTGGGCATGAAAGCAGATCTCCCTACTCCCTCTCTTTGAAGATATTATTGGCCAGATTTTGCAAGTGGCCATCCTTCCCAGCTTAAGTTGCTTCATTGCCAATACATCCCCTCTTCCAGTGTATTGTTCCCATATGTTTTCTAGGATGAAATATACACAGATTGGCATAAATATATTGTTCTGGCATATGGTTGAATTGCTAATGACATATGTAATTTAAGGACTGAATAACTATTTTTCATTTCTACAGTGGAATTGGCAATTCTGAACTCATCTGAAGTCATATAATTAATGATTTTAAAGTTCTGAGAAAAATAATAGAGCTTTGGGTATGGAGGGAGTGCGTTGCATTCAGCTGATTTAGATTGAATCCCTTGTAACCCTCATAGTCCTTCCAGCACCTTCAGGAGTGATGCTTGAGCACAGAGACAGAACCAAACCCAGAAAACAGCTAGGTCCTCTGTGTCTCCCAAAAACTGTAATAATAAGAAAAATAATGATATTTTTATTTCTTGAAATAAAAATAATGAGTTTTACTTTTGTTTCTTCAAAGAAAAATAATGAAATCACATTTCTTTATTGAAATTATTATTATTTCAAGAAAGTACTATGTTTTCTTGAAACTTTTGTTTAAAAATTTTAGGCTACCTAATAAAAACAGATGGCTTTATCAAAATATAAAACTTTAGCTGTACAATTGTGTTGAGATGAATTTAACTATTTAAACCATGATTGTAGAAATAATATAAATCCCCTTAAATAATTCAGCCATCTTAATTTTCTCACATACACCTCATGTAAGCTGAATTAAGTATTTAACTTGCTGTGTCTCAATCACTTCAGTTTTACAATAGGAATATAACATCTGTCTGCTATTTGATTACATGATTTGATGCATTTGATTCCAATGGTACATAAATACACAATAAAGAATGTTATTATTGATATTTCTTCTACAAATACATATGGTTGAAAAATAATAATATTATAATGTTTGGTTATATAAAAAAGTAAATAATTTCCCTATTAAATGTCACTAGATATATGAAGAGATTGTAAAATACAGAGTCTCCTGCCCCCACACCTGGCTGTCTTCACTGGGGCCCCTCCGAGGGGGGTGGGTTGAGTTTCCCTCCTTGCCCTAAGGCTGAAAATCTCTGGAACTCAGCCACAGCCATTTTCTTTTTTTTTTCTTTTTGGGTCACACCTGGCGATGCACAGGGGTTACTCCTGGCTCTGCACTCAGGAATTACCCCTGGTGGTGCTCAGGGGACCATATGGGATGCTGGGAATTGAACCGGGGTTGGCCAAGTGCAAGACAAACGCCCTACCCGCTGTGCTATTGCTCCAGCCCCCAGCCACAGCCATTTCAAGGCCACTCTCCACACGCTCGAACAAGCCTCACACATGAAGGAACTGGCAGAGAAACCTAGGTGTCTGGGACCCAGGGCTGACATCTCCAAGCCTGTTCAGATAAGGACTGGGCCTTCTCCATCCAGATCCCTCTTTTTCCAGTAACTAGGCAGTTACACCCAACAAACTCCCCGCCTCCCCCCCTTGTAATCCCATCATAGCAAATATAGTCTCAAAACCTCTTTTATGTCTAGTTCTCCCTCTCGGAGAACCAGGCAAGCTACTGAGACTATCCCACCCACACGGCAGAGCCTGGCAAGCTTTCCATGGCATAAACAGTAACAATGATGGGTCTCATTCCCCTGACACTGAAAGAGCCTCCAATGCAACACCATTGGGAAGGACAAGTAAAGAGAGGCTGCTAAAATCGCAGGACTAGGATGAATGGAGATATTACTGGTGTCCGCTTGAGCAAATCGATGAACAATGGGATAACAGTGATAAAGATATATAAAGACTGAACATTTAAAAAACACTTTGCTGTCATCAATTTTTGGTTTGCTTACTAAATACCTAGACTATGATGTCAACAGAAAAAAAAGATGCAAAGATTTTCAAAACTGGTAGTATTTTGTGTGTATATTTATATATAATTTTTACTTTCACATGTGGATAATGAGTAAATTGAAGTTTATATTGCATCCACAACTGTGGTACCCCATGCCTTTAAAAAAAATAGGTGGGGGGCTGGAGCGATAGCACAGCGGGTAGTGCGTTTGCCTTGCACACGGCCGACCCGGGTTCGATCCCCGGCATCCCATATGGTCCCCCAAGCACCACCAGGAGTAATTTCTGAGTGCAAAGCCAGGAGTAACCCCTGAGCATCGCTGGGTGTGACCCAAAAAGCAAAAAAAAAATAGGTGGGGGGCACACCCAGTGATGCTCAGAGGTTACTCCTGGCTCTGTACTCAGGAATTACTCCTGGTGGTGCTCAGAGGACCATGGGGGATGCTAGGTATCAAACCTGGATTGGCCATGTGTAAGGGAAACACTCTACCTGTAGTACTATCACTCTGGCCCTCCCATGCCTTTTTTGAAAGTTACAGTCCCTAGATTATCTCCAGGCTTTCAACTTTTTGTTTCCCCAAGTCTCTCTAAACATATCAAGATTGTAATATTGCATAATGTAATATTTTATAATATATTCCATTATATCCTCATGCAATGTGACATTGCATAAGATATTACCAACAAATTCATCATCACATCTATGTTCTGCAGGAAGATAATGATACAATACTCTTTCCCATTCCAAAAGTATTTTGATTGATTTCTATATGGTGTTTTAACTTTGGACTCTACTCAAAGCTACTAATATTTAACCACAACCACATGCAAGATAAGGAATAGGCCATTAACATATTCTTAGAAGCATAGGATATGACAAATTTAGGTTTCAGGCTTATTTATTTCACTGGGCAAGCTCTCGGTGCTAGAGATCAGACCCAGAGCCTCACACATAAGATAAACAAGTCAGGCATTCTATCCTGAGTAACATCCTAGCCCCATACTCCTTAAATGCCTATAACCCTCTGGAGTTATATTTTACACATCTCACTAATGTACTAAGAATTAAAGAGTTGCAAAATCACTCAATAATTTTGTTAATGCAAAAAATAAAAACCATCAACAGGACCGTGTAACCACTGCATTCACCTTATCTCTGCAGATTAAAAGCACAACTTAAAAATTCAATGGCCCCTAAATAGTTTCATGCTTGTCCCAAAGACCTCATTCCTACCATTGAGATACGAAAAAAGTCACCCTTAAAACCATCTCCATCATACAATTTTTTAGGGAACACATATAGGACGAATGAATTTACCTTGACTTAACCTTGTTCAGTGAAATAAAGAAGCCTGAAACCTAAATTCGTCATATCCTATGCCTCCAAGAATATGTTAATGGCCTAGTCCTTATCTTGCATGTGATTGTGGTTAACTACTAGTAGCTTTGAGTTGAGCCCAAAGTTAAAACACAGGTTGTCATTATGCTGTTTGCAAGACTTATTTTTGCATTGTCATCAGGTTTTGTTTTGGCTTTGTGAATATTTAGTATTTTAAGCCAATTTATACCAAACATTCACAAAACCAAAACAAAACTGGTGACAGCAGTGGATAGGGCATTTGCCTTGCACATGGCCGACCCGGGTTTGACCCGGGTTCGATTTCTCTGTCCCTCTCGAGAGCTGGCAAGCTACCGAGAGTATCTGACCACACAGCAGAGCCTGGCAAGCTACCCCTGGCGTAGTCGATATGCCAATAACAGTAACAACAAGTCTCACAATGGAGATGTTACAGGTCCCTGCTTGAGCAAATTGATGAACAATGGGATAACAGTGCTACAGTACTTCTATAAGGTATGCATAAGAATTAGAATACAATAACAAACGAAACAACCCAAAGTACTTATACTCAGAGTGGCTACAACAAGCAAGTGTTCTTATTTATAAAATATATAATAAATGTTTCAGCACTTGATATTCTCATTGTATTTAGTGAACTAACGTAGCAAGAATATCGTAATATACATGGCTCTTAATAGTTATCAATTACTCTTTTAATCCTGTTTAGGCTTTCTAAGATGAATATAGAAATGGACACCCCTTACAAATAATGTTCTGCTAATGGATGCTAATAGTTGGAAAAATCATTTTTGCCTTTTTTAAAATATGTATTTGGACTGATGATATAATAAACAAATGAGCAAAACTAATATTTCAATGCAATTAGGGGAAAGAGATGATTGTGTTATTCCTTTTTAGCAGGCATGCAGTATGCCATTAAAACAATAATTTTTGAATACTTATTAAACTCTTGTGAATTGGTATGGCTCTGAACTCTTATTTTTCAAATGCAGATACTAGTTTAAAGACTCACTGCTAAACTCAAAGTGTACATGGTAAATTATATTCAACATGTTACTATATATATGTATATATGTGTGTAGACATATACACATATACATACTAATAAGTTCTGTGTAATTATAAATTATAATAAAAAATTAAAAGTAAACCTAATTGAAAATTTTATTTATTTACAATGAACTGGAACAATAGCACAGCGAGAAGGGAGTCTGCCTTGCACGTGGCCGACCTGGATTCAATTACTGGGTCCCTCTTAGAGAGCTCAGCAAGCTACCTAGAGTATCCCACCCGCATGGCAGAGTCTGACAAGCTACCAGTAGCTTACTGATATGCCAAAAACAGTAACAAAAAATCTCACAATGGAGACATTAATGCTGCCCGCTTGAGCAAATCGATGAACAGCGGCATGAGAGTGCTATATTTATTTACAATAACACATATATTTTCTTTTCAATATTTGTGCCTCTTTTATGTTTTCAGATAAGTACTATACAGAGTGTATAGAAATAAAAAAAATCTATAGTTCCATGGATTAATACTGAAGTTCTAAAAATAATTATAGACCATCCAGTCAATCATATATTCTTTTATATCCACAGACAATTATTTGGCCTTCCATTCAATAGTATAGTCTGGGAATAGTTATGCCCTATTCTTATTTTTTGAGCACTGGATTTCTTTCCATATTAGAGGGGATAAGTGCCAATCTGAACAATGGGGATTGCCAATCTTCCTTCCCACCCACGTACAGCCAGAGAAGCCCAGCTTTTAATCTTTTTCTTTTTCTGTTTTGAGATTCTAAACAGGACACTTCATTTGAAATCCTTTTTTCTTTAAAATCAGGTTTCAACAATTAACCTTATACTAAATTAAAGTAGAATGAAATCAAAAGTCATTGAAACAACAACTGCCAGAGCAAAAATAACAGAAATATACTAGTATACAATATCAATCAAAGCAATAAAGGATTCATAAACATGAGACATAAAATTGACAAAACTCTAGCCGGTTCACTAAAGTAAAAGAAAGAGAAAATTCTATATATGTTTATAAATAAAAATTCAAAAATACAGAAATATCACAGAAATAAAAGTATCAAGGGAGCTTAATATAAGCTATTGTATGATACTAGATTGGAAAATATATATTTTTAAAAGGGTGAAATTTCATTATCTTTCAATACTCCAACAGTCTACTATAAAGAAACAGAAAATTGAGCAGGGCAATTATAAGCCAGTACACTGAAATAGCAATCTAAAATTTTTCCCAAATCTAAAGCCCAATTACAGATGGGCCACCAGTAAGTTTTATTAAATTTCAAACATAATCTACTACTACATTTTTTCTCAAAGTTCTTCCTATAAGTTGAATAAAAATAATTCTTCCCATTTCTATGAATCCAATATCACCAATACCAAAAGAACATGGAGACATCATATAAAGAGGAAAATCACAGACCCATGAAAAGAACCCATGATAAATATAGATACAAAAACCTCAACAAAATCTTGTTGTACTAAATTCAACAGTATTTTTAATGAATTGTACCTCATTCTATGAGAGATTTACAGCATGAATGCTAGAAATATTTGATGTACTCAAATCAGTTACTGTGGAAACATCAAAAGTATAAAACTAGTATTATATTAGTAGAAACATAGAAAGCTTGCGGTAACTTGTAACATATGTTTATCATTGGAAAAGATTGACAAATTAGGAGGAACTTAACCTTAACCAACTAAGGCCATATGCCACAAACTCATAGCTAAAATCATATTCAAGGGTGGAAAAAATTAAAGCTTTTCCTCTATGATAAGACAGAAGAGAAATAAGTGGACTCTTACAACTATGACTCAATTATTATTAAAATTCCCTGTCATAAAAATGAGGGAGGTAAAATAAATGAAAGAATTTCAGTTGGAAAATAATATATCCTATCATTACTTGCAGGTTACATTATACTATTCATAGAAAACCCTAAAAAATACATTAAATGTCTTGAAACAATAAAACTGTAGTGGCTGACTACAGTATATAAATGTTGGCTGCATTTCCTTTTATTCTTTCTCTCCTTTGTTTGGGGACCATGTGTGACTGTGCTCTGGGAATACTCCTAAATCTATACTGAAGGATCAGCCCTGGAGGCCTGGGGAACTATATGGGGTGCCAGGTATTTCTAATACCAGCTCAGCTGCATGCAAGGCAAGTAAATGTCTTACCCACTGTACTATGCAAAAAAAAAAAGAGAAGATAACAAATTTTTTCAATGTTATTATTAACACATTTTAAAAATCAAATAAATTGGAATCAACTTAGCAGAGATGTCAATAAAAGACTTACATAACAAAAATTACAAGTAGAAGACACAAGGTAATGGAACAAAGAGACAAAGCTCGTGGACTGGAAGAAATAACATTGCCAACGTGCCAGATTTTCCTCCAGCAAAATCTACACTAAACACAATTGATATCATAATCTATATAGAATTATTCAAGGAAATAGAATAAAATTGCTGATGTGCCCATGGGACAACAAAAGTCACCAAATTCAGCAATCCTACTGAGGGAACAAAGAGTTGAATTGTCATAATTTAAGATTTTAAACTATAATCATAGCTATGGCAATTAATCTCCAGTATAATATCAAAATTATGTAATTATTTAAGTTATATGATTATGTAATTATAATTTCATAATTAAAATTATTAAAACAAATTGGTCGCAGCATCCAAGTATAGCTCACCCCCTAAAAGACCTAATGATTTAAAGATAAAAATACATCACATAACTCTGTCTACAAAAAAATAAATAAAATAAGAAAGAAAGAAATGAATGGAAGGTTCTGGGTTTATAACTTGGCACTAGAACTCTAATTTGTTCTAAAATCTCTCATGTATGAGATTCTACTTTAGTTGCATCACCAACTACACACACATACACACACACACCTGCACACAGGCAGAGATCAGAAATGATGAACAAACACTTCTTAAAAGAAGACATACAGATAGTCAACAGCATTATCACTGTCAGTGACATATTAATTAAAATGAAATGGGCTACAATAAATATGGTTTATATGAAAAGAATATAAACAAGTATAGATACAGGCATCTATAAAACTAAACCCTCTTACACCTTTGGTGAGAATACAAAGCTGATCCCTTCTCTATGAGAAACAGTATGGAATTTTCTCAAAGTTTTAAAAATAGATACACTATATTACCTAACAGTCCCATTCCTATGTCCACACAGGGTAGAAAAACAATGATTCAAAGAAGTACATTCACTGTACTTCTTTTTACAACAAACAAGGTATAAAAATAAGACATATGCTCAATGATAGAATAAAGAATAAGGAAAATCATACTATGAATATAGAGCAGGGACTGGGTCGATAGCACAGTGTGTGGAGCATTTGCCTTGCACACAGCCGACCCAGATTTGATTCCCAGCATCCCATTTGGGCCTCCAAGAACTGCCAGGAGTAATTCCTGAGTGCGTGAGCCAGGAGTAATCCCTGTGCAATGACGGGTGTGACACACACACACAAAAAAACTATGTATACAGAGCAGAATACTACTTATTATAAGAAAAGATAAACTCTCGCCACTTACATTTAAAAAAATGAAACTGGGTTCTTATCTCACACCTTACGCAAAAATGAATTCAAAATGGTCCAAATATCTTGAGATCAGACAAGAACCATACAATATGTTGAGAAAAATATTGTCAGAAGCCTCCAAGATTTATATCTCAAAGGCATTTTTAATATTATGGTTTCATTGGTAAAAGTAGCGAAAACAAAGAAGCAGTACTATATCAAATTTATTTCTGCAAAATAAAAGTAAAATATGGGGCAAAACTAAGAGGCACACCGAATGGGAGAAGGAACAGATAAATGGGGTAGTCTCCAAGATATATAAAGTACTTGCAAAGATAATACAAATTACAAAAACTATCAAAAAGGGGAATAGAAAAAGAACAGACAATTCTCTGAAGAAGATATGGAGGTGAACAATAGACACATGAAAACCTGCTGACAATCACTTCTTTTCAGAGTAATTGAAATCAAGATGACAATGAGATATCAACCCACACCAGTGAGAATGGCACTTATCTAAAATGAAATGAAACAAAACTGGGTATCATCTATTGTGGCCAGGATATAGTGAAAAAGGAACTCCTACTCACTACTGGTGGGAATTTTGTCTGATTCAATACCTATGGAAATCAGTGTGAATATTTCTTAGCAAAGGAAGAAAAGAATCGTCACACAGTCCAACAATCTCACTTCTTGGTATCTACACAAAAGCATTCATTCTAAAAAAATATATGCACACTTTTATCAATAGTAGCACTTAGTACAATGGCTAGGCATATGGAATCAAACTAAGGCCTAGTGACAGATATAGTGAAAACGTGGCATATATGTACGTAATTAAATATTATGCAACTGCTGTGGATGATAAAATAATGCAATTAACTGAAACATGGAGAGAACTGGAAGATATCATGTTAAACAAAGTAAGTCAGAAAAAAGTGCAGATTTCAGATAGTCTTATCTGTTATATATAATAATAGAGCAAAAGTAAAGCAAGTGATCAAATGTGGGCTACCTAGATTACTCTTCTTTCCTATATTGTAGACATGAGAAGCACAGGAAGGCAAGTAGATTTAGGAAGCATGCAGGAGGTTACAGGGACAGGTGTCAGGGTTCACAGGTGGTATGTAATGTGGTAAAGAAATATGTCTAAATTACAGATCCAGCAACTGTATAAGCATAGGACCCAAACCACGAAAACCAAACTTGAAAACACACCTATTTAGGGGGCAGGCTGGTATGGGACAGAGCCTGTGGCAATGGTGAAGGAAAGATGTGGCTGGTAGTGGGATTGGTCTTATTTTGTTGTATTCCTGAAATTCTACATGAATTATTACAAAGCAATAAAGAGAAATTTGATTAAGAATTAAATTTGAAAACCTCCTTTAAAATTTAAGAAAAGAGGGGCCGGAGCGATAGCACAGCGGGTAGGGCGTTTGCTTTTCACGCGGCCGACCCGGGTTCGATCCCCGGCATCCCATATGGTCCTCCAAGCACCGCCAGGAGTAATTCCTGAGTGCAAAGCCAGGAGTAACCCCTGAGCATCGCTGGGTGTGACCCAAAAAGAAAAAAAAATTAAGAAAAGATATGCGATAGAAAATCTCTTTAATTTTTATGCAAGATCTATATTTGATGCTAGATCACATATTGTTACAAATTATAAAATAAAGTTAATGCCCCTAGATCAACTCTTGAATGCATTGTTTTTAGGTGCTCCATTTAGAACCAGACAAGTACTTAACAGAAAGCAAGGGACATATCAAAATCACTTGTAGTATGCGAAGTTGTAGAATCTATCTGCATATCAATATTTGAAACCTCTAAAGTATTTATCCTGCTTCAGGACTGAACTCAGGTTTAAAGGACAGAAAATACAAAAATGTAATTTTTAGAATATAAACATAAATTAAGATTTTGTGGATATGTATTTAAACTACTAGATTATAAAATCTATTTTATTTATTAATATGTACTGAATAATAATTGAACACCTGCTATGGCAAATCAAGGGGTTAATAGTAAGACATAAGGCTGAGCTGAATATGACTTACATTCACCTAGTTCTAGGATATATATATATATGTTTTTTTAGGTAGGTGGATTTAAGAAAACAAAAAAAAAATAGTGTATTTGCCTTGCACGCAGCTGACCCAGGTTCAATTCCTTTGTCCCTCTCGGAGAGCCCAGCAAGCTACCGAGAGTATCTTGCCCACATGGCAGAGTCTGGCAAGCTACTCTTGGCATATTCAATATGCCAAAAACAGTAACAAGAAGTCTCACAATGGAGACATTACTGGTGCCCACTCAAAGCAAATCTATGAACAACGGAATGACAGTACTACAACAGCAACAGACAGTGTTTTAGAGTAGCATTGATGCAGTGGTGAGTTAAAATTAGAAAGACTCTCGATAGCCTTTACTACTGAAATGTATGAAGTAAATTGTTGGGTTTGAGAAGATAACTAATTTAATAAAATGGTACTCTAGGTTGAGAGAAAATTATGGTAAAGAAAACTTAAAAATAATATCTACAGAGATTTTGATTTTACCTAAAGTATGGAAACATTTCTGTAAGAATATAATATTCCCTCCTCTTTTCTGCTGCTGGAAGATCATGAGCAGCAATATTAAGAAGCCTGGAAGAGATCAGACTGAATGAAGAAAAGAAAAGTTAAAGAACTACTAATTAAGAAACTCCTGAGTTGATCTCATCTCTGAGGAAATTTGCATATAAACTGTTGGGTACCATTTTCTCTATTAAAAGATTTTACTTTTCCAGAGAAATATAATACCTGCCTGCTCTTTCTATAATCAACAACATGTTCCTTAGCTGATGATTAGATTATCAAGCAATCAATCAATCTAATTTCTTTAGTGAAAAACTAAACAGAAAGAGAGTAAAAAATTGTTAACCGCACTGCCCTCAATGTACCTACAACTCTTGCAGCAAAAGTGAGAGATCTGAAAAAAGATCCACATAAACCTGCCCCTGCCTGAGCAGTAACAAGTGAATTTTTTTAACAATTAACAAATCTTTGTCATAGTACTGATTTCAATGATTATTAGAGATTCTAAAAATTTAAACAACTATCAGTTTTCTGAAAGGTAAGCTTCCTATGGTGAATAAAAGACAAAATCAAAAGGAATATAGAGATACTGTATTCATGTAATCATTTTAAGGAGAAAAGAAGATAAAATAAGGAGAGATAAACATGTTTTAGAAATGTTCAACATAAGCTAAACGTTCCTAAGTTTGGCTACTTAGTTTTATTTATTGAGGATAGATAGGGAGTTTGAATGGAAAAGAAAGAAATTTAAAATTATAATCAGACTGTTCTTTTTAACTTGTTCAAACTGATATTTATACAGATTTCCTGAACTATTCAAATGAGTTTAGTACCAAATTTTGTCTCAGTTAAAAATATAGAATGCATGTGCCTTATCTCCTTGACAACATTCATTTCCATGTCTCCAGATACAAAGACATGGTAAGCCAGGATTTACAAATAAAATGTCTGATCAAAAATTATTTTATAAGAAAATTTTAAATAATCATTGTTTAACTGTTAAGTACTGATTTTTACAATAGAAATAATATATTCAAGTAATATAATGTACCTGCCTACAGTCTTTTTACATGTTTTATCTTTTAAAGATTAGACCTCAATTGGATTTATTAACATTTAAATTATTTTTATCAGAATATCAAATTTGCATTTATAATATGTATGTTTAGTGTCTAAATTTATTGTTCTACTTGACTTTAATCAAGTTTCATCAGGTATCAAAGACATTCACAATTATATGATGCTTGTATCGATCTCCTGCAAATGGAACTAGAAAAAAACTTTATTATATTAATAAATTTAATCATCCACTCATATTATTATAATTATTGATGTGAGAAATAATAATTAAATCCATTTGTAATCATTGATTTACATAGAATTAGATAATCTAAGCACTTATGCCATGTATTTGGTATTAAAGAATCACTAATTGATTATTACAAACTCAGTTCCCTTGGATATCTTCATAATTTGGTCCTTTATTTTTATTTAAAACATTTTATGGGGCTGCAGTGATACACAGCGGGTAGAGCATTTACTTTGCATTCGGCCGACCCGGGTTTGATTCCCAGCATACCATATGGTCCCCTGAGCACCACCAGGGGTAATTCCTGAATGCAGAGCCAGGAGTGACCCCTGTGCATCGCTGGGTGTGACCCAAAAAGCAAAAAGAAACAACAACAATAACCATTTTATTATTAGTTAATTTGTTGGGGAGGAAAAAATTCAAGTTTATATGTGTTCTTGGAAAGACTAGGAGTTCAGAATGGCTAAAGTATTTGAACAGTGTAAAGAAAAGAGATGAGGTATGCACAATTGGCATAGTTCAAAGAGAAAAAACTAATTTAAAGAAAAGTGAAATCAGCATTTTTTTGTTAATTCAGAGGAAAGTGTTTTGTTGTAATACATTCTTTGTGTTCTGGGAAATTTCAATTTTGTAGCGGCAATTAAACTTGAATTTCTAAGTATTCTCTGGTGGTATTAAGATAACATATTTCCTATAGTAGCAATTTATCATTACCTTTGTAGTTAACCTTGAAGCCCACAGATCCAACGCTCTCGTCTGTTTGAAGGTGCAGCCACATTTGGCTGCTCATGCTCACGATCAAGTCGGGCACAAAGCTTCCGGTGAGCCTGAGAAATGCATGCACAAAGAAAGATTAGGAAGGGCCCTTCTGCAGGAAAAGCATGAGACAGATTTGCTTCTCTGTACTTTCGCAGCTTAAAACAAGTTTTACAAAGTTTATAAGACTCTGTATTGAAGCAACGATACGGTTTAGTGACCAGGGTTCAAACTAAACAGGTTATCTTTGATGTGTTTATGCGGGTTAGGTCTTTCACATCCTAGAGGCGAGACACTAAACGTGAGACCACTGGAAACCTTTAAATCACCTTTCTAAACTGAAAAAGAAAAGGAGGGTCTTAAAAGAATCTTCAGTATCATTAAGTAACAGCAAGAATGTACTGCTTTTTAACCTTGCAAGCCTCACAAAACTTTGTTTTTAAAATGCCAAACATAGATGAGTGGGTAATATTGATATTAGGACAGTCATGTCATGTACATTTTGTCATGAACCTGTTGAAGAACATGACACAATTTTGATGGGCACCACTGACTCTATGCATGAACATGTTTATTCAGTAAAATTCAATGTCATTACCTTAACAAGAGATTGCACTTCATATATCTGACATTAATTGATATTTTAGTTCCAAAGCTAAAGCAACATCAAAGTTCATATAATAGAGGAAAGCACATGGAAAATATGACCTTAGAGGGGGAAAGCTATTGAAGAATTTAACAAAGAAAAAAAAAGGATTATCTTCAAAGTAAAATATCCATGTTGACAGGAACTTCTAAACCATATACTAAGAAGAAGAAGGAAGTCAAAATATGTGTCTACAAATGCTGGAGAATGCTGAACTGTTCTATCCAGTCCTTCAAACTCTGATTATTTTTGGCTAGTAAGTAAAGAATAACTAACACATACAGGCTAGTGTACACCTTTCCTACCTCATTCTCTTTGTTGGCCACAATTCTATATATAGCACCAACTCATTGTTAATATAAGGATAAATTATCTATCTATCTATCTATCTATCTATCTATCTATCTATCTATCCATCCAAATCTCATGAACAGTCAAACTGAATAATTCCCTTATGCCAAAGGGTAAATCTGTTCTTCCCTCTAGCATTTATTTAAAAAAATAAAACCCTTAAAATTGTAAACATCTATTTATCTCAGATAATAGCAATTGTGTTAAAAAGTAAGTAAGTTCATTTTGTATTCCATGTACATCTTTTTTGAGGTCTTAGAGTCATTTCTCTAATATGTCATCTCTTGGGCCAGAGCAGTAGTACAGCGGGTGGGACATTTGCCTTGTACCCAGACGACCTGGGTTCAATCCCAGGCATCCCATATGGTCCCCTGAATAGCATTAGGAGTAATTATTGAGTGTAGAGCCAGGAGTAACTTCTGAGCATCGCTGGGTGTACCCAAAAAAGACACACAAACACAAAAGTCATCTCTTTAAAATAACAGGGCCAGAGGCTTGAGTGATAGCACAGTAGGTAGGGGGTTTGCCTTGCACGAAACTGACTCAGGTGTGATTTCCAGCATCTCATATGGTCCCCTGAGCACTGACAGGGATAATTCCTGAGTGCAGCACCAGGAATAAACCCTGTGCATCGCTCATTGTCACCCAAAAAGCAAAATAAATAAATAAATAAATAAGCAAGAAGGGCCAGAAGGATAGTACAATAAGTAGGTAGGGCACTTGCTCTGCACCTGGCCAAACTGGTTTGATTTAATTTT
This sequence comes from Sorex araneus, assembly GCF_027595985.1. Lineage (NCBI taxonomy): Eukaryota > Metazoa > Chordata > Mammalia > Eulipotyphla > Soricidae > Sorex > Sorex araneus. The sequence goes on along the minus strand of NC_073303.1, from coordinate 114,902,233 downwards.
AGCATCCCACAGAGTCCCCAAAGTCTCATCAGTAGGGACCCTTGAGAAGAGAGCCAGGAGTAAACTCTGAGTACTGCTGGGTGTGCCACTCCCTCTAAAAACTGTGACTATCAAGGAAATTATGCACCATGTCCCTGATTTGATGGAAGTTGACATCTGGGCACAGAGTCCAGAAACATGCCACATGCTAAAAGGCTAGAGGGCCCTTTGGTTGAAGATAATGAATGTGTATGCACAGCTTATATCTGCCCAACTGTATATTAGGTTTTCTTACGTTTTTAATTGTCTTATCATTGCTGGGAAACCCATTATGATTTCGTTTAATGTTTATTCAATATTAAAACTTTCATTATTTTCTATATTTTGTGGAGAGATAACTTTGTTAGTAGGAGATGCATATTCTTATATCTCCCAACAGTTTGATGATAAGGCTGGAATACAAATGGAGGTTCTAATTAAATGCACTAGCAAGAGATCTGATGACCTTACAGAGCTGCATAAGAGAACCTGTGTTATAAAAGAGGCTCCCTTCCACTGTTCTGCTTTTGGAAATATGAGCTAGATGAACTACTCTCTCCAAGGTCAATGTTTTATTACCATGCAATCATGTTTAAATTGGGTCCTAAAATCCCATTGGGATGATGATGATCTTTGATGGTATAAAAATAGGGGAAACCAGGATTGCTACCCACGGATATTTCACTTAAACAATTTGTGTATCCAATACGTGCCTATGGAATATGGATGAGAATCCAGACTATTAGAATTTGAAAGATTTTAGATGGCCTCACTGCCCAATAACTTAATTCCTGGTATTTATTGGATGTCTACGGATCTAAGAGGAAAGTGAAACATACTTTGAATAACCAGAAGAAAGACTAAAAGGAGTGGAAAAAGAAATGTCAGGCATTAAAGGGACTTTCTCCTTCATATAACCTTTTTCTTCCTTTGACAGTGCTGCCTCTGTTCCCCTTTATTCTTCTGTCAAATAGACACCTGAAAAGAGGAAAAGTGATGACTTTTTAGGTATGTGGTTATTTTGCTATTGGGTTTTCCTATAAAGATACGGAGACAATTTCTTCAGCTGGCAATAAATTACCTGCCTGCTTTGAAGACATGCGTGTGTGTGCCCACAGCTTATCTCCAATTCCACTGTATTCTGTACTACAGATTCTGATTCTAAGAATCCCTGAAACCAGTGATTCTCAACTTTATCCTACTATGACCCTCTTTCAAGCTTGTTCCCTTCTTGTGGCTTGCCTGTTCTACCAGTTGACCCCCTGACTTGTATGCTGTGCCCCCATTTAAGTGATTTTCACTTGTGTTCTCTGTGCAATATTCTGTTGATTCACAAGGGTGGAGTAGGTGGAGGGGGGTGGTCATATGGCTCACAGTTGAGAAATGCTGCCTTTAACTATGTTCTTATATAAAGTTGACAGCACATATGGTAATTTTAAGAATTGGAAAAGAAATGAAAACAAAGTGAGTATTATATTGATACATATACCATTTTAAATCTATGTATTTATTTTCACCTCTTGAACAAATCAGCTCTTGTTGAGTACCAATGAAGCTGATGCCACCATTACCATTTGGTATTATTCATACTAAATTTTCTTTCTCTGTTTCCAGAAGCTTGCAGAGATTTTCTACAGGGTGGCTGCAATGTGCAACCCTGATTTTGGTGGTGTGCACAAGATGGTGTGTGGAATTCTGCAGCCACAGTTTCATTTGATGGAGCTAGCATTCGGGGAAGCAGAGATGATTGATAAATCTGGGAGTTATCAACTATCCAGAACCCTGCACAAACTTACCCTCCCAAAGTCCTTGAGGAACCAAGGACTTAGTAACCTCAAGTCAAGACTGTTCATAGACCTTCCTCTAAAAGCGACTTAAAAGAAACTGCAGTGGTACCTCAAGAAGAAAGGTGGATCTCCACTATTTTTCATCAGGCATGTTTTAGAGAATTTCTTGAGATAGTTTGGCATGGTTGTAAGGGCAGATAAAAAATGTTTTTCAATGTAATACACTTTGTTATGAACCCCTTTCACCACAAGGAAGGTCTTTTAAATATAAGGTAGTGGGATGGACAAGACAGTTACCCAAATATTGGCAATAGTTTTGAGTTTGGAGATTATCTAGAGATACGTGAACAAGAAAATAATTTAAAGGTTGCTGCTCTGCTAACTGCTCAGTGTAACCGAATAACATCTACTCCTGCCAATTTTTAAAAGGATAAAGGAAATGAAGAAAACTCTGCAATATTACTGTGAGAATCTGAGTGATTGAAAATGAAATCTGAGAGAAAAAAATTCCAGGGGAGGTAGACATTACAGAAACAAGAGAATTACCGGAGTGCAGATGGCAAGGGATGACAGGCATATGGTTTTCAATTGATAGATTGGCTTAATCTCAGAGAGAGCATCTAGTAAAATACACATTTAAATGACTTTTTTCTCAGGATAGCTTGGCCTTGTTTTTTTTTTTTTTCTTGGAGATACTGTGCCACTTATTCTGAAATTTCCCCTGAAGTTCCTCACTTTCCATCTGGTGATGGACCAAAATGGGTTGTTGGTATTTTGAGGAGCTTTGTACTTATTTCTTCTAAGGTTGCCACATGGATAGATTCTCTGGTGAAGTAACATGTTTCCTTACTTTCTTTTGAATCTCTTGTAAGCCTGATGGGGAGCGATCACTGGGACAAATTAAGACAACCATATTGTGTACTACATATGGGGTGTCTGGGGAACAGCCTGGAAAAAAAGGGCATCTGATTTGGTTACTGCGCACCTTCTGTGAGAAGCTGAGAGAGGCAGGCTCATAACTCCATGCTGAAAAAAGCATTCTCTGCAGAAACACATCAATGAATCATTCGGGGGACCCAGAGATATTAACGCTAGTAGTACTAAGATGTGGAACCCGTAGAAACAGTCAATCCAAAGCAATATAAGTTAGAGTCATGTGTTAAACATTGGCATTTGTTTTGAGCTCAATTAGAAAAAAAAATCAATAGATGATTATAAAGAGCACCCACCCTATAATCCAAAACCTGCCAAACTTCCAGGGGAAAATAGGGTAAATCAAATCAAAATGGTTGACCTTTGTTAAAGATCTTAAAGGAGTAAATATGTTGTTCTAATAATGTCTATAGTTTCTAATATCAAAACTATTATAACCTTGGTGTCATCCTCTGCAAACTTGTTGTTTCCCAGTGTATTTCTATCCTGCTTCTCCCTTATTATTTCTCTGGATGACAATCTAAATTTATGTTTGCATTTACTTATGCATTACTTACAGCAACGGACTACTCAAAAGTTTCAACAGTCTGTTGGTATTTCTCAACATATTTATAGAAAAACAGAATTGTGACAAATATAGCCTTTGAAAGGGCACAAGTTATTATTACAGAAAGATATAATATCGTTCAGTTAGCAAACACTTAGGCATAAGTTGGTACAATATGTTAATGTCTAGGATTCAGCCTATTTTGCAGAAGATTCATGTAGTTAAATAAACAGTTTAGTTACATCTGTAGAATCCTGGGACATTTTGGATAGAGTGTAAACAGCTTCTAAAGAGTAGAGAAAAATTATGTTGGAAACTTAAGGGAATAGCTTTGATGCTCTGATTTAGTTATATAGTCTATTTATATATCTATATATATTTATATAGATATTTAGTAATATAAGGGAAATGTATATATATGCCTCTCGGAGAGCCCAGCAAGCTGCTGAGAGTATTCTGCCCACACAGAAGAGTCTGGCAAGATTCCCGTGGCATATTCCATATTCCAAATACAATAACAATAACAGGTCTCATTCCCCTGACTCTGAAAAGAGCCTTCAATCATTGGGAAAAATGAGTAAGGAGAGGTTGCTAAAATCTCAGGGCTGGGATGAATGAAGATTTTACTGGCGCTCGCTCAAGTAAATTGATGAACAAGGGGATGACAGTGATACAGTGATATAGTCTACATAGACTCTGATGAAGTTTCTGAACTAACAACATCTACTGCCTCAGCTTTTCAGGATTCCAAGTATTTAACATACTTTTTATTTCGTTCATCAAAAAAATAAAGCTGTTACTTAGGAAAATATCTTAAAAAATGGTATTATACCACAAATAAAACACATCGTCTGTACTTTACTCTAGTACTGAAATTCTAGAAACAACAACACACTTATTTTATTTTATTTTATTTTATGTTTTGGCCATACCCGGCTGTGTCCATGGCTTACTCAGGGATCGCTCCTGGAAGGGCTTAGGAAAACCAAATGATATTTCCATGACTGAATCAAGATCAGCTGCATGTAAGATACATGCTTATCTGCTGTTCTACCTCTACAGCTTTAGTGCTTTTAAGCAGGCTTGAGTCCCTTTTCTTATTTACATATAAGAGTTGTTGTGAAAACATCAGGGAAATGCAAAATGCTCAGAATTTGTGTGTATGCCATAAAACTTGCTTCCAACTATTAGCTGATAGCAGAATAATATCAAGTATTATTATTCAGTCATAATGCGGTTCATTGGAGATCAAATCTCCTAAATCTTGTTAGTATTCTGGCATAACTTACTCAAATAGATAATCACAACTGTTCAATAGTAATTACTGACCCGATGACCCAATTTACTCATTTGTTTACAATGACATTTAACATTGTCATTGGTCATAGTCAGGATAAAAGGAATAAATGTGATTAAAAAATGTTTCATAGGTCTAAGAAATAGTATAGGGGTTTAGGTACTTGCATTGTGTACTGCTAGTGCTGCTTTGATTCCCAGCACTGCATATGTCCCCCAGGAGAGAGTCCTAAGCGCAGAGTTAGTAGTAAGCCCTGGTGACAGTTGGGTATGACCTAAATTACCCTCAAACATTTTATTTTACATTTTATGGTAACTACTGACAAAATTTTGGAAGCTCCTACATTGCCTAGAGTTAAACTATCACAGAGAGTCTAATCAAAAGTAAAATAATAAATACAGACCATTCCCTCCCGTCTGTGAGACATAAAGAAACATAATGACATAGAAAGTAAGCAAAGGCAGCAGAAGCTCTGAGCTGGTCTACAGAACTGTGCTTATCATGGTGGAGAGATGGGGGAGCTTAGGGGAGAGGGTATGGTGTTGGAACATGATATGCGAGAGACACGCTTGTGATCAGTTTGTAAATCATGGATTCTATTTTCTTAAAAAAAGATAATAAAAATTGTGATGATTTTACTACACATGCATTTACATGGAAAAATGTGTTCTAGGGCTGGGATAATAGCACAGTAGGTCAGACGCTTGTCTTCCCTATGTCCAACTCGGGTTCGATCTCCTGTGCCTCATGGTTCCTGGAGCAGCAATACGAGTGATCCCTGAACATGGGACCAGGTGTAAGACATGAACAATACTGGAAGGGGCACATAAAAATTATTCTACATAAATTTATTCATAAATATAGATTATTTATCTGTCCTGTCCTGTCTGCCTGTTGTTCATCGATTTGCTCGTGCGAGTACCAGAAACGTCTCCACTATGAGACTTGTTACTGCTTTTGGCAGCTCAAATATGCCACAGGTAGCTTGTCAGGCTTTGCCATGTGAGTAGGATACTCTCTACCGAGTAGAGCTGGCCGGGCTCTCTGAGAGAGATGCAGAAATTGAACCCGTGTCAACCACATGCAAGGTAAATGCCCTATACACTGTGCTATCACTCCAATCCAGAGATTATTTATACATATAAACATGTAAAACATATTATATATATATGTAAAACATATTCTATCCATCACACAACACTGGAAAAATAGAGGGTTTGGGTTTTGGGTTTTTAGTTTAGTTTTGTTTTGTTCTTTTGTTTGTTTCTGTGCCACATCCAGTGATGCTCAGGGGCTCCTCCTGGTTATGCACTCAAGAATTACTCCTGGTGGTACTCAGGAGGCCATATGGAACACCAGGGATTGGACCCAGGTTAAATGTGTTCAAGGAATGTGTCCTACTAGCTATACTGTCACTCTGGCCTCTAAGATTCTCTATTTGGAAAGAAATATCATGGACACTGGTAATAGATTCTTTAGTAGAAGTATAAATCCCTGCCCAAATATGGGATTTATAAAGGAAATGCATTGCGTGATTACTGCAGTATGTCACTCAAAAAGCAAGAGTCATTAAAATAGAAGACAGTAAATTTCCTACATAGACTTACCGTTTAATATATTCTATGTTTCTCCAAAATAAATAAAATGGAATTATAAGAGGTCTAGATATATATTTTTTAAACTAAGTAGGTTATCTACAAGATCATTCCTATTCTACAGAATTAATTGCTTATATAGTAAAATCAAGATAATCAGCTATATCCACCTAACTAGTAAATTAATAAAAACAAATGAAGTGTTATGCATAAAACCCTATTCATAGCAGTATTGTAATCCAAAGTTCATAAAAGAAAAATAAAAATTTCCTGACATGGAGGCAGCCTGAACTGCACCAGAGGCTGTCTTCCCTGGGGCCCTTCGAGGGGATGGGCTCCAGCTTCCCTCCCCACCCCTAGCAGAGTTCCTGACAGTCGAAGACCACCCGAACCTAGTTACAGCCATGCTCGAGGCCCCTCTCCACACGTTCGGACAGGCCTCACACATGCAGGTACCGGCAGAGGAACCCAGGTGTGTGTAATTCCATCAATGGCTAACATCCAAAAGACTTAAAAGCGAGCTCCCAGATATCTTGTAGCCCACTTCTCCCTCTGGGAGAAACTGGCAAGCTTCTGAGTGTTTCCTGCCCACATGGGACAGCCTGCCTTGCAAGCTTCCCATGGTGTATTTATATGCTAAATCCAGTAGTAAGCTGGATCTCATTCCCCTAACCCTGATAGAGCCCCCAGTGCAACATCGTTGGGAGGGCTGAGTCGAGAGAGATTTCTATGATCTCAGGGAAAGGACGAATGAGAGGTTACCGAGCCCGCTCTAAAAATCGTGTGTTCGGAGGCAGCCTGGGAGTAGGAGGGAAACTGGGGACACTGGTTGAAGAATGTGAATATGGGTGAAGAGTTTGGTGCAGGAACATTATAGGCCTGAAACTCAATAAGGAATAACTTTTGTAATTCATAGGGACTCAATTAAAAATAGATTGTAGAGATGAACATTCTCTCAGCAATATTCTTTGGCAGGCATTCCCAAGATAGTGAATAGGTAGTTTCTCCAAACAACATTTTCAGCATCCTGAATTCAGAAAATGAAGAGTTTTTGCCCAATTACTTAAGAGACTATAAATCTCTGATTAACCAAAGCTAATCTTTATAACCATTCTCTACATGTGGCTATTTTTATTGGCAAACACCTGCAGTTTTTTGTTCCACATAAGTTTGTATTATAAAAATATATAATATTTATTTTTTATGAATTCATATTTAGTATTATTTTATATAAGGTACTTATTAATGATTAGTTACAAATGTATTTTAGACAGATTAACTTGCTAAGGATGAGGATTATTCTCTACTTGTAGCAGTATACACCTGGAACTGGCATACCCCATACTTAAGAGCAATGATATTATGAAAGAGACAAGAATGAGCAACTACTGATTCAGACATAGAGAAAATACAACTCTTAGAGTTGCTTATATGTAGATGGGAATGTAAGCTGGTATAGTAACTAGGATACATTAGGGAGGTTGTTCAATAAATTGAACACAGACAGTTGGGTGTAACAGAGGAAATAAAGCCATCATCTTAGGTTGATATAACAACAGCCAGTTTGGAAGGAACCTGTATTTGAACAATTAAGGAATGAATAAAATGTGAATATACTAACAAAGGGATTCCATTAAGTCTTAGTATGAAGGAATCCTTTCTTTTGCAAGAAAATGAGTCTGCAGAGTGCAACATTATCATGCTGAACAATTTAAATAAATTACTTTTTTTGTTACAAACCACTGAAACTGGTAATAAAATATATAAAATTATTATGGAATGGAGGGTATTGCATACATTTTAGCACTCATGAATAGACAGTTATTCCTTCTTCACTAAAGAACTTAGGCTTTATATGTCTGTTTTTATTTGCTAATTCAAAGCATAGTGTATGTGGGAGTATTTCTTTCTGGTTCTTATTAAACAAACAAATGAAATTTTTACATCAAAATTTGTTTAGAAGAAGAAGATGTTTTGACTATATAAAGTATTCATCTATATTTCATTGCATATAGTTAGGGCTTTTATAAGGCTCTATGTTTATAATATTTAATATTTGGAGGAATTCTGGAATATTTAGGTCCTCTTCTTTTCTGTGTTCAATTTTTTTTCTCTGATACCATTCTTAAAGCCTACTACAGTGCAAATATTCCTGACTAAAAATAAAGAGGCAGCAACTAAACACATGAAGTTTATTTTAGATAAGTCAATTCATGAAAAAATACACAAAAAGCAAACTAAAGCAAAGCAATAGTAAACTCCTTCTTTTACCCAGCCAAATCATCAATATTTTCAAAGCAAACCAAGGACAAACATCAGTATACTTCTAATAAATACTGTAAACTTGTCAGTGTTTTATAAGACAAAGTTATAATTATAATAAAAATTCATAAATAACCATGAACCACAAAATAACTGGTTCCCTGTATTTAAGAATTGGCTACAAAAGTAAAATTTTCAAATATTATCTTAAAATCATGAGTTACTTTAACTGTTAAGTTCCAAGAGCATATATATTTTTAATTTTCCAATTGCAATCCACATACTATGCATGGCTGCATATTGTTCTTTGTCCACATGAGAAAATTGTCATTTATTTAAATATGTTTCATGGATAGATGATCAGTGGGCCTTGTTCGAATCTCTATACAGAATCTGTGTCCCACCTCTGCAAATTCATATATTCAAACTTAATTTAAAATGTAAGTTAATTTGGAAGTAGAGCTCCGAGAGCTGGAATACTGCCTTCTAAAAAGAATCACTAGAGGAATCTCTCTTTCTGCCAGAGAATGATATAAATGCTATTCAGATATGGGAGTCTTGCACCTCCACCAACTAGAAGTGTGAGCAAAATATCTCTGTTGTGTCTAAGACATTCAGTCTAATACTTTTGTTTGGGCTATTCTAAAGGCCTGAGACAGCCATTGTTACTCACGTCACACAGAGATAGTCTTAAGACAAAATTTTGTTTGAGGCATTTTAGAAGTCCAGGAGGAATGAAAAATAATCCCTGTTGTCAAGGAATTTAAAGTGATTATAAGCATGTTTCAGTGAGTAAGTGTATATATGTCAGTGTGTACAAGTATTTATGTAAAAGGAGTAGAGAAGGGCATTCATATTTCCAAAGCAGAGAAATAGAGAGAGAAACATTATTTTCTTTGTTTTTAATATAGCTAATATAATAAAATAAAGTATATTTTTCTGCTTGGTTGATTGCCTAATTCCAATTTATACTGTAGCCATAAGTCTCTAAAGTATAACCTTATAGTTTTATTTCGTATGTTCCCATTATTTCATAAGTCCATGATGTTGATTAGTCTTTAGGCACTCAGTATTAAAAGATATAATTATAGGAGAAAATTTAAATTGTATGAAATTTTTTTCAAGCAAAAATTCTGGATTACACTCTTATGAAAATTACTCAGATTTTTAAGAGTAAATTATTAAATAATTAAAATATTTTGGCAAATAACTTATCAAAGAACATGAATAAATTAACTGAGGACAATAAAATAATAAGATTGATCATAAAATTAATGAAAATTATAGCATCATTAGCACAGCGGGTAGGGGGTTTGCCTGGCAAGCTGCCCGTGGCGTATTTGATTTGTGAGTCTGAACAATAAGTCTCACAATGGAGATGTTACCGGTGCCCACTTGAGCAAATCGATAAATAATGGGATGACAGTGCTACAGTGGTATATTGTATTTAAAAATAATAATTTTGTGGCTGGAGAGATAGCACACCAGGTAGGGTTAGATTTCCAGCATCCCATATGGTCCCTGATCACCGCCAAGGGTAATTCCTGAGTACAGAGCCAGGAGTGACCCCCTGTGCATCGACAGGTGTGACCCAAAAAGCAAAACAACAAAAATAAAATAAAATTTAAAAGAAAAAGCATAGTTTATTAAAATAATATTTGATAACATATTTATTTAAAGTTATATGCAAATGTTCATATATATATATGTGTTTAAAATGAAAAACTTCAGAGAAGAGTGTTGCTACCTAAACTAACATACCTGAGTATAATACTTTACTCTGTGGAATATCAGAAGTGTATCTTTGAGAATGAAGCTATGTCTCGAGAGCCAGAACGGAATTTTTCACATTTTTCAATACATAACATTGTGTGCATGTTGAACTTATAACTAAATAAGATGTCTATGCTCATACAATATCTGATAATACTAAAAAGGTCCATGAGTATTTTAGAAAAACAGACATTTTATTGATGTATATTCACTTGATGATTCCATGTTTGTAGGATGACATTACTTTGTCCTTTCCCTCCTTGCCACAAGTAGCTTGTCCTGGTTTTTCCCGGAGTTTAGGCTTACCCCAGGCACACCCATCAAGGTGTTCCTGAATCTCTCCCATCCCTTTGTTTAGCTATAATCACTTCTCTATGCTCTCTTCCCCAAAACAGTTAATCCGCGGCTTTCCCTTAATCTGACTCTGCTAATTTTTAAAGTCAGACCTTCCTAGGATACTGAATTTATATTATATAAGTTAATATTGCCTTTCTCCTCTTCTTGTGCCTTTTGAATAATTTACTTTAAAGCTATGTCCTTTTTGTATAGACACAAGAAGACAATGTTATGCTTTTGTAACTTGGGACTTAATTGGCCTCAAATATTATTCCCTCCCGGGCATCTGCTTTCTCCACTTAAGCCTCAGTTGCCCTCAGTTTCTAGCACCCGAAAAGCAGGGTGCCGACGAGGGACGGGAAGGATCCAGGGCAAGCGGTGAGTTATGTGCTACCCTGGCATCAAGATGGGCCTGGCCAAAGTGCCTAATTCTTAACTATTAGTTAAGAGCTTTATTATAGACAAATACTGTCATGATCCAAAAGTAATGACGAGACCTAGGACCCTGCTAGGGATAGGAAAGACTGATCTGGCCTGAGCACTGTAGTCTGAGATTGAGATGGCCCCAGGAGAGCAATTCCATAAGCTTTAATGCATCTCTTATTGTGTCCATACAAAATAATTAATATTATGAATTCTTATATGTTTGCTGGCTGAGGAGAAGAGAAACACATTCATGGGACTCCGCCCTTGGGTGGATCATCCTGCTGAAAGAGAATTAAGTCCTAGGAGAAGCATCCTCTAAGGGAGAGGAACCTCAACCTGATTGATGGTGACCACACCTATGTGTATGCCCCAACCCCCTCATGCTGTGGAGATTTAACTAGGCTGTAAGAGTGGGTTGGGGGGCCAGATCCACGAGGGCCAGACCCAGAGATCCAGAGAGAGATCCAGAGCCGGGAGAGAAGCAGGCAGAGAGAATGAAATAAACTGATCGAGCAACCAGTCTGGCCTTCTTCCTTCCATCACCTGCCCTTGACCGACAGAACACACAGCGGTTCCGGGGCACCAAATGTGGGCGGTGAGACAGAGCCACCCAGAGAGACCTCGAGTGTGCGCGCCCCTCGGCGAGCTTTAGTTTTTTACACATGATGAATGGTTACTGTTAATGAAAAAAAGGAAAAATGCAGCATGTGACAGAAACAAAGGCTGGAAATTGAAGGTTAGTCACATGACTGCCAAACTGTGCCTGTTTGATGTTGCACTTGAGTGACAGGTGGATGAATAATCAACATTGTCTGCCTTTGCTATGCAGAAAAAATAAGAAATAAAGGTGCCTTCAGTCCCTCAACTGTAATACCATCACTGTGAGTTCCCTAAGATGTTTTCCTTCCATGTCCAATATCAGGTAAATGTATTTAAACATGTGAAATAGCACACGTGAAACAATTGGTGAAAATGTTAAAGTTCCTTTACACATATTACAAATATAAAATTATTGTAAACACTAAAACATTGCAAGAGAGTCTCTTGCCCATAATCCTGGCTGTCTTCCCTAGGGCCCCTAGGAGGGGATGGGCTCCAGCTTCCCTCCCTGCCCTGAGCAGAACTCCCAGCAGCTGAAGACCACCAGAACCTAGCTACAGCCATGCTCGAGGCCCTCTCCACACGTTCGGACAAGCCTTATGCATGAAGGTACTGGCAGAGGAACCCAGGTGTGTGTAATCCCATCAATGATTAACAATCAGAGACTTCAAAGCAAGCTCCCAGAAGTGATATCTTATAACCTACTTCTCTCTGAGAGAAACTAGCAAGCTACTGAGAGTTTCCTGCCCACATGAGACAGCCTTGCAAGCTTCCCATGGTGTATTCATATGCTAAATCCAGTAACAAGCTGGATCTCATTCCCCTAACCCTGAAAGAGCAGAGCTTCCAATGCTGCATTATTGGGAAGGCCGAGTTGAGAGAGGCTTCTAAAATCTCAGGGATAGGAGGAATGGAGAGGTTACTGAGCCCACTCGAGAAATTGACGATCAACGGGATTTCGTAATTCGTGTGCTAAAACATTGCAGTATTTTGGGCTGGAGAGATATCACAGCACCCCCAAAATTCTCCCAAGTCTAGCAAGGAGTGATCCTGGAGCAGAAGTAAGAGTAAGCCCTTATTACTGCCGGGTGTTGCCCCCCAACAAACCAATCAAACAAAAACAGCATTTATTTTAAAACAATTAGTTCAAATCTGCTATGTAAATTATTAGGAGGTCGATCTCCTACTCTGATCTCTATTAACACCTGCCACTATACTACCATGGAGTTCAGAAGAATGAAAAAATGTTACTTCAAGGCTTAAAGAAAGAAAAGTTCTCTAAGTAATTCAACTGGAGAGAAAACAAATGAAGATGAGAACAAGTAAAGGGTAAAATGGATTATAGTAAACCTGTTAGGTGAAGGAAAGGGCAAAAGCAGCACATCTCTAAAGTTGGCTGTATGTTTGCAATTTAAATTTGCATTACTTGTAATGTTTTTCACTTGGTGACATGCAGCATATTCTTGAGCCTTAGGCAGCCTTGGGTAACTTCCTAATAAATGAAGGAAGTCAGAAAGATAAACAAAACCTGGATGATCTTGCTCATACGTGGTACATGAAGAAACAAAGTGAAGGAACAGATCATTTTCAAAGAACACAAGCCATCAGATTGACAACAGAACTGAGATGAACAAGCAGAGGTGTTAGGGACAGAGGATGCTGAGGGAAGGAGAGGATGGATAGGAGAGAGTTGCAGACAAGGAGGAAATTTGTCACTTTGAGGGAATAGGGGGTGACATCATATACATAAAAAAATATGTATGCTGTTGCTTGCAGCTGGGAATATATAGCCCAGCAAGTAGGGCACATGAACCTGAATGGCTTCTCAGCACTCCATAGATCCCTTGAACCTTGTCACCACTGGTTTTGACTCCACCCAACAACAAGAACAGTAAAATTAGTCAAGATAAACACCTCCCTCAATCTCTCCTTCATAAAGATTTCTTCTGTGACTTTTCTAACCCCCAATTCATTGCCAGATCTGTGTATTTAGCATGTAAATCCACCCTAATTTTCACCTTTGGTATCCAGGGCTTATTTTAGTTGACAGTGTCAACCCAGTGTGTATCTTTATGCCCTATGGGCAAGTGCTTGCAGATAGGTGTTGGTAGTTTTGAACATTTGTGCTGGAAGCAGTTGTTCAGATTTTGCTTTGTTTCTTTGCGCTTTGTGTTTGATTTCTTTCTGTTTGGTTTGGTATTGTTTTGGGGGCTACCACTGGTGGTGCCTAGGGCTTAATCCTAGCTCTAAGCTCAGTGACCACAATTAATAGGCTTGAACTTGGGTTGGTGAAGTGAAAAGGCAAGTGCCCTACCCACTGGACAATTGCACAGCTTCTGTTTCATTTTTGTTATAGGGAAGGCTAAATTCCCAGACACAAACTGGGGCTGAGACCCTATTTTCCCATGACTTCATCACCCAAGATGGAAATTAAACAAGCTCTAGGACTCTAAATATATACATGGCCTTCCAGATTGTTATGAAAGTATATTTGTCAAGGAAAAATGATGTAACACATTACATTTTATAATATGCACCCTGTTATAAACCTCTTAATATTTAGACATTTGCTATGTGATTTTCCATAAGCTGCAGTTAGACAAGTTGCAGAGATTAAGGAATGTGCTTCAGATTCACTGAAATCTGTATCAGTACCTTTGGTGGATATAAATCCTGGAAGTTCCCCTATCACAGTTTCAGTGTTCAAAGGAAACTTTGATCTGATCCCAGCTGTAAAGTCTCTATTAACTAGTCAGCCAGCTTTGGTTTGAAGAACTCTAAGAGGTGTGTACTACTTAAGTTCCTTCATAGTCATGCTCACTCAAAAAGAGAAGAGTTATATTATCAAAAAAAGTGTAATTGCATTTCTGAGGAAGTAAAGCTAATTTAAGGAATACTTATCCCCAATTTATACAGACACACATAGAAGAAAAATGGAAATCAAATTTCTGAAAGCATAAATTTATAGGATGGAAGAAATACAAGTCAAAAAGTTGGCCTCATATGCCAAGTTGGGGCAAAAAGCCATCAGAATATGAAAAGATTCAAAAGGTAACTTTGTCCTGGTTTATTCTCCAACCTAAAAATCATTAGCAGTTACAAAGTTCAACCATTTTCATTCGACTTTCTATAGACATACATTTTCTTTATCAGGCCTTACATTTCTCAAATACTTTGGGATAGCCTTCTCTTAAAAAATCAGTTGCAATCATACTTCATATTATTACTCCCTGTTTCTTGCCTCACCTGCTACTTCATCTTTTTCACTCAACAAATAACTTTAATATTCATTAATTATATCTCAACCTTTGTCTTCCAAAGATGATGATGGATGATGATGATGATGATGATGATGATGATGATGATGATGATGATGATGATGATGATGATGATGATGATGATGATGTGTGTGTGTGTGTGTGTGTGTGTGTGTGTGTGTTTTTCCTGGGTTTTGATGTCATGCAGGTGGTGCTCAAAACTGACTAACTGACTCCTGGCTGTTTGCTCCAGCATCACTCCTCTTGGGCTCGGGGACCATATGTAGTGCCAGAGTTCAAACTTGGACTGGCTTTGTGCAAGACAAGGGCCCTGCCCACTGTACTATCACACTGGCCCCTGGAGATTTTCCTTCTTCCCTTCAATCTTTCCATCTTTCCCTCCCTGCACCCGAGCCTTCCTCAGCCCACCCTACCCAGCACGGCTACAGATTATGCCCCAGCCTTTTTATCTACCTCATTGGCTCCAACTTTTGCCTGTTTTCATAGCTGAATATTCAAGATCATAACCTACATATTTTTAATTTGTGTCTTATTATGTTACCATGGATATATTTTTTCTCTAATTTTTCTACCTATAATTTTGTGGTATTAATTACCTTAGAGATCTTATAGTAAGTCAGTAGATAAAGGAGGATTTATCATAATGGTCTGTGATATTAGTTGCACAAAAGGACTCCCAAATATTTGATTCACTGCTAAAATAGTTTTGTTTTATAGTAGTTAAAGGAACATTCTCAGTCAACTCCCTAGATAGCCGACAATTTCTCATCCATGTTTTAAATATTCAAATCCTAAATTTAATCCTACATTTTAGCATAAAAATAAATATGTCCCATCATGTACAAGTTTTACAGCTTCATTTCTGATATATATATATATATGTATTATATGATCCATAAATCCTATAGAAATCACACCTCCACAAGTATAACTATTGTCTGTATTTATTACATTTCTCTTATTCCAAAGAAACTTTTAACATTTACAAGGTTGTCAGATAAAAAAGAATAGGCATATTTTATTGAAAGTAATAAAGTTAAAGAAAAATAAGACAAAGTTTGTGTTGTATAAGTTGTCATATTTACTTAAATGTAGGCCAGGCAAGCAATACAAAGTTTGTTGGAAATCCAAAGGCAAAAGAAGTGAGAGTGAGTGGCAATGGAGAACTCTTTTCTCTAAATGAGTCAGAGGGTTGTCCCAGCCAGTTTTTGCTATGTGATAATGCAGATCTAGGATTGCCAATTGGTCAAAGATATCACAGCCTCATATTTTCTATGAAATTGTCAACTATTTCAAGTGTGACATTTCTCTTACAGTATCCAAAATAATATATAGCCAATAAAATGTCCAACTCATTATAACTTCCTGCCTCCTAATTTCTAATATGAGAGTATAAAAAAATCCATACTATCAGGTATCAAGCCACAGGGAAACCTGGGAAGAACAACATATTATTTCTTGAACATAATTGATCAATGTTGTGAGTAATATATCAGGTTTAATCTCCTGATAACATTGCTATTATAGGAGACAGAGAGCATGAGGTTTAAGGTGCTTGTTTTGCATGCCACCTGGCCCTGATTCAAATACCCAGAATCACATATGGTCCCGGGAGCACTGCCAGGAGTAAGACCTGAAAATAGTGGGGTGTGCCCTTTTGCCCCAGTCCTATGCCCCTAAATGAGTTACAAATAATTTGAGCAATATAACTAAGCATAAAAAGGTTTGTAAAGTATCACTCTTTGGTCTGTTCTATCTCCAGAAAGTCAATGAGGGATGGTAGGATAATCCCAGACAGAACAGCTGTTTTCGATTAATTCTATCCATGTTGCAGGGAAGGATAAAGGTGGAAATTAGGGTGAGAAGTACTCTAGGAGACTGAGGATCTGACTCATGTTAGGGAGCACTGCTTTGCATGTGCATGGCTCTCTCTTTTATTCCAGCACCACATGGAACCATGAGAACCAACCAGTACTGCCTTCCTAACAACTTAGTAAAGAACAGGAAAGGAAGTAAGAAGTGTGGTTACTTTCTTTTCATTTTGTTTCCAATTGTCCCCACCATTAAGAAAAGTACTTTGGGGAAAATATTAGGGCCTGTAAAGTATATACTTAGGACGTTCTTGGGTTCATTATAAGATTCAGGATAAATGTGGACAATATCTTTTAATTTTTTTTAAAAAAAAGAAGAAAGGGAATGAAAAAAGAGAAAAATAGAAAACAATAGCAAAATAGATTACCTAAATATCAGTGAAGGAGTTATACATGCTAAAAATATTTTTTAATTTTTATGTCACTAGTTTTAAAATTTTTGAATGTGCATATGGATAGCCTAATCGGTTGTCCAAATGAATATTTGGGAGTATAATATCTATAGTTATTCAATAATATGAATATACTGGATTGAGTAGTTTACACTTTTTTAAGTGTTACATATAACAGTCATGCAAAAAAGATGTCTTTTTGAGAAATACCGCTGATAAAGTTTAGGTATAAAATAGTAGTTATAAAAAGAATTCTGAGAGACAAAAGCATATCCTAGGAATAAGCCAAGAACTACATAGTAAATAAGTTCTTAATATTTTCCATTTTGCAATAAATGTGTATTCTGTTAATTTATATTATGAACCATTTTTTGGTCAATTTTAATCATCTCATTGCGGATGTGGCTCAGCACTAACTCTTGTGTGAAACCATGTGTCTTGGTTTTGTAGGATGACTCACTGCCAGTAAGGTACTGGTTTTAGTGCCAGTCTCTAGGATAATGTTGGTTTGCCCTTCCTCCCTGGCTGCTGGGAGCTTAGTGTTTGTTGAATGCCCCCCAACCTGTCAAATACCTTTGTCTCCTGATCAGACTCTGACTTGTAAATAGTGTCTTTCTCTTCTCCTTAATGCCCTTTGCATGGTTAGTTATTTCAGAGCAATTGCTTTTTCTATGGTTACAGATAGACAGTTGAAAAAATAAGCCTGTGCCTTGGGAGTTTATTGACTCCAGATAATATTACCTCTTGGACATCAATTCTCTAGACTCAGTTGTCCTTACTTCCTAGATTCCCAAAAGCAGAGTTCTGATGAGGGACTGGATGGACCCAGGGCAAGCAGTGAGCTAGCTACCCTGGCATCAGAATGGGCCTAGCCAAAGCGCCCTAATGTTTAACTATATGTTAAGAGCTTGGTCATGGACAAATTCTGTCATGACCCAAAAGGATTAACTAGATTTGGACCCTGCTGGGGTTAAGAATGATTAATCTGGCCTGAGAATTGTAGTCTAAGTCTGCAGCAAGATGTACCCAGAAGAGTCAGCCTCCATGTCTAAAAGTATCTATTACTGTGTCCATACAGAATGGTAAATATTAGGAAGGAGAATTAAAGATGCTAATCAAGTTGCAGGTCTAAGGAGAGGAGAAACACACCCTAAGGACTATTTTGCCCTTGTGGGTTGCAGGTGGTCGGGAGGACTGGGAAAACATTTTGATTGCGATTCTCGTGGGGAGGTGTGGTTGGGGGTGGAATGGTGAAAGAGAAGAAAAAGAGTGTCTTCGGGGAGAGTAAGGGAGTAGATTGCAGAAGAGAGAAGGAGACACAGAGAGACAGAAGGAGGAGTAGATTGAGTAAGAGAGTTTGAGGAAAATTGAGGGTGAGAAAAAGACAAAGAGGAAAGGAGAGAAGAAGAGACTCAGAGTCAGAGGAGAAGGTTGTGAGTTAGAGAGACGGCTGAGAGGTGAGAGTAAGAGTGACGGGGAGATTGGAGAGGAGTCACAGAGAGAGTTGTAGAGCAAATTTGAGAGAAGGTTGGAGAGAGCTGGGAGAGAGAAGAGATTGAAAAAAATAGCAACTAATCAGCAACCAGCTTGGCCCTTGTCCTTTCTTCATCCATCCAAGGCAACAGCTGTCCTGGGTGGGGAAGTGTTTCAAGAGCACTGAACTCAGGCAGCAAGAGAGAACCACCCATAGAGCCCTTGAGCATATATTAATGTGTAATTCCCATGCGACAGGGGTTTTCATAGCCCAGGAGGGGGATTTTTTCACACCAGTCTCTGTATCATTTTTTATCTTTGGGTGGGGTCAACAAGTAGTGTACAGGTTCCTCAGGGCTCCTCCCAGGAATCTTTGCCCACCAAACAACTGTTTCAATAGGGCTCGAAGGAAGGATGTATTTCTACTCAGCACGGCCAGAGATTACTCTGGTCACCTCCATAGTGACTGGGACTTCAAGGGTCATTCTGATAAGGTTAAAGAGCCTCCTACACATGTACTCAGTGAAGCTCAGGCTGCTAAGGATGGAACCAGGATTGTAAATACACTTGACATGCATCTTCTAACACCTCTTTTGCCTGCAACACTTGTTTTGGATTTTGTTCCATTTCTTCCCCATCATTTTTGGTTGGAGGAGAGGTTGGGGATATCAGTGGCTGTGCTCAGAGCTTACTCTTGGTGGGGATTGGGGTGTTATATGTAGTGATGGGGATCAAGCTCAGTTGGTTATGGGAAAGACAAGCACCTTACCCACTGCCTCATCCTTATAACACTCCTTTATTATAATCATTTTTATTAGAATTAATGATGTCAAAAGTTAAGTCTAGACTTCCACATCTATTACATTTCACTTTGTAATGGATTTTAATTGTATTTAGAGCAAGTTCCTTGGCTTTACTGAAGATTGAATACAGTATAACTAACATGGAGTATGATAAATAATAACAGATATTATTCTTATGAAAGAAATAATAGGAGCTATCAAAGGGGAAAAGTATACCATTTTGTGCACCTTATTTGTGCACCAAAATCAGCCAGGCTAATTTTGAAGGAAACATTGAGAACTTACACTTGGAGAACAGTTCTAGGGTCTCCAACTTCACCCCCGTCACCAATGGTCAATGTATCATAGCCAATTTCCAGATCAAATTCTTCAAAATTTATCTGGATAACCTAGAAGTAAACAAAAATTAGTATAAACATAGATGTTCTTCTATAATATGCATAATAAAAACAGAAGGAACTGCGGAAAACATTAAATATATGTCATGCATGTACTAATGTATTTTGATATAAATGATTTTTAATCATAACTGCATATCACTTCAGACTAGATCTGAAACGAAATTATAATTAAACTTTTTAAAATTACATTATACTTTTTATAATACTTTTTCAATGAAATTGCATGACTTCTTTATAGATCTCATTTTGCAGTCATTTGAGGCATGATTAATGCAAATCTACTTTAAGAAGGCTTTATAAGAAGTACATGTAGGAGGGAATGATTTTCCATACATTTGCATATGATTGTATAAAGCAAACATAGAAAAACATAGACTGTGCTGTTTCTATTAAATAGTAAAGCTTAAAAATGTTCAAGCTAAATTTTAATTATTAGGTGGGTTCTTTGGTAACAATCACTCAAATATATCACAATGAAATGGCAAGAGCGGGGAAATTACAGAGTACTTTTTCATTCATCTTTTTTTATTTTTAAACGTTTTACATTTTTTTAAATTAAATCACTGTGAATTACAAAGTTATAAAGATATCTGTGACTGAATTTTAGACATACAATGTTACAACAGAAATGCCTTCCCAGTGTCTACTACTTTCCACTAATATCCTCAGTTTCCCTCCAGTATCCCAGCCTGCCTCCAAAACTGCCCTAGTGTTCCTTTACCTAACTAATTTCCTCTCTAACTACAGACCCACCACAGCAGGAAGTTTTCTTTCTGAAGGCTGGTTCTTTTGCTTCATTTCTGTTGCCTTCGGACATCTGATATTCCCCAAAGGAGCTTCCTTATATCCCACATTTAAGAGAGATAATTTTAACTCTGATCCTTTCATTCTGGTTAATTTCACTCAACAACTCTTCCACAGAGTTAAAATCCAAAACATATAAAGCATGTAGAGCTCTACAAGAAAAAGCATCAAACCCTCATAAAAATAGCAAGAAGGGATGAACAGAAATTCCCTCAAAGAAGAAATGCAAATGGCCAAAATACATTTGAATAAGTGCCCTGTATTCCTAATCATCAGGGAAATGCAAATCAAAACAGTAATGAAATATCATCTCACACCACAGAGATTGTCACTCACAGCAAAGAACAAGCAGCGCAGGAGAGGATGTGGGGAGGAAAGGGACCCTCATTCACTGACAGTGGGAATGTTACTGGTCTGCCACTTAAGGAACACTATATGGATGTGTCTCAACAAATGAAGATTTGGGACTGACGTGATAGTACAGAAAGTTGGACATTTGCCTTAAGCGCTGCTGAACTGCATTATATCACTGCATCCCATACGATTCAAAGAACTCACCAGGACTTGTCCCTGAGCACAGAACCAGGAGCACGCCCTGAGTAACAATGGGTGTGGCCCCAAACAAAAACAACAAAAATACCCCTAGGAAATAAGTTTCAATACAAACTAGCAATTCCATTCCTGGGAAAATACCTCAGGGTTCTGAAAGCACAATACAGAAAAGGCATATACACTCAGTGTTCATTGCAGAGCTATTTACATGAAAATATAAAAATATTTTCCAAAATATGAAAAAATTGAATTTTTTAAAATATGAAAATATATTACAATGTGAAAATACCAAAACATGAAAACAATGCAATGTCTAAGATTAGGTGATTGGATAAAGAAACCATGACACACTTACACATTGAATACTCCTTGGCATAAAGAAAGATGAAGTCAGAAATGACGAAATTGAAGAACACCGAGCTGATTTCAAAAACTCAATAGAAATTGACTTTGAGCAGCTCTGAGCCTCGGAATTACAGAAGCTGAGCAAAAGATCAAGTAGCTCCAAGACATGGAGGAAACTACTAGGAAACAGCAGAAGGTGGACAATTGTATGAGAAGAAATAAGCAACGTTCTAGAATATTAGGGGATGAGTTCAAGAGAAACAATATAAAAATTATCAGTGGACATGAAGAACAGGAAAGTAAATGTGATGAAGTGACAGTTAAAGGAATCATCAAGAAAATCCCCCAGAATTAAGAATTACAGGCACTGGGATCCTAGAGACCAGAAGAATCCTAATGAAACTAGACCCAGTTAGGAAATCTCCAACACACAATGCACTCAAGGTGACAAAATCCCAAAATAGAGATAGAATATTTAATTCAGCAAGATCCCAAAATAACTTATATATGAAAAAAGCCCATTACATGTACACCAGATCTATTAAAAGATAGTCTACGAGACAGGAGAATATGGAAGATAATAGCACACAATCAAAAAGCAATGTTCTAAAGAGGGAATGCAGAGATCACCAGAAGAGAATTTGGAGGGAAGGAAAAAATAGAGTGAAGGGAAGGGTAGAAGAGATAGATGGGAAGCAATGTGAGCAGAGGTAAGGGAATTCAGGAACATTGGTGGTGCCAAGAATTATTGAACTGGGGCTGGAGCGATAGTACAGCGGGTAGGGCATTTGCCTTGCACATTGCTGACCTGAGTTCAATTCCCAGAATCCCGTATGGTCCACCGAGAAACACCAGGAGTAATTCCTGAGTGCAAAGCCAGGAGTAATTCTTGTGCATTGCCAGGTGTGACCAAAAAAGCAAAATAATAATAATAATAATAATAAAGAATTATTGAACTAAATTTCCAAACCACAGAGTCAACAGCACTGAAATTGTGAGACCCTAACTTTAATAATCCAATTTAGAAGGTGCCTTCAAGTTGGCAGGCTGGGGCTTGACTGGGAGTGCAGGAGGGTGAACTTGGGAACACTGATAGAGGGAAGCTGACACTGGAGTAATTGGTGATGTAACACTGGATGTCAAAACCCAATACTGAAGAACTTTGTAATGCCAAGGCTTTAAGGAAATAAATTTTTGGGGAAAAACTACCTCAATGAAATAAACACCTCACCTAGAATACTCTATCCAGCTACATTATCATTCAGATTTGAAGAAACAATACAAAGCTTCATGGAAAGGCCACAATTTAGTGAATTCATAGAGCCAGGAGTAGCCCCTGAGCATCGCTGGGTGTGACCCAAAAAGAAAAAAAGAAAAAAAAAGATTAAAAGAGCTTTTTTAAAGGACAGGAGATATGTTGCCTCAAGTGGCATTGACTATGACACTCAATAACGGGCATATGTTTGTCTCCTACTTGATTAAGAAAGGTGAAAAACATATTGAAACTAATCACAAATTGACTTTCATTGATTTATTTTCTAAAAATTCTGTCATTGTTTAATTCTTATTGAATCAAATAATATAAAATAAATGTGTTATATGTCTGCCAAGGGGAGAGTTTAGGGGTGGGATTGGTATTCCATGCCTGAAAAATCTCCATTATTAATAACTTAGAAAATCATCATGTCTTAACAAACCTTACTAAATAGGTGGAAGTATTTTAAGAAAATAAATACTCTAATTAATAAAATCAGCAAAGATATCCATTATGACCATAATTTGATGTTGAATTTTAAGTCAGCCACAGAAATTACAAAAGGGGAAAAATTATCTAAATTGAAAACTAGAAGCAAAACTACAATTATTTGCATGTGATATGATAGGATTCAGGTAAACATTCAAAGAATACTAAAATATGTATTAGAAAACATAAATGAATGAAAAAATTAACAGGCTTCAAAATCAAAATAGATTTTTGCTACCAATGTATTTAAAATCTATTGAATTCGTATGTGTATATAAATATAGTTTATATATGTTTATATGGGCTGGAGTGATAGCACAGCAGTAGGGCGTTTGCCTTTCACAAGGTCGACCCATGTTCGATTCCTTCGCCCCTCTTGGAGAGCCTGGCAAGCTACCGAGAGTATCGTGCCAAACAGCAGAGCCTGGAAGCTATCCGAGGCATATTCGATATGCCAAAAACAGTAACAAGTCTCACAATGGAGATGTGACTGATTCCCGCTCGAACAAATCGATAAGCAACGGGATGACAGTGATAAACTATATATACATACATATATACAACTAGAATATAAAGGTAATTTAAAAAAATTAAAAACTTGTAACCTAAAAACTATAAGTTATTCTTAAAATAAATAGACAAAAAATGTGTCAAAAATTCCATGTTTATGATTAGAAGAATTAACACTGTGAAAGTGATCGTTCTACTTAAAGCATTGCAGAGATTCAAAGCAGCCCCTTTGGAAATTCTAGTAACACTCTTCAAGGATATAGAACAGACATTTTCAGTATTTACATGGAACCACAAAGAATCCCAAATGCCCACAGCAGTCTGGAGAAAATGAACAGAGAGAGCATATATTTGCCATCTTTGGAAAATACCATAAAGCTATGTTAGAAAATTGGGTGCTATTGGAATAGATGTAAACTGACACACTAATGGAAGAGAACTGAAAGTTAAAAAAAAAGATATACAAATGGTAATTTTGTGACAAGTAAGCCAAGAGCATAAAATGGGGAAAGGAAAATCTCATAAACTTCGCCTTTTAAGAAGACACTGAATTTACCCAGCGATATAGTATTCTCTTTATATCCTAATGTTTTCAGAACTGATGACCTCATACTATATCCCATCAAACTATTCTAATCAGTATGTGCTATGTTTAACATTTCCATTAATTAGTCAATGATAATGATAAGATTAACTTTGGGCTGGAGCAATAGCACAACGGGTAGAGTGTTTGCCTTGCACACAGCGGACCCGGGCTCAATTCCTCCATCCCTCTCAGAGAGCCCAGCAAGCTACCGAGAGAATCTTGTCTGCACAGCAGAGCCTGGCAAGCTAACTGTGGCATATTCGATATTCCAAAAACAGTAACAACAAGTCTCACAATGGAGATGTTACTGGTGCCTGCTCTAACAAATCAATGAGTAACGGGATGACGGTGATACAGTGAAGATCAACTTTATTATATGATTGAACTCTTGTCAGTGAAAGGTGAGAAGTCATCCAAGGGACTTTGGTGAAGGGATTGTTTCCTGCTTGAATAAAATACAAATATATATTCAAAGGAACAAGAAGATGAAATGTGGTAAGAAAAGCCTGAACAGAAAAATTTGTTGACCACATGAAAAAAATATATATAAACATAGGTGATTATTTTTAACACCATACACAAAAGTTATATCACAATGGGTTAAAGACTCCAATGTCAAAATTTAATTGATAAATTATAGTGAGAAAAATCTCCATGATATTTAAAAGAGAGGCATCTTAAAGGTTTCAACACCAACGAGTGGAAACAAAGATAAACCAATGAGACTATATTAAAGCTTTCACACTCAAAGGAAATGATGACCAGAAACAAAGGCATTCTATAGACTGGAAGAAAATATTTACCCACTGTTCAATTGATGAAGGGTTAATATCCAAGATATATAAAACATTGGCAGAAGTTTACAAGAAAAAAATTGCAACCACATCCAAAAAATGGGAATGAAAGATAAACAGAAACTTTCTCGAGGATGATATACAAATGGTAAAAAGGCACATGATAAAGGGCTCTGTATTATTAATCATCAGGGAAATGCAAATAAAACCAAGACATCACTTCACACCAGTGAGACTGCACACATCAAAAGGAACACAGCCTGAGCAATAGTATTTCACATAGATGCTTTATTTTTACACCCAGGACCCCTTATGGCCCCCACCTCCACCCCCGCCCCACTGCCTCTATCCAGGCATAACCGAGTGATTCCTAAATTTAGAGTCCAAAGAATCAAGCAATGTGTGGCTCAAAACAAAAAATAAACAAAAAAATTAGCCAGTATTGGGCTGGAAGTGGGGAAAAGCGAGCCCATTTCACTGCTGGTGGGAATGTCAATGGGTGCAGCCTTTATGGAAGACAATCTGGACATTTCTCAAAAAATTAAGCAATGAGACACCAATTCCATTCCTTGGAGTATACTCCAAGGATCCTGAAACATAATGCAGAAAAGATATCTTCTGCACTCACTGAAGCACAATTAACAACTGCCAAAATCTGGAAACAATCCAAGAACCCAAGAACAGACAACTGGATATAGAAGCTCTGGTACATTGACACAATGGAACAAAGAGAGGGGAAGTTGAAGTCATACTATTTGTTGCTAGTGAGCAGATCTGAAGAACATGATGCTGAGTAAAGTGCAGCAGAGATGGGGAGGGAGACATAAAGGCACACAGTCTCTCTCCAGATAGGGTGTTTTCCTTGCACACGGCCAACCCGTGTTCAATTCCTCCATCCCTCTTGGAGTGCCCGGCAAGCTACCAAGAGTATCCCGCCCTCATGACAGAGTCCTGCAAGCTACCCATGGCATATTCGATATGCCAAAAACAGTAATAACAAGTCTCACAATGGAGACCTAACTGGTCCCAGCTCAAGCAAATAGATCAACAAAGGGACAACAGTGTGACAGTGCTAGAGTGCTACAGTCTCTCTCCTAGGTGGGATTTGCAGGTTCTGATGTACCACAATAGCAGAATTAAGGAAAGCCCAAAGACAGCCTAAACAAAGAACATATTAACTGGTCTTCAGTAAACAGCTTGTCATTTGCAAGTTGGGGGCCAGGGGATGGATCGTGGCTTTAGAACGGGCAAGGAAACAGTAAAAAAGTGATATGCATGAGATCCTATCAGTAACAGTATCATAAAACACAAACCCTAAAGTCCAAAGTGTGTGTGTGGGGGGAAGTGCTTACAAAAGAGCGGGTGAGGGGTCGGGAGCTGGGGATTTGGGACTTTAGTGGAGGGAAGAGGGGAAATAGGCGCTGTTGAAGTCATCATTGTTGGAACGCTGTATACCTGAAATGGAATTATTAATACATTTGCAGTTCAGGGTGATTCAATAAAAATTTATATCAAAAAATAAAATCCAGCAAAAATTTGGGTATAGATGTTTGCTCCTGGATATTGGGCAAAATCAAGTTTTCTTTACTGCAAATACAAATGATTATAATTACTTTTTTATATACATATAAAAACATTGTTTCAAAAGTCCACAATAAAATGCTATGCCTCAAATAACTAGTTTTTAAAACATGTTTATTGTTTTAAATCTAATTTATATAGAAAGGATTGTGTTAATGAAATACTTCATAATAATCCAAACTCAATAGATCTCATAGTACATACTGTATTATTTTTGTGCCAAATATAAAAGAAAACTAGTTTTAAATAATCAATTATTAATTATCATAACTCACCAATTTTATAAAAATATGTAAAAGGACATTAATATGAAATTGGTAAATCCAATGAAAGTCTAAATTACATAAGCAAATGCTAATTGAAAGTGATTTTATTTTAGAGGAAGTAATGTAGATCTCATAGTCTAGAATTGTTTTTCAGTGCACTTCTATATGTGAATATTTTATAGCAGGATATAGACTCAAGACTCTCATTCAATACTGAGAAGTATTAGCCTAGAGCATTCACTAACTCACCCACTTCCCTGCAAGCCTAATGGTTGATCATCTCAATTTTTACAAAGGCTCAAAGTTTAGAGCTAGAAGGAGGGGAGTCTGGAGATGAGAAGATATTGATGGAATGATAAAAGCTTTCAGCTTTATTTTTCTGTGCTGTTTTTTTTTTTTATCTGTGCACTGGTTTCCCCTTTAGGGGATTGCTCGTATGTAACAATGACAGATTGAATATGGCACTACAAATGTTTCACTGAAGGGAATAAGCTATATAAAATGAAAAAAAATCAAATATTAAATCTAAAACACCAAAGTCCAAAATGCTGTTCCTTATTTGTCATTTATTTATTCTTAGTTACTGGAGGATATAATTCAAGTTTCATAACACCTATAAATGACCAACTTGCATTTACAATTTCAGAGAATTTGCTTGCAGGTAATGTTATTCATTTTAGGAGACTATGTATTACAAATCTGTATGTGTAACACTGTACATAAAAACTGGAAATAATTATTCACAAATAACATCGGAGTTATTCTTTCAGAAGGAAATCTTTCAGTTTTTCTCCATTATTAACAATGGGTTCCATCTGATCCAAGTTATTTATCTATCTCTTCACTTATCCATCTCTTATTCAGAAAATGTTGAACATTCCTAAAAGGAGACTGTCATAAAGCTCTTATAAAACAGTCATTAAAGAGAGAGAGAAAGAGAGGGTGAGAGAGAGAGAAGGAAAGAAAAAAAGTGCCTACAGCTGGAGCGATAGCACAGAGGGCAGGGCGTTTGCCTTGCACATGGCCAACCCGGGTTCAACTCCCAGCATCCCATATGGTCCCCCGAGTACCGCCAGGAGTGATTCCTGAGCGCATGAGACAAGAGTAACCCCGAAAACCAAAAAATAATAAAAGAAGGAAAGTGCTTGCCATGGAATCATGAGTCATAGAGGCAGGCTGGCAGGGGGGTGGCAGGAGGAAAATTGGGGTCATTGGTGATAAGAAAAAGACATTGGTGGAGAGATGGGTGCTGGATCATTGTATAACTGAAACCTCATTATGAACAGCTTTGTAACTACGAATCTCAGGGAAACTCAATTAAAAAGATAAAAATTTAATAAAAATAAAAAGAAAGCAGTCATTAAGCACACTCTGATACCCAGTATGTGTACTATTACATGCAGTGCCAAGTGATCAAACACAAAGTTCGAATATGCAAGAGATGTGCTCTATGACTGGGCTTATCCATGGCCCTGCTACTGTAAACTTTTATTTAGACAAGCATAAAATAGATTATAATTTTCATTCTAATATTATATTTATTGCTTTTATAACGTAAAACCAGAACATTACATGACATTAATGTCTCAGTTCACATTCTTTGGTTTCACGTTGTAATGTAATGCGTATAAAGGCACAGTCCCCAACTATTGAAACTTTATCATTATTAGATATGAAAGATGACATTGATTCCAAAATCACAGTCCAGAATAAACAATTTCAAAATTTTAGGAAGATCTTGTGGTTGCCATTTGGGGATCCACGTGGTCCCAGGTCAGCCATGTACCTCACCCCTATACTATCTATCAAGCCACTAAACAATTTAGGTAAGGGGCAAGGAAGAGCACAATGGGAATATTTGTTACTGAATCTACATATTGTCACAAGTTATCCACAATAAAGTTTTCCTGGTTCATAAATGAATACTACTTAGCAGTAGTGTATGAGATAACTTCAGGGAGTATTTTACCATTTTTCATATTTTGTGAATTAAAATTCAACTGATACATTTCTATTTTAGTTATGTTAAGACTGATTCAAATATTACAAATCACCCTAAAACTTCAATTACTTTTATAAATATCTATTTAGAGGCTACTCCTTATCTGGCTCAGTTTAAGTGCTGGATGTACAAATAGAACTTTCTCTTTGTTTGGGACATGTACAATAATAAGTTGAAAAGTAGCACATGTTGTGGGATGAAAAATTAAAACAAATTTGTCACTCATAATTAAAAGGATAGTAAGATACATTTCATTTGCACTGATGCTATTCTTACAAATACATGAATGCAATTCAAAAGAAGAGTCACTTATAGTATTCACTACTGTAAAACAGAAAACTTTTAAATACTCATGATACAGAAATACTCATGCTAGAAAAAAATCAATCAAGGGGACACATTCCATTCTGGAATAATCTGCATATCAAATAGGAGAATGCAATTCTTTTTTTTTTCTTTTTGGGTCACACTGGGCATTGCACAGGGCTTACTCCTGGCTCATGCACTCAGGAATTACTCCTGGTGGTGCTCAAGGGATCATATGGGATGCTGGGAATCAAACCCGGGTTGGCCATGTGCAAGGCAAATGCCCTACCTGCTGTGCTATCACTCCAATTCTTTCTTTTACTCCACTGGGTTCTCCCTTCCTCTCTTCTCCTCCCCTCCCCTCTCTTCTCCTATCCTCTTCTCTTCTCTTTTTCTTTCTCCTTCTCTCTCTCTCCTCTCTCTGTTCCTTCTCTCATATTTATAACACAAACAAGTTTATTCACACACAAAAAAACTGTAAATCAAGGGGATAGAGAGTGAGGGAAATGAACAATGGTGAACAGAAAGAACAAGACATCTGTGAAAATGCTGAATAAATTGAGAAAACAACTGTTCAAGGGTTTCTTGTGCATTATTAACTAGGTCTCAGAGAGCCTATGTCACATGTGTCCCATTCAATTCTACAGTCCTTATTACTTCTACTCCCCTCATCTGTACTGTGCCAAAAGAACCTCAGGTCTCTTTGTAGTTTCAGGAAAACCAGGTTTTTAATAGGTCTTTCTGAGCACTTTTGTTTGGCATCAGACAGCTCTTATTTGATTTTCAAGTAACATACTATCCTTCAATATTAGCTTAAATATCTCACTTGCACAAAGGATCTTTACCGACACTTCCAAGCCAGATCCCTCTTTATTCTACTTGAAAATATTTCTCAGGCTGTTACTGTTAAATTCTTTTTTTACCAAGTTGTTCTCTGTTTAAATAAGTAATTGTAATTTTCAAGTTCATTTGAAGGTTTTCTACAAAACAACTTTAATCTGTTGCAGATTTATTTTTCTATCCAGTTAAAAAGTAAGATTTTCCTAGAATTCTTTAACTGCCTGGCATTTTTGATGTTGGTATTTCTTCAGTCAAAACAAAATATTTGTAGTCTTATAATTGCTCTTGGATGCGGATACCATCAAATACAGATGTTTTAAGGAGAAGAGTAGATAAACTCTAATAGAACTAATGTAGGTGAGGCATGGAGGGATAGCACAGAGGCTAAGGTGTATTCCCTGCATGCAGCAAATGCTGGTTTGTTAACTGGCATGGCATAGAGAAGTTTTGAGCATGGTTCCCAAATAATCAGAAAAAACAAAATCTACAGCCATTATATTTTTTCTACAATTTTCTCCTTTGCTTTTATGCTTTTTTCCCGGCATTATTTAATTGTGAGTGATTATGCTCTAGCTTCAGGACTTGGCCAAATTTAAGACATATATGCGTGTGTTTGTAGGTATATTTGCATACACACACTTTTGTCTATGTGTAGGATTTTTGTAGGGATTTCCTAGATTTTCCTTTTATAGCTCTATTATGTTCATAATGTTAAGACCATTAGGCAGAATTGAACACAATATTCCATATGAATCAGATGTGACTACTATTTTTTTGTTTTTTGGGGGATCACATCCGGCAATGCTCAGGGGTTACTCAGCAGCTCTGCACTCAGGAATTACTCCTGGCATTGCTCAGGAGACTGTATGTCTGGGATGCCAAGGATTGAACCTGAGTCGGCTGCGAGGAAGGCGAACGCCCTACCTACTGAACTATCACTTCAGCTGAAGACATGACTACTTTTATGGTGACAATCAAACCATTTATCCCAGTGACTTTCCATGTGGTTGGCAAGTTCAGAAACTAAAATAGCTCTAATTCTAAGCTAGATTTGTGGAAACAACATCGCGCTCCTCTCTTCACTCTGGGGTTTCAGCTGTTGCTGGCAGGATTCTGAGCAACTAGATTGGGAAATGTATGCCTTTGAGATGAGTGAGCAGTTGCTCCACTAAAATGAAGGTCGTCATTAAAACAGCTTTTTCCTGTGCAGTAAACTATCTTAGAAACAGAAAGCGAAAGCTCCCCCGTCTCTCCAGAGCCACTCTTACTTCAGGCACTTTTGTCAGAATCTTTTTTCTAACTTCTTTAGAAGCATCTGTTGATGACTTGTGATGACTAATATCAGCAGGGAGTCTCCATAAGTATGTTTTAGATTCGGAACTGAGTGAGAACATGTGGAATCTTCACAGTAGGAGGCTAAAATCGGTGCTTGTAGATGCGTTATGCTTCAACACGTGTAAGTGATGGCTGTAATGGTGGTGGCACTGGTGATGGTGATGTTGGTGTGAACTAAAAGAACAGTAATAGGAACAGCAAAAGTAGCAGAAGATAATAGTAATACAACTAGTAGTCATAGTAATTATAGTATTATATAGCTAGTATGTTTTGAGACTAAACAATTTTCTATTTTTCTAAGTTATTACATGTAGTATTATTATTACAAAGATATTTGTGACTCAGATTCAGGTGTACAACGTCTCAACACCCATACCTTCACTACTGTCCACTAACCTCCACCAAGGTCCCCATTTTCCCTCCCATCCCCATGCCTGTTTCTGTGGCTGGAATATTTTCTCTCCATCACTGTCCTAATGTTTCCTTCCCTAATGTATCCCCCTCACCCACATTTCAGTGGCAAGCTTCATACTGTTCTCCTTCTACCAGTTCTCCTTCTCTTCCTTCCTATTGCCTTCAGGCATCTGATATTCTCCTAGGAAGGCACTTCATATCCCACATATGAGAGAGATCATTTTTTCTACCATTGAGAAAATATAAGCCCAAATAAATTTTGCGTGGTTATCTGTGATTCATTGTAAAAGCATGCAATATATATTCAATTGATATCAATATTTTGCATGTGTATATATATGCATACACATATATGTCTATAGATAGATATGTATATACATACATATACACACACAGCACCTAGAAACTTCCCTTCTGTAAACCACAGGCAAATATTTGCTCACCAACCCAAGTAATGAATAGGAAAGCTTAAACAACTAACTCTGGACACTGATAGCCTCCACAAATTCTCTTTGCTAGAGATAGAACCAAAGGTAAGCATGGTCTAGAATTTTGGCATAATTAAATATTTTAAAATCCATCTTTTAATTTTATCCTTTGATAAAAAGAATAATTTAGTAGTAAAGAGAAATAGTATACCCAGTTGATAGAGTGGATAAATGTAGATTGGACTTTTGTAGAAAAAGAGAAGGACTGGGACCCAAATAAAGTCTTCAAAGTGTTATTGCCCTGCTGGGTGGTGCTCAGTGCTTAATCCCACTTCTGTGGTCAGGAATATCTCCTGGACTCTGGTGCTGGGGATTGAACCCAGGTCAGCCTAGTATAAGACAAGGGCCTATCCACTGTACTATGGCGCCAGCCAGCCATATTTTAATTTATACTTACAATGCTATTCACCTCCCCAATCACTTAAGTGTCATTAATTCACCACCAATGCCTCCATATTCCCTTTCCTTCTGCCCTTTGCAGCCTAGGTTCATCACTTTCTTGAAAGTCTCTCAGAGTCTATTTATATCGGATTTTCTATTCCTTGATTTGGATCTTTAATAGAGTAGAACAGAACTCATTTATGAAGAGAAATGAAGATATCTTAAATGTCCCTCTGTTTTTTAATGTCCTTGTCCCTTGGACAATCCACCAATACAAAATAGACGATTGTCATACAAAAGATAATCATTTATTAATCCAGGAAACAGCAGAATATTGCCTTGTATTGTTAAGGGGATTTGCTTTTTGACCAAGATTATAGACTTTGAGAAGAAAGTTTGCTATAGATTGTTCTAGTATGCCTAACATAATCAAGTCTGTAAAAGAGTGTGACAGAGAAGTAAAACATCTGCCCCTCAGTTTTAATACAGTGAGATCTGTAACTGTTTTTTTTTTTTGACACAGAATTCTAAAGTAATGAGTATGTTGTTTTAAGACACAGGAAATTATTTGTTGTACCACCTATAGAATACTATACTATACTATACTATATACTATACTAATCTATATATACTACACTATTCTATTCTATAGAATACTATAATGTCACCATAATGATACTATTTAGCAATGTGTCTCAACTTACATATTCATTATTCATTAATGTAGCTACTTACCCTTACTAGTCACTGAAAATTCTCTAAATCCACTTTATATACTTACAAAATGGACATGATAGTAATTTTTTCATACAGTAATAGAGGATTAGGTAACATGATGCATAAAGTGAACTTACCATACTGCATAATGTACTCAATTTATGTTCATTTTCATTGCATTAATATTAACAACAACTCTATAGGGCAGTGTTATTAATGTTGTTACTTTCTTAATGTGTGTCAGCTTATACATTAACTAAGGTGATATTCCTAATTCGCCATCAATTTTGTCCTAAATCAGTGCGCCAGCAATAGTTACCCCTTCCCTAAGAATCTCATTGTTCTCTTTTCCATGATAACATTGCTTCTAGCCAGAAACCACTATTCAAAATAAAGATGATTTGGGACATATCCTCTTGCTTCTGGGTACTGCCATATTGCAATGAGCATCTCATAGTCATTCCAGGAAGCTTTCTTCACACAGAGCTCACATGAGACCTTTGCCCTATGGCTCCACCCAGGCTTCAGCCTGGAATGTGAGCCATGCTGGAACCTTGAGGCTTCATGTTTGTTGGAAACTGAGAATAAGGATCCCACTCTAGGAATACTGAGTTAGTTTACTTCACTGGGGTAGTTCTAGGGCAGTGCCATCAATGAATTTCGTAGCATGTACTTAGGTCAGCCTTTCACATTAGGGATTTCCTTGCACTCAGAACTAAACCCAATCCTGCCTGGTAAGTCTGCATATATCCGAATAGTTTCGATTAAAAGTTTTGTTTTACTCTTCTATCCTAAACTCCAAAAGACTACATTTGGTTGACGAAAGCCTACGAAGTTTTGTCCTTTTCACAAATCACTTTTTATACACAATAAGTAGGTAACAAAGCTCCAGTTATACATATCAATAAAAATAATTATAATATTGAGATTAAATTGGTAGAACACCCAATGATTAGTAGTGGGAGGAGTAATAACAAAAGAAATATCTAAATAGGGAGCCGGAGTGAACATACTGTGGGTATTATCTACTTTATAGGTAGGTCTATTGCCTTGTACATGGCCAACCAAGGTATAATCCCCAGTACTCCATGTCCCAAGCTCACCAGGAATGAGCTAGGAATAAGCCCTGAGCACTGGTATGGCCCAAAAATCAGAATAAAAAGAAAGGAAAAAATAAAAAGAAAGAACTAAGTAGACTGTGCTTTGTATACCTTGCCATTCAGTTTTATAAGTGTTATATAAGCATTCTAGAGAAGATTTTCTTAAAACAATGATGCAAATAAACCAGTTATTTTTTTTAATCTGCATAACCTAATCAGTTCTTTCAATACCAGTTTTAAAACTCAACCATGTGCTCGATGTTAGGTTCTAACCAGATGTTAAGAAAATAAAGTGAAAAATTCAAATATTAATCCGATGTGTGAGTCAAACTAGAGTGGGCCAGAGCAATAGTAGGTAGGACACTTGCTTTGCATGTGGCTGACCCAGGTTTGATCCCTGACTCCCCATATGACCCCCAAACACTGCCAGGAGTGATCCTTAAGTACAGAGCCAGGAGTAAACCTTTAGCATTGCTGAAAGTGGGCCAAAACCAAATATTTGAGATAAAAAATTGCAGATATGTTTGGCTATTTGAGAAGCAAGATAATATCATTTTACTTTAGAATAAAATATACTGAGTTTGAAGATGAGTCATGTAGCATAAAAATATAACTATTCAATACTTGAAATACGGGGGCAGTGAAAGGGAATAGACACGGGGAGGGCAGCTGACACTGGTAGAGGGTGTGGTGTTGGAACATTTTATGCCTGAAACACTGCCATTATCAAAATAGTAAATCATGTTGCCTAAAAATAAAATTGAAACAAAAATAATTTGGTAGAAATGTCAACTTTGAGGGAATGTCTATCATTTTCATTTACAATAATGTGTGGGGAGCAGGGAGATAGAAATTTGCCTATTCTTGTGCAATTAAGAATGGCCAGAATAAACATTCAAGTTCAGACAATTGTTTTCTCAAGTATATCATCTCAAAATTCATAGCCCTCCCATGAAGTATGTGTGGAAAAATTCATTAGTTGGGAAGTTGGTTGATAATCTAAATGATTATCTCAGAACAACAGGGAAGACTGAATTTTTAAATACATGACAGAGGATCATAATGAGAAGAAAGAGGACAAAGGCAAGGGAAACTCATGATTCACAGGCCTTGCAAATATCAGGAAGTAAAAGCAGAAACGATATTAATTGTTCTTTATCTAAATTATTCTTTTTGTTTGTTATTAATTTATAATTATTTTAACATTTATTAGGAAAGGGCTGGAACAATAGTACAGTAGTAGGGCATTTGCCTTGCATGCAGCCAACCAGGGTCCTATTCTTACTATCTCATATGATCCCTTAAGCACTTCCAGGAGTAATTTCTAGTGCAAACCCAGGAGTAATCCCTGAGCATGAATTGGTATGGCCAAAAAAAGCCAATAAACAAACAAACAAATAAATAAATAAAACATTGCTGTTAAGTGTAAAATATTCATCACTGAAATTTAATATAGATTTTTAATCAGCATAAAAGAAAAGCAGTAGTATTTTATCCTAGGTTAATTATTAGAATTTCATTGGACAACCATTTTTTCTTCTATTTATACTTGCTAATTTTAAGATGACTAATCGCTGTCACTGTGAAGAGCAAATCATTTAAAGTAAAATAGTAAATGAAATAAGCTATTTTCTCTATTTAAACCATTTTGATGAGAGTGTTTATCTTATTGTTAAGGGCTGAGAATAATCCAGAATTTTGTGCAGGAATAACTCTATCAAAAGTTGGGGTATTTTTAGGTAGTTTCCTTGATTTCAATCATACTGCTTTCTACAAGATCCACAACTAACTCTTAGGTGATTTTTATATTATGACTTCATAAGACAGCAAGCCTGGCTTGATTTTCATCTATTCCCAACTGCTGTCTCCAGTTTACTTCCTCAGGTTTAACTCCTACTTAAGTGGAAACACTGCCAGTATTTCATCCAAGTCCCCATGAACACACTCGTCCACTGTATCGTTTTTTTCTACCTTCCACATTGATTTGTCTCTGAAAACCTTTTGTTAGAGTCTTCTAGGGATTGCCTGGTGACTACAGGGGTTCCAATGTCCACAAATAGCCTTCAAGGGAAGTGTACTAACCCATGAGCCCGTGACCACAGGATTCAGAACTAAGCACAAATCCCTTGCTTTATGGTAGAAGAAACTAAGGTATAGTTTCCACTGACTGCCTGGCTTTTATTAAAATAGGGTTTTCCCAAAATGAACCCATGGTTAATGTCTTCCTAAGACACATTTAAATTTTCTGGATATTAAAAAAAATTGAAAAAAGAGAGAGAGAGAGAGAGAGACTATTGCAGCCTGCAAGAAAGTGACATTCTTTTTTCTGGCTTCGGTCTCAGATCTGGTAGTGAACATTGGCTCATGTCCCAGAATCCCATTTGGCATAAAAACTAGAGCCTCAAAGTGGGCAGGTTAAATGAAGTGGCAAAAGGCTAACTGTGATGATGGAACAGTGACAAGCCGGAAAGGATTTTGATGACAGCATCGTGGATAAAAGACCAGGGTGTATACTGATGCTTATAGAGCATCTGGGGAGAGGCACTGATTCATTATTTTCTGAGTCAGAATAAAAATCTATGGGGCTAACTACTGAAGCGAATATATGAATGAAGCTTTCTGCAATTAAATCATTTCACCATTTTATGAAATGAACTTTTAGTACTTCTTTTCTAAAAAATGTACCGAACCCAATGACCTGTCTACAAAGGGCTATTATACATTTTCAGAAAAGACTGTTCTTTACCTGCATTTGAGATTGAGACATGCGATTATGGATAACAATAGAAACTTCTAAAACATCATTGCTTTTAATAGGAACCAAATATCTACATGAGATTAAGATATAACAAAGAACTATATCAAAATGTAATAAAATGCCCCAAAACTATGCATTGTAAAACTAGAGAAAACAATATGCACATATACAGAATGTGTATACAGAATGTATACATATTAAATATAATAGCACTTATTATATATAGTTATTATAGTTAACCCATGGTTAGTATTGAATTTGACTTGGGACCACACAAGTGGGCCTCAGATGTTATTCCCCAGATCTCTGCTTGGGAGTCAGTACTGGTTGTACTTGGTGCACCAGGGGTTTATGTGAAATCATTGTTTAAAACTTAGTCTTTGGCATGAAAATTATGCGTTCAGTTGTTTGAGCTACCTTTCTGATCATTATTTGTAGGACAAAATGCAGACAAAATTATTATCCTTCTATTGTACACTGATTTTAGACTATTAAAGGGACCATATCTATTTTTTCTCTTTTGAGATCCATATGAATTTCTTCTTAAAATTAGTTCTTTGGTTTTTAAGAATATTTTTTTTTGTTTAAACATCTTTAGGTCTTTTAAAGTTATTCTGCATTTTTATGAGGAAGTTAACCTAAAATACTTTTTAAATAGACATAAATAATATTTTACCTTAAATGTTCAAGATAATTTATTGAAAAATATCTTGTACATTTAAGGTAAAATAAATATTTTGAATAAATAGTCCTGGTTAGTTTATTAACTTGTTTATTTACTCCTATGATTCCTATGATATGACAGCATCACTTATTCTTAGCGTAAGTATGAAGAAAACAATATTCAGAGAACTGAGATGACACATAAACACTTATGAGTTTTGACACTTAAATCAAGACTTTGCTTAAGCATTATTATTATCTATAAAATGAGTAAATTTTATAAATAAATCTATATCTCAGGGTGAGGTTTATTTTATCTTATTTTATTTTATTTTTTGCTTTTCG
This sequence comes from Sorex araneus, assembly GCF_027595985.1. NCBI lineage: Eukaryota > Metazoa > Chordata > Mammalia > Eulipotyphla > Soricidae > Sorex > Sorex araneus. Next base: position 114,863,910 of record NC_073303.1, on the reverse strand, counting down.
GGTGACACCCAGCGATGCACAGGGCTTTCCTGGCTCTACACTCAGGAATTACTCCTGGCGGTGCTGGGGGACCATATGGGATGCTTGGAATCGAACCCGGGTTGGCCGCATGCAAGGCAAATGCCCTACCCACTGTGCTATCGCTCCAGCCCCTCAGGGTGAGTTTTTAAATATGTACATTTTAAATTATGATTTTACCTTGACCTTCACACTGATTCATTTACATAGTAGTAAAATTACATTCTCTGAACTAAAGATGCAAGCATGAGTCAAATTTGGAAAGAAGTCAGATATTTATAGTTTTGAAATGCAAAAAACAAAATGTATGCTTGAATCATGCACCCAATGTTCCTTTAAGTGATCATGAAATATATACATATATACTGTAGCACTGTAGCATTGTCATTCCATTGTTCATTAATTTGCTCAAGTGGGCACGAGTAACATCTCCATTGTAAGACTTGTTGTTACTGTTTTTGGCATATCAAATATGTCACGGGTAGCTTGCCAGGCTCTGCTGTGTGGGTGGGATACTCTTGGTAGCTTGCTGGGCTCTCCTAGAGAGACGGAGGAATCGAACTTGAATCGGCCGCATGCAAGGCAAATGTCCTACCCACTATGCTATGCATAAATAATTTTTATTTAATGATCCATGGTTTCAAAGTTACAGTTGAGCTTCAAGTGACATTTCAATACAAATCCCACAACTAGCGTCAGCTTCCACCGCTAGTGTTCCCATACTCCATCAACATTCATGCCCCCTTCCCCCACCCCCTTAGAGGCCACATTCACATTGAGAATTAGGTGGCTGAAGCTTAGATATCCTGTTTTCAGTGTTGTTAAGTCTGTTCTTTGTATTTATAATTATAGAACCCCATCTCATCAGCATAACCGATGTTCCCCCACCACTTCCCTTTCTAATCCTCTTTCTTCCCCGTTAATTTCCTTCCTTTACTGTCCTCGTCCTAAGCTCTGGAATGAATTGAGCTGGGCACCTTCCCTTTACTACACTACATTTCCTCATCCAGTTATTCTCTATACCACGGATAAGTGAGATATAACACTGTCTGTGTTTCTTCTGGCTTATTTCACCGAGCATATATTCCAGCCCTAACCAGGGTACAGAAAATTGCACGATTCCCTCATTCTTTGCAGCTGCATAATATTTCATTGTGTATACATACTACACCTTCATGATCCATCTGTCATTGGATACCTAGGTTGATTCTCTAATTTAGCAATCACACTAAGTGAAGCAATGAATAATGGTGTGCATATTTCCTTTAGAATTAATTGTTTTTTATGCCCCAGTGGATAGATAACTGAAAATATAATTAATGAGTCATTTTGTAGCTCAGTTTTAAGTTTACTGAGGATTCTCTACAATGTTTCTCCACGGAGTTGAATCAGATATTTCCACAAGCAATGGATGAGAGCTCTTTTTTATCACATCCCCACCAGCACAGATTTTTCATACTTTTTGGGGGTATGCACCATTCTCACTGGTGTGACATTCTCATTGTTGTCTTCTTTAGGATTTCCCTAGTGAAAGTGATGCTGAATACATTTTCATGTATCTATTGGCCATAGTGCTGCATCCTTCTGAGAAGTATCTGTTCATTTCCTTTCCCTATTTTTGAAAGGGTTTATAAATTATTTTTGTTATTGATATTTGTGAGTACTTTGTATATCCTAGATATCAGCCCTTCACCTGATGTGTTGAATGAAAATATTGTTGTACCTCATTCAGTCTTTTAGTTTAACCCTGTTTCTTTTGTCGTACACAAACTATTTTATTGTAGTCCCATTATTTATATATTTATTTGTTGATCTTCCTGTTGGTATCAAGTCACTGAAGACTCTTTTGAGATCCAAATCCTAGGCTTTCTACCTATATTTTCTTTGAGGTACTTCATAGTTTCCTGTCAAATCTCAAGGTCATGGGCCCATGTTAAAGACTTCTTCCCACTCAACTGTTTGAATATGAAACTTATAGCTTGTGAAATAGGATATTTCCTATGGGTAGGAAATTTGCCTGCCTGGTCCTTTCCATATTGTTCATGTCCTATTAGGGCACAGGTGACCTCTAGTTATTAGATGTTAGAGTACCTACTGCCTCAAAAATAAATCTTTAAAGAAAAAATAAAATTTTGGCTTCAAGTGATCAAAGTCTTAGCATACAATTAGTGTATATTAAATTTTAAGGAATTCTTTAATTCTTTTAAATACCTATTTTCTATTGCTTGATTGAATTTCAAGTATATTGAAAAAGATTAAATTTCTTGTTAGATCTATGAACGGTTTAGAGAGCTCTCAGTCTATGTTTCTTACTCAGAAAAAAAAATAAATTGTAAAAACAAAGAAATTCAAATAGTTTAAGACAATATAAAAATAAACAAATTATGTAATTAAGTATAGTTATAAGGTTTACTTAGGAAGTTTTAAGTAAATGAAAGTACAAAATTATTATGCAAAAGGTCATAGTGACCTCTTGGGTCACTTTCAAGATTCTGAAAATTGCATTTTGCATGCTGATTTCAAAAATTATAAAAAAATTTGGATCAAATAATTAGAGTCAACAAATGACAGAAAGTAGATCCCAAACAACCATAATGGATCTCTTTTTCCTCCAATGCTCCTTTACCAGTCTATCACTTGCGATCATCATGAGATGAAAAGTCATGGGATTTGGATATTTTTTTGCTTTTATTACCATTTGGGCTTGGTTTCAAAAATAGCTCATCTGAGGCAGAGGACCTTACCACTGCCAGTCACTGGGAATTATTTAAGCATTTCCCAAAGTTTACTGAAGTTGAATAGGATGTTTCTTTTAATATTGTAAGAGTTTAAACATCTAGAAGCATGAGTACTACTCATAAATGTTGAGAAAGTCCTTTGGCTTGCATGTGACTGACACATATTTAGTCTTCAACACACCATATGGTCCCTGGAGTCTGTCAGGGACCCCTGAATGCAGAGCATGGAATTAGTTCTGGACACTGTACATTACAAAGTTACAAAAATATTCAAAATTGCTTTTCAGTCATTCAGTGTTCCGACACCAATCCCTCATGTGGGTCCAGGTCTCTCCACCAATGAATCCAATTTCCCTCCTGTCCCCAGCCTGCTTCTGATGCAGGAATATGCTGATTTGGATTCGATTCCCCCGTTTCTCTCAGAGAACCCTGCAAGCTACTGAGAGTATCCCACACATACGGCAGAGCCTGACAAGCTACCTGTGGCATATTTGATATGCTAAAAACAGTAATGAGTCTCACAATGGAGACGTTACTGGTGCCCGCTTGAACAAATAGATGAACAATGGACAGCAGTGTTACAGTACTACAGTGCGACACTTTACTTTGTCCTCTTCTTCCCCACTCATTTTTGGCAATGGGGCTTAGCAAAATGTTACTGATAGGATATCATGCTGACATTTGCATGTTTCAGTACAAAGTTTGTGTCCAGAGTGATCACTTGCCTCTATCATTGTCACAGTGGTCAGTTCGCTGACCCATGACCCTTTCCCTTGACTCCAGTGAAAGCTTCCTAGTATGACCAGTTCTCCAGTTCTTCATTTGTTTTGACTTTTGGCATTAGTTATTCCTGTACTATGTTTATTTACATACTGTATCTGAGTGAGTCATTCTGTGTCTGTCCCTCTCCTTATGACTCATTTTACTCAGTTTGATACTCTCCAGGTCCATACAGGAATCGAAAATCTGCAAGTCTTCATCTTTTCTTACTACTGAGTAGTATGCCACTGTGAACGTGTGCCATACCTTCTTTCTCCAGTCATCTGTTTGGGGGCGATCTTGGGATGTTTCCAGATTCCAGCTATTGTGAGCAGTGCTGCAATGAGCATAAGAGGCAGATGTCTTTTCTGCATTGTGTTTTTGGTACACTGGGGTGTCTTCTCAGTAGTGGAATAGCTGTGCTGTATGGAAGCTCAACTCCTAATTTTTTTGAGGTGTGTTCAGATTGACTTCCCCAAAGCCTGGGCCAGTTCAGAGTTTTATTTAAATTGTGGATTCTGTCTCTCCAAACTGTCTGAATGTGGTTATTTCAACAGAGCTCTCTCACTAAGTGTCATGTTGGTGTGGTGAAACAGGCTCACTGAGATTCTTGAGAAACTTTCCCCATGATCCATCTACTTTTGCAAACATCGTAAAAAAAAGTGTGAGGCTTTTGAGGCTCAAAATAAGCTTTTATTCTTTCTCAGCTTCTACCCTTTTCTTAAAGGAAGAGATCATCACTGCCCCTTGCTTCTTAAATCCTAGAATAGCATTTGTAGCTCTCATCAGAGTGAAGTTTAAAGTGAGTGTGTGTTCTCTGATAAATTCACCTTCTTTATTCTCTGATAAAGTTGCCTTTTTCTTGGTAGATCAAATCTTTCTCTCCTCTCACCTTTCTGTCCTTGGTCCATTACCATAGAATGAATACTCCATATCCCCCATACTTCTTTAGAATTTATTAACATATATGTTATCCATATGTTTACTTTGAGATAGATTTTTCTGTAGTTGCCTAATGCTGTTTTGTTTACTCCTTCAGACAGAGAAATATCTTGAGGGGTGGGGGATTTTCCTCTGGGTCCCAGCTCACATAGGCAATTTAAAATATTATTATTTTAACTGGAAATAATACAGTAATATGTTTTGAAAATGTGAAAGAAAATTCTGACAGTCAAAGAGATACATGAGAACAAATAGAGCTATATCTGCAGGCCGGAATATGGCAGACAGTAAAATACCTAAAAATATTGTCTGTTTCCCCTTACACATCCTGAGAATTGAAGATAATTCGCCAGACCAACTAAAATGAGGGAAATCTTACTCATTTAAATTAAGGAAAAGGTCAAGTCAGAAGAGTACTTATTTCATGCATGGAACTTGCATTAAATTTGTATCATAATGCAAGAGTAATTAAGGGCTATATTGAATAATCTGTTCTAATATTTAAGTTGCTTTTATAATGAAACCCTCAATTATATTAATTCTGTAAATAAATGATCACAAAATAGTTCCTCTATAGAAGATTGTGGGATGGGCAAATTAGTGACCTTAATGATTATATGCCACACTAAGATTGCAATTATTGTCCTTATACCTTATTTTAGTAAACTTAGTAGAAATGTTTGAAAACTGATTAATAAAAATAACTATGATTTAGCATTAACTACTTTAACATAAATAGTGACAAGTAAATTATTCACCACATTATGTAATATAGAAGGAAAAATTATGTAGTGATTTTTTTCATATTAATACAAAACTTAAATCTAATAAATAACTAAAAGTAAGTATGTTTCTTTATTATATGGAAATATGGAAATATATATGGAAATAGTAATGGGTATAATTTAATAATCCTACTCTGCATAGCACATTATTTTCTTATTTAAACATTAAAACAAATACAAATTTATAGGATATTATTACTATCTCTACAAGATGAAAAAGGAAAACATATAGGGCCCATGAGTCAAACATCATGTCTAGATAAAATTATCTAACTATTAAAAAGAGAAAGTCTAGTTTTGAATTCAGTTCAATCCAGCCCCATCTACTATTAAATCTTGCAAGTTTTTAATTCAACAACTATAAATTGATTTTAAATACTTAGAATATCATCGTTACTTTTGCAGTTACCAATCTTAACTATTAAGTTAAATATTACTTTTTATAACATTTAATTACTTATAATTAAGTAAATTAATATTTATTTCAATATTAAATTATGAGCTATTATTTTAAGGAAAACTATAAATAATTGATAAACTGAGCATATCTATTAATTGAGGTTTATTTCATTAGGAGAGCTGTGTGACTACAGTTCATACCAGAAATTTCCACCCAAAATTATTTCAGAGGTGATAACATATGGCAGAAATCACGTGTCACTTGTATCACTTGTCATCCCATTGATCTTCGATGTGCTTGAGCGGGCTGTAGTAGGGTCTCCATTTGTCCCTGTTGCATGCTAGTGTAGCCCAATGATATCTGCTCGATCCAGGAAGAGGAAGAGCCTCAAATTTTTCACTCAGGGTTTTGATGAAGAAGTTTGACCATCTCGTTGGTGGGTGGCCATGCATTCTTTTGACGTCCCATGGAATCCAGTTGGTAACAGCTCTAGTCTAGTGGTCATCTCTGAATTGCATTATGAGTCCAGCCCATCTTATTTTTGATGTCTTGGCAAACGAGACAGCATCCCTGATTCTTGACCTTAGACAAAAGTCTGAATTTCAGATTCCTTCTCTCACTTGAGTGAAATGTGATACTCCTAGCATAGCTCTTTTGATTCCTCTTTGGGATACCCAAATAACGTTCTCATCTTGTTTGTGTAGGGCCCAGGTCTCTGAGGTGTATGTTAGTGCAGGAAGAATGGTGGAGTGGAAAAGATTTGCCTGGAGCCAAAGTTTCTTTGACCTCTTAACCACTTCTTCAAGGCTCTTGAAGGTGTTCCATGCTGCTCTCTTCCTCCTGTGCAGTTCTGGTGCCAAGTTGTTCCTCATGTTGAGTTCTTAACCCAGGTACACATAGCTGCTGCATTCGGAGATGTTCATTCCATTGAGAGCTAATGAGGCTTCAGGGACTAGTTTATTTTTCATGAGCATTGTCTTGTTGAGATTCAGCTGCAATCTGACCTTTCCACACTCATGGTTGAAGATGGCCAGCATTTGTGCTGCTTGGCTAATGTTTGGTGCTATCAGAACGGTGTCATCAGCGAAGTGGAGGTGGTGTAGTTGCTGATCCTCTGTCTTCACTCCCTTCCCTTCCCATTTCAAGTCGTCGCATGCTGTTCTCAAGGGTGGCACTGAAGAGTTCCACAGTAATAACAATGGCAGAAAAACTTACAATATTTCTTAGAAGTATGTTGTAATCAGTTAGTATATCAGGAAAATTATTTATTGAATCATAGTCAATACTTAAGAATAGGTTACAATGAATTAGAATAAAAATAGAAATGTGTATTTATTTCTAAGAGACAGTTAAATGGTGAGTGTGTATTTTTTTAAGTAAGACAGACAACTGGAACTTAATTTGAACTATAATTATAATTATGGGTCACTATAAAATATACTTTAAATCCAGATTTATATGCTATCTTATAATAATCCAAGAAAGAAAAAGTAATGTGCACAGTCAGCTACTTGATAAAAGTAACAAAGAGCTAAGGTTATTGTTTCCACCTTAGAAAACTGAACTCCTTAGAGAAAAAGAAGAACTAAAAGTTTGGGAGATTAGGTAGAATAAACAAGGAGGATGGTGATGACCTCCATGGGACTTCTGATGACTCAGTAATGAGAGTGAATTAAACTTATCAGAGCAGTTATCGTATAGGAGATAATTGCATTTTGATGACAATTATAGGTAATTGCCACAACACAAAATGATTTCTATCCCAATACAAGATTAATATAAAATGTCCCATGCTTAATCATAAATTTTTCATGCCTATCTTACTATTACTAAGATACTTAAAAGTTAACATGAAATATATCTTTGACAATAATGCATGTGCTACTCTCATCATTTGCAAGCTATGCATCTGTACTCATAAATATTTAGGCCCTCTCTGTTTGTGGAACAAACAGAATAAAAGTATCTACCGTATGGATTTTTTCTTCCTCTTTGGGTCACACCGAGTGATGCTCAGGGGTTACTTCTGATTCTGCACTCAGAAACTATTCCTGGTGGTACTTGGAGGACCATATGGGATGCTGGGGATAGACCCTGGGTCAGCAGGATGCAAGGCAAACACCCTCCCTGCTGTACTATTGCTCTGAACCCCTCCGTATGGAAATCTTATGAGCATTAAATTATTCACAAAAAGTTATGTCAACAGAGTCCTCATGGTACTAAGTGTTCAATAAATTTGTCTTTTTTCAAGTGCTTTATGTATTCTCTTTGAAATTGTTTCAATCTCATCATTGTATAGAGATGTATTGGATAAATTAATATCTGGACTTTTTCTGTGACATGGGATGAGAGTTTTAGATAGCTAAAGGATTTGATGATTTGATTCAGTGATTTTTAACATTTTTATAGAAAATAAGAAAAGAGAGAATTTATGATTTTTTTAATTCAGAAAGTGGGGTTTTCCTATAAGGGAAATTCAAGTGAGCACTGAGTTAATGGGTTTTTTTTAATAATTTTTTGTTGGGGCTGGTGTGATAGCACAGTGGGGAGGGCATTTGCCTTGCACACAGCCGACCCGGGTTCAATTCCCAGCATCCCATACATTCCCCTGAGCGTTGCCAGGAGTAATTCCTGAGTGCAGAGCCAGGAGTAACCCCTGTGCATTGCCAGGTGTGACCCCCCAAAATAGTTTTATTTTTGTTTTTGTTTTTTGGTACCATGCTCAGTGTTGCTCAGGGCTTGCTCCTGGACCTGTATCCAGGGATTATTTCTGAGGCAGATGAAGCTCAGGGGAGTTGATGTGCGTTGCTGGCACTTGTAATGGGGCCAGCTGTGTGTCAGGTGAATGTCTTATCCTCTGTGCTATCACTCCATCTCCTGAGCTGACTTTGACATTGACCATGCTGTTTTCAGGAAACAGTGTTATAAAGATTATGAGAGACAGGATACGTGTTATCAAATAGCAATATATTTTAAGTATTTATGAACTCAATTAAGCATTTGCTAAACAGTATCCCATTAATTTCTAAAGACACTGTAAAATAAATGTTCTTATTCATATTTAATTAGAGAAACTGAATTTAAGAGAACCTAAATAAGTTCATTGAGTTTACTAGCTAGTAAATTCTAAAGCAGTATTTAAGCCACAATGTGACCCAGTCTTTTGGTTTCATCCAAGTACTTTCCTTAATCCAACCCAGAAAACATACCAGTTGCTATGAATGGCACTTAGGTCTAACTAATTTAAGAAAACAAGTACTATAGAAGTTGTAAGAGAGGAAGTTAGATTATGTTTTAGCTGCTCTTATATCCATTCAGTATTATAATTGTGTTTGAAGACAGGCGGTGCATATGCATTTAGGTGTATTATTGATCATAGCATCAAACACAGAAATAACTCAACCTTTTGAAATACCCCGAATACAAATTCTCTCTTGGTACAGAGTGCAATAAAGAAATGGGGAAAAAGAAAAATCTAGTTATGTATAAATTCATGATATATTTGAATGCTGTGTCAAGCAGAAAAGAAACAAAGTGAATAGCCAGTATTCAGGACTTATAAAATAAACTTATGGAATTCAAAACTATATATCAGAAAATGCTCATCCATAAAATTTGTGTGTTAACACTTATATCTTAGAAAATTTGAGTAGACTTATAAATTTAATTCAAATTTTAATTTCCCATTATCTAGTGCCATTTTTAAATACTGATAAGCGGAGAGTATTGGTAGAAATCATATTGAATTATACAGTTTCCTTATATTCTTAGAGCTCATTTGGTGTCTGTTGCTAGTCCTCTGCATTTTTAGCCCCTTACCTTATTTGCATTCACTGCCGTGATGACCCAGACACATTGCGCATTGCTATCATACTGGAACGGAAAGTTGGGAGACGTAAAGGTTCCACTTGGTCCTTGAATATTGGAGCCACAGGTCTTCACTACAAGAGAAATTGTGTTTTAAAAGGTGAGCATATACCACATTCAAAACAAGATCAATAAACTACCAAAGTGAGTAGACTCTAAGTTAAAAATTCCATAATTATAACGAAATTAAAATACACAGTACAGTACACATGAAAAAGTGCTCTACATCACTAATCATCAGGGAGATGCAGATCAAACCAACCATGAGATGCCACCTCACACCACAGAGACTGGCACACATCCAAAATAACAAAAGCAACTGCTGTTGGAGAGGATATGGGGAGAAAGGGACCCTTCTACACTGCTGGTGGGAATGCCGACTGGTTCAGTCCTTTTGAAAAACAATTTGGAGGCTTCTCAAAAAATTAGAAATTGAGCTCCCATTTGATCCAGCAATACCACTGCTGGGAATATATCCCGGAGAAGCAAAAAAGTATAGTCGAAATGACATCTGCACTTATATGTACATCGCAGCACTGTTTACAATAGCCAGAATCTGGAAAAATCCCAAGTGCCCTAGAACAGATGACTGGTTAAAGAAACTTTGGTATATCTGTACAATGGAATACTATGCAGCTGTTAGAAAAAATGAAGTCATGAACTTTGCATATAAATGGATCAACATGGAAAGTATCATGCTAAGTGAAATAAGTCAGAAAGAGAGAAACAGACATAGAAAGATTGCATTCATCTGTGGAATATAAAATAAGAGAGTAGGAGACTAACACCCAAGAATAGTAGAAATAAGTAACAAGATGGTTAATTCCATGGCTTGGAAGCTGGCCTCACATTCTGGGGAATAGACAGCTCAGATAGAGAAGGGAACACCAAGTAAAATGTGGTTGGAGGCCACGCGGGGGAAGGGTGATGCGTGCTGAAAGTAGATGAGAGACTTAACAAGATGGCCACTCAACACCCCTATTGCAAACTAAAACACCCAATTGGAGAGAGAGAACAAAAAAGTAATACCCTGCCACAGAGGCAGGGTGGGGTGGGGGGAGATGGGATTTTGTGGTGGGAGGGATGCTGAGATTATTGGTGGTGGAGAATGGGCACTGGTGAAGGGATGGGTTCTCGAACATTGTATGAGGGAAACACGAGCACGAAAATGTATAAATCTGTAACTGTACCCTAACAGTGATTCACTAATTAAAAAATAAATAAATTTTTAAAAATTCAAATATTATAATATTTTGGAGGTTTTAAATCATTTTCCCTTAAGCTAATAGAACAACTATTAACAATGTTGTGATTTTTTTTACCATTGTAGTAATCAAAATCTTATTTGTAGCAATTTTTTTTACTCTCATGGACTTGCTTCATTCAATTAAAATTCTGCCTGATCATTCTTTTAAAGTCCTCAGTAATAACTTGTACTTTTAAATGGAAAACACTAATATATAAATTTTATTTTTGTGATTCAAACCATATCTAGTTATCTTTACCACTTTTACTATCAGGTTTGGAGGTTCTTTCTGTAGGCGCACTCAATTCAACAGCCCATCAGGAGTCACCCTTCTGCTCCATTTCTCATTGTCTTATCACAAACTCATTTTCCTCTAGAACATTGGAAAGCTTTCTTTACTAGCTCTTCCTTTCAGTTAATATTATATCATAAGTCTATTTAGAATTTCCCTTAACATTCATATTATGTGGTGAGCTAAGGATCACTTAAATTTTCATTTTTATGTATGATTTTATATTGTTAATAGTGAAGGTGTATCATTTTGCAACAAGGACAAATCTTAATGTATATTGTTATTCCTTCAATTTATTCAACATTATTCTTTTCCTATTCATAGTCTTTATTTTCCCCACACTATTTCCTTCTTTCTTGTTACTTTATTTATTTTTGCTTCCTTTAATTTACATGCATAAGTATGAAACCTTGGCGGAATTTAAGATTCTAAACCTTATCAATGACCACAACATTTCTCAATCTTTAACAAGGGATCTTACCCTAGTTTTGCTGAGAGATAGACAAATAACATTGTAAGGACTTAAGGTACAAGATGTGACTATCTAGTATTTGTATATTGTAATACAATGCCAAATGATCAATATAAGTCCATCAGCTCAGTTTGTATGTGTGCGTATGTGTGTATGTGTGGGTTGTGTGTGTGTGTGTGTGTGTGTGTGTGTGTAGAAAGAGAACATTTAGTTTATTTTGTGTGTTTGCTTCATGGGGTAGTTACCCCATGCTGATCAAAATGTGTCCCTGGCTCTGCATTCTGGGAGCATGCCTGGTAAAGCTCAGAGAAACTTTTGAGCTGTCAAAGATAGAGTACAGGTCAGCTATGTGCTAGGATACCACTCTGTATTATCTCACTACCGCCACAGAGAAAATGGTTAAGATCTACTCTCTTGGAAATTTATAGCTTATACCTTATCTTCCTATTTAAATATGGTTACCATGCTATACATTATATTGCCAGAATGTATTAATATGATTATGAATTACAACTCAAATTCGCTCCATTGTATCAACACCTTACAATTCCTTTCACTTGCCTCACTCCTGCCTTTTGCAACTCTTATTCCTTTTTATTCCTGAGTTATTTTTCTTAGATTCACAGGTATGTGAAAGAATTATAGTCTCTTATGCTCACTGTTCCATTTTCTTCTCCCTCATTCACTTTCCAAAACATGTTAGACTGATTTCTCCACTTTAGTGTTGAAATTACTTTCTTAATGCCAGCAATGACCTCCTAATTGCTAAATCAAATATATCTTCCTTTTTGTCCCACTTTGGATTTCTCAACAGTGATGGAAAATTATGATAAGCTTTGTTTGAAATTCACTCTTTCCTTGCATAGTCATGAACTTTCAAGTTTCTGGTCCATTAGTTTTAAAATAGTTATTCTTCATACACTTCATTCTGATTTTATTTTTTTCCATCTGACCCTTAAGTAGCATAATTATAAATGAATTTAATGGCCCATTTTCTTTTTATTAAGTAGACATTTTATATCTAATTCACTTTTATGACTACAACGGCAATTTCTGTCTTGTTAGCTCTCAAATTTCTTGGACAGTCCATGAAATGTTTCCAGCAAACTTTGAATTAAACCATTTTTAAATAATTTCTCTACTTCTACTCCCAAATATACATAAATACTTTTGAAGATTAAAGTACTTCTCTTTAAAACATACTTTTTTCTGGTTTGCTGTCTTCCCAATGCCAAGGTTATTTGTATTCACCAAACACTTGACTAGACTGAATTGGTAGTTATTTGTCTAAACTAGTATTAACTACGTAGCACCATTCATATAACATAATCTCTCAATTCTCTCCTTCCTTCTAGATGCTATCATACCTATCACTGTCATCCCATTGCTTATCGATTTGCTCGAGCATGCACCAGTAACGTCTCCATTGTGAGACTTGTTGTTACTGTTTTTGGCATATCAAATACGTCACAGGTATCTTGCCAGGCTCTGACGTGTGGGGCTATCATACCTATCTTTCTAAAATTAAAAAATCTGATTACCTTGCCTAATTACAGAAAATATCATCCTTCTTGTTTACAACCTAGATTCTTTGCAATAAAATCTCCCGCTATTTGAAACAATCTTAAACTCAGCGTGTGACTAAAATATTTGCACTTCCTTCAATGACTCATAGTATTTATAATTTTTCTTGCTGTTCTCCAAGTCCCAAGTGTATCCCCTTCTTAAATCTGACTGTACAAAGACTATCCATCAATCCCTTCATTTATTCCAACCCAATCAGGTTGATGTTCAGTATCTCTCTCTATAGGAATGTTCCTAATTCTACAACTATATCTTCCATAATAGACTTGGTACCTCCGCATCCATTATTTGAATATTACATCTTGTAAACAATATATGTGTTGCAAAGAATGCATACATAAGCATTTATAATTTAAAGTTTGAAACCATATGGTTTGACATAAGTGGAAGCAGCTTCTTTGATAGGACACACTGTTTTCTAAGATCACTTACTATTTGGCAATTTCCTGTGTATTCTAGAATGTGTATACAATAGAGTATTTTATTGATAGACCTTGTTTTGCATTTCTGCTTAGTAACTCCTAATGCTTTCATGCTATAGGATTTCTGTTTACAAAAGAAACAAATATCTATGGGGTCGGAGTGACAGTACAGTGAATGAGGGGCTTGTCTTGCACCCAGAAGACCTATATCCAAACCCTGGCACTCTGTATGGTCCCCTGACACCACCAGGGGTGATATATGACCACAGAGTCAGGAGTAAGCTCAGAAGATTGCTCGGTGTGGCTCAAACAGCAAATAATAACAAAAGAATAGAAATACCTAAGTTAGTTGGTACAGCTTTTAAATGAACTGTAAAATAGTACTCTACATGCAAAAGGAAAATTCTTATTATACTGCAGAGGGGTGAAAATCCAATTTGGAAGATGATTTTCTTTTGTGTAAAAGAATATGAAACTACTGGGCTCAGAGATAAGTACAAGCAGGGCCCTTGGCTTGTACTTAGCCAACTTAGATTCAATCCCTGGAATCCCATATAGTGCCACATGCACCACCTGAAATGAAACTGGAGTCAGAACTCAGCCCTGAGCACCAGTAACACGGAAGAAGGAAAAAAAGGAAGAAAAAAAGGAAAGGAGGAGGAGAGTGAGAGAAAAGGAAGGAAGAAAGGAAGGGAGGGAGGGGATAAAGGAGGGAGGGAGGAAGACAGGAAGGGAGTGAGGGGAAGAAGGAAGGAAGGAAGGAAGGAAGGAAGGAAGGAAGGAAGGAAGGAAGGAAGGAAGGAAGGAAGGAAGGAAGGAAGGAAGGAAGGAAGGAAGGATTGTATTTTTGCAGACTAGTATATATCAGGAATAGTGAATGAGTGGTAGGATAACACTGACCCTAAATCATTATATAATACACTCATATTAACCACTGCTCCAATATAATATGTAATTTACTTAATTGCATTAAAATATGTAACATAAAAAGCTATAGTTATGATATACAATGAAAATGACAGTTTACAAAATAAGTTGGCAGTTTTTCCTTTTAACAATTTTCTTATTTTTTACCATTTTTAATAAAATATAGGAATATTAATCTTCTGTAAAATGAAGTATGCATTTGTATTGAGCTATGAAGACCCTCACTTTTTAACAAGTTCTATTTTTTTAATTTGTTCTTTGGAGGGGAGAGGGTACACCTGGCTGTGCGCTGGGCTTACCGCCAGCTCTATTCTCAGGAATCACTCCCGGTATGCTCAAAGATGAGTATCACATGCTGGGAACTGAGCCCAGCTTGGTAGAGAGCAAGATAAGCGCCCTACCTTCTGTACAATTTATCTGTTTCATGTCCTATTGTTGTTTGAATTTATTTCAATTTTAATTTAATACATTTATTTTGATTGATCATCATGGATTGCAAAAGTACAAAGGTATTTGTGATAGAGTTTCAGGCATCCAATGTTCCAACAATCTCTTCACCAGTGTCCAAATCCCCCAGATTTCCTCCTGTCCATCAGCTTGCCTCTGTTGCAGGTATACTCCCTTCTAAGCTTCTCTAGTGCTCTCTTCCCTAACCATTAAAATTATTTATCAAGATAATAAATAATGCCCCACATTGAATATTTATTGATCAAAATATACCAGAGAAAAAATATTCAATAGTCTATAACCTTCATGTAGAGAAATGTTAAACTGTTCACTACATAATATTCATGGAGTAATGCAGATTTTCTGACAAATTATATTAATATAGTTAAACTCATTAATGAAAGATGAATGATGAATTATATTATTTTCAAATGTGTGTTTTCTACAATATTTAATGAGTACCTAATAATCTGTCTGAAAGATTATGGAGGGCACTTAAAGTATTGCAAGACAGCATGTATTTGCAGCATAGCAGAATATAGTAGCACTGTCATCACGTTGTTCATTGATTTGCTTGAGCGGGCACCCGTAACGTCTCTATTGTGAGACTTGTTGTTACTGTTATTGGCATATCAAATATGCCAGAGTGTAGCTTTCCAGGCTCTGCAGTGCAGTCGGCATATTCTCAGTAGCTTGCCAGACTCTGAGAAGGAAGGAGGAATCAATCCCGGATCAACCGCATGCAAGGCAAAAGCCCTACACGCTGTGCTATCGCTCCAAATATTATCTGTCACTGTCACTGCCATCCTGTTGCTCATCGAGTTGTTCGAGCTTGCCAGGCTCTGCCGCAGGGGCTCCATACTCTCGGTAGCTTGCGGGGCTCTCCAAGAGGGGCTGAGGAAGCGAAATCTGGTTGGCCGCTTAAAAGGCGAACGCCCAACCACTGTGCTATCACTCCAGCCCAAATATTATCTACCGAAAAAAAATTTTTAAATTGCCTAAACTTTGGATATGCAGGGAGCAAGGAAATTGGGATTTAGATCTGTAGTTAAGGCAATTTTTAACATCTTGTCCAAAGGAACAAAGGGGAATAGCATCTAATTGAATTGAGCATCGTCGTTTTTGAATCTTTGTGTTTTTTTTTTTCAAGGCAAGGGAAAAAGAAAAAGAAAAAAATCAGGGAGGACAGAATCTGAGAGGGGCAGAACATATAAAAAGGAATCCTAGTGTCACTGACAAGGATTTGACTATAATGGGCCAATTAAACAGCACAAAACTCATACTGACAGCTTTTGAAAATTTTTTTGTCTCTAGAAATTTATTTTCTTATAAGGGTGATTCTGGCTATATGAAGAGCCTGAAAAATGATTATGTTTTATTCTGGCAGCATCTGTATTGTTTCAAAGAGTCGCCCATGATTGGTGGCCCAAAGACAACTGACAACCTCCATCCACAATTGTGAGTTCCAAAGAGAGAGTGGGAAGGAAGCCTGCGAGCACTGTTCAAGCAGTCGCTTAGCAGAGAAGCTTCTTCAGGATACATGGGGAAGAGATGCCACTAACTTCTCTGCTATAAAATAGTGCAGAAAATAGTACATTGCTAAAACTATTAAGTTAACAGATAAGACAAGATTTATGACATAATATTAAGTAGTAGCACTGTTGTCCTGTTGTTCATTGATTTTCTCGATTGGGCACCAGTAACATCTCCATTGCGAGACTTATTTTTACTGTTTTTGACATATCAAATATGCCATGGGTAGCTTGCCAGGCACTGCTGTACAGGCAGTATACTCTCGGTAGCTTGCCAAGGTCTCTGAGAGGGATGGAGGAATCGAACCTGGGTCGGCTTCATGCAAGGCAAACGCCCTACCAGCTGTGCTATCACTCCAGCCAACATTAAATAGTCATCATCATCATCATCATCATGCCATTGATCATCGATTTTCTCGAGCAGTCTCAGTAACGCCTCCATTCGTCCTAGCCCTGAGATTTTAGCAGCCTCTTTTTACTCATCCTTCCCAACAGTGCTGCATTGGAGGCTCTTTGAGGGTCAGGGTAATGAGACCCATCATTGTTACTGGTTTTGCATATGAATAAGCCACGGGGAGTTTGTAGGATCTCCTATGTGGGAAGGAAACTCTCAGTAGCTTGCCAGGTTCTTCGAGAGGGAGAACTAGGCTATAAGATGTTCTGTGGCTGCATTTGTTTCTGGGAGCTTGGTTTTATAGTACATTAAATAGTACATTGGATTTATGGTACATTAAATAGTAGATCATGAAAATAGATAACAGCTCAAGGTAGTGTCATGAATCAATCATTTGTTTAACTTTTGTTTTGTTCTCCCACTTCAGCCATTTGGGAGTCATATTGATATGGCTTTTGTAGACTAATAGAGAGCAAAATCAAATATGAATTTGATTTTGAAATAATCAAACAGAGAAGAAATTTTACAAATATACAGCACTTCATAAGACATGTCTTATTTTGCTACTTTATATTGTGAATGAACGGAGTTTGGGTCCCACCCAGCAGTTCTCAGAGTTTACTCATTGCTCTGTCCTCCTGAATCTCTCCTGTTCAGGGAATCACATCACTGGAATTGAACAAGGGCCCATCACATGCCAAAAAAACCCAAAAAAACAAAAAACAACAAAACTGTCAACCCCTGAGCTATCTCTCTGGCCCTTTGATGCTGCTTTTACAAATCTCAAGGAATCACTCTGGGACCCAGTGTCCACATCTGATAATTCTTGACACCTCACTCCCAACCCCATACAAGTCACTGCTAAAGCCTGAATATATGATACAATTTGAGTCACATGGTGCTGAGTACTACAGTGCTCTGAACCACAGCACTAATAATGGTGATGCTGTAAGGTCATGTGGTGACAGGAAGCAAACCCAGATCGTGTGCACACACTTGAGCCTAATCTCGGTAATAGGTCACTCACCCTCCGTAAAACACCTTATCTTTTTTGAATGAATGTGTACTCATTACTATTAGAGATGTGTTCATCATAATGATTTAGAGTATTCAAAGCAAAAAATCATTCTGTGTTGCTGTATATTTTGAATATCAAACAATGGATAGATGTACAACTGACTTTGCAAACAAAAACCTATGGCTCAGGATGCTAAATACTTTCTTATATAAAAATAAACATATTTCCAAAGTTTTGAAAAATATTAAAATTCAAGTAGGATATATTAAATAAAAATTACAATCTATGAAGAAAGGAAGGATTATGAATATTGGGGATGAAATATTTTTTCCAAGAAATTTAAAGTGCATGAAAATCTATTATCTATAAAATAAATGGGAAGAATGAGAAGACCACCAGGAAAAGAAAAGCACCCGTTCTCTTTACCAATAAAAACAGGAATTGAGGACAGTTTTAAGGAGAAAATATAACTACATTAATACAGTATTCTAAATAGAGTGTCATAATTTTAGTTGCATTACAAGTATTAATCTGGTATGCAATACAATGTACTTTTAAAAAGGCAGAATTATTTGTTTAATATAAAAATCGGGACTGGAGCAATAGCACAGCGGGTAAGGCATTTGCCTCGCACGGAGCCGACCCAGGTTCAATTCCCAGCATCCCATATGGTCCCCTGAGTACTACCAAGAGTGATTCCTGAGTGCAGAGCCAGGAGTAACCCCTGTGCATCACCAGGTGTGACCCAAAAAGCAATAAATAAATAAATAAATATAAAAATCATAATATACATAGATAAACAGGTACAGAAACACAGATGCTTATATAAGAAGAAGAATTAAACGAATTTAAGTCAATATTGGGGGAATCGACCAAAGTTCAGTTTAATAATATTTATTTAGAGTCCAGTACCAAAGTTCTGTTTAATAATATTTAATCAGAGCCCAGTTTTGATGTCTTTAAAAGAATCTTATAAATGGCAGAAGTCAAGTAATATTTATGACTAATCTTCAAGCATTCTCAATACCTTCTGCATCTAAACCACCTTTGAATAGAAGCATATTATGCTCCCTGAATTATTGAATCATTCTAATGGTACGAGGATGAGGACTATGTGGTATTGAGTTTGTAAGCAGAAAAAATGTTTATGAACAAAAGATTCATTGTACTTTTTATAATAAAAAAAATCCAACATAATCTTGTGCTGTAAGAAGGAGGGAAATTATCCAATAGGATAGAATGAGATTAAATGCTGCGCACAATATTTGTGGAACCCATACCATTCATTTTTTTCTTTTGCTTTTTTGGGGTCACACCTGGTGTTGCACAGGGGTTATTCCTGGCTTTGCACTCAAGAGTAACTCCTCATGGTGCTCAGGGTACCATATGTGATACTGGGAATCGAACCTGGGTCGGCCACATGCAAGAGAAATGCCTTACCAGCTCTACTATTGCTCCAGCGCCAAGAACCCATATCATTCTCAAAACCTTTTGGGAAAAAAGCATTGTAGTTGAGATTGGAGGCAGAAAATTAAGTTTTACAAAACAAAATTATAGTGTGTGTAATTATAATGTGTGTAGAAATATGGTGTATGGGTCAAGGAGAGACAATAAATAACTGGAATAAGAATTTAATAAGTAACAGAAAATATCTATGTGAAGTTGCTTACCTACCGTTGATATAGACTTCCCAGTATGCTTTTTCCAAATTATACAAAGTACTAATCAAATAAGACTATCACCTACATTTTGAACAGTTTCATTTATTTTCTGAAGGAATCTTTGCATATGTAAACATTTATGGGTTGTAAATTTATGTAGAATAGACATAATATAGAAAATGAGAAATCAGGGATTTGGGCTCAGTTATCCTTTAGGCATTAAATTCCTACCCGCTGGACAAAGGCATTACCCCCAAAACTTGAGAAGATTCTGAGCCTCCCCAGAACTTATAATGATCATTAGACTAGTTGCTCTGTATCTTAAGAGACAGGAAACATTAGATGACAATATTTAATTTCAAAATACACCAAGTTAAGGTGACTTTCATAGCTTTTTATATGTTGTTTTCTTCCTCTTGAATATTATTACTTTCAGCCATTAATATGCTAGACAAAATCATTATGTGAGTTCACTCTATATTAGAATCAATTGTAGTCTAATTTTTTGGTTTACTTATATATCTTTATGCCAGCAACTATACAGTTCTTGACTTTCATGCCCTACTGACAAAAAGTTGACTTGATACATGACACTTAGATTATGTCTAAAAGCATTTTAAATTATGAACAATTAAAGTTAAAATTACTAAACAGGAGTTATAGAAATTTCAAAATTTATAATTAAAATTTTTAATTAAATGACAAAAATTATAGAGAATACATACCAAAAACTGGGCAACCTGAATATCATTTTCAATTCTAGATAACCTTCTCTCCTATAGAAAGGTCAAATAAATATTTTATGATGATTTGTCATCATTCTTTTATGGAGATATTTATTCAACACTGAACATTGACTTAGAACATTTCAATGCATAAATGAATAAGAAAGACTCCTTTCTTTGAGGAACTTTCAGGAAAGTTAAGCAATAAATTTAATCATTGATTTTGAAGACTGACTGTAACCTGATTATTAGATGATGAATATAGGACCTAAAATGTATTAAGGGTCATTAATACAATTGAACTTATGACAAGAAAAGTAGGGACAAAGCAAATAAATGTAGATTATATGGTCATTTAAAATAGAAATGCTGAAAAAATTATCTTTCTTCAGCTAAATCAAACAAGCCAAGTGTTAATATATAAATGATGAGCACTTAGGAGGTGCACAATATTATAAATTAAAACACTACTGTAATAATAGTGCATAAAATGTATTAATTATTTAGGTTTTTGATCTATGCCATTCAATTTACTGATATAAATTAATCAAGGCTGCCAAACAGGTAAAACTTACCAAAATAGTGGGATTTCATTGCAAGTTTATTCTCATTAAACAAATACCAAATTCCTAAAAATTGTCATAAATCTTTTCAAACCTAAGATAGTTAAATTAAAGAGATAGATATAGAAAGAGAGTCTACTTCTGAGAATTAGGCCAATGAATCCTAGGATATAAAAGACCTTCATATATAGAATATTTATTTCTCTATCTAGATAAATAAATGTTAATATTATTTCAAGGAATTAAATGTAATTTATAGAATGATGATTGCCAAGAAAACCTGTTAGTTTATATTAATGACTTTCACTATGGCCAATTAGCAACTATAATGATAATTTTGTCTCAGTTCAAGCAAGTGTTCGGAAACTCACAAACAAAATATTAAAGTAGAGAGTTCTAACACAGAGGTACAATTCAGAACAAAATGTAGTAAACTGGTCTAGTTATACATAAGATAAAATATATTCTATTTGCAATACTGAAGGATATTAGAAAAACAAAAATAACTCATAAATTAATATAAACCATTTCATATGTTTAGACGCAGAAAAGAATTAAACAGAAGGATATTTTGACAGGTAGGTTAGCTCAACTTAATGCTTCAAACAGTTACGTGAGTAAAATATGTAAGTTACATATTTATTTAATATTGAGAAGTAGAATAGAAATGTCAAAATCATCACATGCACAAAGGAACAGAGCTGACCTAACTAAATTGAGGTTGTAGCAGGGGATAAAATCAAGAGAGTAGATCAATAAACTCCAATATAACTAACATTTAGATATATTTCAACCTGGTCCAATTACCCAGTTTGCCTAAGTTTCAAAAGAACCTGAAATATGGGTGCCAGAGAGATACATCCATCAAAGTGACCGCTTGCCTTGCTCTTGTTTACCTGGGTTTGATATCTGGCACTATAAATATTAGTAGTGTTAATCTCTGAGCACAGAGCCAGTAGTAAACTCAGAGTCTTTGTGTGTGGTCCCAAAGCAAACGAACAAAAAAAAAAGAACCTGAGGCTTTGAATGCTTATGAAACCTTTTTCATATCTTGGTAAATTCTCTAAAAATACAAATATATAGTAGCCCAGAAGTATGAGCTGTTTTTAGCCTACAAACCTCATTTGTACTGTTTGATTCAAGTGATAACCTATTAATTTTAAAGTGAATCTGAAAAGTAGATGATTCAGTGAAACATGGGAGTTTGAAAACATAATTTTAGATTAACATTTCAACTATACAATTGTGACAAACTTAATGATCCTGGTTCACAGGCATATATGCATATGTGTGTGCATTTATATAAAATATATTTTTATGTACAGATGTGTTATGGAAACATTAAAGTTTTCTGTTAAGAAACTCTAAGACTGGGGGGCAGGAGGGATTAGTATAGTGTGTAAGGCACTTTTTTTGCAAATGAACACACAATTCTAACCCTGGCATATCATTAGATGTAATCTCTGAATTCAGAGCTAGAGATAAACCTTAAACACTGCTGGATGTGGCCCAAAAACAAAACCAAAGATTGAAAAAAAGTAACAAGAATCAACATCAAAACACCTCTAATTGTTAGCGTCACACTTTGGTGAAGTATCTACATACCACACCACACTTGCTAGTTAGTTTTTCTTCTACCCTCATTAGATCATTGCTACTTCTACCAAATCTCCACCGGATCCCTCATGCTGTCATCATAAGGTCTTGATTTCATTTGCATTCAGCTGTTCTTTTGCGTTAATTATGTATCTTCCAAAGAATTATACTTGAATCATAAATAATTTGTCTCCATCTGACATTTCAGTTAGTATAGTCTCTTCAAGGTGCAATCATGTCACTAGTAGTGAGAATATTAATCAGAATTTTTTAATTTGTTTTTATGTTGTATTTTTGTGTGTTTGTTAGGGGGCAATACTCTGCAGTACTCAATACTTATTCCTACATCTCTGCTTAAAAATCACTCCTGGTGGGGCTCAGGGGCCCATATGCAGTGAGGGACATCAAAGCCAAGTTGACTGTAATCAAGGTGAGCATCCTACCCCTCTGTATATTTCTTCAACTCATAGTAATCTAATTTTTATAGTCAAGTATTACACTTGACTTAAATATTATACATTTATTCTTCTATAGAGGGCCCTTTGGGTAATTTCCTACTTGGATACTGAAAATAAACTACACTGAACAGAAAAGAACAGATGTATTAATACTAATGTGTTTATATTCCTCAAATAATACCAAGATGTGAAACTTTTGGATCATATGGTAGTTCTACTTTCTCTTCTGGTTTGAGAAACCTCCACACTGTTCACCTAGTTGGTGTACCAATTTATGTTTTCACAAACTATGCATGTCCTAATTCTCACCATTTTTCATCTTTTTGATCATAGTCATTTAATGAAAAGTAACATCTCATTTTTTGACCTCTTACTCATTTCCTTCCAATAAAAGATTATGATAAACAATTTATCATGTATCTGCTGTCTTTCTGTATGTGTTCTGTGATGAAATACCTATTATAATTCTCTGCTCATTATTTTTATAGGAATATTTTCTAGTTGTTGAATTGTATATAGTTTTCATAATAATATCTTGTCTGATAATGATTTGCAAATGCCTGACTCTACTCAGGTAGTTTACATTTTCCTAGTTATAGTTTTTCCCTATATAGAAGCTTTTCAGATTGATATAGGCTCATTTTAAATGTTTTGTTTTTCTTTTTCTTCCAAAAGGAGACAGATTCATAGAAATTAATACCACACATATCATCATAAATAAATTGATATGCCATTTGGTTCTAATATTTATTTTAACTCATTTGAACTAAACTTTTGTAAAATACAACATCACTGTATCACTGTATCACTGTCATCCGGTTGTTTATGGATTTGCTTGAGCGGGCACCAGTAATGTCTCCATTCGTCCCAGCCCTGAGATTTTAGCAGCCTTTCTTTACTCAACATTCCCAACGGTGCATATTCGAAGCTCTTTCAGGGTCAGGGGAATGAGACCCGTTATTGTTACTGTTTTCGGCACATTGAATACGACACGCGGAGCTTGCCAGGCTCTGCTGTTTGGGCGGGACAATCTCAGTAGCTTGCTAGGCTCTCTGAGAGGGACAAAGAATGTATATAAGACACAATATATTGTTCTATTTTAATTATCTCACATGCTAATTACCTGTTTTTCTATTACAAGTAAAAGTTATTTTTGCTATTGTATGTTATTGTTCCTTTATCATATAGTTGCTGGTCATTAATATGTGAGCTTGTTTCTGGACTATTCATTGACCCATCTGTATGCTGTTATTTCAGTAACACATTATCTTTTTTAATATATCTCTGTGATATATTTTGAAGTGAGGGAGCACGAGTGTTTATAATTTAAGGTAAACATTAATAACAATAATTTTATCAAGAAGATTTACTACATGCAGGAACCTACCTTTATCTAGGATGTCTAATTATTTTAAACAAAGCAAAACATTAAAAAAAATAGCACTTATTAAAGAAATAATTGTTTTCAGAACTATAGTTCAAACAAAGGAGCCTGATTGCATGGTTCAAATCTTGTCTCCTTCTATTTTCCTTAAATTGGTTCCCAAAGTAAATTGTTAAGCATTTTGTGCCTAAGTTTCTTCATCTTTAAGAAGTATCATAATATCATCTAAAGGTTCTGGATGCATCACAGAATTGATATACTTAAAGTCTGCTTAGCATACAATAAGTTCTTTTTTAGTTTTATTAACTATTTTCATTGTTAATTATTATATTATTTAGTACCTTATAAAATGTGATGTAAAATTTTAATTAACCAATTATTTGAATTCAAAGCATCTACACAGATGCTTAACTTAAATTCTTATCTAGTATGTTAAACTCATCTGTTATGTGTTCTTTGAATTTGAATTCAAAGCATTTGAATTTGAATTCAAAGCATCTACACAGATGCTTAACTTAAATTCTTATCTAGTATGTTAAACTCATCTGTTATGTGTTCTTTTTTAATTTTGATTTTATTTTACAGTAAAAATATTTCTGAAAAATATTCTAATTAGACACTGTAGTTTCTATTTGCATACATGAATATAAATACTATCATACCATTACTTATGCACATTTGTAGTAGTCAAAACTTTTCAAGTTTGAATACATGAAAATAATTCTCATTAATCTTTATGCTGTTTATGAAAATACTTCAGACACTTCTGATCCTTGAAAACTAAAACATTATAAATATTTAAGTCATAATTCTTTTCATTTTCCCTGCATATTTATTTGTAGTATAAAGTGCATTTCATAGAATTTTAAAAGTCATATGACCTGCAATGGGTGAAAAACTGATTACCTAATGAACTAATGCATGTCTTTATGTTAGATAAACACCGTTTGAAATCCTAGAATAAAGGGCTCATATTTTTATAGCATGTTGATCATCACCAAATTAATAAAACTGTAATAAATTATCAATTATTTAGTCTAAAAATTTAGATATATGTGTATAACTGATAATAAAATCCTATTGGTTGGATGTATGTATATAATACCCTTTAAAATGGGAAGGTGTTTGCATTTTCAATTCTTTAGTCACCCCAGTAAATTATTTCAGTAATTATTATGTGCATTTAGTGGGAAAACAGAATTTTTAAAAATTTTCCCAAAAATTAAACTTAAGATAAAGCAAAGTCATAAAAAACAATCACATATATGCATATATACGTATGTATACATAAATACACATATATAAACATATATATAGTTTAAAAACTGACCCCAGTGTCTGTTTCTTTAAAACAATTCTTGTCAATCCCTGTAAATCAGCACAAACAGTGGTCATGTGTTATGTGTTTTAGGCAAATAATCTGAATTCTCTCTGGAATTTTGGTGATGAGAGACAACTGGAAAAATTAAAAGGCTCTCATTCTCCTTGGATTCCTGTGGAACTATTCACTGGCAATATGCATTAATATATAGTGCCAAGCAAGGGCAATATAATTATAAGGCTACATGTCAAACAGTAAGTAGTAACTTAACTGGAGACTGAAACCAAACAGGTGCTGAGAACAGGTGAGAGTGCAACAAATCTGTACTTCGGGGGTGCTGAAACAAGGATGCTGCTATGCAATTAGCTGTCACTACAGGGAGCAGAGCTTAAACTCTACAGGCACTTCAGCTAAAACATGGAAATTATCTCTCAGAGAAGTAAAGGAAACAAAAGGAAAGCCGGTGCATGCGTTGTTTACTCCTATTTTCTCGTAGATTAACTGCTGTTTCGTAAAACTTTAGCTCTCAATTTCTGCAATCTCTTGTAACATCTAAATAAAGACCATGTTCATGCACACAATTCTAGTCTCAGGTTTTATAAGAGACAAACTAGGAAGGAAGATTCAGGCCCATTCAGGCATAACTGCATAAAATTGTGTGTGTGTTTGTGTGTGTGTGTGTGTGTGTTGCCAGGCACTTAACAGGTATTTAATGCAGAAATTTAAGAATATGTGGCATGCATACTCCCACCTAGTCACATTCTACCCTCTTCATCAGCATAAAATGAAACTGGTTTCCACATGATTAAGATTTAAAAGGATTTGGAGAGATTACAAGAAACTTTAGACATAATGACTCCCCTATTATGATCCTATAGTTAAAAGGATATCCCCTAAAATAAATTTATTAAAAAAAATAAAAATAAAACATGCATTCACACAATTTGTAACTCTCCTACCACACTGCAATAATCAAAACAGCAATATGGAGATGAAGAGAAATATGTGAGTTAATGGAAAATAAAATTTAGTGTCCAAAAATATTCCCACATGTACACTTAATGTATGATCGATAAAACAAAGGCATGAAGACAAAAAGTGAAGTCTTTTCAATAAATAATGCTGAGAAAATTGTCTTGGTGCATATAAAAGAAAATGAATCATAATCTCACAGTCTTAAAAGCTAAATCAAAATGAATCTTAGACATGAAAACAGAATTCATCAAATTAAATGTCAGCAACACACTTCATTTTAGACTTCAATGACATTCTCGAGTATTTCACTCTAAACAAAGGAAATAAAAACAAAAGAAATGAATCAATCCACATAAAATATAAACTCTTTTGAATGGTGAAAGTTATTGTCAGGAAAAGTAAAGACAAAGTCATTGGAATAAAATGTAATCACAACATACATTACAAAATGGGCTAATATTAAATGTTAAAAAATCCTCACTATCACAGATGACTGGTTAAAGAAACTTTGGTACATCTACATAATGGAATACTATACAGCTTTTAGTATGAAAGATGAAGTCATGAAATTTGTTTATAAGTGGGTGGTCATGGAGAGTATCATGCTAAGTGAAATGAGTCAGAAAGAGAGGGACATAGAATGACTGTACTCACTTGTGTGATATAAAATAATATGAGACTGACACACAAGGACAGTAGACACAAGGTCCAGAAAGATTGCTCCATAGTTGGAAGCCTGCCTCATGAGCTGAGGGAGAAGGGAGTTTGAACTGAGAAGGGATCACTAAGTCTATTATGATTGGAGGGATCGTTTGGGGTAGGGGATGTGTGATGAAAGTAAGAAAGGATCAAATGTGATAGTCTCTCAGTATCTGTATTGCAAACCATACTGCTCAAAAGTAGAGAGAGTGTATGGGAAATTGTTTGCCATAGAAGTGGTGGGGAGGGTTGGGATGGAGGGGATACTAGGGACGTTGGTGGTGGAAAATGTGCACTGGTAGAGGGATGGTGTTCAATCATTTTATGACTGAAATTCAAACATGAAAGTTTTTTAACTGTATCTCACAGTGATTCAATTAATAAAAAACCTCACTATCAACAAGAATTAAGCATGAAAAAAAGAGGGCAGAAAGCTGAAAAGAATGACTGGTTAAAGAAACTCTGGTACATATACACAATAGAATACTATGTAGCTGTCAGAAAACATGAAGTCATGAAATTTGCATATAAATGGATCAACATGGAAAGTATCATGTTGAGTGAAATGAGTCAGAAAGAAAGAGACAGACATAGAAAGACTGCACTCATATGTGGAATATAATTGAGAAGTGCAAGTTTGCAGTGACGCAATTTCTGGCAGATATTTCTCTGGACTTAGTTACTAAAATACTAAAGTATAGAAACCTAAAACCGTGAGGCCATTAGGTGCCTCGACCTCATACCTCTTCATTCTCAGCAATGGAAAACAAATTGTCAAATGCTTCTTTTTCAGCAGGTCTGACTTTAGGGGGGAGACTCTCCAAACAATAATAGTGAGTTTTGTTGAAATATTGAATGCAATCAAAGTGAAAGTAAAGTTAAATTTATCAGTTACACAGGCAAGGTGGGGCTAGGGGTGGTGGTGGGGTCTAGGAGTGTGAGGAGGGCTAGGGGTGTGGGGGGACAGGGTGGAGCTATACTGTGATTCTTGGTGGTGGAATATGTGCACTGGTGAAGGGATGGGTGTTCGAGCATTGTATAACTGAGACTTAAACCTGAAAACTTTGTAACTTTCCACAAAAAAAATAAATAAATAAAATACAGTTTTGGTTTTATATAAAAAAAGAAAGCTGAAAAGAGATGTCTCCAAAGAAGATATATGTGTCCAGCAGGGACATGGGAATAGATCTTATTATTTACTTTCTTATAATTTATTATTATAAATGATAAATTATTATTTATCATTTATAATCAAATCAGAAAGACAATGAGACTGTACCTCACACCTGTGAGAACCTGTCTATGAGAAACACTAGAAACAAATGCTGGTGAAAGTATGAACAAAAAATTTATAGACTGTTGGTGAAAATACAAACTCGTCCTTCCTCTATAGAAAAATGTTTGGAGATTTCTAAGGGGGAAAAATAGAACTAAAATAAGATCAGTCCTGTGATTCAGCAAACAACTCCTAGGTATCTCTTTGAAGAAAACAAACCAACCAACCAACCATACATTTATTCAAAAAATACATACTATTTATATTTTAGCTCTATAAATGATAAACATTCTTTTTATTATAAACAAAGCCATATTCCTAAAGGGAATAAAGTGAATTAAAATGCTATGGGTTTACATTATGTGCTTAATGTTTACTAGTCCAATATACCAGTCAAGTTGAAATTAAAACAAACAAAAAAAAGATGATCACAGAAATTGTAAAGTGCGTAAGGCGTTTGACTTGCACGTGTTCAACTTCTGACACCACACACAGTTGCCAGAGCACTGACAAGAGTGATTCCTGTGCACAGAGCCAGAAGTAAGCCCTCAGCACAGCTGAATAGATCCCAGACATCAAATCTGCCCCCCACTATCACCACCATAAAATAAAACTGTGTCTTTATGACATGGGCAAGACGAAGAGGGCATGGTCGGCAAAGTATGCCAGAAGAAAATACAGATATTGGTAGATCTCATTAATGTGCAGGATATAGTAAAACAAAGCAAGGGAGCTGACCAAGTCCCATCAAAGAAATCCCTGGCGTTTGACCTCAGAACTGAGGTTAACCAAAGAAATTAAGAAGAGAGTTGAAACTGCAGTTACCCAAGAGGACCAAGGAAGAGAGCTGACTGCATAGAAGTGGAAGGACATCATTTGTTTGGTCTTGAGTGTGGTATGGACTAGCTAACACATTTGAAGGTCCGTGAAGTTACACCCCAAAGCCAGTGCCTTGGAAACTCATATTTCAGCAACACAATAAATTCGCTAAAATATGGATAATTAGCAGAAGTTAATCTGGTCAAATATTTTTTTTACCTACTTAAATCATTTAGGAAAAAGGGTGTTTTAAAACTGAAAGCAGGCTGGTAGCGATACAGAATCGAATGGGCAAAGTAAAATTGAAATAAATGCGCTCTGCGTTTCTCTCCCAAACTTGTCCCTCCCTGTCCCTCCATGTTTCACATTTTACTTCTAATTCTTATAATTGAAATGCCAGGAAAATCCCTTGCTCTATTTCTGTCCCAAATAATAGATTTAGAGAGCAATGAGATACCATCATTACTATGATGATATTCAGCTGCGCCATCCATTTCCTCGGGATTCAGATGGCGCTGAGCCTCTGCGCTCTCTTTGGCAGCCAAGTCCAGAGGAGAGATGAACTGGCACGCGTCCAAATCATTAAAGACAGAGAGAGCTGGCTGGGGTGCTTAAGATACACCAAGGGACTTGAAAAGAGGAAGTTTGGATTCTTCCAGTGAGGTGACTCATGCAGACCTGCCTAGTCGGTTTATTTCTAGATCTCAATCTGCCCCAGCATTGCCAGCCGGCACCTAAGGAAATGAGCGCCTTTCGCCTTTTTTGCGTTGAACTTGAACCTTGGGAACCTGATGCGATGATTCATGGCTTGCTTGGGAAATCTTCAAACTGATTTATAAGCGGTAAACACAATGCATGTGCTGGTTATGTTGGTCCTTGGAAACAGAGAAGCTACAATTCCTCAAGGCGGGGGAAAGAAACTCCACAGACATGTATATTTAAACTATTGATGATAGCGTCACGAGTTGCTATCTATTTAAAATGGAACTTTAATTGAGCAGAAACCAAGGGAGCTGAGAGCCGACTGACTCAACGCTCCCTTCCTACCTCCAAACAGTCATGTAAGAGGATATAAAGACAGGTCGGGACAGAAATTCTTATAATTGGTCCTGACTCTTCCCTACCTAAGACTCCTATCATCCAATTCACGCTGACAAGCTGCCAGATCATCACTGTTGAGGAAATGGAGAAGAAAGTGGCATTCACAATGTATTTAGAAGTGTGTAATGTATGCAAAATGAGTATGGTTTTAAAAAACACACAAAAAAGCACTTGTCAATTTTTAAATGCACGGTTTTTCCAGTGTCATGGAACTATACTGTAGTCAGTTTTGTCACTAATGGTTTATTCCCTATTAAAATTCAAGGGAGAAATAAAACATCAGTGACTTTCTTCCCATTGAAATGCATCAAATGACAATAGCATTTTACCATGTGGTTAAATTGCCATTATTGAAGATAGATGACAGTTCTTTCAATGACTGCCAGTGCTTCCGTTACAGGCGATGATAGTGTTTTGCTTTAGGTTTCTAGCTTAGAAAAGGAAAAAGATCTTGATTCAAGGACAGCTCTTTTCGAAATGTGAAATGACATTTCTTCTCCCCAACTTCATAATGTAGTTTCATCAAGATGCCACAAACAATGCCAAGTAAAATTCTTTTTCATTAAATGATTTTACACCTTAAGGTGAAGTTATCATAAGCAGATGATACTCAGGGTAAAGCAATGCTACTGTCAGAGATTATAAGATTCAAGATGACACTCAAATTACTCAAATGTCTGGAATCTTTACATATAAACTATTTGAAAGATATGTTCCCTCCAAACTCTTAGCAGTGTGCAGCTAAAAAAATCACACTTAGGTATAAAAAGAAATTCACCAATGTGTGACATTTATAGATTCTCAACCAGTATTTACTTAAAGATGAGAAATAAGTCAAATATGTTGTTTTTCTATTTCCTGGATTATTAAACTGATGTGTTTATTTGGGGAGGATATTTCTGGAAAGAAGGAGGTGAAAAAGATTTAAAAGAGAACACAAAACATTTTCCTTAGGAATTTTAAGAATTAAGGGATGCTATATTATCTTAACAATTTTGATTAAACTGTTCACAAGAAAAGTCACATGAAAAAGTGTGCAAAATTCGCCTTATCCTCTCCCAGATGAGACCCCAAGTGGCTGCCCATAAACGGCTCCTCTGCTCCTGAACATCCATGATCCCAGAGGCACACAAACCAATCTCAGAACCCAGCAGCTTCCGGCAGAAATCCCTCTGGACTTAATTACTAAAATACCAGAAATCCAATATCATGTGGCCACTGTCTCTCCACACGGCATCATATGCTCTTCATTATCAGCAATAGAAAACATATTATCTAATGATGACTTTTCGGCAGGTCTGATTGTTGGAGGAAAATTCCAAATAATAATTGGGGGTCTTCTGTTGAAAAATCGATATCATCAGAGTGGAGAGAGAGTAAAGTGAAAATTGTCTGCCACACAGGCAGGGGGCGGGAGTTGGGAAGGGGGCACACTGGGGTTTTTGGTGGTGGAACATGTGCACTGGTGATGGGTGTTTGATCATTGTATGACAGACTTAAACCTCAAAGCTTTGTCACTGTTCTTACAATGATTCAATTTTAAAAAAGTGCTAAATTCATATATATCCCATAGTACATCTATCATGACCATATACAGTGTCCAGGGATAACAAGATGACAATGAGTTTCTCACTTTCACATCAGAATACTTGGTTCCTAAGTTACATATTATACATCTTGGTTCTTGTTCAAGTCTCCCCTTTGCTCTTGCTAATGACAGTTTGATCTGTAGAGCATCAGCACTGTCCTCATCCTGAGCATGATGCCACAATCTAGTTCCAGCCTCTAGCCTGACCCACTGAATCCTAATTTGCCTACAGTCAGTTCCTCAAGGGATAACTCTGTGCATTCAAGCCTTTGAAGCACTTCCTTCTGCCACAAAGTCTCTTGCAGACAGAACTACCCATCAGTTCATTAAAATTATAGTGGGAAGCATTTCTCAACCACATTATAAAATCTAGTACTTCAGCTTTCTCATCCAAGAAAAATCCACTAAGCTCAAGTTTCTTGAACATCTGTGGAAATGTAGCCATGATTAAGTTGTACTAAAGTCTGTGCATTAAAGAATTGCCTTCACTGCATTCTATGTTCATGGCGTTTCGGGTATTAAGCGTTGATGGTAAAACATATGAGAAGCAATGCTTTAAACCATGAAGATTTCTCTATGGAGTAAAGTATCTATAGGGGTGTTCTCTTCGCTGTCAGTATAGATGACAGGCATAGACTTTAAATATCATTCTCTTTAACATCAAGGTCATGTTTAAAAAAGTACAGAAATGTGTTATTGAAGCAATGTTCTGTGACTTATAAAAACAAGTGAGGATAAAAACAAGTAACAGTTCCAAGTGCCAAATATAGTTTGTCATGTCTGACAATTTAAAACAAGAAACAAATACTGATATATTCCATATCTGTCACTAAAGAAAACTTGGGCTGGTTTTGAAAACAGATTATTTTAAAGAGTTTTAATTAAATGTATAATTTGAATATATTTATTTTATCAATATGATTTTTTTAAAGTTTTTATTTAAGAGGCTGGAGCGATAGCACAGCAGTTGGGCATTCACCTTTCACGCGGCTGACCCGAGATCGATTCCTCTGTCCCTCTTGGAAAGACCGGCAAGCTACTGAGAGAATCTCGCCAGCATGGCAGAGCCTAGCAAGCTAACCTTGGCATATTTGATATGCCAAAAACAGTAACAAGTCTCACAGTGGGGACGTTACTGGTGCCCGCTCGAGCAAATCCATGAACAACGGGATGACAGAACTATCATAAAAGTTACATTTTTTTTACTATGCACTGTTATTTATTCAAGGAAACCTAATCCCAAAATTTGTTTGTCCTTGGATCTCAACCTCTGTTTAGGTGATCTAAATTACACTATCCATATTGGACACGACAATACAAGCATAAGGGCTTAATGGGAACAGGTTATAAGAAAAAAAAAGTGTTAGGAGATTTTCTAATGAGTCAAGCATTATAGAATATAACTGCACAGACTAAATTGGATAGCTTATTTCACACCTAGACTTTATGGGAGAGACAAATGGGAGTATTGTCATATCATTAATATCATCGTCATCCCATTGATCATCAAATTTCTTGAGGGGTCTCAGTAACGTCTCCATTCATCCTAGCCCTGAGATTTTAGAAGTTTCTCTTTACTGGTCTTTTCCAATTGTGCTGAATTGGAGGCTCTTTCAGGGTCAAGGTAATGAGATCCATCATTGTCACTGGTTTTGGCATCTGAATATGCCATGGGGAGTTTGCAAGGCTCTCCCATGTGAGCAGGAAACTTTTGATAGTTTGCTAGGTTCTCCCTCAGGTCTTCCGGGAGCTCAGTTTTATAGCCTCTGGATGCTGGCTGTTGGTGGGATTACACAGCACCGGGGGCAGGCCCTGGGTGTGACCACCTAATTACTGGAAAATCTGGAATCTGGGAAGAGGCCCAGTCTTGATCCAAGCAGGCTTGGAGATCTCAGCCCTGGGTCCCACACACCCAGGTTCCTCTGCTGGTTCCTTCATGCGTGAGGCTCATCCAAACATATGGGGGGGGCCTTGAGCATGGCTGTGGCTAGGTTCTGGAGGTATTCCGCTATAGGAACTCTGCTCGGGTCAGGGAGAGAAGCTGAAACCCACCCCCTCTGAGGGGCCCTGGGGGAGACAGCTAGATGTGGGGGCAAGAGACTCTCTGCCCATATATATTATCATATATATATATATATTTCTTCATATATATATTCTTCACACCAAATTATAATTACTGACTGAAGTAAGATGTCTGTGAATGCACATACAATATAAAGTTGGCACAACATAAAGGGCTATATGTCTCTGGTACAGAGGAAATCATTAAAACGTTTGGAGTGGCTGCGGAAGCTCCCTCATGATGTTTTTTCAAGGGAAATCACTGTGTGTGAGTTAAATCCCTTTCTGTTCCAGTAAACTACTCTAGGGCATTTAACTCTTCTTGAGTGTTTTCATTGGTGCTTCATCATTGTTGATAGTTTTCTTTCAGGGATTTTTCCGTTTTTTTTTTCAGGTATTGGTGACGTTCAGATAAATTTTGTCCTACTACTGAAGCCCTTACCCTAAAATGGATTTGGTTTTATTTCTTGTCTGAAATTAGGCGAGTGTTGATCATAAAAGTCACTCCAAAATGGGTAAATATTTGAAAGTTGTTTGCTATTATTATTTAACATGTACAAGTGTCTGGGATTGCTGCCTGTAAGAATGGGGCTCAACATGCCTTGTTCTTACCTTTCTTTTCAAAAAGGGACTTAAAAAATGGTGTTGAACCACTAAGAAAGAAAATTACAGACCAATTTCCCTGATGAACACCGATGCGAAGATCCTCAACAAAATACTAGCAAATAGGATCCAACAACTCATCAAAAAGATCATACATCACGACCAAGTGGGATTCATCCCAGGGATGCAAGGATGGTTTAACATTCGGAAATCAATCAACATAATCCAGCATATCAACAAAAGTAAAGATAAAAACCATATGATCATATCAATAGATGCAGAGAAAGCATTTGACAAGATCCAACATCCTTTCATGATGAAAACCCTCGCCAAAATGGGGTTTGGAGGAACTTTCCTCAAGATAGTCGAAGCCATCTATCACAAGCCTACGGCAAGCATTATCCTCAACGGGGAAAAACTAAGGGCCTTTCCTCTGAGATCAGGCACAAGACAAGGATGCCCACTCTCACCACTCCTCTTCAATATAGTACTGGAAGTACTTGCGATAGCTATTAGACAAGAAAAAGAGATTAAGGGCATCCAGATAGGAAGGGAAGAAATCAAACTCTCACTATTTGCAGACGAAATGATACTATATCTAGAGAAGCCTAAAACCTCTACTAAGAAACTCTTAGAAACAATAGACTTATACAGTAAAGTTGCAGGCTACAAAATCAATACCCAAAAATCCATGGCCTTCATATATGCAAACAATGAGGCAGAGGAAAGGGACATGAAAAAAGCAATCCCATTCACAATCGTGCCCCAGAAAATCAGGTACCTCGGAATCAGCTTAACCAAGGAAGTAAAAGACCTTTACAAAGAAAACTACAAAACGCTACTCCATGAAATCAAAGAGGACATGAGGAAATGGAAACATATCCCCTGCTCGTGGATAGGGAGAATCAATGTTGTCAAAATGGCAATACTCCCTAAAGCATTATACAGATTCAATGCGATCCCTATAAGTATACCCATGACATTCTTCAAAGAAATGGATCAAGCAATCCTAAAATTCATATGGAATAACAAACGTCCAAGGATAGCTAAAACAATTCTTGGGAAAAAGATGATGGGAGGCATCACCCTCCCCAACCTCAATCTTTACTACAAAGCAGTAACAATTAAAACAGCATGGTACTGGAACAAAGGCAGAGCCGTAGACCAATGGAACAGGGTGGAATATCCCTACACACAACCCCAAATGTATGATCATCTAATCTTTGATAAGGGAGCAAGAGATGTGAAGTGGAGCAAGGAAAGCCTCTTTAACAAATGGTGCTGGCACAACTGGACAACCACATGCAAAAAAATGGGTTTAGACCTTGACCTGACACCATGCACAAAAGTCAGATCAAAATGGATTAAAGACCTCAACATTAGACCACAAACCATAAGGTACATTGAAGACAAGGTCGGCGAAACCCTCCACGATATTGAAGATAAAGGTATCTTCAAAGGTGACACGGAACTAAGCAATCTAGTAAAAACAGAGATCAACAAATGGGACTACATTAAACTAAAAAGCTTCTGCACCGCAAGAGATACAGTGACCAGAATACAAAGACTATCCACAGAATGGGAAAGGATATTTACACAATACCCATCAGATAAGGGGTTGATATCAATGGTATATAAAGCACTGGTTGAACTCTACAAGAAGAAAACATCCAACCCCATCAAAAAATGGGGCGAAGAAATGAACAGAAACTTTACCAAGGAAGAAATACGAATGGCCAAAAGGCACATGAAAAAGTGCTCTGCATCACTAATCATCAGAGAGATGCAGATCAAAACAACTTTGAGATACCACCTCACACCACAGAGACTAGCACACATCCAAAAGAACAAAAGCAACCGCTGTTGGAGAGGATGTGGGGAGAAAGGGACCCTTCTTCACTGCTGGTGGGAATGCCGACTGGTTCAGCCCTTCTGGAAAACAATTTGGACGACTCTCAAAAAATTAGATATTGAATTCCCATTTGACCCAGCAATACCACTGCTGGGAATATATCCCAGAGAATCAAAAAAGTACAATCGAAACAACATCTGCACATGTATGTTCATCGCAGCACTGTTTACAATAGCCAGAATCTGGAAAAAACCCGAATGCCCCAGAACGGATGACTGGTTGAGGAAACTTTGGTACATCTATACAATGGAATACTATGCAGCTGTTAGAAAAAAGGAGGTCAAGAATTTTGTAGTCAAGTGGATGGGCATGAAAAGTTTCATGCTGAGTGAAATGAGTCAGAAAGAGAGAGACAGACATAGAAAGATTGCACTCATCTATGGTATATAGAATAACAGAGTGGGAGACTAACACCCAAGAACTGTAGAAATAAGTACCAGGAGGTTGACTCCATGGCTTCCAGGCTGGCCTCACGTTCCGGGGAAAGGTCAACTCAGAGAAGCGATCACCAACTACATTGTAGTCGAAGGCCATGTGGGGGAAGGGAGTTGCGGGCTGAATGAGGGCTAGAGACTGAGCACAGCGGCCACTCAACACCTTTATTGCAAACCACAACAGCTAATTAGAGAGAGAAAACAGAAGGGAATGCCTTGCCACAGTGGCAGGGTGGGGTGGGGGGGAGATGGGATTGGGGAGGGTGGGAGGGACACTGGGTTTACGGGTGGTGGAGAATGGGCACTGGTGAAGGGATGGGTTCCCAAACTTTGTATGAGGGAAGTATAAGCACAAAAGTGTATAAATCTGTAACTGTACCCTCACGGTGATTCTCTAATTAAAAATAAATAAATTTAAAAAAAAATGGTGTTGAAACACTGTACAGCTAAAACCCGACAATGATGAGCTTTGTAATTCTGTATCTCACAGTGATTCAATTAAAAAAAATAAGGAAAAGAAGTTCTTACCTCAACTCTTTCTCCTAGTCCAAAAAGCCTTTAGAAACATTTAAAAAATGCAAAATTCTTACTCCAGCTCTTTGTCCTAGCCCAAAAGCCTTTTCACACACTTTGATCATTGAATAAAACCATCATTGGAAGGGTATCAAGGCAGTTCAGTTACATCCT
This sequence comes from Sorex araneus, assembly GCF_027595985.1. Classification (NCBI taxonomy): domain Eukaryota; kingdom Metazoa; phylum Chordata; class Mammalia; order Eulipotyphla; family Soricidae; genus Sorex; species Sorex araneus. Next base: position 114,826,204 of record NC_073303.1, on the reverse strand, counting down.
GGATAATTATATAATTCCTGGAAAAACACATCTCTCTTTTTAAAGTACTTTTGTTAACTATTCTTTAAAATAGACACATCCCCAGCCTTGCTCGTATGCCTAAGTTTTCCAGCAACTGATGATATTCTGGAGGCACTATCACGATATTCTGGAGGCACTACCACTTGAGTATCCTGATTGATGTAGGTCCTTTTAAGGGATAGAGATTATTTTACTTTAATCATGGGGGTATTCATAGCAGTGCTCCGATAATTCCCGAACCCCATGGGCATTTGTCAGCCAACTGGCCTGTCAGGCTCAGCACAAGACCCCAAGGTTGTCTCCTCAATGCTGGGGCCCTACGGAGTCACCATGTCCAGGGTCTCCAGGGCTGCACCCAACATAGCTTAGTGGACCACAAGATGACAGGAATCAAAGTAGAATCAGGCACATGCTAATTATACAGCTTCACCACTAAACTAATGTCTCAGTCCTGTGATAGGGATGATTGAATCACTTTCCAGAGACACCATATGTTTCTTACCTAGGACTTTAGTTTGTAAAGTGTGTATTAAGTGACCTTCTTCCAAAGATTGGTGACATTCACCACAAGGCACAAGGGTGACAATATTATGAGCGCGCACGCGCACGCACGCATACACATACACACACACACACACACACACACAGAGAAAACCACCTATAGGTCACATAGCCACAAAATAAAGATAATTGTGGAGATCCCATATTTGAAGATTAAGTGGAAGTGGTCATCCAGGCTCCCTTCAAGAAAGGATAACTATCTTATCACTTCTAAGAACCCTGGGATCAGACACTTTTTAACAAGATTTGTGGTATTACAAAATGTGATCATAAAATGCACTCCTGATTTTAGATGAAGTGATGAATGACACAACCTTGTATGGGGGAGACTTTTTTTTCTTGATACAATGTTTTATTTTGGTAATTGAGCCCAAAGACTCAAACTTAAAAAAAAAATAAATAATTATTACAATGTGTTTTCTGGAGTGTTAGTTGTTTTTTTTTTTTTTTAAATACAGATGACAGTGTATTTGTGCCAGCCTCAGTTTACTGGGAGGAGCTGTCAGGGGTGGTAGTCGTGGCACTGCCTTCCACCTTGAGGGTCAGTGAAAAGATAAATGCATCCTCTAGGAGCCGGGCTAATTCACTGGTACAAGTACAGAGAACATCACAGAAATGAAAGAAAGCCATCTGGCTATGAGAGGGGACACTGCAGCTGGAGTGATTTGTTCTGCTCATTGAGTCTGGGTCCCCGAAGACCTCATTCCAGAGTTTGGAATTGTGTTGATAATAATGTTAATTAAATACTATATGATGAACCTTGAATGGTTCTGTTTCCCATCTTTGGCATTAAGATTAATCAGAATGTCTGACAAGTGGGAATTTTCATAGGAGAATGTGCCAGGAGTCAAGATGGTATAGAATTGTTGATATTGCCATAAAGATATCACCATGGTTTATCAATTAAGCAATAACATCTTTTTTTTCTGAATATCACTGTAAGGATTTTTATGCCAAATATGCCACCTTAGTAGATAGCGTTTACTTCTAGAGGAAATTTTGACTATATTAGAAGTGAAAGATAATATCTCCCTTAAAACCAAGAGTAGACATGCAGGCTGTGTGTTTTGAGATTTCCATTTCCCAAGCTTAAATTACTTTCCTATAATGCAACCCACTTGTCAAATATCTGGTCTCCTTTTGGTGGATCTATGGATTTTAGGCCTTACAAGTATGAAAACAACCCTAATGTTGAGGCTAATCCTTTGGGGTGATGGTTCATTTTCTATTGTTTATGACCTCGAGGTCTATTTGAGGGGTGAGGCGGGTGAGACATTGGGGAAGGGGCCTCCAAATACTCAGGGTGCACAGGATTGCACCTTCTCTAGGATATATTTGCCAACCTGTTTCAGGATGTGGAGCTGCTCATGCCCTGTGATGGTGGGGATAACTGGTTACCCCTGAGAATCTTTAGGGCCTCTAGTGGTCCACCCACTGGTGAGTGGGTGACTATATGGTACTGGGGATCAAACAGCCCCTGCATGGAAAGTATTTGCCTTTGATCTATGTCTCTCTTTCCACTCCTGGCTGCCTAGGAGTCTTCGGATCTCTGCTATGATTAATAACTATGGGCAGTTATTGATCTTATTATCTTGAGATGTACTTAAAAATCTCAGATCCTTCCTTTATCTAATGCATTTCTCTGAATCATTTAACTTTTGAAAAGTAATGGTTACAGTTTATAGTATTGAAGCCCACACACACAAGGCAGTGCATTAGTTTGACACAAGAACTAATCACTTCTTCTCTTTTCATTTTTAAATAAAATCAAATCTGCTACTGATTAGAACTATCAACCGCATTTTACAAAATTAGGAGAGACTCCGAGTAATTGGAATGGAAGATGTTATGCATTGTATTGGTAATCTATTCTTCCTTGGCATCTATGGACTAATTCAACAACATGTTTCTTGAGGTTAGTGTGACAGGACAAAACAGGGAGTTTACACAGTAATAACATAACAATTTCTGATTGGGTTTTAGACCCTTCCCTTCTATTCACCTTCAAATATTCCTCAGACCCATAGTGCATTCATTGGCGACCTCTTGCTGGTGTTCAGCTTGTGTCTACACTGCTTAATATATTAACAGTTTTTGTATTTGTCTTTCACACCTCAGACCCACATTTACATTGTTTCTGAGTAAGCTTTTGTTTCCCTCTATTTTTCACATTATAATTATAGTCTTAATATCCATAATAAGATGCTTCTTTCAAAACTACAAGATACTTGAACTAACTTCTTCCCTTCCAAATAATACTATATTTATTATAGAATAATTTGATATACCAAAATTTAAACTTGTTTATCAAGAATAGATATCTACCTCCCCAATAGATTGATGTTAATTTGGAGTTGGGTAAAAATATTAATCTTAAGAAAGGGGGACTGTTCTAAGGATAAATCAGAGGTAAATCCAAAAAGAGTGAAGATAATTAAGAAGAATTATTTTTGGGGTGGAAAAACGGTTTAGCAGGTAGGGCATTTTCTTTGCACACAGGCAGCCTGGATTTGATCCCCAGAACCCAACATGGCCCCCTAATGCACACAGTATTAGGAGCAAGCCCTGAGCACTACTGGGTGTTCAAAACAAGAATTATTTAAACAATAAGCAAATAATGTTTAGCCGGGACTTATGCGATACAGAATAAAACAGTTTTTAACAATACAGACAAAAAAGTAATAAATAGACTAGAACTGAAAGTTAGCTGTATTTGTAAGAAAATTTATAAGAACTAAACTTTATAGAAATATATGAAAAGTCTAATATTAATTGCATCCAGAGATTATATACTGTATTTTGGAGAGACAGGGTGAAAATGCAGCATGCAGAATGCTTTCCTTGCATGGAGATAACCCAAACTTGGTCCCCTGTACCACATATAATTATCAAGCCCAGCAGGAGTCATTCCTAAGCAAACGGCATGCAGTCAGCTTTAAGCACTGCTGAGTATGACACACACACACCCATACCCCCACCCCCACACCCACACACAAACACACACACAAAGAAAGGAAACAGTATATTTTGCATTTTTTAGTATTAAGGTCTCTATCATTTAGTGCGGTGCAGGGCAAACAACATGTAATTTGAAAACATATATGCCTGAATCTGAATTTTTATTCTAATACTTAGAGGACTGGAGTGATAACACAGCGAGTAGGGGATTTGCCTTGCATGCGGCCGACCCGGGTTCCATTCCTCTGTCCCTCTCAGAGAGCCCAGCAAGCTACCAAGAGAATCCCGCCCACACGGCAGAGCCTAGCAAGCTAGCCATGGTGTGTTCTACATGCCAAAAACAGTAACAAGTCTCACAATGGAGACGTTACTGGTGCCCAATCGAGCAAATCAATGAACAATGGGACAACAGTGCTACGGTGCTACAGTGCTATGTAGTTTAAGCAATGAACTTAGCCCATTATTTTTATCAGAATAAAAGGCAAAACAATTGCATCAGGTCCAGAAAAAGAACTGATAAGCAGTCAGCACAATTGTTTCTTTCATATTTCCTTTTTCTCTCCTTCAAAAAATATGAAAATATTATCACCAACACACAATGAAAGTGATGCTTCTTTAATTTATGTAACCTGACTCTTTGTTTCTTTTGGCAAAATTCCATGTGAAGGTAAGATGGGTCACCCAATGCTCCTTTATGGACCAATGTCTATGATTAGGACTAAGAAAAAATAAAGTTAAAAAGAGGCTTAGAGTCAACTTTCTGTGGTTTAAAATTCTAGAAGGGGGTGGGAGGGGTTGGAGTGATGGCACAGCAGGTAAAAGCATCACCAGGTGTGGCCCACCCCCCAGGCCACACCCAACAGCAACAACAAAAATTCTGGACTGGGGCTAGAGAAATAGTACAGTGGTTAGGGAGCATACTTCACATGAGACTAACCTGGGTTTGATCCCTGCCTTCCCATATGTTCCCTGAGTACTGTTAGGAATAATTGCTGAGTACAGAACCAGGATTAATCCCTGAGCACTGCTGGGTGTCCCCCGAAAACATAAATAAAAAAGTAAAATCCAAAATTAAAGATTGTTTACTGATTGATAACTTAATTATCTGCAGAATGCAATCAAAAACTAAGTGATAATCAATTTTTGTATTTGCTGGTTTCTGGGACACACCCCATAGTGCTCAGGGAGCACTTCTGTGCTAGAGTTAGGAATCACTCTTGGATTTGCTCAATTTGATACTCCGGGACCTTATGTGGGGTGCTAGGGATCAAACCAAGTTGACTTCCTGCAATACAAGCACTTTAGCCCCTGTACTATCTCTTCAGCCCCAGAAAGAAATTTTTAATTACTCTAGGGATGACATGTGAAGAAAAGAACTGTAAAATATGTGAGGAGAATGAGACATGAGACACGAAAAATTGAATGTGAGAACAGCTAAAACACGATTGCAGTTACAGAGTTCAATCCAATCTCTTGTGAAATTTAAATTTGCCATCAGAATTTTTTGGTAGCCGGAGCACAAGCCACATATCTGCTCTTAATGAGAAATAAAGACTATTCAAAAATTCTGACAAGTTCTGTAAGGTAACACAAGAAATTCTCCAGTTTATATATTTGTGGAGACACAGTTGAAAAGCATGCCTACATTACTTATTAGTCTTCAGGGATAACTACAAGAACCACTAGCCTAAACTATGATTTTTAATATTTATATAAATTATAATACAAGCATATAATAGCATTATGTATTATTTGTAATTATAGATCTGTTTTTGCTTTATTTAAAAATTTTAATGATAATTAGTAACGAGAGAAAATTGATTGGTCATGGGAAATGTACACCAGTGAAGAGACGGGTGCTGGAATATTGTATGACTGAAACCGAATAATGAATAATATTGTAACTGTTATCGCATGGTGATTCAATTGAAAAATTAAAAATACAATTTTTAGCATAGTCCACATATCTAAATCTTCAAGTCTTTCACTGTATCACTGAATCACTGTCATTCCATTGCTCATCGATTTGCTCAAGTGGGCAACGTATCCAGTGTGAGACTTGCTGTTACTGTTTTTGGCATATCACAAATGCCATGGGTAGCTTACCAGGCTCTGCCATTCGGGCGAGATACTCTCGGTAGCTTGCCGGCTCTCTGAGAGGGATGGAGGAATGAAACCTGGGTCGGCCTCCTGCAAGGCAGACACTCTACCTGCTGTGCTATTGCTCCAGCCCACTTAAAAATCTTTGACCTTAAATTCTAGTACTGTTGAAAAAATTTTAATGCTGTTAAATTCTAGTACTGTTAATATATCAAATATTAACTATTCGGTGCTGGGCATTGCCAGTGTATCTGAAATTTGTGGTGAATTTTTAGAAGATTTTTCCCTCCAATTTTTCCCTCTATATTGTCACTTAAATTTCCTTTGATCTCTTCTTTTGCATTTATTTTTTTGGACTCTAATGTTCAGTACCTGAAAGTATTTGTAAAGTTATTAAGTTGTCTTTATAAGTTTTTTGGTGAATTTTTTAATCCTACAATTTGATTGGAATTACTGCTTTGAATTTCTAAACATGTATGACAATGTTCAGCATTTCTCTTCCCTGGTTATTAATTTTTTAACTAATTTAATGATATTTCTCCTAGGTTTTAACACCGTAAAGCATTTTTGTCTTGCTTGGGAAAATATTAATGTTCACAGTTGCCAGAACTATTATTAGATTCTGGGAGAAGAAATTAAAAAGTCAAGTGAAACAAAATCTAATGTTGTCAGAGGTGTTCACAGCTCCAAATAATACTAACATAAGTGATAATCATTTTATAGTCATTGTAACTAGGAAAATTAAGAAGTTTATAAAGACTTAACCAAAGGCTTGAACAACATGATCTTCATGATGTTTCAATTTTAAAAAATATATATTAAAAAATGGGGAAAATGGAGCTTTGAATGATCTATGAAGGATTTATATTTTTTTAAAAAAAGCTTGAGAGATGGTACACCCAAATACAACACTTGCTTTGCAGCTCAGCATATTTACATCCCTGGCATCCCATATGGTCCCCTGAGTACCACCAGGAGTAATTCCTGAGTGCAGAGTTAGGATGTAGCCCTGAGAATCATTGGGTGTGGATCCAAGAATAATATAAATAAAATCACAATAAATATTATTTAAAAAATGCTTTTACAAGGCGTGCATTCCTCACAGCCTAATCTAGGTAACCTCATTTCATCCTTTAGCAAACACATTTAGAAAAGTCAAAGGTTCCCCCTTCATTTTCACACTGTGACTTTTGTATCTAAATACTTTATTAGTCTTCTGTTTCCCTTTAAATTTTGCTCATCAGATTTATATGAAACATGTTAGTGGATTAAGAACATTATTTTTGTCTGGAGATAGAGTATAGGAGTTAAGGCACTTGCCCCTGCATGGGGGCAACCATGGTTTGATTCTTAGCACTGCAAAGCTCATTTGATAGCTTAACCCTGATCATATGAACAAGAACAAATGTGATCCAAACCCTTATCTACCAAAAATATTATTTTTTCACATTTGTCCATAAGTTTTTACTGAGATTTTGCTTCCTCATACATCTTCAAGTTAATGTTCCGTGCACTTTCATTTCAATTTGCAGGATCGCTGTCTCACTTACTGTCGGACAAAGCTAATGGTGACAAACTCTTTGCTTTTGTTTTTTCTCATATTCTGGATTAAGCAGAAATTTCTTCCTCAATTTTTTTCAAAGTTACTACGTTTATTGATATACGTGACTTACAAAATATTACTAATTATGCTTTCTTGCACACAGTGTTCCAATACCATACACACCATCATAAGAGCCCTCCACCAGGATTCTGGTAGGCCCTGGCACACATAAACCCTTTCTGGTAAACTGTTGGACACAAAATATCCAGGAAATTCTTTGGGCCTTTTGTTATCCCTTTACTATGCTCCTTTATGGCCCACAGATCAGAGAGATATGTACTTGTATACTATGAAGGTGGGGACAGCTACACATACATAAATTAATAAAATTATGCTACTGAATTCTGCAAAATTGTAAATCAATGGCAAGTATTTTTTTCAAAAATTATATATCTTTATTACAGGCATAGGAATTTTTAAAATAGCATGAATAATTCTACACTAGCCCATTTAAATTTGCACATTTAGTAGAGTGACAAAAGGAATATTTTTAAAACTATGGAAACCCTCTTTATTACTGTATGAAGGTGTGTTTGATCTGGAAAATGAAATAATGCCTTCATTTATTAAAATATTTTATGGATAATTCTTAAGTGGTTTTATTAATAAATTTTAAAATATAATAAAATCTCTATGGATGTAAAAGATTATATGAATAGATACAGAACATAACAAAAAACATTGATTCATTAATGAAAACACACTAAAAATGTTTATTCCTTAGCAGGCTAGGAATAAATGTTCATTTCCTAACTTATAGAATGTTCTAAAAGCTCCATGAGTGAATATGATATTCAAAGGCTATGTGATCAGAAGTTTGTCAGAACTTTCAGTAAAGCTCTTTACCATTTATTTCAAAACTGTTTTCAAGGCTATAAATTCCCTTATGAAGTTATGTACCTTTCCTACAAATCTGAATTATAATATAGCTGGATAACATAATCTTAGTGTTTTATTCTGGTTCAGAGTCTTATTTGATGCATCTTCTGTTGAATTTTATGGGATTTCTTTTGTACCTAAGTTTCTTTTATGATATTGCTGATTTCAACATCACATTTGTGTTGTAGGCTATTGTCAATCTGATTTCCTATTTGGCTCTATTTTCACTGGGATCCTTCAGATCTCTTAAATTTGGCATACGCTCTTCAACTCTGATAAATTCTTTCCTATTATTTCTTTAACTAGTGGCTCTTTCATCAAATTGGCCATCTTATTCTTCACCCCATAATCTCTAATGTGTTATTCATTTCCTTTTGAGATTTTTTCCTATTTTCTGTTAATGTTTAGAGTTTCCCTGGATCTCATCTTGGAACTCACTAATATTTTAATTAGCTGTTATTCTTTTGCTCAGACCTTATATTAATTGTTTTAAATATCGCCAAATATTCTCCTCTCAGAGTTCATGTTTTCTTGTGTTTTGCTGATAATTTGTGCCATGATTACTTTGAGATCATTCAGCATCACAAATATGGTGCTACTTAAGGCCAATCTCTGAGAGTTCCCAGAGCTTATTAGTACTAATAGAGCTTTCCTTGCTGTTCTTTTCACTAACGCAGCGTGATGGGATTCTACATAGCTTTCCTACTGTTTTCAGTGTGTTCCTCCCATGCCAAAGGGGATCTCTGAAGTTAGCCCCGATGGCATCCTCTGAGGGATGGGGCTGTTTGTGGCTCTGCTCCTGCCCTGCTGGTCTCCACCAGTGTCAGATAGTGTAAGGGGGGCAGCGTTGTGTGTGGTAAGTAGAGCTTTTTCAGAAGCTGTGGAGACACAGGACTGCTGAGATGGCAGGGGCCAGGCACAGTGGAGACTGCCAGGACCCAGCCGGATGGGAGGGGAAGCTGCAAGACTGATGCAGAAGCAAGCAGAAAGACTGAGGTGTAGACCTGGGCCTGCTGATAAGGTGTCTGAGTGTGGTGCTAAGAATAAAATGTGCATTGTGGCCAAACCTAGTTTTATTTCATTATTTCATATGATCCCCTGCATACTACCAGGAGTAATACTTGAGCACAGAGCCAGGAGAAACTCTGAGCACAGCTGGATGTGCCAACAAAACAACATAAAATGGGGAACATATACACTCATAGAAGGTGGTTATTCTTCCCTTGAATAAATACTAAGAAAATGTTCCATAAAATAAACACTAAAGAAGGAAATAAGTCATAAATCTAATCACCTTTATATAATAGAAATGTGAAATTTTACATACGTATTTTTAATAAGTAAAAAATATAAGCAAATGTGGTGAATGCTGCATAGATTGGAATTATTTAGCTATAACATGGAAATCAAGGCCAAAAGTGATATGTTGAAATCTTGGCATTTTGAATGAGTTTTAGAATTTATTATCCATCAAGTCCTGTGTTGCTAATTAATATTCTTCTCAAATTTATTTCTCAGAAGCAAACTTATATTTGTCTTGTCTTGCTTCCTTGGAATGCAGAAACTCCAAATGTCCATAAAGGACAGGGAGAGTTGCAAATGAAGTAAAGCATATTCAAATGTGACCCCATTTTATTCTTTCCCGAGAAACACTTGTCTCAGAAGTAAATCAGTGCCACTTCCAGCTGGTAATGCATGATAAGAATGAAAATGAGTCCATCTTAGACATTGAAGATGCAAATTTATATTGCTCTGTGTATCTGGATGTGTCCAGTAAGAGGTGGAAGTGGCAAGCCGCTGTCCCTGCTCAATGGCCTGAATGCATCCTGTTTCCACTTTACCACTCTGGAGAACAGAAATACGGTATGTGTAACTAACTGTTCCAGCCAGCCCGCCAGGGATGCCATGACTTCTTGGGAATGAGGGAGAGACTCCCTAAGAAAACAGAATACCATTGCGAATTGGTCCGTGGAGCCCCAGTGCAGTGAAATTGACCAATTTATCTCCAAGAGGGATGCATTCTCGTAATTATCCTCTGGAGACCTTGATTCAATTGGCGTGGACTACCACCTGTCTGTGGGTTTTGATGTTTAAAGCTCTCAAGGTGATTTTTAGTGCACCCAGGGAGGAAGAAGACTGAGTTAAATGAAACCCTCAGGGTTGGATCATTTCTCAGGGCTGACTGCAGGGGACCTTCTCTTAGTTCCCTCTTCCTGCTAATTTTGTCCTCAATTCCAACCCCCTTCAAAGTATGCAGGCTTTCTTCTTTTCCCTACTTTCTCCTACTTTCCAAGATAAAGACAAAATAATGGGAATGTGTTCACCCTTTGGCAATAATGTCTTCCTCTGTGTCACACATCACTAGTTTCTTCTTCCAGTTATCCCACTTCAGAGGAGATGCCTTTGTTCCTTACCCAGGATAAAGCCACCTCTTTTCTTCCCAATCCCTATTCCAGCATCACTGAGAATTGCAGTATTCCTACTCATCCAGCTCTCACTCAAAGCTCTTCCCTGCTCAGTCTGGTCTTTGCCTTCACCGTTGTCTCCTCCCAGATGGGAAAATCGAACTTTTATCAACTGTACATATGTTTCTGCTCCCTAATCTAGATGCTACCTGGTCCTGATCATCAGACTTCTGCTTTTGACTTTAAACCTTGATTCACTTGTCACATTATACCTCAACAAAGGGCCTGCGAGCTCCACACTAATAAAAACAATCGTACTATAGTCACTACTTATTTCTTGCATAACAAAATCAAGAGTTCTTTTCTTGTTCTTTTCTTGACTACTTAACAGTACTAACCAGCCTCGACCACATCTCATTTTTAAAATGTCGCCTTCCTTCCTTAAAAAACTAGAATTTGAGCTTTCATGTGACCTAGTAATACCACTTTTGGGAATATATCCCAGGGGTGTAAAAATGCACAACAGAAAGGACATTTGCACCTGAATACTCATTGCTACTGGCACCCACTCGAGCAAATTGATGATTAATGGAATAGTGCTACAGTGCTACAGTGCATTCATTGTAATACTGTTCACAATAGTCAGAATATGGAAACAACCCAAGTGCCTGAGAACCAATGACTGGCTAAAGAAACTTTGGTACATATGCACAATGGAATACCATGCAGTTGTTAGTAAAGATGAAGTCATGAAATTGGCTTATAAGTGGATGGACATGGAGTATCATGCTAAGTGAAATGAGTCAGAAAGAGATAGACATAGAAGGACTGCATTCATTTGTGGAATATAAAATGACATAATATGAGACTAACACCCAAGGACATTATAGACAAGGGTCAGAAAGAGTGCTTCATGTTTGGAAGCCTGCCTTATGAGCTAAGATAGAAGGCAGCTGGGATAGAGAAGGGATCACTAAGTCAATGTTGGTTAGAAGGATCATTCAGGATGGGAGTTGTGTGCTGAAAGTAGGTAAAGGACCAAACATGATGGTCTCCCGGTATCTGTATTGCAAACCATAAAGCCCAAAAGAAGAGAGAGAGTAAGAGGGAAATTGTCTGCCATTGAGGCAGGGAGAGGGGAGGAGTGAGGAAAGTTCAGGGGGAGTTGTTGATAGAAAGTATACACTGGTGGATGGATGGGTGCTCGATCAATCATTTGATGACTGAAACAAACATGAAAGCTTTGTAATTGTAGCTCATGGTGATTCAATAATAAATAAATAAATAAATAAATATGAAATAAAATGAAATGCCATTTTCCAACTTAACATAATGTTAATATCTTCAGTGACATAGTTGTTACAGCTCACAGATCCATATTTAAGGGAAAGGTAAGCCTTTCCCTTACATACGGATCTCCCCTTTGTTTTACTTTTCTTCAAAACCTTCTGCACTTCTGTTATCACTGACTAGATGCAAATTCCTATTATTTGTCCCCATTAGTTGAATAGCCTCCAAATAAAATATTCTGTTTTGTTTTGCCTTTTTCTATTCACACTCCATTTTTTCTCACATACTAGATTCTAATATTATATGTCTTAGCATATGTGGCTTTCCTAGTTTCTCCTTTTGTGGGATGCTTTGTTGGCACCCAGAGAAGGCTTTCCTTTCTTAAAAAGAGCAGCTCTAAACCACAGGCTATGGTATATTATGATTGAATATTAATTTTCAATTTCCCTCTTGCCCTCTACTATTGAGAATAAACTTATTGCAGATAGGGATTTTTTTTGAGCTATCATTACACCCCTAGAACTATCACACTGTCAAAATAAAACATAAATGTTACCCAATAAATTCCTATTAAATATAGTGAATTAATGTTGAATCCTTTTAAGGCAAAAAAGAATTCCTGCTTTACTCATCCATGATGTAAGCAAATATTTGCTCTGATATTTAAGAACTTTCATTCTGCACAGTCTATCTAACAAAACACTTTCCAATTTTTACCACCCTCAAAAGATTGAATTATGCTCTTATATTTCATGTTCTGATCTTTCTTACTCTATCTAATATGGGCCACGTTTACAATTCGACAGCTTTGTGTTCGGATTTTCCAGTTTTGAATCTTTCCATCACTAAATTTCTGTATCTGCTTCTCTGTGAATCCCTTCTCATGATTGTTCTATATTATGAAATTTTCAAGACTCTTTGGTCCAAGTGATTGTTTCATTTTCTTTTGAATTGAAAACACTGTGTTCATTTATCTTCATGATCTCAGTTTGTGATGTGTGGTAATGTGTACACCTCTGTTGCTGTTTACCCATTAGAATATATCTTACTGAAGTAAATTGATCTTAAAACAAATAGCTTTCTGTTAATGTTTTTCATTTCCTTAACCTATTAAATAATTATCACTTGACATTTTAAAATTACACAAAATAATCCTATTAGAAATACCTATGACATAAACTAAGTGATATTTATACGATAAATGAAATTTATTTCACAAAGTTTACTATTAGAATTTCTGTCTGTTTCTTTCCTTTGCTCGTATCATGTTTGCGGCTCAATAGCTGTCTGCTTAACCAATTCTTTGTTCCTAAATGAATACTCTCTAGTTATTTTATTTTATATTAACTGTGCTGTCACAGTTCTAAGTTCCTCAAAAGCTAGAATTATTCAGTTATATCCCGTGGTTCTTACGTTGTGTCTAGCATAAGGGAAACAAAGCATTTGTGCACGTATTTGTGAATGTGTCTGCCACTCGATTTAGCTAATGGTTGGGAAAGCCACAATATAGACAGATCAAGGAAAAATATTGTAGAGGGTCATAGCTATAGCATTTAGCTATAGCATAGTGGGTAGAAAGATGTGAAGGGAGAGAAGGACAGAGAGAAGTTGTTCAAGTTATTCAAGAGAGAATACAGAATTCCCCAGGGTAGAAAAAGCAAGCTAAGTTAGAGAGACAAGAAAGAAACACGTTTAAAGAACACTGGCTTGAAGAGCTTCTTTCACCATTTTTTGAAGGATTTGTATTTTGGTTGTTCTTTTTGAGGTAGGTAGGTAGGTAGGTAGGTAGGTGTGTAGGTGTGTGTTTGTGTGTGTGTGTGTAGCCCTTTTTAGATATGTGGTAACTGCATGTTTTCTCACCTCACTAACTAGACAGCCTTTATTTTAGCCATAGTTTGAATAATGCAAATGCTTTTTAAAGATTTGACAAAGTGCCTTATTTAGATTTTTTTTTCCTTTTTTTTTCAAGTGGAATTGAATCATTCAAGTCTGCAGCCAGTGTCAAAGAATATTCTTCTAGTGTTTTCCTCAATGTACTTTTTAGCTTTGAACCTAATATCTGGTTTTAAATCTATTGAAAATCAACTTTTAACTGGTGTGAAATTCTGGCTCGACTTAATCTATAACATGACTTTCTGGAGAGTCTTTGTTTTTTTTTCTTTTCATGCTTCTTGACTTCTTTCTTGAATATGTGGTATGTGCCTATCTGTGCATGTGTGTGTTAATTAGTTGCCCTTATCTGTGATTTTAAAAGGTCTTACAACGTTTTAGTGTTCAGGGACACATATATGAAACATATTTCATTACAGTTCAATGCATCAATAATCAAAGTTACTTAATTATCTCAGTAACATTCATTTGGAGTTGATTTGATTTTAATCAGAGTGCAACAAGAAGATTCACATACTGCCCAAGTTTTAGATAACTTTTTAAAAATTTTATTTAATATATAAACAATTGTAAAATTTGCTCTAGCTGGAAAATAGACATACAGCTTAATGTCTCTAATAATAAAGAAGAAATGTGAACATATGACAAATATCCATATCTAAACCATCTGTCTATCTTATTTACCACATGTCACTATTAATTGCTAATATCATCCCCATTATGCAACAGCTCATCTGTAACATTATGACATGAAATTAAAAAGGCATAAATAACAACAGAAAAACACCTGCTATATGTGTTTTTGCTTGATAAGTTTCAGCAGGTTCTGATTTGCTCTTAGGCATAATTTTCTAATTGTTTTACGTAATGAAAAGCCCCTCATGGGTCATTTTTTCTGCCTACAATCAACTGAGAAATATCTTCTTAAACACTTTATTATATATAAGACTTTCACAACACATCAGAATGTTTTCACAACAGAATGTTTTTGCCAACTCTATTGTGATAATAATATGAGCAGAACTGTTACTGTATTAGATAAGTAAAAGGATAAAATAAATTACAAAGTACAGCTTTCAAGAACCTTAAAACTGCAAAATTCCTAAATAAAAATTAGTAAATGAGGGTCATGCTCTTAAATCTGAGCAACAATTACATACATATAATATAAATAGTCTATCAATTTTTAACTTTGTATATTGAAGTGAGGATATAAACTAATTGTTAATCTCATGGTTAAAGGAAAAGGAATTATAGAAAAAAATGAAAACAGTCCTCCTTTTTGCAATAGGCAAAACAAATTCATTTTAGCATCCAAGGACTTCAGAGCTTGAGTTACTTGGTGGGTTTCAGTAAAAATAAAATAAAATAAAATAAAATAAAATAAAAATGCAGTAGACATACCGCCAGCTGAATGCTAAATCTAAACTATGAGGTAATTCAATTAAATATTTTGACAAAATAGAAATAGAAAATTGCTCTTGGAGAATGAAAATTTTAGACTTTGAAAAGTGGGCTAATGTTAATAATAATGGGGTTTCATTTCAAAATGGTCAAAGGTAAAATTAGGATGTGATTATATTTGCATTGAAATAGTTCTGGAATAAACTTTTGGTAAGAGCTAAAAAACACAACAGAATGGAAACAAATTCATGAACGACTCTGAAATGCAGAGAAGTAAGTCACTCTTTTTACTACCAGCTCTACTGCAAGCCTTACTAGGTCTATCAGCTGTTTGGGCTTTATATAGTTATGGTTTCATGTAGTATAAAGTTCCATGTTCATACAAATTCTGTACTTCATGTGAACTTATTACTGACACATCACAAGACTCCACAGCTAAGGAATCTTATAGTTATATAGAGAATAGATGGCTCCATTGCAAAATAGTGGACCTGAAATCGCATAAGTCTGAATCGATAAACTATCTTTCTCTTTTTCTTTCTTTCTTTCTTTCTTTCTTTCTTTCTTTCTTTCTTTCTTTCTTTCTTTCTTTCTTTCTTTCTTTCTTTCTTTCTTTCTTTCTTTCTTTCTTTCTTTCTTTCTTTCTTTCTTTCTTTCTTTCTCTCTTTCTTTCTCTCTTTCTTTCTTTCTTTCTTTCTTTCTCTCTTTCTTTCTCTCTTTCTTTCTTTCTCTTTCTCACTTACTCTTTCTTTCTTTCTCTCTCTCTTTTTCTCTCTTTATTCCTTTCCTTCTCTCCTTATCTCTTTCTTTTGCTCTCTTTCTTTCATTCTTTCTCTTCCTTTCTCCCATTTTGCATTTCACTGGTATATAGTATGAAACTGAGAAACAGTCTGAGGCCTTTGCATATTTTAAAGATACAATAAAATTAAGAGTTTTTTGTTTGTTTTGTTTGTGTTGTTTGTTTGGGGGTTAATACTCATTTAGCTCAGAATAGATTTCCAGTTCTGTGGTTAGGGAACATTCCTGGTGGACATACGGGGACTTATGGGGCCCTGGGAGTCAGAGCAAGGTCAGCTATGTACAGGCAAGTGCCCTACCTGCTGTACTAATGGTAACTTATGTCATGAGACTATTCTACCATCAATATGCATGATAAATTATAGTGACAATGTGTTTAGAGGTTGAAGAGTATATCTAGAGAAACTTCAAAGGTGAAAATGCATAAATTAATCTAATGTTTCTCCTTTTACATTATTCCACATATCAAACCAAACACAGGGATCGTCTATTCCCACCATATCAAACATAAATGCCAGCACATTGTAATATTTTCCCACGATATAACCTGTATATCAGAAATCAGTTCCAAAGATCGCTGTTGAAATCCAAAATAACGCCAAGGCATGAACACACAGTATGTCCTTTGTATCTTTGTCTGACCATCTTCAATCAAGGAAGAAATAATCCTCAGTTACAATTTGCAAAATATTATACCTCTCTATTGTAAAAACTGTTAAGTATGATTTAGTTTTGTGTTTAGGTCCTGCAAATCACTAGAAAAGAATGAAATGCATCACAAACTGTATTTTAGTGGTATTAAATGGCATATTTCTTTGACTAACAGTATACATAATTATTATTATTATTGGTCCAAAGAAATAGTACAGTGGGTAGTGAATCTGTTCTGCGTGTATCTAACACAGGTGGGATCCCAGGACCTCCAAATGGTCCTCCGAGCCTAACAGAAGGGATCCCTAAGTACAGAGATAGGAGTAAGACCTGAGCACTGCTGGATGTGGCCCCCAAACAAACAAAAAAAAATCACTATATTTGTAAGTGATCAAAATTATAATAAAAGAGTTAGAAGTGATTCCTGTCTCCTCTTGCCTTCTAGAATCCTTCTGTTTATGCTTCTGTGCCTTTTATAAATTTGGCCTCCGGCAATCCTTTCTTTATTCCTACAAGTGGCTCAAGCTATCTGCCTTAATAGACAAAAAATTGTCGGTTATTTGGAGTTAGAAAAATAAATATGGTCTGAAAATTAGTAAAAAAAAAGTATTTAGTCTATAGTAACGCTTAACTGTTTCCAAGTATGCATATGCTTAACTCCTTTGGAAATACTACTTATTTGAACAATATGCATGTTTAAAATAAATATCCAATGTACTATTCAAGTTAGATGCCTATTTGCATAAGCTCTATATTTTTGAAATCTATTAGATTTTTCAACAAAGAAATAATTGTTTTCATAACTGAAACTGCAATATAGTAAATATTCCATATACATATCCCATTTAGGAAATAAAAATTATTAACTGAGTTTGTGTAAAACACATTATTATTAATTTCTGAATTGGTCTTTTTCTTTTAATTCATAATATGCCATTTTTGTGAACTTTCAATTCTTTAAAATCACCATTTCTTGATTGCTCAACCATGCAACACATAGACAGCAGCTATATTAATAACCTCTCAAAGGTGCAGTGCACTGATACTGCTATTTATGCTTCTGTCTGGGAAAAAGCATATTTATTCTGTCCAAGTACCCATAAGACATGAAAACTAGCCTTTGTTCAGACTCACAGTGGATAGTCATTTTAAAACTTCAATTACTATTTCAGCATGTTCTCTCCATTACTGTTTCCAGAACCACAGTCAGTAATTTCTAATAGCAAAATGTTCTTTTTAATCCACACACATGTGTCTTGCATGCAATAAGCAAACAAATCTATATAGAAATGATCAGCATCCGTAGAAAAGATTTTAAAAATTATCACCATTAGCAGTCTGAAAATTTTACATAATGACCTAATTATTTTACATAATTACCTAATGACCATAGCATGAATCAATGACTATAGACTTAATGTATAAATGTCTTACACATAAATATAGAAGTGATATAGAAATACAACTGTCCTCAACTTGAAGATTATTATAAATCAATACTCAACAACTTAAATTTAAATCAGTATAGAGCTACTCTGTGCTATCTATGGAAATTTGTGAGTATAAATAATATAACGTTATTTCTATCTCTGAATAATTCATAATCATAATAAATATGGTTCATCATTTTCATTGAAATGGAAGTCTAGAGTAAAAAAAAATGATAGTTAACGGACTGGAGAGAGAGTAGGGCGCTTGCCCTGCCCATGGGTCACTCAGGCTCAAGCCCTACAAGTGGACATACGGACTCCCATTCTCTGCCGGAAGTGACCCTAGAGTTTAGATCCAGCAGTAAGCTCCAAGCAATGCCAAGTATGGCCCCCAAACAAACACAGTAATAGTTTCTGTCCTACTTCTTACAGATCTTAAATTCCACAACCCAGGTATCATTTCTCTTGTGTTAATTGTTCCTACATTAACAGTATGTGTTTCTGTTCATCTCCTATTCCCCAATGCCTCTTTTAGCCATTTAATTTATATAAAACTTAATCAGGAATAGTTGTGTTGGACAATTTTAAATCTACCACTTACATCATTTCTTATAACTAAGATGCATATACAGGAGATATCACAAGAAATCAGCTTTCAGGGATGAGAGATACTGTGCAGGGCTTAAGCTGCGTGCTCTACGCAACCAGCTTCATTCCCATATCGGGCACCACAATTTCCCCTGAGCACAGCCAGCCGCGGTCCGGGAGTCTGTCAGGGTGCTACAGACATGGCCAAGATTCTCACTTCCACTGCAGAGCCCAAACTGACCACTGTATTTTTGCATTTTATCACTGGTTACATTGGTCAAAATTAAAAAGGGTTCCTGGCCTTGTTCAGCTCAGCTTCCCCATCCAACTAACACCCCCTCCCCCCAACTACAAAAGAATTTAAAGGGAAAGAGTCAACATTTAACGTTTTAGTTTGGTTTTATTCCCTATACTAATGTAACTAACTCCTATGGCACTTAGCACTCACCATGTCATGTTATTCAGAATGTTGCAATACGTTTCAGACTCAATAGCCAACAGAATGTTATTTTTGTGTGCATCAATGACTTTGTATTAGACAGACTGCAACTTTCATCCAAAGTTGCCAAGTTCTCTATTTGGCAGCTTATGTAAGTTCAATAAGCAAGTTATCATTAAAAGTTGCTACTCAGTTTTGATGTATTAAGATCATATAAATACTTTACCTAGCTTTCCCATTATTCTTAATTCTTTATTCCTTCTAGCACTATTTTAAAATATTTTAAAATAGCATTATATGAAATTCCATAAGAGCTTGAAAACAAGAAAGGTAATGAATATTCACCTGTGACAAGAACATTTTGCTTGAGCTAAAAAAATAGGTAGACTATAGTCTTTTTTGAATGGGTAGTCAGTTTCAAGTGAGTGAAAAATACATGTTGCCTCTTTTCATTATTTTATTATTATTATTACTAATCCCAAAGTTTCAAATCCTGGATTTCTCTCTTTTAGAAAGACTTTATTTAGAACTATGTCATGTTCAGGACTTTTGAGTTTGAAAAGTTACTGGGTCTCTGTCTGCCTTATTCCTCAATTCTAAATGAAGATAATAATGCTCCCAATAATGGATATTGAATTTTAAATGAGTCAATATACATGACATTAGTATACTCTCTGAGAATTATTTATCTTATAAAAAATTTATTTAATTAAAGAGCCTTGATTTACAAAGATATTGATAGTTGAGTTTTAGGTATATAATATTTCAAAACCAATTCCATCACCAGTGTCAACGAACTTCCCTTCATCAGTGTTTTATTCTCCATCTCTGCCTTCCCATCCCCTCCAACATCTCCCAACTTTAAGACATATTACAACATTATCAAGTTACAAAGTTCAGTGCTTGCTGTTTGACTCTCATGTTTTCAGTGTTGTTGAGTCTGTGCCTTGGATACTTAGCTGTATCACTCTTTCACATCACCAGTATAACAAAAGTTGGGATCTGACCTCTGTTCCTTCAGTAATAACTCCCTTGATTTCTTCCCTTCTCTGGTCTTTGATACATTACAGTTCCTCATCCAATTATTCTGTTATTAATGTTATCATTATTATTATTATTATTATTGAGAAGTAGTTTATTCCATATGCCAAAAACAGTAATAAGTCTCACGATGGAGACATTACTCATGCCTGCTCGAGCAAATCGATGAACAATGAGATGACAGTGACAGTGACAGTGAAATAGTTTATTATTAACTAAAAATGGAGCCAATGATGGAAACACTGGTACCAATAGAAAATCCTCACACAAAATTCAATAACCCAAGTTCATGGTATTTAAGATTCTTTTCACTGTCTGGCCAGAGAGTGGAGTGGGAAAGGCTATTTCCTTGCATGCAGCTGCCCCAGATTTTATCTACACCACAAAGGGTCCATGGAGACCCACCAGAAGTAAGCCTTCAGTTGTTGGGGGCCGAAACCTTGGGAAAGAGAACTTGGCCGTTCCCTAAACAAAGATTAGCCACCAGGATATTATGAAAATATATGCATCACAAGATAATAGCTGAACTGTTACAGAGACAGACATCCTGTGCTGGGGACAAAAAAGCACAGACAAATCGTGCTCCGGCCCATCATGTCCCCTTAAGCAAATACCCCTGGTGACCCCCTCCGGACCCCTGTTCCGGCCTGCCCTACAGCCTATATATTTTGTGCTTCTGCCTTCAATAAACGAGACCTTGACAACACTCCCTTGCTTGGTCTCCTTCTCTCTCGCCCATGACTTTTTCAGGTAGTTCCTCTTCGAAACTCTGAATTACTGGTCCCGCAGGACGGGACACTCAGTAGGGCAGGTTTTAACCAAACTTCTTTTCCTAGCCTTATAAACTTGACTAACATCTTTTATTCTTCCCTGTCTTCCCTGTTTCTAACTGTATCGAGCCAATTACCAACTATTTTTGTCTTTTCTCTACAGCAGTTCTAAAATCTGTTAGTCCTCTGTCCCCGTGATATCATCCTTACTCTGCGAGGAGCTAGCAGAAATTTGAGCACTTAGATACAGACAAAAATACAATGAGAAGCAGTTATTGAAAACAAAAACAGAGTCTGGAGAGAGAGTAGAGTGGATCAAGTAGTTGGAATTTTTTGTGCCTGCACTCGATCACGGCGCCACATATGATCTGCTGCCAGCACCAGGAGTGATCCCTGAACACAGAACACACTCAATCCTGAGCACCAGACAGGCTGTGGCCCAAAATACACCAGGGACACAAACACCACCAGCGCATGCAAAAATCGGAATGTGATGTTCATATTCAAACAAGGCTTAAAAAAAATGTATAAAAAAGAAACCTCGTTAAGTTTATATGAAAATATTTCATTTGCAGAAAGGTGGCAGGAGTGTACCTTATTAGCAATTGCTACTCACACAAAAAGCTAGAACACTCATTTATTTGTCTGAGTTTATATGAAATAACAATAAGACTCAAGCTCCTCCATTCCACCAAAAGCACAAAAAAATGGATATATAAATAATTAAAATAGCAACTGTACAAGCAGAGGTAGAACTGCAGTTAACAGACCCATTTCGTGGACCAGAGAGAAAGTGAAGTGGACAAGGCACTTCCCTTGCACGGGTACCACCCGTATTCTCTCCCTGGAAGTCCCTCTAGCTCGCAACCTAGCTCTCTTGCTAGTGGTCTAGCAGGAGTGCAGACCTGCCAGGGATGATCTGACTGGAAAAATCCCAAGCACCAACTAAGTGTGGCTCCAAAACAAATGGTGAAAAAAAAAAAGAGCTAAACATTTTATGCATGCAGTCCATACCACAGGGTTATTTTTGCTACACATACAAAAGACCAACAAACTTACTATAATATAAGTATTACATATATTATGTTCTAAATGCTATTATATGATTACTATATTGGGAAATCCTTGGTAATCTAACACAGTGGTTAATGTAGTCCATATTTTGAAGACACATTACTAAATAACTGATTTAAATGCCTCATTAATGACTTGATGGCATATCAAAGATTTAATGGAAATCTCATTCAATAAAATACCAAAAATAAATGAATAAAATTAAAATGTGTTGGCCACATGCCAATTTTAAAGACATTATTACCTTTACAAACAGGCCGGTGGTCACTCCAAGCAGCAAAGACTTCAGCTATTCGTTGACAGGTGATGCTTTTAGCTCCCTGTAGGACATAATCTTCATCACAAGAGAATTGAACAGTTGATCCAAGGCTGAAAATAAAGAATTTAAAATGTATTCAATGGCCTATAATGAATGGGTAGGCTTCATTTATAGTGGCAACACAATTGGGAAAAAAAAAAAAGGAAATACTATTTTGACAAAGGTATTTTTCTATTTTCAAAACAAAATAAGGAAATTGGACTTTTTCACCACTCACACGTGCCATAAAATATTAACCTATTGGAAGTCACTAATATACACTCACCATCAGGAATGTAGAAACATATCATCAAGCTGAGTTACCTTATTAGTTGTAAAAGCTAATATTAAATTTCTCATTGAAAATAGGTTGCAAATGTGAAGTAAAATATTTAATGTCTGATTTGAATCCCAATGCCTGAGGCTATAATATACTATGGCGTGTCTCTAGCATGTATTTTATGCAAATTAATTCAGATATATATTTGTAGATTTATGTGTTTAAGTTTTAACATATATATTACTTGTTGCATATAACTTATATATGTGTTATATAAAGCATGTATGTGTTATATATACATGGACACACAAATTTAGGACTACACAATATTACAGTTTTAGTTGTTGTTGTTTTGGGGTCACACCCAGTAGTGCTAAGGACTTCCTCCTGGCTCTGCAGTTAGATATCACTGCTATCCGGGCACAGGGGCCCAAATGGAAAGCCTTCATGAACATGCTTAGGCCACCTGCAAGGTAAGCACCCTACCCACTGTACTATTGCTCTGGTCCCAAGTGGTTTTTCATGGACAATTTATTATCCATTTAACCTACTGCAATTTTAAATTTTCTTTGCTCAAAGCTGAAGCAATAAAGACATGTTATAGGAATGTGGAACTTAAAAATAATGTTCACAACACTTCTAAAACCAAGATCTGTTATTTTTTCTTATTTCTCACTGCCAGAATGATGCTAATCTGATCCCAGCCACCACAAATTCCTCCTTCCTTCCTTCCCTTCCTTCCTTTCTCTTCTGGACCATGTCTGTTTGTGCCACAGGCTCTGAGCTCAGGGCTTACTCTAGGCTGTTTTCAGGGATCACTCTTTCAGTGGACTAGATTATGGATTTGGCATATGAAAAGCAAGTGCCTTAACCCATTTATCATTACTTAACTCCAAATGTATCATTTGTTGCCAGTATTTCTTTGTCTATGTTGCTGGTTTTCCTGTTCTTTTCTTAATGCCCCTAAATCTATCCTAAAATAATGCATATAGCAATATTTGATTGCCTTTATTGGGGCTTGGACCTTCTTTCTGATATTTGACTTTGAGCCACGTAGTGCTTAGGTCTTAGTCCTGGCTTGGTGCTTGGAGTGATCCCACACAGTGCTTGGGGAACCATACATCGGACCAGGAATTGTAGCAGAGATAGCTACATGTGAAGAGCATGACGTACGTCCTATAGTATCTCTCCCATAACCACAACAACTGGTTTTATTTGAAGGTAATTTAAATTCTGCCATTCATCTGTACCAAATTTCCTAATACTTATCTATTTCATTCACAGCAATGCCCTTAAAATAGCCTGTGTTAATATGGACGATTCTCAAAAAACTAGAGTTTGAGCTCCCATTTGACCCAGCAATACCACTGCTGGGAATATATCCCAGAAAAGCCAAAAAGTATAGTCGAAGTGACATCTGCACTTATATGTTCATCGCAGCACTGTTTACAATAGCCAGAATCTGGAAAAAACCCGAGTGCCCTAGAACAGATGACTGGTTGAAGAAACTCTGGTACATCTATACAATGGAATACTATGCAGCTGTTAGAAAAAATGAGGTCATGACGTTTGCATATAAGTGGATCAACATGGAAAGTATCATGCTAAGTGAAATGAGTCAGAAAGAGAGAGGCAGACATAGAAAGATTGCACTCATCTGTGGAATATAGAATAATAGACTATAAGACTAATGCCCAAGAATAGTAGAAATAAGTACCAGGAGGTTGTCTCCATGGCTTGGAGGCTGGTCTCTCATTCTGGGTAACTCAGGGAAGGGACCACCAAGTAAAATGTGGTTGGAGGTCATGTGGGGGAAGGGTGATGCGGGCCGAATATAGACTAGAGACTGAACACAGTGGCCACTCAACACCTTTATTGCAAACCACAACACCTAATCAGAGCAAGAGAACAAAAGGGAAGACCCTGCCATAGTGGCAGTGTGGGGTGGGGGGAGACGAGACTGGGGAGGTGGGAGGGATGTTGGGTTTACTGGTGGTGGAGAATGGGCACTGGTGAAGGGATGGGTTATCGAACTTTGTGTGGGGGAAACATGAGCACAAAAATGTATAAATCTGTAACTGTACCCTCACATTGACTCTCTAATTAAAAATAAACTAATAAAAAAAAGACAAAAAAAATAGACTGTGTTATCTACGCACACGTAGATGTCACTCCCATTCTCTCTCCCTAAATCTTTACACATTGGTACATATGAAACAAATATAAACAATAGTGCAAGTCTGTGGTCCAAATAGTTTAGATAAATCATATCTCTATAATTGGATAAAGTTATTCTTAAATTATGTATAATATACATGTACTCCTCCTCCCACCACCTGACACATTTGCTCTGTTCCTGAAACAACAAAGAAAATTAATGGCATTAGAACAGAGAAAATGAAGGAGACAGCGGCATGAAATTAAGTTAAGGGAGCAATTAGGGATTAGAGGAAGATCATTAATAAATGTGCTGGTCATGGAAAGAATTTTAAATTTTACTTTGAAAAAATATTCTGTTACTGCAGAACTGTGAAACAAGGAACGGCTTTTGTTTTATATTATAAAATGACCACACTGACAGCTGAATAAACTTTAAAGAGGCAAGGTTAACAAGCCATTGCAGTTCTCGTGGAGATTTAATGGCCATTTGCACTAAGGAGGCAATGGTTACAAATTAATTATTTTAAAACATTAAAACATAAGTCTTCACTATAGGTAGGGTATAGCCTGGACATGATCTTTAATTATAATCAGTGCATTAATTTAACAAAGTATTTTGTTAAAAGAAGTGTCATGGTATTTGCCACAGATTTCAATAAGACTTTGGTTTTAAAGAGATTCTTGGAGCTAGAGACAGCTCAAAAGACTGAGCGCCTATTTTGAATGCAAAAGGCCTACATTGAACCCCTGTACCACATAAGGTCCTGGGAACACTAATAGGTGACCCCCAAATTAACCAAAACAAACAAAATAAATAAAAGAGTTCTGCATACAACAGAAAATATATCACACAGATGAAGTAACAAGTCTTTGTTGAAGTAACAAGTCTCTTCCATTCCTTTCAAAATGCATTGAAAGGAGTTCATTCCTTTTTGAAAGTCATAGACTAATTGATTTTGCTTGGAAAGAGAAATTGGATGATCATGAATTCTTCCGTGCTTAGCCATTTGTGTCAAAAATTCTTATTCATTGTCTCTGCCTAACCTTCACCTTCAGCACCCTCTCACACACAAAGAAGACTAACAATCCTACCAACGTTTCCTCTGCTTGGTATTTTGGGAAAAAAGGCTAAGAACTACGTTAATGTCTTTAATATAAAGAGGCGGATCTTTCAAATTCTAACTATGTCCTGTCCCAGTTTTATGGTTTTTCAAATGGAACCATGTCTCTAAGTCCAGTTTTATGGTTTTTCAAATGGAACCATGTCTCTACGTCTGAGATCCCTAATGCTAGTATCATGTATGAAAATATAATTTGTAAACTACATTATGCTGAATGCATATTGGACACTCAATTATATCCTAGAATCATAGAAATAACAGTGAATGTCAGGATAGGAATACAAAAGGAGGCAATACCAAGTGATCAAGCATACTACATAGAATGATTTACTGTGTCAGGGGGCTGGAGAGACAGTATGCCTTTGAGTTTGCCTTGCACATGGCTGGCCCAGATTCAATCTCTGGATCCCTATATTGGGCCCCAACTCAGAAAACATGTCACGATCTTCACTGTGATTCTACTGCCCAAGTTTTAGTGCCATCATCTTAAAAAATGATAGGGATAATAAAGCATTTGAATGAATTTTAATGTGGATTTGAAACAGGGAGGTTCTGAGTCACACCCAGTGGATTAGGATATATTCTAGGATATAATTGAGTGTCCAATATGCATTCAGCATATGTAGTTTAAAAATTGTATTTTCTCACATGATAATAGCATGAGGGATCTGAAGTTTAGAAACACTGTTCCGTGTAAAATACTATAGAAGTGATGGGGCTGGAGCGATAGCACAGCGGGTAGGGTGTTTGCCTTGCACGCGGCCTGACCTGGGTTCTAATCCCAGCATCCCATATGGTCCCCTGAGCACCGCCAGGGGTGATTCCTGAGTGAAGAGTCAGGAGTAACCCCTGTGCATCGCCGGGTGTGACCCAAAAACCCAAAAAAAAAAAATACTATAGAAGTGGTATCCCCAGGCACGGATTCAGGGATACCATGAATTCGTGCCTGGTGACCATGTGATGCTAGGGACAAAACCAGGATTAGCCCCATACAACTCAAGCCTCATAAACCCTGTGCCATTTCTCTGACCCTAATTAGGATTTTTTTATTTTAATGAATCACCATAAGATACAGTCACTGACTTACAAATTTTTCGTGAATACATTTCAATCAATTTCGAATAGCCATCCCTCCACCAGTGCCCACTCCCCACTACCAATATCCCCAGTGGCCCTCCTGTCATCCACACCCTTCCCATTTCCTGCTTCTGTGGCAGACACATTCACTCTTACTTTCTCTCTCTCCCTTTGGGTGTTATGGTTTGCAATGAAAGGAGTCTTTTTTGAAAATTGAATCACCCTGAGGTACACCTTTACAAAGTCGTTCATGACTTGAGTTTCAATCATACAATGTTATAACACCTAGAAAGCCGTCTTTTAATACAGAAATATGCATAGAAAATTCATATAAATCATTTTTAAAAATGATACAACAAAAACTGTCACTGTCACTGTCATCCTGTTGCTCATCAATTTGCTTGAGCAGGCACCAGAAACGTCTTCATTGTGAGACTTGTTTGTTACTGTTTCTGGCATATTGAATATGCCAGGCTCTGCTGTGTGCAACAAAAACAACAAAAACACAATGATAGGAGAATACTTAGTGGGCTGGAGCATATTTTTTGCAGGAAGGGTTTAATCCTCAACCGCACTATTTTCTCTTGAGTACCACTGGGGCCAAACTGAAAACAAAGCCTGAGGAATACACAAAGACCATTGCAGAAGGTTCCAAAGCAAATAACAAAGAAAGAGTTACACTACTGTAAAAACCTCACTGTAATGCAAGATCCTTTCATTAAAGAATATGTCATTTTAAAAAATACATTATTTTCTTATTTTAACCCCACACAGATAAATGCATTCATATGAAAAGTAAATGATGTCCAGGTACATAGACATAGTAGTCAAATGACCCAGGGTAGCTAGGTCAGAGCAGATGGAACACATATGGGAAACAAGGAATCTTGAGAGCACAATACAAGTGAATTTTTGTATTTGAGCATTTTTTCTCAGCTATGATTTTTTTGGATTATTTATAAGATCTAGATAATGTCCTGGTATATACAGATACCCTAATTCTAAAACAGATGTATATATTTCCAAATAATCACTGAAATAGGAGAGGTTATTCAGGATTGTTGTAAAAGAGTATGATCAAAACAAAGAAAACATAAACCAAGCGAAGAGATAAGATATATGTACAAAATGATTGCTGAAATTACCTAAAAATCTGCTTAATATCTTTAGAAAATTAAGCGATTCTCTAAATGTATATAATCGGTAAATTCTAAAGTGATTCATTAAAACATAAGCTTAGTGTCACATTAACCAAAATATGATCCTGATAAAAATAAATTTACAAAATGATTTAAATGGTTTAAATTTAAAAAGTGAATATGATCACTATGGAATTATTAAAATTGTATATTAGAAAAAATTAAAAGTAAAATGCACTTTTTTCTTATTTTTTAATTTTTTTTTATTTTTTAATTGAGTCACCATAAGAACAGTTACAGGGCCTTTAGGATCAAGTCATACCATGCTCAAACACCCATCCGTTCACCAGTGCACATGTTTCACAACCAATAACCCCAGCATACCCCCCTCCCACTCCCCCTCTGCTGTGTGGCAGATGATTTTCACTTTACTCTTTCCTTACTTTGATTACATTCAATTTTCAACAGGAAACTCACTATCATTATTTGGAGTTTTTCCCCCCAACAGTCAGAACTTCCAGAATGGCATCATTAGATTGTGTTTTCTATTGTTGGTAACAAAGAGCATACGATGTTGCATGGTCGCGAAAGTGACCGCCCAGAAATAGTAAAATGTATTTGAAGCTCTAAACTATAATATTGAATTTGAAATTCTAGTTCTCTTTTTCTTTTCAGTTTAATTGCCTATTCCATTCTTTCATAACAAGCAACTGACTCTTAAAGAAGAGCAATTTCTCTACTTGATTTTAGATTAATTACACTTCTCCTCATTATTTTTACCATTAATTACACTTCTTCAAATAAATAATCATCATATTTAATCACTACTAAAGTGATTATATTATTGCATTCATTCTGAATTTATAAAGATCACTGTTAGTACAAATAATACAAAGGGTAATAGATTACCTTATTTTTAAAAAAGATGTTTCTTTTTTCTCAACTGATAGTGATAATGTAGTTTATTAAATACTGATTTATCTAGTTTTTGTTGGATATGGAATTTAAATAATTTGAGCAGATTATGTTTAATAATAATTAGAAACAAAAATTAGAAATAAAAGCGAAGCTATAGATTGAGAAAATATCAAGCTATAAAGCTTGGAAGGCTGACAGGATAAAATCTTAAAAGATAAGACACGGGTATAAATTAGCATTTGCAGCCCTATGACATACTGAAGTACATTTTTCCTGATTAATTTTTGTCATGATAAAGTTTTCGTAATGCCATTTATTACAAAAGAAGCTCAGTCTACCTTTCTTCTACCACCAAATTGGCAAACATTTTGATAAAAGGAAAGTTAGTAAATATTTCAGTGCAATCCCTAAGTCTTTGTCAAAGCTATTCAACTCCTTTGCTGCAGTACACAAAAGAAAAAGTTGTAGAGAATAATAAATACAGGATCATGACTGCTCAAAAGATATTTATGAGCCTTATGCATTTAATTTTATATAATTTTATGTCACAAAGTAGTATTTTATTTCTAACCTTCAAAATGATTATGAAAATCATTCCTAGGGCCCTAGAGGGGTAAGGCTGCTGTCTTCCCTGCAGCCACACGGTTTAATCTCTGTCACAGTATATGATCCTGAACTTCCACCAACAGAGGTCCCTGAGCACAAAGCCAGGAGTTGACCCTGAGCAGAGACAGCAATGGGTCTATAACCACCTCATATGTCATTCTTACATCAGAAGTCATTTAATAACATGGATGGAACATACCAATGTTTTATTGTAATATCACAACTGGTGGGCTGGAGCAATAGCACAGCGGTTGGACATTCACCTTTCATGCGGCCGACCCAAGTTCAATTCCTTCGCCCCTCTCGGAGAGCCTGGCAAGCTACCGAGAGTATGGAGCCCTCTTGGCAGAGCCTGGCAAGCTACCCGTACGTCTTGGATATGCCAAAAACAATAACAATAAGTCTCTCAATGAGAGACGTTACTGGTGCCCACTCAAACAAATTGATGAGCAACGGGATGACAGTGACAGTGACAGTGACAGGGCTTGTGTTGGGGAAACGATTTGTTCAACACTGACCACGTGTTGCTATCTCAATTAGTAGTGGATCTGCTATCTGTTTAATCTCCTTCCACGTGATGTGCATTTGTGTGTAATTGTTGTTCTTTTTACTGACTGATAATGCTATTTACATCACTGTTTATATGGTTTCTCATATGTGTATAATTTAAAGCCTATACAAAAGTCGTGTGACTATCTGCTTCTATCACATAACAATTCCTATTTATTTCAGCTTAAATTCTAGCCCTAGAAATCAATCTTTCTCGTGATTTTATTGGACATATTTATATAAGTTAATGATACAAATATCAAACAGAATAGATAGAATACAACAGGCTGGAAAAATTAAATAATACTAAATCAAACAATATTCTGGAAAAAACAATCCCAAACAAATTTATTGTTCAGAAAGAAACATGAGAATAAAGGTGAGTATATTAATGTGAATTCAGTATGAGAAAATCAGTTTATTAGATATCTAAATAAACAAAATCAAACACCATCAACAAAGTTCAAAATTCTATATCTTTTGGTTTCCAAAATCAATTGCAGTACAATCTTCAGAATTCTCAGAAATCCTGCTAGTCTAACTCATAAGATGATTGCAAGATTTTAAAGTTAAGTTCCATTTGAAAAAAAATATTTTATTTTCACCTCTATATGTTTCTTCTACTATGCAGACTAGGAGATTATAACTTTCTGCTGAGAGCTTGTTTGATTTTGTATATACATCATATACTAGACATTACAATAGTTCAGATTACAATTTTTACTGTGACAACTCTAGATGTTCAGCTATCGCCCTGAACAGCAGCTTTATATCATAAGAAAAGTATTGTATGGAACTTAACTGTGTTACTATCATACTTCCTGCAGTGTTAGAAAGTGTTAGAAATATAACGATAGTGGAGAAGCCCGTCCCTCACCCCCTGCCCGAGGTCTGGGGCTCGCTCAGAAGCCCCCAGCCCTGCCTGGCCCCTCTGAGGCACCTCGCCAAGCAGCCCTGACCCTCCCTCTTCCTCAGGTTAGGGTCGTGTCCTCATGTCAGGGGGCATGGTCTCAAAAGTGGGCGTGGCCTATTTCTGGAGTGGCCGCAGTTATTTCTCCCATTCCATGCATGGTGCTTTGGTCACAATTGGTATAACCTATTCCTCTGAAGAATAGCCGGGTCATCCTAGTCACTACATGGTAATAGTCAATTAGCCTATCCCATCCTAATTTCAAAACCACTATCAGTGAACACATCAAGCAGCGCAAAAACCCCTTTTTAAAGAGATCGTAGTCCCACAGCTTCAATTGAGGCCCCTCACAAGCTAAGGTGAGCGCCTGACAGTAAAGCCCATAACAACATGAAGAAACAGCAAAAATCCCCACCACCAGGAGAGATTAAAGAAAGGATATCAAAAACCCCAACAGGGACTTCCCAGAAATACAGCAATCTCCTTTCAGATAGAGAATTCAGAGAGGAAATTGTGAAGAACTCAAAGCATCTATGGAACGGACATCCAATAAATTAAGGGAGGATAAGGATGCAGCATTTCAACAGTCCACCAAGATAATCCAGGAAGAAATGAGAACAGAAATTTCAAAGCTACGAACAGAAGTGACACAATTAAAAAAAATCGGTAGATGAAATTAAAAAACTCAGTAGGAGTCCTCAATAACAGAATGGCTACAGCCAAAGACAGAATCAGTGAGCTTGAAGATGAGTTGCAGAAAGCATATAGGCAACAACAAATAATGGCAAAAGATCTCAAAATGGCTCTTGAGTGAATTAAAGTCCTAGGGGATGACCACAAGAGAAGCAACATAAGAATTATTGGAGTACCAGAACCACAGGGAACCAATCCCAATGAAAAAAACACAATCAAAGACATCATTGCTAAGAAATTCCCAGAGCTAGAGAATGTGGGCATCCAGATCCAAGGAGTCTGAAGGGTGCCAGCTAAAAGGGACCCAAATAAAAAATCCCCAAGGCATATCATAGTCAGAATGATGAATGCCATGGATAGAGACAATACTGCAAGCAGCAAGATCAAAGAAGGAAATCACATACAAAGGAGCACCCCTTATATTCACAGCAGACCTATCAGAAGAAACCTTCCAAGGCCGCAGACAATGGTGGGATATAGTGAAAAAACTTAATGAAATGAACGCCTCACCAAGAATACTTTACCCGTCTAAACTCTCAGTTAAACTTGAAGGAACCATACACTATTTCACGGAGAAACAACAGCTCAGGAACTTCATAGACCAAAACCCAAACTTAAAAGAAGGACTAAAAGGGCTATTATAAGACAAGGAAAAATCCTAGAAGAGCAAACCCTACAGAAAGATGGCACAAAATCCCATGACAATAATTTCTCTCAATGTTAATGGTCTAAATGCACCAATCAAGAGGCACAGAGTGGCAAAATGGATTCAGAAACTAAGCCAAACTTTCTGCTGCCTACAAGAAACACATCTGAACAATCAGAGCAAACACAGACTCAATGTCAAAAGATGGAAAACAATCCTGCAAGCAAATAACTCCCTCAAAAAAGCAGGGATGGCGATACTAGTATCCAAAAACATAGATTTCAGGCTGAAAAAGAACAGAAGGGACAGTGAAGGTCATTTTCTACTCATCAAGGGGTATGTACGACAGGAAGAAATCACACTCTTAAACGTATATGCACCTAATGAATGACAAGCTAAATTCTCAAAAGAACTCCTAACAGAATTTAAGGAGGACATAACTAGCACCACGATAGTACTTGGAGACTTCAACACTGCCCTATCACCTCTGGATAGATCTATAAGAACAACACTCAGCAAAGAAACAATGGCTATGAAGGAAGAAATGGAGGAGACAGGGCTAATAGACCTATACAGGGCTATACACCCCCAAAAGAAAGAATACACATTCCTTTCCAGCATACACGGAACATTTTCCAAAATAGACCACGTTCTGGGTCACAAGCTATACCTTAATAGAATTGGGAAGATAGAAATTGTATCAACTATCTTTTCAGACCACAATGCGCTGAAGTTGGAAGGTAATCACACACAGACACGGAGAACCAAATCAACCACCTAGAAATTAAACAACGCACTGTTGAACAATGAGTGGGTCACAAAGGAAATCAAGGAGGAAATAAAAAAAATACATGGAAACAAATGAGAATAAAGACACAAGCTACCAGAACCTATGGGATGCAGCTAAAGCTGTGTTAAGGGGAAAATTTAGAGTTCTACAAGCTTTCCTCAGGAAGGAAGAAAGTGCCTATATAGATAGCTTGACTTCACAGCTCAAGATCTTAGAAGAGGACTAGCAAAAGGAAACCAAACTAGATCGAAGGAAAGAAATAATAAAACTTAGAGCAGAAATTAATGATATGGAAACCCGAAAAATAATCCGAAAGATCAATGAAACAAAGAGCTGGTTCTTCGAGAAAATAAATAAAATTGATAAATCGCTAGCAAGACTCACAAAGAAAGAGAGAGAGAGAGACCCCTAATAAACTGAATCAGAAATGAAAAGGGGGACATCACAACAGAAACCAAGGAGATTCAAAAGATCATCAGACACTACTTTGAAAGTCTGTATGCCACAAAACAGGAGAACCTAAAAGAAATGGACGAATTCTTTGATTCCTACAATCTCCCACCTGAATAGGCCCATAAATAGCAAAGAAATCAAAACTGTAATCAAAAGTTTCCCCCAAAACAAAAGCCCAGGTCCAGATGGATTCACTGGCCAATTATTACAAACATTTAAAGATTTGTTGCCAGTTCTCTTCAAGCTTTTCCAGGAAATTGAAAAGACAGGAACCCTCCCTAACAGTTTCTATGAGGCACATATCTCCCTAATACCAAAAGCAAACAAAGACACCACTAACAAATAAAACTATATACCAATATCTCTGATGAACACTGATGCTAAGATCCTCAACAAAATACTAGCAATTAGGATTAAACAACTCATCAAAACGATCATACACCATGGCCAATGGGATTCATCCCGGGGATGCAAGGATGGTTTATCATTCAGAAATCAATCAACATAAGCCATCATATCAACAAAAGTAAAGATAAAAACCATATGATCATATAAATAGATGCAGAGAAAGCATTTGACAAGATCCAGTACCCATTTATGATGAAAACTCTTGATAAAATGGGTACAGAAGGGACTTCCCTCAAGATAGTCAAAGCCATCTACCATGAACCTATGGCAAGCATTATCATCAATGGGGAAAAACTAAGGGCCTTTCCTCTAAGATCGGGGACAAAACAAGGATGCCCACTCTCACCAATTCTCTTTAATATAGTACTGGAAGTACTAGCAATAGCCATTAGGCAAGAAAAAGATATTAAGGGCATTCAGATAGGAAAGGAAGAAATCAAACTCTTACTATTCACAGATGATATGATACTAATCTAGAGAAGCCTAAAACCTCTACGAAGAAAGTCTTAGAAACAATTGACCTGTATAGTAAGGTCTCAGGCTATAAAATCAATACCCAAAAAACCATGGCCTTCCTATATGCAAACAATGAAACAGAGGAAAGGGACATGAAAAAAACAATCCCGTTCACAATCGTGCCCCAGAAAATCAAATACCTTGGAATCGGCTTAACTAAAGAAATAATAGACCTCTACAAAGAAAACTATAAAACGCTACTCCATGAAATAAAAGAGGACATGAGGAAATGGAAACATATCCCCTGCTCATAGGGATTTGACAATCAACATTGTCAAAATGGCAATACTCCCCAAAGCATTATACAGATTCAATGCGATCCCTATAAGGATACCCATAACATACTTCAAAGAAATGGATCAAGCAATCTTGAAATTTATTTGGAACAATAAACGCCCATGGATAGCTAAAACAATTCTGTGGAAAAAAGATGATGGGAGGAATCACCCTCCCCAACCTTAAACTTTACTACAAAGCAGTAACAATTAAAACAGCATGGTACTGGCAGTCTTGGGCTGGGGCCGGTGCCGGCTCGAGCTCTGCCGAGATTCGACCTGGGTGGCCATGCCTTTGCACAGCCGCTTTGATGCTCAACGACTAGGATCCAGATCCACCTATATTACTATGGGTCAGAGCAAGTGCTTGCAGCCATGTCTCCAGACTGTGAACTAAGCTTTTGCTCCATGCTGCTCCAGGAAGGGAAATGATGCAATTTCCAACTTAAATCTCCCTGGACTTAATTACTAAAATATAGAAATCCTAAATCTCTATATCTCTTCATTCTCATTAGTGGAAAACTAATTATCAAATGTTTCCTTGTCAATAGGGCCGTATTTTGGGGGGATAAACTCCAACAATAATAGTGAGTTCTGTGTTGAAACTTCAACAACAATAGTGAGTTTTGTGTTGAAATATGGAATGTTATCAGGTAAAGAGAAAAAGAAGTGAAATTTATCAGTTATGCAGGGAGGCAGGGGGTTTGAGGGGGTGGTCGGTATACTGGTTTTATTTTGTGGTGGAATTTGGACACTGGTGAAAGGATGGGTGTTTGAGCATTGTATAACTGTGACATAAGCCTGAGAACTTTGTAACTTTCCACATGGTGATTCAATAAAATTAATTAAAAAAAAACAACATGGTAATGTAACAAAGGTAGAGCCGCAGACCAATGGAACAGAGTGGAATATCCCAACACACAACCCCAGATGTATGATCATCTAATCTTTGATACGGGGACAAGAAATGTGAAGTGGAGCATGGAAAGCCTCTTTAACAAATGGTGCTGGCATAACTGGAAGACCACATGCAAAAGAATGGGCTTAGACCTCGACCTGACACCATGCACAAAAATCAGATAAAAATGGAGTAAAGACCTCAATATCAGACCACAATCCATAAGGTACATTGAAGAAGGTCGGCAAATCCCTTCACGATATTGAAGCTAAAGGTATCTTCAAAGATGACACGGAACTAAGCAATCAAGTTAAAACGGAGAAAAACAAATGGGACTACATTAAACTAAGAAGTTTCTGCACCACAAAAGACACAGGTATCAGAATACTAAGGCAATTTACAAAGTGGGAAAGGATATTCACCCAATACACATCCAATAAAGGATTGATATCAAGGGTATACAAAGCACTAGTTGAACTCTACAAGAAGAAAACATCCAACCCCATCAGAAAATGGGCCAAAGAAATGAACAGAAACTTTTCCAAGAAAGAGATACAAATGGCCAAAAGGTACATGAAAAAATGTCGTGCATCACTAATCATCAGGGAGATACAGATCAAAACAACCACGAGATACCACCTCACACCACAGAGACTGGCACACATCCAAAAGAACAAAAGCAACCGCTGTTGGAGAGGATATGGAGAGAAAGGGACCCTTCTACACTGCTGGTGGGAATGCCGACTGGTCCAGCCCCTTTGGAAAACAATATGAATGATTCTCAAAAAATTAGAAATTGAGCTTCCATTTGATCCAGCAATACCACTTCTGGGAATATATCCACATAGAAGTAAAGTTTTACAGGTAAACTTAGCATATGTGTACATATACCAGATTATAATTAAGCATTCCAGAGACTTACATAATGTAATGCTACTTTAATAAAAGTATTCAAGCAGAAAACTAAAAATAAGAATAGCTGTTAATAAAAAAATAACAAATCAAAATGGACATTCATACCCATCTCAGAGGAAGGAACCATTTCAATGGTCCCTTGGAATGGTCCCATCTAACCTTGGAAGGGTCCAAGATGAGAGGAAATTAATCTTTTGGTGCACCCTATTGTAAACCATTCACTTTATCAAGAGTTATCATAGGATATTTTTATAATATTGAGAATATGTATGTGAATACAGCATCCTAATTGACAAGATATTTTTCTGCATATAATTCCACTTGACTTCCCATAGTACTTAGCGGTAGCATGTTTGTGAATAGTGTTTCAAAAGAAATAAACAAAGGACTAAAGAGATAATAGAGATGACAAAGCATACTGTCTTGCATGTGGCCAACACTGGTTTAACCCCTGGAACTACATACCATCTCCCAAACAGTACTAATTAGGGGTAGGGATGGAGGGGCAGGGCGGGGGTGAGGGGGTTGAAAAAGATATGCAAGAGCAACATACAAGTACTCTATGGGTCATATAGACAATGTATAAGGAATAAGGACAAAGGAACAATCTCATGAGTGGCCAACTGCTCAATGCTACCTATACTGATAGGGTCACTTAGCCTGAACAAAAAATGATAATGTCACATTTGATGTTTATACCTAAAATCCTAGAAGATAAATTATTGTATTAGTAAAAGGCATTTTTGGTATATTAAGTTGCTACTTAGTTATTAAGACCAGCAATGTTGCACCTTAAGTTTATGTATGTTAGGACATATTGAGGAAAATTCAGAGTAGATTTAATTGGATTACCACTAGGTGCATTTTATCTGCAATACTCCATGAATCAACTTGTATTTTCATCTATGTAAATCTACCAGAAAAAACATATTTCAAATAGTTCATCATTTTTATATTTTTGTTCTTCAATAAATTAATAATGTTGATCTTTTAAGTTAAGTATGTTAATATTCTAATTATTATAATTTAAAGTCTTAACATTCAAATTATTATTTAAATTTCTTATTGCACATAAAGATTTTTATGTGCTATGAGGAATTTTCTCTAATATGTATATCAAGAAAGTTACATTATCTTAATTAAAATGGTTTTGCAACTCACATCTCCCCTTGAAAGATAAGAAATATCTCCTAGAAAAATCTAATATTTCAACAACGGTAAGAAAAGGAAGTTAGGCAAGTCTCAGCATCAGTGTTCTGAAATTCAAAATAGGAAGTAGAAATAGAGAGTGATGAGATTTCCAGATCGATTCTGAAAATTTATAATTTTCTTCTAGATATAAAATTCAGGATAATGTTAAGAATTAACATTAAGGAAGTGTGAGTAGTAAATAAAATATGATCAAGAGTTGTTATATAAAATACAATAAATTTTATGATACATTGATGGTATTTCTATAAATCATAAATGTGCTATTGTTTCTCTTAAAAGCAAAATAATTTCAGACCATTATATCTGGGTTTGACATAAAGTGGATCCTTCAATTTTCTCATTACAGCTCTGATACTGAATATATATTATATATACATACATATATATATATATATATATATATATATATATATATATATATACTCCCAGAGAAGCCCAATCATATCTCTGCTCCATTTCTTTTTTTTTTTTTTTTTTGCTTTTTGGGTCATACCCAGCGGTGCTCAGGGGTTACTCCTGGCTTTGCACTCAGGAATTGCTCCTGGCAGTGCTTGGGGGACCATATGGGATGCCAGGGATCAAACCCGAGTCGGCCACGTGCAAGGCAAACGCCCTACCCACTGTGCTATCGCTTCGGCCCCTCTGCTCCATTTCTCCACAAACTCTGAGGTCAGTGAACCATAATGCAGAAAACTATAGGAATTCAAATAGTGACCACAATCTGATTCTCCGAATCTCCAACCAGTGGAGATTCTATGCAATGATTTTTGTGGAAGGAGAAAGGAGTGAACAAACTTCTATCTTAAAGCTACCACTTACAATGTAAAAGTGTTAGAGTGATAGAATCGCATTATTTTAGAATCTTGAAAGAATCTCAAATTACTCCCGGAATGCCAGACTTAATTCCAAGAATATGAACTAGTGAAGGATTAAACGTGGTTTTGCCACTGGAGTTGAACATCTGAAGCTAAGGAAATATAAAAGATGATAGTGTTTGTGCGAGTCTTAAAGGGATTACTGAAAACTTCCTGTCCACTGAGTGAAAAAAAATCAATCTAAATAAAAAAAGAACACTTGCCACCCTCTATCCTGGCCCCCCACACACCCCAATATCATCCAAGGGCACTAGAACCATTCCTGGATAACTCCAGGTGACAATATGACACAATTTGTAAACAATGGGCTAGGCAGAATGACAGAGACCTTTATAGCATCCCTGGAATAGAAATGGAGACTCTAACTCTTATTCATCCTCCCTCTACTTCACCAAGGGTTTAATCCAAGTGTCTACTACAGAATATGTAGGGGATTATTCTCTAAAAAGAAGTTGGAGGAAAAACTAGTTTTCTTTCTGTTATTAAGTCATAGAAGCAGTGCTTAGGCCTTGCGTCTGGTATGCCTGGGGACCATATGCATTCACCAGGGATTGACCCATGCCAGCCATACACAAGGCAGAATGTTGACCTGCTATACAAATGCTCTCACCCCCACAAACAATTTTTCATGTATGTAAGTTTAGTTGTAGAACCTGGAGACACGTGATAGTGGTGAAGTATAATTAAAAACACACTCAAGTTTTTGGACTCTGATAAAGGGTAGAAATATACCTCCTACCTACTGTTAGCAAATTTCAAAATAGAAGTGTGATGATTGAATCCAAACACAGAACAGCAGGTAAGAAGCTTGCTTGCGTGAGGCCGACCGTGGCGCAATCCTGGCAACCCCAGGACTGAAAACTGAATACAGAGCTGGAAGTAAACGCTGAGGAACTTTGGGTTTGTTCTTCTGCCTGCCCCCACCACCACCACCAATAGAATCCAGGATTCATTTTCATTGTTGACTATTCAGTCTTTAATTAACAGAATTGCAATTTGAAATTTCCTTGAGGGCATCAAGTAGCTAAGAATAACGTATGTGGCTGCAAATTTTTGAATGAAACAGACAGTACCACGGTTTATCCATAATTCCTGTCTTGAGGTTGTTTACAGCATAATCACTGTACTAGTATGTTTCTTCTGTGAAACACCATATCTTTGTGAAACTGAATTGTCAGAGTTACCATGATAAAAGCAAATAGCTCACGACTGCACTCTGGAACAGAAAACCAGGGGGTTGTAACCAATCTGATGCCAAGCTTTGAGAAGCTAGAGTACACAATTGTTGGGATATAATGTTCATAAGAAAATGGAAATGAATTAACAAAAAGGTTTGCTTTATTCCGTTTTTCCCCTCGGGCAAGGAAAGAAATTACTAAAATGCCAAAGGCTCTATGATCAAAAGCCATTAACAACTTGTATTAAATCATTATACACTGTATAGCAAACCTACTTATATCACATACCATCTCGTATAGAAGCGTTTTATCGAAGTGTGCCAAAGTCATTGGGAGCCTCCTCAATATTAAGGACTTCCTCTGGATTATCTAGACACACTGCCCATACCTCTGTGTCTGAATGTACATGTACAAGCTATTAGGAAATAGCTTCATGGTATGCAAAGAAATGCCACCTGTGCAGAGACTATCATTTAGAAGTACATTTGTGGAAAGGAAATTGAGTGACTGAAAATTTCTTTCTATAATCCATTACCAATACCAAAACAAGGTATAAAAATGAAAATGCTAGCATTTCAAAAGTTCTTATAAAGATTAAGGTGCAACCAAGTTAAAATATGGATGATTTCATATCATGTTAGCCTTTCCTTAGTATTATCTACAATACTGCTCTTGTCTCTCTCTTTTTCTGTCCTCTCTCTCTTTGAATATTATTTCTATTGTAGTTAATACAAGATGTCTACCCTATTAAAATTATGTTTTGCTGTACAAAATGACTGTACCTAACTCTACCTGTTGAGAATAATAGGTGCTGTTATCTCGTGATCACATGATACTCATCAGTGTTTTAGTAATGAAGTAACACATCCAAATTTTGGATTTATTATGCTTCTACTCTTAAGAAGAAACCAGCCGTAGCCCCACCTGATGGCATCTCTTTAAGTGTCTTGGGGCTGGAGCAATAGCAGAGCAGGTAGGGAGTTTGCCTTGCATGCAGCCAACCTGGGTTTGATTCCCAGCATCCCATATGGTCTCTGAGCACCGCCAGGAGTGATTCCTGAATGCAGAGTCAGGAGTAACCCCTGTGCATTGCCTGATGTGACCCAAAAAGAAAAAAAAATGAATAAAGGAAGGTGTCTTTTAAGACCTTTTTTGCAGAAGAAAATGCTATGTAAGATAAGGATCCCAGAAGATGAGCTTTTGCAGGCATTTGGTTTTAATTTTGAAGCACATCTAAAATTTTAATTTATTTTTGTGCTATAGAAATCGCTGCCAGCTTCTATATCTGTTTGGCAGCAATTCTCCCTCTAAAGGCCTGTTATGCTCCATAGGCATTTCAAATTAGAAACAAAGCCTTTAAGATTGCAAAACAAATCTGCTAAGACTCTCACCTTGGAAATTAAATGGAGACAAAATGGCAAAACAGAGCAACTTTCACTGGACACCTTATTTCTCTAAGGATTGTCTCTTCTGTATCCTTGGGGATTATTAAAATATATTGGCTACGTCCATCAAAAATGTTTCTGTTTCGGCAACAGCTCTCTGGAAGTACATTTAGCTTTAAGATGAGTTTCAAGTCCTGTCATGTGATTGGAGTAATTAATGGAAAAATAATAAATGTACGGTTTTACTCCTTTAGTTAAATTCATTTGTTAATTAACTTTACTGGGCATATAGAAATAAGAATGGCACTACTGCAGATCCCAAGGAACTTACCCTTCAAATGGGTTCTGAAAAGAAAATATGCTAGGTAAAATGATAAATGTACACAGATACTAGGTGAGTTAACAATTAATTTCAGCAGATGTGGGCAATTGCAATCAAAACTTTAGTAACAAAAATTTTAAAGTGCTGGTAAAATTATCCAGGAAAATGAGACAATATAACCAAGTGAAGAAACAAAGGAAATTCAGATATATCTGTGGCAACCTGTGGGCAATTTATCATCATAAACGTATGACTGAAGGATAAATCAGGAAAGAGAGGCTCCTTTGTGATGCTGCTGAATGCCAAAATTGAGTGGTTTGAGCCACCCACAGGAAATCTCTGATGACGTTTAGTTGGAGAGGATTCTACAGAAAAAGATTAAAAAAAAAACGATGTGATGAGAGTAGAGGCGTGAGTGCATGGAAAAAAACAATCTTCAGCTAATGAATCTGATGTTATGATCATCTAAGTAGGGAGAACTTTTTATTGCTCCTGCAAAGGGGTCGTTTGTGTATCTATAATATAAGCTTGTTCACAGGTCAGAAAATGCAGGGAAATGGGCTGTGGGTATACATGGATGAGTTCGTCCTGTGCTGTACCAGAGCTCGACCACGTGATCTCATGAGCCTCATGTGGTCCATGTGCCAGATGTTCCCCAGCTCTGGTGAACGTGTGCAATGAAGAGATAACCAATAATCGTGGCCCTAGAAACAGGGAAGCTGCTCTTCTGGAAATATTAGTTCCATCTCTCTAAACCTCTCATTCTTCTGCCATGCTAGGAGAATGAAAGGAAGGAATATCCAATTATTTCACTTAGATTATTTTCAAAATCTAGTGCAATTAAAATGACATATTGAGTTTCTATAATAATTATTTTAATACATTATTGTTAAACAACACATGTTTGTGTGCATAGATATGTTTAACAGTTTGAAAATAAAATTGTAGGCATTTTTAAATTATGAATACTATTTTCACTTTTCATAATAAATATTTACAATATCAATTATTGTGCAGATGATTTATTTTATAAATAAAAATACACAGGTATTTTTATTTTATTTTATTTATTTTATTTTATTTATTTTATAAATAAAAATACACTGGGCCTATCAAGAAAAGCTGTGACAAACAACATCATAGACAAAATTGGTGATCCATGGGTTTTTCCTTACCCAAGAAAATAATGAAGGCAAGTTAACACAAGATTTTTTAAAGATATACTAAAATGAAAATCTCTGAGAGAAAAGGATTTTAAACTACCCTCCCTCCTTTTAATACACACA
Source organism: Sorex araneus (assembly GCF_027595985.1). Taxonomy (NCBI): domain Eukaryota; kingdom Metazoa; phylum Chordata; class Mammalia; order Eulipotyphla; family Soricidae; genus Sorex; species Sorex araneus. The sequence goes on along the minus strand of NC_073303.1, from coordinate 114,783,392 downwards.
CACAGAAATGCATTTTGTTTCTTTATTTTATTTAAGGCTTAAAATGTGGTTTAATTAGGTGATGCTGCTTTACTGCTTCATATCTCAGAAAAACTCCAAAGATTATCAGGGACAAATTAAACATTGCACACTAATAAAAAATGAACATCATAGCTACCTAAGACAGGCAAGCCAAAGAGCAACTGTCTGACCTTTAGCCTACAGCAACCCTATTTCCGAGATTGTACTGGGCCTATCAAGAAAAGCTGTGACAAACAACATCATAGACAAAATTGGTGATCCATGGGTTTTTCCTTACCCAAGAAAATAATGAAGGCAAGTTAACACAAGATTTTTTAAAGATATACTAAAATGAAAATCTCTGAGAGAAAAATGTCTTCCTTAATACACGAAAGGGTAATATATGGGATATAACAGAACCAGTACATATGTTGTCTGTGACCTCAATGGACAATTTCCACCTGGGAGTGAATGGAACAATGGGGCTAAGGTCATGGGGGATGTTTGGTTTTAGTGGTATACATGGCAGTGTCTTTGGGGTTGCAGGGTATGAATAAGCAAGTAGAACAAGATAGACAAATGGAATGATTGTGAGTAATGGGGCTCTAACTGGATCCATTGTGTCATGGTTCCCTTAGGCTCTACAAACACATGAGACTTCAGGAATGCACCACACAGAAACAATACACCGCACAGCATTGATTTGTAATGATCTCCCCTCCCTTGCCTCCGCCTCCAGCACACTCCCTAGATAGAATACCACAGGCAGGGAAGACCTAACTATTGGGAGGAATCCCTAACACTTTTTAAGGGTAGAATTCTGTCCAAAAAGAGTCCTTTTCTTTAAGTTCTTTAGGAAACCAGACAACATGATTTTATTAGTATTGGCGACGCTTGTTTGGAGCAAATACAGCTCAAGGAGCTGCATGGTTGAAAGCAAAAGAGGTTCCACCAATTGCCCCAATTTCTTCTATTGTAGCAGCCTGGCCAAGGTGCTTAGTCGCTGGTGGGGCCAATCCCAAGGCTCCATCTACATAATAGTGGTGGGTCCTGGAGGACCCAGGAGCCTGGCTACCAGCAGGTACAGGAGCAGGAGGCATGGCACCTCAGTTGTTTATGCCCATAGCACCACCCATAGCCATCTGACCCATCCGCAGCTCCTTTTCTCTCGCATCAGGGAAGGTTCCCTTGACTCCTTCCTGCCGTCGCTGCATATTTTCTTCCTGTTGTCTCTCCATCTCTTCCGCGAAGCCCTTACCCTCCCCCTTATGCCTGCGCTCCAGTTGCTCTCGTTTTTGCACTTCTTTTTTTTTTTTTTTTCTTTTCAGGTCACACCCAGCGATGCACAGGGTTTACTCCTGGCTCTGCACTCAGGAATTACTCCTGGCGGTGCTCAGGGGACCATATGGGATGCTGGGAATAGAACTCCGGTCAGCCGTGTGCAAGGCAAACGCCCTACCCGCTGTGCTATCGCTCCAGCCCCTCTTTTTGCACTGCTTGATTAAGGAGCTCTTCCACTCTTTGAAGTTCTTATTGGCGCCTCATCAAATTCTGCCTCAAGAGCATGACCTGATGCTCATGACTAGCAGCCTCCGTCCCCGTTTCCAGCTTCTCAAGAGCTTCCTTGATATTACGGTCCACCTGGTCTTGCTGCTGTTTCTCCATCTCAGTGAGCACCTTCCAGCGCAGGCATACTCATACTCAGATGAGCCAGGCTGGGCAAATTTGGGTGGTTCTCTTCCCTTGCAAAATTGCTGGTTCTTAATAACCAGTTTTTCCGGTAAGCCCTCTTCATCATCTAATTGGTCCATGGGCTCCATAGTCACGGACCTTGGAAATGTGGTTAGCAGGAAAGAGCCTTTACTACATCTGTCCAGAGCTTTCCGAGCGGCTGGTTTTGCTGAGAATTCAACAATGCCTTTTCCAGAGGGTCTTTCTCAGTCATCCACAATGTCTGTGGCTCTCTCTACCTGGCCAAACAGAAAAGGCTCGCTCCAGCAGTTCATTGGACACATATTTAGGGAGGTTTTGAACTGTGAGGAATGCACTATGACAAGCAGAGTGCACACAAAGCTGCTTGCCACAGAGGGGCATGTTGTCCAGCTCCACTTTGGCAATCTTGGCTAGAGTTTGTGTTTCCCAGCAAAGGAAGCCAAAATCCTTATCCATAAGAATGAAGATTCCACCAGCTTTCCTGTATTTCTCAAATAGTTTCCTCATTTCCTTCTCAGAGATATCAGGAGGAAGATTGCCCACAAAGAGCCAGCTATGCTGGGTAAAGGTCTCTCCTGGTTTTCTAAAATTCCCCAGGTCAATAGTCAAGACTTCATTTTGGCTGCTGGCTTGTTGCCCATTTGCAGGTATCGGTGCCGGTCCCTGTTACTGCTGCTGGAGGTTCTGTTGGTGATGATGCTGATGATATTTCCTTGGAGCATGGTTTTGCTTCTCCAAGCTAAAGGTTTTATTGCTCTGCATTCTTGCAAACCCTCCACCTACTGGTCTCTCCCTGGAGAAACTGTGATGCAACACAGCCTCTACCGCCCCTGTGCATTTTCTAAGATCTGGCATGATGGAGTATGTTGCAATTGAGGCACCTTCCCACTTTTAATACATTAAAGTCCAAGCGTTACAATCTATTCTAGGACTCTGAGTAGTACATATTTATGTATCAACCAGGAAGGATTAATACTGAGTAGTTTCTTTGTCCTAAAGGTGCCTGGAGAACTGCTTATTCAAACACCCCAATTGCAGTTTGCAGTAGCCACCTCTGACTGCTGATATTTTCACTGGGTTTGTAGTTTTGTCTTTTTCAGAATTCAACATAATTATAATCATATACTTTATAGACACTGTTACATAGAAATACACAATATTCTGAGCATAAATTTTGAACTCCTTTGGATAGAATACAAAAAAATAAGATTTCTGGATAACACGATCAGCTTAGGTTTTTGTACTAGTGTATCATTTGTCTGCACTAGTTTCGTGGCTACAGCTTCCAGAGCTCAAGGGCTACTGATGCATCTGTGTTCAGTACTCTTGGTGGTACACAGGGCACCAGGATGTGTAGGGACAGGGACCAGCCTGCTGGCCCTGGTCTAATCTGTCCTTAGACTTATCTCTCTTTGAGTTATGCTTGGTTTGTTTTCCAAGAAGCTGTCAGGATGTCTTCCAAAGTAACAGTTACAGTTTTGCATTCTAACCAGTAATCAGTGAGAGTTCCTGCTGTATTACTTGCTCACCAACATTAGATATTTTGAGGTTGGATTCTGTTGCCTCTATTAGGAGCTGAGATGTGGTATTCATGTGTAAATGATGATGCCTTTTGTTTTGGGGGCTTTTTTTTTTTCCATTCCACTTGACTACTTGCCACCTTGATTGTTGTCTTTGGTATCTGTTCAGATCGAGTCTAGTATGAAACAAAATGCTCATTTTCTTATGTTAATACATGAGTGATGATGGCCAGAGACATACTACAGCAGGCAAGTCACTTATTGTTTATGGGCCACATGTGGGTTTGATGTCTTGCACTACATATAGTCACATGGGCACTGCCAAGAGTGACACCAGAGCATAAAACTAGGAGTAACCCCTGAGCACTATGTTCCCAAATCAATTAAGAAATAAAATTAATCTGATAATTTATTCAGTGAAATAACTTTCCTAGTTTTTCCAGTGGCACTTGTGTAGGCATTCTTTCCATTTTTCTATTTTCTTGCTTTGATGTATTTGTTTATATTTTTATAAATATCACATATTTTTTGAAATGTAACTTCATAAGTTTTTAGAAAACACATCATCACTCTCTGACTTTGCTCTTCATTAAAGAAGCAGATTATTTGAGGATGTTCCCATCCATGTGAACTATTATTTAGAGATTAATAGTTCTGAACTATCATTTAGAATTATTTTGAGATGTACACACAATAACTTTTTAATATTTCTGTTTTGATAGCATTGGCCCTCTAAATTCTGAATATTTTATATCTTAAATATAATGTTTTCCTAACAAAGAACATGGGTCATCACTACATAATTCAGACTGTTGATTTCTGTAAATATAATTGTATATTTCTCAGACAGACATAGTCTTAAACCTAACTGAGTAACTAGTTGACAATTTTCTGGGCATACTCCAGTCACACAGCATGGTAAGGAAATTAACCTGAACAACAGATGTATTATTAGTAGTTGTCTGGTATAAACAATTCAACAGAGCAGTTCTCAAGTGACTGTGAACCTACACCTTTCCCATTGACACCACAAAACTCAAAGAACAGTGGGGAAAACTAAGGAACTCAGCTGCAGTTGTAGTTTGGGACAGAAACTCAGACAAGGATCCAATCTCATCCAAAGTATACTACGCCCATACTTTGCAGGTGTTTTATAGATGTCATACTGCACTTAAAGACAAAACCCAAGTTGAGTTCAATGTGCTGGAATTACTCTTACATCTGCCACAGGCTATCATTAGATCAATAATGATGATGTGTGAAACTTAATATACTGCCTCGGCAATACCTTTTTAAATATATGAATACTAAGAAAACCATGACCTAACAACCAATAGTCACTTCACCTTTCATTCCAAATATATGATTAATTTTATATCTATGAATGTCTAGAGGAAAAAAATTAATTCATGCAAACAGTAAACAGGCACAAAGTTTGGACATTCCAGAGCATCATTTGCACATGCAAGTGTGCTACTCGCTCCCCAGCCCCACAGAGCCCCTGAGCATGTCTGGGTATGGACCATGTGGGGTGCAGAACCATCAGGAATGCCACTCCCTCAATGATCTGTGGACAATTTCTCTGCAAATGTGATACATTCATTTGTTTTCTAACTTTTCTATTATTTTTTTCATTTTTTCCTATTGCGGTGGTTTTTCTATTTTATTTTACTGTATTTATTCCTATAAGACATGTATCATTTTTCTCATATCTATAGAAATGATATATTTTACTGTTCTTGGGAAAATAATCATTTATGAAAAAGTGACAGTGAATAAAAGAGATGTTTCCTGTTGTCTGTTTTTGCTAATGCCTCTAGGCTGAGAAGAAATGAGGGTCTATGTGCACACATACTAAAAGGGAATTTCAAGGCATGTCCACATAATTTTTTATAAATGGGTTATAGTTATATATGAGTAGGTCATGCATGGTATGCACATATACATAGGAATCCAGTGTTATTAATATAGAACAATGCCAGAAAGGTTATTTCAGATGTAGAATACAAACTAGTGGAAAATTCTTAGAGGTTTTCTTTGAACAGAACTGAGATATTTCAGAGTTTATGAAACTCACTATTGCAGCCCAACATGGCGGAAGGATCAGGAATACAATGCAGTAATTACAAATGTGAAATACTAAGGAGCCCTCTTACCGTTCCCGGGTGCCTGCCATATTGCAGAGCCCTGTGCTCGGTACTTCCTAGAACTTATATGGGTAAAGTCTTATGTGGGAAAAGGCAACCAGAAAACCTTGTCATAAATGTCTCTATTTGGAAGAAGAAACTGATACTACCACACCCAGTCTAGTTTTGTACATGGCAGCGTGGATTCACTATACAGCTGCAGTAAAGAGGCAAATTTTCTTTTGAGATAATAAGGAAACATAAAAAGGTTGTTAATTCCAGTCCTAACTTCAAGTCTATCACTTCTTAATGAGTTGATATACCATTTGACAGTAATTTTAATTTTTATTGCTACAGCATCTTCCTTTGCTCAGTCTATCACTCCTGATAGCCTTTCAGAGAAGACTGCAATTTTCATATTTTAGAGGACAAAAAGTTATTTTATATCCCTCTAGGACAGAGGACTCAGAAATAGATTGGCTATACTCTCTGAAGAACTGATGTGTCAATAGCTTAAACCAAATGTGAAAGACAACCCAATCCACTCTCCTTGCAAAGATTCCCCCCAACCTATATGTCTAACTGAAGATGTGCTTGGTCTTCGATCCATGTTTCTAATTGTTATGCTTAGAAGAATTATTAGCTATATTTCAAATACACTTAAACGTATCATACCTTTGCACAATCTTTTGAACTTTGTATCCGGAAAGCTTAACATTACTAAAGGTTACATCTGTACATCATACTTTCTTTGTCATTCTAGCTAAGTTATTTCCAACTATTCTTTCAAAGTTTGTCTGCAACCCAATTCTCTTTCTGTCTCTCTGTCTCTGACTCTGTATCTGTCTCTCTCTCTCCTCTCTTCTCTCTGGATAGACATATATCTTAAAGGAATGTGTATATATATGTATATATACATATTACATAAGTATATATATGCCCTGTATGTATACATCAATATATTTTAACCTTGATACCTTCCATTATTTATAAAATATCTCAATTATTTATTGAATAATTTTTATAAAGGACATAATAAAAGGGAAGGTTTTTTAAAAAATCTTTCTCCCATAAATTGCACCCCAAAAGACAAATCCAAAAATTAAAAATGTTCCATTACTTTATTTAAAATCTTTTCTCTCATCAACATTGTCCCATTTTGCCACTTAATAAATAAGTTGAAGTTTCCTGTGTCTCTAAAAAAAGAATCACTCTTAAATTTCAAATTATTATAAAACTCTTATAATTATTCTTCTGACTTATTTAATTTGTTGCCCCAAGATTTCTTGCTTTTTGTAATGTCTCTATTTGCTCTTCACCCTGTTTCTAATTAGTTTAACCTCTCTTTCCTCAATAATACTATATTTCGTGGTATTTAATTTAAAAAGTACTCTTTGGGTGAGAAAGAAGGTACAAGGTTAAATGTGCTTGCTTTTTTACAGGGTTATTGAACCCAGACACTGTTTATAGTCAGTCACCTGACCACCACCAGAAACAATCTCTGAGCACAGAACCAGCAGTAATCACTGAGCACTACTGAGTGTGGTCTAAAAACTAATGAAAGAGAGAAAAGAAAATTCAAAATATCCTGTAGTTTCTGCCATTCTTAAATTTTCACTTTTACCTACCACTTCGTGATCCTATTAAAGACCTGTCATTCTCTGTCTTCTCCTTCTTCCTTGTATGTCTTTCTACACCCCTTTCCACTCAAGATTAACGGTTCTAGCAACTGATCAGATTATAAAATAGGAAGCAAGTTTTGGCACCGTATCATCGATTCTCATGTCTTTTTACATTGGTAAAGAGATGGCATCTCATGTTTGTTTCATGTTCATATAATGTTGATATGCTATGATTTTCACATGCCTGTGAACTTCAACCATGTCAACTTTTATCATTACAGGCACACTTTGAGATTGCTCAGTCCTCTGAAGGTTATATCTCAAAATACTACTCTTCTATTTATCCCCAAAATCTTTATACAGAATTTGTCATTTTCTCTAATTATCATGATGTTCCAGCCCAGAGAATGATTGGTCATCTTATATATTTTGTATTTTACTACTTTTGATAAGTATATTTTATCCTCAAAATTATCATTAATCTATCTAGTTCATTGCCATTACAACAATCCAACACCTCAATCTTTTTTTTTTTCATTTTTGGACACAACCAGCGATGCTCAGGGGTTACTCCTGGCTCTGCATTCAGGGATTACTCCTAGCAGTGATCAGGGGACCATATGGGATGCTGGGAATCAAACCCTGGTCAGCCGCGTGCAAGGCAAATGCCCTACCTGCTGTACTATTTTTCTATCCCCCGACACCTCCATCTTTTTAGACTATAGCAGTCATCTTCCAATTAAGACTTACTTTTTTCAGTCCATCCATGTGATACATAGATCATTTTCTTCTGAAAAATATAACTTGGATCAGGTCACTTTTTATCATATTTGCAGCTTACGATAAGAGGCAGTGACCATCGTGAGTGAAGTAGGTCACTGTGCTTCTTGTAACCCAGTAAGCTTATTCAGGCTACAGGGAACAACTGGCTACTGACGCCAGCCATGTTGCCTTGAAGTTAAACTAATTTTTGCTGCCTAATTCAGCAAGGGAAGACAAAAAAAATCTTTTTTATGGTTGTGTGTGTGTGAGTGTGAATCAGACATTTTAATGTCAATACCCATTAAAAAAACAACAAAACTATGTGCTTAAAGCAAAAACTTATCTTCAGTTAAGATGAGCTAAATGGCTGCCAGTTTGCAGCTTCTTCGGAAGCAATTTGACTTTTTCTTATAGCTCCTCAGATTCAAGCTATATTTTCTCCTATTCAAATTCTTTAATATTCACTGATATTTATGTGCTTAATATAATTCATCAAGTCACTTCTCAGTGCAAGTATCTTCAGTGCACATAAGCTAGATTCATAAAATTCTCCTGATAACATGCAGAATAGGAGTTTCTGAAATTGGGTTCATTTCCATCCAGACAATTCTATTCTCTCTCACATATACACTAGTCTTAATTTGTGAGTTCTCAGTACTTCAAAAAATGTAATAACATTAAATGTATGTGTGCATTTCATTATTTTGTGCTATTTAAATTTAAACATGTGATATATCTGGTTTTGTTTATTCCTAGAATATAGTGAGGTCATATATACGCGTGCTACTTTTACACACATACACACATATAATGGATAAATGCATGAAAGTTTTTAACTGGATTTCTCCTCACCCACCGCTTTCTACTACTTATCCTGCAAGATTTGTGTTAATATTAACCCTCTGTATCCAAAAATAACATAGCTCTCAGCTACCCAAAACAACATAACACATCTGTGAGTTTCATAGCATTTTATCTATTCTAAATAATATCACAGGCTTGAGGTTAACTTTGCTCATGGTCTAGAAACCGGATTACAATATGATCTAAGGGACTGTGATCTAGAATTCCTAAAAGAAGTTTAACTGACTATAACACAATTGCTTTGGAGTTCAATATAATAAATCCTATCATTTGTGTAAATGGTGTAATTAAGTAATAAATGATATAACAATTGAGTTATATCATTTTATGTAGCAACTATTAAATGAATATATATGTCCTTGTGTACTATCATTAAAAATTTGCATTATCCTTTGTATCTTTGCTTCAACATTTACAAGCATCCTTATATCCTCAGTTACAAATCTGAGAAAACAATCTCTAGAAAATATAACTACTGACAATGATAAAAAAGACTGCAATGAAGCGTGATTAAAATGTCAGATTGTCGGGGGCTGGAGTGATAGCACAGCGGGTAGGGTGTTTGCCTTGCACGCGGCCGACCCGGGTTCGAATCCCAGCATCCCATATGGTCCCCCGAGCACCGCCAGGAGTAATTCCTGAGTGCATGAGCCAGGAGTGACCCCTGTGCATCGCTGGGTCTGACCCAAAAAAGCAAAAAAAAAAAAAAAATGTCAGATTGTCAGTAAAACTAAGTCATAGACTTGATGAAAAGGATAATGGTTACCACTGAAAAAGTCATGGAGAGAGAAACATGTCGAGGAACATTTTTGGTGATGGAACTACACCAGAATTTAGTTTTGAAGTAAGTACTATAAATAAAAGTGTTAAGCTATCCCACGTAATATTTCAAAAAGTATATAAATCAATGATAAATCAACAAAATATTTAGAAATCAAAATTGAGAATATTTTTAAACGCAACAATTTTTTAGCAATACTTTGTAAGAATGTAAATATATATAAAAAAACAACACTGTTGCCTTATCAAAGCTATCTGTGTTGACCAGGAAGACAATACAGGAAGACAATACAGGAAGACAAGGGGCTTGCCTTGTATGCAGCTCAACGAAGTTCAATCCCTGAAACTATATTGTCGCTTGCACACAGATCCAGGTGTAAGCTCTGAATACTGATGGGTGTACTCCCAGCCCACCAAAAACAAAACTGATTTGTATATGCAACAAACTATATTAAACATAATGATCTCTGGCTCCATAAATAACAATGACTAAATATTTGAACAATATATTCCCGGAGTAAGTTTTTAGAGTAGGAAATGTTGAACTTAAATTCTAGCTCTATAATTGTTGGATAGATGGGATTTCCCTCTTCTCATTTGTACAGTGGGGATAAAATAATGTATAACACCGGATTTTTTATAAGTTTGTTAAGGTCATATTTTTACTAGCTCTCATCCCTTTGAATTTCTCTCAAGTGCATTTATTACCAATTGCTATTTGTACTAATTCTTAGCTTGACTAGCTACAATCCATAATACTTAGAAAATTACAATTGCATTCAGGTTGAATAATTACTGAAGGCACAGCCAAATATTACTTTTAGTCATCTTGAAAGCTACAAATAAGTTATATCACAATTCTTCATTCTAAGAACTATTGTTTTTCTTCTTAGGATTATTCTTCAAAGTACCAATTTGTTCTCTATACAGACAATATAAGTATTTAAAATGATGTTTGAAATATGTGTAAGTATAAGCAGTACTAATTTTGATATGATTTAATTCATCAGAAATAAACATGATAATTCTGGAAGCTATGTCTCTACATAGCTCAGTGGGTTGAGTGCATTTTTTTATATGCAGTTGGGGATAGAAAACAGATGTTCTACCCCAACTCTATGATCTTGGGTACTACCAGGAGAGTCCCTAAGGCACAGAGTAAGGAGAAAATCCTCTGAGCACTGTTGAGTATGACCAATAACAAAGATACAGCATTTGGCGACATTAAATAGGTCTATACATCACCTTCACCACCTGGAAATTTATAGGATTATTTGTACATTTTATTCAGAAAGATGCGATAATAAGCAGCATTTAATAGGTGAAACTGAAAGTATTTAAAAACTATTTGATGAATATATAAATTAATGATTGCATTATACTGCACATTGCCTGATCTGTCTATAATCATAATTTAAAAATAATAAATTACTGATTATAAGATTATCATTATGTTTGTTATGTTTACCTGTAACATGTTTCTTATACATATTGCTTAAAAAACATTCGGTCAAAGGTTTTACAGACATTACTTGAGATTCATCTTTATGTTTAAACTTCTTTTACGCAATACAGAAGGAAATATTTAGACAGGCAAGACTAAATAGGTTATTCAAGATCAGACGACTAACAAAAGGCAGAAATTTAATTTAAGCTCATATCATTAAAATCTAAGTCTCATTGTATTTCATTTGCATATGAAAATAAATCACTTAAACAAAAATCAAGTCTTTATAAAGTCCATGCTTTTTAGTAACTTTAAATTAGTGAAATATTATTAACAATAAAACACATAAATGGTATATAGCTGCCACTCTTTTAGTCTTCAGTGTCATGTTGTCAACTATTGAAAAAAATAAATGATAAGTTTACACACTAAATATTAAAATAAAAAATTCAAAATATTACCTAAAATCTGATCCAACTCTCTTTCCATTTTCTGGTTCTCCTGGATCTGGGCATAAATTGGAAGCTGTTTTTATACCTCCCTCATTTACTGTATCAATAGAAAAATAAAAGAAACAAAACATGTATAATTAGAATATCAAGGATACTCATTTAAATTTTGACATAAAAACATACCACTTTTTGTAAGTTTTTCTTAAACACAGAAAGTTAAAACTGAGCAGTAGTGGAGAGAAAACAGTATCACTTGCTTATGAATGTACAAGACAATAAATCTGTATTACATATAATTTGAATTTAAAACATTAAGCACTAACACTATTTTTACTTACAATCCAATTGTGAAGCATCTGGAAATGCATTCTCAGGACATCAATGCCATCATTTTGATTGATTATTGGCAGTAAAAGACTCACCACAAGTTATGGAAATGTCATATTTATCTGTTATTTTTAAGCTTACAATAAAAAATAGAATTAAACTTGGTTGAAAAAATGTAAGTTTATTTGAAGTATTTTGCAGATAATAAAGCAAAGGTCTCACAATGTTAAACCAGAAGTAAATTATCAAGTTTACCACTAAATTCTTATGTATTGACTTCTTTTTATTTTATATCAATTTCTAGATGGTCTTACTTCAGCAGGATCTGCATTTTCAGCAGTTTCCTCAGAACACTCAGTCAATGAAAGAAATTCAATATTTTCAATGGATGTGATCACAAGTATACTAGTTCCCAAGATAAAAATTTTAATGGAAGGTTATTAAAACATACAATTCTAAAATATCTGAATATTATTTAATAAAATTTAGTTGTACTGAAATATAATGTAACTTCTATTGCCTTAGCCATTCATCAGCTTATGTATTCTTTTTAAGAAAAATTACAGTATTTGCATAGATAATATTCAGAGATGAAAACATCTTATTGAAACTAAGTCACTGAGAATGGCAAAATCGTTGAAAAATAAAGATGTCAATTTTTATCAAATAGTGCCATGAAATTACTTTATGTTGAACCATATAATTTAGACCAGGTAATGGTAATATTCCAAATGATATAATAAGATCAAATATGCTTATTTATTTATATGGTTTTTCTTAATAATCCTCCAGGAGATTATGATGTCAAAAAGAAATTAATCCCTGCATCACTTAGATAAGGTAGGTTAACAAATTTAAAATGATTTATAATTATAAGATAATAACCCAATAGTCGTGGCTGGGAACAATAGTGATATTCTCAATTAGATATGAAACTTTAAATTTGTAAATTTGATTCTTTAAAATTGTAGTTTTCTAAAGAGTGGTAGCAAAAATTTACTGACAACATCATGACTTATCAACCATCTCTGTGAAACGTGTGATATTTTGCCTGCTCTCCTATTTTATTTCTTGTTACCCTCTTTGCTTTTCTAATTGCTTTGTTTTGTTTGACACACTCTTAATTTGACTGATTCCATATATAGTGAACAGCTGCAAAGGTTCACAATTCTTTATGTTTTATATTTCTTTCATAAACCTATTTTTAATGATTTAATAACTGTGGTTTTGATATAGTTATCCATTTTCTGTATTGCTCTTTCAGTGATCTACTGGATAGTTCCACCAAAATCCCTACTGTCATCTCAGGAGCATCCTCTAATCCAACTTATTCACTGACATTTTTTGATACAATTGTTTTTACCTTAATTCATCTTGAGTATTAGAAAAGACTGAAAATTCCTTAAAGTTATTACTCCTCACTTTTATTATTGGGCATAACATTTCTAGTATATCAAATATATTTTCCACTAGTCATTGAGCAGCACCCCGAACTCCAACCCATCTGATTTATCAATTTCCTGTTATTTTACTGGTTAGTCATACTCATTCCACGCTGTATACTTCATCACTATCATAGTTTCCCCCTTTAAATGTCAAAATCCTATCTTGTATTGTTACCTCTGTAAAAATCAAAATCCTACCTGGAATTTTAAAATTACATTTCCAATTTTTATTAAATAAAATATCTTATTTTTACCAAATGGATTTAACCTGCATTTTCATATGATATGGATATGTTATTAACATTTAAGTAATTTCACCATATTTCAACTGAATAAAATTATTTTTAATATATCCAAATGGTTCTAGAGGGTTAGTTACATCCCAGTGAATACATATTGTCTGCTAGAAAGTATACTTTGCATTTGTTTGCATAAAGTAATTTTTGCCTGAAGAATGCTCCTTTAAATCTGTTTTAATCTTTAAATTTAATAACCTGATGAATTATTTAGATTATAACAGAGAAGTCAAATTGATGCCATAAATTAAAATCAAAGTAGTTTTGATTGCAGAAGTAGTAATTATTCTTTCAATGATTTAAAAGCATTGTCGAATATAAGACTTTATTTTTAAAGCAAAAAACTTTACTTTTTAATCATAAGTTAGAGATAAGGAAAGGGAGTGACATGAATTAGGATAATGCAGTTTAGCATACTGCGATATATAATAGATCATAGGTTAATACCGAAAGTTCTGAGGGCTGGAGGAATAGTAGAGTGATACTGTGCTTGCCTTACACACAACTAACTCAGACTTTATCGCCTGCATACAATATGGTCTCCCAAGTTCACTGGAAGTAATCCCTAAGCACAGAGCCAAAAGTAAGATCTGAGCATCTCTGGTGTGGCCCACAAACAAATAGAAAGATTATATATGTATACATATATAACGTATGTATATATGTATGACAGTGTGTATGCACACCAACTTGTATGTAAAGGTCCATAAATTATTAGAATATTTCCTATTTTACCTAAAAAATACACCCAGTACATATAAATATAAACAATAGCTAATAAGGTTACAGAGTATTAACTATATATCAGCAACTACTGTTCCATGACTTTTGCTCTTTATTTATTTTGAAGTTTAACTTGCCGCATAATAAGAGCATGAGTGATTATTAAATGTTTAATTATATGTACCTGGTGCTCTTGAAAAGATCACTGTGGAAAAATCCTTTTTATTTTGCTCTGATCTAGAATATTAATCATTATTATTAATGCTAAATTAATAAATTTCCTCCAAATAATAGAATAAAGAGGAGTGAAAAATGTATGGTATTTCACAAATTGAGCAGATTTTATTTCTTACAACATCGGTATGTTTGCATCTTATAGTTACAAAATGGATTAGGAATAAAAATGTACAGTTTAGTTGTACATTATAGGATTAAAACACCAAACTAATATCCAAGATATAATATTGCCATAGGCAATTTTTTTCTTGAAGATAATAATTTTATATAGCATGAGATCTACAAAAACAGAAAATTTTTGCTAAAATCATCTCCAGTTTACCTTATACATTGGCAACAATGCCATATTTTTTAGTTTCTTAAATAGATTTATTATTTTAATTCCATCTTAGAAAATACAATACATTTAGATATTATTGGAATTAATATTATGTTAACCCTCTTATGTTCCACAAAGGAAGCCACATAATTTATTTAGCTTTCCAAGAAAATGCTAAAATAGCTGAGACAATTCCATTCTTTCTTTTATTATTTTTGTTTATTATGCAAATGCCAAGAAAAAGTAGCTCAAATACAATGTGGAATGAATAAATAATATGAATGAATGACAATATGGATTTGAAAAAGGTAGAATTCAAAAAACTAACACATGGGTTGCTTATAATTTATTTAAAATTGCACCAGCATATTTTAGAAAATTCGGCAAGAGTACTTATTTATTTAAGGTCAAGATGTCAAATGAAATATAGTTTCATTTCTTGTAAACATATTTTTTAATAAAAAGTACAATAAGGGGTGGATAGGGCACATATATGACTAGAATTCAGGTATTTAAGTAGGGAAAATAATTTGAATTAGTCATGTAAAAGCAAAACTTCACTATGAACACCACTGCAACTTCATAAATGTCTTCCTAATTTATTTTTTCCTTAAACTTTAAAAGTGCTATTGTGGGAAAACATGACTTGGTAATGTATATAATTATGTCATCCTAGCTTTTGATTATCATAGCTATAGTAATAGAACATTTTTTTGAAGAACACATCATTTCTTCTTTTTCATTTGAAAGGTGAATGGCAGATAAAAACTATGCCCTTATAAATGTATCTTCCCCATTTTAATAAAAAGGTTATAAGTGAAATATAGCTTTATTTAAAAATCACCTGATAGCGCAGTTTAGTCATTACATATTTGAGAAAATTATAGTACACTAAATTTAAGAAATTTAAATTTTTGATTTCATAATTTTATTGATATGGATAAATTCTAGTCATACATAAAATATTTAAGTATGAGAATATTTTACAATTGAAATAGTTAAATATCCAACTTTTTTCAGTTAACAATTTCATTCAAAAATTAACTCTTCTTTTGATAATTTTAAAGATTTTTTTTAATGGGCACAATTATCAGAGCTGAGAGACTATCTGGCTCTGTACTTAGGCGTGACCCCTGGTAATTCTTGGCAGACCATATGTACTGCCTTGGATTGCATCAAGATCAGCCACATGCCAGGTAGGTGCTTAACGTCCTATGCTATATCTTTGGCCCAAATGCGCGTATTTTCAAAAAGACAAAAAGAAATTCAATCAGACTTTTCTCCCAGGATACACTAGTGCATCAAATTCCTTTTTTTGTTCATCGTCATTAAACCACATCTTAGAAGAATGAAATCGATTATCTTCCATAAGGCAGCTAGCAACATGAATAAAGATCAGTTAAATACATCTGAGTCTCTTGATAAATAATTGCACAGCTAAAAACTTTGATTTTAAAACTTAGAAATAAATCGTGTTATGCTTTTCAAACATGTAACCTGATCCAATTTAATGATTTCTTATATACCGATAGCTGCAAATTTTGACTATGTATTTTCAAATAAGATAAACTGTGAAAATCATATTATAAAGTTATGGTGATTTAAAATATTTAATAATACATATGCCAATATATGTTTGGGTAATGTTTTTCTTATATAAATATAACAAATTGTTTACATATAAGAAAATATTATAAACTTATTTTATCAGGTTATTTGGAATTCTGCTGAGAAAGTTAAGTTGCATTTGTATTAAAAATAAGAATTCAGGGGCTGGAGCAAACAGTACAGCAGGTAGGGCACTTTCCTTGCCTGCAGCAAGACTCAATCCTGATTATATAGTTTCATATAGTTCCCCGAGCACTGCCAGGAGTAATCCCAGAATGCAGAGTCAGGAGTAAACCCCGAGCACCTTTGGGTGTGGTCCCAAACAAAATCAAACAAAAAATAAGAGTGTAATTTACATAACTATCAATATATCATCTTAGAAAACAGATTCATCATGCATAGTTCCTTTCAAAATATGTAGCAATTGGGAACTAGAGAGAGAGCATAGCAGGTAAGGTATTTGCCTTTCATGTAGACCTCATGGGCTCTGATCCCAGCAGTTTGTATGGTACCCAAAGCCTGCCGGAAGTGATCCATGAGGCAGTCAAGTGTGGCAAAGAAAAAAAAAAAGGATTAGCTCATGAATAAAAAGGTAGGGAATTTCTAGTGGTGTACACTATAAAAACGCATATGGTTTCTTAAAAATTATACTTTGCATTTATGGTAATCTCGATGAATGCTCTAATTCAATGATTTTGTTTGTTTGTTAATTTGTTTGTTTGGGGGGGCCTCCCCAGCAGTTGGTGGTCACCAGGGATGCAACCTGGCAGAGTTATGGAAGCCACGTGGTGCCAGGAACTGTATTAATGCCAGATAGGTAACCAAACAGTGCTCTGGAACAGGACAAAAAGATGGTCATTAAAGTCATTCCAAAATATATTTTAAATGTTCAAAAGACTATTGACTTAAAAATTGGGATAAATGAACTCCAAGGATATAAATCCCTTAAATCAAAGACTACTCATATTTTTTAAATGTTTTAATATTTCTTAATTGGAGTGATTGTACAGCAGATAGGGCATTTGCCTTTGCTTGCTGTCAACCTGGGTTTGATCCCTGGCATCTCATATGGCCCCCAAAGCACCACCAGAAGTAATTTCTGAGTTCAGAGCCAGGATTCACTCCTGAGCATTTGGATGTGACCCAAAAGGAAAAAGAAAATTCTTAAAATTTAGATTTCAAAACAATTTATAAAACAAGTTTCAAGTTTAATTATTTTTTGCCTTTTCCTCTTCACTGGAATTACCAAACTGGAATCCCATGAGCACTTGAGGTCAAAAGAGAGTTCTTGTGCTGTTTTGTTTACATTTTGAGCCAAGGGAAAAAAATAGCAGAAACAATGTGAGCTTGAAAGTTTACCACATCAATCAAGTAACCCCAATATACATTTAAATAGGAGAACATATTGAATAATAATCATGCACATTATACAGATATTAATGCAGTTAATTTGGTAAATAACAAACATTTTGAAATAAACACACACAAACAACACAGACACCACGAACTTTACTCTTGCACTAGAGAAAGTAACAAAAAAAAAATGGAGTACACTCACAGATAGAAAACTTGTTGCTGTTGTCTTTCCCTGGAAACAATTTAAATCCTCTAGATTTAAAATCTATGGCCTTTTTCACTAGTTAAAAAAACAAACAAAAACATGTATCAGGAAATACAGTTTTAAAATGAAATTCAAGTTAACAAATTTTGTTAGCATGGAATTATGCAAGTTAAAGAAACTGCTGTCTTAAGCCTGGTAATGGGTAATCCAGAAAACGAAATGCAAAATTAACAATATGATCACTAGGTAGTAAAACTGTAAGTAGTATAGGAGAATTTTATTTATCTAGGGAAGAATTCTACATATAAATATGCATTTAAAAATACTATTCAAGTTTATATGTTAAACTATTGACTTTTTCATTATTATAAATCACTAAAAATTATTTTGTAGACTAAAATGTACTAATTTATAAAAGTGAGAGATAACTTAATAAACTTTTTAACATAGTGGTGCATATTACATAATTTAGCCTGTTTGAAGTATTAGCAATAATTTGCTAAAAAAGGTATGATTACAAAATTAAAATGTAATATCTCTTTAACTTTTATATTATAATAGTTACGAGTATAAATTATTATTTTAAAAATTAATCACTTCCTGTATTGCCAATACAATTATGGTAAAATGTTTTCTTCTATTTCTTGTTATCAACATCATGACTGTTATATTTCCTTGTACTTATGAAGAAATTAGTATGAGTACTTCCCTAAAATATATATATGTATATTTATAAATTAACCTAACACATTAAAATTGTTTCATATATAACAGAATAAGTAAACAATATTATTTTTGAAGTATAATTTTAAATAACAAATGTGCAAGATATTTTAAATGCTATCAAAAACTCACTTATTTAAAATTTTAACATCAAGTGAAAATAAAAATTTATAACCAGAATCCACACTGATTAAACTGTCACATGATCTGATATAAGAATATACTGAAATATTAAATTATTTTAAAGTTGCATAACAGGATTTGCTCTTCAAGTCTGTTCTCCCTTCAACACACACATACTGTGCTCTTTTTGTCTGTTTTTGATTGTGCATATTTCCTATTTAAGTAAGCTTCATTCAATAAAAGCTACTTAAAAATGAATAAAGAAAAGTAGCTTGAATAGAATGCAATAGATATTTAAACTGAATTATAAGAAAGCAAAATCACACACTAAATATTACCTTTATATTGTGTTATATTTGAGGAAGGAGTTATCAAGCCTTAACATTAGATTGTATTTATAAACTAAATGAGCAAAAGCAAAACTGATTTCTAAGGGCCTGAGTATAGTATAAGTACAGTGGTTAAGGTGCCTGTCAACACAGCTGACAGATCGGAAGCTGTTGGTTGGATGCCAGCTCCCCAGGGTGCCCAGGGAGGTCTGATCCCTGGGTGCATAGCCACAAGTAAGCCCCAAGCACATCTAGATGTCATTCTCTGCCCCTCCCCCCAAAAAAAAACACAGTTGAATTTCATTAACAATTTTAAATTGCCATTTCCCTAATTTTGAATTGTCATTTCCTCCAATTGTTACAATAGTGTATTTTATTGGTCTTGAAACGTTTTAAGATGTTTATCCTCTGATTACTTTCAAGATTAGAAAGGTAGTGAGAGGGTCTGATAATCTTAGTTCAGAGTTAGATTCAGGTGCTGAATCATCAATATATACAACATTTTCCTTTTTTTTTTAAGGAAAATGATTGATGAAACTTGATTTATGTGAACTCATTCTTAACAGTAATTATGTGATACTTCACAAGATTCTGACTTTTCACCTTAGATTTCTATTATTATAAGAATCTAGCATTAGATTAATAATGTCTGTTTGGCCATTTCATTCAGTTCTGAAATTCTTGTTTGCAACCCTTTATTTGCAATGACAGAATTTCTGTCTCCTTTTCAACTGTCATTCTCTTTTCCAATCCACCATAGAGATGGTAACTGAAGTATAGTTCTACCAAAGTGTTCAACTGCTTTAAATTTAGTTTTATTACTTGTAAATTTCCCTGTTCTTATATATTCTTTCAACAAAATTTGCATTATGTAATATAAGGCATAGATCTGGATCTCCTGATCCAAAGAGTAATTTTATGTTGGAATTCTACCTCTATAAATCTCTGTATTATAAAATGTGACTTTAAGTTTTATAGAAGATAATTAAAGATGATTTCAAATCAAAATTTCTTAAACAATACAGAAACTTAAATTAATAGTATCATATGTCAAATAATGAAAATTGCATAAGTATCTATGAATCCAGAAATCAAGAAATTGCTTCTAGCACTGTTTCCACCGTGATAGATACTGGGCCATGTCTGTGTCATCATTTATAAGTAACAGTAAGAGATGCCCAGCTGTGAAGATACTGTTCACCAGATGGACTGGTATCTGCTGGGCTCTAAATGCTGCTACAATTTTTTAAATAATCATGGCTGGAACCATAGTACCATCGGGGGGTGGGAGGGGGGGCGAGTTTGCCTTGCCTGGGACCGACCAGGGTTCAATTCCCAACATCCCATATGGTTCCTCGAGCATTCCTGAGTGCAAAGCCAGGTGTAACCCCTGAGCATCACTGGGTGTGTGGCCCCCAAAGCAAAAATAATAATAATTTTTCCTTTTTATACGTGCTACTAAGAATAAAGATGTAGGGAAAGAAGAAAGTTTTATATATTTGAGTACAAAGGGTGAAAACCTTGATTTAATAGGCTTATTATATCTAGATTATTTGAGTATCAAAAAAGAAAATCACCTGAGAAGATATCACCCCAATTCAAAGATTCATTTGGCTGGATTTAAAATGGCTGATACTTTTTTGATTTAGAAGCTGCCTGCTTAAAATGGATTGAAATGTATATTGTTTTGAAAGTACAACATGCCTGAAATAACTGTACTACAGATGCAAGAAATTAAAGAATGGGAGACTACCTTATTATTGAACTTAAAAGGGAGTGAATGAAAAATGGTACAAAATTAAATAAGAAACCATATAAAATACTCTAGATTATAAACCATATACTTTTTAAAAATTAAAATGGATGGGCATCTATAATTATATTTCAAGAAAATGTTCAAACACGAATTGAAAATCTTATTCCAAATAGGTAAAAAATTTGAATTTAACTTATGTGCCCATTATATAAGTTGATTTAGACTATAAGGTATACTCATATATATGTAGCACTGACATCGATTTGCTCGAGCGGGCACGGTAACGTCTCCATTGTGAGACTTGTTGTTACTGTTTTTGGCAATATCGAATACAGCCACATATGCTTTCCAGACTCTGACATGTGGATGGTATACTCTTGGTAGCTTGCCCAGCTCTCCGAGAGGGATGGAGAAATCAAACCCAGGTTGACCATATGCAAGGCAAATGCCCTACCTGCTGTGCTATTGCTCCAGTCCACATATGCAAATATATATATTAATATATATATTCATGTGTATGCATATGTCAATTATACAGTCATTATATCAAGCAATACATTATTGTAGTAGCCACATTTCATTTATAAAATCAACCTAACCTTTACAACAGGCATTCTTCAGCGATAATTATGTAAATTAATGTTATTAAAGAAATAAGTAAAAACATTGCCTTCATTTATATTTAGAAAAACATCAAAAGAAAATATGCCATTTATCTCAACACATGTTGAACTGTGAACTTGTCAGAGGCAGGATGATTATCTTACTCTTGATATTTTTTGTTGAATATGTGATTAAATAAATGAAATATTGCAAAATTTGGCTCATTTAACAAAGGGACTTTGTTAGATTGCTTATTTAAAATGAATGAGGAAACAGAGGAAGTGACGAATGAATAACTGTTAAAAATGAAGTATTTTACTGAGCCAAAGAATCTTAAATATATGAAACCACGTTCAACAAATTTTGGAAGCATTAAATGCAAGATGTAGAAATATAAACACATTCTAGTTCTTTTCCTTTGATTTGTAATTGCTAATATACTTTTCTATTTTGTTTGTTACTTTTTATTTGACTCATGCTTCTTCATTTATATTACAGAAATACATAAGGGTCCATCAGAATAAAACATATTAGTTCAGGGGCTGGAGGGATAGCACAGCTAGTAGTGAATTTGTCCTGCACTCGGCCGACTGGGGTTCCATTCCCAGCATCCCAGGTGGTCCTCCAGGCACCGTCAGGAGTGATTCCTGAGTGCAGAACCAGGAGTAATCCCCTGAGCATTGCCGGGTGTGACCAAACAAACAAACAAAAACATATTAGTTAAAAAATAGAATCAATCCTAATTTATTTGTAAACTTTGGGTACTAGTCAAACAATTTTGTTTCTGTCATCTTCATTAAAGCACTTTAAAATATCAATATAGATATTATTGCTGCAAAATTTTCCCAATGTACCTTCAAAATTTATGTAAATTTAAAATCGTTCAATACTTACGAATACAATTTCTGACTATAAGTTTATTGCACTTACATGGTAATAATCTAAATTTAAAAATTTCAATCGCACTTCCTATTATAAAATTAGTAGCTATGCATATTAAAAAGCACTTAGTTTTGAACCAAATAACATATTACTTTTGTCATGCACATGTAGTAGTTGGGAGATGACCTTATGGTAATAGGGGGAAAAAACAAAATGGGAGTTCATAGATGTGGTATGGTGCTGTGGGATTGTTCTGAGCAGTGGATGAGTTGCCTGACATCTGGCAATGTTCAGGGTTACTCATGCCTCTGTACTCAGTGGTTACACCTAGCCATGCCCATGCAGCAATGTGGCTCCTGAAATCGAATCAGATTGGAGTCATGTAAGTTATGCTCCCTTACCCCTGTGGCATCTCTCCAGTCTCTATACTTAACAGTAGAAAGCTTGTCATTTATTACAGATATAATGAGTATATAATCAATACCTGAAGTTTTAGAAAATATATTTAAATGGTATTCATAACAGAACTTCTAAAGCTTAAAATCATATAATGTCTACTGTTGTATATAAAGTTTAAAAGACTTAATGGCATGTTTGTAAAGGTTACTTTACCACAATTTAGAATGATATTTAATTTCAATACATATCACAGTAAGAGTGTGTGACTTTGAAGAACGCTTATCTTTGAAAGATGTTAAGATGTTTAACAATTTAAACATTAAATTAGTTATAATGTGTTATAATTTGTTAAAATTAGTTACAATTTGCCTCAAATTTGTATGGATTATTAATGAACAATGGCATTACATGTTAAATGTTACATCATTAAGCTTTCATTTTCTGTTCATAATACAATACCATAGTAAATGTTAAATGAGTGAAATATTTAACCTTATTATCATTCCAAACTCAGGACTTTGACAAAAGCTTTGTTTTCAAGAAATAGCTGTATCATCAATCTGTGACTAAATAAAATGATGATAATTCCTTTGAAAGTAAAATAATTTACTTTGGGAAACTACTTTTGATTTTATTAATTTTGTAGATATTGTTTATTTTTTTCTTCAGCTTAAATTTTGAAATGTGCAATATTGCTTTTCTCTCCTTTTGTTCTATGTTTGATAGCATGATACCTGAATGTGTAATTTCTTCTTTCCATTATAATCTTCTATTTGTCTTTAATTAACATAAAATAATTCTATTTTGCTATTAAAACTGATGTGTGTTCATTTGATTTTGAGAAAAAGCACAAGCCACTTCTTAAATAGACTCAACTACATTGGTACAAAATAATGTTGCAACTCACATATTTTTAATATGTATAGTTAGAGTCAAGTCAAGACAAAGTATAGCATAATATTTGTGAGATTGCTGAGCTGTGAGTAGTGAGTTTTGTGTTCTAGTGTGTAAACATGTGACAAATATTTACACTTTTCTCATTTCTGAGTGATTTATTCATCTACCCTGTTCTCATATTTTATATTTTGGATTTTTAGATCATACCAGCAGTGGTTAGGCCTTACACCTTTCTCTGTGCCCAAGGGGTCATCAGTGCCCAGAGAAGGAGATTTGGTTCTGAGGATACAATCTGTCTTGGCCCAGAACAAAAAAAGTATCATACATGCTATACTAACTCTCCTGTCCCCACCCTTAACTCTTTATATATACAATTTATAATAATAATGAAGAGGAGAATCTAGTACTAGAATCTTTGTTCCACTCTCAAGGACTCAAAAGTGATTATGAAAAAATTAAGAATGTTTTGTGTGTGCACAAGTTGTGGTTCCTGAGTACAGGTCTAAAAGTAACAAAAATAAATTTTGTTTATACTGTACTGACAGAATTAAATGCTCATTCAGAACATAATTACTTTTCAGATGCTAATTATCCTTTTCTTTCAAATAACCCTTAGAATAAAGGTTAAGAAACTACTCTGATGTCAGAGTAAAAGCCTTTATTGTGCAGTTTGCTTTAAAATTATTGTTGTGGAGTTTGCTTTAAAATCTGTTATAGGGGCTGATCAATAGCACAGCAGGTAGGGTGTTTGCCTTGCATGCGGCCTAACTGGGTTTGATTCCCAGTATCCCATAAGGTCCCCTGAGCACCGCCAGGAGTAATTCCTGAGTGCAGAGCCAGGAGTAACGCCTGAGCATTGCCAGGTGTGATCGAAAAAGAAATAAAAAATCTATTATAAACAGTTTTCTACTAGATAAAGTCTTTTGGAAAAAATTGGTTTGTAACTGTCAGTGGAGATGGATTTGCTAATGATTAGAGATGTATAGCTATAAGATTCTATTTCTCTATTTTGTACTAAAAAGATGTAATAAAGCCCTTACAAATTATTCACAGAGATTTTAATGTTACTGATATGAAAAAATTCTAAATAATCTTACTGCAAATAATGAAATTAAAAATGGACATTTAATTTTGTGTAACATTAAAATGGTTTAATTCTTTTATTGGTTATTTGTCTGATGATTTGGGGGATAGACACAGAGGTTTAAAGGGCTAACTCCTGATCTACACAGGGATCAAATCTGGGTCATTTGCGTGCAATCCAAGTCGCCTACCTGTTGTACTAATTCCTCAGACCCCTTGATCAACTCTTTAAACATCACCAGAGGCCAGGAGAGAGAGGAGGAGCATATACTTTCTATGCACAGAGCCCCTAGCCTTATTCTCAGCACTGCATGACTAAGCTATCAACTCCTAAATACCAAACTGAGCACGGAGCATATTTGGGAGAGTCTTTTGAGCACTAGTAGGGTGGCTCCTATAAAAATAAAAGATTTTTAAAATTAAATAACTAAATACAAGTAATAAAAGTCAGCCATTCCAACATTTTAAATTCCAAAACTCCCTATTTATGTTAATCAGACTCATTTGTGTCTAGCACTTACTCTTACACACAGAATGTTAAATATAGATTTTATATAAGGCCATAATTTTAGTTGAAGAAAATTCTACAATTATTTATTTCACACTACTCTTAAAAATTCTATTTTGTTTCAGGAACTGGCACAAGGATTCATTATGCATCATTAGCTATTTATTTTTACTGATATTATTAGGGATAACTTTAGTTTTAAAGAGTATTTCAATTGTATGATGTAATAAGCAATTTATAAACCATTTTGTATCACATGCTTTAACTATACTGGGATGAAATACACATTAAACTATCTACTTTGACTGTATTTAAGACTTAAAATTTCTTATTTGCACAAAATAGGTAATATATCAAATCTTTTTTCCACAGCAGATTTTGGAGAAATGTATGGAAGATTACCTAAATACAGGAGAATATAATTTTGTTAATCTGTGTTTAAATAGAATCTTTTAAGTGTTTTTCTGACAGACCAAATTTTCTTTTGTGGAAGATTCTTAGAACTACAGTAGTTCTTCTAATTTAAAACAAGACAGGTCCAAACTCATAAATCTTGGAAATACTAGTTCGTGATCAAAACAGTGTAAAAATTAGTGCCAATGTTTTTAACTTGAAAAACTAAACAGACCTTATCATGAAAGAAACTAGCATATTTTAGAAAATAAGTTATTAATTTTTAAATATTTTTAAATTTTTCATTAGTTAAATGGTAGATGGACTAATAAGAAAATCATAGAATTACTGGAAAACGATCCTAAAATTTGTATATGAGCTTTTGATGTCCTTGAATAAATTGAACAAATTCACAAATGTATAATTTTTATGCATTATATATAAAATGTATAATAACATAAAAATAATATTTCTATATTTTCTTCAGAAAATAGCATCATTGTAATAATAAAAGTCACCATTGAGTCAAATCATCATCAATATGCTCAGCCAATACTTTTAACCCTTTAATGCTTCTGAAACTCTGTTTTCAACCCTAATTATTTGAGAATTCAGATTGACAATTCAGATGACCTAACTTCTTTTATTACTACTTACCCCATTATTATTATTAGTGATATACCAATTTGCATGATAAGCTATTCAATATATGTTTTTGCAGATCAGTTTTCTTTAGAAACAAATTTTAATCAAAAATTTTGTTTACCTTGTCAATAGTTAAATTCTCATTTTTGATTTAGTTTATCATGTTTTTTATAAATGAAATGACATGAAACAAGAAAAATAGCTAATTTTCTTAAAGTACAAAGCAATTTTTACATGTTTTATAATCTATGTACCCTATATTGCCTACTCAGATGATGATACTTGAACAGTTGATAGGAACTACATCAAATATTATCAGACAAACATAAAGAATATATTCTTCATTATAAACTATAGTATGGCAAATAATTTAAATATCTAAAAGTCCAAAAATAGTATATTGTTTAAGTGAGACAGTATTCCTTTGTCTCTGATTTCTAGTAATATTTTATTCATTTTCTTCCATAAATCTTGGTTTCACCATCTGATCTAATTATAATGACTATATATGACTGTAATAGTTGTAATCAATAAAGATTTATGCAGATAAACTCACAGTTATTTAATAGAACAGAACATTCATCACCAAGATTCTATATGCTGTACTGCTGCTTTGTCACTTCATATCCATAATCTTCCTGTTCTTTGTACAGAAGGTTTATCATAATAGATTTCTATACAAACACTGTCATTTTACTAGCACTATTGAAATCAGCTATGATATATTTTTTTAAATCAACAATATAAAAAAATCAAATAATTGCCTATGGATTAGAATGCTTAGCTTAACATCTTTGGGTAATTTTAAAGGAAATTTAAAGTTGTGAAAAACTATAATTTATAAATAGATTCCCCTCTTCTGTAGAGAAATTCAGCATGAGATTACACTGAAAGAAGAAAGGAAAATCACAATTATTCTGTCAAGTCCTGCAGTATTTTTTTTGACTGAAGTTGGAAAAAATTTGTAAGTTTCTATTCTTCATATGCTAGCCTTATTGGTAAAGCTCTCTGTCCATTAACTTTTACACATAATGATGAGTGGGAATGAAGTCATACTAGTTACTACTACCTCTTAGTTATAGCAAGATACCTAGTGGCTTCTTCATAAGCATTAATTTAAAATTAACTTTCCTATAAGTAAGCATTTTTTTATTTAACTCATATTTTATAATTTCCCAATCATTCTCTTAAATAGAGTACTGGTAATATGTCTTTAAATTTTGTCTATGGCTATTTTTAAAAGAATATGTAGGTAGAAATAGGGTAGGGTATGTTTATCATTATTGATTTACTATTCCTACAAGAGTGTATGTCTTGAAAAATTTACTTAGAACAATCAAGCTCTTTTCTAGCAATTATTTCAGCAAGAGGCATAGATAATACACACGGGTAGTAGTTAGAAAACAAAACAAAACAAAGATTAAATGAGGTGCCTGCATTGAGGTTGAAGAGTAACAAAAACAGCTCACTCCGGAAAAAGACTGGTTTCTCTGTAGGTAACTGAAATGAACTAAATGTTAAAGATGATTTTTTTAAATTTATATTTGCGATTCACATGTATATTGCTAGAGATGTAAATATCCATTTTTCCAGAATTTTATAACAATATTTTACTAAACTACATATTTTATTTCAAAGAAAATTTGTTACCAAAAAAAATTGAAAATTTTGTTAAATGGTCATCTTAATTTGCTTTCATAGTTTTACATTAATAGATTTTTATGTTACTAGAGACTATTTTCTCTAGTGAAGGCACAAAAGAGGGTAGAATATATACTGATTGTGTCAAAAGCAGAGCCTTTTTATGACTTCTGTCACATTTAAACTACAAAACCATTTAAAATAGAATTGGTTCCTTTTTTGCATAGATATTAAAATTAAGAAGGACTAAGTAGTTTTCTAAAGGTCATACACATTAATAATATGTTTAATTTACTCTGATATTTCTACTATAGCGTAAACTACTACCTATAAATAACATTTTATATATAAACCAGACCTTTCATCTCAATGTTTATTGAGAAAAACTAAAATAAGGTTGGAATAATAAATCTTAGTCTAATTATTCAAAATGCAAAACTAGTGTCACAACATTTTACACCTCTGATAAGATGTAACTTTAAGCATACTTTACTTTTGACTGAAGTTAAATCACCTTCATTAACTGAGTTGAATCCTGAATAAAGACCAGTTATTTACTGCTATTTTCGATTGCAATCACTGTATCACTGTATCACTGTCATCCCATTGCTCATCAATTGCTCAAGCGGGCACTAGTAACACCTCCATTTGTCCCTGTTGCATGTTAGTGTAGCCCAATTGTGTCTGCTGACTACAGGAACATGAAGAGCACGTTGTTGTAATTGTAATACATCACCAACAACTTGGGCCAAGTTTACCAAGAAATTTAGTAGCCAAAAGTTACATATGTGGGAGACTCACCCACAAACCACCTCTGGCCCAGTTATATAAGCTCACCTCTTGGAGAGCCTGGCAAGGGACCGAGGATATCCTGCCAGTATGGCAGAGCCTGGCAGGCTACCCGTGATGTGTCTGATTGTAATGCAATCCTTAAAGCCTCTTAATACTTGACTTTAAAAATGAGACCTATGATACTTAGAAAACACAACTACTACATGAAAGTTAAAACATCAGGTAATCTTTTTAGTAAAACATCATTGGCTAGAATATTCTCTAGTGGAGAAATACAGGAGAACTGAATGAACCCGGACAAAACTGAAAACTTGGGCCTCTGGAAAATATTGACCTAAGAACACTTCCTTTCATGATAATGAAACACTATTAGAAGTTTCTTTAAAACGAAAGAAATACATGGCCAACACCAAACACAATCCATCATGATATAGAACACACATGATATAATTATGAAGAGAAAAAAATATTCTATACAATGTACCCCAATCTAACACCATGCTGTTCTGCCATATATGAAGGTTCTTCTCTTCCTAAAATTGTAAAGCTTAATTGTGAGATATCATTCTGTGCACAGCAGGGCAGCCATATGCTCTAGAAAACTACATGCAAAGAAAGCAGCTTGTTGCAAAAGTGGGTGAAAATGTCCTGAAATAATTCTAACAAGATAAAAATGTCTCTAACATAGGGCCATTTCTTAATACTCCAAAAGGCAGAGGAGTCAGCTTTGGCACCAACTTTGACCAGAAATAGAAAGTCTAGACAGTCAACACATTTTAAAAATGGAAGAGATTTAAAAGCCACAAACCTCACATCTACTGTAATCCTCTCATTTATAGGTACGGAAAAAAAAAATCAACTCTGGCAACCATTTGGAGAAAGCAGTTATTCACATAACGATGTCCATCAATTATCTTTAAAGTCAAGCCTTTTATTTTAATCATTGCAGCATATATCATCATCATCCTCCCTTGTTTGCCCATTATGTAAAAATATTATTTCTAAATATTCACATAAAATCATCTACAAATCATCTATTGTAGATTGAGGATAGCAATGAAATAAAAAATAAATAAGAATGTAAAAGAAAAGGCAAAGTTTATTATTGATTGATAATGTCCAGGCCCTTGATTTATTTCTCCATATATTACAGTGAGTGAGATCATTTTGTATTTATCTTTCTCTCTAGCTTCACTGGTGGTGGTATACTGTAGAGTTGTATATAAATACGACAGACTTAAACACTATTGTAACCTATCACCTAAACTACATTTTTTCCCCCAAAAGCTTTCTTGAAATAGGAGTACTATTATTACATGGTGGTTTCAGCAGATGTGTAAAGAGGTATAGTGCCTAAGGCCAGATCAAAGGTAAACATAAATAATGGCTCATCAGAAGTTCTTAGTTTCTCCCTTTTCATTAGGGATTAATCAAAAGCATGGCATGTGGGGTGGCATTGGATAAAAATGTTAAAATGGTTACTTGCAGATTTGTTATTTATGAAAACGCTAAATTTCCATTGTTTAATAGTCATAGATGTGCTCAGACTTTCAAAGTAAGTTTTCAATAACCTTTTATAAAAGCATACAACTATTTCCAAGTAAATTCTAACATTCATTTTTTTCTCTTCTTGTACCCCCAAAGTAATTTGCCAAGCAATAAAGTAGATATATTAAAGCTATAAAAAGATGTTAACTCTTATGAATGAACATCTACAAATTTCACAATTATGATGAAACATGCAATGAGATTAAAATGAGGGTGTTCAATAAATAATTATATATTTAATATAATAACTTGGCACATATAGGAGCATTTGCTTTTAAATTGCTATGAATATCAACACAATTTTCTACAATAAGAAAAACAATTTAAAATAAGATATCAATATTTAACAATCATTTATAATCAGAACACCTACCTAAATGTTAACAATCTCCTCTTCGTTAAATATCTTTACAAATATCAAATTTACTAAATAAGACTAAAAGTGAATTTAATAAATGGAAGTATCTCACAAAGTCATATGTAACCAGACAATATTTTAAAAGTAACCAATTCTCTATTCTGTTTTAATAATTCATACATGCATTGAAATCAAGACATCAATTAGTCTCAAAAACGATCTAGAAATTCAAGGAGACAAACTCAATTTTACTATTTGTATAGACAGAAGATCATGTTGGCTTATTTAATTGTAATTTTTAATTTAGTAATTTTTTTACTACCCTTCTTTGTGTTGCTTTTCTTCCTCCTAATCAGTAAGTCTCTAAGAGATCAGTAAGTAAAAGTAACACAATTTTTTTTAAATTTTCTGTTTTACATTGACACATTGAAAATAAAATTCACTTCAAGCTAGAAAATTCTGGGAAAGAATTAAAGTGAAAAATGTATTCAACCCTGACTTGGGAGTGCTCTCATGATTTCCTCCTTCACTCACTGACTAGTAATAAAGAAAAAAACTAATGTAATCAGTTCAATCATTCTTAGGGTTTGACAGACTTAATTATTGTCATTTACATTGATCCAGAAAAACCCACTGTCCAAAAATATTGCCCAAATTCTAGTGAATTTTCCGTAAATATTGTCAACCTTCTAGAATTTAGTTTCTGCTTCTTTTGTATATTAGATATAGCTCACCAGAGTTGTGATGGTGCTTTTAGAGAAATTTTCATGAAGCAAAGGCCTAGTACTATTCCTTCAATTTATGTTGCTCTCTTTTCATCATAAGCATCTTCACATAAATTCTTCCTACTGCTTGTATCAGCATGACCCATAGTCCTAAAATCCTATATGACAAAAAATAATAACTTCCATTTAAATAAACTTGCTTTGTGATTTGCTATGTTAACAGTGAGATTTGAGATGCTTAGTTTAAGATTTGGACTGCAAGACTCTATCAAATAACCTCATCTCTGTACATGTTACACTTTGTTCCTTCTGAAGACATATTTAGGACATTTCTTCTTCCACATTTTACTGCAATGTGTGTTATTAAAAGTACATTAGATGGTTTCAATTTCCTGTTAAAATCCAACAGGTATGCCCTATTTCTTTTAGATAAAAATCAAACATGACTTTTGACCCTGAAATTAACCTGGCAGCTTTCTGCTAGGCTCCTTAGTCAAGCTCATCTGCACAGGTCTCCTTGTGCATTAGATATACTGGGCCACCTTTTGCATCAAATAAAACCCATGCTTTTTGAAGCATATTTCCCTTTCATCTGATAAGCTCTTTTTCTGTTTTGATAGGGCTGCCTCCTTCTGCCCTTAGATTCCTTTAAATCTCAAAGTAAAATTTCATTCCTCAAAGAGTCCTTTCGGTGCTCACCCACATATCACACCCACAACACTTGCTTTAAATTGACATATAATTCTTTCTAGTTTCAGATAGTTATCTGCTTAACCATCTTTTTTATTTTGCCCACTTGAAAATAAACTTCATAAAGCTCTGAGAGCTCAATGTTCCGCAATAACATACATTCAACAACTGAAATATAGTTTTACATGTAAGTGCTCAATGAACACTTGTTTGAAAAAAAAAGAAGAGAGCAAGAAAGTGAAGGAAAGGGAAAGGCAGGAAAATGATATGGAGAAAGAGGTAGAAATAGATTATAAAATAGGGTTAAAAGGTGAAGAAGTTTTGTTTTTTGAGGGATGGGATGAGAGGCATACCCAGAGGTGCTCAGTGATTATTCCTGGCAGTGGACCATATTCAGTACCTGGAAGACAACTCTGGTTGACCCTGCAAGGCCAATGCCCTGTCAACCCACTGTACTACTGCTCTACCCCTGAAAGTCATTACTTAACATCTTAGACACTTCCTAAAGGTCTTGCTGCTTGGTTTATTTCCTCAAATGGAGAGGCTTGTGCTTTGTTTTGCTTTGTTTTTTTTGCTTTGAGTTTTGCTTTATTAAGTTCTGTTTTGTTTTTAAGGACTGAGCATGTATATGGCCATGGAAGAAATGCACATGCAGCTGAGCTTCTGAATCCCTATTTGCCTGGCTACCGACTGCAAACTTTTTATTCATCTTTTTAAATGGTAGTATTGACAATTTTATGCCTGTTTTAGTCAAAGGAAATGTCTGACTATAAAACCATAAAGATATGTCCAGTTTGACATAGATATCAAAAGAAAACACACATTAGAAATATTAATGTATAAAATGTATGGCTAGATTCATAGACAAGATTTGAAGGAATAGTAACACTCATTGAGAAAATCTGATGCTGAAATGTTTTCAAAATGACTCATTTATCCTCTTAAACTGTTCTTGAAATAATATTAGCAATTCACAAATTTGTTTCCTGAAATACACAATTTATATCCGAATAAAAATCAATGCTATTATAATTTTTTTAATAATAATCTATTGGATTATTACCTTGATATACTTGAAACATCCTCTAACACTACATTCTATAATCTCTGTTGTAACAGGTTTGATCCTTCTCACAAAACAGATTAAGATTTATAATTCTAGATGTTTAGCACTATAACACATTGCCAATTACATACCATACATATTTGGCAGGAATTCTCTTAAAATTGACTAATAATTTTACATGTGAGCTTAGCACTACACTTATCCTTTAAAAATAAAGACATACTTCTTTTGAATCTATCACATATTCAACATAGTGGTAGTATGTTTAAAACAAAAGTTCTAGTCCTTTCATGAAAAAAAGTCTACTTATAGCTAACTCATTGTGATACTTGTAATTAATCTTAAAACAAGCAAAACTCTAAAATAATATGCTAGCGAGTTACAAATTGTACTTTTAAAAAGCATCAATCAATTTTGAAACAATGCTAGTTGCTTAAGAACAACTGAAAATATTTGAGATGATTTTTACATGTCTGATATTGCCTAGAGCCAAAGGTATTTAATTGCTAAATAGGAACTGTTAGTTGCACATAATAGTTTGGCCTATTAAAGTCCAGTTTCTTTGAACAAGTTATCTATGAATTTGACTAAACTAAGTCAAATTAAACTGTAAATGTAGTGATGATATGTCTGATCATCTTATGTCTTCCCTCTAATATTGATCCATTTAAATGTTCAAATGAATATCCTTGAGGAAATATTGCTTACAATATGAATAAAACATTACTTTTTTGTATTAACATTATTGAACTGAACATTTTATACTAAGTTCATTCTTATCTTGAAGCAAAAGTCACCAAAAATTCTATTTAAAAACATAATTAAGTTTTACCTTAATTTTTGTTATGGGGAAAATATACATGAAGTCTTATTTTAGGTACTTCATATTAAATTATAAATTAAACTGAAATTTTGTTTGATACTATTGATATTATTACTAGCTATTAAACAGCCAATGGGAGAATTGCTTATACTGAGTCATAGGAGCAGCATAGGACATGAATGTTCAGAATAAATATATCACTGTACAAGATATAGTAAACAAGGTAAAATTTTCACTAGAAAAATAATTTAAAAGTATATAATTATTTCATATATAAAAGATTCTTTCATGAAAGAATATATCTACATTTTATAATTTCAAAGAAACATCACCAATGCTGCTCCTTAACAGTGGGCAGACATTGGTAAAAACTTGAAAAAATATTAATATCACTCTATCATGATACACAAAAAACTTCATCTATGTAACTGGAAAACATTTTAATGATCATTTTTTTAGATTGAACAAGTATAGACTTAAGAAAGAAAGCCTAATTGTGTGTATTATTGATATTACTTTAACCATAGTATTGTGTTTTACAGGACTTTGCATATGTTAGTCCCTTACAAATCAATTAATTTAAAAATACATGAATGTTAGTCTAGCAAATTGAATGCCTAAATTTCACATAGAATATATATGTATATATATATATATATATAGCCACTGTTTTCACTGTGAAATAATAGTCTTCTTAAGTATTATATCAAATTTTAAAATACAAAACTACTAGAACTATGGACAATACACGACAGTATTTAGGGCTTACTCATGGCTCTGAGCTCAGGGATCACTCCAGGAGGTCTCAGAGTATCATATGCAGTTATCCCACGTACAGGATACACCTTAACTCCAGTACTATTTCTCTAGCACTAGTTACATACTTTATTTTGATTCATTTTATTGCCTAGGCAGTATAAATCTATGTCAACATTGAACCAAAATCTCTTCCAGTTAGAACATTGAACTTTTTTTAAAGAGGTTATTTAAGTAATCAGACATAATTTCAAATAAAAATATACAGTCATAGCAACCAACCTAATAAATTAAAAAAATAATAGCTAGTATGTAATATAAGCATAAAATTTTGATAAACTAAAATACTACTTTATCTTTTTTATACTAATTACAATCTCTCCCTAAGCAGAGCTAAACTGTATTTTCATATAGGTTCACCCTATTTCTGCACAAATCTATGTTTGGATAAGCTTTTATATCCTAACCACGTACACCTAATTTTCTCATTGGAAACTGCTATTAATCTTTCAAGAACTAGTTCAAATAGTTCTCTATGTAGACTTCCTTCCTTTTACCTGTAGTGTTTGCTATTTCATCTCATGTTTCACTAACATTTTAAAAATGTTTGTGATGGAAAATTTTGCTAAGAATAAATTTTGTTAGTTTTTATAAGCTCTTCTAGGTCCCTTGTTAGTAGTCTTCTTGTTCATTCTTGATCTTCACTGCACAGAATAATGTGCACACTGCACAAGTTAAAACATATGAGAGGGGCCGGATCGGTATCACAGTGGATAGGGCGTGTCCTTTCACGTGGCCCACCCGGGTTCTATTCCCAGCATCCCATATGTTGTCCGAGCACCGTCAGGAGTGATTCCTGAGTGCAGAGCCAAGAGTAACCCCTGAGCATCGCCAGGTGTGACCCAAAAAGAAAAAATATATGTTAATAGTGATAATTAGTATTTGATAAATGCTTAGGTCAGCAATTGTGTGTTTTTTTTTTTCCACATCAGAATTTTTAAAAGAAGGCATTTAACTTATTAAGAAAATGCAGTTTGGGGGGGGGGGTTGAAGTTATTTCTCAAAATCAATAGTTAAAAGGGCAGGAAGTACACTCTGTAGTTCTTGAACTGAAAACCAACAGCAATGGTTAAAAATATGATATTGTTTCATTAGGAGAAAAAAAACACTTGGTTTTTGTTTTATTTTTGCTCTTCCACCAATGTAATGTTTAATATTTACAATAACTCTAATAGAAATTATAATGCTGTTATTTTTTTAATCTGGAAATTGAGTTAATATAGTTCAGAGATCTATCCGAGATTCATGTATGATAGTTAGAAAATGTGTACTGAAATGAAGTCCAAATCAGTAAAATTTAAATTTTCATACTGAGACCTATTGGGTACAAACACAGGAAACTGGAGTGTGCTGTCAAAATAGTTTAAAGATCTATATCAACATTTTTAGCATTTGTCTGTTGTTTTGTCTCTTCTTCTGACTCTGTACTCAGGGATCTATCCTAGAAGTACAATGAGGGCATGGACCAGGGCCAGTCTGTGTGCAAGCCAAGCATTTTATACTATCCCCCAAAACTTAAATTTTCTTCCTTTCATATTAATCCTAAAAGACCATTCAATAGAGTAAAGATGGTTTTCTTTTACTGAGCATGAATAGAATGAAAAAAGCACTAAAATAATTTTGGGGGGGCAATGGGGAATGTTATTCCCACATAATTCTCAGGAGTTTTGGAGGTTCCATCAAGGCTCTTGGACAGTTTTGCTGATAATACAGGGACCCCATGGTATTGGGGGCTAATGGGGACTGTGCCCACTAATGCTAGGTGGGACAATGCGATTTCTGGAATTGAACCCAATATAACCTCTATACTATAACCAAACTCCTTAAGGTAATTTAAATAACATTACTCCTTTACCAACATTTTGACTATGGTCACTGTAGCACTGTCATCCCATTGCTCATCGATTTGCTCGAGCGGGCACCAGTAACGTCTCCATTGTGAGACTTGTTACTGTGTTTGGCATATTGAATACACCATGGGTAGCTTGCCAGGCTCTGGCGTGCGGGTAAGATACTCTTGGTAGCTTGCTAGGCTCTCTGAGAGGGGTGGAAAATCGAACCCAGGTCAGCCGTGTGCAAGGCAAACGCCCTAACTCTGTGCTATTGCTCCAGCCCTTTCACTATAGTAAATCAGGAAATTGGAAAAGAACTTTAAAAAAAGTTAAGCGTATTTAATAAAATTTTCCAAGCATATTCAGATTATAAATAGATCCAGCAGCTATGTAATTTATATAAAATTTTAGAGTGAAATGGTATATAGCATACATTAATATAATTTAAGTGTTCACACAGATGTCCCAAATATTAGCTAAAATGAAAATGTTCATGTGTTTATAACAGTGTTGATATAAACTTCAATTTTGTCTGAATTTATTGGAAATAAATGAGGAATCAGAAATAATCAAAAGATAAAATTAAAGACAGTGTCATTAATCAATGTAGGAAATGTGTGTGGGGAAATATTTTAAAATGCTAAACTATTTTATAGCACAAAATAATTTTGTGCTAATTGGCATTAATATCTATCATATAATTCAAAAGGCAATTTAAATGTGGAAAAAGCAGCCACTGTTTTACTTTAATATAAAATCATAAAAAACTTGATGAGTGTAGTTCCAAGTGTTTTATTAGAGTCTACCTAAGATTTTATAATGGTATAAGGTTTATAAGCAAGGTGTTTTTTATATCTAGCATTATGTTGCAATGTCTTTTGGGGTCACACCTGGTGGTGCTCAGGAATTGCCCCTAGCTTGGACCTCAAGAATTGCTCCTGGTGACATCATATGCATTGAGGGAAATAAGAACCAGGTTGGTGACATGTAAGACAAGTACCCTAGTCACTGTAGTATCTCTTTGGGGCCCAATGTTGCAAATTTTGAAGTTGTAATGTGATAATAGCAACATGCAATTATAGGTTTATGAAATATTGTTGCCATATAAGAAGTGAACATCACAGTTTTAGGCTTCAGAGAGATAATAGAGCAGTTCATGTGCTTGAGTGGCATGTGGCCATGCTTAGTACATCATAGGCACCACATACAGTCCCCTGAGCACTGGAAGGAGTGATCCCTGGTTACAGATCCAAGAGTGAACCCTGGCCATTTCAGATTTCCTCAAGACAAACAAAACCAACAAATATTAGAACAAAAATCTTATCACTGTGAAAAAATGAAGTACTTTTCTTCAATAAGGAAATATGAAGATTATTGATTCATTAAAATATTTATGCAATTAATTGAATTTTCTTAGTGGGTATTGTTAATACTTATTAATAGCTTTAGAAATTAAGCTAAAATATTTTAAGTGAATCTTTCATCACAATATATCCTAGGCATCTGAGGCACAGCACAAAAAAGCCTAGCATCTTTAGCAACACAGAGTATAAAATTTCAGTATAAGTCACAAGGTTGCTGATTATGAACTCAGGGAAAATGGAAGGTATAAGGTCAATTAAGGC
The DNA here is from genome assembly GCF_027595985.1 of Sorex araneus. Classification (NCBI taxonomy): domain Eukaryota; kingdom Metazoa; phylum Chordata; class Mammalia; order Eulipotyphla; family Soricidae; genus Sorex; species Sorex araneus. The sequence goes on along the minus strand of NC_073303.1, from coordinate 114,745,333 downwards.
AAAATGTTCTGAGCTTACTGGATATTTTGTTGTCCAGTAGAAGAAAGCTCTATCATGTAAATATATTGGATGATCTGTTTGAAAGTAGAAACAATGTATGAAGTTCTGTTTTATTTTGTTTGTAGAATGAATTTGTTGTGTTTGGTTAAGATATATGAATATGTGTGAGTCACACATAGTAAATCTATAAATAAGAACAAATGACAATATGGGTCTGCTCCAAGTCTTGGTTTTATTCCTAAGGTCAATGTGAAACCTTTTAAATGATGGAGTAGAATAATCAGGCTTTCATCTTAGTTTGCTTAGGAAAGGTGGAGATTGGGACACGGCCAGGCATGATCAAGAGTTAATCTTATCTCTGTGCTTGGGAGTCACTCTTTCAGGTGCTCAGGGGAGATCATTAATTTTAAAGGCCACCCTGATTACAACACAGTGCAAATGTCATAGAAAATAATTTTATTTATTTTGATTGTTGGTTTCATGGAGCCACACCAGGCAGTACTCAAGGCAAATTCCTAGATCTACACTCAGGAATCATTCCTGGTTGCCTCAGGGACCCTCTGAGGTGCCAGGGATAAAATCCGGGCCAGTTGCCTGCAAGACAAGTCGCCTGCTGTACTATTCATCTGGCTATAAACCAGCAAACCATCCATACATATCTAGAAATATCAAGAAACTCATTCCGGAGTAAGTTTACCGACTTGTTTTAAGTATCATTTATGTGAATCTACAGATAGCATTTTACACACATATATTCTTATATATATGTATATATGTTTGGAGGGGTGTTTGGTCTAGACATGGATATTCTCAAGACTTAATTCAGGCTCTGTGCTCAGAACTTACTTCTGGACATGCTTACCACCACATGTAGTACTTGGGATCAAATCAGGTCTGCAGCGTATCTTGCTCTCTATTCTCTCTAAACTCATAAAAATCCCAGTTACACCAGGTTAGAGCAGTATTTGTATTCTTAATGATTTCTACAGGAAATCTAAGTTCAAAAAAGGCAGCATTTTATCCAATAAGTGTTAATTTCGTGATTAATAAAATACAGATGTTTTCAAGTGTTAATTTATGCAATATTCCAGAGAGTAAAGGTTACTTAAGGGGTATATTTTAATATTTTAATAATTTTACACATTTTTATTTCTTGTTCTAGAGTATATTGCTTACTTCATTAAACAAATGACAAATTCTAACATGGCCCCCATATTCTTATGAGTAAAAATATTTGCAGAAGTTAAATAAATAATGTTATATCAATTTAATCTTTTATATAAAAGAAAGAGTACTATGCTTAAGAATTCTTTTTAGAATGATACTAAACTTATTTTTTCAGCAAGAACTCACATGGAAATGAACTTGGCTACTTTTTTTACATAAATCATCTATGTATGATTTTCACTCAATTTAGGGAGAAATATTCTTATTAAATTTTCTTTAGAGTGCACTAAGAACTAGATATATATTCCTTACTACAAGAATACTGGCCAGTTTCAGAATATATGCTGATGAATTGAAAATATTTAGAATTAAATTAGGTATTCTGCACATAATATATGTTCATTTAGTTAATATTACCATTGATGCACATATTTGCATAGATTATGTCATTTTAAATACTTCAGTGAGTTTTCCCTAAACTATTCACTGAAACATACTACAAAGAAACAAAATTAACATGTGCTTCCTACACATTCTCATTATTTAAAGATAAGCTTTAAACAACGAATAGAAGATTACAGATGTCTGAGTTGGCTTTATGATATCTTTCCTCTAAAAATTAAATTGGAAGTTAAAGAGGATTTAAATGAAACCATAATCTCAACCAATAGATATTAATTTGAGAAATACAGTATTTAATAATTAAGATAGAAATAATCTAGGTACAATCATATGGGAAAGGTAGCAGATTATTTTAAAAATGAAGAATCTACACAAAACAATGACCAGACATAATGTTTCCACTTTTTCAAATTATCTGTTTGTCAAATGTTCATTGTCAGATATATATATGTATAATTAAAATCTCATGCAAATACCCCCAATTTATTAATGACCTATATCAGTTTTTCAATTATGGCTATTTATTCATAGAAACTGGATTTCTCACCACATAAAGCCATTATCATAACCAGTATTATGCAATAGGTATTTAGTGTTTATATATCTTTCCTTTGTGCTTTCTTTTACTTTCCCTTAACTTTCACTTCTTCACCAATCGAACATTTGCATCACACTTTGTTTTGTCCTTATTTTCTGTTCTAATAACTCCATTTTAAGCTGTTATTACTTCTGCTACTCTGAAATTCTAACCTTTTCTTCTTATGTCCTGATGTGTTTTTTTACCCCAGCTCATAATCTAATTAGAATCATTCTCAAAATATAGCGTTGGTTGTAACTAAACGGGCACAAGTAAAATAACATCCAATACCTCTATGAGTAACAACTGCAAGCTCTTTAGTTCTTTCTATCTGTTCAGCATTTCTTGGTCTTCTGCTTGTACTTTGTGTATCTGCTTGATGAGGAGAGAGCCCGTCCTTGGACGTGTTGGGGTCCAGACCTGAATTTCTGAGATTCGGAACTTGCACTCGCTGTTCCTCGGCAAGTCTATGGATGGTGACAGCTGTAAGACTGGATACAGTAACATCTGCGGATGTGCTAGCAACAGCAATAGCACCAGTGGCAGTCCTGTTATGCTCCTCTAACTCACCAGTGGAGGTAGTGTGGGTCAATGGAGAAGAACCTGTGGGACACAGTAGCACTAGATGCTAACTTTTTCTTTTAAATTGTGTTTATTTTTTTCTGATAAGTTTAATCAATTATATTCCCTCCTATTCCCTTAAAGATAACCAACATGAGGCAAAAAACACAAAACACGCCACGAAAATGGTAAGGGCACCGGCACCGACGCTTGGTTAGTATCAACTTACACAGAGGCATAGGACACAAAAATAAAACACAGTCACTGCAACACCTTTGGGGGCGGGGCATGGGGAGGGGTGCAAAACGGAAATAGCAAACACTTAAAGTGTTTTTGAATTTGTTTTCTGTTGGCTTATCGAAAGATAAGTTTTAGTAATAAAATACCCTACAGATAGTAAATTTTAATAGAATGAGATACAAACAACGCTGCCCCATCCTCACCCCACCCCCAAAAAAAAGTATGCTTTGAATAGTCTGTGCTGCTGTATCTTCTCATAATTTCTGGAAAAATATCAAAATGATCTACTTTAAAACAAGCAAGTGAAGAAAAGACCATTTAAGGTCAAAGCCAAAACGAAAACTAAATGATGGAGGCGGGGGTGTGACCCGAAAAATCTGTTCTATGGAAACGTCTATATTAACTTCATTTACCAGAAAGCACCCAATGTGCTAAGATACTCAATGTCATGAGGTAACATGCACTTCAAATTCTAGTAGGCTGTTTTGAATTTGAGCAATAATTTAGATTTTTCCCACTTTTCGGTGTATGACATATCTGTGATGCCCAGGAGCCATCCTTGGCTCAGCACTTAGGAGCCACTCCTAGTGATACTCAGAGGAATGTCTGCAGTGCCAGGGTTTGAAGAGGGGTATCTACATGCATGCAGGCACCTTATCCCTAAGATTATGACTGTTTTTCTTCTCTTTTGGTTCCTTGACTTATTTCTGCATTAGGCCCAGCAGTGCTCAATGGATACTTGCTTAGCGGTCACTCCAAGCAGTGCAGGGATAGGATGTGGTGGTGGGGATTCAACCTACGCCTCCCACATGCAAAGCATGCACTCCACCCCTTTGAGCTATTTTTCTGGTCTTTTCAGTATTTTAAAGTAAAAATTGAAATTAGCCAATATTTAACTACTTAAGATTAAACAAATCATTATATTTGTAAATGGCTGAAAATTACAAAATACCACTGAACTTTCAGCTATACAAAACTAGCTTTATAGAACAATTGAGAATGTCAAAATATCAAAAAGGAACACCATGGTAAACATATAGATATATACGCATAGATATTTACATATATGGATTAACAAACATTTTAACCTTATTAAAATTTTAATATAATTCAAAAATTTGTCTAAGAATGTCAAAATAGATTTTTTTGTCTTTCTATGTATTTCTTTAAATGTGCATGTAGTTTTTCACTTGGATGATGGGAATTGAACCCAGGCAATAACACATGCAGAGTATGTGCTTACTCTATCTCTCAACCACACCTCTAGTCCCACATAAGCTTATTAAAAGATATTCTTTTTGCTACTAAAATCCATACAAAATGGGGGGATTAATTATATAATAAATGCATAAAATTGACTAATGCTATGTTTAAAGGATTTTGAAAAACTAAATGCTTATTATTTTTAAATAAACATTTTGATTATGGAGGCAAGTATATCAATTTTGAGGAAAGGTAAGGCACTGATTAAAAAACTTCTATCTTGAAATGTCAATGAATACCTTTATCAAATTTTTCCTTTTCAAATAACTGCATCCCAATTTCTGTCCACAATGTGTAATTAGATATTTTATTCACATGTACACAAGGGTATTTTATTATTTTTAAAGAGGAAAATAGTTATCTTGCTTAATGTGAGTTCAGAATTTTGTGTTTGCCCCCTCTTGTGTAATTTGTAGGCACAGAAGTAGTAGAACTAATAATTCTCGGACAAGAAATTTGAGTTTCTACCTTAAGCTCAAAGAAGGTCAACATAAAGTCTACTCATTCACAAGCAGCAAAAGAAACGTTTTTTTTGACTAACACTTCTGACTGAGTTTAATAACATCTTGTTTGAATTAGAATAAAAAAGTAATAAAGTGTATTCTGAGGAAAAAATGTATAAATAGATACGAAAATTATAAGATTGTTTTATTAAATATCTAAGTTATTTCAGTCTATGGAACTACAAATATACTTTGCTAGAAGTCAGAGGAAAACACAAATGTGTAAGACAAATATAGGTGTTTATAACATTTTTCAAAGAGGTAAACTGAATAGTTATGTAGTCATAGCTATCTGTCACTGAAATAATGATCAATTCCAAGTAATCTTTTGAACATAGGCCAATCATCCTGTGCTAATTCATGTGAATAGGTCTAGAATTCTTCTATATTTAATATTCATAGGTCTAGAGACATAATTAAAAAAACTATTATTTTGAAGACCACAAAAAATAGAGTTCTTAGCCATATATGAGAAATTAGGCTGTTTGGTAGCCTTGGGACTTGAGAGTTGTTCTAACTATCCCATCTTTAAATAACTAGTAGAGCTTTACTTCTGCATGAAGGTTTTGATAATTTTGAATAATTACTAATATAAATAAAAACAGAAGGGTAATGAGGAAATACATATCAAAAAGTCCATTTATTAATAATCATGGATTGACATTTGTGGATTTTTACTTGAAACATGTGAAACTAAGAAATATGCAATGTTGTTGGTTGATTATAATCTATGATGAATCTGATAATTATCTTGCCTATTTATAGTTAGTTTCCTCACAATATAATAAATTTTATCTTAATTGCCATACAAATTAAAACAAGATGTTAAATTATATGGTATATTTTAGTGAAATATATGAAACCTCACATTAAAATATTTTGTATTGAATGTAGAATTCCTGACATTTGGAAAATGGTACATAATAGATACTCAAGAAATGTTTGTCAAAATAAAGAATAAATGAATGACTTTTATAGTAATGGAAAATCAATTAAACAGTAATGAAGTTAAACTTAGTAAATAAAATTATTACAATTTTGTGAAGCAGAGTAATAGTATAATGAATGAAGAATAATTTCAAACAGAGGGCAAACTCATAATATTATATTGAACTTTCAAACACATCACATTGATAAAGTATGACGTTAAAAAGTTTATTTGTGTAAGAGTACCTTGAATAACTTTGTTGTCATTCCCAAAGCATAGAAATTCACATTGCTAGTATAAACTGAATTTACTTAAAATTTCAAAATTAATTATCATAAAAAGTAGTTTTAGATTATTATGGCAGTAAGCAGAAGTGCATATAAATTTAAATATTTTATGTATAAAGATATAAAGAAATTACACTGATTTTCTCTAAAAAGGTATAAAATCACTCGTTGACATACTGTTAAATTGTATAATGAAAAAGCATCTTTTTAAAATGTAGGCTAATTTTGGTAATTGATTTTGGTAGCATGTTAAATTATCAGTGTATGAAACACAGATTTTCTAATTGTCAAAATGCATCATTTTTACATTTTAAAACACTCAATGTTTTTGCACACATAATTGGTTTATGAATTAATTTCCAATTTTGGGAAAATCCCTAGGGATTGTGTGTAAAAATAGTTTCATTTTAAATATGGTACAACTAAACAATTATAAAAGATTTTTTACTTTCTTAAAATTTAAGTGTTCTATACAATTATGTAAACATTATCTTTAATAAAATATTACTAAAGGCATATGTTACAAGGCATACAACTTCAGTTAAGGATGAAACTGCACATTAAAAATCCATTTTTATTTGAAATCAAATCATGTGTACAAGAGGTATCTTATGACATATCACTATATATCCTATCATTAAATACTTTAAAATATATTTTAAAATCCCATAATCACAATTATACATGTCCGAAATATAAGTTTACTATATTTTTACAAAACATTTCCAAATATAACAGAAAATGAAATGATTTACATAAATAAGCATGCTTCTATAAAACATAGCTATATGTCATCTTTGGAATTATGATAATGGAAAATGACATACATCACATATGTAAACTGGCAAATTTATCTAATAACACAACATTAAATTTTGTATGTTGTTTCTTTTTCAACAATATAAATGCAATATACTTAATAATATAAACAAATTTATGAATGTGCCACTGATAAGTATATTATTGGATACTAAGTATCAATTGAATGATAATTTTGATAAAATTTGGGTCAAATTTTTAATGCTATATCATAATATTGTGTAACTTAATAAAGAAAAACTGAATGTGTTTCTATGTAGATCAATGGATAGCCTAAATAAATATATATATATGTACCATTATTTGCTCAATTGTGTTCATAATTTTATATTCAAAGAAGTTTTCAGACATTTATTTTTGGTATGTTAAGTAAATAAATGAATCTTCTGTTATTTTTATTACTTTTAGTGTTTTAAATAAAAAACTCAATTCAAACATGAGTAAAATATTTGTAAGTGAATACTTTTGTGGCAATATGATATGCAATGAGGATAATACAATAAACATTTAACATGAAAGCATGCAAAAGAAAAATATATACAAAAACACATAGAAATAAAATCTAAATACAACTAATGTAGCATTCAGTTTGAACCATCACTTAGGAATTTTACAAAATTTACCATGTATAATTTGTATGCTGTATTTCTTCCTTTGTTTTATATTATTTATGTGAAAATTTTAGGAAAGTATAAGTGAATTACCCTAAAAATGAATTGAATTTGAATTAAGTGCGGTTTGGATGATATAAGTCATTGCTTTGTTACATGTTACATGTTACAGTTTAGGGGAACACTTTATAGTTCAGAAAATAACAAGTACTTTTCACTTTGAACACTTTATGCTGCATTATTTTAACATCAGTAAATTTAGGATTTATTAGCTGTTATGTATATGGGGACTATTCAATTTCAAAAAAGAGGGTCACCTAAAATAGAAATTAGCCTTTGGAGTAAAATAAGTAAGAAATACACACCGTTGTTTACTATTAGAATATTTCCTTCCTGATGATAACTTTTAAGGGAACAAATTATTAAAGAAAATAATTTTCACATTAGTTTTAAAGGACAGATCTAAAATGAAGTTAATTAGTTATTATTTTTAAATTAGAAAGATTTACATATTTTGTAACTATATAAGATTATATAGTCTTAAAATATTCAATTAAATGAATACAATATATCCTTGATTACCAGAAGTACCACAAAAAAAGGAAACATCTGCCAATCAAATTATGATATGACAATGTAAAAATTCTGTCACCTGCATTCAAATTTCTGAGATGATAGATCATGAAAAGACATTGATCTTGGCAGTTAAACTATGATTAGTAATTCAAGTAACAGATTTTCTAGGATCATGCATTAAATTAGGAATGTACTAATTTAAAAATAGGTGTGAAATTCAACTAAAATTTGTCTTCTCAACTGACTGACACATTGGCATGCATTATGTTTCTATTTATGTTACATAGTTCTATGCATTTGAAGGAAAAGAGTATTAAATTTGTAATGGATTGTCATTGTTAATCAAGCACAAGTAATCTTACTGACTTAGTAAGCAAAGTGAGTGAGTAAATATTATAAATTTAAGCTTTGATTAATGATAGGTTTATGGATATAGTGCATTTATTACTGAACCCATAATTACTGAGTAAATATATGACAAAAATACACTTATTCAATTACTGATATCAAGTTTTGTATCTGCAACTTAAAAGGCAGATGTTCTAAATTGTTTGAAATGACATGGAAAATAATATGTTGGTCAACTACAATAAGACTATACACAACATTATATACACTATGTATATCATATATTATAAATGTATAAAATGTGTAAACATTATAATAATCTTAGAAAAGGAGAAAATTGGTGCCTCATTTCTTAATAATAAAAATACAACAAAAATCCTGATAGGGAGAAGTACATTTTCAGCAAGCTTCTTAAATATATTCTCTTTTTAGGCAGCATGTCTTATGTCATTTAACTAATCAAAATAAATTTACAAAATGAATTATCAACATCATTATTACTTCAGATTTTTTGGGTAGCTCAACTATACTCTAACGGAGGGGTATTTATTTTAATATGCTGAGGTAGAAACTCACAATATAAACTACCTACAAAGATTAATATCTTCTAAGTATATATAAACTTAAAAGTATTTTGTATAATTAAGCATGGAGTTCTTACATTAAGCATAATGCTAACAATACAGTTGAAGACATAGATTTGTAAATAAGATTAATGACATCACTGCCATATGACGTAAATCTCATAGAAAGCAATACATAATTGCCCCCAACACACACATATATTTCTAAAATAAACTCCTCCTACTGTTTGAAACTTTTTCCTGCTCAAGTTCTTATATCCTACCTACGGTAGATATTGTCATCCTGGTCCTTCCTGAAGCAATTAAACAAATACATAACTTGACCAACACTTGGTTAACTTCTTTCAACAAACATAATTGTGGAGAGGCTGGAGCGATAGCACAGCGGGTAGGCCGTTTACCTTACACGCAGCCATCCTGGGTTCAATTCCCAGCATCCCATATGGTCCCCCAGCACTGTCAGGAGTAATTCCTGAGTGCAGAGCCAGGAGTAACCCCTGAGTATCTCTGGGTGTGACCCAAAAAGCAAATAATAAAAGTTTTTAAAAAATAATGATAATAATAATAATAGAGTAGTTATCAATTCTTATAAAAGATTTGAAAAACATTGCCAGGAAAGTATCTGTACTTATGCTTTATTTCAAAATATTCTATCAGAAACTTCATTTACTATTCATGCTATTCTGATAATATATAAAAGCAGTGCATCTAAAGTACAGATAATTACTTAGAAGCGAGTATATCCCACTCTCTATCTACCACTGACTAAATATGTAAGAGAAGAATTAAAGTGGCTAAATATACTTTTCAGTTAATTCTCAAATACATAAATATTGTTATATTTAGTATTTGTGCATGAAGTATATTTTTACTATATATCAAGTCATGTCTGTTCAATTGTGTTCACACCATGTAAAAACACATTAAAAAGCAATTGCTATTTGTATATCATAAATGATAACAGAAAACAGGACTGGAAGAGTCAACTAAAAACATATATGTATCACTAACTTATTTCTGTTTTAACCAAATGAGGTGTTTTAACCTATTCTTCCATATCCTACTATCTTTACAATTTACCAAAATATTTTATGATGATAGTACTGTTTTGTTAAAGATGAAGGAAAGAAGGTAAGAGAAAGATTCTGCTAGAATTCGGCTTTATACTAACACTTGAAAGGAGAAATAAGTATATTTTCCCTGACACAGAGTATATTCCTGACTGCTGCATGCACTGACACTCATCACATGCCAGTTAATTCACTTCTTCATTCAATAACTATATTTTTGTTTAGTTGAGCCTTCAAAATATTCCAAGGATTATAATTGGATTATAATTATTCCTATTTTAAGGTATTAAATATAGGGGTCAGAATAATGGTACAGAGGGGAGGAGGCTTTTCTTGCACACACCTGCCAAGAGTCCAATACCCAATACCATATAGTCCTTTGGCCCATCAAGAGTGATCCCTAAGATCAGAGCCCGATGTAAGACCTGAACACATCCCAGTGTGGTCCAAAAACAAAACAATAATTTCAAAATATTAAATGCAAACCAGGAGTACGTTTAGTTTCACTATATCACAATGTCACTGTCATTCCATTGCTCATACATTTGCTCGAGCAGGCACCAGTAACATCTCTATTGTGAGACTTGGTACTGTTTTTGGCATATCGAATACACCACAGGTAGCTTGCCAGGCTCTGCCATGTGGATGAGATATTTTCGGTAGCTTGCCGGGCTCTCCGAGACAGACAGACGAATCGAACCCGGGTTGGCCGTGTGCAAAGCAAATGCCCAACCACCTGTGCTATCACTCCAGCCCATACATTTAGTATTATGTATAATATATATAAAGACATAAGTATGTACTATATATAATCTATATACAAAGTATATATATAAACTTTATGCTATAAACTTAATGGAATTTCTAGATGGGTTCATCTCTTCAGGATAAAGTCAGCACTAGCTCTGTCATCCAGAGAGGAAATCAGATTAGTTCAGTGAATCAACTGAGGACCTGAAACTTCTCTTAAGAAAAAACAATCACTTAAAACTTTTCCGTCTGTTAACTATGAACATGAATTCATAGGTGATCAGTATGAGCAGAAATTTAACAATTTATTTTACATGGAAAAGAAAGGAACAAACGCTTATGCTATGGCCATTATTTTCTTCTTTCTTTCCCTGCTAGGACAAGGGAAAGTTTTTTCCCTCAGTTCTTAATGTTTTTAAATGCCATCTAATCTATCTGATTTTTCAAATGAATGTTGAATTTCTTTCCCTTTCAGACTGCGAATTCTGCAACAATAAACCAGTGCAAGGACCCCAGTAATACTAAATTAGAGATTTCACTGGCTCCTATAGGTGGGCTCTGCATCCTTTTGTCAGCAGGAAGAAAAGACAATGACACACCTTTACTCCTGCACCCCCTTAAAGATTAATGAGAGTGAAATCCCCAGGACTGTAATGTTGCAGGCAAATAAACTGAAGTCCCTAATAATGATATTTTGAGTAATAATATATAAGAAGAAATTGCCCAGCCCATATGTAGCCCAAAGGCATAAAGAAGACATAGTCCCCTTGAGATGCAATTGCTGAGCTCTTTGGAGATGGAGATTGAGGTGTGACCTGGAAAAGGATGGTCTCTCTCAAAAAAGGAGAAGTTAGAGAAGAGTCAGAGGGAGGCAAAGAAGTCTTATAGTGTGTAAGCACTTGGCCCTGCATGCAACCCACCTGGATTAATTCTGGCATTCCATATTGTTCCCTAAATCCACCAGGAGTGACTGCTGAGCAAAGAGCCAGGAATAAACCCTAGGCACTGCTGGGTGTGGCCCCCAAACCAAACCAAATAATTATAAAATAAAATAAAAGTTATGATAAGAGTATGAGAGAACTATCAAGAGTGCAGGTCTTTCTATGTGAAAATATCTAGATGAACTTTTATGTATACAGAGAACACTCTGGAGAAATTGTATATAACTTTCCAGAAGAGGTTCTCAGATCTTTTTTTCACTCTGGAGAAGCCAATGTTCTCTCAGGAATGATAGACTTTCTCTCCACATCGCATGTTTCTAACTTTCAATAAATCTACTTTGCTGAACTAAAAAATTCCATTAGTTGTAATTCTTCCTTATATTAAAATATTAAATGTAGCATGCCTAGGTTCATCATCATCATCATCATCATCATCATCATCATCATCATCCTGTTGATCATAGATTTTTCACAAGTGGTTTCAGTAACATCTGCATTCATCCTAGCCCTGAGATTTTAGAAGCTTCTCTTTACTTGTCCTTCCCAAAGGTGCCACATTGGACGCATTGGAGGCTCTTTCATGGTCAGGGGAATGAGACCTATCATTGTTACTGGTTTTGGCATATGAATAAAACACAGGGAGCTTTCCAGGCTATCCCATGTGGGCCAGAAGTTCAGTACTAAATATTTAATATGACTTTAAGTAGATTAACTCATTTTCTGTATCTATTTATTATCATTTTTTCCCTCCTGTATACACAGGTGCCATTAAAAAGATACTCTTTTTAGAATTAGGGATATCTCTCTCAAGATTAATTGATAGAACATGCATACTACATTAGCTATAAAACTATTTCATTTAAGTTATATGTAAAGATTCTCATCAAAGTGATTATTTGAGCAATTGATAATTACATGAGAAATCACAAACATGAAATAAAATCACTGTTTTTGATTACTATGTTGATCGTAGATTGGTATCTTGTTCCAAGTTAGCATTTTATAATTGGAAGAATGGTTTCAATCATTTGTGAGTGGGTTAAGAGCAGTGAATGAGTAGGGAAGTGTTAACATTCTGAAGAAATGACTACTATGGTTATTGATTATAGAAAGATTTTTGTACAGCCATATAAATATGTTCAAGTAACCTGAGAGAGCCTCAGACCAAACAAGTCTTATTTTCCTGCTCATCTATTCTTCACAAGTTTTAAATACTATGGAAACTAATTAGTTTCAGATATAGTTTACTTGAAAGTTAATACCATGTTGACTTAGATAAATGACATGTCGGAGAGGCAAAAATCCTAGACTTTATCATTAAGGGTTACAATTATATGAATAAGCAAATATGGAGTACAGTATATATTGGGGAGCTATGTATAATTATATGCTTGGGTATTTATACCTTTGTATGACTGCATGTGATTTTTCTGCCAAGTTGCTTCCTATAGATTATACATATGGTTTTAACACTTTCTTTTTTTAATTAAATTTATTTTTTAATTAGTGAATCACTGTAGGGTACAGTTACAGATTTACACATTTTTGTGCTTGTGTTTCCCTCATACAATGTTCAAGCACCCATCCCTCTACTAGGGTCCATTCTGCACCACCAGTGAACCCAGTATCCCTCCCACCCCCCAATCCCATCCCCCCCACCCTACCCTGCCTCTGTGCCAGAGCATTCCCTTTTGTTCTCTCTCTCCTTTTGGGTGTTGTGGTTTGCAATAGGGGTACTGATTGGCTATCATGTTCAATTTATAGTCTACTTTCAGCAGGAATCTCCCTTCCCAAGCGGGTCTCTAATCACATTTTACTTGGTGTTCCCTTCTCTATCTGAACTGCCTTTTCTGGTTTTAAAGTTTTCTTATACCATAAATAAAACCAAAGTGTAAAGTAAATATGCTAACAATGATGTAAATTTATGTTTGACTTAATTTATGTTCCAGTTTTGAACATATATATGAAAATATAGCTAAAATTTAGGAGAATATATTAAATTTAGGAATATATGTTGCATATGCTAATACTGTCACTGTTATCCTGTTGTTCATCAATTTGCTCAAGGGGCACCAGCAACATCTCCATTCATCCCAGCCCTGAGATTTTAGCAGCCTCTCCTTACTCGTCTTTCCCAATGATTGGAGGCTCTTTCTGGGTCAAGGGAATGAGACCTGTTATTGTTATTGTATTTGGCATATCAACTACGCCATGGGGAGCTTGCCAGGCTTTTCTGTGTGGGATGCTAATACTACATACAATAACATATAATGAATGACATCGTGCATATGTATACTTGCAACAAAAATTTGTATACATGTAATAAAAAATGAGTAGATATGATCAAAGAATCTCAAGAATAATGTATTTTATTAAAGTGACTTACTGCTGATTTTCTTCAATTCTAGTAAGTCTATACTTGAAAATCTCATGTTCTGGGTGATGCAAATCAGAGAATTAAATTTCCTTCTTGCAAACTTTCCATGAAAATAATACACATCATTTACATTTAAAATAAAAATAACAAAAAAAGCAATTAAAGTAAGAATTATGGGGGGGGGCTGGAGCAATAGCACAGTGGGTAGGGCATTTGCCTTGCACGCTGCTGACCCGGGTTCGATTCCCAGCATCCCATATGGTGTTCGAGCACCGCCAGGAGTGATTCCTGAGTGCAGAGCCAGGAGTAACCCCTGTGCATCGCCAGGTGTGACCCAAAAAGAAAAAAATAAAATAAAATAAAGTAAGAATGATGGGGCTGGAGTGATAGCACAGCGGGTAGAGCGTTTGCCTTGCACGCAGCCAACCCGGGTTCGATTCCCAGCATCCCATATGGTCCCCTGAGCACTGCCAGGGGTAATTCCTGAGTGCAGATCCAGGAATAACCCCTGTGCATCACTGGGTGTGACCCAAAAAGCAAAAACAATAAAATAAAATAATAAAAATTAAAAAATAAATAAAATAAGAATGATGTAGTGAAAAGGCCTTGTTCGTTGCACACTTAAATACTAATTTCTGCTTTTCAGTATTAAAAATAGTAAATATGCCAGTGATTTATTCCCTAATAAAATATATCTCCTATATTTGAAGAAAAATGTGAGAATGATAAAATATTATATACAATATGCACACATAATATTCACCTGCTCATACACACAGGCACACCACACACACACACACACACACACACACAATGCCAACTTTTTTAAATGATTCATCAATCTATATAAGCATGAACTGAGATACTCCCACTAAGACTTAGCTGGGTAGAGTCTAAGCAACCAAGTTAGAATTATGTCTAAATGCAAGAGCAGAAAAACGTCTGAATAATGCTACCTACCTTCAACTCCCCAGTGAGTCTTCTGAATTCATGGTTTTCAGTTATTTTATCAGTAGTTATTTTTCAGTAGTTTTATCAGATGGCAAAAATATAAAATATAAGATAGAAAATGCAGTACTTTTTATAGTTTTTGAGTTGTTGCACTTACAATTTTCTTACAAAACTTAAAAATACTTTAAAGACTATGTAACAAAATACACATCTGCATATCCTGAGGTTTAGAAAATATTTTTGATTGCTCTATATGATTAAGAGTATAAATATTTTAATTGGTGTGATTTTCTGATTAGTAAAAATAAATTAAATATTTTAAGTAGTTTTAAAACTACATATTGAAAGTAAAACTTTGGTAATTTATTTAGTCCTAAAAATCAGAACACCTGGAATTATATCAATGATTTTGACATACTGCAATTACAACTGTAATATGAAGATATAATACACATTCTGAAGATTAATAATGAATGAACGGTTTGAGTCTCTTTGTGTTCCTGGAGTGAGCATATACCATTGGGCTACACTAGCACGTGACAGGAATTAATGGAGACATTACTGGCACCCGCTCAAGCAAATCAAAGATCAACAGGATGACAAGTGATACAAGTGATACAGTGAAGATTAATTTAACCTTTCGAAGGTTGGTTAGCATGTTTTACTATCTGTGATATGGTGTCATTGTTGTTATCCAAATCTGTGAAAAAAATATTAGGACTCTACAAATATATTTGGTATTCTGGTATATTTTATTTAAAATAATATCAGAACGACTTAACCTAACATGTTATATGTTGCTGAGCACTTTTTATGTTCTTGACAAACTCCTAAGCATTTTCATCCTTAAAAGTACTTATGGGCTGTGAAATAAAATTCACAACAATTAAAAATATATGCTTATTCATTCTGTTGGCAAGAGAAATGCTAAGATTTGAAATGAAATTATGTAATTTACAACCCTAACTTCTATGAAATACATATCCCTCTAATTAACCTACCCGTTATTCATATAGTAATTTGGACCACAACCGGTTGTTCTCAAGGCTTAATCCTTACTCATTGTTTACTCCTAGCAATGCTCCAAGATCAGGTCAAGTGCAGTGGCTACAAAGCAAGTGCTTTATGATAGACTGTATTATCTCTTTGGCCTTGCCATTATAAAATATCATATATAAAAACTTGTGTCTAAATTACAAGCTCAGTTCTGTACTGTTTTTTTAATATGTATACTCTTTCATATTTTTCCCTAAAATATTTCGTCCTTAAAATATTTCAGATTCTTCTTCCACTTCCTTACCTCTGGGAAGAATATTGTTTTGCTGGACTAAAAGGAAATGTTCTTTCAAGTTTCATCTTTGATCTTCAAGACCTAACTTTGCTTTCCTGTCAGTCTAGGACCCCTTTAAGATATTTTGTCAAGAGAAAGGAGAGGTACAATAAATATAACAGAAGTGGGACGATGTGCACCGACCTCTGATGCACTGAAGCAAAGTGGAAGAGCTCAGAAATGTGGATTCTCCATATCAGTTACAATTTATATTCAAAAACTTGCCATTGGGAAGCAAAGACTCATTTGCTCTCACAGGAGATGTAGGATTGCACAGTACTGACTGAGTTTCTACCTTCCCATTGTCCACATGCTAAAAAGTGCCCCTGGATACTTATGCTATTTGTTTTATTCTCACTTCTCAATGTTCTAAACTGAAGTTTCCTTCCTCCTGGTAGAAAGGGTTGGTTCACTTGTGTTTACTTGAATTTAAGAAAATAAAGCAATTTTTCTACTTCACACGTTTCATGGATTAAATTTCATACTTGTTTCATTTGCAAATAGCAGCCAAAATGCATGCCATGTCTCAATAATCTATCTTTTGTCTCATGTTTATTTTTTAACAATTTAATTTGAACTTATCTTTAATGTTTGCGTTCTTATTATTTACTTCTTTAATTGCTTTAGTTTTTTCTCATTAAATGGCTTTGGGTAATGTAATCTCATTTAATATTAAAAATTATTTACTGCTCAATAGATATAAAAATAGAATTATCATTCTTTAGAGTAATTAATCGTAAATCACAAAAATTACATTTGTAGGGGTATATATAGACAGACCTTGAAAACACCTATAACCTTACCAGATTTTAGAAAATTTTCTAGAAGGAAACTTTACTCTTTTTCATCTCTAAAAAAATGTAACTGTTTATGATTAAATCGATGCTTTTATAAGAATAATTTTGCCCCAGAGAAATAATATCCAATCAATCCTCCCAACTTATTACTTACTGAGCCTAAGTCCTAACAAGCATGGTCACTACATTTACTAACATAATATTATTATTCATTTTTTTTAGACTTTTGCATCACACCCAGCAATGCTCAGGGGCCACTCCTGGATCTGCACTCAGGTATTACTCCTGAAGACTTTTAGGGTCCATATGGGATGCTGGGGATTTGACTTGGTTTGGCTTATGCAAAGCAAAAGTCCTACACATTGAACAATCTCCCCAGACCATATTATTATTTTTCTTATGACTATTATTACATATAGCATTGTATATAGCATATAATTATATATACAGTATATTTAAGAGAGAAACAAA
This sequence comes from Sorex araneus, assembly GCF_027595985.1. Taxonomy (NCBI): domain Eukaryota; kingdom Metazoa; phylum Chordata; class Mammalia; order Eulipotyphla; family Soricidae; genus Sorex; species Sorex araneus. Next base: position 114,727,780 of record NC_073303.1, on the reverse strand, counting down.
GAATAGACAGATTTATATAACAGCAATATAAAATACAAATGACATATGAGTTAAAGCCTTAATGAAATGAAAGAGTGTAACATAACAATAATATTCCCAATAATTCTGGAATTTTTATGCGGATGTCAGTTATCAATCGGGCATTTCTCTACACCCATATTCCAAAGTTACTTAAACTCTACATGTCTTGAAGATATATATAACTTTATGTAAGTTACTATACACACACACACATATATATGTAGTTATATATAGAATCTACTTTAGGTAGTAATAGTGTTTAAATTTAAGTACAAAATTTTAAACCTTAGGAATAAAATTTTAATATTTTCATTTCACCTTTCAGGAATAAGCTTAATTACTAACAATAGCATTACTCTTTTTTTAATCAACAATTACAGATATAATCAATTCCTACTCCGTGCTAGCCACTATTACATGTATGATATAGTAAAGAAGAATAGAAAAAACAATAAAATATTATAGTAACATGTTGGTGAATTAGATTAAATGTGGTCACAGGTTTTTGCACTTATTTTATCTAAGTGGAATATATTTCCCAACTCTCTTATACTTGGGCTATTTTTATTATTTTCTCTTATTAGCAGAGAGTCTCTTGCCCCCGTGTCTGGCTATCTTTCCCAGGACCCCTCGGAACAGGTGGACTTCAGTTTCTCTCCCCACCCCCAAGTTCTCACGGCCAAAGACTCGGGGCTGAGACCACCAAGCCTGCTCGTATGGGGACTGGGTCTCTTCCCCCAGATTCCCCATCTTCCAGTAGCTAGGCAGTCACACCCGGGGACTTCTCCAGGCCCCGTGTAATCCTACCAACAGCCAACATCCAGAGACTATAAAACCAAGCTCCCAGAAGCGAGCAACCACTTTGTGACCGTGTGACCTCTTGTAGCCTAGTTCTCCCTCTGGGAGAACCTGGCATGCTACTGAGAGTTTCCTGCCCATATTAGAGAGCCTTGCAAACTCCCTAAGACATATTCATATGCCAAAATCAGTAATAATGAGAGCCTCATTCCCCTGACCCTGAAAGAGCTTCCAATGAGGCACATTGCAAAGGATGAGTTAAGAGAGGCTTCTAAAATCTCAGGGCTAGGACAAATGGAGATGTTACTGAGACCACTTGAGAAATCCCACTATCAGTGGGATGATGATGATGATGATGATGATTATGATTATCAGCAGTGTATAACATGCATGAAGTCTTATCACACATGAGTCTTTTCTTGAGCCTCAGTGTCACAGAGATATTAGAGCTTTTGCTTTCATTCTCTTAGCCAATTTCTTAAGACCACCAGGTAAGGAAAAATGACAAGCCTATAATACTACATTATTTTAAAAATATATATGAGATATAAATAAAGATATAAAGTACAGGAAACCTAGAATATATCCTTTGTATGGTATAATGAGTCAGGCTATATTAGACCATGCAGAGAAGTTAATACTACAAAATAGAGTATTCACTTATGTGAATCCAAATATATATTGAGAACAAAAGAAAAAAGAATGAGAAACAATAAAACTTTGCCATTGAAGCCTCTAAGCCTTGGAACAATGTTCTCTGGCCAGAGTTAACTGACATAGCATGTAAAATATGGAACCTTACAGGAAAATCTTATAAAATCACTAACCTTGCCTTTGAATTCTCTAAAGAAAAAAGAAGCACAGACATGCTGGAGAAAAAGTTTTAGATTTAAACCAAAAGTGACGAATAGATATTTCCAAACTGAAGAAAAAGGAAATATGTTTTGGGCTTCGGGTGTTTGATATATAAAAGCCACGAGGTAAGACAAGCTTTGTTATGTTCTTGATATTAAAGGTAGTGTGTATGATGAATACATTAAGAGCAAGAAGAATAAAAATTTAAGCTTCCAATATGGGTTAGAAGAATATGGTGAAAATATGGTACAGTTTATATGGCACAGGTGTTAGAAAATATTTGAACATTTTCAGTAAGCCAACAAGCAAATCCTCAAACCTATGCGCTCTAATTACACCACATTCATCTAATCCTTCTTCAGCAGTTTCTGCACCTCAAGAGAAACAGTGACCAAAATACAAAGACAGTCTACAGAATGGGAAAGGATACTCCCCCAATACCCCTCCAAGAAAGGGTTAATATCAAGGATATACAAGCACTGGTTGAACTTTACAAGAAAAAAAAAAATCCAACCCCATCAGAAAATGGGGTAATGAAGTGAACAAAAACTTTCTCAAAAAAGGAAATCAAAATGTCCAAAAGGCACATGAAAAAATATTCTTCATCAGTAATCATCAGGAAGATGCAGATCAAAAAACAATGAGATATCATCTCACACCACAGAGACTGGCCCACATCCCCCCCAAAAAAAGTAATCAGTGTTGACTTTTGTCAACCGTGGACTTCTCCAGGCCCTGTGTAATCCTACCAACAGCCAACATCCAGAGACTATAAAACCAAGCTCCCAGAAGCGAGCAACCACTTTGTGACCTACACTATTGGTCGGAATGTTGACTGGTCCAGCCTTTTGGGAAAACAATCTGAACGTTTCTCAAAAAACTAGAAATTGAGCTCCCATTTGGCCCAGCAATACCACTTCTGCCAAGTCAGAAAGAGTGGGACAGACACAGAATGACTGTGAATATAATGTAACATAATAGAGGACTAACACCTCAGGATAGTAGAGATAAGGGCCAGGAGGATCACACCACATCTTTGAAGCCAATTTTATGTGCTGGGGAAAGATGCAGGTGGGAGGGTGAAGAGACCACTAATTAAATGATGGTTGGAGGGATTACTCGTGATGGTAGATGCATGGTTAATGTAGACTATGGACCAAACATGATAGCTCCTTAGTGCCTATATTGCAAACCTTACATCCAAAAGGAGAGAGAGAAAGAGGGTATGTGTCTGTTACAGAGGGAGGTTCGGGGGTGTGGGGTAGTGTGCGGGACACTGGGAATATTGGTGGTAGAGAAAGGGCACTGATGGAGGGATGGGTACTTGAACATTGTTTGATTGAAATGCAATTACGGAAATTGATAAGTCTGTAACTGTATCTTATGGTGATTCATTAAAATTTAAAAAATAGCACTCGGGTCAGCCGCATGCAAGGTGCCCTACTTGCTGTGCTATCGCTTTGCCCCTTAAAAAATTTAATAATACTATTATGATCAGATAAATTCTCATTCTACTGATGGGATGATGAAGAACATGTATGTCACGAAACTAAAATTTTTGTAATATTTGAATATAGTTAATTGGGGCCATGACTAAAGCAAACCTGAAAATTAGGATATATTTGACAACTTCTACTGCATTATAAGGCTGTATTCATTTTACCTGGTGGACTTTTCTGTTTTATGATACCAAATTCTTTCTCATCATCATCACCATCATCATCATCATCACCATCATCATCATCATCATCATCATCATCATCATCATCGTCATTACTATTTTATTACCATTAATTTTCCAAAATGGCTGGTAGAATTACTTATGTTGAACTGAAATTGCAGGATATTGTTAAATATATATTTCACCAAAAGGTAATGAAACTCTTTCATTTGAAGAATTAAACTAGGTTCATTAAAATTTCAGTCAGCATGAGGGAAATTTCTAGACTTATCCGATTCCTTGTTAATTCATGTGGTCACCTGCAGAGCTGATCTGCAAAAACAGTCTACTCCACAGTATCATTTTACGTGGTTAAATTTCAAAATATGGTTTCTGAAATTTCATTTTCTTTTCAAAAAATGATTCTTGCTATTAAAAAGTCACCAAAAACTCCGCAGTGCTGGTTTTCATGCAAGTAGAATGCTTTTACAGGAAGGCAAATAACCTCTAAAAAGTACTTAAGGTGAAATTTCATATGGTGCACCTTGAGACTAAAATTGAAGAGAAAAACTAATATGTCAGCCTGGCAATGACATAAATTGAGGTCTATATTGTAGAAATTGAAGGTGAGATACTGAAATTATTATTCTTTGACCCTGAGACTGTATAATTTCTATGTAGTGATTTATCTTGAGTTGGTATAGTGTTATAGAGTACTCAGAAATTATTGATAACTACTACATATACACACATGTTTGCTTTTACCAATGATGTAAGTACTTTTTTTTTTTTTAACATTTGGGTAAGAGGTCTTATGGGACCAAACTCCAGAGTGGTCAAGGGTTATTGTGGCTCTATTCTCAGGAGTTCCCTGAAAACCATATGAAGCATAGGGGCTTAAACCAGAGTCCACTGATACCAATTCAAACGTGTAACTTCCTATAGCATCTCTCCAGCCCGCCTTTCAACATTTTCTAATTGAAGCAAAAATGCATGGTAGTATTATATAGCTGTAAAAATCAAGCAGTGAGTTTGCTATATAATTTTTTTCACCACTAAAAGTCTAATTTTGCAAGCTTATTGATAAGTTGTGTATATCTTATGAGAAAGAAACTAAAAGCAGGAATAAAACACGGGTGATATGTCTTCTTTGTCTCACTTATAACATGGAAAGTTTCTGCTGAATTAGTGACTCCTGTAAACAATTTTTTGTTCTTTTTTCTTTTGCTTTTTGGGTCACACTCCTAGATGTTCAGGGGTTAGTCCTGGTTCTACACTCAGGAATTACTTCTGGCTGGGCTCAGGAGTCCATATGGGATGCCTGGATCCAAACCGGGCTGGCCGCGTGCAAGGGGAACATCCTATCCTCTGTACTGTCACTCTGGCCTCAGTCACCCCTGTGTTTCTTCATAAATTTCCACTTTCATTATATTTTTTTTCTTGAAATCTTGTACCTTACATATAAACTGAATCACTGTTACTTGTAATAAATGTTTATCTATCAAAAAAGTGACAACAGCTAATTGGTAATTCTGATAATCATGAGGTAACCAATATATTATTGGGCTAATTGAATTTTAGTGCTATTCATTGAACACTGACATTTTGTTAACATGTGAGCAAATGTGATAGGTGTATCTTATTTATTCATTATTGTATCTTAATTAAACTTTTCTTGAAATGTTTAACTGAAAACAATGGGTCACTTGCTCCCTACAGGTAATCTCCTAAAAGAATCACAGGGCCATCACACTTGTTCTTAATGTCAGATCTACAAATCTACAAGAAATAATTTAATTTGAAAATCACATTTATTTTGCTTATTATTTGTAGGTTGATTTGGGCTTCACTTTGGTCATAGTCAGGACATACTGTTGAAGCTGTGCTAAAATATCACTATTGATGTGCTTGTGGATTCATACATGGCACTGGAATCAATCCCAGATCCACTGGATGGAATGTAAGAAGTTTACTTGTGATATCTCTCCTGCACCCAACACATTTATTTTAATATGATATATTCTTTGCAGGTTTCTGCTAACTCTCACTTAATATTTCCTCACTATCTTTCCCCTTTTCAGTCTTTTATTCTCCATACTGAATTGCAAATTTACTATTTCAGGCATTTCACTATCTGCAAAGAGGAGGAACTGAAGTATTCAGATGCCAAGATAAGCATGATTGTTGCAAGTTAGTACTAAAAAGGCACATATGCAGGAGGCAGGCAGTCATGGTGAATGCCAGGTAGTTCTGGCTTGCTTACTGTATACTGGTTTATTTATTATTCAAAATAGAGCTTTTCATGTAGATTATTAAGGGATTTTTCAAATTGTTATAGAAAGACTTCAGGGTGTGGCTTTCTACCCAGCGAGAATGGTAAATGGAAAAAACACAAAACAGAAAATAGGGTTTGCCCAAGAAAGCAGTGAGTGAATAAGCATAGAATTAGGTACTTAATGTCATTTTAACAAGTTGAGTTCCATTTTTAATGCATTCTCATAGAAATCAATCTGCACTTAGAACAAATCACTTTGTTGCTAACTGATAGTGTGTCTGTGTGAATGTATGCAGGGCTGTGCATGTCTGTGTACCTGTGTGTATAACTATAGGTGTAAGCCTTTGATTATCTGGAAGTCTGCTGCTATGACAAGAAATCTATGACATACTGGCATTTGGATAGAATGAGATGGATTTCCTGGAACTTTTTCCCACTAGAGTGTTCCAAAGATTAAAAAAAAAAGAAGAAGAAGAAGTTAGAAAATAGCTATTACAGAGCTTTTGGACCAGAATGCACATTTGCAAAGGCTGAAAAGGTAAATACATCAGGCCAGAGACTCCATATTAAGAGCCAAGAGCAGAATCCATGCAGAATGAGGAACTGCCTGGGATGATATGGAAAGTATAATGAGTACTGAGGTTTAAAAAATATCCAAATGGCTAATTGAAACCAATGTTCCAAATAAATAACAGACGAAGTGATGGGAATGCTAAAAGCTCTGGAGCATAGTCCTTGAAAGAAACAGATGCTGTGAGCAGCAGGGAGATGCCAGCGTGACTGGCACAAATGTGACTGTGAATAATGCTCTTCTGTGACCCTTCGAGGCTGCCATACAAGCTAGGGGAGTACATCCGTGATATTCGGACAAATTTTATCTCTGAATTGTTTAGGGGCAAGAAGAAGAATGCTAAGACTAGAGCGAGGTGTAACAAGAAAATGAGATTGTGGCATTCTACAGAATGTTGTGAGATATTCTTGAATTACAGAAACCATAACTCATGTTGTTGGTATGTATTTATCCTTTGACTATGGTGTTTTAAAAAGCACCATGTATTTCTTCATGAATCCATTAACAGATGCTTATTAAGTGCCTACTATTTGCTAACTACTCCAAATAATAATAAAAAAACTTTAAGTGTTGTTGTTTGGGGGTCACATGTGACAGTGTGCTCAGTGCTTACTCCTGGCTCTTTAATCAAAATCACGCCTAGCCACCTTATGTGCTGCAAGAGACTGAAGCCAAGTCAGCTACATGCAAAGTAAGTAACCTACCCTCTGTACTGTCGCTTTGCTCCCGCCACCCCCCCACACACACACAATTAACATGCTTATCTTCTTTAAAAGGGATTTTTAAGAGGGTAGGAAACTAATAAACTGACAAAAAGAAAAACTATTCAATCTGAAGTTTTGAAGGGTTGCATAAGAGAATGTCGTGTATGTTGTTCAATGAAGAAGACATTTATTCATACTCTCACCTGAAAGACAAGGAGTCCGCTATATGAAGCCTGGCTGGAATGAGCCACAGAAGTGCTTTGGAAACAAAGGCAGGCAGAAACATAGCACCAAGCAGCCAGGGGGAGAGAGGCGAAGGTTGAAGAGGAAGAGTCAAAGAAACATCTACATTAATGAAGCTTGAAAGTGTTCTCGGGAGTCTCATGGGATTTGGGTCATGGCCCTGATTCTAGGGAGAAAATAGTTTATGGGCCAGGAAATGGCACAAAGGGGTAAAGCATGCAAGCCTGACATGGGGGAGACTTGGGTTTGAGTCCCTAGTCACATGGTATTCATGCACAGCTCAGAGTGATCCCCAAAGGAAGAATCTGGAATAGCCTTGGGATACCTTGTCTGCTAAACCCATACCTCTCCAAAAGTAAGATTGCAGAGAAGCCAGAGTCAGTGAGTGATAGATAAGAGAAAAACAGCGCCGTTCTAAATGACACGGCTAATAATTCTGGATGACTGGATCAATGGGCATAGCGATCACCATGAAATTCTTCAAACTGGTAGTGATTTCAATTATAGTTATACTATGTTTTCAAAATTCCAAATATCAAGTTTGGTTCTTGTGATGGAGTTGGTCAAATGTAGCAAAGACATTTTGTTTTCACTTTGCAGGGGAGGGGTGTTCCCAGTAGCACTCAGGCACCTGAGGACCACTGGCTCTACTCAGCCTACTCAACCCACCCCCCTGGGTGGGTCTATCAGTTCGGTTCTTGGTCCAAAGAAGGCAGCACTTCTTAGGTTCAGTAATACTGGGGTCACCGGGGACACTTTGGGGTGTCCTGAGGCTTCCAAGACCAGATGTATGGGTATACTAGCGTTACAGTGCTTACAAGGAAGGTTTTGCACATGTAGTGCATATACCCCAGTCCATGACATTTTTCTAATGTAGTTTGCCTATGCAGTATTTCTTATATTTTTATGATATTTACAATGCAATAAGCATAAATCTTGAAATTAGTAGCAGAAATATAACTTATTTAAAAATAGCTAAATACAAAAGGCTACAGAAAGCTGGAACTGACTTCAAACATTTCCTATGAAGACAAGAACTATAATAAAGAAGAACACCATGAAGTTTTGTAACGATAAAATATATCTTGATAATGATAAAATTTTGTATAGGACTCTAGCTTCATTAGCCATTTCAAGTTCCTGGTAAAATAGCAAGAGACTGTGACATATGCCTAAAATGGCAAATATTGTGTCCGATACTTTCAGATATACCAGTATGACTCCCGATTATATATATATATGCATATATATATAATCTCTGTGGGTATGTATACACCTATATATGTATATATAATAAACCATTATTTTCACATTTTCATTGATAACACTAACATTCTCAGGAAAATGGGGCCAGAGTGATAGTATAGCAGGTAAGGTACTTCCCTTGCATATGGTCAACCCAGGCTCGAACCCAGGTACCCCGCATAGTCTCCAGTCCTGCCAGTAGTAATCCCTGACTGGAGAGCCAGGTGTAAGACCTAAGCACTACCAGATATAACCCAAAACAAAATGAACATTTTCAGGGAGCAGTACTTCATACATCTGGCCCAAAGTCAAATAAGTTTTCTTTTTTCTACTACAAACAACAACAAAAAAAACACTACCTTACATCTCAATATTCATTTTTCTTCAAAACCACTCAGGATAACTATGGAATCAATATACTTATGGAGCTAAGCCATATCTAACTATAAATTAGGCAACATATTCCACAACTCAGATGCTCTGTTCATTCATCCCCAATCAGAGAAAATGAGTACCTTGAATTAAAAATAATGGACGCAGGTAGCAGGGATATTTCCCAAAGTAGCAGAGAGCACACCCAGCTGAGACATTCCAGATAATTGGCCAAATATCTTTTATTCTTACATTTTAAAATTATATTAATGAGGATCATAGAGGTAGCACAGGGCTTGAGATATGTCAATTGCTTGTGGCCAGCTGTGGCCATCTCCCTGGTTTCACAACTGGTTTCCTAAGCATTTGCCAGATATAACCCCCACCACAAAAGAGGGAGTACGCCTTGAATACTGCCAGGTATCCCCCAGAAAAATATAATAAATAATCTCTGAGTTTGGAAATGTATAAAATATAACTATTATTAAAGGAAAATCTCTAGCTTCATAATTTCCAAAGAACTACTCTCAGGCTGAAGAGGATTATCAAAGTTAATAAGTATATACTCCACTGGAGTTATAAATATCTGTGTATAAAACATATGCAATCAAGAGAAGAATGGGAAATGTATTTGGATTATATCTGAATTTCTTTTTTAGGAGGAGGGGTTTATGCCATGCCAGGCGATACTCAGAAGGTTACTCCTGGCTCTGTTCAGGAATTACTCCTAGTGTTGCTGAGAAGACCATGTGGGTTTTTGGGAATCAAAGCTTGGTTGGTCGCAAGCAAGGCCCTACCCAGTGTCCTATCTCTCCAGCCTGTTGAATTTCTAGGGAAGGAAAACTATGGGGGACTGATAATAGCTCAAAGGTCTCAGGCAAATTCTTTGCCTACTGGAAATCTAATTTGAACCATCAGCACCACAAAGTCCAGCAGCGTGCCTAGAATTAATCTCCCCTACCACTCAGCATCAGGTGACATGTAGGTCCCCAGCTCTGCTAGGTGGGTAGCTCAACACCCCCACTTCCATGGAACAAAGGAAAATTGTAGCTAAGACTGCATTTGAGAAGGACGCACGTTGGTGAGTGGGACAATTGAGATTCAAAAAAAGTGTATGCAAAGACAAAGAGGTATAGAAAAACAGAAAATGATTGACAGTTCAGTTTTAGCAAACCTAATTTAAGGTAAATTGTATTAGAGGAATCTTTGAAGGATGGTGTGAAAGATGGTATGCTGTGTGAACTTCTTTTTTACTCCTTGGATGCCCAATAACTTAGTTTCTAATACGTGAGGGTTTTTTCTCTTTAAATAATTTTAACTGGTTCTATCTTCCAGCTTTTATCTCTGATATCTAATTTTAAGTCTCAGTAGGAGGTGTGATGTATATTTAATTAAATTTTACATTAGAAAAATTTAAGTAACTGAGTAGTTTAAGTATTTAAGTTCTAAATAATTAAGGTGCATTGAATAAATAATGAACATAACCAATATAACAGTGAGTTAGAGATTTAATTCATATAGCATTTTATGAAATCATAAGGGTAGAGGCATAAAGTCAAATGAAAGAGAAAATCACTGCTATAATTTTCACATCCTTAAATTTCCAAGACTTAAACTATATTCAGGTGGTTTGACCTATAAATTAATTTTAATTATTCCATGGATTTTATTACATCTGGCTAAATTTTGGTTGTCTGAACATTCTGAGAACGACATATCCTAGAACACTATTTTGTCTCTTTGAGAAAAATATAAGTTATCTTCCCTCTTATGAGGTTTAGTATTGAATTTAATGAAGTATAGTAGGAAGAAGGGGACTCTGAATATTCGCAGTAATAGTATAGTTCTGAGAGATCTCTATATAGGCACAGGCAGAGTAATACCAAACCTCACCTCTAATTTAGTGGCAAACGTACACCTAAATTATATAAATTAACAGTATCCTCACAGAAATTAATGAATTCAGTAGTTCTGTGATAGAATATCACATATTTTTATAGAATACTTGAGGAAGAAAGCCTTTTCAAGCAAATAGGTTTAAACCATCCACTAGTTTTACATGTGTTTGAATAACAAGTAAGGGATTTGTATTACATAACCAATATTTTTTCAGCAAGCTGAAAAAAACTAATGTGCTCTGCTATAGAGATAAACTCTAATTCAAAAACATGTAAATGAATCTACTGAACTATGAGTCGGTGGAGAATTAGTTCTGGTCCTGAACAAAACCAAAGTCAGGCATCTATGTCACAGACTCTTACTCTGAGGCACACCCAACTCTGCTCAGGGCTTACTTCTGGCTGGGTGATCATGAGTCACTCCTGGTGGGGCTTGGGGATTATATGGGATGCCAGAGACCAAATCTAGGTTGGCCTTATGCAAGGCAACTGCCGTTCCTTCCATACTCTGTCTCTGCCCTTTAACAATCAATTTTTATATTCATACATATATTTAACCAAAATACACAAGAAAAAGAAAATGAAAAACATGGGATTTAGAATAAAAAGAATTCTCATCCAAGTTTTGCCTCTGGACCAATGTTATTTAGGAATTCCTTCATCTTTTGTGTTTTGGTTTTGGGGGTGGGGGGAGCTCAACTATGAAGATTCTCAGGGACTATTCATTTTGCTGTGCTCAGGTATCATTTGTGGCAGTACTCCGAAATTCAGGAGGTTTGGGAGATCAAATTTTTGTCTTCTCTGTGGAAAGCATGTGCTCCAGTCTTTTGATATAACTCTCCAGTTTTTACTTCATTATTTTCTACTTCTTTCATTGTTTTTTTTTTACCTATGGCTATTATTTTTAAACTATTCCCAATTTTAACTATCAGTCTCTGCTTTACTCTTCTTCAATCCTATAAGATTTTTTTATAAAGGAAAGCATTTAAATCATTTTTAAGTGTTGAATTGTTTTAATTTTTGAACATCTCATAGTTATAGTTCTTGATACTAAAATTTAAAAAATCATTGTTTAAATATATTTTTTTCAAAAAACATTAATATCACTGTTCCTTGCTTTTAACTTAGCAGAACATTCTCCTTGACAAGAATGAAACATACATATAAACAACAACAAAATAGCTCACCTATTTCTGTCCTAAACCACTATGGAATCTGCAGTATGTAATCTCTATGTGGATAGTTTCTTTGCTGGCCTATATCAGTAATTTCTACCGTTATATTGTCTTTTAAATCACTGGAGAAATATACTCTGATAATTCTTATGTTTTTTAGTCCCAAATAAAACCAACCCCTAGCCCTACATTTTAGTTCTAATCTCATATCTCTATTCGTTCCTATAGTAAATGTTTACAAACAACAACCTATTTTACTCCCACATTTCAAATTTACATTTCAAATTAATTTAGTATACAATGCAAATTTACCACTGAAATGACCCCTATTAAAATTCTATTACATGTCCTTAACATACACTAGATACATACCTACTGTAGTACCCATCACATATCCACAAACCTTATGGTCACATCATATTTCAGTGTAGAAATAATCAAACATCTCTGTCTTTGAAATGCTTGTATTCAAATTATTAATAACACTATGATGAAAAGTAATACAAGGGACGATGTTTTCAATGCCAAGAAGTGTAACTTATCATTTTGTGTGGTTTAACAAGATTCACACCTAATAATGCTCAGAGGACCAGCTGAAAGCAGGGATCAAACAGTGCATTGCATGTGGTAGGCAACTCATTCTACAATAAACAAATATATAAGTTTAATAGAAGATACCACTGAGAAAGTAAGACAATCTCACCACATATCAGATATTAAACCCACAACTACTTGAAAAAATAGCTTTTGAGATTGAACAGAAAAGTTATTTAAAAAAGACAATTACATTTTTATATTTTGAGAACCAGTAATAATTCTATTATCTTATAGTTGGGACAGAGCAATAGTATGAACTATAAGGATTTTGCCTTGCACATGGCTGACTTGGGTCCAATCCCCAGTACCTCAGAATCCCATCACAAATGATTCCTGAGTATGGGCAAGAATAAATCCTGAGCACCATCAGAGATCTAAAAAGTGACATAAGATAAAAGGCAAGGACATAGCATTCCAGAGGCAAATGCAAATGTGATAGAGAAGACTGAAAAAGAGTGGACCTGCCCTCCAAAAAAGAATTATTTCACAACAAAAGAAGAAATGCAGAAGAGTTGGGGTCAGAAAGATTAAAAAGGTAAATCATGGAAGTAAATCAGACACATTGATTCTAAATACCATTGCAGAGTTTTGCATAGATAATGAGTAAACTGAGAATTTAAAAAAAAAGTATTTTGACAATTTATAATAGACTACAGAAGGGCAAAGACTGAATTAGGGACACCGTTTCTGACAAAATTAGATTAATCTAGCTTTTATTTATCTAGATTTATAAAAAAGAGATAGTGGTTAAACAAAATGGGTGATTGCATTAAAGGTGAAAAATATTTATATAACATATAAAATGTAGAATTTATGATACCTTGCTCAAAAAAAAGTGAACCAGATGAGACAGGCTTAAAAGGGTAATTCTATTCAAATGTAAACTTTTAATAAAATGATAAAATTTCTTTTAACTAAATGTTATTAATACAAAAATATCAAGAAGATCTTAAAGAAAAATAATTATGGGAAAATAAGTAAACAGAAAAGAACAGAGTGAAAAATATAACAGGGGTTTAGTAACATAAATATCAAGTTTGAACATCACTTTAGAAAGTCCAAGTGCAGGCTTGTTGTTCAAACCCCTGGTCTCCCTTGAACACGTATCTTGCTTGCTTTCTTCTATGCCTCTGCTTTTTTCCATACTGTAGAAGCCAGATAAATTGAACATATACTTCCTTTCTCTCTTCTCAAGTGTTTCTAAATTTTATCCAAAAATAAAAAAAAAAACCTCTTCCTTTCCAAAAAAAAAAAATGAAGGAAAAGAATAGAAAAAAATACATATTCAAGGTGGACATGTATTGGCCATTGAATATGAAAAGCCAGAGTTAAGGACAAAGGTGTGATTTGAACATATAAGATTTACAGACATCAGTGCCATGTACTTCAAGGTACAGAATCACATGATATGGTCAGAAACCTTTGGGCAAAGTCTGCATGCAGACAGGGATTCTCAGCAGAAACTGACAAAGGATACTAAGGCAATCTCATCAGCGAGGTAGGGAAAAGCCAAGGAAATACCATTCCAGGGGCAAATGCAAATATGTTGTATAAATTAGTAATATGCAAATGTGGAAAAATAAATAGGATACTTTTTGTAAACAGTTTAAAAAATATAGAAGTTAAGAAGTAGTAACCTCTATTCATTAGATGTAACATACATTCATTCATTCATTCATTGGAAATGCTCAAGAAAATTAGAAGATAGACTGGATATGATAAATATCATGACAGTTTTCTGATATTTTAATGCAGTAAGAAACAAAAATGTGGGGCTGGAGCGATAGCACAGCAGGTAGGGCATTTGCCTTGCACTCGGTCAACCCAAGTTCGAATCCCAGCATTCCATATGGTCCCCTGAGCACCGCCAGGAGTGATTCTTGAGTGCAGAGCCAGGAGTAACCCCTGTGCATCACGGGATGTGACCCCAAAACAACAACAACAACAAAAAGAAACAAAAATGTTTTTGGAGCATGTCATCCATGGCCTACTTCCTTTTTGAAGGATATGTTTTTTGGTGCCTGCTCTATTCCTCTCTGCTAGATTTTTTTTACTGATATCAGTAGGTTCACTCTTTTTTTAAATAATTTATTAATTTTTTAATTAGTGAGTCACAGTGAGGGCACTGTTACAGATTCACACATTTTCGTGCTTGTTTTTCCCTCATGCAATGTTCGAGAGCCCATCCCTCCACCAGTGTCCATTCTCCACCACTTATGAACCCAGTATCTCTCCCACCGCCCTATCCCATCCCCCCCACCCCACTCTGCCTCTGTGGCAGAACATTCCAATTTGTTAATTTGTTCTTTTCTCTCTCTCTCTCTCTCTCTCTCTCTCTCTCTCTCTCTCTCTCTCTCTCTCTCTCTCTCTCTCTCTCTCTCTCTCTCTCTCTCTCTCTCTCTCTCTCTCTCTCTCTCTCTCTCTCTCTCTCTCTCTCTCTCTCTCTCTCTCTCTCTCTCTCTCTCTCTCTCTCTCTCTCTCTCTCTCCTTTTGGATGTTGTCATGTTCAGTCTCTAGTCTACTTTCAGCGTGCATCTCCCTCCCCGCTCAGGATTTCCAATCATATTTTACTTAGTGTTCCCTTCTCTATCTGGGATGACTTTCCCCAGCGTATGAGGCTAGCTTCCAAGCCATGAAGCCAACCTCCTGGTATTATATTCTACTATTCTTGGGTATTAGTTTCCTATTCTGCCATTTTATATTCCACAGATGAGTGCAAGTAAGATTCACTCTTACTGATTCATGTTACTCTACAGAAAATGTGAATACTAATATCCACCTGGTTCAATCCTGGCTTGCACTGAGTTTCCATTTTTGTGACTTTGCAGGTAGCTCAATAAATCTCAGATTTCAATGGCTTTCTTAATGGGCTGAATGTCAGATTAAGAAGCTCCGATGAAGCAGTCTTCACTCACTCCCAGCATAAATGCCTATCTTCCTTTCTAGCATGATTGCATTATCATTTCTGTAATGGCTCTAATATGTTCTGAAATCCAAATATAATGAAACTACAAGAGTATGTTTTTATTTTGTTATACCAGAAAACATTTTTCACCTTGGAATCTTTTCTATCTCATGAAGGCATTGAAACTAGAAATTTCTGATTATTCACAAATTCTTCTATTACCTCATATGAACATATGAATGATTCATAAATTCTGTAATTTCAACTCAAATTTATATTATATTTTCTTCTCATTTCTACATATATTTACTAGAATACTGCAAAGCAACTCTTCCCCTACCCCAGCATTTTTTTTCTCAGCCCTCCATACATTTTCATGAGATGATGAAAAAATGTTCTCCATATTACTGGAAATTACACTCACTACTGTGCTATATTTCAACTATATGAGGTTTTTTTAAGCCCTTGAATCATGTGAAGATATCTTCTGTTCTAGTGCCTTGTTTATTCTGACTGGTTTGGCCCTTCTCATTACACTTGCACTAGCCCTAATTCAAGCCACACAAAGAAACTTCTCATTTTGTAAATCATTACACTAGGTTATATGTCCCAACGGTATTCACAGATGGATTTAAATTTAAATACATAAATTTAACATAAAATTATAGTTAAATTATTATTAGTTTGTTTCTCAAGTATATCAAAACAGACTTAAAGATAAGGATGTATTATCTTTCCTTTGACAAAGCAGAAAGAACATCTTCAATATAATATTTTGCATTAAGAGATGGATGATGGATTGATCCTTGGGTGATCTGGTAGTAAGAATGTGAAAAATAATTTATACAATTCTAAGAAAGTTTGTTATTAATAGAAGAGTATATACAGAGCTGTGAAAAAAATATTTCATATGGTCCATAGAAATACAGCCTCTATTTATGGATAAAATATAAAACCATAAATAGCTATTTCTCCTTCAGTCATTAGTATGCATAGCAACATATAATACAATTACATTTATGATTTGCCTTTTAAATAACCTCCATGAATTTTTATATCATATTTTTATTTGTTAATATGTGTTAAATTGTGGTTTGCACTACTATTACTAGAAATAGAAAAAATAAGTGCTCACACCTGGGGAAGGGAAGACAAAGGAATCAGTACATTCATTAAAAGGAACTGAAGAGAATTCAGTGGGATGTAATATTTTTTTAAGTATCATGTTGAAATTTCCCTTGCTGGGATGAGACTAAACTGGGAAGTCAACATGTAAGGCACTAAAAGAAATAAGCTTAGTAATTGTGCCTTCTTGCAAGTCTAGAAATATATAAAATTTAACGTGACATCATCAAGAAAATGACAGAGGCATTTCCTTATTTCACATAGGAAGAATAACAAACAGATGATCGCTTTAATGAGAGTGTCTTATGGGAAAGGTTTGGAGAAAAGGCAAAGGCTCCCAGGTACAACAGAAACAAAATAAACTACACAACAGAGGTGGAAGGGAGAGAAAAGCTTAACAGAAGCTGATGCGAGACAGACACAGAGAATGTGGTCTGGATCCAAATGACAGAGCAACCAGCCAAACTGGAAAAGGGCAGGAGATCTGAACTGGATAAATAAGTTTGAGAAACACTGGTTTGGGGAATTTCAAGCCAGAGGATCCTGAGATGACTGAAAAAGTATGGACATAGTCTGAGTACAGATAAGAATTCTTAGTAAATACCAACAAAGGATACTTGTACCAGTTTTAAAATGTGCTATTCTCTAAAGCAATCCTTGGAAAAAAGAAGATGGGTGATGTCACCCTCCCCAACTTCAAACTCTACTACAAAGCAGCAGTAATTAAAACAGTATGTTATTGGGATAAAAACAGACCTGTAGACCAACTGAACAGAGTTGAATATCCTGTCACAGACCCCCAAATATATGTCCACATAAACTTTTACAAAGGAGCAACAAATGCAAATTGGAACAAGGAAAGCTGCTTCAACATTTGGTGCTGGGAAAACTGGATAGCTACCTGCAAAATAATGAAATATTACCTCTGTCTAATGCCAGGCACAAAAGTCAGATCAAAGTGGATTAAAGACCTCAATATCAGACAGGAATCTTTAAGGTTCATAGAAGAAAAGGTAGGCAGAATTTTACATGACATTGAAGCTAAAAGCTTCTTTAATGACTAAACAGCACTAAGCATGCAAATGGAAGCAAACATAAACAAATGGGATTACATCAAACTAAGAAGCTTCTGCACTTGAAAAGAAACAGTGAACAAAATACAGAAAGAATGCACCAAATGGGAAAGAATATTTACCCAATACCCATCTGATAATCCCTTAATATCCAGGATATACAAGACACTTGTAGAATTCTATAAGAAAAAAACCTCCAACCACATCAAAAAATGGGGAAAGAAAGGAACAGAAGTTTCCTCAAAAAAGAAATACAAATGGACCAAAGACACATGAAAAAATGCTCCACATACCTAGTCATCAGGGAGATGCAAATCAAAACAACAATGAGATATCATCTCCCACCACAGAGACTGGCACACATTCAAAAGAACAAAAGCAACCAGTGCTGGTGTAGATGTGGGGAAAAAGGGACGTTCCTTCACTATTGGTGGGAATGCCGACTGTCCAGCCTTTCTGGAACACAATATGGAAAGTCCTTCAAAAACGAGCTTCCATCTGATCCTGTAATACCACTTCTGGATTATATCCGGAGGATGCAAAAGAGCACAGTAGAAATGACATCTGTCCCTATATGTTCATTTGCACCACTGTTCACAATAGCCAAAATATGGAAACAACCCAAGTGCCCTAGAACAGATGACTGATTAAAGAAACTTTGGTACATCTACACAATGGAATACTATGCAGCTGTGTGGAGAGATGAAGCCATGAAATTTGCTTATAAATGGATAAACACGGAGAGTATCATGCTAAGTGAAATAAGTCAGAAAGAGAGGGACATACATACAAGGACTGCACTCATTTGTGGAGGGTAGAGTAGAATCATATGAGGCTGACACCCAAGGACAGTCGATACAAGGGCCAGGGGGATTGCCCCATAGCTGGAGGCTGCTTCATGAGTAGAGGCAGATGGAAAAAGATGGGATCACTAAGAAACTGATGGCTGGAGGAACCAGTTGGGATGGGAGATGTGTGCCGAAAGTAGATAATGGGCCAAACATGATGACCTCTCAGTGTCTGTGTTGCCATAATGCCCAAAAGTAGAGAAAAAGTATAGGGAATACTGTCTGCCATAGAGGCAGGGGGAGGATGGGAAAGGGGGAGTATACCAAGGATATTGGTGGTGGGGAATGTGCTCTGGTGGAAGGATGGGTGTTTGATCATTGTGAGATTGTAACCCAAACATGAGAGTTTGAGATTTATTGAATCTCATGGTGATTCAATAAAATTAAAAAAAATAATAAAAATAAATAAATAAAAATAAAATGTGCTATTCTCCAAGCAACAATCATATTCTGAGGAATAAAATCATTTTGTATGTATGAAACAAAATGGCCTCATTCAGATTCAGATTGATTTTGGCCCACAGCCCTACTTATCATTTAATTACATAGGAATGCATTATGCAAAGTTATTAAGTCATGTAGCAAAAGAATCAAAGAAATGTAGCATGAAATACATTATAAATTATTTAAAAGAAATTCTCATAGGACAATAAGAGTACAACAGGGTCATCTATATACAAAGGTATACTAAAAACCATTCATGATCCAAAGAGAAAACAAGAACGAAAATAGAAGCCTTAAAATAGTGAGTCCTTTATTTGCAAATAACATTGCCACCGAGAAAGAACCTTGACCTCATTTTCTTGATCTCTAGTCAGTAGTTGTAGGGAGAGTGTTTCATTTCTGAGCATTTAGGTGTAGTAAATGACTTTTCTTAAGGTAATTTAGTGCTTTCATATTCAATAAAATATTTTTATGGGGGTGCATGTCACAAAATAAACTTACTTTACTGAACCTTATAGCAAATTTCAGGAAAAAAGTATGTGAATTAACTAGAAGCTAATTTTCTTCTTTACTTATTCTCCCACTGTGTGCTCAGTACCTTCAGATCAGGTGACTTGTGTTTTTTCCAGGAGTTGAAGGGAATTGTTCCAAGTCTCTTATGGCATTTGAATTTTATTTACACAATACTATGTTGGACTGGAGTGACAGCACAGCAGGTAGGGCGTTTGCCTTGCATGAGGCTGACCCGGGTTCGAGTCCTCCATTCCTCTCAGAGAGCCCTGCAAGCAACCAAGAGTATCCAGCCCGCACGGCAGAGCCTGGCAAACTACCTGTGGCTTATTCGACAAAAATAGTAACAAGTCTCACAATGAGACATTACTGGTGCCCGATCAGGCAAATCGATGAACAACGGGTTGACATTGCTACAGTGCTACTTATTCATTCATGGATGCAAAAGTTTAGTCTTTTTCTTAAGATTTAAATACTCTCTTCCCACATAAAATTGCAACATAACAGAGAAGACCCACGGAAGAATTTCCTTTGAGAGATCACTCCTAGATCAGAAGCTGACACTTCTCCAAGCTTTACTGAGGCATCTGTGGAAGAACTGGTACCTTATAGTGCAATTGGGAGAGGAAGCTAGCAGTGGAATCATTCCAGTCGGTTTTGAAATGTATTTCATGTGAGTGAGAAACACAAAATAATGATGTTCCTGCTTATGTCTGAGCAAACTGAACTTGAACTCACACAGAAACCAGCTAAAGCAGATGACTACGGGGAAAATACACACACACACACACACACACACACACACACACAGAGAGAGAGAGAGAGAGAGAGAGAGAGAGAGAGAGAGAGAGAGAGAGAGAGAGGAGAATGTCCATGTTGAGATCATCCTGATCGCGTTGCTGTATCTCCGATCAATTGCATGACTGTTTCCTGCTTTCCCAAAGAGGGTTATGGTGAAGGAAGAGTGACGTACTGCCCTTGGATAAGAAACTTCAGAAGAGATTTGGATACAATCACAAGTTCCTATGCTGCCAGAGGTGAGAGCATGGGTCAGGTTTAGGACAGAGAACCAGGCCGTTCCCTTTACTGCTGACATTCTATTTTTTTCATTTTATTAAAACCTAAAACAATGTTCTGGGGATTCACTCTTGCAGTGCTCAAATACCATATTTGGTGCCAGTACTGAGCCAGTGTTGGTTGGCCAGGTGGAAAGTATCATAAGCCCCTTAATATCTTTCCAGTCACTGTCATTTATTTCAATTCACATAGATGGTATTTTTAGGTGAATGACCCAGTTGTATGAGGTATTCAACAGTAACACGGAGGAATAATCATTGCTTTGTGCTACTCACTTTAAATATATCACAGAACAGAATGTGGAGAGGTATTGAGACTACTGAATAACCACTGATGACAATCAGAAACTTACATGGGAATGTGGTTTAAGGCAGGATCCAAAAGTCCTGCTGGGTTGGCTATTAAACATTGATTACTCTTTAGGTCAATTCACTAGGTATTCCTCAGAGATAAAGAAGTTCAGGATTCATGAGGTCACTGTATATATACTGAGTCTAACAGAAGTGGAGATATAGTAGAACTCTACCAATCAGTACTTTTACAACATGTGTATCTGTTTAACCAAACTGGAAAAAGTTAGCTCTATGTCAAATTTTTGCCATTAATAAATTTCAACAAAAAACAAGTCTGTGTCCCTCAATCTGAACTCATATACTATTCTGGGGGCTTTTCTGGGCCATACCTTCCCTCCTTTGTTCTCAGATATTCATAATAATAATGCTGCATAGATTTTTTTGCCATCATGCATAGTAGCATGGATCACATGAGAAAATTTCTAATTTCCAGACTGTCTACTCCTAGAACTCAGCACAGTGCTTGGAATAAAATGAGGGCTCAGAAATATTTTTGCTAAAAAGACTAGATGAATGGGTAAGGAGATTAATAAATAAAATGAAATACCACGTACAAAATGAAAGCTTTTCATCTAATATTATTTTTGTGTGTCATAAATTTTAGGAAACTTAGGCAAACAATTTATTATGTATTACATAACATAATACTAAGTTGGTTTATTAAATGATTAATGATCAACCTAAGATCAGTGTATTGTCAGTGAAGCTATCAACTCCTATCTGACAGAGTTTTGAAAATTGTGTCCTGATAAGAGTTATAGAATTTTTAAGTTATTTGCTGAAAAATAATTTCATTGAAGTAGACAGAACCCAGTGTTTTCAAAGCTACTTTCACAACAAAGTAGACACCTCTCTGTCCCTCTATCCCACAGGGCTCTAAAGGCAGCCTCTATAACAATAATAAGTTTGATTTTAATTTGATTTTGGATCCACCCCAGGGGTGATCAGTGCCTTTGTGGAAGGGCTCAACTTGAGCGCTTGCATTCAAAGCAAATACTCAACCACCTTGTGAACTTTCCACTCCCTATACGAATAATAACTTTTCTCATTGAACAATAAACTTTCCTCCATTAATTTTGATCAATTTACAAATATTTATGAATTTGACTAAAACCATCTGCAGTTTCATGGGTTGTTTTTTGGTTTTTGGTTTTTCTGTTTTAGTAGGAATCTCACTGCCACAGCCCCGTGCCTGCTGGTACTGTGAAAGCACGAGAGGTGCCAGTATTAAACTCAGAAGTCTTGAATATATCAGGCATGCAGACAAGCACTTATGCTATCCTTCCAGATCAAAAAGTCTAGAGATTTCAACTTCCTGATGACAGTTTCAAAAAGTGAGTTAAAATTCTCTTTAAAGGGTCAGGAATCAAGCTCAGTGCAATAATTCATGTCTGCTGTGTGTGAAGCCCAACGCTCTACCCTACTGGGGAGGAGAAATTGTCTGACATTGTCTTTAACAAAATAGTTTATGGGGCTGGAGCAATAGCATAGTGGGTAGGGCGTTTGCCTTGCACGCGGCTGACCCAGGTTCAATTTCCAACATCCCATATAGTCTCCTGAGCACCGTAGGAGTAATTCCTCAGAGCAGAGCCAGGAGTAACCCCTGTGCATCACCGGGTGTGACCAAAAAAGGAAAAAAATAGTTTATGATTATTTTGTCAGACCTCACATTTATACTGGTGTGGTAGAAGGCAAATGGGATATGTTTGTGTGTTTGTACTTCGCATAGTTTATGCCCTGTGTTTTTTTTGGGGGGAGGGTGACGAGTCATTTTGTACAATTAGGAAATAATCTGAACTTGGAATTACTTGGAATTTCTTATTCAGTCAGTCGTGTCTTCTCTACTGAATTTATAAACATTAGCACTTGTTTATTAAAGTATATTAAATACTAACTTAATCAATGATCTTTTATCGTGTATCCATCCTCGCTAAGTGCATCAAATTTGTCTTCACAAGAGATAATGTATAAGTTATTTAGGGTTTCTTAATGTGTAGAAATTTGTCAGAAATATTCAGATAACAATAGCAAATTTAAAGGAAATTCATATGGTATACAGATATATTTGAAATGCTTCATTCGCACAGACTAAAGTATATTTTTCAAACATTCATTCTTTATAATGATTCAACATTCTAGATAGAAAAAACATTAACTGAAGAAAAACTGTTATTTTGCTAAAATAAGATGGGGGCTGGTGTGATGGTACAATGGGTAGGATGCTAACCTTGCATGAAACCAATGGGATTTGATTCCTGGTTCCCTGAGGCCACTAGGATTCATCCTTGAGCACTGAGTATGAAAGTTTTTATTGAAATATAATAAAAATTATGATCTTTCATGTATTTGTCCAGATAGATGGTCAACTTCAAAATAATGTTATAATCAAGATACTTGATTTTATAATCAAGAGACAATTTTATAGTTCAATTTTCATATCAATCAAAAATCCCAGAACACTCAGCTAATAGAGATTTACTTAAATAATGATTTACTTATATAACTATTGAGAAATGAGGACATGGCTGGAGTAAAATTTTCCTTCCTTGTAATAAAAATAAGAAGTGGAAGATGCACCATTTTATAGCAATCGTTATGGAGGAAGGAGAAGAGAAAGACTACAACAAACATCGGTATAGATGTTTTAAACTGTATGTAGTGGATCAATTCTTTTGCAACCTATTGCATATATAGATTATATATATATTTATATATATAGATTATATATATATTTATATATATTACATATATAGAAATATATAAATGCCTTAAAGACATTGTTTGGCAGAATACAAGAGCAACATGGATTAAGCAATTTGGTATTGAAACTCTGTGACAAGATGTATGTAACTAGTGGTAGAGACTGCGAGTAAATTTAGCATCAGGATCTTGTGAGAGTCAAGGCCATGAAGATAGTTTAAGAGGGATGGAAAAGAAACCTTTGAAGTAAAAGATGCAACTTAAAAAGATTTAGTGAGGGAGTAGCTGAAAGATCCCCAAAAGTACATGAATTAGTTATGAAAGTAGACAACGTAGGATCAAGTATTGGTTTAAGAACCTAGCAAACAATAAATATTTCAAATATTAAAAATTAAATTAAAAAAAAACTATCTTTTAAAATTTACTAAGAACACAGTGTGATAGTATAGTGGGCAAGACTTTCACCTTGCATACAGCCAACTGGGTTTTAATCCCCAGCATCCCATATGGTCCCCTGACTCCACCAGGAGTAATTCCTGAGTGCAGACACAGGAATAATCCTTGAGCACCACTAGCATGGCCCCCCCAAACAAAAGCAAACACTCAGAAAAAAAGGCCCCAAAATTTACCAAAATGTCAGTCTGTTATCTTTAGACTATAAATTATAATCACCTAACAGTGATTTTACAGACTGATACAAGCCATTAGATTATTAGGAATGTTTTATAACAGGATGTCCATTTAATATTCAATATGTTGAATTCAGTGACTATTGGTTGCATATTCTCTTCTTCTTTACACTTCTAGAAATTACTCAAGATTTCACAGTCACATGATTTTTACAAACTTCTCTTCCACACTAGAGAATTGTTTTTCCGTTTTTTAAAAATTGAATTTAATGTTAACAAGGCAGTCTTGTTAACTGACTGAATACACAGTCAGTGTAGTCAGTCAATATGGCTAGAGAAATCTCACAGTTAAGAAGCATCCCTGGTGGCTGGGGATGAGTAAGGGTTACTCATACCTGTTAGGGGGTAAGTAAGGCACTTGTCTTGCACATGGTTGGGCTGAATCGCATTGAATCCGGGACACACATATGGTGTCCTGAGCCCCACTAGGAGTGACCCCTGAACGCAGAGAGAGGACTAAGAATTTAGGACTGCCAGGCATGCCCCAATTCCCCACTCAGGTCCTCCAAACTTACTAAATGTCACTAACTTCTAATCATGACAACAGGAATTATAAACACCTATGTAATGACAAGGAAATAACATTATTCTTAATAGTCTCCCCTTTTTTTTTTCTAAACATTTATTTTTCATTATTTAAAAATATCCCAACTGGTGAGTAGTCATATGGGTCATAATGTATTTATAAATATTAAAAAGCAAGAATTTTACAATGAATTATTATGCTGACTAGAATTAAACAAACAATAACAAATCCCTAGAATTGTGTTTCTGATATACAATATGTAGCTCAGTTTAGTTGGTTGTGTTTCAACATGAAATTTCTGTCTCAGGGAAATGTGAAATGAACTGATGATTATGCAATTTACAGTGAAAAACATCTACAATTTATCAACAAAATTGGGCTGAATATAAAATTAATCAGGTAAATATTAATGAAGTAAATATTAAGGATTAGAATATGACTATCATGAATTATTAAATATGTTAATATATTATCAATTGATGGAACAAAAGATTTCAAAATTTATACAGTATGACTATGAAAAATAAATCTTTATCATCATATAAACTACTCCAGAGAATTTTCAGTGATTATTTAAAATAGATACATTGTTACTTAAGGTCGCTTTAATTTTTATATGCCACTTTATAATTATCTCTGCAGGTTGTACAGATGTTGCATTAATTAAGAGCCTGAATTCCATTAGACAAGATCAATTACAAAGAATGGAATAAAAGATTTATTTTATAAAAAATAAAATATTAAGATTTCATTAATAGATTAAACTAATTATAATATTTTTCATGAATGGGGATTTAAAGAATATGATAAAAAATCAATAGAAGTACAATATTAGGTACCACACTTGAAATGCTATACTAACACTATATTTTATAAAATTCAGTCTATAAAATTTTAGTAAAAAATAAGTTGCCCTCTTTCAATATATTATTTGTAATAACAAAAAGCTTCAAATAATTATGCATTTTTGGCTGTACTGAATATATAGATAGTATACTTTGGGACAGGATTTAAAGATAATTTATACATTCTCCTTAGAATGTAATCACTAAAGCTTAAATAATGCATACTGTAATAAATTATGGCTATTTAATTTCTCATGAGAATTGTTGACAAGACCCTGTTACTAACTTTACTAATACATTATTAATCCATATTCACTATTTTTATAATAATAAACTATAGCACAATTTGATCCAAATAAAAAAATTTCATCTTTGTATTGCATTTCTTCTGTAACCTGTGTTGAAATCAAGAACTGACGAATGTTGGTGGGTACTAGAGTAGAGCTTTCATAATTCAAATAATGGCATATGGTTACTTGTCTTTTATTCACAATGTGTATCTGAATGTACAATTAAATAATCTCACTTCCATAAGATTCAGAAAAAAAATTGTAACTATTTTAATGGTGTGTGTTTCTTAATCTTAAATTGTATCCATGATTTTAAGGTATTTAAGAGAAAACTCCTCCATTTTATATATAAAAAATCATCTAAAACTGTATTCTAAAGGCTGGGGCAATAGTACAGCAGGAATGCAGGAGTTTCCCTTAGGAAGGCTTTACCTTGCTCGAGGTCAACTCGGGTTGGACCCTCTGCATTCCATCTTATTCCCCAGGCCTTCCAGGAGTGATTCCTAAGAATCCAGCTAGGAGTAAACCCAGACCTGCTTGGAGTGGCCCAAATACCCCACACCAACAAAAATTTGTGTTCTAAATAATTAGAGAGATTACTTCCGGTATGGCACTTGTCTTGCAAGCAGCAAATCCTCATATAATCCCCAATCCTACACTTCTACCCTGAGCATTTTCAGCCAGGAGTAACCCCCGAGTTCAGAGTCAGGAGTAATTCGCCAGCACTGCTGGGGGTGCTCAAAACAAAGCAACAAATAAAATTGTTTTCTAAGAAAAATTATCCTTTTTCTCAAGAAATGTGAGCATCCTAATCTGAAACCTAGAGTTTTTCCTTTATACAAGGGATTTCTGAGTTCAAAACTTACGCTTAAACACAAATTCTGGCAATTCCTAACTCACGGTTAGAAATACAAATTCATGGGGCCGGAGCAATAGCACAGTGAATAGGATGCTTGCCTTGCACACAGCCAACCTGAGTTCTATCCCTGGCACCCTATATGGTTCCCCAGGCACCGCCAGGAGTAATTCCAGAGTGCAGAGCCAGGGATAACCCCTGAGTATCGCCTGGTGTGACCCAAAAAGAAAAAAAAAGAAATATGAATTCATCATTCCACATAGTGTTTCCCACTAAAGCATCATTGTCTACTGAATTATAACATTTTCTCTTAAATTTTAATAGCTTTTGTTTATATAGCCTTTTCATTTTTGTGTCTGACTATTGAAACATTTACTGATAGAGAAATCAAAACTCAGAAAACTCGAACATTATTCATAATATTATAGAGTACTCTCTGCATTCCTCCACTCCAAAAACAAGTTCTATATCTATAGCCAGATATCTTCATATTATATAAAAGAAAGTAGTAAAATAGCAGAATATTCAGTGGCTTAAAATTTAAAACATGACAATATTTTATATTTGAATAGGTAAAATTATAAGTGAGACTAATGTTTAAACCTAATGCTGGTTTAGATTAAATATTATCTTAAACTATTGTTTTAAAAATGTTATCTGTCACTGTCATCCCGTTGTTCATCGATTTGTTTGAGCGGGCACCAGTAACGTCTCTCAATGTGAGACTTATTGTTACTGTTTTTGGCATATCCAATACACCATGGGTAGTTTACCAGGCTCAGCCGTGCAAGTGCGATACTCTCAATAGCTTGCCGGGCTCTCTGAGAGGTGCGGAGGAATCAAACACAGGTCAGCTGCGTGAAAGGCGAACACGCTACTGCTGTGCTATCGTTCCAGCCCCAAATTTCCTCCATTGAAAAATTTAATATCCTTTGAAACTATCATTACAATTCAGAAATTGAAAAATGTACTAATACTAAGTGATATATACTATATTTGAATTGAAATGCGATATAATTTCATAAATTGAAATAACATATCACTTCAATTCAAAAATTAAGAAAATGTAGCACCATCTGTATAAGGTAACATAAGTCAGCATTCTTATAAGAGCGATTTAATGGAACCTTAAATAGAATACATACTAAAAATACAAAATCTAATCTAGTTAAGTGATAAAAATATATATAATCTTTGTAAAGGGTTTAAAATGAAACAGAAAATGCTTTTCAAGCCAACAGAGAAATAAAGCTGAAAAATAGAATATTCCCAGTATAAGATAAATTTTGGAGAACTAGAGAGGGAGGGAGAGATGTGGGTTTTAAATTTTGAATATTAGTGGACATATTCTTTGTGTGGTCGGTAGATATATAAAAAAATCATATCAAAAGCGTTTTATTTAAATAAAGGTACTTACTATTTTTTTCTTTTTATAGAATCATAAATTTCAAATTTATTAATGAGTTTTAGGCATATAATACTTCAACACCAATCCCACCACCACTGTGAACTTCCCTTCATAATTTAACGTGGAACTGAAATCTTTTTATTAGATTATTATACTCAACCTCTATTTACCTCTACTTAAAATAACCACCTCTATCATAAAGAAAAATCTCTAAATAAAATTAGATTCGATTCTCAAAGTGCCTCCACCTAACAGCATTCAGAATCGTAGTAATTTGAGTTAAACTTCCATGATATTTTGTAAAGTGCAAATTTTAAATAGATATACTGTGAAAATTAATCACTATCTTCAAACACAAGCTCTATTAAAATAAAAAATTCATTTGATATAACATATAACTATGGATTCACAAAAAAGTACTCAATAAATATTTGATTTGAAACTGAAACTTCACTTAAACTTTTGTGTTGTATACTCTACAAATTATATCTTGAATTGGTTTTAATTTATATGCCACTGAAATAAAATGAAAACTTAAAATAATCTAAGAAAATGATTACTAATTGAGTCTAGTTCATGTACTTTAGCACACCAGAATTAGCAATTTTTAAGCTTTTAAAATGGACTTGTTATTAGAAATATTTTATTTAAATAATTTTAGCATAATTTATTAAATTGTTTAACTGAATTACTGAAGCTTATGTAATATTTTGCTTGGAAATATTACAGTTAGAAAAATAAAATTAATTGGGAAGATTTTTAAGAGCTATAAAACATTATTTTTTATAAAATAACACTTTCCATTGACCTCATTATTGAATTTGTTTTCTTTCTCTTTAGCTAGTTTACTTTCTTTAATTTGTGTAGATATAGATAATTCCAAAAAGTCTCTTTTGAACCATTTTATCCTGCTTAAGGTAGAATTCAAAACCCATAAAATTTTTCCTTTTTATTTTATTATAGTGAATTTATTATATGCTACTTTTCATTGCTGAAACCATATAATGAAAAATCAAATTGAGTTTTGAGCATACTAAAAAAGTCAATATAAGAGCAAATACAAAGTAACAAAAATAATAATTAAATGCAAAGTCTCTACTGACAGCCTGGTACAACTGTCTTATAAACAAGAGGAATCCTATCATATGTTACCAAATTAATGAAACCAAGCTACTTTGAACAAATGAAGTATAATTTTATTTTTGTATAGAAGGTATATTTTTTTCTCCATGTATTACATTTAAATGTAAAATCAGGCCAGAAAAATTCCTTTGCACTAAAAGAACATCAAATGAATGAAAGATTATAATCTTTGGAATTTCTGCCCTAACATCTGCCTTCAATGCTGAGAGAAATCAGAAGAAAATTATGTGTGTGAAAAACTCGAGAAGGGAAATGGTCAAACTAGAGTTAGAGGATGTATAATAATTATATATTTGCAGTAAAAATTTCTCAGACTTTGAAGTGCACAAAAATCTAGGAAATTGAAATAAAAGCTCAAATATTTATTGCAAAATTAAAAGTGCTACTAAAATTATTGAAATTCAAGATACCATATGCTGAGAATTATTTTTTTGCAATATGTAAAAATGAATATTTGAGTATTTAAATTTTTAATACTTTTTAAGAATAGAAAATATTCTTAGAAATATTAATATAATATATAACATTCAGAATATATTTGCATTTGTTATTATTCAAAATTAATTAGGAGTTAAATTGATAAATTTTCTATTTTAGAGTATCTAGGATTGTTACTGTCCACTTATTTTATGTATTTATTAGAATGATACCAAATATATTATGAATTTTAATAAGGAATCACATTTATTTGTGGATAGTACTGTCAGAAATCTTATTGATATGACAGCTGCATGCTGGTCTTCAAAATTGAACTTGTTGATTCTGAGTTACAGAAACAATATGTTTTAATGCCATTTGCATTACAGATAAACTGCTAAAATCACCATACTAAATTTGCGAAGTGCTTAATACTGGACACTGCTATATTGGAAGATATTAAAAATAACATAAATTGGAAGTGTAACTGTGGAGTGCTCACTATATCCTGCACACTTAAGCCAAACTACAACCTCAAATGAAATTATCTACGTAAGAAATCTGAGGATAAAGTACATTTAACTCTCATAACATTACTGAACATTATGGAAGTTGCATTTCATTAGTATCCATCTCCATAATCTTGTTCTCGACACATTTTTCAAGTAATGCAACAAATATTTCACCCCCTTATTCAAAATGATGCTTGTTCATAAAAACAGTTGATAAAATTGCTAACAAGGTTAATTGAGCTAGCAAAAGCAAGACTGCATATGAAAAGGGATTCCTAGTCATCATGAACATGGCTCCTTCAGGTTTTCTGCAGTGTTGTGTGGTACAGCCTTAAGTAACATGAGCAACTGCTAATGCAGTTTATTAAAGTGAAAAATTATATCTGCTGCATGTTACCACTTAAAGATCAGAATCTTTATTCTGAACACTCAGTTATAAAATGTAACTAACTTTTAGAGAGTTTAATTCCATCCTGGTTAACATTATTGCCTCATGAGAGAAGGGCCATCTTTGATTACTTAAATCGCCATGTATAAATGCTAGATTTTTTTTTCTTTCATTGCAACATGAAGCTATGTATACCAAATATTTCACACATTGAAAGAGGCAGAGATATTCATTAAATATACCTTGATATGGAGCACTAAATCCGCGGTATCGGTGATTGCTGTCTGTAACAAAATGCAGTCTGAGCCAGTTTTTGTTGCTGATAATTGGTGGTGGTATATTCATTCCAGATAACCTGAATTATGGAAGACAACAACAAAACATTTTAAAAAGCTTTTCTGGAGTAAATGTTTTCACAGATATGGGACCCAAAACTGCCAAGAATTTGCAGTGTCAGCTTTTTATGTACAAAGAAAATAGGCATTTTCTGCTTAGAAAATTTAAGTATAGAACCATGTAATTCCAAAAATGTGCTAGTCTAATGAGGTTTCATATATTAATAAACAATAGGATGCATATGACTTTTGATATACCCAGATTAACTCCATTTATGCTAATGATAAGCATAAAGAATGCTGAGCTAATACTGCCAATCACTGTGTTTCCTATATATGTACTGGTATAGTGTAGTTGCAAGGACATGCAAAATAGAACAATTTCAAACCATGTTTTGTAGTTTTTTCCATTTTAAAAATTTCACATGCAAATGCACTTTTCCCAATTTCCTCTCAAATGAAAAGCACCATTATGGTGTCATTTTAAGTACTATAAAATTTAATCTTTAGCTTTCAGGACAATATATATACTACTACAGAGCATTAGAGATCCACAGTGATTGATAATTAGAAACATTACATTGTTAATCTATAATTCACATCCACATATGTAGCCACAATAATACTATTTTTCATTTATTTCAAGTATAAGCCTAAAAACAAAATTTTAAAGCTACTCCAGACATTGATCGGACTAAGTTATGAAATAGTTCTTATGATCATATTCTTCTAGTGAAGATTTTTTTCTAATTTCATTTCATGGATTATCACCTTAATGTACCTTTTAAATTCATATTGTTCATTAGAAATACAAAATAAAATTCTCAAAAGAAAACTATTATATAGTAAAATTATATTTTAGATAATGTTTCTCATTGCTCAATCTTGGGTGGCTGAACGCTACTTTGTCCCTCTAAGAAGTTATGATCCTTCTACAGGACTCTGAGCCAGGCTGTTTCCACTTAGGATGCCCCAGAGGGGGGTGGGTGAGAACCATCCCAGCTCCAAGGGGCCGAGCCCCAGCAGCCAACCACCACTACCCAACTGCCACCACACTCCAGGCCGCTTTCTGACACATTATAAGACACTTCCTACCCATTTTCCATAATTACCACACCATATTTGATGGAGTTCATAGAGTTGGCAACAAATAATAGAGAGTAATATATGTGTGGCCCTCGGAGGGGTGAGCTGAGTCTCCCTCCTTGTTCCGAGCAGAACCCCGGTAGCTGAAGACCTCCGGAACCCAGCCACAGCCATGCTCAAGACCACTCTCCACATGCTTGGACAAGCCTCATGCATGAAGGAACCAGCAAAGGAACCCAGGGCTGAAATCTACAAGACTGCTTCGATAGGGACTGTGCCTCTTCCACTCAGATCCCCCATTTTCTAGTACCTAGGCAGTCATATCCACAAACTGCCCCCAGCACCATGTAATACCATCAACAGCCAACATCCAGAGACTATAAAACAGTGACATCTTATAGGCTAGTTCTCCCTCTCAGAGAATCTGGCAACTGCCAAAAGCTTCCTGCCTGCATGGGAGAGCCTGGCAAGCTCCCCATGGCATATTCATGTGCCAAATACAGTAACAATGATGGGTTTTATTCTCCTGATGCTGAAAGAGCCTCTAATGCAGGACCGTTGGGGAAGACGAGTAAAGAGAGGCTGCTAAAATCTCAAGTCTAGGATGAATGGAGACATTACTGGGCCTGCTCGAGCAAATCGACAATCAATGGGATGATAGTGATATATACATATATATATATACATATATATGTACACACACATATCTCTCAGAGAGTCCAGCAAGCTACCGAGAGTATCCCACCCACATGGGCAGAGCCTGGCAAGCTATCCGTGGCGTATTCGATATGCCAAAAACAGTAATGATAGGTCTCATTCCCCTGACCCTGAAAGAGCCTTCAATTGTTGGGAAAGATGAGTAAGGAGAGGCTGTTAAAATCTCGGGACTGAGAGGAAAAAAATTGTTACTGGTGCCCGCTCGAGTAAATCGACGAACAATGGGATGACAGTGATACAGTGATATAGTGATACAGTGAATGTTTCTCATAAATAACATACGGCATAAGCTTACACTTTTCTTAATCAAAAGGCAAAATAATGGAACTCATTGTGTGTATGCATGCATGCATGTGTGTGTGTGTGTGTGTGAGAGAGAGAGAGAGAGAGAGAGAGAGAGAGAGAGAGAGAGAGGGGAGAGAATGGAAATTTATTTGGAGGGAAGGAAGGACAGTTTCCAATTCTCTATCAGATTCTGGCAGCTGGTTATGCCAGTGAAGGTATAAGAATATACTGGAATATCTGTCACTGTACATGCTACCAATGGTGAGAGAGGTATGGTGCTGTACAAATAAACTATTCAACACCTGTCTCCCTTATTCTCGCCAAGCTCCATTGTGCAAAGATATGTGAAAGTTAATCTTCACATTAGATAGACATCTATCTGCTGCTAAGTCATGAAAATATGAATTCACAGTTACTGTATTGCTGTGCCTTTGTGAGTGCAAAATGTACCTATAAAAATTACTGTGTAATCTGATTTTCTTATATTATAACATGAAAAAAATGGTTTGATCCAATTATGAGGATCTGAATTCTCTTCTCTGCTTGGAACTAATTTACTCTATATCTTTATGCCAGTGTCCTGGTTTCAATTTCTATTGGGACAATCCCTATTATCAAAATATGCTAGGATATTATAGCTAAATTTAGTAAATATGTATGTATAACATACAAAAACAATTTTTAAGATCCGCAGTCTAAAACTATGCTCCAGCACTGAGAAATTATTTAGAGCTTGCATACTTTTGCTTCTTTCTAATAAGTTTGGAATAAATAGAAATTTATTACAAAATTACTTGCTATGATCATATTTTTATTAGTGTAGAGTGATAAAAATCACAGCAGAGCCTGGCAAGCTACCCGTGACGTATTTGGTATGCCAAAAACAGTAACAATAATGTACTCTTGATGTTCCTGGAGGGAGCAGATGCCATTGGGCTACAGTAGCACTCGACAGGGACAAATAGAGATGTTACTGGCGCCCACTCAAGCAATCAATAAGCAACTATGACAGTGATTACAGTGATTACAGAATGATTATACCATATTTTCATGTACAAGTTGGTTCTGTACAATGCTCTGAGTTGATGAGCATGAATATCCATCATCAGCAATTTAAATTATTTTTAGTCAAGCTCTCCATATATCTGAATATAACTAAAGAGTACAGCACTGTGAAGTATAAAAATCTGAATATTGGCTTTTAAAAGCCCAATATAAAGAGAAATAGCTCAATACGGTTGTTGAGAAAAGCGAGAAAGGAGAATGAGAAAAAGGGTGAAATGATAATGCAAAGTAGAAAGAAAACAAACAGAACAAACTTCTCATCCTTTTCAGGAACTTCAAAGGATAACTTCCCCAATAAAGGGCAGTACAGAAAATAATAGCTTCTGTGGAACTGCAGTTTGTGATTTGAATTCACTTTTTTCTTCACTAACTGAGACAGGTGCAACTGAAGATATTAGAGATACCGTAGCAGGAGGCACAAAACTCTGTGTGGTAGCACATATAATGTCAGTTTAACTGGGGTGTAACTAAGAGGATATTTCTGAGTGTCTCAATACTTCATCAGTTCCTGAAGTAGAACCTTAGATAAGCCAAGATTCTGAACAGGAAAGTAAGTGAGCCTATGCGCCACAGAGAGAAAAGACCTTTATTTTGGATATAAGGGAATCAGTGTTCACCAATTATTACATATCACCACTATTCATTCAAATTTTATTCAGATTTATTCAAATGAACCTTTCCTCCCTCGCTTCCAGGCAAGCTACTGAGAATATCCCACCTGCATGGCAGAGCCTGGCAAGCTACCCGTGGCGTACTCAATAAGCCAAAACAGTAACAACAAGTATCATAATGGAGATGTTATTGGTGCCTGCTCAAGAAAATCAATGAACAACTGGATGACAGTGCTACAGTGCTACAATGCTACAGTAAATAAATCTATATATACTATACAATTTCATATATATTAATATGTAGGTATAATCATTGATTCATTTACTAGATTCTGAGTTTTCCAGGTTTCCTGATAATGTATAAAATATTGGCAGAAATTCAGAATACATACTACCTACAAAGATCACATTAAATTGGAGCAAATAATTGACTCATATACTAAATTATATATTTATAACACTTAATTCATTAGTATCTCACCTCAAACCATATGGTTATTTGGATGTAAACTAGTATGTTAATCTCATCAAAACTATTGAAAATCAACAACATTACGTTGCAGTCAATCACTAGCATCTTATGTAGTAAATGACATTCTGAAACAAAGAGTCTGACCTGATGAGAATGTTCAAAAGTGACATTTGAGGAGAGTCTCCCAAACTGAGCTCTGTACCAGTCATTGGATAAAGAGCTATGTATATCCCTATGTACATAGCTCTTCCATGTAGTGAGGGTGCACTGGTCACAACCCTGGTACATTGCTTATTGGCCAGTTGTATGGCCTACTGGGGCCATGTCAGCCAGTACCCCACACAACCAAGCTGCAACTAGACGTGTTCGAGAGACTGTCAGGTATTGAGGATCAAGCCTGGAGCCTAACACAGGCAAGGCATATGCTCCAATCCATGGAAATATCTTTTGGGCCCTAAATAATTAACACTTTGTCAAATTAGTTTTCAACTCCAA
Organism: Sorex araneus; assembly: GCF_027595985.1. Classification (NCBI taxonomy): domain Eukaryota; kingdom Metazoa; phylum Chordata; class Mammalia; order Eulipotyphla; family Soricidae; genus Sorex; species Sorex araneus. The sequence goes on along the minus strand of NC_073303.1, from coordinate 114,692,191 downwards.
GGACAAATGTGTGATTCACTGTATCACTGTATCACTGTCACCCCGCTGTTTATCAATTTACTCGAGTGGGAGTCAGTAACGTCTCCATTCGTCTCAGCCCTAAAGTTTTAGCAGCCTCTCCTTAACTTGTCTTTCCCAATGGTTGGAGGTTCTCTCAGGGTTAGGGGAATGAGACCTGTTATTAGTACTGTTTTGGGCATATCAAATATGCCCCGGAGAGCTTGCCAGGCTCTGCTGTAAATCACAAAAACCGCACAAATTCAATCAACAAAAATCAATTAAAAAAAGAAAACCACAGCATCCTATGTGAGATTACAGGACTTTAATTGCTAAACTTAATATTAGAAGAACCAAAAAAACTTACAATTATAAATATGACAAATTTTTAGGCCACCATCTGTCTCTAAGAATAAATCCAGATATTTCTTTCGACTAGTTAAATTTATGATTATTCAAATTTTCACCTGCATGACTCCACAAATCTCACTTTATTTTGGCAACTCTCTCACTTTATAAATTTTAATCTGGATTCCACCCCCACTAGATCTCTCACTCTCTTGATCTTTCCTCCTCTTTCTTTCCCTCACTTAAAATCATTGACCTTTTTTATCTGGCAGTAAGTAGATGCCAGATAAAAAGAATGCACCTAAAATGCATTCTTTTTTACTTAAAACCTCTTCATGGTCTTTTTTTAAAGTCTGAACTAATTAGCTATTTTAAGCCTTATTTACAGTTGGAACTCTTCCTCCAAGATTTCCACAGATTGAACAACCCACTGAAATCAAATATATAAACTATCTAGTTAGGTCACCAATGCTTCCATCTGTACTAAATACATAAGGACATGTTTTTTCTTCTCACAGTTCATTTCAAAGCACAAACTATGTAGCATTTGCAATGCAATATTTATTACAAGCAATCTAGGAATTACATAAGGAATGGAGAAAAATATGGGTAGTCTGTGTGCAAAGAGTATGTCATCTGATGCAAGGTAATTGAGCATCAAAGGAGTTTGGTATCAGCGAGGGTCCTTTAGCAAATGGATGTCAAGGATAACTCACTCTTAATCATGTGATGACAACATTAAAGACTCAGGTTCAGAAACATACCCAGCTCCTTCTCTGTCCTTATGGAACTCTCCTAGATGTTCTTATCATATCATTTGTTATGTTGTATAATACTAAACTTATTATTCTCCCTGTTATATTTTCTGTGAAGGTAGGTTGTAATTTTGATGGTGCTTAGCAAAAATACTGATAAGCACACACTGAAATAATTCACCAAGTAAAAATGAATATAAATGAATCAGGTATGTGGCTATATTTGGTAGCTATGTAATTGACCATACATTTTTTAAAAATTGTATTGAATCACTGTGAAGTAGTTACAAGCGTCCATGTTTGTGTTACAATCGCACAATGATCAAACACCCATCCCTCCACCAGTGCACATTCCCCACCACCAATATCCCCAGTATACCCACCCATTTCCCACCCTCCCCCTCCCTCCACGGCAGACAATATTTCCCCTTACTCTCTCTACTTTTGGCCATTATGGCTTGCAACACAGACACTGAGAGGTCATCAGTGTTTGGTCCGTTATCTACTTTCAGCATGCATCTCCCATCCCAACTGGTTCCTCCAGCCATCATTTTCTTAGTGATCCCTTCTCTATTCCATCAGCCTTCTCCCCTCCGCTCATGAAGCAGTCATCCAGCTATGGGGCAATCCTCCTGACCCTTGTATCAACTGTCCTCGGGTGTCAGCCTCATGTGATGTTATTTTATAATCCACAAATGAGTGTAGTCCTTCTATGTCTGTCCCTCTCTTTCTGACTCATTTCACTTAGCATTATACTTTCCATGTCTACCATGCAAGTGGAAGCAAATATAAACTAATGGGACTATATCAAACTAAGAAGCTTCTGCACTTCAAAAGAAACAGTGAACAAAATACAGAAAGAGCCCACAGAAAGGGAAAGAATATTTACCCAATACCCTTATGATAAGGGATTAATATCGAGGATATACAAGACACATGTAGAATTCTATGAGAAAAAAACCTCCAACCCCATCAAAAAATGGGGGGAAGAAATGAACAGAATTTTCCTCAAAAAAGAAATACAAATGGCCAAAAGGCACATGAAAAAATGCTCCATATCCCTAGTCATCAGGGAGATGCAAATCAAAGCAACAATGAGATATCATCTCCCCCCACAGAAACTGGCACACATTCAAAAGAACAAAAGCAACCAGTGCTGGTGTAGATGTGGGGAAAAAGGGATGCTCCTTCAGTGTTGGTGGGAATGCCGACTGGTCCGACCGTTCTGGAAAACAAGTCCTTCAAAAACTAGAAATTGAGCTTCCATATGACCCCACAATACCACTTCTGGGAATATATCCCGAGGATGCAAAAAAGCACAGTAGAAATGATATCTGTACAGGTCATTAATAATCTATTTGTGTAACAGACAGATACCCACACTGACTAGTATGCATTAATGATTTTTTTTAATCACAGATGTTTGACCATCTTATTGGTTGGTTCTGCAATAGTCACAAAACTCAAGAACACATTCAAATCTGGTTTTAAGATTTATAATCTGAGCAGTATTATGCAGTCTTACTATTCAGGAAAAACTTAAAACCAGTATTTGCAAAGTATTTGCGAAGCAACTGAAAAAGTGGCTATGCTATTTTTCCCCTTAAATATCTTTACTCATGTGTGAGATACCTAGTATGCAAATAGTATTCTTAAACTGCAGCTCTGCACTTCATCACCTTTTTAATGTTCTTTTGCAAAAAATTTAAAATTTTGGCAAGAACATATTTTTATAAATCCATAAATTGAAAAAATTGAAAAAATCTAATTTGTCCAAAAGCATAGTTTTTATGATATTCCCTACAATTGTTAAAATTCCTAGATTACCTTTAATGAGAATTTATGTTTATTTTTTTCTTGATAGCACAGCGATAGGGCGTTTGCCTTGCATGCAGCTGACCCGGGTTCCATTCCTCTGCCCCTCTCGAAGAGCCAGGCAAACTTCCGAGAGTATCTCGCCCGTATGACAGAACCTGGCAAGATACCCGTGGTGTATTCGATATGCCAAAAACAGTAACAACAAGTCTCAAGATGGAGATGTTACTGGTGCCCGCTTGAGCAAATCAATGAGCAACGGGATGACAGTGACAGTGACAGATACAATTTACATTCTCTGTATTGTTTACTGTAAATAATTATGAAATTCACTGCTCTTTTTCATGCTGCCAAACTGAGTGTGTTCAAGACAGAATATTATTATGGATCAGATAACCCTGGAGGCCAGAGTCCACAAATGTTGGTAGGAGAACTTGGTGGCGCCAATATAGCAAGCCAGAGAATATCCGCATTCTTGGGCTGTGGCACTGAAGTGTTCGCCCACCCTCACTACTATTGCAAGAAGTGAGCTCATCTCCTGAGCGCCATCTGAGAGGACAAGAATTCTGTTGAAATATAATAAAAATATATCCTCTCCACAAGTATCACAGGAATGAATGAATATATGTTTCCATTTAAATTAACACAGGGAAATGAACAGAAAAAATATATTTCCACCCATACCATGGACCATGCAAAGTCATTAACTAAAAGTATATATGTACAACATAAATGTACCACATGTTCCAGAAAAACACTTAAGGAAAAATCCTTCTTAGCTTCAGTTATTGGAATATGTTCTTAGATAAAAGAAAAATAATATATCATTTAAAATAAAATAAATTTGTCTTAAAATTTATACATTTAAAATTAGTGTTCATGAAATTGAACCATTAAGAAAATTAAAGAACTAAAATGATAATTAAACAGCAAGCTACAGTTTGGGAGAGAAGACTTTCAAAGCTCTTGCTCAAAGAAATGTATCCGCAATATGGTTCTTCCAAGCCCCCTAGAAATGATACTAAAGCACAAAGTCAGTAGTGCCCACACAAAACAAACGAAACAAAAATACATGTATCCATACTATACAATTTTTTTTTTTGCTTTTTGGATCACACCGGGCGATGCACAGAGGTTACTCCTGGCTCTGCACTCAGGAATTACACCTGGCAGTGCTCAGGGGACCATATGGGAAGCTGGGAATCGAACCCGGATCAGCCGCGTGCAACGCAAATGCTCTACCTGCTGTGCTATTGCTCCAGCCTCTATACAAATAATTTTTGTTTGGTTTCTTTGGGGATCATACCTGCTGGTGCTCAGAGATCATTCCTGGCAGTGCTCTAGGGGATTTGTGCAGATTTGGGGATTCACATAGGCTAATCAAGGTTTAAGACAAGTCCTTAACTACTGTGCTCTATCACCAATTCAATAGAAATAATGTTTGCTGCTCAATCACAAAATTCTCAATCACTAAAATTCACAAAAATTATTAATACTTTATGTGAAGTAATAGAATGCAAAATATCACTTGAAAAACGTGTTCAGCATCACTGGCACTTGAGAAAAGAAAAGTGAATGATACACCATATGTGCTTAGAAAAATTATTATAATAACACAGCTACTGCATCAAGATTAAAAATATTGAACATTTTGTAAAAAGAAATCACAAAGCTGAGAAGGTGAAGGGCAACCCAAATGTTTATACAAGGCTGATGAATGCAATTGCATACTGACTTTATAAAACTCTTCAATTCCATAAAATGTTATTTGGAATAACTATTAAATTCAAAAATGGTAAATAAATTTGGTTTAATAGTTCTGTTGAATAATGTTACTTTGTCTTTTATCCACCTCAAGCCCCCTGCAGGGAGCTGAATTTTATTGAGTTACCCCCATCACAGTGCTCCCAAGGCACACCCAATTCCATCTGGCACTCCCTACCTTCGGTGTTTATCTTCAAATTCTCCACTGTGCTCTGCTTCCCCTATGTGTTAATCACTTTTATCCCCAATCAGAGCCCGTAACTTGTAAAGTGAAATTCTTCTGAGGACTCTGAATTTTGTATATGTAAGTAAATTTTTTTTTTACTTTTGCTTAGTTTATTTTAGACCTATGTCTCTTTTGTATAGACACAGGGAGACAATGCTATGACTTTTGTAACTTGGGAGTTAACTGACACAAAAAGAAGTAACTGAAAAGGACTCTGCTGGGGTTAGGAAAGAATAAACTGGCCTGAGAACTGTAGTCTGGAATATGCAGTGCGATATCCTAAGAAAGAGTTACCCTTTAAGTTTAATATATCTCTTACTGTGTCCTTACAGAATGACTAGAAATGTTACTAACAAGTAAATTTAAGAAGACTTTAAATGATTAAGGGCTAAGAAAAGGAGAAAGTAATATAGACTTAGATGGAATTCTACCCTTGGATAGATCTCCTAGAAGGATGCGATTTTATCCTTGAGTTAATCTTCTAGAACTTCCCCTAAAGGAAGGGCTTGATTGTTTATGATAATGTTCAACCACACTTCTGTAACTACTAATGCCAGCCCTTGAAAATTTCTGTGTACCTAATGCTTTAAAAATGGAATAAAATGTGACTGATTACCAACCAGCCTAAAAGCCCTGTTCCCTCCTTTATCCATCTATTGCCATCAGTTGATGTGGGGGAGATAGAAGGGGGGGGTGATTTGGCCCTGAAAATACACAACCCCAGTTTGAACTCACAAGTACTACAAGGTGTTATGAACCAGTGAAAAATGAACTACAGAAATATCCAACCACATGGATTTATCTCAGAGCACAGCAAGGAAAGAACCTGTATATTATCTATATCACTGTCACTGTCATCCTGTTGCTCATCGATTTACTTGAGTGGGCACCAGTAACATCTCCATTGTGAGACTTGTCACTGTTTTTGGCATATCGAATACACCACCAGTAGCTTGTCAGGCTCTGCCATGGGCGCTGGATACTCTCAGTAGCTTGCCGGACTCTCCGAGAGGGGCGAAGAAATCGAACCCGGGTCGGCTGTGTGCAAGGCAAACGCCCTACCTGCTGTGCTACCTCACCAGAACCGAATATATTATAATACTATATATTGCATGATGTATATTGCATAATTTTCTATTTGAAATTCTATTGAAAATAAAGACTCGGCAGATAGCAATCAGAAGAGTACTTGCCAAGAGCTAGGGTTAAGGAGTGTGAAAATGACTATAACTTATCATGGAAAGTTTTAAAGATTAAAGATCATCATCCCCCAAAACCATGATATCCTTCTTTTACCAACATGACTATATACATAAATATATATACACATATATATGTATGTCATAATACATAAAATTTGGGCTGGAGTGATAGCACAGTGGTAGGGCGATCGCCTTTCATGAGGCCAACCCGTGTTCGATTCCTCTGCCCCTCTCTGAGCACCCGGCAAGCTACCACGTGTATTGCGCCCACACAGCAGAGCCTGGAAAGCTACCCGTGGTGTATTGGATATGCCAAAAACAGTAACAATAAGTCTCACAATGAGAGACGTTACTGGTGCCCGCTCAAGCAACCCGATGGGCAATGGGATGACAGTGACAGTGACATAAAATTTAATGAGAACAAAGGGAAAGTTTACCTTATGCAAATTATATATCAATATTCCTAACCTTTGAAAAAATAACTTTATAACATTTGATTTGATACTAATAACATTAGCAAAATTATATCCATATTTATTATGCTTGAGGGCATAAAATGAAAATCAAATTAATTTATTACCTCAAAGAAGTAATTTTAAATTATCTGAAAAAATACCGTTCTGCGGAGAGTCTGAGGAATTATAATTTAACTATTATATAATGCACTGTATATCTATATTATGTACATGTACACATTCATATATGTAATTTAAACATTTGACAATTAATCTATATAAATTTCTTTCCTTTGTACAGTTAACAATGTTTTATTTTACATACAAATAGATTCCTATTGACTTTCTATTTTTTAAACTAATACAAACTAATATAAAAACATTTAAAAAACTATTAGAAGTAATATTAATCAACTTTTATTTTATCTAGGCCTCAATCAATTTATTTAGAATAAAAAAAAAATTATATGTGACCTCGACTTTCTTTTTTTTTTTCTTTTTGGGTCACATCCGGCAATGCACGGGGTTACTCCTGGCTCTGCACTCAGGAATAATTACTCCTGGCGGTTCTCAGGGGGCCATATGAGATGCTGGGAATCGAACCCGGATCGGCAGTGTGCAAGCAAATGCCCTACGCGCTGTGCTATCGTTTCATCACCTTGACTTTATTTCTTATTTGACAATTCTTAGGATCTTGTTAAAGAGCATAGAGTATGCATAGTACAAGCTCATTGTTTAACTTGATGAAAGTTAACAGTATAATTTGTAATTCTCCTATCATTTTTATTATTGCAAAGATAAATTATGAATATTTAAAAACAGAAATTTAAATTCAATGTATCTTCATTATCTAATCAAAATACTTATATTTACATTTCTATAAACATAAATTATTACATTTATATTTACTCAAGTTAGATGCAAATACCTTAAAATATCTGGTCAAGAGTATTAAGTATCCAAATACATCCAAAAGTAAATATTTAATTTGGGCGGTGCCAAGGTCTGAATCATTTTTCATTGCAACATTTTGTAGATCTAGGATATGAAATTAACCTTGACATCCACAAGAAACAACTGGACAATGAAATAGTGGTACACAACACAAATGGAATAATATGCAGCCTCATGCAAGTATGAAATCGTGCTCTTTGCTGCCACGTGAGTGGACTGAAAGATAATCATGTTGAGTGAGGTAAGTCAGAAAGAGAAAGACCAACAATGGATAGATTTGCTTATCTGTGGCATATAGAATAACACTACATGGCTCTATAAGCTCTCTTTCTAGGAGAAAATTATTGAACATGGTGCTTGCATAGTAGTGAAGGATCATAACTTAGCACAAATAACAACAGTAATTATAAACTTGCACATATGTAGAAGAGAATAATAGGGTTTGAAAAATAAATGAGTGAACAACTTATTAAATATCTTCTCTGCCCTTTCAAAACTCCGGGTGTAAGGCGCATATACTTACAAGGCATGTGTGCACCTGTGGCAATTCTGCAAATCATAATACAACACTTTCATCTAGTCTAATGCTGTGGAAACCCAAAAGGGAAGAAAGAACTCTTAAAATCACTCCTTTCCAAGATATGTTTGTGTCTATGTACCCTTTCAAAATAGCTCTCTAAATGAAGAGAATTTTTCTTAGTTAGAGATAATCACTGCTTTTTTTTGATAGTCTCTTTTCCATGAATTGTATCTTCTTTTGCAATTTTAAATCTAATAACTATTAAGATGACAAACTGAATGATTTATTCTCTTTTGTGTCATAATTGAGTTGAGTTACACTTTTTCCATCAAACATTCTCTAAATATATGTTTTAAGTAAAATACCTTTGGAAACATTTTATGGTATGGTATCCCAGGAAATTTTTTGGGTTAGGAATGTCATGGAATTATTATCACACTAGAATAATTTCATACAAAAATTTTTGTGAATATCATTAAGTAGGGTAGTATCCATGAAATAAATATCATAATAAAATAAATATAAGGATATCGTATTAATATTTTTCTGTTTTCTTTTTGTTTGGGGGCCACACACAAAAATGTTCAGGTGTTATTCCTAGCTCTGCACTCAAGAATCACTACTGGCGGTGCTAAGGGATGCCCAGGATCAAATCTGGGTCAGCCATATGCAAAGCAAATACTACAACAATACTACAAGCAATACTATTCTGTCATGCTTATACATTTCTTAGTTTAACACTAGGCATTTATATTTAAGAACTCTACAGTATTTATTTATAATTTTATATAACTAAATTTTTGATAAATAGTATTTAAGGAAAGCAATTAAATAGATTTTTTTACTTCACTGTACTGGAGCGAAAGCAAAGTGGGTAGGGCATTTGCCTTGCACATAGCAGACATAGGTTCAATTCCTCTGTCCCTCGCGGAGATCCTGGCAAGCTACTAAGTGTGTCCCTCATGCACGGCAGAGCCTGGCAAGCCATCTGTAGCATATTCGATATGCCAAAAACAAGAAGTCTCACAACGGGGACGTTACTGGTGCCCTCTCCAGCAACTTTATGAACAATGGGAGACAGTGCTACAGTGCTAATTAGCTTATAAATTTTACAGTGTCACAAAGGAAAATAAAAACATACTGAGAATATGTGTATATACAGTTGGACATTAATGTACATAAAATATTAAGTGTGAGTTTCTTCCTTTAAGATAGCAATCATATTAATTATATTTCTCATTACTTCCACTGGGATTTTATTTGGCTTTTGACTTTGGCAAAAAAGATAAAGAAGAAAAGCACATGTGTGTTTTTACATAATAAAATATATGTAATAAAATATAATATATAACTCCCAGATAATTGGGTTTAAGTTATCTATAATTTGTAAATTAAGAAGAAAACAAAATGAAAGTCATTAGCGTGCTGATCTAAGTGGGAAAAAAGGAAATAATGGATTTTCTTGGATAATAACAAATTCCAATATTATTGAGTGTCAAAAATTCAAACAAATTACAAAAAATATATAAATCCATATTCCAAAATAACATATCCAATAAGTATTTGTATTTAGTTTTGGTTATTATAACTCCACTTTCACTTATTTATGATTTGGGTTTGAATTATTTAAACATAAAGGACACCACCCTAAGTAAGCTTATATTCTGGCTATGTTCACAGACACATTCTGGTTTGTGTTTCATCAATAAAACTAACACAGGCTACACAGTGGTGTGGTTAGATAGAAACATCAGGAATAGGCCACACTGAAAATGACCCCTTCAGTTGATTTCTGAAGGATGTTTATTTCATGCACTAATGGGGAATTACATACTTAAGAAACAATCTGACTGAAAGAATGTTCAATCAAGAATTATGTCCCATCAAGAAATTATGTTTCATCATGAAAATTTGGTTCATGTGTTAAAAAATAAAGCCAGTAAATAATACCTAATGTTTACCTAAATTTTTCTGTCATTACTGATAAAATTATTTCTGTTTTGGGGCAAGTTTAAAAAAAACATTTTAGAACACATGCATCAAATTCTGAGAGATTAAAAATAACATGTCATCATTACATGTCATCAGCATTTATGTATCTCTTTACATTTTGTTTAGCAACTTAAAGCACATGATGTAACTTATTTTTCTATCATGATTTTTTATGCCAGATCAACTCACTGAATTTTTAATAGCCTTATTAGACAATAATAAGACAGCAGTCAAGAAAAAATATATCAAGGACTTGTGAGGGTTCTTCATCCCTATCCTCTGTGGGCTTTCATTTTTTACATTCTGTCAGCAAGTATTACATGGGAAGAAGTAATTGATTTATGTTGATGTAATCTTCTTCAGCTCTACAAATGAAAATTTTTCTGTAATGTTTCTGTCAGCATGTATTACATGGTAACAAGTAATTGATTTGTTGTTGATGTAATCTTCAGGCTCTACAAATGATTTTTTTTCTGTAATGACTCTGAATTATTATGTAATGATTTAGAAGTCTCTAGTAGAAGCTTTGTGGATTTTGACTTTTATACATGTACAAACTATCCAAAATATTCACACATCTTGGAACAGAATGCAAAAGACTTGGGACTTAAAATATAAGACACATAAATAGTGCCGTAGTTTTTGACTTCCTCTAGTTAAGTGTTGTTTGTTTGGGGGGAGTGCCCAGAGCTTATTCCTGACTCAGTGCTCAGAGATCACTCCTAGAAGGCACAGGGGACGAGATGGGGTATCACTGATTTACCCCAAGTCAATCATCTAAGGGCAAGTGTCCCACTTCCTGAACTATACCTCTAACCCTCGCCTGGTCTAGTGAAAGCAAGTGTTTGGGGAATTCCCAGATACAAGTCACTCCAAACATTGGTAATGAGCACCACATTTCTTAGTGCACAGGTGGTTTTAATTAAATGTGGGCAGACCAAGGGATAAGAATAACTATTCTTAAGAACAGAAAACAAAATGCTAAAAAGTATATGCACTCAAACAAGTTAAGGAGGCATATAAATGGGAAAACTCATCTATAGTATGTTGGTCTCATAATTTTAAATTGATATAATCAACTATACAAAGAATTTAAGAGAATTTTTAAAATTTAAGACATGTCCTACTAAATGTGAGAAAATATTTTAATACCACAAATCCACTATAGAGCTAATATCCAATATGAATATAGGACTTTAAAAGCTCAACACCAAAACCAATAACCCATTAAGAAATGAAGGGAGGAGATAAACAGACATTTCCTCCAAGAGAACATAGACAGCTACAAGAATATGGAAAAGTGTCCAGCATCACTTATAATCAGGGAAATACAAATCAAAACGACAATCACTTCACTGCAGTTTGAGAAAAGCCGGCATTATAAATATTGGACGCAATCAATGTTGACAGAAATGTGATGAAAAGAGCCGCTCATTCACTGTTAGTCAAAATATTATGCAGTACAGCCTCTCTGGGAAACAACACAGAGACATGTCAATGTTCAAAAATATAATTTCCATTGACTCAGTGGTTCTACTCCTTGGCATCTCTCAAAATAACCTAAAAACGCTAACTTGCAGTGATACATACACAGGTATATTTACTGCAAAACTATTTACCATAGCCAAGATATGGAAACAACGCAACTCAATGACAGATGACTAAAGACATTCTGGCTTATATAAGCCTTGAAATACTCTTCAGAATACTACTAAGCGATAGGAGGAAATCTTGTGTGTTGCTACAATGTGGATGGATCTGAGAGGGTGTCATTTTTATCAACCTAAGTCCACAGGAGAAGAGACACCAGATGTTCCCACTTATATGTGGTATGGAAAGAAGATAAGCAAGGGGATTGATGATAACAATCCCTGTAAACATTCAATAGAGCTGAAGCTCCAATTGCTGGGTGGGAAGTGGGGCTAAGGGACCAGAGACTAGTAATCAGTAAGTTGGAGGGTCTTTGCAACATTGGTGGTTTGAGTTGGCGCTATATTATACACCACAATCATAAGTGATAGCAGTATTATAACCATACAACCTCAATTACAATACATTTTAAAATATGGTTAAGCATGTTTAAACATCTTAGAAGACATGCACTCAAGTAATAATGTATACATCTAGCTTGCTTGGTAGCATGTAATATAACATATGTTATATCAAGTATGCCTATGATTGATGGAAGAAAAAGTAGACAATGAAAGAAATCTTGATTTATTCTGTAAACTTTTAAACCTATTAAATTCAAGATGTGCAGAAATATTGCTCAAACATATTTGTATTCTACACTGCACTTTCAGTTACCTACGGAAATAAATTATGTATGGTTGGTGATCTGATTTATAAGCTTGCCAGCAGAGTTCAGAGGCAATGTATCAGAAACAAAAAGACTGCCATGTCTTAAATAAGAAAATGACATTAAAGTATTAGCCAACTCTTCCAGCAGTGTAAAAATCATACATGTCAAAGTCAGAATAAGTTCATATAGAGCTTTAAAAAACAGCACTGAAAATTAAAGAGAAAATAAAACTATATCTGTAGGTATCAATATATTAAGTTTTCAGAATATGAAATAACATGTAGATTCATGACTTGTGCCCAAAAATGACTGTTCTCAGAATGTGTTTTGCTAAGTGGCAATTCTATTTATATAAATATGCATGAAGTCACTAAGTATACAGTGTTAGGGAACTCAACCTTTCCGAATATCACACATATGTCAAAATACTTTATATTGGGTTCCATATTACCTATTTTTTCACACAAATTTGAAACAGAATTATAGATGATCACAGCTTTCGCAATTTAGAATTTGGTAGAGTTATGTTTTCACATCTTTGAAGGTTTATCATTTAGCGAGAGAAAGGGAGCAAGTAGAGGGCAATTCTTGACATGGGGTGTTTTGACATTCATTTCAGTAAGTTAGCAAAGACTCAACAAAAAAAGTGAGAATGACTCTAACAATATGTCCATAATGAATGAGAAGAGGATAATTCATTCAAGATCCATATGTTACTAGAGCTATACTTTGTATACTGAAGTACACCTTGGTACTGTTGCTCATATTAGCTTAGCAAGCTACTCTAAAAAAATTTAATTTCAAAACCTACTGTTTCCAATGAAAATAGTATTGCATAGTCTGGGTAAAAAAATATTGCTAATTATATTTCTAATTTCTGAATGAGAAAATTTTGCAAATTGCTTATATTGTCACAAATTAACATACCTGTCATAATACATAGACATTTCATGAATCCTTATATGGCAAGAACAAATTTTTCTATGAAGATATTATATTTTCATGTCAGAGAGGTGAATTTTCCTTAAAAACTCTAACTGAAAACGTCTATTAACTATATACATTTCATGGACATTATTTGAAGAAGGTTATATTTCATTTCTCACTTCAAAGAAAATACTATTTTGGTATTATTAGTGACCACTTTAGTAACTGAGATCTATAGTAAATTCTTAAATTTTAGGTTTTCATTTCAAATTTGTCAGCTTTCAGTACATGAGCACATAACAAATGCTCATGAAATGCCTGAAGGATTGCATTAAATGTCAACAGCTAGCACTAACCTTCAAGAGAAAGCTATCACTTTCTCCCCATCAAGGAAAAGAGCAAATGCAACAAGATGATATGTCAGTAACAAATATGAAAGGGGTAATTTTTAAAGACTTCACTCAAAAATAGCTTCACTTATTGAGATGACAAATTTGGAGAGCTGGTAACTTACCAACATTTGTTTTAGCTACCTATTAATAGGATTTGTGCATTAGAATAGTAATTGTAAATAGTATGCACTGATCCAACTAAAATATAATAAATAATTCTGTCATGAGTAATATCACATAATATTTATCTTACATATACAGATTATTTCATTTCAAGAAAATGATTTATTATCGAGAGAGACTTCCAGTGTCATCCTGTTTTCCACCCAGTAGTTGTCTCATTGCTTTGCTTCTAGGGATAATTCTTTCTCACACTATTTCCTCTTTTAACTTTTTCCTCCTAAACTGATTCCCCCTATTCTTTCATATACTATCATTTATATAGAGAGAGTCAAAGGTGGCCAAAATTCTTAGACTAACAATCCCTTAGTTTTGAACACATCTTTCATGCCTATGTGGCTTTCTTTATCACTTTTCCTCTGACAACTATTCAGTAAAAGAGCTACCCTTAGCACTATATAATTTTATATATATATATATAATTTTATAATTTATAATTTTATATTCTCCTTTTATAATGGTATATTCTTACCTTTATCATATGTAATTTTCTTCCAAAATTTGTCAACAATAGAGTATTTTAATTTTTTATACATTACACTAAACATTTTGATATAAACCTTTCCTTAAAACTCATAAAGGCCTATAAAAAATTCTTGTGCAAGACATCAGTGAACTGAACTCCAACAGTGTGAAAGTTCCCACATTTCCCTAATGCCTCTCGAGCATTAATAATAACTTTCCAAGTGTCTTTCGAGAAGGCCTTTATGGGACCCTATTCATCCACACACTAGACTACCTTCTGATCTGATCTTCGTTGTTCCTGTAGTTGCCAATCATCTTATTGTTGCTACTCTTGCTTTGGACCACATCCAGCTATGCTCCAGGCTTACTCCTAGGTTTCTGCTCAGGTATCACTGCTGGTAGTGGGGGGGAGTGGGGGTATAAGTGGTGTCAGGATCTAACCAGGTCACTTGCATGGAAGAAAAACACCTAAGCAAACCGATCAATTTTATCATCATCATCATCATCATCATCATCATCATCATCATCATCATCATCATCATCAATCATCATCATCATCCCGTTGAGCGTCGAATTTCTCAATCAGTCTCAGTAACGTCTCCATTCGCCCTAGCCCTGAGATTTTAGAAGACTCTCTTTACTCGTCCTTCACAAGAATGCCGCATTAAAGGCTCTTTCAGGCTCAGGAGAAGGAGACCCAGCATTGTTACTGGTTTTGGCATATGAGTACACCATTGGGAGTTTGCAAGGCTCTCCCATGTGGGCAGAAAACTATCGGTAGCTTGCCAGGTTCTCCCAGAGGAAGAGGTAGGCTATAAACTGTCGCTTCTTGGAGTTTGGTTTTAAGTCTCTGGATTTTGGTCGTTGGTGGGATAACACGGTGCTGGGGGCAGTTCTTGGGTGTGACCGCCTAGCTACTGGAAAATGGGAAATTTGAGTGGAAGAGGCCCAGTCCTGATTGAGCAGGCTTGGAGGTCTCAGCCCCGGGTCCCACACACCTGCATTCCTCTGCATGTACCTTCATGCATGAGGCTCATCTGAACGTGTGGAGAGGGGCCTTGCTAGGCTCTGGAGGACTTTGGCTACAGGAGCTCTGCTCGGGGTGGGGAGGGAAGCTGGAGTCCATCCCCTCCGAGGGACCCCGGGGAAGACAGCCAGGCACAAACTGATCAATTTTAATAGACTTTGATGATATTTCTCCATTATAACATATTTGGGTGCAGTATTCTGACACCTTCTGCCAACTTTTTTCTGAGTAAGCCCTCTCTCTTAACACAAGTGATTCCTCTAAGTCTCAGAACTTTAAACAAACCCATAATCAGTGGAATCCCAAGTCTATAAATATCAATTTTACTTTACAACTTGAGATTCAGAATGCAGAATTCCTGATGTGAGCTAACTGTTAAAATAAACTTTTTATAGCCTCGGTAACTATGAAAAAGTTTAAAAATCAGAATAACATAAAGGTATTGATTTTTTACATTTTAAGTTCCAAGCAAGACCTGGCAAAATTAGGGGGTAAGTTTAATTATATAAAGTAATAGAATATATAGCATTTGTGTTATTTTCAAATTTTATTGACTACATGAATCCTAAACTCAATCCTTCATGCAACCTTTTCTGATGAGTGGGGTTTCTTAAGCCCAGAACCAAGGAAACAGAGAAATATTATTTGGAAGGTACATACATGGACTATATCAAGGACACTGAAGGTGCAGAAGAAAATGTGAAATGACATTTCTGAGCACTGTATCACAGACTTGACACAATCCACATGTGGAATATCAGTATCAATAAATCACTGATATTGATAGAGAAATGCATTATAAATACATTTTTATCAAGTGGGAATCACAAAGTACTAACTTCCACGGTCAGGAAGAGAAGTCTTAAAGATGACAGAAACTGGAACAGCTCTGTGATGTGGTATTTTAGTACCTCTAAGTCAGAGAACAAAGCAAGAAGCCATTGTCCATTTTCAAGGAAGATGTTTTTCAACACTAGTGAACAAAGACAAATTATCATTCACTATCTATACTTGGATTTCAACTACCATTTGGAAATTCACACAAAATAACTGGACTAAAATAAAAAATATTTACCTACCCAAATGCCTAAAAATCCTGGACTTTGTGTAGTCTCCTTCGTCATATCATATCAAATATCTTAACTCTATTTCACAATACTCCAGGCACAATTTTCATTTAAAATGCAAAACTGTTGGTCACCAAAGGGTATTCACATTTAATAAATACAAATCTTGGAAAGCTATTCCTCCAGATGGTCTCTGGGTTACCTACAATAGTTAATTGATGTTTACTCTTGAGGACTATATAGCATTCCTGCCCCAAAATATACTTAATCTAGTGCATTATGGAATTTTAACATTGACAAAATTTTTCTATTCTTAATTTTGATAAAATGTGTTTTATTCACTGGTTTTAAAACATCCACCATAGCAATATTATATCCGGTTAGAGAGCTTTGTCTAGACAGGTAACCTAGCTGACTTAGAAATATCAAATATTGGAGCTGAGGCAATAGCATAGCAGGTAGGGCGTTTGCCTTGCACGCAGCTGACCCAAGTTAAATTCCCAGCATCCCATATGGTCCCCCAAGCACCGCCTCCTGGTTTATTATAAAATCATAAAATAATTCCTGAGTGCAAAGCCAGGAGTAATCCCTGTGCATTGCCAAGTATGACCCAAAAAGCAAATAAATAAAATAAAATAAAAAATAAAAAGAAATGCCAAATATTACAAAGTCCAATTTAAACAAAAATCTGAGATAATTGAATAGAACATTTAATGTCACTTTTATTTAAAAATAAAATTCAACTCTTCTGTTTTATTAATAAAATTAACTTTAAGAAACAAATTAGTTGGGGGCTGAGCAATAGTACAGAGACATAAGGACAGAGGTGAAGGGTTTGGGGTTTGGAGATGTGGTGAAGTTATAGCAACTATATCAAAACCATATTCATAGTTATACTATTATAATTACAATTAAACTATTATAATCATGTTACTCAAGGACAATAAAAACATTTAAAAATTTAAAAAAATTAATTCTTATTAATTTGTTCTTGGTCTGCATGTGAGAACTTCATGATCTACATGATCCCAGAACATAAATTTAGATTAAATCACAAGTAATTATACAATTAAATCAATAGCTTATTAAGTATTATCATTCATATTACAAATTAGAAAAAAATATACTAAAGTTATCTATCAGAAATTTCATTAGGTAAGAGAGATTTGGTTAGAGTACAACTGTTATTAAAGAAAATATTTACTTATAAATATACTCTGATATTTCATAGTTAACAAGAGAAGCCATTTTTTTCATTTTTATGTTCTGTCATATACAGTGTACAGTAACTACGTTCTAAAACAACTACTACTTGTACATTCAATGGAATAAAATTAAGGAAATATTCCTAGATGTAATATGGAACATGTGAGGTTGACAGTTATCATTATTATCATTAACTATTAGTAAAATAGTTATCAATTTTGTTTTTGTGTGTGTTTTTTTTCTGGCCAGATTTGGTGTGACTTTGGCTTACCACAGGCCCTATGCTCAAGGGAATATATGTGGTTTCAGGTAGTTAAGCTGGGCTGAGTGCATGTACAAAATAGTTCTCATTTTGGTAATAGCTATAATAATGAACCAGATATTTGTATATATTATCAACATATCAAGTAAAAAGTAAACAGAATACTCCCATTTTATCTATTTATTTACTGAATAACTTAAAACATCATTAATCTTGCATACTAGCAAAATAATTTCATTATTTTAAATAAAATATTTAATTAAAATTTATCTGATAATGTTAAAGATAATGAAAAAATGTATTGCTATAAAAGTGTTTAAGACAATAAAGTTAAAAAAATCACATTGTTTTTCACACAACTTCTTTTATATAAATTTCACTGATTTTCACCAGGAAATTTTTGAAAATCACGAATTAATTTTCTTTGCATTTATTGTTGGTTTTAATAAGTAAAATACTTTCCCCTGGGTATTAGCCAATTTTCATCATTGGATATTGTTTCACTAGAAGATGCCTGAGCTTTAAATATCTGCATTTAAATATTTAATGAAATGGCTCTGTCTGAAATAAAATTTAAATATAATTTAAAAAAACATTTTTCCTAAAGGATAAACAGTTCTTAAGGCTTTTACTTTTCTTTCAAAATAGCAAGTAAAATAATTCACTTCAAATTCAAGGTGAGACAGAAATTTGTTAGAAATGAAATCATTTAGATGAGTTTTTTCTCACATTTATATTCGATCAAGAATGTCAACTAATCAATTATTATTTCTATCCTCAAATTAAAAATAAGCATAATTAAATAATACAAAATACTGGGTTGACCAAAGTAACATGGAAATAATTAATGTTGTGAGTTCATTTTCAAATGATTCTTTAGGTATAGTTTTTACTTTAAACAAATCTAAGAAGAAGCTTTCTTAGTAATACCCATGGCCTATAATATCATGGCCTTTAATCTACTTTAAATTGCTGAAATAGCTAAATTTACGTCTGCTCTATTGTGTGTTCTAACTTCAAAATTGTTGGGTCAGAGATACTGCACAGTGAGGTAGACACTTGCCTTGCATGAGGCTGACCTGGATCCAACCCAAGGCACTCCAAAACTAGTCAGGAGTAAAACCTGAGCACAGAGCCAGGAGCAAGCCCTGGGCACTGCCAGGAATGGTCCCCCCCAAAAGCAAAATAAATACCAACTCCATTTATAATGGATTGACATGAGAGCATCATATTGAGTGAAATGAGTCAGGAGAGGAGAGGAGAGGGACAGGTATAGAATGACTGCATTCATGCGTTCATTTATAGTATAGTTTCATAGTAGTATAGTTTCATAGTAATACCCATGGCCTACAATAACATGATCTATTTTAAATTACTGAGATAGCTAAATTATACTCCTGCTCTATTATTTGTCCTAACGTTAAAATTTTTGGGTCAGAGATATTGCATAGTGAGGAAAAAAACACTTGCAATGTATAAATGTGTGTGTGTGTGTGTGTGTGTGAGAGAGAGAGAGAGAGAGAGAGAGAGAGAGAGAGAGAGAGAGAGAGAGAGAGACTAATATTCAAGGTGAAGATAAACACAGGTCAAGAGGACAGGTCCATGGTTGGAAGCTTGCCACAAGTGTATGAGGTGGATGAAGGGCAAAGGTAAAGTCATATACCTGATAACCTTTCATTATCTGTATTGCAAATCAGAAAGGCCTAAAAAGAAAGAGAGACAGAGAGAGAGAGAGAGAGAGAGAGAGAAGAAAAGAGAGGGAAGAGAGTAGAGAGAACATTATATGATTGAAATCCAATTATGAACAACTTTGTAAATGTGTATATCACTGATTCAATTAAAATGAAAAATGAAACAAAAATTAAAATATAAATACCAACTATCAAAATATCCTACAAATAAAACAAAATTTTAAAATATTATTATAAATTATACAAGCTGCAACAAATGCATGATGAATAACCATTAAATTATGACCAGTACAGAAAAGTGTAAGTGGCATAAAGAACTAGGAAGTGTATTTAATAAAATACATAATGCAATGTTATGTTTTACCAAGCATAACACAAAGTCTATTCAAGACTGCCCAAAGACATTTGTAATATTGAAATAATACTACAAAAAAATCTAGAAAAAAATCTAGACCTAAATCTCTTTTTGCCCTTTTGGCTAAGATCAACTGTAGTAAAAATCTAGAGCTGGAAATCAAATATGTGTGTGTATGTGTGTGTGTGTGTATGTGTGTGTGTGTGTGTGTGTGTATATATATATATATATATACATATATATAAAATCTCTCTAGGCAGCTTCAATTGTTGAATGATTAAATTTGTGTGGGGTGTATTAATATAATATCCTAAAACTTACTGCATTAAAGGCTAATTGATGATACATTTAAAAACACAGGTATGATACCCATTTAAGAGAAAAGTAGGGGGATATTATCTTTATCTTTGGTTTGGTCTTTGTCTAGAACTACCAGAAGACATGTCTTGATAATATCATTCTATTACTGCATCTCACTTCCATAGTTCCCTGTCTACCAATTTCCCCTTCTACATGTTAGCCATCTGTTCTTGGACACAGGTTGTTTCCAGGTTTTCGCTATAGCGAATATCAGTCTACAAATGTTTTCTGAATAGATTTTTGGGCTCTTGGGGTAGATGTCAAGTGGAATTGCTTAGCCATCAGGGAACTCAATCCCTAGTTTTTTGTGGAATGTCTATTGTTTTTTAAGAAGTGAAGCAGTTGACATACCCACCAGTAGTGAGTAAATGTGCCTTTTCCCCACATGCAGTACTGGTTGATTTTGTTCTTTGTGGTGTGTGCCAGTGTCACTGGTGTGAGACGGTATCTCATTGTTTTGATTTGCAGTTCCCAGATAATTGATGGGGAATTTTTTTTCATATATCTTTTGACCACCTATATGCCTTATGTTATTTGGGGAGCGTGGTTTATGAGTCATACCTGGTGGTATTTGGGTTACTCCTGGCACTGCAGTCAGGAATGACTCCTAGTGGACTCAGGGAGTGACACAGGATACAAGGGATCAAACCTGGGTTGGCTGCTTGGAAGGCCAGCGCCCTCCCTGCTGTACTATATATACTCTCTTCAGCCTCCCTCTGCCATCTTTGAGGAAGTTTATGTTGGTCTCCTGCTTTTATTTTTTTAAGCAACTCCTGGGTTTAGTTAGAGCTATAAAAAGATTTATTTTTAAATTTTAAATTTTATTTTCATAAATGGGCTGGAGCAATAGCACAGCGGTAGGGCATTAGCCTTTCATGCGGCTGACCCGTGTTCGATTGCTCCGCCCCTCTGGGAGAGCCCTGCAAGCTACCGAGAGTATGGCGCCCACACAGCAGAGCCTGGCAAGCTACCCAGGGTGTATTGGATATGCCAAAAACAGTAACAATAAGTCTCACAATGAGAGACGTTACTGTTGCTCGCTCGAACAAATCAATGAGCAACCAGATGACAGTGATTTTCATAAATATATACATATCTCTTGGAAAGCCCAGCAAACTACCGAGAGTATCCCACCCACACGGACAGAGTCTGGCAAGCTATCTGTGGCGTATTCAGTACGCCGAAAACAGTAACTTAGGTCTCATACCTCTGACCCTGAAAAAGTCTCCAGTCGGTAGGAAAGACAAGTAAGGAAAGGCTTCTAAAATCTCAGGGCAGAGAAGATTAGAGTCATTACTGGTGCCCGCTCAAGTAAATCTACAAACAATGGGATGACAATAATACTGTGATACATTTTAGATATTGTCCTTCATGAAGGACAAAGCATACTAATATAAATAATATAAAATGCTTCACAATAATGTATCCCTAACTACTCACTGACTAGGCAGAAATTACTATTGAAAATTACATTCAAAATGCTCCTGTAATGAATTCTAGAAGTAGTGTTTACTATGTAAAACTAATACCTGAGGTTAAAAGGTTCAAGAGATGACTTAAAGAGCACAGTGCATGAGTAGCCTGTGGAGGGCCTTGCACTTGAGTTCTGAGTTCTCCCATGAGCACTGCAGGATCTAATCCTAGCTGACTCTGAGACCCACCAGGTCTGGGAACTGAGCCATCAGGACTTCACAGAGGAGTTGCAAAGTGGGCTTGGTCCTCCCTCTCATTAGCTGAGTGTTAAACCTCCTGAAGATAATCTGAGGTTACAGTAGTATCAGGTATCATTTCACTTAAAAAATCAAAAACACAAAAGGCCCTTGACTTCTGTCCAGGACACTGCGCTGTGTAAGAATCGCCTCACTAACACTAGATATCCCTAATGAAGTTTCATCAAATGGGAACAGGGAAGAGAGAGAAGAAACTAGCAGGGGTTTGAGAAATGAATGCCAATGCCACCTTTATCTCTCTCTCTCTCTCTTTCTCTCTCTCTCTCTCTCTCTCTCTCTCTCTCTCTCTCTCTCTCTCTCTCTCTCTCTTTTTTAATTTGTACTGGAAATATGTTTTGGAGACACATGGCCCAAGGAATTTTCCATTTGAACTGCTAATGAAAGCAGAAGATATTTCCAGGAAGCAGCTAGAGACTCAGTGGAAGGCAGAGTCAAGGGTGGCATTCTTATCATAAGATTTGCAGGTTAATCAAGGGCAATTAACCTAGCAGTAGGTTTTGAGGACTGCGGCGGGGGGGGGGGGTTGTTTTCATGCCAAAATTTATGTGGGAGTCTGAGACCCGAGGGTCCTTGAAACAGACCATTTTAAAATAGAGGTGATGGTGTACAATTAACAATAGGAACAAACATAGGGGCATTCCCCCTACTATTTGTGCTTACTTGAAACCTTTGCTTTTTACCTATATGCTCCATATGTTTAATTAGCGTGACAATATAACATAAAGGAATGAGATTCATATGTATGTATTTTTAAAAAAAAGCTAAAAATTAAAGCAACTTGATGAAAACACAGTGCATGACTCTTAGAAGCGATCCCCACTCAGGGAAACTGGGTGTGGCACAAAAACAGAAACACATCCACAAACACAAAACAGTGCACACTGCAGTGTTCTTTACAAAAATTTGAAAAGCCCAATCCAGCTCTTCAATAGCTTAAGCCTCCTGAAATAGGAGAAAGCTTAGGAAATAAAAACGTTTCTGCATATACTACACAAAGAAGAATGAAATTGCCAGCCTCATCTAGACTGTGGAAAACTAAAATGGTCAGAGCCTGTGGCTTCTTTTCCTTTCCTAGGACTGTCTTCTCAAGGCAATGCGACCTTCACCTTGCAGAGCTACTCTAGGCTCCTAGCTCACTGGCAACTAATGTCACAAAACACTTGGAGACTTTTGATCATCATGCTCCTTGGTTTCTAAGAGCAGTTGGAGCCTTGGAAGCATGCCCTTCATTTCTCATCGCTTCCATCAAGCATTATTGATTTGCCATTTTCCTCATACCGTAATACTTCAGAATTACAGCTTCAGACCTCTAAAAGCACATAATTCTTTCCACATCCACCATCAAATGTCTAGTGCCCTAACACTGTCAGATGGCTTCCCTGCCTATTTTTTTTTTCCAGAGCCCCTTCCCTTTTTCACTGGTACCAATAAATTTCACAGTCTAAGAATTATTCCTCTTGTATTATGCCAGCTCATGTTCTTCGGATATTTATAGTCATATCTGACTGAACCCATCTAGCAATTGACTTTCATTTCCTGACTTAATTCCAAAGCATAATCGCCTAAAGTTCCCAGGCCTGTTGTTCCAAAAGACATATTTAGTTTTGTTTTCCTTATTTTTTCCGTGAATTTTACTTATTATCATAGTTTTTATTTTCCCTATTCCTTGTGCTGTTGTGAAGAATGAAATCTATCGATACTTATAGGCTCTGTGCTCGAACTATTGGTTGTAGTGATCACATTCTGAGTTGTGTTGTTCAAGAGGGGTTGCACACCCTACCCACAACCACATGTATTTATCTGTAGGTAGCCGAAGATTGCACAGTTTCTTTGTAGTGTTGAGAATCATGAATGCAATATGTGGTGCTCCTTGGGCTGGTGCTCTCTGAAGCTCTTCCCTTACAACTTGTTTATTCTCTCATCATCAGATATCAGTACCATTAGGATAAACGCCTAAGAGTGGTACTGTTTGCTCATGCTTTTCCATTATTTCCATCTTTTAATTTTTTTTTTTTTTTTGCTTTTTGGATCACACCCGGCAATGCACAGGGGTTACTCCTGGTTCTACACCAAGGAATTACTCCTGGCGGTGCTCAAGGGACCATATGGGATGTTGGGATTCGAACCCGGGTCAGCTGTGTGCAAGGCAAACGCCCTACCCGCTGTGCTATCTCTCCAGCGCCCTACATTTTTTAATTTTTAAGGAAATTCCACAGCATTTTCTATAGAGGTCACATTAAAACTCCCACAGTGTACTCTTGATAACAAGATCCAAGAGCTCTGAAGGGTGTCAACAAAAATAAACAAAAATAGAAAATCCCTATGACAAACTGTACTCAGAATGGCAAAAGCCAAAGACAGAAAATATTGGAAGGAGAAAGATAAAAAATAAAACAGAACTCACATTCAAAGAATAAGATTCACAGTAGATCCAGCAAGTGAGACTTTATGAGCCAGAAGGGAATGGTGTATTACAGTAAAAATTTCAATGAAATGAACATCATACCAATAATATTTTATCCATTTAGATTATCATTCAGATCTGAAGCAAATACAGGCAACAACTAATGGCATTCATAGTCTTGATATCAGTTTGTAAGAAATATTAAAAGAGTGTTTTTAAAAGACAAAGTTCTCAATACTTGCCAGTGGACATGGTGTTTTATTTGTGATTAAATGTGATTTTCTCTACATTAATAAAGGTATATTTCTGAGGGTTTTAAACTTTCAATAATAAATGTTTTATTTATATTGAAAAAAATTATGTATATTTAGGCATTATTTAAAATCAACAGAGATTTTTTTCACTGTGACTCTATCACTGTCATCCCATTGCTCATTGATTTGCTTGAGCGGGCACCAGTAACATCTCCATTTGTTGTTATTGTTTTTGGCATATCAAATATGGCACGGGTAGCTTGCCAGGGTCTGCCATGGGAGAGGGGCGGAGGAATCGAACCCGGGTCAGCCATGTGCAAGGCAAATGCCCTACCACTATACTATCACTCCAGCCCAAAGATTTTTTAAATTAAAAATTTACATATAATCAGAGATACTTAGACATTATCAGTAATATAGTTTCTAACAAGAAGCTAACAAGCCCTTTAAACATGAAACACACTTTAATACTGTCATAGGCCTATTCTTATTTTCTGTGATTTTTAAACACTTCTCTTCTCACTCTAAGTTGTATATATGCAAAATTTCCTGATTTCGTATAAATGTTCAAATATATTAGCATAGAATTTTCATACTATTCTTGTAACTTATATACATACATAAATATATAGTTTTGAAAAGTTACATATTTTAATAAACTTACCATTGACTTACAATTTTGTGGCCTCTCAGGAGTTTACCTTTATTCATCTAAATGTGTGTGCTGCTATCACCTCTACCATCAAAAACTATCTCTCCCTAACGTTTTGGATATACAGCAAGACAGTAAGGGGAAAACAGAGGCAAAGACATTGTAACTGGAAAATTTGCTTATAGGACTGCGCTTACCTGGTTTGAAAGGGATACTCGGAAGGGAACCTTAGGAGCATGAGGAAGGCAGTGAGTACTCTGCTCACTGAGTACTGTGGTTGGTATTTGAAAGAACATAAAAGGTTTATTAAGGGGCTGGAGCGATAGCACAGAGGGTAGGGTATTTGCCTTGCACTCAGCTGACCCATGTTTGATTCCCAGCATTCCATATGGTCCCCTGAGCACCACTAGGAGTGATTCCTGAGTGCATGAGCCAGGAGAAACCCCTGTGCATCACCGAGTGTGACCCAAAAACAAACAAACAAAAAAAGGTATTATTGAGTGTTGGATATCATTGGTTTGTCCTTTCTCCCCTTGCCACTAGGAGCTTAGGTTTATCAGTCACACCCATCAAAGTGCTCCCGAGTCAAGTCACTCCCATTCCTTTGTTTATCGGTAACCACTTCTACCAGTTTATCTGCTCTTCCCATAATATGACTGCTAATCTGTAAGGTCAGAACTTCCTAGGACACTGAATATTATAACATTGCCTTTCTCTCCTCTTTATACCTTTTGAATAATTCACCTTAAAGCTATGTCTTTTTTGTATAGACACAAGAAGACAATATTATGTTTTGTAACTTTGGGACTTAATTGGCCTCAAATATTATTCCCTCCTGGGCATCTGCTTTCTCCACTTAAGCCTCAGTTGCCCTCAGTTCCTAGCACCCCAAAGTAGGGTCCCCGACGTGGGACGGGAAGGATCCAGGGCAAGCAGTGAGTTATGTGCTACCCTGGCATCGAGATGGGCCTGGCCAAAGTGCCTAATTCTTAACTATAAGTTAAGAGCTTGATCATAGACAAATGCTGTCATGATCCAATAGTAATGATGAGACTGGGACCCTGCCAGGGATAGGAAAGACTGATCTGGCCTGAGCACTGTAGTCTGAGATTGAGATGGCCCCAGGAGAGCAATTCTATAAGCTTTAATGCATCTCTTATTGTGTCCATACAAAATGATTAATATTATGAATTCTTATATGTTTGCTGGCTGAGGAGAAGAGAAACACATTCATGGGACTCTGCCCTTGGGTGGATCCTCCTGCTGAAAGAGAATCAAGTCCTAGGAGAAGCATCCCCTGAGGGAAAAGAACCTTACCCTATTGCTGACCACACCTATGTGTATGCCCAAACCCCCTCATGCTGTGGAGATTTAACTAGGCTGTAAGAGTGGGTGGGGGGCCAGAGCCACGGGGGCCAGAGCCACAGATTGAGAGAGAGACTGAGAGCCAGGAGAGCAGCAGAGAGAGAGAGAGAATGAAGTAGGATGGGGGAGAAAGAAGCAGGAGGAGAATCAGAGGAGAATGGAGATGAGATTGGAATAAACTGCGGTGAGACCAACCATCTTGGCTCTGTTCCTTCCTTCACCTGCCTCGCCGCGCTCACTTTTCTTTTCTTTTTTATTTTTATACAATTGAGAGTATCTTGGTACCTAATTAAAAACATGAATAGAAATAAGAGGACGCTACCTATTATGCTTTTTTTGATATATTCCACATCTCACAGGTCTGAATATTATCTCATTGTGCTTTTTAGGTCCATTAGCCAATGATAAGTGATGTTGATAATTTCTCCGTGTGTCTATAGGCGATCCCTATCTTGTCTTTGGAAAAAGGTTTATTCAGAACATTTGCTGTTTTATTTTTTTTTCTCTTGTTTAGGGAACAAGACTGGCACTGCTGAAAGTTCAGCCTGGAACTATTATCAGCCATCACTCTTGGCTGTGTTCATGGTGCCAGGTGGAGTGCCTGGTGTCAGACTGTGGTAGGCCATATATAAGGTAAATGACTTAAGCCTCGACTAACTCACCAGCACCTGCTTAATTTTGATTAGGTATTTTGTTCCTATTTTTGTTACTATTTTTTATGTGTTATTGGTTTGGGTACATGGGAGAACCTGGTGAGCTCCCCATAGCGTATTAGATATGCCAAAGACAGTGAAAATAACAGATCTCATCCCCCTGACCCTGAAAGTGCCTCTAATCATTGAGAAAGACAAGTAAGGAGAGGCTGCTAAAATCTCAGTGCTGGGACAAATGGAGACGTTACTGGTGCCCGCTCGAGTAATTTGATGAACAATGGGAGGACAGTGATACAGTGATTGTCTGGGGGCCACACTCACTTCAGCAGTGCTCAGGGCTTACTCCCTGATTCAGGGGACCGTAAGTGGTACTGGGGATTGAACCCCGATTAGCCATAATCAGGCAAGTGTCCTACCAGCTATACTATCACATCTGGTCCAATGTTTCTTTGTTTTAAACTGGTAAGTTGTTTTCAAATTCTAAATATTTTGCATTTCAATCTGTTGTTACGTACATAAAATGCAAACATATTTTCCCAGTTAATAGATTTTCATGGCTGTGTATTTTAATTGTAATTAGGGTGGGAGGAGGGATTTGGACTCAATACTTAGTAGTAGTTAGGGGCTATTTCTAGCACTGTGCTCAAGACTGACCACTGGCATGCCTTAGTGTACTATATATGGTTCTGCAGGCATTTGATTTTCTGTTTTCTCAGCAGTAATGCTATTCCAATACTTAGGATTTTTCTTTATTTTTATTCAAAGACATATTATTTGAAAATTAAAAAAACTAAAATTATACACATAGTGGAAAAAAATCATAATTAAGATTGCTTCATGCATCTACAATATATACTATAGAAAGAAAACCTTCTCTTTTCTCATAGGCTTCACAACCAATTCATATTGTATCTTTCAGACAGTAAGCTATTTAAAACATTCTCACGACATCTATATTCACTTAGAAACTATTGACTTAACTGAGATATTACACATTATACTAAAAATAGCATGCCCAATATTTAATATATGATTTGTTTTCTCCATTATTAGATACAGATTTAATTTGCTGATGAAATCGCAACTCAATCTATGTTGGGCTCATTACTTATACACTTGGTTTCCTTTGAAAATTAAAATCCTGACATAGAAAATAAGCATACTGTTTAGGGACATCATCTTATAAATTTGGTTGTTAGCCACCTGCCGTTCTCAATAAATCAGTCTGCAAATTACTGATCCATGTCACAGAATTGTCACCTGTTTGTTGGAAATAAGGGTCTAAAATTCCAACATCGTCCCATTAATTTGAGAAAAATTAAACAAACCTTTCTTTAGAAAAATGTGTCTATCAATAAATTCAAATAAGTACTGCTACATTTTGAAACATATTTTAAATTTTTCAAACCATATTAGTTATTCTAAAAACAAAAAGAGAGGGCTTCTATAATCATTACAATCAAAAAGCATTTTATGGTACATTGTTTGCTTTGTCTTCAGCCTTAAATATTAAGTAACTTCAGTAATCTTAAGGCAAAGTATTCTAAATTCATTGGTTTAAATTAAAAACTTAATTTATAAGTATAATATATGAATCAAAATCCCCAAATCTATCAATATATTTTTGTTCTTTTTGAAAAATAATGCATACTCCTTTACTATCTAATCCACTTAACATATACATAGAAAAAGTAAACATGAGGAAGCAAAATAAGAATATTCCAAAAAGTTTAGAACACTTTAAAACTGTATTTTATAACTGACTGAAAGATCATTTTATTCTCCAAGTCTCTAAAATTCATCCTTGTAACAAGATGTAGCAGGAGGAAATAAAGTCACTTCTCTCTGTGCATACTCACAATACACATCCATCTGTACACATAAACATATATGACTCCTATTTGAATTAATCATGAATCACCAATTTAAGACAGTTTTTCTGTTTTAATGATTTAGTTATCAGATTACTCAGAAATTAGTAGATTGATCATGATCATTCAGACTGGATAAGCACTTGGTATTACTTCTCACATCACACCCAAAGTAAATCCACAGTACTGTGCCAGATTCTGATGTTGACATCAAAAAACAGTGATTATGATCATGATACTCAGGCCAGAGATGGATTGTAAACACATCATAGTCAGTGTTGTCCATTTACAGCAAAGACAAGAGCCAGGGAGACTCATCAGGCCCAGAACATGCTAAATAAGCATTGGGTTGCATCCTTAACATAATCTGGTTCCACTGCCACGACCCCCACTCCCCCACTCTGCCAGAGTAAAAAATAAACTAACAAGCACCAAGAAGTCTGTACAGAAAGGAATTGAATGACGTTGCAGAATACATACACGTTTAAGAAAAATGTGTTAGTGCTTGATGTTGGTAAAGTCATGAGTTTTAAAAGAAACACAAATGTGCTAATTGGCTATAATTCATAGTTCAATTTCAAGGAGAATGATTCGATAAATCAGCAGAAAATTACAATGCTGGAAGAAGCAGTCAGAAATTATCTGATTTATTGGGATCCTTTTCCAATACATTACAAAATATTTCTTACGAGTGTCTTTTTCTTCTACATTCAGCACACTCGAAGCGTGGTAAGCTGGTTAATAGTGGGGGTGGTAATGCTTTGAAGAGGTTAATGTGGCCCTTTAACTTAAGATAATAAATGGTCTGAGGAACTGTCCCCTAGCACTGTCTTCAAATCACCAGGGTAACATTCTGCTTCAGTGGTTTAAATGTGCCCTACTGGTCTGAAACATAATTGTACTTCTCTGGGCACCTAATTGACTACAAGGGACCGAGTTAGGTACTTTGAATACAATTTCATTACTTTAATTATTGTTCAGTGAAGTGTTCCAAAGTTTTAAAACAAACTATTTATAAGAAGTATTATTTCCAGGAAAGAAGAAAAAAAGATGTGGGAAACATTTTTTTTTAAATAAAGTCTCAAGTTCACAGTACATTAAGTAGAAAATTGGGGGTGAATTTTCAGTAAAACTGTCCTTACTGGTAGACATATTTAATGATTATAATCCTATAGAGCAACAGAAGGGAATTCTTGGAACAAATTTAAATAGTAATAATAAGTACTGCAGACAAAAAGTGATCTCAGGTTGAGTTCTTCTATGTGTGTACTAATATCATTGGCCATTTTAGAAATGGGAACAAAGCAGAGACAATTTAAATTGCCCCAGTTCACACAACTAGAAAGGGTATAGACTTGGGATTCTAAGCAAGTTATCCGAACCTAGTAATAAAATGGTCGTGACCATTCTCAAAAATAAGCTATCAAAATGCTAATGAGGGTACTATTTTCTGCTTACTACATGTGACATACTCTGCAAAATATATTTCATGCATCTTTCATGTACTCCATGAGTCTCTTGCCCGCATGCCTGGCTGTCTTCCCCAGGGCCCCTCAGAGGGGATAGGCTCCAGCTTCCCTCCCCACCCCGAGCAGAACTCCTGGCAGCTGAAGACCACTGGAACCTAGCTACAGCCATGCCCGAGACCCCTCTCCACACGTTCAGACAGGCCTCACGCATGAAGGTACCGGCAAAGGAACCCAGGTGTGTGTAATCCCATCAATGGCCAACATCCAGAGACTTCAAAGCAAGCTCCCAGAAGCACGCGGCCGCTTTGCGGCTGCATGATATCTTGTAGCCTGCTTCTCCCTCTGGGAGAAATTGGTAAGCTTCTGAGAGTTTCCTGCCCACATGGGACAGCCTTGTAAGCTTCCCACGGTGTATTCATATGCTAAATCCAGTAACAAGCTGGATCTCATTTCCCTGATCCTGAAAGAGCCTCCAGTGCAACATTGTTGGGAGGGCTGAGTCAAGAGAGACTTCTAAGATCTCAGGGAAAGGACGAATGAGAGGTTACTGAGCTCACTCGAGAAATCGATAATTAACAGGATTTCATGATTCGTGATTCATGTAATCCACAAAAATATCTCTTCCCTCTCTTACTTGACTGCACCCAAGAAGTAATATTTCTCCTAATTCTCCACAGTTGTGTGCTTGGGGGGCCATAATCAAGGACAAACACTGGATGACTTAGGAAAATTGGCTTTCTCACAATTCATTTTCCAAGGGCTAGTGGTGTTGGTTCCCAAAGGTGTGAGGAAGAATTAGTGCCATGCTTCTCTCTTGACATCTGACACACTCCTAGCAAGCACCTGGTGTTTGTGGCAGGAACAGGAATTCCCCCCAATTGCTCACTTCCTGTTCACATAATATTCTCCATATATTCATGTATGTGTCCAAATTCCCCCTTTTAAAAGTAGCACAGTCAAGTGTTAGAGTGACAATACTGCAGGTAGGACATTTGATTGCATACAGCTGACCCAAGTTTGGGTTTAGTCTCTGGCATGCTAAATGGACCTGCAAGCCTGCCAGAAATGATACCTGAACACAGAGCCAGCAGTAGCCCTTAAGCACAGCCAGGTATAACCTCTCCCCCAAAACAAAATAACAGTCCCATAGACTGGGGGCTTCCTTAATGCTCAGGAGAGTATATGTGGTGCTTTGTATTGAATCAGGGTCAGTATCTTAAAGGTCACCACCTAGCACCCTGTAACATATATCCAACTCTCAAAATAAATGTTTATTGAATTTATTCTACTTCACCCCCAATGAATAAAATATGACAGATATTGGACTGGGTTAATAGAAACATAATGTATAATATTGTAGAAAGTTAATTACTTATTAAATAGACATGTCACTAGCCATGCAATTTTTGGTGGATCACATTAAATTTTGAGACATTGAAGGTACATTCTAATGTCAGTGTGTGACAGTTAACAATATATATTTTCTTCTAACTTTTTTTAAATTTGGGGGCTACATCTGAATCTGCTCGGGGCTTAGTACTGGTTCTGTGCTCCATATTCAGTGAAGGGTCAGTCACATGGATGAAAAGAGCGTTCTGCCTTGCACTGTCTCTCTGGCCCTCAAAATTGATTTTTTTTTCTTGAGGCTATTAGAATTCTACTTGTTTTAAGATGACTAAATTTAAGCTGGTATTTTCCAGAGAGAATTGGAATTTATTGGTCTTATACAGCAATACATCCTGAGGTAAACAACACGGGCACGATAATAGCTCCTAATGCCTTAAGAGAGAAGCATTAATTCTCTCCTCTCCAGCACACTGGCCCTTCCTGGGCACATCCAACACTGCCCTTCCCTGCCTTCTTTATCTTCACAAAGTCATGTGACTAATTCACATGAATGGACAAAGATATATAAGTTTGTCACACTTTAAAGTTACGCTAGTGAAAAGCCTTTTATTTTCTCCTATTTTCTCCTCTTCATCCCTCCTTCCCTCCCTCCCTCCTGTTGAAGCCCCGTTTGGTAATCACTTTCATATGAAAGCAACAAACAAGTTTCCTGAACCACTGTTTGAAAGTTCCTAGACAAAAACTGACACTATTAACTCACTTTAGTTGAGTGAGAAATTCCCAGTCATGCAGTTACTATAATATCCGGGTTCATTTGTCTCAGAGTGCATAGCCTAGACTTTGAAAAGTCCCTTGAGGCTAGCTCCATCATTATTCTTTTGGGAAAAAGTCTCCCATCCTGAGTCAAATCTTCCCCATTAGCCTTCACTATTCACTAGGATCCTAATTGAATTATCCTACCAGTAGCTTCTAAATTTCAAGGACATTCTGATTTTCTAATATTTCTGAGTTTTTTTTTAGCATGATCTCCCTTAGTTTTCTATCATTATGGCTTCTACCCTCCCTAAGAATATATCTTCTTCCTGCTTCCATAAAATCTCCCTATCCTCCTTCTGCTTACATTCAATTTTGTTTATGAATTTCTCTTCCTAACCATATTTCACATTTACACCTTCTTATATTTTCATTACTTGACTCATTGCCTTTGATCATATGTACTTCTATAGCTTCAACTGTGAGTCCCCCAAATTCTATTTATTCTTAAATTCTAAATCTCTCAAATCCATGCCTTATACTTTAAACTGTCAATATCTAAAGTATTAAATAGGTTCCATCCATAGATGTTTTTGTTTTGTATTTCTTTTTTTCTTTTTAGAATCTGAGAATAACTACAATGATACTTAAAACTACATGTTTGATTCTCTAATTAAGCTGCTTGGAAACATGTTGGGTCCCCCATCCTTCCACAGAACCTTCAGTATAAAAGCCAACTACATCAGTAATATATACTAAATTCTTCTTAATCAGGTAACCTGATTTTCTCTTTCCATGGGGAAAATTATAAACTATAATTACCTGAAATAATCCCTTTGGGGTCCTTAAGGTACAACATTATTATTTGATCTCTTGAAAGTACACATGCAGTTATTTCTTTTGAGATATTTTATAAATTCATTTTATTACTAAATACTTCTAATTTGACAGACTTTGATCTTTTAAGACAATCATTAAAAGCTGATTTTTATAATTCAAAAAACTGGAACATACAGATAGTGTATGTCATCCTAACAAGAACAAGGTTTCTTGGGGGATGATACTGTTTTACTCCAGAGTATGGAAAGGCAATCCTTATTATTCTACCTGAACTCTAATTTCTTCAATTCAGATATTTCTTTCATTAAGGGGCAATTTGAACATACAGCTCAGCTCTTATCCTGTCTTCTTAATTTTACTCTGCAGTAAGAGAGGTAAAAGAAAAAAATATAAACATTAAATTCACCTACTGCTGTGTTGCAATAATATCCTTTGTATCGGATGACTGTCTTCTGAAAATTTAAGAAAGTTGCTGGCCAGTTTACAAACTCAAAAGCAAAAGAAATTTTCTCAACTGACCCTTTTTGTCTGTTTGTGGGGCACACGCAGCAATGCTTATGGATTACTCCTGGCTCCGTACTAAGGAATTACCCCTGTCATTGCTTAGGGGACCATAGGAGATTTTTTCTTTAAGAAAGGAATTTTTTTTGGAGTTTTTAGTATTTATTTTTAAGTTTTATTTTTGAATCACCATGGGGTACAGTTACAAACTTATGAACTTTCATGTTTGCATTTCATTTACATCCCTCCACCAGTGCCCATTCTCTTCCAAGAATGTTCCCAGTATCCCTCCCACCACCCCCACCCAAACCCCTACCACCCCACCCTGCCTCTGCAGCAGGGCATTCCCTTTTGTTCTCTCTCCTGTTGGATGTTGTAGTTTGCAATAGAGTATTGAGTTGCCATCATGTTTGGTCCATAGCCTAATTTTGGTACGAAGCGTTCAACCCAAGTGGGTCCTCCCAACATTAAGAAAGGGATTTTTGATATATTATCATAATTTACTCTCAGAACATAATGAAAGTATAAACACACAGGCACTCGCACTCGCACGCGCATGCACACACACACACACACACACACACACACACACACACACACACACACACACACCACTTGGTTCCTATTGAACTGTCACCAAGAATCTTTTTGCATACATGAGCCAATACTAATCTCATTGAATTTCTAAAACTGTTAGAGAAGGCTGCATTATTAATCCCATGTTTTAAGGCAAGTTGGTTGTAATTATAATTGTTGTTCTAAAAAAGAAAATGCAACAGCTGCACCTACTCTGAAAATGGATCCTTGGAGAATGTAATTAAGTTATTTCAATTTGGAAACTGAATATTATCAAGAGCTATGGGATGTATAACCTTAAGGCAGACCTTTCAACTGGCTTTTTGTATGTCATTAGTACAAACCTGGAAAAATAGAAAATTAGAATGTACATTTTTTGCATGTTCCAATCAAAGGCTTACCAAATGTAATTATGTATTACATACTTTTATAGACTCTAGTTAGAACACTTGGTAGAGGATAGTGCTAAGGCAATAAGGCTAAGTGATTAGTACCTTCTTGCTACTCTTACAGCTTTATTTTGGTTTTATGAGAATAAAAGAATTCCCAATAACCCAAAATAATTGCAAAAATGTACTTACATAAAAATCATCCTCTAAAGGAGCCAGAGACCTTATCCCCACCCCGACAAGGACCTGAATTGCAAACCACAAAGGGCTCCAGATTTATTACTGAAATGGCAAACCACGAACAGCTCCAGATTTATTACTGAAATATCAGAAATCCATAGAAAACAAAGTATCTAGTGATGTTTTATAGGCAGGTCTGATTGTTGGGGAAAATTCCAAATAATAATGGTGAGTCTTTTGTCAAAATATTGAATGTAATCAAAATAGAGAGAGAGTAAAGTGGAAATCATCTGCCACACAGGCAGGGGGAGGAGTGGGATGGGGGGTATACTGGGGTTCTTGGTGGTGAAAAATATGCACTGGTGAAGGGATGGGTGTTTGATCATTGTATGACCGAGACTTAAATTTGAAAGCTTTGTAACTGTTCTCACGGTGATTCAATAAATAAAAAAATAAATAAATAAAAGTAAAGAATAAAGAGAAAAATAAATAAAGGAGCCATAGAGATGGTCAATCCACAAGGCACTTGCCTTGCAGCACCAGACCCTAGTTCATCAGACCCGAGTTCAATAGAGTCCCCTGAGCACTGCCAGGTGTGGTCCAAAACCTAAGGAAAAAGAAACAAGTAACAAACATTCCCTAATATTAAAATAATTTTGGGGGCCAGAGTGAAATTTAGCAGGTAGGGCATTTGCCTTGCACATGGTCAACCCGGATTCGATCCCTGGCATTCCATATGGTCCTCCAAGCACCACCAGGAGTAATTCTTGAGAGCAGAGCCCAGGAGTAATTCTTGAGAGCAGAGCCAGGAGTAACCCCTGAGCATCTCTGGGTGTGACCCAAAAAGCAAAAAAAAAAAAAAAAAGAAAAGATAGTTCTAATATAAAGGTCTGATTTTAAAAGAAAAGTATCATTAAGTCATGAGCAATTTTCTACAGGGTACATATTGATATGTGAAATTCCACTAATTTTATAATGGAAATCAATTTAGTATGAATGAAAATTAAATGTGGTTTACTGTTAAACCGAAACAGTTAACATATGTTGAATCAACTTTCAAACATGTATTAAATCTTATTTTACTAAGTCTGCATTTCATTATAACTTACATTTGTACAGGTGAAATGACCAATGTATGGTTAAATAAATGGTGTAGTAAGCAAACATTGTCTCCAAGCAAAAATCAGGCTAGAGGAAATTTTATTTATGAACATAGCATCTGATGTTAATAATCCTTGGGAAATGCTGATGATGCCATCAATTAAAATGGAAGTCTGACATTAAAAGGTATTTAAATAATCATCTAAAGTAATTATTATTGACTTCATAAGGCCATTATTGTGAAAAGTCAATCATATAACTTTGTAAAAATCTTTCAAAAGGAATCTTACTACCTGCAAGCAAGCATCTATTATTTAAAAAGCATTAACCATTTTAAATTTCCGATACATTTGAACTAAATCCTTTCCATTTAAAATCAGTTAACTATTAGGATTAGTTGGTTTTTTTTGGGGGGGGGTGACACCTGGAGATGCTCAGGGGTTACTCCTGGTTCATGCACTCAGGAATTACTCCTGGCAATGCTCAAGGGACCATATAGGATATTGGGAATTGAACCCAGGTAAGCCCCGTGGAAGGCAAACACCCTATCCGCTGTGCTATTGCTCCAGCCCCTTTTATCTTTATCTTTTCAAACATACCAAGTACATTCTCTCATGAGCTATTATTATTTTAAACCCTGAATAGATCATATATGACCATACTGTGTTAAAATATTTCATGCTGTAAGAAATATGAAAAGAACTTCATATATATATATCTAATCAGAAGTACCCATTTCTAGAAGAGTCTGTGTGCTTTGTTTTTCATCAACTGATAAGGTGTTTTGTTTACAGAAGTTTTGTTTATTGAAAATAACTATA
Organism: Sorex araneus; assembly: GCF_027595985.1. Lineage (NCBI taxonomy): Eukaryota > Metazoa > Chordata > Mammalia > Eulipotyphla > Soricidae > Sorex > Sorex araneus. The sequence goes on along the minus strand of NC_073303.1, from coordinate 114,655,023 downwards.
ATAAAATTACTTATACTTTTCAGGTAACCTAAAAAGTAGAAACCAATTTATTTCATTGCAGTGTTACCTGATATTTTAAGTCAGTTAAAATCTGATCCATATTGAAAGCAAGTAGAAATATTAAAAGTAGTTTAATAGCTTTACACAGTTCTAAATGGCAGTATCTGTAGAAAAAATCATATCAGGTGTATGACATACTGGAACACAACTGAATTTTAAAGTTTATGAAGTATATACAGCAAATTTGTCCATAATATGTCCATTACTTATGATAATGGAAGGGGAGGTAAATTCATTATTATAGCTTTTTAATTTAAATAATAGATTAATTTCAATAATTATTAAAGCTTATAAATGTATGTGGGGAGAGAATGTGAGGATACATGTGTTCAAGAGAGAATATGGGGTTCTCCAGAGTAGAAATAAGCAAAGCTAAGATAGTTTGTACTTAATAAATAAATTAATTGAATCATCAGCCCATTGATCATAGAATTCTCAAGCAGTCTCAGTAACCTCTCCATTCTTCCTAGGCCTGAGATTTTAGAAGCCTCTCCCTGCTCGTCCTTCCCAAGGATGTCGCATTGGAGGCTCTTTCAGGGTCAGGAGAATGAGACGCAGCATTGTTACTGATTTTGGCATATGAATGCACTATGGGGAGTTTGCCAGGCTCTCCCATGTGGGCGGGAAACTCTCAACTCTCAGTAGCTTGCTGGGTTTTCCCAGAGGGAGAAGTAGGCTATAAGATGTCTCAAGGCCGTGAAACGGTGGGAGCTTAGTTTTATAGTCTCTTGGTGTGGGCCGTTGGTGGGATTTCACAGTACTGGGGGCAGTCCCTGGGTGTGACTGCCTAAACTACTAGAAAATGGGAAATCCGGGCAGAAGAGGCCCAGTCCTGATCTGAGCAGGCATGGAGATCACTGTCCCGAGTCCCACACACCTGGGTTCCTCTGCCGGTACCTTCATGTATGAGGCTCATTTGAACGCGCTGCGAGGGGCCTTGACCATGGCTGTGGCCAGGCTCTGGAGGTCTTCGGCCTTGGGAGCTCTGCTCGAGGTGGGGAGGAAAGCTGGAGCCCACCACCTCCAAGAGGCCCCAGGGAAATTAATTAAATATAGAAGACAATTCCTTCTCATAGGAACAATATTAAAATGTTTTCAATTTGAGATGGCTTTAATTATGAAATAAAATCTTTTCTTGTTTAAAACTCCTACTTCAAGAGAAAATGGTGAATAATGTAAAACACATCATGTAAACTCAACAATGTAGTGGTGTAACTAAAACAGGTTATGCATAAAAATGTTTTAAATTATTTTAAACCTTTTTTCCAAACGTAGTACTTATATGTAAAGTTGACTACATTTTTTAAAAAAACGCACTATTACAAGGGTTATAGAGAACACCACATTAAAGAATTATAATAGAATATAAACTATTTACCAAAACATTAATGGGGAAGTCAAGGAGGCAAAGACTGCATGGAAATCAAAGAATCAAAGGATGTTATATGTTCTGATAAAGAATTGTTTAACAAAGTTAAATGTAGACAAATCAGGTACAAAGATGTCATTGACAATTTTGAGTCATGAATTGCTAAATTTATGGTTGAAAAACATAAGCAGCAGCCATTTATAGAATGATCCATTGTGGAATTAAAATTAATAGTGTCAAAATAAATTAAAAAATAGGACATGACATTCTTTAATAGGTGAGATAAATTTTAGTGTACTATGATTAAATAGGTGTAATGTAGCAATGAAACTAAATGCATTTTCAATGCAAATATAAATGCTTAGTAATAATGTCATTTATATATTTATTATTAAACAAAATATGCATAATTCAAATAATTTTACTTTAAATTGAAAAAATTAAGTTTACCAATTTACACTATGCTATCTGAACAATATGGATTACCTAATATTAAGCTTTTGATAACTGTAATTATTATCTTGAATTCAGTCAGTGATTCATTTTTGTGACTTTCAAATTTTTATTCCTACCTTAGAATATGTAAAAATTCACACATTTCTCATTTCTTATGAATCCCACTTATCTCTCAATCCAAAACCTTTCAAACTGAGATGATTTTTCCTTTAATGCCAACATATTAACATAATCTTCTGACATATCTATTATTTCAAAAATGTCACACAATCTGAAAAACCACAATTACTTTGAAATCTTTTTCACTGTCAGTGATATCACTCATTCATCTCAATCAGTCTTTGATTGCAAACCTTTGCCCACTTATTTATGAATGAAGAGCTACAAAATTAAACTCCTTAGTTTTTGTATTCCATAGTCACTGGCTGCATACAGCACTTAAAATTTCAATTTCTTGAAGAGTTCTTATTTTCTTATTACTTTCATTTTGTTAATTTGTTCCAACAAACTTGTCAAGTCTACTATTAGTTCTTTTGCACACCGTTGGAACATTCCCTTTAGCATAGTTTTATCTCTCCCAATTACTAAAATACTTATCTTGATTCTATTAGTAACTCTTATTTTATCTGTTCAGTATTGTTTTCAAATGACTTTGTAGCCATTAAAAGGTCATTTTTATGTGTTCTATAAATCATCTTCTCACATTTTCTTTTAAATATGCTCTATGGACTGTTACCTCCAACACACCCCTCCTCACATTACACTTCTCACTAAATCTAATGATAAATCATATTGCTATTCTTAAAATATAAATTTCTTTTGAGGTAACATTATTTTATATTATTATACATTTTAAGTGTACATAAATATCATTAACTAAATGTTTTACACCATGTTCACCACCAGGATTCCTGTTTCATCCATCCCTATTTTATTCCTCTCCAGAAACCACCAATCAATCTTATATATCAAAGAGTTTGTTTTTGCTTTGATATGTTTGTCCATTTGCTTTGTTTCTTTGTATTTCACATGATTCAAGTGACACAGTTTTTGGTTTTTCCATCTGACATTTCATTTACCATAATGCCTCAAGTTCTGTCCATATTGTAGTAAAGGGCAAGAGTTCACCTTTGTTTTCAAGGATGATTTCTTTTTGAAGCTTATCTTATTAAGTTATTCTCAGATTTTTGACACAATTGATCGGAGTCTTTTCCTTGATATATTTTCCTCTACTTGAATTCCAGCAAACTACATTTTCTTGACTTTCTTCCAAAGTCATTAACTTGTCTTTTCAAATCCTTTTATTGGTTCCTCCAAGATTTGCTGAATTTTTTAGTGTTGGAATATGCCAAGACTTATTTCTTAGGTTTTTTCTTTTAAAATATTTTAGTTCTTAGTATTTTAACATATTTATTTAATAATCACTTCTAGCTTTAGATTTTTAGTTTAGATCTCCATCCTGTACCTATCATTTTGAACCAGTATTTGTATATCCAAATGCTTACCCAGGATCTACACCCAATATTTATTAGTTATCTCTAACTTAGAGCATGTGCAATTAAGTTCCAGGTCATCACTTTAAAATGCTTAATCAATAGCCTTCCCAATATATATTTTATGGTTGTTGAACCTCTTCTACTTTTTAGACCAAAAACTTTAGTGCTATTGTTGCCTTTTCTCAGTCTTCAATTTCACATATAATAACTAGAAAATTCTCCTAACTTTATCATAGATATCTAACCATTTATCATTACCCTCATTGTTATCTCTCACTACCCTTATCCTAGTAAACTCAATATCTAGATTACAACAATAACATGTTTTCTCTACCATACATTAAATAGTATGGTACCTGTACCTGGAACGATCAATAAATAGCACAGCAGGTTGGGCTTTTGCCTTGCACGCCACCCCCCTGGGTTCAATTCCTGCATCCCTCTCAGAGAGCCTGGTAAGCTACCAAGAGTATCCCGCCCACACAGCAGAGCCTGGCAAGCTATCCATGGCATATTTGACGTGTCCAAAACAGTAACAAGTCTCACAATATAGACGTTACTGGTGCCTGCTTGAGCAAATTGATGAACAACGGAACAACAGTGCTATAACAGTGCTACGACATGCCATGGAACAGTTACCTGCAAATATTTGCTGACTAAACATGGAAATGGAAACATGGAAAGTATCTAGTTACCTTCTACTTCTTTATTCTTACCATAGCACTTAGCGATGGCATAAAAAATCAGGTAATGCCTTACAGTAGTAAAGCTAAGAAATCTCTTGGATGTTAAAACAATGATCTCTGGGAAGGAGAAATGAGTTATCTACTTATGTATCAAGAGTCACAGCTGAAACTATAATCAATTTTTTATCCCGTTTCATTTTTCATATTTTTCCAATGAAATAATTTTTTTCATCAGGTATCACAAGATGGAAATATCTAGTATTATTGAATGGATTTCTATTCAATACATTCCTATTCAATGATATATTTTTGTTGATCTTTAATAAAGAATATCTTAGAGATGTATCATATATGGTTTACAAGAAATGCAGTGTGAATTTATATTCCTTGTGAAGCATGATGGTTAGTTCATGGTTTGCTGCCAAAATCAAACACAGGATACTATGCTCTGTCTCACTGTATGAACTTCAAAAATTAAAGCTACATTTTATAGTAGTTAATCACAAATTCTCCATCTCCAATTTAGTAATGACAATATAAGTGTAATTTATAATTTAAATCAAAAGATTAAAAATTTATCACCAATTATATATAGTTTGATTTGATTATAAGTTGAAAATATTTATATGAGTAATGCATACTCATATAAAAGAACCAAATTAATATCATCTAAAATGTCTGATTTTGATAACTGCGATTTAAAAATGCAGATGATGGGGCTTAGTGATTAGAGGACCAGAATTAATTAAAAATTTTAATTTACTTATTCATACATTCACACATCATTTTGTATATCAATAGACAGCTAAAATTACTTTTAAAATATAAATCTATAATATGTGTACGTGACTAAATACAAAAGCATTAGTTTACTATGATTCTTTAAATTGACAATATAAATTCGTTTGGACATTTGTAAGGTTTTCTTAAAAAGTGCCAAATGATCTGGTATATAATATGATTAGAATTTTGAAAAGTCAACCTGCTAATTTATTGTTAAGACACAAATCTAAAAAGATAATATAAACAATGAAACTTTAGCTGTTTTTCTTTTTCTAGGAAGAAGGAAATCTGTAAAGGTTGTGTCATTTAAGAAAAATTGGAGGGAAGCTGAATTGTACTATAAATTCAGAAACATGCAAATTGATGTGTGTTAAATTAAAAGTGTACAAATAATTGCTCAAAATATTTCATTGAATAATTGAAAGTAACTATAAGAACACAAATGGAGAGATAATTCCAGAGTAAATTGTTAGATTTGGATTCCAGAGTTTAGTGGCAAAGAAAGTAAGAATGATATAAAAGTTGTTTCTAATGCCCTTTATTACCCCTAAGTAGTCAAAAATGTGTTTTTATGATATCACGTTGAAGGAGTCACCTGAGTGTCAAAATATATAATTATTGGAAAATTCATAGCAATATAGTTCACCTTGATATTCTTAAATATGAATCACTGTTAAAGTCACAAATTCAAAAAAAAAAAAGGTCTAAATTTTCTTTCTTTTTTTTTTAATTTATTTTATTGAATCACCAAGTGGAAAGTTACAAAGTTCTCAGGCTTATATCTCAGTTACACAATGCTCAAACACCCATCCCTTCACCAGTGCCCATATTCTACCACCAATAAAAACAAAAACAAAAGCAAAAACAAAACAAACAAACAAACAAAAAGTATACATCCCACCCCTCACTCCCCAACCCACCCCGTACGTGAGTGATAATTTCACTTCCTTTTCTCTTTACCTTGATTACATTCCAGATTTCAACACATAACTCACCATTGTTAGAGTTTCAAAACAGACTCACTATTTTTGTTGGAATTTATCCCCTAAGAATACAGCTCTATTAACAGGGAAATATTTGATAATAAGTTTTCCACTGATGAGAATGAAGAGATAAAATGAAGAGATAAAATTGTAAACCGCAGCCGCGTGGTTTACAATTTCTATATTATAGTAATTAAGTCCGCGAAGATTTAAGTTTGAAAATGAATCATTTCCCTTCCTGGAACAGCATGTAGCCAAAGTTAGTTCACAGTCTCCATACATGGGTGCAAGCACTTGCTGGAACCCCAATTCCTAAAGCTGTCTCTGGTTCCCGCTCGTTCCACATCCACCGGCTCTGCAGAGACATGGGCACCCGGGCCCGAAAACCGGGCCGGCCGGCGCCGAGCCGCCGGCCCCGGCTGGGGCTGGCCCTGTATCCCGCGGCTGTTTCAAGTTCAAAGCACACATTTTTTTTTTTTTCACGCCAAAAGTTCATACCTTCTCAGCGGACCCACAAAATGTCGGACACCACGCCTTCTCCCGGAGGGGAGAGAGACCAAGAAGGAAGGTTATTTCCTCCGTTAGCCGGCGTGGGGCAAAAGCTTAGTTCACGGTCTCCATACATGGGTGCAAGCACTTGCTGGAACCCCAATTCCTAAAGCTGTCTCTGGTTCCCGCTCGTTCCACATCCACCAGCTCTGCAGAGACATGGGCACCCGGGCCGAAAACCCGGCGGCCGGAGACGAGCCGCTGGCCCCGGCTGGGGCTGGCCCTGTATCCCAAGAGGTCTAAATTTTCTAACAGGTTAAAAGGAACTCTGCTGAGTTTCATTGTAACCAATCATGAAATTATCATGGAATCATCCTAAATGATATAACCCTGAGTCCTGAGATCCTAAAGGTATTTTGACAAGTCACACTGACAATATAAAATAATTATCAACATGTTGTTTTTTTCTGATCTCAATATATGTAAGCAACACTTTTGCTGAGGGTCAGTCCATTATAAACACAATGAAAATTGTTTCTGTAGAGTTCTTTCAGTAGCAGCTCAAGATATTACCTGCTCTGTCTTCACACTCCTCTTTGATAACTTATGCCCTTCCATTTCCTCTCATCTCTCCAAATGCCCTCCCTTAATCTCTTTAGCTGGTTACTCCTTCTAAATCTCACCTTTGAGTGTTTTTGCTACTCACGTTTGTTCCTAGTATACCCTATCCTGTATCTAACTAATATTGATTGTAATTAGTTCAATTATTATCAATACCAACTAAATGTCAGTTATGCATCTGTTCAGAGCCTATGCATCATGTCAATAAAAAAGAGCTCTTTTAATAGGAAGGATAGCTTTAAAATAGCAATGTGTCTGATACTAAAAACTCAATATATCTAAAGTAATATCAATATTCAGATAATTTCCTTTCAAAATTGACTTTCTTCATGTTTTGGAATCAAGATATCTCTATCTTTATCAAATCATTAAATCATAAAACTAAATTTTATTTTAATACCTCTCAATCACTCTCAAAGCACCATAATGATTCTTTTCATTATACTTCCTAAGTATCTCAATTATTTCTACTTTATCTCCATCAATGTCCTCTTAATCTACCATATTTTTTGGATGAAAGCCACTACCTCCTTAGGTATCATCCCATCAACAGCAGTTTCACGTCATTTCGCAATTTTCATGAAAACATCTCTTGAGTGTCTAAAGAAGCAGATCGTACTTACCGAGATCATAGTATTTAAGTTTTGCAATTAAAAGGCCCCATAAAGGATTTAACTACAGAATCAAATGACAATTACTTCTAGACTCTTCAGTTAATTTAAAAGGAATCGCTGTGGACTGGCATACTAAGCAATACGACTGTTGATTACATTCCGAACAACTTGCTTTTTGTATAAATTTGGAGTCAGTCGCAGTCTCCTCTTTAAATATTCCGATGTATTTGACATTACGGGCTTGGTGATCATCCAATATACCCTTAAGTTCTGACAGATGCCCTACTAATTTTTCTGTAACCATATCCACTTCTAAATATCCAGACCTTTAATGCCCACCAGCATCTGTCCTTTGTCATTTGGCCTCAGGCAATGGCACCATTATAACTTAATAGAAAACTCTCCACTTACCATATTGTAGGTGGTTCAGAACCTTCTATTTCTAAGTAATCATACTTTTCTTCCATTTGGAAATCAGTAAATATGAGTGAAATTGTGTCCCCAGGCTCTGCTACGATGGTCCAAGTGCAATCAGCATTATTATGGTATTCATTAGGAAAACTCGGGCTGGATATGATGCCACTCGATCCTCTCATTGTTCCTCCACAGGCATCTTCAGCTGAGAAAAACAAGAATGATATTTTCTTTTACAAGTCCTTAAAGTGATGATATGCAAACAATGATGCTAGCATCACTGGATAAAAACAGCCATTAAATATATCTTTATTGTGCTAATAAATACAAAATAAAGAGATTGCGTGTATAAGGAGAAGTGTATTTTGACAATTTTCTAAGGATTGTTTAGTACTGGTAGCAATGAGAGTAAATAAAAAGTAGATAATTGTTAGATCTCAAAATAAGTAATATATTACTTTCATCTGCTAAGTTATGAATTGAATAATAGGAAATATCATTTTTCTGTTGTGTGATGGGAATCAGTGCTAAAGGTTTCTAAATGTTTATGGGAGGATGGAGTTTTGTTTTCACCATATTTAGTGTATGCTTTTACAAAATAAAAGGATAATTTAAAAGACTATATAGCATATTTTTTGTCAGTGGCACATTTAAAATATAAAAAATATAACTGTATTCTTGATAAACAACATAATCAAGAAATTTCAATTAAAGAGGAATGATACAGTAACTAGTATATTTGCAAAAATTCATTCCCTATCAATTCATCAAACAACTTATTTTGATAGATGCTTAAATTATGTATGTATGCCTGGATATGGTGATAAGGGCTAGAGCTCAAGCCTGGCATGTATGAGGTCTTGTGTTTGATCATGTAAAAAAAAAGTCCCATTCATATAAATATACCGTAATACCAATACATGTTTAATTCAATTTATATTTGAACCAATAATTTTTATTTTCAGAAAAACTAACTGTATACTAGCAAACAAATTGAGTGACCATCTATGTTTGCTAAGAAAATGCAAGATAAAGCTTCATGATTTATAAAAACATTAAAGTGAGAACATGTGTCTATTACAGCACACTGTCAATCAAGTTAGTGAGTTACCAGTTTATTATTGTCACAATCTTTATGTTGTCTTGAACCACTCATGGAAGTTTCTCATTCAAGTCAAATATTTCAGGAACAATTTGATTACTGCTATACAATTATTAGACATACTGGCCAACTTTATAATCTTATAAATATAGATAGTTATCTAGCTCTATGATGATAAGGTAACAAACAAGATGATACTTACATACTGTACATAGTAAATATATTCATTGTGTATCCTTTTTAAACTACAAATCATAAATAGATGCCAAAAATATATCATTCTTTAAAATATTTTTCGAATCCCAGCATCCTATATGGTCCCCTGAGCACCGCCAGGAGGAACTAACCCCTGCGCATCACCATGTGTGACCCCAAAAAGCTAAAAAAAAAAAAAAAAAAGAAAGAAAAGCAAAAAGATAAAATGAACGTGTGGACCTACCTAGACTAACCAAGCATATTACTACAGTACTACAATTTTATTGTCAGAACATACCCTACCATGTACCTTAGTTTTTTAAAAATTTTGTAATGAATTACTGTGAGGTACAGTTACAGACTTGAAAACTTTCGTGCTCACGTTTCAGTCATACAATGATCTAGTGCTCGAGTACCCATCCCTCCACCAAAGCCCATTCTCCACCACCACTGTTCCCAGTATCCCTCTCCCCTCTTCCACCCCCACCCTCACCCCTTAGGCTCTGTGGCAGCACATTCCCTTTTACTCTATTTCCATTTGGGTGTTGTGGTTTGCAATACAGGCAATAAGTGTCACGTACCTTAATTTTAACCTCTGGAAAACATACATCTCTGCTCTTCTAGTCTCTACACAAATCACTTTTATGTTTACCTTCTAAGTTCCAACCTCATGAGTAGATATTTGCTTTGGAAATAAAAGTTATTTATGGTATAACCTGGTATACAATATTTGGGAGGGGGGCTACATCCAGCAATGCTAAGGGTTACTCTAGGCTCTGCACTTAGCAAACATTCCTGACAGAGCATGGGGACCAAATGGGATGTCAAGGGTGGGATGGAATCCCTGTTAGCTGCATACGTGTCAAATACCTTACCCTTGTACTATCTCTCCAGCATTTTAACTAGTATGCAATTTAAAAATCAGGTCAATAAGTATCTCTATAACTAACTCTAGACAATAAGTTTATACATCAACTTTTTAAAAGTCTTTTAAAAATTTGACTTTATTAATTTATGAGTCCAATCATGGATACTCACAAATAATTTTGTTTCTATCTTTAACTGCCTCTGGTTTGGACATGACAGATGGGAAAGAGGAAAGGAAGAGGTGTGTGTCCTTCCCTGATTACCCCTCTAGTATCTAGCATTTCTTTCATTCACCTCTACTCATTCAGCTTGCTGTGATTTCTGCTGGAGAATTGGTGTATGGGATGTGTGTGTGTGTGTGTGTGTGTGAGTTCATGCATGCATGTGTGTGTGTGTGTTTGAGAAAGACACAGAAAGACAGACAGAGAGACAGAGAGAGAAAAAAAGAGCTTTCATGGATTCCTCAATGGTTTGCCAGTAAATTCCTGAGCTGAGAGAAAGGTCCTTGGATGATAGCTTAGGTTCCCCATATGGGAAAACACCATACTATATTTCATTTCCTTTACAATTGTGTCTTTTTGCCCTTCCAAAAGGGCCTTGGGGTAAAATGGAAGAAAATTCCCAGACTGAGCTGCTTCACATAAGTTCTGCAAGTTGGCTTATGAAGACATGCCCCATTTATTCACTCTTTGGAAATGCATTTTCCTGACAAACTCAGCCCTCAGGGGTTTCAATAGATATTTAAATATTTCAGCTCTGGCTTTCATAATAAGATACTTTACCCCCAAAGCTCCAGGGCATACAAGTCAATTTTTTCTGCCTGGTCTCCTTCAAGTTCCTCAATTGAGGTTCATAGCACAGAGAAATCACCTTCCACACCTGACACCTGGATTGCCACATGGTACAGCTCACTCCAGGGGAACTCTTACTGTACAGCAAACACATCCCAGCCCCAAACAATCACTGACTTGGGCTGGAAGTCAAGGAAAGGAATTCAGATATCGTGATGTTCAAATGAATGCACTTGTGAATTCTAATACCTAGTTCTTTTTGTTCTGTCATGTTCAGTGTCTTACATTTTAGGTTTTTTTTTCTTTTACTATATAAAATCTGTAGTATAATTAGGCATAAAACAAAGTCATGAAATAATTTTTACTTTAATACAGATGCACAACACTGAGGCCAGAAAAATAGGTAGGGTGATTGTCTTGCACAAGGCCCACCCAGGATCAATTCTCACACCACAAATGGTTCTTCGAGCACTTCCTAGAGCCAGAAATAAGCCGTAAGCACAGATGGATGTGGCCCTAAAACAAACAAAAAGCCATGGACATTTTAGACATACAGGACATTTTTGTATGGTGATGTATTGAACAAATCTTGCACTGTGCTTCGGTCTAGATGCACCATGTTGTGGCACTGCACTGCACTGTTGTTCATCTATTTGTTCAAGTGGGCACTGGTAACATCTCTATTGTGAGACTTTACTGCTGTCACTGCTTTTAGCATATCGAATATGCCACAGGCAGCTTGCCAGGCTCTGTCATGTGGGTGGGACATTCTTGGTAGCTTGTCGGGCTCTCCGAGAAGGACAGAGAAATCGAACCCAGGTTGGCCACATGCAAGGCAAATGCCCTATCCACTGTGCTATCGCTCCAGTCCAATGATTATAAAAATAAATACAATGTTCTGTAACCACAGATTCCTAGTAGAATATTGCATAAAGTGAGGTTTTGTTTTCCTATAGCAGAGTTACAAGTAAAACAGCATGAGAACAAAAATGAAGTCTTAATTTCCATGCTGTTCTCTGGCCAGTAACATCACCATTTTGGTCATATTGCATGGAGAGATATCCATCAAGAGGCCCAGTTTCTTAAATAGCATTCTTTCTTGGCCACCTGGTTTGCCTATTGGATTAGTGTTAGTTAGTGTTAGCTGTACTATTTTTTCTCCAAAGCTTCACTAAAAGGACAGGATTCACAATTGGATTAGGCACTAGAGCCACTTCTTAAGCAATTCAACACAGACAATGGGAAAATATCAGTTATTTAAATAAACTCCCTGTGCCTATTCAATTTAAAATGCACTTAAGTAAGCTTGCTAAGTACTAGAAAAAATTGTGTAGACTCTCAAGGAACCACAGATGTGGGGTCATCTAATAAAGAGGTAGGAAAAGAGAGAAAGAGAGACAGAGAGACAGAGACAGAAACTGAGACAGAGAGACAGAGAAAGACAGAGACAGAGAGAGAGAGGAGAGAGGGGAGGGTCAGATTAGAAGGACTCTACAGAAGTGACTTAATGGGTAGTCTACATCACGAGGATGAACCAAGGATTTGCAGCAGAACCTGCATGTCCAGAAGACCCGGTGATAAGCATTATGATGGTCATCTCAACCTCCTGCCTCCATTTCACTGGTTCACTTATTTAGAACTCAATGGCAAGTGTTCACCCCCAGATTCATTAAAACAAGATATAAAACACAGAGGTCTCTTTCATGCTGTGGGGGCTTCTCTGCCTTTTATTTCCTCTCTTAAGTACATCGCCTTCTGAAATGGTCACTTAATCTTCAATTTGCTTTCAATTTGCCTCCTTGAAGACAAGGAACTGAGAGTCTGCTCCCTCTCCAGAAAGGCTCCAATTGATCTATCTCTCCCCTTACCAAGTAGTGTGACTCTAAGTGAAATACAAAGTAAATGGCATCTCTGGCCTACCACAGGAGGTAAGGCAATTTCATACTGATGTCATATGTCTGGCCTTTACATTTGATGGGCAACTCAGGAACAAGACCCAAACCTATTGTAAAAACTATGGGTGCCTGGCACCAGATACATAGTACACGGGTCAAGGTACTTGTCCTGCATGCAGCCAACCCTGGTTCTATCCCCAGCATCTTAAGAAATGTATGGGTTTGGGGACTAGAGTGATAGCACAGGGGGTTGGGCATTTGCCTTGCAGGTGGCCAACCCGGGTTTGATTCCTCCATCTCTCTTAGAAAGCCCAGCAAGCTACTGAGATTATCCCACCCGCATGGCAGAGCCTAGCATGCTACCCCATGGCACATTTTATATGCCAAAAACAGTAACAAAAAGTCTCACAATGGAGGGGCCGGAGCAATAGCACAGCGGGTAGGGCATTTGCCTTGCACGCTGCCAACCCAGGTGTGATCCTCGCCATCCCATATGGTCCCCCAAGCACCGCCAGGAGTAATTCCTGAGTGCAAAGCCAGGAGAAACCCCTGAGCATTGCTGGGTGTGACCCAAAAAGAAAAAAAAGTCTCACAATGGAGACATTACTGGTGCTCATTCGAGCAAATTGATGAACAATGGGATGACAGTGCTACAGTGCTACAGTGCAGAGCCAGGAATAAACACTGAGCTCCACCGGGTGTGACTCCCCCACCCCTCAAAAATAAATTTACGAGTTACAGACCTGAAGGGTGGTAAGTAGTCACGGTCTCTATGGGGAGTAGGAAAAGTGTTCTGAGCAAGTTGAATTCTGTGCTTACTGTAGAGCAGGGAACATTCCAGAAATTGAACTCAAATGAGTTAAAGTCTTTACCATTGCTTAGACAGTAAGGGACTATGTGCTCTACAATCACTCAGGGTGGTTCTATGGGGACCTTGTGTACTGAGTGTCTGGGATCCATCCGGGTAAGCAGTGTGTAAGCCAAGTGCTTTACCCCAATACCTTTTACAGCCTCTACTTTTATATTTTTAAATGCACCCAAACCTATTGTAAAAACTATGGGTGTCTGGCACCAGATACATAGTACATGGGTCAAGGTTCTTGTCCTGCATGCAGCCAACCCTGGTTCTATCCCCAGCATCACATAAGGTACCCTGAGCATCACCAGGAGTGATCCCTAGAGACAGAAGGAGGAGGAAGCACTGAGCAAAATCAGACATGGCATCAAAACAAAACAATTCAACAAATGAAAATAGCACCACGGCTGTTAACTCTGTGACCTCTGAGTTGATGAAAGTCATGTAACAAGACTAAAATAAAATTAATGTTTTTTCATAAGTGTTTCAAAAGTTTCATTTTCCTGCCATTATTTTATATTAAAGAGACCTGATCATTTTTGATTTTAGGCATGATACTACACATTTCATTTAAGATGTGGTAAAGTCAAACTTCCCTGAAAACTTTTTTTGAAATATATGACAAAACTACCTCAGTTTTCCTCAATACATCTCTGATTCTTATCTCATTCTGTTAGTAGTTTATTCTGAAAGAGATCTGTATGTGAACCTTTGTGTTCATATGAGTTGTTTTGAGAAGGACGGGAGGTAACAGAAATTAGGTGTGTTAATGAAAATGAAAATTAAACTGCAAATTATAATTGATGAGTAAACTTGGTTAGTTCCAGATACTAAGCATTCAATTCATTCTTGGACAATATCATGGAAAAGTATTCTGCAAACCTGCTTGGCTAAATCACGGTATTTCATCTCCACTCAAGTTAAAGCAATATCCATATAGGGTTTCTTGTTCCTTCCCCAAACAAGCTATGCTGTTGTCCACCTCATCATTGAAAAAAGAAATACTGCTTACATACTACAATTGCAGTAAGAATCCATTGTTTTATTTTATTTTTAACTTTGTTTTTTGGTGGGGTGCACAGTCAGTTGAGATCAGGGCTTATTACCAGTTTTGTGCTCAGGAATAACTGTTGGCAGTACTCATGAGACTTATGAGTACCTAGGGATTGATCCAGCTTGGTGGCATGCATAGTAAGTACCCTATCTGCTGTGTTATCCATCTGGCCCAATATCCATCATATTAAAACACAAAGCAGTGCTTCTATTTGTCACTGCTGTTCACATTTCTCATACTCAATAGGTCACCTTATTTTTCTCATTTTTTTTTGTATTTTAGAAAAAACTCTTCTCAGAGAGAAGGAAATTGAGAAGCTTATTATATAACTACACATTTTTTAGAGGTCTAGTTTTGTTTTATGTTTCTTAAAGCACAAAAAGTGATGCTGTTCTAAGTTTTAAAGAGAAGTGGAATTTTTTAATTATGGAAGGGAAAAAAATGAGTCTTAGTTCTTCTTCAGCTCCTCTCACAATTGAACTGATATAACTGAATCCAGCTCAGCAATGTATTTACAACTCAAAGAACACTATTCTGATCCAAATAAATATTTCTGAGCAGACATCAAATAGAAATAGAAGGTTTTAACATTTTGAAATGGGTTTTAACCTGAATACTCTAGTATGAATGTGAACAAATATCTCTAACCTAGTTTACCTTTCTCAGAGACATACTAATACAATGAGATGACTAAAAGTCATTGAAGTTACGATAATGTCGACGAATGTTTGCATGTTTTATTAATAGTTATCTTAATTATATCATATATTCATATGTCATTAATTTATTATCTTCAAATGAGAATAATATAATCCTATATTCAATAATCATTTAATGTCAGAGAAAAATATTCAGACATCATAAAGCAACTGTTTAAGAGTAGCAGAAAACAAATAAAATTCTTGACACAGGAAAGAGAGGAACAGGGAGGAAATCTCTAGAATTATGCAAATTTTGTAGAGCAGTGCACTCAGGAGACAGAAGAGCACTGGTTTAGGTAGTAAGCGTGATTCTGTCCCTGAGTTTGGCAGACACTGTCCAGGAAAGAGGAGGTCTGTTAGCTGTAAGACAGGGCTGCAGAGAAGAGTGAACTCTGGTGAAAACCAGCTCGTGAAATCTGTCAGAGACCCCTCAGTTTTAGACAAGTGCTAAAAAACACATGGGGGAACCTTCTAGAAAGTCAGGTGATGAGAAACCAAGGTGTGAGTGCTCAGTGGTTTGAAGACAGTGCACATGGCTGGCTGGTGGAGCGGTCTCTCATGATAGATTGTGAACAGGAGTTTTATAATAGCTGTGATATCCAACAGAAGCTGTTCATTTTGCTAGATGGACTCTATCCCATATGTAGTTGATTCTAGATCTTCTTAACCCAACTAAAAAGCAAACCTCAAAAGATACCACTGACTTCCTAAGGACATATATTTATTCAGGTGATGAGAAACCATTATTTTTAATTGCGGATTTCTGTGACATTTTACAATTAAAATTTATTCCATTGAGAATGTTCCTTGTTATTTTATGTGAATCTTTTTTTCTGATTAAATTTGTATTTCTCCAAACAGCTATTCAACTAAATCATTGCCTCCTCTTTCGCTTTTCTTACTTGGTAAAGTAAATATTTTATTTGGAGATCCGCAGACATCTACGGTTCCCATAGCACTATATATTTTATCCCAAGATATTATATACCCACTGTATTTCAACTATCATTCATGTTTATTGATGATTTCATCATCTATGTCATTTAGCTTAATTCTTTTTAAAATTATCCATTCAATTTCCTATGGGGAATACTGAATATTAAAAAATATATATTCACAAATGTTGATAGAAATTATTCTTTCCAAATGCTTTGTTCATTTTAGTTCTCACATTAATTTCCATGAGATGCATTATGAAATGTTACATACATTGTGAGCTTTTAGAAACTGAAGTGGTGTAGATAGTGGCTTAGAAACATTAAAATAAAGAAAAATATGTGGATTAGAAGATTCTTTTCTTCACACACAAGCACACAAACACACCTACACACACACACACTCACACTGGTCTTGAGGTCATTCCAGAGGGGCTCATGTTTTACTCATAGTTCTGCTCAGGGATCACTCCTAGAGGCACTCTGGGGACGATGTGGTCCAGAATTAAACCTGGGTCACCCACATGCAATGCAAGCATCCAACCAATTTTGCCCTGTGACTGAAATATTGAGACAGAAGCAAGAGTATGTCCTCACCAGTATGTACCAGCAAGACTCATACTTACCCCACCATGAACTTGTATGGTGTCACAAAGTTAATGTCTGTTCACTGGTTCTTAGTTAAAAATGTGTTGTCACATGTAAGACTGGTTATTTATTTGTGTGTTCATGTGTTTGTTTTTACAGCCACATCAGGTGGTACTTGGGGATTTTTCTTGACAATGCACTCAGGCATCACTTCTAAAGAGGCCATATACCATGCCAGCTATCAAACCCTCCTCAGCCATGCACAAACCAAGTGCCTTACCTGCTGTTCAATCACTCTGGCTCGTAAGCTTAGTTCTTAAAAATGTCACCAATGACCCCAAAGTCTACGAATAGAGAAATAATGAACAGAGGGGGAGGTAAGAAGATGAGAAGGGGAAGTAACAGGGGAGCAGGGTCCAGAAGCCTCAGTTCCTTCAGTGATAGAGCCATAGATCCAAGATTACAATCATGATGAGATCCAAAGTAAAAGAACCATAATTAAAGGGATGTAGGATAACATAGGTTTGATCTTTCTGCCTTGCCACAGGGAGCTTAGGTTTATTGGGTTACACCCATAATAGTGCTCCTGAGGCACTCTTATTCCTCTGTGTTTATCTGTAACCTCTTTCTTTCTGCTCTGCTTCCCCAATCAGTCAATCACCTTTATCTCCTAATCAGACTCTGTTAATTCATAAATATTGCTTTTCTCTTCTCTTTATGTCATTTGCATAGATAATTCAGAGTAATGTCCTATTTGTATAAACACAGGAAGACAGTTAATGCTATGCTTTTGTAACTTGTGAAGTTAATTGACTCTGAATAATATTCATTCCTGGGCATCTGTTCTCTTGACTTAAGCCTCAATTGCCATTACTTCCTAGCACTCCTAAAGCAGGGTCCCAAAGAGGGAATTGAAGGACCCAAGGCAAGCTGTGAGCTACCTTGGCATCAAAATGGGCCAGGGCAAGGCACCATAATACTTAACTATAAGTTAAGAGTATGGTCACAAATAAATTGAGGAGTAGAATTAAGATGGACTGGAGTGATAGCACAGAGGGTACAGTGTTTGCCTTACACATGGCCGACCTGGGTTCGATTCCTTCATCCCTCTCGGATAGTTCAGCAAGCTACCTAGAGTATCCTGCCCACATGACAGAGCCTGGCCAGCTACCCATGGCGTATTCGATATGCCAAAAACATAACAACAAGTCTCACAATGGAGACATTATTGGTGCCCCACTCAAGATTCAAATATAGCAGGTTTTTAATAGCATTTTCTTCTGCTCTAAAAAATGCATTCATTAAAACAGTGTTTTTACTTTCTTTTTAATAGTATTTATTTTTATTAGAATAATATCATTTACTATATTGAATATTATAAAACCTACACCCATTCTATTTATAGTAGATTTTTTTCAATCTTAATAAATCTGTTCATTTTTTAAAAATATCACCTAACGTGCTTGAATTTAACCTTCTTGGATAAGTAAATCTTTATCATAATTGTATTTTGAGAGCTTAAAATTACTCTTTTGTAATTGAGAGAAACCAAAATAACTCTCCTACATGATGTTTCCTTTTAATACATTCTGAGGAAAATGAATACTATCAGTAAATTTTTCAACTTTAAAATACTGTTGTCTACAAATGAGATTATCTCTCTCCTTCAATGCAATATTATTTTATTGATTTTTATCATTCCAGGCATACATATGATTTTTTTTTTAGAAAACATAAGATAACCTTAACTTCCTAATACAGTAAGTTAATTTTTTAAAAGTATTAATTTTAGGGTGTAAGAATTTATCATATTTTTTTCTAACCTGACCCAACTAATTGGTACCAGATTTAGCAAAACATTGTTTCTGTATCTGAGCACTGATTTAGTGCCAGTCACTGTAATGCCAAATGAAATAGTTAACAAGGGAACAGGGGCGAGCACAGAGGTTTGATTGTGGCACTGCATAGTCCCTGCAGCATAATTGGGAGTAGTCCTCATCACCAGAAGCCCTGGCAAGGTGACACTGGTAATCCCTGGCACTGCAGGGCCTGAAGCATCATACCCTCTGCTACTTCCATTGAACCACTCAGTTGGCAGCAGCCCTGCTGGGCCTGCCGAGCCTACTGGGCACCAGGTAAGAGCCCACCCATAAATAAATAAATAATTAAATGAATATTGAAACTTATCTCTCAAATTTTTGGCGACTGACCTTTGCCGTCATTTCCTAGTAGACAAATTAACACCTATCAACTTTAATGTTTTTTCTTTTCATGTCGCATTAAAATTTACTCTACATAGAAAAACCACATTGAAGTGGAAACTCATACTCTCCCATTCTAATTATTTTTATTACAATTTTACTTTAAAAGAAATTTGTAACTTCTATATTTCAGACTCCCAAGCAGTGCTCAGGCAGCCCAGAGGTTCCTCCTTTGATTGGTGTTACTTGGCTAATGAAATTGGGTGATAAACCAGTGTCTTTATCATAAGTTAACTGATCTAACCATTTAGACTTCTCAGAGATTTGTGCTACGGTGATAATTTTCCATTTTCTGAATTTAATAATTTCCCCCCACCTTCAGGATCATTCTATTCCCTACATTAGTGATTCCTATGTTCTTTCTCAGTCTGTCTGGTAATGCAACCAAACTTGAGTGACCTTGAACTTGCAACTATATTGACTCCAACTGTTGGATATTAAACTTAAGTATTTTAGACTTTATCAGTCAACACCCCCCCCAAAAAATAAAAAAACTTACAGTGCTCTTACAGGCACCCCCAATCCCCTGAGTTTATCTTTAACTTTCCCTTTGTGCTTCACGTCTATTGTTAACTATTAAATCCCCTGTCATACTTGGTTTCTTAAGTCAATCCTTCTGGTGAATCTGGATTCTGTATTTGTAGTGAATTACTTTCTTTTCCATTTCCCCTGTAACCTTTCCATATTTTACTATAGAGCAATATTATTTCCTTAAACACAGAAAGACTCTCAACATTATGCTTCTAATATTTGGGAGTTGATTGACTGAAATATGTCTACTCCTAGGTATCCAGCATAATTACTTGACTCAGACTTCAGTTGCCATAGTGCCTAACATCCCACAAAGTGGGGTTCCCATCATGGAACTTGAAAGAACCCCAGGATTAACAATAAAGCTACCCCAGCTTCAAAATGGGACAGTTTAGAATGCATAAAAGCACGGTTTGGATGCAAGCAATTATGACCTTAGAGATAGGACCTCATGGGTAAGGAAAAGCTAAACCTTCCTAAGGACTTAGTCTGGGATTTATGGTAAAAGGCTTGCTTGACCTCGGAGCCCAAAACTCTGAGTTTTTGAATCTGTATCTCTTACTGTGTTTATCCAAATATCTGTAAGTATTAATAAGAAGTAAGCTTAACTGTTTAATATGTACTAGTAGCAAGGGCAAGAGAAAAGCAAGCAACATAGATGTCCCTGGGAGACGTAATATCTCCTTGAGTCAATCCTCCCAAGAGAATGGCCTCCGCTGAAACATTTTCTCTCTGTAAATGATCTGTCACACTAACATGCAGTCCTACACCTCAAACCCACTCAGGTGTTCTCTAAGTATGCTAACAGCTCTGCAATAAATGGGCCATTTCACCATATATCCGCAGGAGTCCCCAGTCACTTTCTTCCTCTGCTGGAAAGGCCTAGGGGAGGCAGTTCTCAGCCACTGAATGTGCTTTGCACCTGAACTCACATCCAACAGTATCCCATCAAGCTCTATCACCTTTTAGTACTTTCCCCATTCGATGTGTTACTACTTTATTGTCTTATGTTATTGTTTTAATATTTGCCTTCAGAATTCGATATCCTGAGACCAGAGGGGTAGTACAGTGGGTGGCACAGTTGCCTTGAATATGACCAAGCCAGTTTCAATCACATCAACGGCTTCCAAAGTTTGCCAGGAGTGATCCCCAACCACAGAACCCAAAGAAACTCCTAAGAACTTCCAGGTGTGACCCTCCTCCCTTTTCCCCAAGAAAAAGAAAATGCTATGAGACTGTATCCATTTTACTAACTTACTGACAATGGCATGATGTTAAACACCCAAAGTATATAGGATTAAAATGTTTATTCTTCAGTATGTCCATGAAATTTGTTTCAGAAGCTGTCTTAATATGGCTTTAAACGTGCTGTTCTTGAGCCAGAGAGGTGGTAGCCAATCTGATATTAATGAATTATTTTCTGTCATTGTCACTGTCATCCCTTTGTTCATCGATTTGTTCGAGCAGGCACCAGCAACTTCTCTCATTGTGAGACTTATTGTTACTGTTTTTCGCATATTCAATACACCCGGGTAGCTTGCCAGGCTCTGCCAGGCAGGCTCGATACTCTAGGTAGCTTGCCAGGCCTCTGAGAGGGGCGGAGGAATCGAACAAGGGTCGCCCACGTGAAAGGCAAACGTCCTACCAATTTTACCTCAACAAAATTATAATTTTGAGTTGAATTCCTATTTTAAAATAATCTTTGTTTTAATATGGACAGTACTTCAAAAACTAGAAAATGAGCTTCCATATGACCCCGCAATACCACTTCTGGGAATATATCCCAAGGGTACAAAAAAGCACAGTAGAAATTACATCTTTACCTAGATGTTTCCCTCGCGGAGAGCCCTGCAAGTTACCGAGAATATCCCACCTGCACCGCAGAGCCTGTCAAGCTCCCCATGACGTATTCAATATGCCAAAAACAGTAATAACAAGCCTCACAATAGAGATGTTACTGGTGTCTGCTCGAGCAAATTGATGAACAATGGGACGACAGTGCTACCTATATGTTCATTGCAGCACTGTTCACAGAAGCCAAAATCTGGAAACAACCCAAGTGCCCGAGAACACACAATTGGTTAAAGGAACTTTGGTACATCTACTCCATGAAATACTATGCAGCTGTTAGGAGAGATGCACTGTAGTACTGTAGCACTGTAGTCCTCTTGTTCATAGATTTGCTTAAGTGGGTACCAGTAATGTCTCCATTGTGAGACTCGTTGTTACTGTTTTTGGCATATCAAATATGCTATGAATAGCTCGCCAGGCTCTGCCATGCAGGTGGGATAATCTCGCCGGGATTGCCGGGCTCTCTAATAGAGACAGAGGAATCGAACCCGGGTCGGCCACATGCAAGGCAAATGCCCTACCTGTTGTGCTATCGCTCCAGTCCTAGGAGAGATGAAGCCATGAATTTTGCTTATAAGTGGATAGATGTGGAGAGTATCATGCCATGTGAAATGAGTCAGAAAGAGAGGGACATATATAAAAGGACTGCAGTCATTTGTAGAGTATAAATAACGTAACACAAGACTGACACCCAAGGACAATAGATAGAAGGGTCAGGAAGATTGCTCCATAGATGGAAGTCTGCCTCACAAGCGGGCGGGGAGAGGACAGCTGGAATAGAGAAGGGATCACTAAGAATAAATGATGGTTGGAGGAATCAGTCAGGATGGGAGATGTGTGCTGAAAGTAGATAAAGGACCAAACATGATGGCCTCTCAGTATCTGCATTGCAAACCATAATGCCCAAAGTAGAGAGAGAGTATGGGGAATATTGTCTGCCTTAGAGGCAGGGGGAGGGTGGGAAGATGGGGGCATACTGGGGATATTGGTGGTGAATGTGCACTGGTGGAGAGATGGATGTTTGTCATTGTGTGATTGTAACTCAGACATGAAAGCCTATAACTATATCTCATGGCGAATCAATAAATTTTAAAAAAAAATCTTTATTTTTAGAGTGCAGTTTTCTCACCAAGCATTGTCTGCAGTTTCTCAGCTACATACATCCCATTTTCTTCATTAGTCACTTGGTTTTATTTTTGTGGGTAGAGGAAGGTTCTGGCAAGGTGATGACACAATTGACTTGTTATTCCCTCTAGCAAAATTGCCACAGCAGGGAAGAGAAAAGTCACTCTCAGTTCCATATATTCCATTTTACTCTTGCCATCTCTAAGAAATGACAGGTTCACTGCTGTTTCTGGTTTTTCATTTTCTGTCACAAAATAGAGTAGGAAGAAGAGAATGGAGAGGGGCAAAAAGCAGCACTTCGTGTTCAAGTGAAGCTCTGCAAGAGGAGACTTACAAGAGCCCTTTGACTGAGCTTTGAAGAGTTCTACAGACTCTGGTTGCTTAAAAATAGACACCCTTTCATTGGGCTCCTAAATTAATGTATTTTAAATATCAGTTTTCTCCAGAAATGATTTCAACCAATGTAAAGTAATACCTTATCACAAAGTTTAACTTGTGATATTTAAATCACAATGAAGGGGTTAGTGGAAACACAACTTAAAATATATGCATATTAAACAGGAAAATACTTAAAATAGTCACACTTTGAGGAGTTGGGCCAGAGATATAGTACAGTCAAGGCATTTGCCTTGTATGTAGTCAACCCCAGCTGATATCCCACACTGCATATAGTACCCCCTGTTCCCCACCAACACATCAGGATAACCCAGACTTATTTTTCAGTTCATAATCATAAATAAGCCCTAAGAACCACCAAGTTTACCACCTCCCCCCAAAAAAATGGAACAACAATAACAACTACAACAAAGTCCACAATACTAAAATGTCTAAGAAAAAAATTGGTAAATCCATCTAAAAATCTGTTTATGTATACATATGTGTGTGTATATATACATATATATACACACACACATATATTTGCTTTTTGGTTCACACCCAGTTATGCACAGGAGTTACTCCTGGCCTTGCACTCAGGAATTACCCCTGGTGGTGCTCAGGGGACCATATGGGATGCTTGGACTTGAACCCAGGTGGGCCGCGTGCAAGGCAAATGCCATAATTACTGTGCAATTGCTTCAGCCCCCCATCTAAAATTTTAACAAAAGTTTTTTCTGACCTTATACATAACTGATCTGGGTTTGATCCCCAGCCCCACATATGGCCCCTGAACCTCACCAGGATAATCTCAAAACAAAGAACAAGGAGTAAACCCTGAGCACAGCAGAACAGGGTATGACCCAAATAACAATAAAAAGTGTAAAATTATTCTGCAACATTAAAAATTATCTTCTGCAGTTCCATAATTACATTTACCAGTGCATATAAAATTTATAACATATTATTTATGTTTAATTAACAAATGAAAGCTTTCTCTGCGCATTAGTAAATTATTTCCTACTAAAATTAACTGAACTAAATAAAATTGATTTCTTAATCAGTTTTCTCTTGAGTCTAACTAAATAAATATGTGCATTTTTGTATCATTTTGTATATTTTTATATTTTGCACAATTTTGACAATTTTATTATCTGCTTTTAGTAATGGTGAAATTTACAATTATCTGCTTAAAATTAAGATGGAATCAAATAAGAAGTTATATACATCGCTGCATAATTTTTGTTAGTGATTACCCTTTTACTGCAACACAAATTGCTGCTTCAGAACAAAATGTTTTATATAGACATGTGCATTGATTGCTATTAGATTTTAATCCTGTGAATTTTTAAATTTAGTAATAAAATTAAAACTCATTTTGATGATTAATGTTATCAAACATATAAAAACAAACAATGCATTTATTTCTTCAGTATATAATCTGATCTCCCAACTTTAACAATGTAGTGCTACAAGAAATATGGACCCGATTCTAACACAACAATCGTTGCGATAGAAAAAACTGCGTGTATAAAAAGCATAGCAAATCCATGGGGCTAGAGAGATAGAGAAACAGGTAAGGCACTTGCGGAGTCTCACCAGTAGTGACCCCTGAGCACAGAGCCAGGACTACTAAGTGTGGCACCCCCAAAAATAAAAGTATAGCCAATCGGGGCTGGGGTGATAGTACAATGGGTGGGCGTTTGCATGGCACGCGCCAATCTGGGTTCAATCCCTGGCATCCCAATAAGGTCCCCCAACCACCACCAGGAGTAATTCCTGAGTGCAGAGCTAGGAGTAACCCCTAAGCATTGCTGGGTGTGACTCCCCGCAAAAAAAAAAAATATATATATATATAGCCAATCTATATTTCAGCCATAAAGTCAGTTATGCATTGTCTGCCCAAAACCTTGCCATTTTCAACTTATGTGTGTCATCTTCTCATAAAGTCAGTTGTCATGCAGTTAGAAACACACACTGATTTTTATGAAGTCACTTATAAAAACTTATAAATTGATAAAACTAATTTTTATTAAACCACTTGGGAAGTCCAAAACCAAATGCAAATGAGGCCTGGACACTCTGCGCTTTGTGATAATTCTTCTCTTGGCCAGATAAATGAAACTTGGCAGTATAGTAATGCAAAGGATGAACAGGCCACTGGCCATGCACGCTTACAATGGAGTCCCTGAGACAGCACTGCTCAAGTTTTTAGAGGTGGGGAATTGTAGAGTCAATCCAAATGTCAAAGAGCCAGTAAGTGAGGTGAAGTTGTGCCTTCAAAAGTGTTCCAGAGCTTTTTTTTTATAAAGTATTATATTTGCATAAAATCAACTTTATCTGTTCCTCCTGTCTCTAAATCAATTTAGCTTTGTGTGCTAATATTTCACAAGAACCCTGGAGATTAAATAAAAAGAAGCATGCAGGTCAGCCATGTGTGCTGCCAAAACCCTAGAGGAAACCTCCATTAAAACCAAAAGATTGACAAGAGACAAGATTAGCAAAAGAATTAGTCATGCACAATCAACTGTGTTAAATACTGGGGTTAAGACAAAAAATCTGCTTTTCTTGCCCTTAAGGAGAAGGCTACCAGGGTTATCAGGGTGGAATGTTAATTCATCCAACAGATATTACTACATGATTCTGAGTGTATCAACATTTTCTACAAAGAGTTTTTTGTTAGAACTAACTACCACAGCTACTTTAAATGCTACTAATGAGGTGGGCAAGTATAAGCTTCAATGTCCTGTGTTATTTAATTTCCAGATTTATCTAAGTACCCAGAGACCTTCTCCCTACAGAATAAACCACTTCAGCTTGTTCCTCAGTCTGGAGCTAAAGAGAATTGAGCTCTCAAGTGAAAAAACTGCTAAATAATGGGCTGAAATTTTCCAGATCAACCAACAAATATACAAATATTTTAACAAGTAAATCATTTCCCTTAAGGACTTATTATTTTTATTTTAATTTAAGCATGGGAACAAAATCCCATCCAATTTCGAGACACTAAAATCTCAACTTACAGAGAATTTAGGGATTTGTGTAATCTCTCTCTCTCTCTATCTGTGTGTGTGTGTCTGTGTGTGTGCGTATGTGTGTGTGTGTTCTTCAGACTCTCAAATCTGGATTCTTTGGGGAAATACTGCTGTTAAGAAATATCAGACATTAAAATAAAAACAATTATGTAAAAAGTTGGTGTCATATAATTATTTTCTTTTAGGGTCTGATTATCATTGGGAGTAGAGACCTTCCATGCAGTGCGTAGGAGGCCCCCGGGCCACTCCTAGGGTACTTGTCCAACTAGGCTGACTGGTCAACACTAGAGTCTGGTGACATGATTGCTCAAGTTCAGCATGATACATACCAACAGGCACAACTGGCAGTTGGTGCTCTCGAAGGCCTTTTAATTCTGAAAAATGGAAGGCATGAGCTCTAGCCATTTATAGATTTAATTTTTTTAATTGAATCATCATGAGATGATTACAGTTACAAAACCTTCATGTTTGAGTTTCAGTCATACAAGTTTCAGTCTAGACCTTTGGAGACGGTGCCTGGGATCCCAATCATCTCATTTTACTAAGGTCCATATCATGAAAATGAGCTATTTAAAATTAGCTACATCAAACCACTACAGATTTTCTTCTTGCTTCCTCTTCTACCTGCATGAAAGTAAAAAAGTAATTGTTCAGTACACTGGATTCAGCAGTTTTAGTGATTATATAATGATTATTTGTGTGTAGATAGATCCTTTACCTGTACTAGTTTTATAAGCCAATCATGTATCTATTACAGCAGCGAAAACTAGCTCATATAGGTTAATAAATATATCATTAATTACTTCACCAAATATTTATAAGTATAATCAATGTCACTGCATCACTGTCATCCCGCTGCTCATCGATTTGCTCGAACAGGCACCAGTAATATCTCCATTGTGAGACTTGTTGTTACTGTTTTTGGCATATTGAATATGATACAGGCAACTTGCCAGGCTCTGCCCTGCAGGTGAGATGCTCTCAGAAGCTTGCTGGCCTCTCTGAGAGGGACAGAGGAATCAAACACGGGTCGGCTGCATGCAAGGCAAACACCCTACCCACTGTGCTATTGCTCCAGCCCACAAGTATGATGAATTACAAAAATACTTGATATTGCTAGCTATATCCTTCTCCCAAAAGATGACACTGCCAGGAACATATGACTCTTCTTGTTACATAGAAAACAGTAAGTCTTCAGCTGTGATTCTGTTTGCCAATCAGCTGAGTACATAAAGAAATCATACTGGGTTATTTCCACGGTCCTTATCTAAGCCAAATGCCTTAAAAAGAGAAAATGCCGCAGGAAAAGGGATCACCAGGGGATGCAATATTACAGTCATTCAGTACAGAATAAGGGGATCAGAGAGATAGTACAGCAGGCAAGGCCTTCCTTGCACAAAGTTTGCCCGTGTCAGATCCCACATGATAGTCCTCCTTGTCTCAGAGCACAGAGCCCGGGGTTAGCCCAGAGCACAGCCAGTCATGGTTCCAAAGTCAAAATAAATATAGAAGAAGGAAATCAGGAGTTCGGAATGAATGCAGCTTCCAGTTGCACAGAGACAAGGAATGAACTTTAGTCCATACATCACCAAAAGCAAACAAAGAAAAATACAACTTTGCTAACCCCCTTGGGTTTTAGAACAGGAAGACACGTGAAGCTTCTACTCAGCAGATGGTAACAAACTTTGGTATTTTTAAAAAGTATGTTTTGGGGGCTAGAGCGATAGTACAGTTGGTAGGCCATTTGCCTTGCTTGCAGCAAGCATGAGTTCAATCCCCGGCATCCCATGTAGTCCCCCAAGCACTGCCAGGAGTAATTTGTGAGTGGAGAGCCAGGAGCAACCCCTGAGCATCGCTGGGTGTGACCCAAAAAGCAAAAGCAAAAAAACAAATGTGTTTTTGTTCATTTGTAATAGCTACAATATAAAATAATACACATTTTAAAATATAATTTACTACTTCCTTTTTCATTTTAAAACCATTATTGCCAGTGTACAGCTCAGAAATAATGTAAAAAATATAGGTAATTTCATGTCTCAAAGTCTATAAATTTAAATGATCTAAGGTTTATAGTTGACTATCTCTAAAGGACCCAGAGTTAAAATAATATGGCACCTTATATAAGGTTTTGTTCCTTAAAATATGAATATTTTTTCCATGATAAATAAGATTGGGCTAGTGAGCTTTGTAGGTATTAATCACCACCTTTTCAGATGACCTAGCACACTTTTTCCACAATCGCCATTAAATATCAAAGACCTCAAATTTTCTTTGAATAATTTTGTTTTTATTCCATATTTTTTTTTTCTTTTGACCACACCTGGTGGTATTGAGAGTGTATTTCTGGCTCTGAAGTTGTGGATCACTCCTGGTCCTGTGCTCTAAGTAACATATGCGGTGCTGGGGATCAAACCCAGGTAGTCTGCATGCAAGGGGAATGCTTTATGTGCTGTACTATACCTCGGTCACCAGTGATTTTAATATTGTACTAGTCTGTTAATTAAGGAGCTGGACAGAATCTTTGATATCAAAACTCTCCTCTATGACTATCAACTAAATCAGGAATCAAAACACTCTAGTCTGTGGACTAAATTTACTCTGCGGTTCATTATCCTAAAGTTCTATTAGAATTCAGCCACATTAATTCATTATATGCTGTCTTACACCTTCTATTACAAATAGGTAGAGCTAAATATTTTTGACAGAAAGTGTATCATCTGAAAATCTGAAATACCATATAACCAGTTGTAGAGAACATGTGACAGTCCTTTTATTATACAAAAAAATTAAAATGTACCATACAACTATTAAAAAAAAAAGACTAAGGCAAGCTAGCTCTAAATCCAGTAAATACAGCCCCATCCCTTTCTTATGTGTGCAATTTTACATGCATTCTTAGTAGCATAGTACTACTTTAGTTCTAAACTCTGTGTTGAGCAGCAGATATGGGCATTATTTTTCTAATTTTCAAGTTTCACACTCTCCTGAACCATCACCATTAAACCTGTTGTTCTATTTCCAAACACAGGGTGGCAACGGTAAAAGCCCCATCACTAAATTCTTGACAGTCTGTCATCTTGTGTGGTTGTGTGTTACTTTTGGGTATATAGAAAGTAGACCAGGCCTAAATATGAATTTATTGTATTATTGAAAAGTGATTTCATCTGCTTTGTGTTGAAGTTAAGTCTGAATCTTGATCTCTGTGTCTAGTCAACTCTTTATAGATTCTCTGTCACCATTTTATACGAGCTAAAGGCTCCTTGCTCCCAGATATCTACATTTTTTTTTCACTTACTACCATCCCCATCTATCTCTAAACCGATCCACTTCTATGCTGGAATATTGATCACCAAAATATCATTATCTAAACAATAATGTTTGAATTCACCTACCTGACATCTCAATAATTGGAGAAGCTTAATGAAGATCTGGTCTGAAGACAAAGTATTATGCCAAAACTTGTCATGTTTGTCATATCTCATTTTTCTTTTCACTTTTACATTAATGTGTTATTGCTTTTATCACATCTATGAAAGTAATAGACTTAAATATGTATGTTTAAAATCGTATAGTTGCAGATTAAAGGCTAAATATGATCTCCAAAGCATAGAAGTAAACTGAAATATAATATATTATATAATATGTATAATATGAAATAGAATAAACATAATATGCAGTTTCATGTCTGTTTTCAGGTTGAGGCTTTATTCCTAATTTCAGGTTTGTAGGTTTGTAATCCCTCAACATCCTTCAAGACCAAACTCAAGAGTCCATACTTGTAAAAGGAATTAACCTCAATGTTAATTGGGGAAATTAATTAATAAACATAATTAATTAAGTTTATTAATTAATTTTCAAAAATAGTTAATTAAATTTTGAGCTAAAAGGGCACTCAGTAGTTACATAAGAGCTAAGAGCAGCAGTGAGGCTATTCTACTCCCAATGGTGTATAGTGGATCCTAGCATTCATCTCTCCTCTGTATACTTATACCTCCTATGACATATGATATCGGTGTCTACATGATATCATTGACTTCATATAGTCTTTATATGAAGACTCTATAACAGTGACTTCATATAGTCTTCTTGTGGTTGTTGAAATATGATTCAAGGAAATGTTCTGAATTAAATACAAACTCAGGGAGTGTCTCGGGATTTATATGCATTCAAGCTACAAAGCTTTACTAGATCACATTTGCAATTGCGTTGGAGAGAGCAGTAAGGAGAAGATGGGAGAGAGAATGGAATGAGAGCAGAGTAACAAGGGATGGCGAGCAATAATCTGAAATGTTTCTAGGTTAAAAGTTCAGGAAGAGTGGTGCGAAATAATCTTGTCATCGGCCACTATCTAGAGTCGTATGTCCTTCTCTTCCAGAAGGGAGCATAACAGGATGCTCCCAATAACCATGCCTCCGAACCCTGCCCCAGGCTGTTTCACGCAGGATACCCCAGAGGGGGGAGGGTGAGACCACTTCCTGCCAAGGGACCCAGACCTGGAAGCCCAAAACCTCCAGAACTCAACCTCAGCCATTGCTCACGACCACTCTCCACACACTCAGGCTGTGCCTCAACCACGAGTGAACCTATTCCTGGACACCTCATACCACACACACTACCCATACTCCAAGAGTACTGCACCACATTTGATAGGATTCAAAGTAGGAGGTAACCAATTTTAGAGGGAAATATTTTTTACAGATATATATATATATATATGTATATATATATTCAGATATATACACACATATATATGTATATGTGTATATATATATATATATATGCACACAAGGCTCAGTCTTTAACATTTTAGATATCTCTTATTGAAGGGCTTAATGGTCCTTCGGTGGGCTGGAGCGATAGCACAGCCGGTAGGGCATTTGCCTTGCACACAGCCAACCCAAGTCAATTCCTCCACTCCTCTCGGAGAGCCCGGCAAGCTACTGAGAGTATCTAGCCCGCATGGCAGAGCCTGGCAAGCTACCCATGGCATATTCAATATGCCAAAAACAGTAACAACAAGTTTCACAATGTAGATGTTACTGCTGCCCGCTTGAGCAAATCGGTGAGCAGCAGAATGGCCCCTCGGTAAAATGAAAAAATCTTCACACTCTTTCCTTTAAGGAAACTTTCTTGTAGCATTTTTAGAGTTTTTTATTAATAAACAATACAAAATATATTATTTTGTTTTCTGCTTTTGGGCAGGGGGTGGGGTTTGGGATAGAAGCATTCAGAATGTGGTGGGAAAGGGTAATGGTGGTGGGATCAGAGTTTTAATATTAAATGTAATCAAATATTGTGAACTACTTTTCAAAATAAAAAAATAAAATTTTAGGAAGAAAAGTAATAAAAAGTAAGGAATTTTAGAGAAGGAACTAATCATTAAAAGATTAAGTACACTACAAGAAGTTCAATATCCAATAGAAAATTATGGAATGTATGTAGAAAGGAACAATATTTTAGAATATGATAGTGGTTCGAGCTCATCAATTTCTTTGAGCGGGCACCAGTAACGTCTCTCATTGTGAGATTTATTGTTACTGTTTTTGGTATATCCAATACACCACGGGTAGCTTGCCAGACTCTCCGAGAGCGGCGGAGGAATCAAACACGGGTTAGCCGCCTGAAAGGCGAACGCCCTACTGTTGTGCTATCACTCCAGCCCATGATAATGGTAGTTATAGAAAAAAAAATTTTTTGAGAAACATGCATATTTGTATACTATTAAATCATAAGTGTCAAATTCATCACGGTGAAAAGTAGAAGAGAGATGGAAGTTTTTTCATGTTGCGATAGTAACAAAGAAAGGAAGGTGTACATAGGAGGTTCTATAGTTAAAAAAATTATACATTGACTTGTTTTCTATTTATGCTGAAAATATGTCTCAGGGATAAGTCTGGTCACTGACAGAAACTGAAATATGGCACTAGACCATGATTTTCCTTTCTTGGAGATAGAAATATGGGTAAAATTTGGAATTTTATAAAGAACTTCTAATTTACATATGTTTTGACCCTACAATATCTCAAGACTAACCTATTTATATATAAAGAGATATGTCACTAATACTGATATATACCATTATACCTTAAAATAATAGTGGTTTACATGTTTTGACCACTATAAATATTCTATTGAACAGAATATGGTGCTCTGCCAGTAATAAATATTATTAATTAAAAAACTGAACTTAAATTCAAAGCAATAGAGCTGTGGATGTGACAGGTCCTGTCCCTGTCACCACATGACTAGCTATCACTGCTAGGTAATGCCCTGAACCATTGGGCCTGACCAGCACCAAATTCCTAAACCAAATGAAAACAAGGCTCATTATGTTGGATTAAATATGATCAGGTGTGCCTTGGGCCCATGGGGAAGTTCAAGACAGGATACTTAACCCCCAAATTTAAATAGCCAACCTTAGCTAGTGGCTACCTTTTAAGGTGGATGAACTCTATAGAACTAAATAATTTGATCTGATTAAGACAGAACAGACCGTTTACAGGGTGTGATTTTAGAGAAGGTAAAAGACAAAAAGTCTTCTTTTACATATGAAAATTAGATCAATAAAATAGGATGAGGACAGAAAAGTATTTATTAAATTTACTAGGGGATATCAGTTACATTGGCGAGTGAGTCTAGAGCTTTGAAGACAGAAACCTGCTAAGCAGATTCAAGAAGTTAATAGGAAATGAGAAAGAGCAAACAGCAAGAGTGTACAGTTTCCTGATATATTTTGTTTAAAAAGAAAAATATAGAAAAGTGTGGTTAAGAATACATGGGAATTGAAGGAATTATGAAACTGGAAATACTAGGTCAGATTCACCGATAGTGCAGGAAGTCTGGAAATGAGAATCTTGATACTTGCTTACAGAGAATATATTCCCTAAGTAAAAATCACAGAAGATTTAGTTGAAAAAAGAGAAGCCATAAGCCAAGCTATTAACCTAGAAGTGGCAAAGGACATTTTCTCTGCAATGGAAGTAAAAGAGAACACATATATGGAAAAAAATTGTAGAAAGCTATTAGGTGGGAAGTTAATGGAGTTTAAGTTTTTAGTTTGGGTTTTCTCTGCATTACAGTAAGAAAGAATACTCAGCGATGGGGGATGGCGAAAGACTATCCAGCTGAAGGGCAGTAATAAATATTCAGATACTGTCATCAAGGGTAATAGAACACAATCAATCAGCGATGTTTAAAGACTGCTATGCAACAAGAGCTCAGCTGAGCTTGGAAACTAAAATTCTGCAGCATCACCAAAATTCATGGCTCGGTAGTTTTCACCACGTTTGACATTCTGACTGCGGAGGGAAACTTTTCAGAAACACCAAGACTTAAAGTTTACAGGTCAGATATGATACAAAACTTTAATACACAGCTAGAGGGTTATGAAATTATTATGGAACAGAGCCTCTCTGCTCAAGAGAGTAAGCATTAAACAAACAGGATGGAGACAGATTTGTAGGTATGAAGCTATCAAGAAAGCAGATGCGAAAATAAAGTAAAATGCAGGAGAAGCTAAGATTTAAGGTTTGGAAGACTATGAAAGATCATAGCCTTTAAACTAGCATTGCATACACATAAAATGAGTTCATAATCAGTTTACTAATATTTAATATGTAACAATTACTTCAAATCTATGACTTTATAGATTATAAGGTGTATTATGTTGGGTTATCTTTGTAAAAGAATTCTTGAATGCAATCTCTAAACACGTTAATATCTTTTTATTAAGCTTCTTTCCAATGCATTCAAATTCTCTCACCCCTTCACAACACAATATTTTATAAGAATTAATATAACTTTCATAGAATGGTACAAGTGGATCTCAAAGTAGGGTCTAATGTTTTGGTTTTACTTTTACACACCTTTCTCCCATGGTTTAGTGAGTTTTTTTTCCAAAAATGCTACAGCATAATGTTAGAAGTATCTGCAGTTTGGCAATATTTTGTGTGCTTGATTAAAAAAACAACTTGGGACATTGGTGCTGGGAAATATACACTGGTAGATGGGTGTTGAAACATTAGGACTGGAACCCACTCATGAACAGCTTTGGTGATTCAATAAAACTTTAAAAAGTTATGAATATTATGTCAACTATTTGTTAATAATCCTGCAAATTTAAAATATTATGTAATATTTGGCAATGTATATGATTTAGACTATTAACTACATTTACTTGTGGACAGCCATTATTGTTCATTCAATTTCAACCAATCACCTATTACAAAGATGTGAAAAGTAAAATGAACATTGAAAATTGAAATGCATTGGAATGAATACAAAACAGTTAATTAGTTAACTATATAACATATTTATATTAAAACCAAGATACCACAAATACATAAAATTAAAAATGTGCCATATATGCTAAAAGAAGTTAGTGTTGTACCGAGATAAGCCATGTGTTTAAAAACATAAATTCCAATTTTACATGTCTTCCAACTTTTAACATGTAATAAAAATTAACATTACTTAAAATTCCTCATTGGGGCTGGAGTGATAGCACAGTGGGTATGCCGCTTGCCTTGCACTTGGCCGACCCAGGTTCAATTCCCAGCATCCCATATGGTCCCCTGAGCACTGCCAAGGGTAATTCCTGAGTGCAAAGCCAGGAAGGACCCCTGTGCATCATCAGGTGTGACCCAAAAAATAAAGAAATCTGCATTTATGGTTTTAACCACAGAATATGGAAGATTAGTCATTTTATTAAGATTTAACTCAATATCATTTTAAACTCGTGGCTCTTAATAGTTTTTTAAAAGCCATTAGTAGCTATATTATCAATTACATATATTGGACCATGTGCTGAAGGCTTTTGTGAGATTTATGTAGGAAGATATTTGGGACAAAGCACAATCATCTATTTCACATATCTCTTATATTGATCTTCTTAATTGATTTCCTTAAGTTTTTAAAAAAATAGTTAAACTGTATTAAGGATTATTCACCTAGTATTTAGTATTTTATTTTTTAGTCATGCATTTCTGATAACCAGCAGATGAACACAGTTTGTCTATTGAGACTATTCAAACCGAGAGACATAGGAACATAAGTCAGTACTACGGGAAATTTGATTGCAATTCCTGCTGTTAAGCCTTTACCTGTAGTGTGACTGGCAATGACACAGGGAAAAGAAGCAAGGAACCCCAACCACTTCCAAGCAAGTGGTTTACTTGGAATTGTATATTGATGTACAGGCTAGTAGAAGGAAAAAAATACTGAAATACAAAGAACAGCTAAAGGCCCTTTAATACTAGTGAAATCTACTAGGGAGCCATAAAGACAATGATTAACAGTGGAGTGAGCAGTGCTCCCTAGAGAGTATTAATGGAAAGTAAATGAAGAATGACACATTTAACACAATTGACAGGAATGATGGATGCCCATCTCCTTTCACTTGAGGGGTGACACAACAGATGCTCAAGTCTTGATGTCCGTAGCCCCTCAGATGCAATTAATACACTAATGTTCAAAGTAATAGCTCTGGAATCTTTAGGGGAGAGGGACGGGTTGACTAAGCCATAAGCACAGAATGGGATTGGTGAAATTAGAAACAAGGGGACAGGGAGTTAGCATGCCCATTGCACCATGTGAAGAAGTGGGATGCCAGCAATCTCCAAGCTGGACTAGGGCTGCTCTCACCAGAATCTGCCCTGGTGGGTGTCCTGGTGGTTGCAGGTTTGCAGTCTCCTTAGAATGAGAAGTACGTATCTGCTGCAATCCATTCCTGCTCCTTTAAGAGCTTCTGATATATATTTTTTTTATTATAGCAGTCCAAGGGATTAAGACAGGAAACTGGTAAGATGCACGGTTACTGATGAAACAAATACCTAAAAGTGTGAAAACATTTGGGAAACTCCCACAGTCCCATTGCATTGCAGAAGTCAGTTGAGAACAATGCTGGTGTTTATGAGATGAAAGAAGCAGTAGAGAGAGGCTCTATCTTAAAGAACCCTTAAGATGCCCATGGAAAGAGCATTGACAGACATAGGGGAGACCATTCTGAAGACAGTTCCCATAGAAATGAAAAATCTCCATGTTCTAGAAACCGATGGAAAGCGAATTCTTCTTATAACGTGGCAGAGTTTGGTAATACACCCTTGTGTTTGGCAGAATTCAGAACAAGTAAGTAATAAAAATTGGCATCCAATATTTGACATGGGGAAATTTATTGCAAGACAGAAAAACGGTTTAAAGATGTCATTGCTAGCCAGAAGGGAAGCAGAACTCAACAGAGAGAAATTTCAAAACTCACCATCCCTGTTTGTTTGTAAATAAGAAAACCTGTTGGAAAAGATATCTAAGCAAATTGTGTGTAAGATACAAAACAAGCGTATGAACACACACTCAATCAGCACTCCAGCAAAAAGAATTCTAGATCACTATCTCTAAACATCTGCAGATAATTATAAGAAAATTTGATTACACATGGAGGACATTGAGTATATATAGAAAAGATTTCTTAACTTAGATTTTAAAAGTTAAAGGGTAGGCCTTTCTGCTGCTGCACGAGCATGATTCTGGAGGCCAACTGAACTACTTTGGACACCAGCAGCTCGCAGAAATGCCTCTAGACTGTGAACTGAGCCACTGCACCATGCGGCACCAGGGGGGAAGCGTTTCTCTCTCTCAACCCTTCCTTTCTGGGCACAGCATGGCGATCACCGCTTTTTGAGCACAAAATGGAGGTACCAGCCAGCTGCTGCAGGATGTGCGGGAGATCCTGAGGGGCAGGGGATACTGGCCCCGCCCTCCACCGAGATTTAAGCGCTGCTGCAGGAGCATGATCCCAGAGGCCAACTAAACTACTTTGAATACCAGCAGCTCACAAAAATGCCTCTAGACTGTGAACTGAACCACTGCCCCATGCGGCACCAGGGGGATAGGGTTTCTCAATCCAGGCTTTTCCATCTTATGACCACCATAAAAGGGAAGTAAAAGCCTGCAGTGATGCAATTTCTGGCAGAATTTTCCCTGGACTTTATACAGAAATCCAAGACCTATCTCTTAATTTTCAGCAATGTGAAACGGTTCCTTTTCAGCAGGCCTGACTTTGGGGGGAAACTCCAAACAATAATAGTGAGTTTTTTGTTGAAATATTGAAGGTAACCAAAGTAGCAGCCATGTCTCTAGACTGTGAACTAAGCCATAGCCCCATACCAGCCGAAGAGACAAAATATCCTTCTTTCTCGTTTTTTATCCCTTTTTGGGGAGAAGCACCGTGGTGTCTGCCATATTATGAGGTCTATTAAGCAGGTACGAATTTGGTGGCACCGGAAGGAGAAAAAAAAATGAACTTGGAACAGCGGGACGCTTGGGCAGTCTCGGGCCGGGGCCGATACTGGTACGTGTGCTCTGCAGAGATTCGACCCGGGTGGCCACACTTTTGTGCGGCCGCTTTGCTGCTGATCAACCAGGATCCAGAGGCCAACTAGACTACTTTTGGTCCCAGAAACTGCTTGCGGCCATATCTCTAGACTGTGAACTAAGCCATAGCCCCACACTGGCCGAGGAGGGGAAATATCCTTCTTTCTTGTTTTTTTTTTCCCCCTTTTCCGGGAGAAGTGGCGTGACGTCCACCATATTATGAGGACTATTAAGCAGGCACAAACTTGGTGGTGAAGGAAGGAAACAAAAAAGAGTTATGTTCTTGGAACAGCGGGACTTCATATCTCTTCATTCTCAGCAATGGAAAACTAATTATCAAATGCTTCCTTGGCAGTAGGGCTGTCTTTTGTGGGGGGAAATTCCAACAACAATAGTGAGTTTTGTGTTGAAATATGGAATATAAACAAGGTAAAGAGAAAATGAAGTGAAATTTATCAATTATGCAGGCAGGGGTTGGGGGCGGGGTTGGGAGGTATACTGGGGTTCTTGGTGGTGGAATATGGGCACTGGTGAAGGGATGGATGTTTGAGTATTATATAACTGAGACATAAGCCTGAGAACTTTGTAACTTTCCACATGGTGATTCTATAAAATAAATAACTTAAAATAAATTTTAAAAAGTAAAAGGGTAAATCAGCTGAACAGTGATGTTACATGTAATATATAATACAATATTAAGCAACCCCTAACTTGGGTAAGAATAAAAATGATGGGGAAAAGGAAAAGGATCAAGAAAGCTAAGTTGTAAAAGAAAATCTGAAAGATTATGATGATGGAAATGTGCCATACCATAACTGTATGAATACATACATATTATTTCTGAACTGTAGAATTTATAAGATGTTGTGAGAAAGTGGGTATAAGATGTATCAAAACTTTATATATTTATTATTTCATATCAGTCAACATATATATAATAGCATAACAAAAAATAAATGTGGTGCTTATTCAGTACTACATGGGGTTCAAATGTAACCTATAAAAATGTTAGTATAAATAGTTAAAGATAAAGCTCTAGGTATGTTCTGAGTTTCAGAGCCGACACGAAGGCAAGAAACTTTGGGCTTCAGTATCCCTTAGCCCCCACTTCTTTCTGGCTAGGTTGTTTTCTTTGAGAATGTACTTACCTTTCAACATACCAGGTTGCCCTTAATAAAATAGCAATCAGTATTCCCCTGGCTTAAAGGTGGATACGTTTCTGGGTTCATTTAATCAAATTATCTCTCTTAGGAACCTGAATTTTGCTTAAAGATGTGCATCTTTAATCTGTGTGATTAGAGGCATCAGTTCTAATTACTCAGTAATTCATAAAATAATTCTATCTCTGACATTCCCAGAGGGAAGTTGGCTCTTTCCAAGTGTTGGCCACTGAGCTCTTCCTGGAACATGTTTGGGATTCAATATCCTTCAAAACTTTATTCCAACATGAATTCTTCCTAATTTCTCCCTGTTTTTTCTTTGTCTGACTTTCTTCCTCATTCCACAAGCCAGGGAAAATTACTGAGATCCATTTCCTTGAAGGTCTTGTGCCCCTGTATTGACAGCCCTGTGTATCTATTTGCTAAGCAAGTTTCAGGTGAAATCTATTCTGTGTAAGGCCTGGACTGGATGCCAGAACCAAGACAATAGTCAGTAAAGTGGAACAATTCCAAAGGTTAAATTGTTATATGAGAGAAGGTATAAAGAAAAGTTTGGGGTTATTTTTCATTAATATTTTACTGCTAGAAATCATTTTAATATTTGAAAACAGAATTGATAGCACAGTGGGCAGGGTGTTTGCCTTGCATGTGGCCGACCAGGGTTTGATTCCTCCATCCCTCTCTGAGACCACGGCAAGCTACAAAGAGCATCCTGCCTGCACGTCAGAGCCTGGCAAGCTACCCATGGCATATTTCATATGCCAAAAACACTAACAAGAAGTCTCATAATGGAGAAATTACCGGTGCTTGCTCCAGCAAATCGATGAGCAATGGGACAACAGTGCTTACAGTGCTTACCAGGGGAGTTAGATGTGGTTTCATAATTGATGCAAGGTATCCTATATTTGGTAAAGTAATGTTTGAAAGAGGCCGAATGGAGGGGGTTGGTGATTGTCATAAGCATGGACAAAAAGGGAAACATTAACCATGTAGACAAAGCAGCATGAGTCTAAGTGGTAGAGAGACAAGTATGTTACCAACGGTTAGGAATTGAAAAGCAGGGACTGGAGTGATAGTACAGTAAGGCGATTGTTTTGCACGTGGCTGTCTCAGGTTCAATTCCCAGCTTGCCCTCTGATCCCTGAGCACTTCCAGGAGTAATTCCTGAGTTCAAAGCCAGGAGTAACACCCCTCCACCAAAAAAAGAATTGAAAAGCAAGTGACCAGCATGGACTGGATGTGAGGGGAGAGGGAAGAGATGAACCAAAGAAATAATAAGACCTTGTGAAAGTTTGCCACTGCAAAATTTGGACCGTACAGAAGAGCAAGAGATTCAGTCAGAGACTTTTGAGAGGTGATGACTTTATAAATTTATTAGAGGGGACTCGAAGCAACAGCAGTAGGGCATTTGCCTTGCATTAGGCCGACTCGGGTTCTATCCCTAGCATCCTTATGGTCTCTGAACATGACAAGGATTAATTCCTGAGTGCAGAGCCAGAAGTAATCCCTGAGCATCACTGGGTGTGACCCAAAACGACGAAAACCAAAAATTATTAGATGAAATCTTTCCTAGGTGTTTTTCTTTGACAATTTCAGTATAAGATCTTGAATATATAAACAAATCTCAGTCAAAAAATTATCACATATTTTGTTGGAGAGGTAATAACAGGTAGAGCATTTGTCTTGCACACATCTGAGTTAGGTGGGATCCTTGGCACCACAGAGGGTCCCCCAAGCCCTATGAGGAGTGACTCTGAGTGGAAAGGCAGACCCTGAGCACCAGCAGGTATGGCCCAATCAACCCTCACTCCTCCCCGCCACCCCACAAGAAAGTCACATAATTCTCAATGTAGGAATCATGAAACTACATGGCCATGATGCTATAGAAGAATTCTCCCCTTTTATTTTTCTGTTGCCATGGAAACTTTTATTGTTTGTTATGCATTAAAATTATGGAGTCACATTTTTATTGAACAATAAACTGATTGAGAGGAAATCACAGGAATGCATTTATCTTAATATGCAACATAGACACATAATGGCATTTCAGTATATGGTTGTTTAACAAATCTTTATATTAAATGAATGAGTGAAGTGCTTATAATATTGCATTCTCTTTTGTTTCTTCATTCATTTGGCAGGTTTTCCTCTGGCAAGAGTATAAACTTTGGGAAATACAGTAAGTTTGCTTCACTTTCTATTTCCAATTCAATAGTGCATTGTCTTAAAATTCACTTGCTTAAACATAAAGATGAGCTAAGCGTATATTCATATCTTACTGATAATAAAGATAAATCAGAACTGAAAGTGAATTTCTTTCATTCACAAAGGCAAAACAACTAGCATAAACTAAACTAGACTTATAATAAATTGTTTTTTAATAATTACAATAGTTTACTCATTCTTTCAAACAACTTATATTGAACAAAAATTGGGAAATGGACACTAATAATACTTAAAGAAGCCTCAGTTTCTCCTTTCCCTCTGCTGCTAAGCTGACTTAGGCCTTTTAAGTCTGCATTTTAAACATTCTGGAAAAGTCCTGGATTATCTCTGAGACTAGGTAGTTGATGCTTTTCCAAGACCATAAATTCTGCCCAAGACCCTGGTCTCACAGGAGTCTAAAATATAATAAGGGATAATACCAGGATGAATGGTGAAATGTATATTCTAAAAGATCTAAAATAAAGACAGTCCCCACCAGTTTAAG
The DNA here is from genome assembly GCF_027595985.1 of Sorex araneus. Lineage (NCBI taxonomy): Eukaryota > Metazoa > Chordata > Mammalia > Eulipotyphla > Soricidae > Sorex > Sorex araneus. The sequence continues at coordinate 114,613,653 of NC_073303.1, read as the reverse complement.
TGGGGAATGAAAGACAACAACTTAGTGAGAAATAACATGATGTGTTACATCACTTACTCCAGAATTAAAAGGTATGCCACTGTTATTAACTTCAATAAGCTACTTGCTGTATTATAAAGAATAATTACTTTATATAATTAAATTACTATATAATCATAATCCTAAAAGATTACAGTACAAATTATATATCCTAGAATCTTCATGGAAATGTAAAATAGTAATGAGAATTTTTAATATGTGAGCTAATTTATTAATAAGTTATTTGCTTTCTCTACATTATAAAATATCCAAACCTGGACATAAATTCGAGGGAATAATTAAAATCAGTATAATAGACATAATCTGAATAATTCTTAGTATGAAATACATTTTATTCAACATTTCAAATTAGGCAAATATTATGGATTGATAAAGGAATAATAATGTAATTATATATTACATAATATAATTATATTCTTAATAAGAATCAATAGGCATTTATAGAAAAATGAATAAGGCAGAATGAACAAACTAAGGTTTAGAAAATAATGATGATGGTTGAAAAATATTATTATAACTATAGTAAGAAGCAAATATTAAGAAAGGTTACAACAATCTGACATTCTAAATATTAAGCTACATATGTGGAAACATTTATCGCATTTTGGTAATGTCAAAATATTTGGATAGTAAAGTATTAGAGTTATGCAAAAATATAAAACACATTCTGTAATATATAAGTATTGATTTACAACATAAAAAGTATTTCCTATGTGATTATGTGCATGACAAATGTTAAATTAAAAAGTCAGGGTCAAAATCACTAGGAATTTAATTGGTGAAAATAAATTGGACCTACTGTACTTAAATGAGGTAATACATAATTAAGCCTTCTCACTATATACTCCTAGAGTGCTGAATTTCACTGCAGAACAGAAATATCTTAAACATTATGGGCCTTACAAACATAAAGCTTCATCTATAATTATGATCATTTCATAGTAATTAAATAATTCACTAACAAAAAACAAAGATAGCATTTCAGAGTACCTTTCCTTACACCAAGAGAAATAATTTAAAGATTTTTACGATCAAGTACTTTTTTCCAACTTAATTTAATAAGTACTTATTGTAACTCAAAGAGGGAATAGACCCAAAGATAAATCAGGACTCAATTTTTGCCCTTAAATGTGGTATGTTACATGAGACTAGAGACTGGTCTACAGCATGTAGACTATTGCATTTCACATGGCTGACCATGATTTGATCCCCCTCATCCTGTATGATCCCCTGAGCCCCACCAAGATTCATCCCTTGAGCCCCACCAAGATTCTTCATACACCAAGAGTACAGAACCAGGCACAAGCTTTAAGCACCACCAGCTATGAAACAAAACAAAACAATTCTTCAAACAAATTAGAAACAAAAAGTTTTGTGTTACATCAACTTCTTCATGTCTTTCTGAAAAATCGTAAAACTTTAATAGTTTGTAGTTACCACACTTTTCAACACACTATTCTCTCCTTTTCTTTCCAATTTAGCTTTTATTTTATCCACCGTGATTTATAATTTTATAACACTATCAGTGATAGGGTTCATAAGTACAATGCACTCTATTTTCATGACAATACATATGACTGGTTATTCACTTTTGTCTGAGAGATTGTTCTAAAGTTCTAGGTTCTCCTCAGGATTGAAGATAATATATTTCTAGAATGGATTCTCTTCCCATTCAATGTTTTTTTCTAAGAAATATATACTCCAGGGTTCCAAGGAGATTGGACAGTAAGGCATTTCCTTGTATGTGACTGAATCAAGTTTGTGATACCTGGCACCCAATATAGTCCCCAAGTTGGGCAAAAGTAAGCCCTGAGCTCAGAGACAAGAGTGAGCCCTAAGCATTACCATGTGTGGTCTGAAAAATATGTATTCCAGGGCCAAGAGTGTAGGACCAGGGTCAGAAGTGATTCCTGAGCACAGAGCCATGAGTAAGCCCTGAGAACTATAGGGTATGGACCACACACACACATGTACACACACACACACACACACACATGCACACACACACACCCTACATATATGTACACTTTTTTTCAAAGAGCCCCAAGACTAAAATCCACTCACACATTTCTATTCTGAGCCCCCGGCACATTTTAAACAACTTCTTGGATTATGCCAAGGTACCTAACAAATTATACAAACTTAATCTTTCCTACTCTGCTCTGCCTCTCCCCCTAACATAATTTTCTCACCCCTGTTCACATGCTTGCTAGAACATTCATCTAAAATTCAGGGATCAAAGGTCTCTAATTTTGATCATCCCCCTCCCAATTCTTCACAAATCCCTCGAACCACGCCATTTCCCCACTCCCCTGCCCAGGTGCCCGTATCTTTTGTCAGGATCACTTCAACAATCTGATTTTGTTTAGCTGTTTTTGTTTTTGTTTTTTGGGTCACACCCAGCGATGCTCAGGGATTACTCCTCTCTTTGCACTCAGGAATTACTCCTGGCGGTGTTCTGGGGACTATATGGGATGCTGGGAATCTAGCCCAGGTCAACCACATGCAAGACAAACGCCCTAGCCACTATATTATCATTCCAGCCCCTTGTTTGGATTTTTGTTTTACTGTAGTAACAGATCTACATTCTGCTAGTATTTATGCTTTTGGTTAACAATTTCCTTTTACCAAATCCAGAACAAAAGTGCCAAAGGAACAAACAAAAAAATCCACCATTGCTCCTTGCCTGTCTTCGTATCCTTCCCACAGTGCCCCACTGTTTTCTAAATGCACACAAATTTTTTGTTTTCACTTCCTCAAAAAAAAAATACCTTGTTTATTTGGTGGCCACACCATGCTCGGGGCTTACACTAGCTGTGCACTCAGAGATTACCCCTGGCAGGGCTCATGAAACCACCCGGGGTGCCTGGAATTGAACCCACGTGGACCACCACAGCACACAACAGATCCCCTGTACTCTCACTCTAGCCCTTACAAATATATTGAAACTTTGCCCAGGATTTCTCATCTGCTTAAAAAAGCTATCACCCTTATTATCCTGATAGCCTTCAGCTACATTGGCAATATTTACTCTTTATAGGTTAGCCTTATGTTCCCTTAGGTAACTTTTTGTGAGCACAGGCATTGGTTTAAACCTCTCATTGAACAACCTATTGTTTCCTGACAGAACTTACAATGACTTTTGTATTGCCTCTATAATTATTTTAATTACTTCTTTGCCACTTTATGGACTGTTAAGGTCCAGGAGGGCACGGAACCAGTTTGTGCTGTAATCACAACTATATATATATATAGTTTCTAGAAGAGAAAAATATGTATTTTTGGTAAGTACTGGATATATAGTTGTGAATCAGATGAAAATATATTTCTTTATGGCTTCATAAAGGAAGGAAAGAGGAAAGAACACTGATATTAATGATTACCCACAACACTGCTAACCTAGCATTTTCAATTTGGTAGTATTTAGAAGTCTATGATTTTCATTTTTGGTTTGTTTGGGGGCCACACCCAGCAGTGCTTAGGGCTTATTCCTGGCTCTGCATTCAGGAATAGCTAACTCCTAGTATGGCTAAGGAGCAATAAAACATGCCAGGGATCACAAGCCAGATAAACCACACATGAGGCAAGAACCCTTCCCACTGCACTATTGCTCTGACCCCATATTTTCCATTTTTTTGTGAAATAATTGCTTTTTCATACATTTTATAAAGCAGTCTTTAACTTTCTATATATGTGTGTGCACCCACATGTGTGTTATGTATTTGTGTATGTTTATGTGTGTATCCTATGTAAATATATACATACCTTTTCATAATAAAAACTAAGTAATTCCTTATGCATATTACTGCCATCTAGTTTTCTAAAGATGTATGCAAACATTGGCATTGAATTAATGTACATGACATTTCTCATAAATGAATTATTCCTTTTAATATATGATAAAAATCCTGAACATATACATTCCATCAAATCAAAATATTAATAGGAAAATATTTCAATTTGAATGATGAAACATAGAAGTGGTAGGAGTCTGCATTTGTAATCTATATTTATTCTATCAACATTGACTCTTTTATGTTTTTAGTTACACTATGTCTAATATTTGAGATAAAGAAGATATTTGCTATGCCTCTGTACTGTTATCATCCTTTATTTTTTCACTTCTACAAGAAACAATTTTCAGTTCTAGGACATGTGATGTGGCCTTTTCCTTTTCATCCTTCCACTGTCTTCTCTCACCATTTTCCTTGCTATATATAAATAAGTCTCAGTTTGGAATTAATCCTCTCCCACTTGTAAATTCCCACTGCATGTAGAGAATCTCAAAATCACCCTTCAAGAGAGTCAATCAAATCTAACCCTTCATGTGTGCAACCACAGTGCATTCCTTGGCATCTTGGAAATGTGTGTGATTCCTCCCATTTTGAAGGAGCCAACACTGACTTTATCCACTGAATTCTTTATGTACTCTCGAAAGCTTGACAGTGCAATCTCACAGGCCTGTGACCGAACGTTGTACAATCAGAGACACCTTTAGCGAGAGAAGGAAAATGGCACACATCCCTAAGATGTCATTTAACCATTTCTGGGAGAGGAAACTCCTTTGCAAACAACTTGAGCTTTCACATATGCTACCCCTCAAAGGCTCTTAGTCACCCAGGTGCAGCAGCTGTGGCGCCATCTGTGAGCCAAATCAAATTCCAGTAACAAATGCCATCAGCACAGAATTTAGGCCAAAAAGTGAAGATCGGTCGTATCTCATTAGTAGAGCATTGCTACCTTCTTAATAGTAGGTAAATCTGCTTTATGGACTCTGAAAACAATTCTCTGGGATGGAAACTTTCAAAGAGAGAAGTAGTTGATTGGTGGAATTTGAGAATTGCTTTCTATGGTGAGGTGCATTCATTCATTCATTCACCACATATTTAATGATGGGGCTAAGATATGCCCTATGACTAAAACAACATTATTGAACAGTTGTATGTTCCTTTGGCATATTCTGCATGGTGTTCACACAACTCTTTCCTTGGGTGTAAGTAAAGTTTGTGTCCATGATAAAATACTGATTTTGGGATTACTTAGTCTTCTACAGAGAAGTTTTGGTAGATATAATGAAAGCTCCCAGGTAACTGCTTTTGAATTAGTAAAAATTTAGAGTATCTTTGGTAGGTCTTATCTAACCTAGCTGTTCTTAAAAGTGATGATAAGAAGCATCAGGATACTCTCATCTAGACTACGAAAATGCAAACTGAGTTTGAATCTCTTAGCATTAAGTTATAAGAATATTACCTCTCCCGCCCCAACAAGACCCCAAGTTGCCACCCACAAATGGCCTCTCGAGCTCCTGATAGGCTGCTTAAGGGCCATGATCCCAGAGAACCCAGTGGCTTTTGGCAGAAATCCCTCCAGATTTAATTGTAAGAATTTTAGAATTCCAAAATCACGTGGCCAACTGCGGCCGTGTGACATCATATGCTATTCATAATTGGCAATAGAAAACAAGTTTTCTAGTGTTGCCTTTTCAGCAGATCTGAGTGTTTGGGTAAATAAAATCTTAAATAATAATGGTGGTCTGGTGTCGAAATATGTAATGTAATCAAAGTAGAGAGAGAGTAATGTGGAAAACATCTGCCAGACAGGTAGGGGGAGCGTGTGGGATGTGGGGGTATAATGGGGTTTGTGGTGGTGATTATGTGCACTGGTGAAGGGACGGGTGTTTCATCATTGTATGACTGAGGTTTCAATCCAAAAGCTTTGTAACTGCTCTCATGGTGGTTCAATAAATGTGTGTGTATAAGATATAAAGAAGAGAATTCTGACAACAGTCAATAAGTTACCTGTTGAATCACACAAATATAGTCCTTATTTAACAGCAATACTTATTTCAGTCTGGTGTGACACTAAGCAAAAAACCAAAACTAGCTCTGCCTCCACCCGATTGAAATAGTAAGATTTTTTTAGGCTAATTTTTTTTTTTTTGTATTTTGCATTTCAGCAAAAGAAAAGAAATGTCAGAAGGTAAAAGTCTGATCATCTTCACCCTTCCAAATATTGAAGAATATATACTCATCTGCTTTAATGATTCAAATATTTTCTATATATTAATTAATATCAATAATTAAGTGCTTGAGAACAATAAGTTATATCATATAAAATAAATTGGAATGTTTAATAGAAATAAGTATGAATAAAACTCAACTACTTTTATCTCTAGAAAAATAACAAGAATCCTAACTTTATCAATTATCATAAACACTATGATTAGTAAAATAAAAAGCATATTTATTTGAGGAGAAAATACAGTGTCTTAGAAAAACAAAATAATAAAATGTTGAGTATCCAAAGCAGGTGGGCAAAGATCTCTTTTGCAAGTAGAAATAGTTTCCAATTCACCAAAAATGAATAATTATCTAGGATAAAATCCAGTACATTTCTATTTACTACACCAATGTATAGTAGATAAAGATTTAAGTTTAGAAAAGATCTGAACTATTTCTGATCTCCAACATAAAACTCAACGTTGTCTGATAGAATGTAAACATATCATCGTGGCCATTTCTATGCTTTAAGCAAATGCTAACTATTATTTCCCTTCTTACATAAGTCATCCTCATCTGTTTTCAAGCCTTATTAGGTAAAATGATTTCTCTTTCCTTCTCTCTCTCATAGTATTGCTCATTGTCTCTCACATTCTCTCTGCTTTGAGCCACACAGAACCAAATATAAAAGCTGTTATTTTACATATATAGTAAAAAATATATAGCTTAGAATCAAGATATTTTTAATTTAACCTTACTTAAGCCCTATCTTCTGTATTATGAAAACTTTTAATTTACTTTAAAATATTTGAAACGTTGATTTCAGATAGAGTAAGATATAGCATGAAATTTAATGCATTACCTTTATAAAAAAATAGGTATTACCACCCAGGGTAACTACTTAGAATTAGTTGAATTTATTACATATTTATACATGTGACCCATTCCTATATATGCACCCAGCCTATTTTATGCATTGGAGATCATCAAGTTAAATGTGCTAAAAGTTCTTTAAGACATTACATATGGTAGCGCGGAATTGGAAGGTGCCCAGAATGGTGTTATAATGAAGTAAAACTATGTAAAACCACACAGGGTGGTATTAAAACTTCCTGAAGCATAGCTTTAAGATATTTTGCACTGTTCTTTCCTTTGAAGTTTCTTGTTCAATCTGGAACATACACGGGTACTACATGTTTCATGAACATGAAAGGTTGAAAGTTTGGGACTCTAAGTCATAGCTCACAGTACGAGGTAAGAAACAGAAAGACTCGAGCTCCACCGAGATTCGACCCAGGTGGCCATGCCTTTGCACAGCCACTTTGTTGCTGAACGACCAGGATCCAGAGCCAGCTATATTACTTCTGGTCCCAGCAAGTGCTTGCAGGCATGTCTCTAGACTGTGAAATAAGTTTTTGCCCCATGCCAGCTAAGAGGGGAAATATCCTTCTTCCTTGGTTTTTCTTCCCTCCGGGAGGAATCAGCATGGCGTCCACCATATTATGGAACTTTTAAACATGTATGAACTTGGTGGCACTGGAGGAAAAAATATGTTTTGAATTTGAAACAGTGGGGCGCTTGGGCAGTCTCGGGCCGGGGCCAGTACCGGCTCGTGCTCCGCCAAGATTCGACCCAGGTGACCATGCCTTTGCACAGCTGCTTTGCTGCTGAACGGCCAGGATCCAGAGCCAGCTATATTACTTCTGGTCCCAGCAACTGCTTGCAGTCATGTTTCCAGACTGTGAAATAAGCTCTTGCTCCATGCTGTCCCAGGAAGGGAAATGATGGAATTTCCAACTTAAATCTCCCTAGAATTAATTAGTAAAATACAGAAATCCTAAACGTCTCAGCTGCTACCGCAGCCACGCGACTCTATATCTCCTCATTCTCATCAGTGGAAAACTAATTATCAAATGTTTCCTTGTCAACAGGGTTGTATTCTTGGGAGATAAACTCCAACAAGAATAGTGAGTTCTGTGTTGAAAGTCCAACAACAATAGTGAGTTTTGTGTTGAAATATGGAATGTAATCAAGGTAAAGAGAAAATGAAATGAAAATTATCAGTTATGCAGGTGGGGGCGGGGGGTTGGGGATAGGGGGGTGGGAGGTATACTGGGTTTTTTTTTTTTTGGTGGTAGAATATGGGCACTGGTGAAAGGACAGGGATTTGAGCATTGTATAACTGAGACATAAGCCTGAGAACTTTGTAACTTCCCACATGGTGATTCAATAAAATAAATTTAAAAAAAAGAAAAAGAAAAAGAAAGAAATCTATGACAAACCACTAGTTATAAAAGTTAAGAAATATAAAAATATACAACAACACTCCATATTGTGTAAGGAAACAAAAATAAAGAATGTAACAGACATATTTTAGTAGCTACTCTGTGGAGAGATGCAGGGGAGTACAAAAAGATCATTCAACATACACATAATTATGCATACTTTTCTGTACCCAGACTAGAAAGAGGTCTCACGTTCTTAAAGAGAACTCAAATACAGTTAGAGAAATAACATGATTAACTCAATCAACTGTATCTAAGCTAAAAATAACAGTGATAATATTGTAGGAAATATAAAATAATTGGACAGAAAAATTCATCTTTTCTATCTAGTCTTCCTCTCTCCTATTACACATTTCTTTCTCTCTAAAAGCTAGCTTCTTAACTGTGATTGTTACCCTGTATTCCATTATGCAACTAAATGCGTACCTAAGTATGAGGAATGTGGAAAATATGGTGAAGTAAATAGGTTTCTGAATATAACAACCAAGTCAATTCAAAAATACTAGTTTAAAATCAAACAGTAAATGAATCTGAATTTTTTAACAATGTCCTTGGATTTCTTTGGATAAAAAGGTGACAAATTAAAAAAAAAAAGAAACAACCCTTCTCTAGATGACACTTTATTTTTATTACATGGTTTTGGGACACATTTGGTACACATTTGGCAGGACACTCAGGCCTTTATCTCCTGTGTCTGTGCTCATAGGTCACTCCTGGAAGTGACCTGGAAGAGAATCATATGTGGGGCCCAGGATCAAACTTTCATTAGCCACATGGAAGGCAAAGGTCTTAACCACTACACTATTCCTCTAGCTCCTAAGTAGCATATATAGTATATATTTAAATATATATGCATATATATGTATGTTTATATATGAATATACACATATGATATATAGGTATATCTATGTGTTAGAGGTAGCACTGTCCTCTAGTTGTTCATCGATTTGCTCGAGCGGGCACCAGTAATGTCTCCATTGTGAGACTTGTTGTTACTGTTTTTGGCATGTTGAATACACTATGGGTAGCTTGCCAGGCTCTGCTATGCGGGTGGGATACTCTCTGTAATTTCCTGGACTCTCCGAGAGGGACCGAGGAATCAAACCCGGGTCAGCCACATGCAAGGAAAATACCCTACCCGCTGTGCTATTGCTCCAGTCCTATGTGTTATAGGTATATCATACTTATATATGCCTACATATTTATATGCACATATACTTATGAACATAAATACATACATTATGTATTCATATACTTATTTTTCCATTTAGCTATAAAGTTTTCTTTGCTTCATTTGTAGCTTTTCAGCTTGTTATAATCCTGTCTACATTTCAACTAAAAACTTAATAGAGAAAAATATGTCAAGACCCACGACTGCTTTTAAAGGAATAATAAAAAGAACAGGCAATAACTGTTCAGAAAATGTAGAATCCCGGTTTTAGCCAGATGTATTAAAAAATAATATTCTAATATTTGAAAAGTCTTCAACTGTCTTTTACATTTTTATTTTTTAAATTTTCTTATTTTTGGCTTTTGGACTAAACCAGGGTTCAGGGCCTAGCCCTGGCTCTGTGCTCAGAATTACCCCTGGCTCTGTGCTCAGGGATTATTCCTGATGGATTTGGAGGACCATCAGTGGTGTGGAGGATCAAACCTGGGTCAGCAGTGTCATCGGTCCTATTTTTTACAAAAGAGTATGCTTCTATTGTTTGATACAAAATTAAAAGATATAAAAACTAGAGGAAATATATAGGAATTTTAATGCAACACAGCACAGGAGTTTCCAACTAAGACATGGAGACTATGAGCTCACAGCCACTGCTATGCAAAAGGGGGGCTGTAGAAATTGCTAGTGACATGCTAGCTTGGATCGTGCAATGATTGTCTAGCAGGTCAAGTGTTCCTAGTTACCATTTCCACTGCCACTCTCTTAAGAGGGCCCATGAGAGGAAATGCATGATATTTTGCTCAGGGTATTTTGCTCATAAATACAAATGAATCTGTGGATACTGATACTATCAGAAGGAAGAAACCATTGCATGAATGAGTTGTCGGGCTCATAATACGCATATGTCATACTTCGGTATAACAGAAACTGCATTTCAATAAACGTTAACTGCAGCACATAAGAGAAATAAAACTAGTGTAAACATGCTGTTACTGGGGAAGTTCTTGTTCTTTCTAACTGACTGTGACTTCTGATTTCACATAATGTAATTTTCATGAAAAAAGTTTCGACACAAGTAGTTATAAGGAATTTAATGCCATTAAGAGCAATCTTATCTAAGGAACTGAACTGATACAAACCAATACAGTTTCATTGTAATGCGTATTAGTAGGACATTTTAATGTGACCCAGATGAAACCTTTTTAGGGAATATCATGAAAGTTGTAGGCACTGATGTTTACTAAGGGAGAAAAGAGAGAACAACAAATAACAAATTGGAATTAGGTGACTGTGAAATTAATAGAAGGTCTGAGTCCACAGTTCAGCACTATCACATAACAAATATATTATTTGTAGAAGTCAGTTCCTTGATCTCTGAAACTCATTTTAACTCAATAAATATTTATTGATTTGCTACTCTGATATAATTTCTGAACAAATAAAATACAATTTCAAGAAGCTCAAAATTTTATAGTAGGGCTGCCTATGCAAATATACATTGGAATTCAAAGCAATTGAAATGAATAACAGAAATAAATACATTGTGAGTTGTTGAAGAATGAAGGACATTATTTTTCAATAGCAAATGGATAGAGAAAGCGTTGCTGACTATAGCAATATTCCCTCCAGAACTTTGATATAAGGATGAAAAGAGAGAAGCCATGTTATGATATTTCAAAACCCATCATTTGTTCTCACAGAGGAATCTTTGAATGTGCTGGATTTATCACATCTTCTTTTCACACATAATGCTACTACACTTCATTAAGCTAAAAACTTCACATAAAAACTTAATATTCATTTGTCTGTCTTATGCTCTGGTATAAGATATTTATAGTGTTTAAGTGAAAAAAAATATGTGTTTTGGTTGACAAATAAATGAGGTTGGTGTTTAAGCATAAAAAGAATTATGTATAATAAAAATTAAAATATGATAAAATTTTAATTACCTGCCATTCAAAAACCACAGTTAAATAGTAATAAAATTTCTGGTAATTGCTGGTAAAACAAACAAAAACTAATACTTATTTTTTGCTGTGGTAGGAGAACTCTTTTATTGAAACCAAAATATTACAAAAATATTATTTAAAAAATGACAAAAAATTGAGCACTGCCAGGTATGGCACAAAAGCCAAAAGGAAAAAGAGTGAAAATCATGAAATCTGGGGGCCTGAGCAATAGTACAGGAGTAAGGTGCTTGCCCTCCACGCGACCAACTTGGGTTCTGTCCCTGGAACCGCATATGGTCCCGAGCACTGCCAGGACTGTTTCCTGGTACAGAGCCAGGAGTAAGCCCTACGCATCGCCAGGTATAAGTCCAAAACAAAAACAAACAAAAAAGGACGAGCTATTGCTGTGTGCTTTCTACCTGGAAGGGACTGGAGGGTAGCGTCGGAAGGAGGGCGAGTACCAGGCAATGGCACTCCTGCATAGATTGTTTTAAAACAAGGACGAGAAATGATAACAGCCACTGGGCGGATGGGGAGGGACAGCAACAAAGGCCTGGGTGGGGGGAGGGGAGTTACTGTAGTTATCAGTAGGTGCCTGACACAGTACTACAGGACCCTACATAATATCCAATCTCAAGACAAAGAGCCTTAAAGGGACCAACCCACGTTAAACCACACCCTTAGGGACTGTCCACTACAGACCACATAGGGCCTCTGGTCAGCCTCCGAACAGGGCTGGGTGAGATGCTGGGAGTCGCTTATCACAGCCTGTCCCGGGATCTAAAGCAACAGGCTAAGTGGCCACCCCCTCTTAGGACAGGAGTGGGGCCATGAGCGCCGGTGAGATTCAGCAGCTTGGCATTGCTTTGCTTTGCTTTCTTTGTTGTTTGTGTTTGGACCACACCAGTGGTGCCTGGGGGCTACTCCCAGCAAATCGTCAAGGCAGGCTGTAGCCAGTGCTTGAGGAAGCATGTGGTGCCTGGAATGGTACCCAGGGTTCTGATGAGGATGAGAAGCTCCAGCCTTATGAGCCATGTTTGCTGTCCTTTATTTAGTTTTTTAGAAAAGTGCAATGCTATCTTTCACAGATTAAGTTGTAAAAAATTTCTCCTACTTTAAAAAATCTTCTGTATCTTTTTGGGGTGGGCTGGAGCAATAGCACAGTGTGTAAGGCCTTGCACACAGCCAACCCGGGTTCGATTCCTCCGTCCCTCTCAGAGAGCCCAGCAAGCTACCAAGAGTATCTTGCCCACATAGCAGAGCCTGCCAAGCTACCTGTGGCATATTCAATATGCCAAAAACAGTAACAAGTCTCACAGTGGAGACATTACTGGTGCCCGCTCCAGCGAATCAATGAGCAATGGGATGACAGTGACAGTGATGACAAAAAATTAACTGCTTATGTATAATAAACAGTATTTAAATATACTATATGTACATTTAGAAAACAATGTTTTTCTCAAAAAGTGATTATAAGGGTTCAGTTGATAAGTCAACTCACTTAACACCTGCCAAAAGAAACCTAAAAGTGGATTTATTTTCTTGTCTTCTTATTGCTTTTAGGGCTACTATATATATTTGTGGCACATTAATTCAAGACAATTTTAAGTAGCATAGCACAATAGTGTAAACATATGTAAAGTGCTAATCTTTAGGATATCTGACACATTGTCCTTAAAAAGCATCAAAACTATGAGGTTATTAAAGAAAAAGTCTCCTAGGAAAAAGAGAGAATTCAAGTTAAAATAGATTTACATGAGAAAACTAGATATAGTGGGTATTTATCCATTTGAGAACAATTCCAAATGGGCAAACCTGAAAATCACAAATCCTGTTATGATTTTGGAAAGGAAAAACACAACTTAGTGATGCTGGGAAGTTTTGCTCTTTGGGGCATGTCAGGAAGCCAATTATAGATATATTTCAAATGAGAAAGCATCCAGATTAATGATAACACTTAGACCTTCTCAGTTTCCCTACTGACAGAAGATGTCAAGAATACTGTTGCTGGGCCTTTGGCTTGCGTTTCTGGAAGATCCCTTTCTTTCCTGGAATCAAGGGTTAGGGAATCAAGTCTATGGGTGCCTCTTCATTTCCTTGATTACATTTTTTTGTTTCCCATTGTTAACTATTTTGTAACCAGCTGTAGCTGGGAGCAAGCATTTTGTGCTTGGCAGCCTGATGCGGATTTAGAAAGAAAAGGCAAAAACTGTTAGGAAAGAAAAATGGTTTTTATCAACCTTGCGAGAAGTCACGATATTCGGGTTCCCGAATGCCAAATGGAAATGTTCTGTAGGAACGGAAACAACTGAAATATCTTTGGATAATCTATATTCATATGAAGCAACTTTAAGTTTCCCTACCAAACTGCAGATATATCTCTTTTGTAGTATTTGAGGCTTGATAGACTTTCCTAGGTCTCATAACTTCTGGGTGATTATTTGCAAATATAGAGCCCAAGTGATAGTACAGCAGGAAGAGTAATTGCCTTGTAAAATGCTTGTGTTTCATTCCCAGTACCCTATGTGCGCCCCCCTCTCCCCACAAGCACTGCCAGGAGTAATGCCTGAGGACAGAGCCAGAAGTAAGCCCTGAACATAGCTCGGTGTAACTCAGAAATAAACAAACAAACAAACAAACAAAAAACAAAAAAAGAAAGGGCCAGAAACCTGGGCTTGTTCTATGGAGCTATACAGTCTCCCAGGCACTACAAAGAATCCCCTGAAACCTAACCACAATAGCCTTTCAGTACCAACAGGTATGGCGCCCTATAAAAAAGAATAAAATATGATTAACATGCTAAGTCACAATCAGTGGAATAGGTACTATGAAAATATATAACAAGTATTTTCAAATGTATAGTTAAATTAGAACTCCTGAATGCAAGGTGAGAAAGCAAAATGGTTCAGATCATGTTTAAAATGATGTGATGACTCCTAAGACTGCTAAAAATAACATTACCATAGGTCTCAGCCATGCATCTTTCATTACAGACACCAAAGAATCAAATGTGTGGCCTGGAACAGATATTTGCACACTCAAAATTGTAGAAACATTAGATCAATGGTTAAAAGATAAAGATACTCAGAAGTAGCAATCCCTTAACTACTGGATTAAAAATAAGTACACTATATCTAAAAATGGAACCTTTATCCTTAAAGGGAAGGCAGTTGTGATATATGCTGTAATACTCATGAACTTGAGAACATTAACTAATCTAAACAAGTCAGTCACAAAGCAACAGACACTGTTGAGATTCTAATTAGATTCACACAGCACTGAAAAACAGTCAGAAAGCAGAATAAATTGCAGTTGTCAGGGTTTGGGGCTGAAGGAGGAAGGAATGGGAAGTTAGTTCTCAATGAGCATAGAATTTTCATTGTAGAAGATGAATGAGTGGTTGTGGATGACCATGGATGCTGAATGTGTCGAACCATAAGAGTGAATTGTTAAAACCACAGAAATGTGTACTTCAGAAGGCAGTCAACAAATTGCATGCTAAATATGTATTTTTGTATGAGTGTATGTGTGTGTATTTAAGCAAAAGCAGATGTTTATGTTCTTATACTAAGATTGTTTGTCTCTATCATGGCTATGTCCTATAGCTTAAAATACTTTGGAACTCAAAGGCATTGCTTAAACCCTAAGAGTAAGGACTTCTTTCTTAGGCCATCCTTGGGCACCTGGAAACCATCAACTCATACTACCAAAGAACCTGGTAAATCTTAAATTGCAGATACAGGCTTATTTCAACCCTCTTCAGGCTCTGAAGTGTGTATGCCCTAGTCAGTTTTTACTTCCAAAAAGTGCTGAAAACATCCACGAACCATATAAATTGGTATGATTTTGCCACATGCAAGGCAAATGTCTAAATGGTTGTATAATCTCTCCAAATTTTAAAGAAGCACTAGTAGATGCTGTATTTACTTTTGTTGTTGTTAAGACAAAAATAATGAGAAAATTTGAGGGGGGTGTATAACACTAAGCTAATGACTCTACAAGGAATCCATCTCTCACAACAGGGAGAATGAGAAAACAACGTTCAGCATATGAACCCACTGATTGAAATATTGTCATTGTCATGTGACATAGTCTAGTCTAATAATACAAACCACAAATTAGTCATTTGCTATATAGTAAATGGCATAAGTCTTTTAAGATTTATTAGTACACTTTCCAACTTAATCACTTTATTTCAAACTTCTGTGTAGAAGTTCATTATATTCACTTGAGCTGAATTACAAAGGAGAGTAGAAGAAAATAGCCTAAATTGAATTAAGAAAAATCAATTGCATAAGCTGGAGGTTCTTATTAAATGGTTCAACTATTACTCATTAATGTATTGCCACTAACGAATAAAACTAAAATCCACCGAAAGTCCAGTTTACAATCACTGTGTATTCTCAATGAATGGAATTGGTGCATAATGGCTGGGAAACAAGGGGATTGGTCTCCAGTTACCATTCCTGCCATCTGGAAAATCAAATTATGATCATATGAAAGACTTCAGTCAGATAGGGCTAGAAAGTCAGAGCAAGGAATAATACACTTGCTTTGTAAGCAATTGACAATCGCCAGCACTTCCGGGATCACTCCTAAACTCTGAGGTCATAGTAGTTTTTAAGCACCCCCAAGGGTGATCCAAAGCCAACTCCTCACAAAATAAGTCACATGTCAGAGAGTAGGAAAAGTCACTGACAGTTTTATGGGGAACTACAGTTTGAAAATGATATCTTTCCTCTTTTCTGAAAACGTAGATTGATATAATAAGTATATTTACAATCAAAGAACCCCCCTTGCTTACCCATTTAGTATTAGTAACAATTTGGGAAACCATACTTTGTAATAACATGAGGAATAATATTGCTATTTTTTTCATCTACAGATACCCATAAAAGACCCAGGAAACTAGATTATTCCTCAATAACAAGCTGCTTAAGCTGCAATACTCACTGATTCACACTAGATGATTTCTATTAATTCAGATGAAAGAGTAGGAGGAGTGACTTTTTTTGTAATGATGAAAATAAATCATTCGTGAGCAAGCACAAAAATTTCTAGCTAGATACCTGTATCTATTTTCTTCCATTTTCTATTTTGTATTTCTTTTCTATCTTTGAGTTTGTCATTATCACTTGCCTCACATGTAAATTATGCATTGTAAATAGTTGAAAGTAGGAAGCTTTTTACAGGCCACTGTGTTATCACAGCATATAAAGAAACATGAACCAAAACTTACAAATGTTCTGTTCATCCAAAGCTAAATTTAGTTAAACTTTAGGATTCATAAAGAAAAATATCCCCAAATTTCTCAACTAAATTCCCCAAGCGTTCAACTGAAAACTTTTACCTTTGTGATTATTGGATATGGCTCTAAGGAAATCACAAAAATGCCCACACTGAATAATCTACTTCCACATGCCACGTAAGATCTTTCAATCTCTGACCATTGCCTAGAAAACCTCTTCTTTATTTTTAAAGAAGTCATCTGCAGGATGAGCCAGGGACAGCATGTTCTGTTCAGGGAATAGATGTTGAATCATAACAGACCATGTACTGAAGATGCTAAAACTTATAGAGAAAAATAAGATAGTCCCAGAAGGAATCTAAAAATGTCGTGTCTGCTAAAATGTTTCAGAGCCAACTTCAGCAAGTTTCTAAGTAAACTTTACTAGTTACTAAGTTAGGTATCAACAATCTCTATACTTATTTTCTAATCACTAGATATTTTAATCTACATGCTTACTGCTCATAGATGCCTGGGCATTAATTTTGATTTATCTTTATCTGTGATGACAAATTCGATTGACAATCAATTGGGATAATATTCCTTTTGGTGAGTTCACAGTACTGTATATGGGAAATTTATCATCATTAAAAATTTATAAAGGTTCTAGACTATTTAATGTGTGTTAAAGAATTTTAATGATAAAATCACAAACCCTACCTGGCTGTTTCATATAAATATACAATAAGATAATTCTTACATAAACCTAATCTATGCTTAAATAGTGGTAATGAATTAATAAATATTGCCTCTGCTTCTATCCTAGTTTATATGGTACCATTGCCTGAATTTATGTATCCCAGAAATTTGTTTCTTAAAATGTGTTAGCATCTTAATTTTAGAATTCATTGGCCTAGAGTAATGTGAAAACATTTTTTGTCATTTATAACCTTCATGAGATATATACTTTGTTTTTTTTTCTGTTGTTGTTGTTTCATTAGGGTCACATCAAGTGATGATCAGGGGTTATCCCTGGCTCTCAGTACTGGAATTACTACTTGTGGTGCTCGAGAGGAACATATGAGATACCAGGGATCAAAGCCATATCAACTGTGTGCAAGGAAAACTCCATACCTCTGTACTATCGCTCCAGCTCAGATAAATACTTTGTTAAATACTATAAATATATTTGATATATATCCTTTGCTATAACATCTTGAATTGACAAGACAAAGGGAAGAAAAACTTACCTCCATTTATCTTACAATTTTGTGTACATTTCCGTGTATAAACAATAAACACATTTCTGCCTATTGCTTATGCTCTCTAATTCATGTGGGGCATTCTACATGAACGCAACTAGCCATACTGTCAAAAAGACATGAGATTACCACCTCAAAAGCCAAAACATAATTAATAATAACAGCCTTTATTCGCTTACATGATAAAATACAAAATCTTTGGCATGATTTCCAAACATTTCCCAAAGATCTGGAAACAATTCAGATCTTAGTGTTCATTCCCAGCATGTGTGTGGTACCAAGTTTGATCCCCAGCACTGTGATCTGTGGTCACCAAAACATGAATGATATGGCCCCTATTATTAATAAAATTAACCAAAAAATAATTGCAACCAATGTTCTCAGTTGAAATTAAGATCACTCCTCTTTCCATTCATCTCTACCATTGTCAACCTACTTGGTTTTCAATGTAGCAAGTGACATAACCAGAGATCTAAATACTTGCATGACTAGACACAATGTAAGTAGCAAAATCTCTCTATTCTCTGCTCTTAAAAAAAAATCTTCATTTACTCTACCCATTCAAACCACTAAAGATGAGAAAAGTACCTAGTGAAGAATTAAAGAATATGGAATGATAGTTATTAGCATATATTTTGAGTTGATACTCTACACCACTGATGTATCAACAGTAGCACACAATATTTGTTTGGGTTTAACAAACATGTTTGCAATCTCTTATACAAAGGCTTACTGGCTCCAGGATGAAATACAACAATCTTCACACACTTTCCTCTAAGGAAGCTTTATTGGACGTTTTTTAGCGGATTATTCATAATAAGCAATACAAAATGAATTATTTTGGTTCTGCTTTGGGACACAACTATGGATTTGGGATGGAAATATTTGAAATATGGTGGTGAGAAGGTTCAATGATGGTGGGATTCAGGTTGAATATTAAATGTGATCAATTATTTCAAACAACTTTATAAAAATAAAATAAATTTTAAAATATTCAAAATAGTGGAGGAACAAGACAACATAAGAGAGAAAGCTTTTTGTTTTATACTGAGTTAGGTTTAATGTAACAAAAACGTGTATTGTTAATATATGTTAATGTGAGTGAAAAAGTAAAAAAGAAATTGTGATAATCAGGACAATTGAGATAAAAGAGTAATAGTGAAATGAACAACATGGGCTTACAGACAAATTGCTTACATTGAAGTGCTCTTTATAAGTTACGTAAATTTAGAAAATTTTATTACCCTCACTTTTCCTGATCTATAAGCTAATTTCATTTGTATCATCTCTATATAACAAGAGCACGAAGATTTAATGACTTACTTTATAAAACATTGAAGCACTCTCTGAAGGTCTGAAGAGATACTGCAGAGGGTAGGGCTTTGCCTTGCAACCTGGTTCTGATCCCTGGCACCCCATATGGTCCCCAGGAGTGATCCCTCACAGCGGGCCAAGAGTAAGTACCAGTGAGTGTCACCAAAAAAATTAATAAAAACACACACACACACACAACTCTCTGATCAACACTAGTGCTCATTTAATGCTAAGGGATAAAATAAAGAGTTAATACAGTATAAAGGTAAAAGTTAATTTTCAAATTTTTATCAACATATGTCACCCTCACATCAAGACCAAATTCTCAACTATGTCTGAGAGCCATGAAAGTTTGTGTGTGGGTGTGTGTGTGTGTATACATATATACATATATATAAAGATTTATAGAGTATGAAATAGAAATAGGAATTATTTGTAATTTTACTATTGTACATCATTTTTCAGTATACTTCCTGTAGGATATAAGAGCTCTAAAATTATCATTTTATCCTTCATACACTTGGTCCATAGGCATTTGTATCTCTTACCAATCAACATCAATAAATAGGTATTTAAGAGCATATGAAAAATTCAACCTATTATTTAATTCAAAACATATTGCTAAATTTCATGTTGCATTCACATTTCAATAAAAAACTATGTGTTTAATAAAATTTGTGATAGAATGTCTAATATTTTACTGAAATAAGTTGTAATGTGGAAATTATCCTGAACAATAACATTGGCAATAATCGTATTTTCACTGTGTAGAATTTTTAGTAAAAGATACAAAGGTTTAGTAGTAACAGGTTTTATTTTTTTGTTTTTTAATTAAAATTTTATTTTTGTCTCTGTTCAGGATAGGTGTTAATATCTACACTGTTCCATCCCTACACCCTCCACCAGGGTGACCACTTCCTTCCTTCCTTCCTTGTCTCAAAGTCCCCCATGACCCATGAAGGGCCCCCCCCCATATTTTCTAGTAGCAGCTTTTAGAATGATTTGTGAGGAATATAATCACTTAAAAGTTCCCTAAATTCTAGAGTAGTGCTATATTTATAAATAAGTAATTGCAAATTAATGCTAAGCATAAATTTGTATGAATATATTAATACTGAATTTTCTCTGGGAAATAAAAAATATAAAATCTATATTACTTTAGAAATAAAATATCCATTAATAAGGCAGAAACAGTATGGTTTTTATTCTGTAATTTTCAATTTGATCCTGGAATGATTAATTTGCAGACAGATTTCATATTTACAAACAAATGAATAAGTTCAAGTATTTTAATGAATAAAAAAATTATCATAACTAAATGTAGCATATAAATCACTTTAAACATGTTAATTAGTAACATGTTTTGCATCGTACTAAGTTCAAATGTATTGATATTATAAGGGATATCAATTATCAAATTTTACTATGCCTTCTTTATTATGTACTGCAGTATAAATTCTCATCATTCTTCATGACTTAGATCTTCCTTCACAAATGGTTTTACTTTTGTGAGACTACATACTTAACAGGTTTTTCATATTTATTTAGTTTCTTTGATATATTAAAGCCTAATTTGTTTCTAAAATTAATAAGCATCTAAAGACATCAAAATAAAGTATGTATATAAATTCCATTCCTGGATTCAACTTCTTCTCTTTACAAATACCCTTATTTTTTTTTTATTTTTTTTTACATTGCTAGTGCAAGTTTATTATATATAGCTAAACAGTGTACCAAAATGGTACATCTAATTACACCTCCACCAGCAATTAAAAAGAAAATATTTTTATTAACAGTTTATTTTTAATTAGTGAGTCAACGTGAGGGTACAGTTACAGATTTATACATTTTTGTGCTCATGTTTCCCCCATACAAAGTTCGATAACCCATCCCTTCACCAGTGCCCATTCTCCACCACCCGTAAACCCAACATCCCTCCCCCCCCAGTCCCGTCTCCCCCCACCCCACACTGCCACTATGGCAGGGACAAATACCCTTATTTTAACTCAAATTATTTTATTTGTCATGTGTACATGCTTTTCTGCTGCTAAACTGATATTATGATATTAGCTATACATATAAATCCGTAGTATCCTCAAATGTAAAGACCAATAAA
Organism: Sorex araneus; assembly: GCF_027595985.1. Classification (NCBI taxonomy): domain Eukaryota; kingdom Metazoa; phylum Chordata; class Mammalia; order Eulipotyphla; family Soricidae; genus Sorex; species Sorex araneus. The sequence continues at coordinate 114,592,294 of NC_073303.1, read as the reverse complement.
GACATAATTATCTTGTTCAAAATACAAAGAACCAGTGACTAAATTTTAAGACAAATTACATTTTTTCATGACACCTTTAAGATTTAAGAAATGCCAGTTTTACATAAATAAATACGATATATGCAACTATGAAAATAATTTCTCTCCTTTTCAGTCTGTAATTGAGAACATGCCAAGGAGAGTGACAGTGGAAAGGTTTTAGATTTTGAACACATGAAACAACACAGGGGATTATTTTTTAAGCACGTGTTTTTGAACATTTAGTTTTATCTTCTATATTTAACTGTAACAAAAAACTTTCATTCACTGAATGGACTAACAACATGCATAGTTAAGATAACTTACTATGGCTGTAAGTAACAAATATAACTACACAGAGAAAAGGGACTCAAACCAAATGTATGCCTAACTGCAATGGTACTTACAGTGTATTAAAGTATTTAGATTTCTTTTTAAAAAGAAATAAATAAAAACAAGAAAATCTCAATCATGACACAGAATTAGTTCACTAAAAATGTCACATGGCATTACTCTTTGTCTGTCCTTCCTCTGTTTATTTATCCTGAATTATTTTGCCTCCTCTTTGGAGTAGTGGATTTACACAGAACGGAATACCAGATGGTCAGTGCTGTGGTTCACTGAGTTTATAGCCTACCAGGAAGTTAGATGATTGCTTTTCAAGGTTTTTGTCATGCATTGAACAGTCCATTTCACCCTAGGGAATTCCAAAGCTGTTGATATTTCTGGGGATAATCATGTTTCATCATTTTTTTTAAAGCCATGTTTCTATATAATCATCATGATGCTTTGTAGGAACAAGATAATCCATTTTTCTCTCTTCCTGTATGTTTTGAAACACAAAGATTCTGGATACGGTTACTATATAATGTTTTCCAAAATTTGGTTGTGTTTTGGGTGTTAAGATTATTAATAATAGCTCCTTCAAAAAGATATTTTCCTACAATAATATAAATCTTTCAAATAAAACAGTGTTTTGGATTCTTTTTCATTATATTTGTTGTTGTTGTTGTTTTGGGGTTACCCCAATTGTGACCAGGACATATGCCTGGCTTTATGCTCAGGTATCACTCTTGGTGGGACTCAGGGAGTCTATGGGGTGTCAAAAATCAAACCCAGGTAGGCCTCATGCAAGGCAAATACTCTGTCCTCTGTAGGGTCTTTCCAGCACCTGTAATTTAGAATTTTATTTATGAATTGTCACTGTGAGTGTCACTGTCCTCTCATTGTTCATTGATTTGCTCAAGCAGACACCAGAAATGCCTCCATTGTGAGACTTCTTACTGTTTTTGGCATATCGAATACACAACGGGTAGCTTGTTTTGCCATGCGGGTGGGATACTCTTGATAGCTTGCCAGGCTCTCTGAGAGGGACGAAGGAGTTAAATCTGGGTCAGCCACATGCAAGGCAAATGCCCTACCACAGGGGCATGAGCAATTAAGATCCAGATATTTCAAAATAAAACTGATTTCTGATTTTATCTTTTAATTTCAAAATGCATATAGTATTTTAGTACTTATCCTAATGAGAAGTAAATGAATAATATACCACCTTAATATCTTTAATTTAATATATTGTTATAATGTACAAAAATATATAGAAACTGATTCAATATCTATTTGACATTTAAAAAAAAGGGTTTAGTTTAAATTAAGGATGACACAGGTTATAGAGGTAGTACAGCACATAGCACATAGACGGCCTGGGTTCAAACACTAGCACTAGCAGATATTCAAACAAAAGCAGACATTCAAACCCAACACAACCAGGAGCAATTCCTGAGCACAGTTCCCTGAGCACCACCAGGTGCTAACTGCACCAACACCCCCACCCAAAATGATACATGAAGGAACTGAAGCCTTGAACAATTGAATAAAGCAACAAACCTGTCTGAGTTATTTATTGGATGCAGGATTAAAAGCAACTAAGAGATCTAAACCACTTTCTAAACGGAGACACAACCCAAAAAAATCCAATGAGGGAAAAAAAGGTGAGTTGGGTGTGAACTCTAAGGCCGATTGCTCTCTGCAGCAACCAAGCACAGAAAATTAGTTGGTGAGAAGACTGATATTCTTCTCCAAATGTAAAAACTAACAGAACAGTATGATGCCTATAAATAGGAGACCTCCACTATATACTTGAATGTAATTTGAGCACACACATTATACCAATACTCTATAGAAACAAAACACCTTTTTTTCATAAGCAATATATTACAAACTTTACCAACCCTGTGGCTGGAGCGATAGCACAGTGGCTGGGCATTTACCTCTAACACGGCCGACCAGAGTTTGATTCCTCCGCCCCTCTCAGAGAGCACGGCAAGCTACAGAGAGTAACGTGCTTGCACAGCAGAGCCTGGCAAGCTACCCGTGCGTATTGGATATGCCAAAAACAGTAACAATAAGTCTCTCAATGAGAGACGTTACTGGTGCCCACTCGAACAAATCGATGAGCAAAGGGATGACAGTGACAGTGACTAACCCTGGGGCAGATTCCTCAATTATTGGACTGTAAGTTGTGGGTTGCACTGACCTGTACAATATATTGAGTTCCTAGTAAGGATAGTTTAATTAGTATGCTTAAAGTAGCTATATGGTTAATGAAGCTATATTTTCCTATTGAATATTATAGATTAGGTATTCTATTCATGTGCATTAATTTATATAACCCATATAATAATGCTACAAAGCAGCTATCAGTTTTTGTATGAGTAAATGGAGACCTGAACAATTAATCCTCTACATGAAGGTTCTATAGATTTTCAGTATGTACTGTGAAAGTCAAAAAAAGCTTTGTTAGTCTAGACTTTTCATTTTCCAAAATTTTTCGCTTTGTTGTTTTAGAAAGTATTCCTATTATAACAAACTCTAGGTATAATTTTAATTGCCAAAAATTGTTAAAGTATTCTAAATTTACGTTATAATGCATGTGATAGCTAGTTTTTCTTCATGATTTTAAAAAGCCTGAATGCATTTGAAAATAACTTGCAAGATCAGAATAACTTCTCTGTGATAGGCATTGTATAAACTTTTTAAAAAAACATTATCTTAGTCTAACATTCACAGTTTTCTGAGGTATGTAAATAGCTTCAATGTTTAACATAAGAAACAGGACAATCAGGTAATACATGACAGGAAGACAAATCAGCTCAATAGATCTTGTACCTTTAAAGACAAATCACATGTCTTTAGATCCATTATGTTGGATACAACTGAAAGAATTTAATCAGGGCATTTTCATCATTTTATCATGCAAATGGACAAGGCAGAACAAGATTAGGGTACCTAAGAGGGTGATTGAGTATTGGCCTGGCTGTTAATGAAAGAAGCTGTGTTTTTGAGGGAAAAACAAAGCAAGTGCAATTGCATTTTTTTTTCCTTGTGGCCTGATGTCACTGGGATTTTGCTGGGCCTCTGTGAGGTTCTGGTAGAACCCCATCACCAAATGATTCTTGCTTAATTTGCTTGTTGAGCAAAAGGCATGCAGGAGATGTTTTTCTTATTAGCATTAAATAAAGCAGTTCACAAAGAGACCAAATTCTTTTATATACATGAAGGCTAATGAAAGAAAGATACTAGACTCAAATAATGTTGCTCAGTTCATCTTAAGGGTGATGGACAATGGTCTATGGTGAAGTATTTTCTGATATTATATTTAAAATAACTTTTTAAATATAAATCTGCTAAACCATTATGGGCTTAACACTCAAACTCAATACCCCTTTACGCCTTCATAATTTGTGACATTGGGATATTCAACAGTGAATTTAGGTCATTTCATCTTTGGTGTAGTTTATTACCAACACAACTCTATAGCTTAAGGTTATACCCTAAACCAGTGTCTTCTTTAAAAGTGAAATAAGGAGAAAAATTCTATATTTCCCTTATAAAAATGTTTTAATAAAAAATTTAGCATCAAGATTTTTAGAACATATTAAATAGCTTTTTTTCCCAACTATTGACTGTAATTGTTCATTTCCAATTCATGTTCTGGTATTAAATCTTGACCCTGAATTTTTGATCAAGGTTTCTAGCTAGGTAATAAAATTTTTTAACATAACAATCTACATTTATCCCACTAATATTGCAGTGAAAGGCAGTTACTCCTATAACTAAAATTAGGAGGTCCATTTTTCTCCGAATTGCAATCTTATATAAATGCAGTTTTCTTTTCTTTATCTTAGGAAACAGTACCCTCATCAGAACTTTGCTTAACTGCACTGTAAAATATTTGGTTTAGATCACATTCCACCAATGAGTTATATGACATATTAATCAATAACATCAAAGCGTTTCCACAAAAGAATCACACATGTCAGGTCAAATTACAATTTTTACCATCATATTTCTAGCTTTTTCTGCACCATCAAGTGATTTGATTATATGTATACCATAATGTATACTCAAACACAGATCATCATAAAACCTAAATACCTTATTAAATTTTTCTTTAAATATTCTAAAATTCATCAATATAACCCATCAGCATATCTAGCTGATATTTTCTAAGACAACTAACATCCACATACTCTTATCTTATGATTACTAATCACTGTATGTTTTCTCAGGAATCTACAATCCTAAGACTTCATATCCTAGTGTCCACTGAACACGTGCATATTTACAAAGATTCTTCCTTACCTCAATTTTGTAAAATATCCTTCTCCCCCTGACCCTATATGCCATAACCGCAGCCCCATATAACTCAAGCAATTACTAATTGCTGAAGATTCCATTTCTTTAATTTATTTAATTTTCGGGCCGACCCAGGATGCTCAGGGTTACACCTGGAGGTGCTCAGGGGATCATATGGAATGCCAGGGATAAAACCAGCTGATGATGGTAAGAAAAAGGAATGCAGGAAGTGTGTTGGGGAAAATGTATATATTTTAATGCTTAATATAAAAAGAAAAATATGAGATAAATCCAAATAGAAAAAACTTGAGCTGGTTTTATCCATACAGCAGATGGAAAAAAAAAATATATATATATATATATAATTTAGACGTAACTAAATGTGAAAAACAAAGAGTACCTTTTAGACTCAGTGTACAAACCCAAATGCTGTTCTATGGAAACATAGAGTACAGTCACTGTAGTTGTTGCAAAGAGAAGGAATCCCATTCCACAAGGGCAGAGCCGTGTCCATGGTCTACACAGTCAGGAAGTGTCTCTCCCTGAGGTGGGGATGACAGGGTGGGGACGAGAGCTGGGAACCTGTGGGCTTACCCCCAGTTTTCTTTAACCGCTCCCCACAAAGTGCTCCTGAGATGGAGTCCGCTTGGGGCATAGGTTGAATGTGTGTTGGTGTCGGGCTGGGGTGATAATCTGGCAGGGAATGTGCTGGCCTCCGACAAGGCAACCCAGGACAGATGCCCGGCATCCTGTGGGATCCCTGGAGCACCACCAGGAGGAAGCCCTGAGCGCCTCCAGATGGGACCCCAAAGAAATAAAAACCAAAAAAGAAAAGAAATAAAATCCTGGGAAATATATCTGGGGAGAGGCTTTGGAGCGGGCAGGAGTAAGTAGTACTGTGTCCTGGTGCTTTGGGGGGGCTGTGTGTTGTGCAGATGAATCCCGAACAGTGTTGTACAAGGCAAATGCCTCACTATTTCCCTGCACTGCCCCCCCAGCCCAGTTTGTTTACATTTTTATTTTTTACCTATTGCCTTCCCGCACCTGCAGAGCCTGGCAAGCTCTTCATGGTGTATTCGATATGCCAAATACAGTAACAATGATGGGTTTCATTCCCCTGACACTGAAAGAGCCTCCAATTCAGAACCGCTGGAAAGAATGAGTAAAGAGAGGCTACTAAAATCTCAGGGCTAGGACGGATGGAGACATTACTGGTGCCCGCTCGAGCAAACCGACGATCAATGGGATGACAGTGATACAGTGAATCTAAAATTCATTTGAATACAACCTAAAGCATTCTGTGATTTACTCCTTAAATTTGTTACTTCTTCAAGCACATTATAAGATTATTTGGATGCTGGGTTTCAGTGCCTTTGTAAGACAATAATGTATGGGTATCTTTTATATAGACTTTTATTATTTTTCCCTGGGCCATGTACACCAAAATGCCATTCAGAATACAAAACACCGTCATGAATTCTAGAATGTTAAATCTAAGATTAGCATAGCTATTTCACCTTGTCTGCCAACTGCTCTTAATTAGCAAGGAGTGTTGGGAGGACACAGCAGAGAACAACTCTGAGCCACATCAAAGCTCCTTGGGTAGAAAAGCCTTGAAAATGTGGTTCAAACAAGAAAGGAAAGAAAAAGCATGTGTGCAGGTATTTCCAATCCAGACTTAAAACGCAGGAATTAGGTTACACTATAAAGACACTACTGGTTAGAAGATGGTGTTGATAGCATTTGTTCTATCTGTGAAAAAGAACCAAAGGCCCTATACCATATAACCAGGATGATGTGGCATTGTTTTCCTTAGTTTAACTCTCATAGTTAAGAAGTAGTAAAGAACTCTCTAAGTTAAAGGGTTTCATCAGGGGGAGAGAGACTAGGCAAACTCCTGGTAAGGCAAAAAAGGGGACCCTTATCAGGTTATCAGCCCATTACAAAGTTATAAATAAAAGAATCAGTAATTGCCATATCACAAAGAGGTGGGGAGACATGCCATGGAATACTCAGCCTCTCTTTTTCTTTCTAGCTTGGGACAATTGCACAAAACTCAAGTATATTACTTCTCTGCTCTTTAAGATGTAATAAAAAATGGTTTAGCGGGAAATAAATTGCTCCTGAGAAAATTAAATCATTTGCTCTATGAAGTATGACTTTATAGATTCTACCTTTAGCAAGTGAATATTAGTAACACATGAGAACTACTTTTTGAAGCTGGAAAGGAAAATTATTGCTTCATTGAAAATATTCTCTGTTTATACTTTAGCAAGTTGTCTGTGAAATTTTTCCTTAAAGCACTGTCCCCATCTGAACTTCTTTCCACTCCCCTGCAAGAAATGTGGACACTTACTAAGTTGCCTAACATACTCTCTAGATACTGATATTAAAGCTACGTTCACTCATGATTTTAATTATTTGATTGCATTAATACCTTTAATGGACTGGAGCAATAGTACAGCAGGTAGGGTGTTTGCCTTGCACATGGTTGACCCGGGTTTGATTTCCCTGTCCCTCTCAGGGATCCCGGCAAGCTACTGAGCGTATTCGGCCTGCAAGGTAGAGCCTGGCAAGCTACTCATGGTGTACTCAATATGCCAAAAACAGTAAAAAGTCTCACAATGGAGTCGTTACTGGTGCCTGCTCGAGCAAATCGATGAACACTGGGAAGACAGGGCTACAGATTGCATTAATGATAACCTCACAAAAACTGGCTTCTGGAAAATAAGTTTTATCTGGGGCAGGGTTTCCCAGGAGTATTCAGGATTCAGCAGGGGTGGGGGACACTTCCAGTGATGCCCCGCCTGTATGTCCAGTGCTCTGACCCCAGGATGCAGTCCTGCTCAGGCGCCGGAGCACCTACAAATACCTGGTGCTGTTGAGGGGAAGAGATGCCTTATGGTGCAGGGGTTCAGCTCGGGACCTGATGCTTGCGAGAGAGAAATTTACTGCAACCACTAGATCTATCGTGCTAAATCCTCTTTGGAACCCGGCTTGCTCGCATGGTTGTCCTTCATCTAGTGTTCTGCCTATTCTATTCAGGATGACATGAGTGAACAACTTGTAGACAACAGACAACAGGCAGATTGGGTGATAGTTGCCGATGTCGTGGATGTCTCCCTTCTTGTACAGCAGAACGGCCCTACTGGTTTTCCACTGGGACGGAAACTTGCATTCAGACAGGTAGCGTGTGAAGAGTCGGGACAGTGTATTGATGAGTACTGGCGGCAGATTCTTCAGGTGTTCGGGTCTGACCTTGTCCGGACCAGGTGCTGTTCGCGTCTTTACCAGCGAAATGGCGTGTTGGATTTCATAAGGGAGAACATTGGGAACAACACATCCATCCTGCGGAACTTGGTATGTGGGCAGGTGGACATGGATGTCAAAGAGATCCGAGTAGAAGTTGTGAATAACTTTCTCCATTGCCTTTCTCGAGGATGTGATAGATCCATTGGAATGTGGAAGGGCAGTCATCTTGGTCTTGTAGCTGGCGAAGGACAGGCGAGCATTGCGAATACTTTTCCTAGCTTCTGCTGCACTGGCCAGCACTGCTGCTCTTCTCTCTTTGAGGTCTTCCTTTATCGCATCTCTGCACAGCTTTGTGAGCTCGGACATTAGCTTGTGGTTGCCTGAGGCTTGCGCCAAACCACATTGATGAATGAGCTTGAGAGTTTCCGAAGACAGGTGTCTGTTTGTGGCTTTCTCACTCTCGGCATTCTTCGCACAATCATGGAGGTGCTGAACCAGTCAATCGTATTCCTCGTCGATGTTGTCAAGGACGGCATCTTCCCACGCTGCTTCAATGGTGTCAAAGAGCTCCCAGTTGGTGGTCATTCTGGGAGTTGTCTTCTTAGACTTAAATTTTGCATACTTTTCTCCCCGCTCTGTGGAGAAGAATTTCGCACAAAGGAGATGGTGGCCCGATTCCATTTGGAATTTTGGGACAACAGTGACATCGGTCAGGCAAAACCTTTGATTGAATATGATGTGGTCAATTTCATTGTAAAACTGTCCACCAGAGACTCCCATGTCCAGCATTTAGATTTGGCCTTCTGGAACTGTGAGTTACCATGGATGGTCTTGGTTAACATGATCAACTCAGACAGTCTCTCACCCTGATCGTTCCATTCTAGGCCATGATTCCCAATGTGGAGTTCTTCGGGCGACCTTCTCGGACCTATCTTGGCATTAAAATCACCAACAATAATCTTGTAGAAGGTGTGGTCTTCTTTATAGAACTTCTCCAGTTCCATGTAGAACCTCTCAATTTCTTCTTCATCGTAGTTGGAAGTTGGTGCATAGATGATGAAGATAGAAACTGCAGGCAGTGAGACACATCTATTCAAGCATAATCATCCAATTTGGGTTGTTAGTCCTTCAAATGAATCGATGCTCATGGCCAAGTTCATGTTGACAAGGACACCAACACCACCAACACCTCTGTTGTCATATGTTCCAAGGAACAATTCTTCTGTGTTCCATATCCACACAGTGACCAAACTCATTGAAGTTTCGAGAGAGTTCAAGATGCTGCTCTGTCAAACATTCATCAACTTAAAGAAGGCCTTCGATTCTGTTGAGACTGAGGTGGTCATCGAACCCCTGGCCAAACAGGGCGTTCAAACTCAGTATATCAAAATCCTCCGAGAGCTGCATTGTGGATTCACCAACAGGATCTCACCATTCTACAAGGAAGTTATCATTGATGTAAAGAGAAGGGTGCTGCAAGGTGATACCATTTCACCAAAACTCTTCAGTGCCGCCCTTGAGAATATCATGCAACAACTGGAATGGGAAGGAATGGGAGTGAAGATAGACGGTCGGCAATTACACCACCTCCACTTCGCTGATGACATCGTTCTCATAACGCCAAACACTAGCCAAGCAGCACAAATGCTGGCCGACTTCTACCGCAAGTGTGGAAAGGTCGGATTGCAGCTGAATCTCAACAAGACGATGTTCATGAAAAACAAATTGGTCCCTGAAGCTCCATTTGCTCTCAATGGAATGAACATCTCTGAATGCAGCATCTATGTGTACCTGGGTCGAGAAATCAACATGAGGAATGACTTGGTGCCAGAACTGCCCAGGAGGAAGAGAGCAGTGTGGAATGCCTTCAAGAGTGTCAAAGAGGTTGTTAAGAGAACGAAGAACCTCTGACTTGGGCACATCTTTTCTATTTCACCATTCTTCCTGCACTAACATATGCCTCAGAGACCTGGGCCCTATGCAAGCAGGATGAGAATGCCATTAGGGTATCCCAAAGAGGAATCGAAAGATCTATGCTGGGAATATCATGTCTCACTCAAGTGAGAGAAGGAATCCGGAGTTCTGACCTCCGTCGATGGTCAAAAATCAGGGATGCTGTCTCGTTTGCCAAGACATCAAAAATCAGATGGGCCGGTCATGTAATGTGATTCAGAGATGACTGTTGGGCTAGAGCTGTTACAGACTGGATTCCACAGGACATCAGAAGACCTTATGGCTACCCCCAACTAGATGGTCAGATTTCTTCGTCAAATCTCTGAATGAACGATTTGAGGCTCTTTCTGTTCCTGGAGCGAGCAGGTCTCATTGGGCTACACTAGCTCAAGACAGGGACAAATGGAGATGTTACTGGCGCCCGCTCGAGCAAATCGAAGATCAACGGGACTACAAGTGACAAGTGACTAGATCTATAGACTCAAGGTTTGTTCTTTAACAGCTTCTAATCTTTAGCATACTAAATGTGATTTTTTATAACACTGTCTCTCTCTCTCTTACACACACAAACCACTCTCTCTCTCTCTCTCTCTCTCTCTCTCTCTCTCTCTCTCTCTCTCTCTCTCTCTCTCTTTCTCGGATGTTTTGTGAAGAAAGGTAAAGGTGAGTGTTGAGGAAGCGACATTTTCAAAACCAGAAGGCACCATTTGAGCGGAGAGATAAAGAACCCTAAAGATTAGTGTAGAAATCAAAGTATAAACCTCAAAGACCAGTGTATGAGGAAAATGCAAAAGAAAAACGCAGAAACAAAAGAAGAGCAAAACAAAATACAAGTGCTAATTTTGGGGTTAGACTGGAGGATAAGGATTCATCCAATTATTATTGATTATTTTCTTTGCCAACAAAGTAAAAGGTACTAAGGAAAGCTTAGGAAACTATAACTAATATTATCATTAATATTGACATTAATGCTGATCAGTATCAGTATTATCAGCATCTACCTGACACTTTATAACCGCTGATACTGCAAAAGAACTGTGATTTGGTTTAAATTTCATCAACCTGACAACTAAAAAAAAAGTTTCAAAATTAAGGCAACTCGGCTCACTGGTTATAGAAGCAATATTGGTAGTAAGACTCAAATATTTCTGACTCCAGTGGTTCGTATTTGAATTAAGATAAAAGAGACCCACAACAGAAATTAAAGTTGAGGGGTTATTAAGAATGGTCCTCCGAGATCTCTTAAACTGCTTCCTTGGGGACCAGAGCGACAGAAAGGGTAATTAAGCACGTACCTTGCTTAGAGCTTACTCTAGATCAATTTCTCATACTGCATGGACCCTGAGCATGCCTATGTGCAGACCTAAGGTCTCCCAAACATTATGCACCACAGCTTATGGCCTGGAAAGCCTCTAGTCATTTCTAGGTGCTACAGATAACCTCAGACACCTCAAGATCCAAGCAGTACCACAGCTTGTGGCTCTCTCACACCGCACTGCTGGCTTGGTGGGAGGTAAGAGAAACCTGAGAACAGAGCAACTCCCCCCACATATTTACGTTTATTGGTTTTAAATATCTTACAACTTTTTTATCTAGCAGATTTTATGCTTTAAGAAAAAATGACTGTCGACTGACACCCAAGGACAGTAGACACAAGGACGAGGAATGTTGCCCCATAGCTGGAAGCCTGTCTCATGGGCTGGGGGAGCAGGCAGCTGGGATAGAGAAGGGCTCACTAGGTCAATGAAGGTTAGAGGGATCATTAGGGATGGGAGATGTGTGCTGAAAGTAGATAAAGGGCCAACAGTGATAACCTCTCAGTATCTGTATTGCAAACCATAATGCCCTAAAGTAGAGAAAGAGTTTGGGCGAAATTATCTGCCATTGAGGCAGGAGAAGAGTTGGAAAGGGAGGGTATACTGGGGACAACGGTGGTGGAGAATGTACACCGGTGGAGAGATGGGTGTTTGATCATTGTGTGAATGAAACTCAAACATGAAAGCTTTATAACTGTATCTCACAGTGATTCAATAAAATATCTGTATATATATGTATATATATATGATTGTCTTTTGACTAACTTGCAGTCACAAATTTATCTCCTCTCTTACTTTAAATTAGTTTCAAAGAGAGGTGAACTTGCAGGGGCTGATAGAGATAGTAGAGCAGGCAATGAACCAGGCTTCAATCAGTGGACTGGGGTTCAACCTCTGGCACCCATATGCTTCTTCAATTTCTGTTTGGAGTAACACCTGAGTGCAGAGCCAGGAGTAAGCCCTGAGCACGGCTTGGTGTGGCCCCAAACCAAAAGCAAACCAAAACAAACAAAAATGGAAGAAAGGAAAAGAAAATTGACTCTGGTACAGTGGCACAGTGATAGTGCACTCTGGCCCTGCAAACCCAGAGAATACATTCAAGTCTGCCATACTCATAATATCCATTTTCTAATGGGACAAAATTGTGTCAGTGGACTCTAATTCAACAGTCTTTGTAACCGTGTGGAGAGAAATTCCAACTGCCCTTCTAATCCTTAGCAGATTTTCCCCCCCAAAGATGTGTATACATGAAGTAGTCTAAAAGGAAATAAAGAGTGCAATAGACTACTTTCAGCACGCATTTCCCATCCAGAGAGAGCCCTCTAAGCATCGTTCATGTAGTGGTCCCTTCTCTAACCCAGCTGCCTTTTCCCCCAGCATGCGAGGCCGGCTTCCAAGGCATGGCGTCATCCTCCTGGCCCTTATATCAATTATCCCTGGGTGATAGTCTTTCATTCTGTTATGTTATATTCCACAAATGAGTGCAGTCATTCTACATGATGGCCACTTGTTACCTGTATTACAAACCATAACACCCAAAAGGAGATAGAGAATAAAATGGAATGTGCCTGCCACTGGGGGAGAAAGGTAAAGAGGGGAGAGGGGGAGGTGGGGTGTTCGGGTATCGGGAAGGATACTGGGAACTTTGGTGGTGGAGAATGGGCACTGGTGGAGGATGGGTACTTGATCATTGTATGACTGAAACATAACCATGAAAGTTTGTAAGTCTGTAACTGTATATCATGGTGATTAATTAACAAATTTTTCAAAAAATAGAAAGAAACAGTTCTTCTACCCGTGTAATGAGGAAGTGTGCTTACCAGCTTGTGACATAAAGATAGAGTTACCCTTCAGAAGGAAGTCTAATTCTAAGAATATTGCATTTCCTTAAGCTTATGATTTACCTTCCACATTAACAATTATTATATTTGCATGAGAATCTGAGCTTGGAGGAATGTAATAAACACTGGTGCTGTATATGCCTAAATTTTTGTAGCACCCTGCTGGTTGGTATCTGACCTGAGTGTTATGTCATCTATCACTGTCCAAAGAATGTAACAAGAATTTGTAAACTTGAAAGCCAAATAAAATTCTTAGACCCTTCAAGGTTGTTAATGCACTCACTAGTTGAATAACCCTGAACATTTTCCTCATACTTTTAAGTATTCTCTGGTATGGCAGAAGTTGAAAGTAAGTATCCTTTTAAATTCCCTGGCACAACAACAAATGTGCAGCTATACTGAAGCTAATAGAAGTCATAGAAATAATAATAGAGAAGGAAGAGAGGAAGAAGGGGTTTGGAGAGTCCTGGTGGAGAAGGAGGTTCTACAGCAACAGAGCAGTAGCAAAAGAGCAAATAGAGGTACAAAATGTCAGCGAGAATACAATAGCAATATATGACTGATATTTTACAAAGCATCAGCAATACAGTGTATGGTATTTTTCTATCACTCATTGGTTAAAGGAGAAAGACACGGCTCAAAGAACTGAGAGTTGCCTGAGGTTGCTCACAGTACAATGTCAAAGCTACAGATCGAAGCTAGCTGTGTCTGATTTTAAGGAGTTGCTCATTGAATGCACTTGCAGCCAAACTTTTAGAGGGAAACACGAGTTCTTTAAAGAAATCCCAGGGTGAAAACTATGTCAATATATAACTTCTCAAGGATAAAGAGTTATCCATCAATTCAGCTAACACTCAACATGTTCGTTTTTCAGGTTTTATATTATAAGCCTTTATAACATAAAGGGCACACAATGTTATTTACTTCAGTCTTCAGACGTCAGTAATGAATTATACAGAATTCTTGATTTCAGAGATTTCCATGTGAAATCTTTTATCAGTGTCTTTAAAAAAAAGTTACACACCTAGTTAGCACTCAAAATGACAAATCTAAATAATGACCTTGGTAGTTCAATTTGGTTTCAAAACAAGATAAATCCCATAATTTTCTAATAAAAAAATGAAAGACATATATACAGAATCTATACATACAGAGATATATTTAACTCTTGTTTCACAAATAATCCCTTAGCAAGCACTTTTTTAGAAGATATGTTGTCTATTTAATATATACATACACCTATGGGGCATGTTCTATAAACATGCATTTATACATGCAATTCCAAGCTTCATATTTTAGAAAGAGAACAAGCAAATGTGTGTGAAAGGTTTTGCACTCGTTGACATGCTTTGAAAACGGGTTTACTGTCTCAAACTGTCAAACACCACAAAAATAAATATTAAAATTTTACCTCTACAGATGGGAACAGGAAAATCCCAGGAGGCTGTATTAACTGAATTCGCTATACAGGTGAGCTGTGGGTGGCCATCGAGGATATATCCCGTTACGCAGCTGTAGCGAATCTTGTCCCCAACGTCAAATCTTGTACCATATAATACACCTTTGGGTGGGACTCCTGGATTTCCACAAGAGCTACTCTGCAACTCTAGACAAGAGGGACAGAGAGAAAGTTTACAGTAATAGTAAAATAATATTTAATTTCTTAGACTTATAAAGTTACATATAAGGACCAATGTCCCTTTTACTTTTAAAAGTGTCACCAAAGGAAGGAAATGCCTTCAATGTTAATACATTAGAGAAGTTGAGAACATGAATTCAGTAGTATCAAATATGTATCAGATTGATTGCTTATATGCCAAATAGCTTTTATTAATCTATGTCTATTAATCTATGCAGCTTTTGAGGGGAGGATAGCTGAACTGGGTTTAATCCCTAACATTACATATGGCCCCAACACCATCAGGAGTGATCCCTGAGCACAGGGTAAGGGGTAAGCCCTGAAAAATACTGGGTGTAGCCTCAAAAGAAACAAAATTGTTGTAGAAACTTTTTTTAAAAAAATTATCACACAATTTTCAAATAATTAAGATGAAGATTGATATAACTTATCTGTGAAGATTCTTATTAAAAAATAATAATAATAAATTAAATTGACAGTTAGGGGCTGGAGCAATAGGACAGCAGGCACGGCCGACCCAGGTTCAAATCCCAGCATCCCATATTGTCCCCTGAGCACTGCCAGTAGTAATTTCTGAGTGAAGAGCCAGGAGTAACCCCTGTGCATAGCCGGGTGTGACCCAAAAAGCAAAAACAAAACAGAAAAAAGATTAAAAAAAATAAAATTGATAGTTAATACTACTGCGAAAGTATTTTTATAGTTCTGACAATTTTACTATAATTACAAAAAAATATTAAGAGGGACTGGTAAAATAATATGGGCACAACTGCTACATTAGAATATTAATGACGATATTAAGTATAACTGAAATTACAACATGCTTCAAAATACATAAATAATGCAATGTAAAATAATAGTTATTTATAAAAAAGAAATGTGTACATCATTTACAAGGTTATCATACTGTTGGGAGTCTTTAGAAAGTATTAATTTTTTGTAAAAATTAAATTACAATGAAAAGAAAACATCAGTTGTAAATTTTCATTTGGTCATTTTAATAAATGAAAAACACAGTTGAATTTTTAGGGAACTTGCAAGGAAAATTCAAAATAAAATGTTTTCAATTTAAAGCAAATATTCAATACTTTTAAACTTAGAAGGATAAAGGATTGATCAAATATCAGTGGTATATATAAATAATAGTTTCTAATATATTCTCTACTTAAAAATTTTCATAAATAATTATAAAATATTTAAATATCAACAATTAAGTAATCAAAGCAATCTTTTTTGTGGGGGCAGGCTTTTTAGGTCACACCCAGCAATGCTCATGAGTTACTCCTGACTCTGCCCTCAGGAATTACTTCAGGCTGTGCTTGGGGAATCCTATGGGATGCTGGGGATTGAACCTAGATAGGCCACATGCAAGGCAAATGCCCTATCTGCTGTTTTACTGCTATAGCCCCAATCAAAGAAATCTTGATTCTTTATAACCACATTATTCCAGTTTAATATTTACTTAGAAAATATTGAGCAATGTTTCTTTCAGTGAAATTTAGAAGTACATTTGCTCTTTGAAAATTTTGATCCACTTAAAATGCTTCTGAAAGTTTTGAGTTATTTTTATAAAAGTGTATTTAGTTATTAAAATAAAATCACAATGTGTGATTTCAGCATATTTTAATAAAATGAGTAGGAAATCAGTCCCTATATGACAATAATAGATAATAACAGCAAAAGAAAGAGTTATAATGAAATTTCACTTGTTGCCTTAGACTCAACACATTCCTTTTCTTCTCATGCCCTAAAAAATAATTAAGGTCAGGACTTCAATTATCAAAAGTTATACATCTAGAAGGAAAAGATTTTGAAGTCATTTTACTAAAACCAGTTAAATAGAGGAAGAAAAGGAAAGAGAAGAAAGTTTTAAGTTTTATTTTCAGTTATAATTTGGATTTGAATTAATAGATATTTCCCATTACAAACAAATGTAAAGTAAAAATGGAAAACCTGAAGTGAATTGGCAAGTGAATAATAACACTAAGAATCGTAATAGATTACCCACTCTATGTCATTAAATTATTCCTACACCATTAGATAGAAAATAATTAAATATATAATATTCCAAAGCATGTCTAGTTAACCCTTTCAGCAAAATCGTGCATTCAATTTTTCTTATATTTTCACCTTCATAACTAAGAAAAACTACCCACTATTCACTTTAGATAGAGTAACTCCTAAAACCAGTTATTAAGATGTTTTATGTTTAAGTTTAATATATCCCACTTCACAGACATTGCTCACAGATTCTATATTTTGTCCTTCTCCAACCCATTAATTTGGGACTTCTCTTTAAATAATCTTTGTCCATTTTTTTTTTTGAGTTTTAAAGCTGAGTTTTATTAGTTAAGATTAAAATGATATGGTTAAAAATTTTTAAGTAATATTGGGGCATTTAGTATTTAGTTATAGAATTAAAGTTTTTCATGTTTTTTTTTTAATTTTATTTATTTTTAATTAGAGAATCACCGTGAGGGTACAGTTACAGATTTATACACTTTTGTGCTTATACTTCCCTCATACAAAGTTCGGGAACCCATCCCTTCACCAGTGCCCATTCTCCACCACCCGTAAACCCAGCGTCCCTCCCACCCTCCCCAATCCCATCTCCCCCCCACCCCACCCTGCCACTGTGGCAAGGCATTCCCTTCTGTTCTCTCTCTCTAATTAGCTGTTGTGGTTTGCAATAAAGGTGTTGAGTGGCCGCTGTGCTCAGTCTCTAGCCCTCATTCAGCCCGCAACTCCCTTCCCCCACATGGCCTTCGACTACAATGTAGTTGGTGATCGCTTCTCTGAGTTGACCTTTCCCCGGAACGTGAGGCCAGCCTCGAAGCCATGGAGTCAACCTCCTGGTACTTATTTCTACAGTTCTTGGGTGATAGTCTCCCACTCTGTTATTCTATATACCATAGATGAGTGCAATCTTTCTATGTCTGTCTCTCTCTTTCTGACTCATTTCACTCAGCATGAAACTTTTCATGCCCATCCACTTAACTACAAAATTCTTGACCTCCTTTTTTCTAACAGCTGCATAGTATTCCATTGTATAGATGTTCCAAAGTTTCCTCAACCAGTCATCCGTTCTGGGGCATTCGGGTTTTTTCCAGATTCTGGCTATTGTAAACAGTGCTGCGATGAACATACATGTGCAGATGTTGTTTCGATTGTACTTTTTTGCCTCTCTGGGATATATTCCCAGCAGTGGTATTGCTGGGTCAAATGGGAATTCAATATCTAATTTTTTGAGAATCGTCCAAATTGTTTTCCAGAAGGGCTGAACCAGTCGGCATTCCCACCAGCAGTGAAGAAGGGTCCCTTTCTCCCCACATCCTCTCCAACAGCGGTTGCTTTTGTTCTTTTGGATGTGTGCTAGTCTCTGTGGTGTGAGGTGGTATCTCATGGTTGTTTTGATCTGCATCTCTCTGATGATTAGTGATGCAGAGCACTTTTTCATGTGCCTTTTGGCCATTCGTATTTCTTCCTTGGTAAAGTTTCTGTTCATTTCTTCGCCCCATTTTTTAAGATGTATTGTCAAGAAGAATGAAGTGTTAACACAAAGATTTATATAGCACACCATTAAAATGCTATTGAAAATGAACTTTTAGTCTTGGATTAAAATATAAATAGCATGGTATTTTCAAACCTTATTATTATATTAATTCTGTAGCTCATATGTGGTTTCTTAAATAAGAGAAATAGAATAAATTTTAGACAATATTTCTACCTGCTATCACTGTGAGTTTGAATTTCGTAGGACATGAATATATGACATACTTGATTCAGAAAAACAGTATAAGCTAATCAATCCCACATCTTTTTAAATACATATCAATGTTCATTACAAAATCACTTGGGGGTTAGTGTTTTAGTTACACCTAGCTGTGTCCATAGGGATTAATTCCAGTGATGTTTCAGGGAACCATAAGTGTGCCACAGATCAAACCTGAGCCAGTTGAACACAAAGTGTTCAAACCCAATGCACAATCCATCTGGCCTTTGCAATCATTCTTAATAAAACTACAGATTTATGAAATACAATAAAGATTTTCAGTTAGGGGTATGTATCCGCAATTCAGCTATGGTGGATTATAATGTTGATGTGTTTATAAACTAATCTAAATGCAGAACTATCAAAGAGACACTGGAAATGTTTCAACAGAACATGGCAATAATATATTGTTCAAAAGATTCAGTTAATTTTAAGAAATACAGGACATGATGGAATTTAATATTTTGCTGCATACTGTATATATTTAAATGATAGAAAAATGTGAACATTATTTTTAAAGTTATTTCACCATGATTTTGAGTACTTTATTCAAAATATTTCAGACAAAATTTAAAAATATTCTTTATATCCTGCATCCTTACCAAAATTTCTACTTTAAGCTTATCTCGTGAGATATTTATAGATTTTATATATATGTAAATATATATACATACACATGTTGTGGGCTGGAGCGATAGCACAGCAGTTGGGCTTTCGCCTTTCACGCGGCCAACCCGTGTTTGATTCCTCTGCCCCTCTCGGAGAACCCGGCAAGCTACCAAGAGTATGGAGCTCGTACGGTAGAGCCTGGCAAGATACCCATGCATATTGGATATGCCAAAAACAGTAACAATAAGTCTCTCAATGAGAGATGTTACTGGTGCCCGCTCAAACAGTGACACATGTAGTATGAGGGTTTGTATGTAAAGTACACTTCCACAAAAAAAGTCTTTACAAAGTAGACATATTAAAAAATGTGGGTTTCAATTTTGACCTTTTCTCAGACATGCAAAAATTGTCAGTAAATTACTGATATGACAAAAACTCATTTGGAAAATATCTAAGATAAACAACAATTGAGCTGTGTAATAAAATTTAGAGTTGAATGGCCATTGTCATTTGCAAGTTTAAAGGAAACAATAATCAATTTCTTGGGAAGTGACACAAGTCATCAGACATTTTAGAAGGTTTCTGTTACTGTTCTATGATGATCTGTGTACCTGTGAACACAGCACCACCCCCTTGCTAAGAGTTTATAATTTGAAAAGAGTTAGTCTTTATTGTTGATATCAGATTGGAGCCATACTTTGCCTTAGATGTTTGTATGTTAAGTTTCCCACTTACAGCCCACAAAACATTCAACAATTTATGTCATATAATGAACTATACAGGAAAAAAGGAACAGGCTTAGGTGAAGTATTCTTCTAAGACCACTCTACTAATAAATGAATTTATGGCTCATAATAAGATGTCTCTGCTCTAAAAGACTAAAGTCACAATTGCACAGTGTTATGAATAAATATAAGACATTCTCTCCATCAGTGTTTATTAAGAACCTATCATGGGCAATACTCTGAGAATATAATTTTTCATACAATAAACAAAACTTTGCCCACTTGGAATTGATAAATAAGTGATTATAGAATATTAATTACAATGTGTCAAACATGGTAAAGAAAACATATGGCAAATAATGAAAGCATATAAGTGAGAAAACTTAATTAAATCTTGATTAAGAGAAAGTCTGAAAGAATTTTCTGATGAAATAAGATCTAAATTTGATCATAATAGAATTGCAAGTTAGACAAAAAATTAAAGCTAAGAATATTCAAAGTTGTTAAGAAAAATAAAAATAAAAATATTATTAGATATGTCAAATATAGTAAACATACAAGTTAATAGATGTAGTAGGATAAAAATTGGATATTTTCATATATATGATAGACTCAAGAATAAAGAAGGGAGGGGCCGGAGCGATAGCATAGCTGGTAGGGCGTTTGCCTTGCACGCGGCCGACCCGGGTTCGATCCCCGGCATCCCGTATGGGCCCCCAAGCACTGCCAGGAGCAATTCCTGAGTGCAAAGCCAGGAGTAACCCCTAAGCATCACTGGGTGTGACCCAAAAAGCGAAAAAAAAAAAAGAATAAAGAAGGGAATAATTTTCACCAACAGGTTTTGGAGGATGATCCTACAAGTTCTTCCAAAGTTCTTCTTGTTTGTTGTCTGAAAAATTTGAGAATAAATATCTCAAATCTATCTTAATTGTACATCTGGACTTTTAATAAATGTGTATTATATGTATGCAACAAGACATTACTGGTGCCCGTTCGAGCAAATTGATGAGCAATGGGATGACAGTGATACAGTGATACAGTGATTAATTTAATGGTGGGTATAAATACTCATATTAAATAGAATCATCACAAACTATCTTAAAAGTTAAATAAAATATTTGCATAATCACATATGAAATATTAATTTTATAAAGCCGATGTAATTACATAAAACAATGGAGATAATTTTATATTTATATTCTTTATATTCTGAGCACACACTAAACATGTGAAGATATAAGTGATATTACCTGACCAAATTGGAGTTACTATCATTATTATCAATTTTTCAATTAATATATCTGAACTAGAAATGAATCATGGCTAAAGAATAAAATCACAGATATTTAGCAAAATAAAAGTCAATTCATGATCTAAAGAACTAGTAGATGATTGACAGAAGCAAATTCACAAAATTTCACTATAGACATTACTGACTCATTCCTTCTTTAATTAATTCATTGCTATCATATTCAAATACTATGCCTGGTACAGTAATTATAAAGAAGATATCTCTCAAACATTACAACATAATCAATTCTAGGTAAGTTAAAATAACCTGAAATATAATTTTCATACTTAAAGAGTGTATATCTGTGTGTGTGTACACACACATACACAACCCAAACACACACAATCACACACACACCTACAAATCAGAGTTTTAATTGCTTTCTTTGGGGAAATCAATAAAATTCTATCAAACAACCTAGAAGAAGTCATTTATGCTAATAAACACACTAAAATATTCCTGAATCTAAACAGCAATTTGTTGGGAGTGCATGAATAAATGTGAAGCAAGATATTTAGCAAAGTATCAAAAAGAAAACCTGACCTTGAAAATTAGAATAAAAATTGAATGAAAGAATAATGGATACCATGACTACAGAATTGCATAATTATTCAGTCAAAGAGATGAAGCATGATCCTGCTGAGATCAATTAACAATGCTTTTAAACATTGTAAAATTATATCTACTAAGGGAAGTAAAATCAAGTTGTTTGTACTTCTTACAGAAAATTAATCTCAGGATTTTATTTCCCAGATGATTAAAAACAATTTAAGAGAGCATAACATCAAGTTAAACCACCTTTTACCTCTCATCCTGAGACTTCAAAGCACTTAACTAATACATTTTCTCACTTTTTAAGTGGTATAAAATGTCTTTTATTACAGACACTGACCATTTCATTCACTCAGGATAAAAATAGTATTGACTGAGAATGCACCTGAAAGCTTAGTTTCATGGAAACATTTGTGAATACTCCGAATCAGTTATTGCACCTAATATGCCCCCGGGTACTTTTAGGAGAGTATCATATGACAAAATAAAGTGCATAGCTTTAAGCACTTGCTTCCTTGTTAGTGCGTGAGCATATTAGGAAGAAAGGCTTCATTTATCCCTGTTCATCAAGGACTCAGCACTTTATAAGTGAGCAAGAGAGAAAGGATCATTATTTTCACTGAACTATCTTCTCCAACAGAGAAATATAAAAGATCATCATCACGCAGTTCATAGGAGTACAGATCTTTACACTCAAATTAGAAGGGTGGAACAGGCAGAGTCGAAGAGAACTATCGGCCCATTATCAGCTTTGTTTTCTGGGCCACACTTGGCAGTGCTCAGAGATTACTCTCAGCCTGGTTCTTGGGGATCATTCCTGATGGTATTCTGGGACCACATGATGCTAGAGATGAAAACTAAGCCTTCCACAATCAAAGCAAGAGCTTTAACTCTTGGATCATCTCATTGACCCTTATAAGCATATCATTAGCTATTTAAACTTATCATAATAGCAGTGGGCCATATTGGCAACAGGTAACCTTATATGGGTTAAATAAATGAGTTTTATCATTCATGTCTTTTTTTAATTGATCTGAGTAAATTTTTTTAATTAAGCTTCTATGATCCTTTTTATTAAGGTTTTGTGTAATGAGAGCTTCCTGTGCACATGTCTATTTTTAATGAAGATCACTTAAATTCCATTGCCTGTTCCAAAATAGAAGCATAGTTCCAGAGCTATCATTCTTGCTAACAGTACGCATTGGAATGCTGGAGACAAGGCAAACATTAAGACACAACTGCGATTTTGAAAGTCACTATGAAGCTTCAAAAAGGGTAAGGCTTGGCATTCAAAAGAATGAATTCCATTGTCTTATTATTTTAAATTGATGAAGGGGATTCAAATAAACCCTGGGCTGTGGGAGAAGAAATTAGAGCAAATCAGTCTAGTAGGTAGGTTGTGTAGGAGGAAAATAGATAATTAGATTGATTTGGATGGGCCAAGAACAGGATTCACAAAGATCATAATGCATCTCAGGGAGTAGAATGGAATGGGAAAGATCCATTTTCACCTTTTATACTGTTAATATATCTTTATGACATATTTCAGGTGCACAGTCATTTTATAAGCATATGTATATTCTACTTTGTGTCTGCCATTGGCATTCTAGTTTCCTTCCATGATGCAGCTGATCATTTTACCCAATTTAATTTTTTGTATTCTGAGTAAATGTGGAGGATTTGTTATATAGCCAAAGGATGGAGGATGTTGTGTTGCACTTTAAGTCTAAGTATAAACCCAACATACAAAATTGTGTACTGTCTAGTGAGCATCTTTCAGTTTTGATATTGGGATACAGGCAGAATTTATAAGCCCTTAATTGGCTTTCTGACCTATATTGAAAATGATGATCAAATACAATTTTAAAAAAAGAAAGCATAAGAAAACCGTCCATGGTCCAAGAAATAGCAGTTACTGCCATGTGATTTTATCTGTCTTTGAGGCAAGTACTATAGTTTCAATTCCTAAGAGCTGTGTCCTTCATGGCAAAATAAATTTTACCACCTAAAAAATTAACTGATAGAAACCATATGTATATTTGTACATCATCCTAACTATAAGATTACTAAAAACAGGTCTAAATATCATGAAATATAAACATTGTATGACTACTTAAACTTAAATAGATCCTGTGGCCGTGACCACAACATTAACAAAGAGAAAGAAGTAGAACCATAGCCTGGTGACACATTACAGCCTTCTTCACTTTAAGGTTTCTAAAAATGGAATTCCACCGCATGTGGCCTGGGAAGCACTTGATAGCTTAATTCAGAATAACAGGAAAATATGAATAGATCCTTCTCTTCGTGACAGAACTGGGACAAATATCTGCATCAAGACTCTTGGATAAAAGTGACTTAATTCTTTAAAAAGATGGTTTCAGCTAATCATGGATAATTTTGAAATTATACATTCATTCATTCATTGTGAGTGAGAGATACACTGTAGTTCAGCAATTAATTCATCACCAAATAATTATTGAATAATTAATGTATCACCAAAAAATTATTGAGGCATTAATAGTCAGCAGCATGTAGGAAACGTGACAATTTCTGTTCTTTTGGAGCTGGTAACTCAGAAATAAATATATGACACAAATAACGTTACCTTCTGGCAACTCAATAAAATACATGGCATAAGCTGAAAAGTTTCAATAAGCATTGATTGTATATCTATACAAAAATCATATTATATAAAATTTGGTAAGGACATGGGAGAGACTAAAAAAAAGAAAGGATAAATTGCATAAATAAAGGTCAAACAAGGTGACTTTGTCAGAAGTTATCAGGGGCAATATTCAAAATTAATAGTTTAGGCAAAATACCACAAATAGGAAGAAATAGGAACAGTCTAGAATGTTGAAAAGCCTTCAAATCGGCTGACACAGGGTCAATGAGATATTAATACTGCAAAAAGGTACCAGGAGAAATGGCTTATTAGCAGTCATTCCCTTCATATGATTTTCTGACTTGTCTGGTCCGAGAGGTCAGACATTGCCCCCAGGTCATCAGAGATCCTGATTTCCCCCCCATTATACTGCATAATATTGCATTTGTGTAGTTGATTAAACAGGATTGGCCCCAAACTGTTGAATACCGATTACTGATAATTCAATCAGAGGATGTTAAGACAATAAAAAAGGAAATAAAGAAATTTCCTTTCCTTGTCTTTACTGATGACAACCTTGCCTCCCTCATTTTACCCTGGTCAAATTCTGAAGTTTCAGGGAAACGCAAATTAATTTTCATTATCCCCACTAAAATAAACAAGGTTCAAATGTACCATGACCTGTGAGAGCAGAAAATATTTGCGTCCAAATGTTTAAGTCCATCATCCATAACCATAGATTTTATTTTCTGTTATTTTCTATTACATTAACATAATTAATTCAAACATTTTCAGATCATTTTTCCTCAATTTATTCTTTTCTTTTAAATCCACGTTGGTCTTAAAGCCATTTATGCTTAAACATTACTCAACTGATATTTGATTACAATCAAGGCACAGATCAATTTCATCTATGCTTCTTCAAAACTGCAAATTTCTAGTCACACTTACTAGAGGCTCACTATTTGGCTGGAAACGTAGAGTAACTTTAAAAGGATTGAAAACTTAGGAAATTTGAAGAAGTCTAGATTACTTCAAATCTCTTTTCAAATTTGTGTTCCTTGGCAAAATTTAAAAAAAAGAATCTCATACTGAAGCAGAGTAGGAGACAATAATTATTTGGGGTCACACCTGGTTCTGAGCTCAGAGATCACTCCTAGGGGTGTGTGGGGGACCACATGGAGTACTGGGCATCTTACTCTGCAAGCTGCAAGCAAGCCAAGAGTCTGACCTTCTTTATTTTCTCTCCAGCTCCAAGAGACAACAATTTTTGTGAAGCAGGAGTGGTGGAAAAGTGAACACCCAGAAACCATCTCACATATTTCCTAGATGACAAAGAGCATAATGATTTCTATTCTTCAGAGCAGAGCTCAACGATACCCTGAAAATGTGCTGGAAGACCAAAGCAAATAAAATGGATTCTTCCAATTGATTTGCATTCCCACAATTGACCTTATCATTGGAAAAATGAAACATCATGGAAAAGCTTCACTGGTGAAATCAAATCAACTTGGATTTGAATCCTATCTTTGCCTTTACTTATGTGCAACCTGTGAAGCTTGAAATATTTCAGATTTCAGATTCTTTTTTAATGCAAAGGCATTCAGAAATTTTATTTGGACTAATTAAACTGATGAAAACTCACTATGATTTGAACTGTGTTGTGAGGTATATTTATTTTTAACTGGGGATGGTGGGCTTACCTGGATCAGGGCTTACTCCTGGCTCTGTGCTCAGAAATCACTTCAGGTGGTATGTAGGAGATCATAATGAGTGCTGCAGATTGAACTCAGGTCAGCCACATGTAAGACAAGTGACCTATCTGCTATAGAATTGCCTCCCAGCTCTGAGCAACCCCCCCTCCGTGATGTGAATTTTTACATTTCACCACGAATATACATTTATTTAATAAACATTGTTCATACTAAAAAGATAGCAATTTGCACAGGAAATCATTTTTGCTAAAATATGTGCACTTACATGGCTTGGGTTTACTGAGTATGTCTGATTTAATTCCATTCAAACCACATCTCATTTGATAATAGCAAAGGTTTCCCAACAATGCATTTACATTGTTATTCAGTTCATTCACTTTCACTGAGATCTTAACATTTTAAATGTATGTTACCTTTTTAAATGTTGACACGTACTAATAATAATAACTACATTTGTTACTGGTTATAGCTCATGGTATAGTACAATAGAAATTATTCCACCAGATCTATGAAAAAAATGATTGAAACCAATTATGGCAATTATCTCCCAGTACAATTGCTTGCACAAGACTCTTGCCTCATTCTATACTGTCATACTGCAGAATTTCCCCTTATGTGACCTACCCAATTGCATTTGAGGCATTATTCAGTGAGCATGCATTCTTCTGAATAAAGTTATTAAGAGATACGCATGGGCTGAGTGAGGACTAGAGTTATTAGGATTGTAATATGAATCTAAGTGAGAATTAAATATCATTGGACCTTCTTATTTTAATTAAGTACCCAAACACTCTTAATCAAGCATATAATTAAATGTAAGAGGAAGTGCATTGTGTGCTAATTGCCATTGATTATTAATAATATGCTTATTTATGCATGCAAACTATAATAGCATATATCTTCATACTGTTTCTGAATGACAATAGCTGAGTTATGCATAATCAAACTATTAATGAAATGTAATCCAGCAAAGTCTTACAAGAAATATCAGACAAGAAAATAGCTCAGAACTCTCCTTCCCTAGTTTCATTTTTTTTTATAGAGCAAGTCACATGACCTCATACAGGAGAACATTAACTATTTTCTGTTCTTATACTCAGTCTTATTTTGTTTTCTAGTACAAAAAAATAATTTGGAGAACTTTATTTAAAATATTAGGATTTACGTAGCTGGATTGCTAGAATAGTGCGTATAGCATGTATTTATACTTGTTTTTATATGGAAATATTTTTACAAGATATTATAGGACTGAATATTTTACGCCTTCTTTTCTATAAGTCATTCATTGCAAAAATTCATATAATTGTTTTCAAAAGCCTTAAAGATTGAAAATGTTTTTAATATGTAGCTGATCATTTAATCAACTTACTTATTGGATAATGCTACATATTCTTTTTCAACAGAATTGACAGTTTTTATGTACAAATCAATTTTATGAACACAACAGCATAGGATTTGACATTGAAATATCCATGTTTGATAGGCATATGCAATCTCAACACATGTAGTTACTTCAGTAACATAAAAATTATAAATGGAAAAAAATAAAATTATAGATAAATGAGTCAATGTCAAAATAATATATGTATATTAATATATGCAGATGAATTTGGAATTGAAAAATACATGAATTTCCATTCTAAGACTGCCATTTTGTAGTTGGTTGATATGAGAGTTCTAATTTTGTCTACTGTTTCATAAAAAGATTATTCTTTTTTCTCTCAAAAATATATACACATAAAATGAATCAATTATGGTAAAAGTTTATAAGGTAATAAACAAATTAACTTGCTTGAAATTTAAACTTTTGAAATGTATTATGCAGTAATGCTGAGCCCTTACATTTGTTAAAAAACAAATATATTGTTTTATTCCACTTTTAAAAGTTTAACATCTATGATGTTATGCAAAAATATATAAATTAAATATTTTATCAGAATAAGGTATTTTTTGTTATTGAAATTAAAAGGTTATCCTTTTCAAAATGAATATAAATTGCATTCCATAACTGCTTTTAATTACCTATTAAAAGAAAAGGTTCTATAGAGAGAAAAACTTTTCAGTGCCTTACTTAGGCTCTCTGCTGACCATTTCAGATATTGCAGTATATCCAAGAGTTCTGCACATAACCCAATTAGTATCTGGTTTCCACTGGGAATAATATGTAAAGTTACCAAAAGCCAAAAATTCATTAGACAGAATGAGTATAAAAGATACCACTGATATAAGTTCTGAAGATATGAACCAGCCATTTTTGATTAGAAGTCATTTCCATTTCTGCCAATAATATTAATTATAACTTATGCCAATCAGAAATACATTGATTTGTATTATAGTAGCGTAATATATCACCAACTCTGTCAATTATGCAAGATCTAGAGGAGTACTATTTTAAAACGACAGCCAAGTACCAGCACCTTAGTATTCTTTAGTAATCTTGAGTTAAAACTGTTTAATCTTATTTGTTTATTTATTTATTTATTTTTACTGACATTTTAGAGGTAGGAGTTCTTGATACAAAACACACACACACCTACTCTCTTGGTAGAGTGGGTAATTTTATTACACTATTTTCATAGTGATTAAATAAATGGATGGAATAAATGGAGGTTGGGAAATAGTAAGCAGCCTGGCCAACACCATGCTGATAATGAATGGTGGATGCGAGTCCTAATGTGAACAAAGTGATTTCTTTCCACTATACCATGCTACATCTCATCACTCTGAAAATTATAATAATTCCCACAACATTAAAATGCTGTGAGAAAATGGAATACATAATAAGTTTATTTATTAGAGGCTAGAAAGTAAGTAAAGAAATGTTAGGAACTGAAAATGCTGCTTCCTACTGCAGGAACTACTTACTCAGGTGATGGGCCTTGGTTTTCACAACATTAGGTCATGGAATAGTACAAATGCATAATTATATGTAGTTAACGCTCAGCATTACATGGAACTCAAACTTCTCTGCACCTCTGATTTGTACATGGGACTCCTATCTAATTTTCTTCATTTAGCTGTTGGATGGGCATCTCAAGTTTAACATGCACAAATTTATGCTTTCTGTAGCTTCATTAACTCATCACCATCTTCCCATTTGGTTGAAAATAAGCTGTTCTTATATCTGAAATTTTCCTTATTATTATTTGTTAATACTTGTACAAATTATCCATATGTCTACTTCCTTTTCTCTGTCCTACTGTTGTCATCTAGTGAATCTCACTCCTCAATGATGTGACATGACCCTACTTGACCTGCCCACTCCAATCCATTCCTGACAAACCTCTTGTCTACACAGCAAGATTGATTATTTCGATGGGCTCATTTGTTTTGTTTTTTGTGGGGGGGCCACACCCTGATGACTGATGGTTTAAAAAGGTAAATCGGAACACGACACTTTAATTTAAACTTTTAAGTGATTTCTTTTGTATTTTGTTTTGTTTTGGGAGCAGTTGTTCATTTGATTGGGGTCCACATGTGACAGTGCTCCTGGCTTATTCCTGGTTCTGTGTTTAGGGAAACTTCCTAGTGGAGCTCAGAAACTATCTGGGATGCTGGGAATCAAACCGGGGTCAGCCATGTGCAACATGCAAGAAAAGAGCCATGCCCACTGCACTCAGGGCATGCAAGGCCTATATATCCTTAATTAGAATAAAAATAAATGGGGATAGACATGTCACCAGACTCCGTGCCAAACTGTTTCACTCAGGGCACCCCGGAGGGAAGGGGACATGTGAGAGCCCTCCCAGCCCCAAGGGACCCAGCCACAGCAGCCAAAATCCTCCAAAACCCAACCACTGCCAGGCTTAAAGCCATTCCCCACACACTTGGGCTGAGCCTCACGTACTAGTGAAGGTAATTCTAGACAAATCATAAGACACTCTCTACCCATTTTCTGTAAGTACCTCACCACATTTGATGGGTTTCAAATAGGCAACAAATCATAGAGGGATATACACACACATACATATATACACATATACATAGTTTCAGATATATATCTATATGAAATCTCAAATCACTCAACCTTTAACTACATGTTAGTGATATTCTAAAGAATGTCTTAATGGCCCCTGCCAAAATAGAACAATCTTCACACTGTTTCCTTTATGGCTACTTGTTTGTAGTATTTTCAGTGGTTTTCCACAACAAAAAATACAAAATATTTCCTTTCAGTTGTGCTTTGGAACAGGGATCAGGGCTTGGGATGGAAACATCCCAAATTTGGTGGTGGGAAGGAGTAATGGTGGTGGGATTGGTGTTTGAATATTAACTGTGATCAAATATTGTGAATCACCTTATAAAATAAAAAAAATTTTAAATGGGGGTAGCCTTTCATTTTTTACAACAAAGCAATCCACCTTAAAACTTATTTCCATTCTGCAATTTTAACTGTTACTGCTCATAGAATCTTTAAGGAAACAAAGTTTCGGGCCAAAGAGATAGAACTACTGAGAGAATTACTCGAAGTCTACTGACGTGAGGCCAGCTCACTTATGCCACATGTTGTCAAAATCCCCATGCCCCCAGACCATCAGCATAATCTCCTAAAGGCAGTGCTACAAAAAGTCCCTGAGCACAACAAGGTATGACCTAAAACAAAAGCAAATAGATAGAACCTCAGGCCATTAATCATATTTATAGAAGCTGGATTACTAAACTTCCTATTTTGATGCATATTATTAATGGCGTATATGATCTCCTCTTAGGCAGAGGCCAAGGCTGTAATGTGCATCAATGGTTTCATATCCACAGTGGTAATGCATGGCATCTAGAAAGTGCCATGCAAATGTTCACTGAATTAATCAAGAAGGTGGAAGTGGTAATGGATCACAAAGCAGCCTGATCTATTATTGGGATAAAAGGGCCACTGCAACCATTTCTTTTTATCTACTTTGAACTTTTCCTTCAGATAAATTTATTTTAAAAACTTGCTCATATCATCTAGATCTAGATGCCATTGTTTGGTATTTATTTGTGAACTCAAATCTTTTCCTACAGGCAAAGTGTGCTAGAGGGTTCTTAACTACTGATAAATCTCATTATTTCGATTGTTTTCTGGGGGGTGGGGGGAGGATCACACCCAGTACTGCTCAAGGCTCACTCCTGGCTCTGCACTTAGGGATGCACTTAGGGATCACTTCTGGCAGGGATCAGGAGACCATCTGGGGCATTGAGGAAGGAATGCAGTCAGTGGAGTGCTAGGCAAGTGCCTACCCACTCTACAATAGTTCCAACTCCCTATGATCAATCTTATTTCAAATTTTTTGGTTTATTTTATGAATCTCTATTGGCTTCATTTCAAGAATTCAGCGATGCTCACTAAGGATGCAGGAGCTTATATTTTAAAATAACTGTCTTCATCTACTGCACCCTTCTAAATTCTCCTGTAGTTTTCAAATGTTAATTGAAAGTAAACTTAACAAAATTCAAAATCATGATAGGAGCCTTACTTCTTATCTTCTTTTATGTGTCCCAGAATGATCTAATTAGGCATTAACTAAATTGTGATGGCTTAAATTTTGTTTTATTTGACAGGAATACTGTGTATTAAAACTGAATTTATCTTTAAAAACTGCACAGTTCTCATGGACCATACAAGTTGTTTAAATGGAGTTTGACAACAGATATATAACATGGACCACTTTCTATATGGCCCTGCCCTTCTACTTTGACTAAATCTACAATGTCACCTTTATTCAGACACAACATTGAACATCCAGTAGTAAAAATTGAATTTTAAAGTAAGTTAATACCCAGTAAACACCAGATATGTAAGCACCGAAACCAAGAGTGTGGTCCTGGTAGGAAGCATGACCACTTGTATACGCATCACCAGCAAAGACACTAGAATAAAAATATTTGGTAGGGAGAAAATGAAATTGACATCAGAAAGTTTTATTTTCAAAGATTCATTTTCAAAGATTGAAACTGTTTCCAATTTAAACTCCGTTTTTTAAAATTGTATAAATGGAAGGGGTCAAGTCTAACATGAAATTTGGTATGCACTGCATCTCCTAGTTGAGTGAGACTGTTTCATTTTATAAATGAAATTTCAACCTACATTTCACACCCTACAACTATAGCCCAAATTGCTATAGCTAATATGCCACATGTTTTGCTACTAAAGCAGAGTCACAAAACTGGAGAAAAGTAAAGAAAAACAATGCTCTATTGATGGTACTTTACTGAAATTGTAAATTTACTGGAACCAAGCCAAATTGTAACACTTGACATCATATCCATTCTGTTGCTATAAACCAGGGCTGGTATAAAGCAACTTTTCACTGCATAATGGCTGCTGTTTTTGCTTAAAATTAATTGCACATGTGTTTAATTATATAGTAGCACTTGAAAGTGATTATATAAAATGTTATTTCTTCTTAGTCTTGCTCAGATCTCTCAAATTATAGTTCTCTAACTCTGAAAGCAACAATGAATTTTAATAAAGGGCAGGGTTTGCAAATTACCATTGCAGGGTTGCAGCCAGTCACTGAAAAGGCTCTTTTTCAAACTGAATGAAGTTCTATTGTCTATTGTCTTTTTTACTTGCAAGTGAGACTGAACTAGAAATACACTATGAGGCCATGGCAGAATACTCAGATAAAGAGCAGACGATATTCTGCCTTTTGATAGTCCACTACCATGGAACTGTCATCCCATTGAACTAAGAGCCTTTTTTGAATGTTGGCTTTTATTGTGGACATTTTCCATTTGAAACTCTGGTAGTAATATTGTAAGTGATCCTTAAAGAATATGTCAATCTTGATAAGCACTGAAGTCAAAGTAGTTTGGTATTTTCAGCTTTCTTAGAATCTGATGCAAATCAAAGATGCTTCAACATAGGTTGATTCTCGACTGGTTTTTATTTGGTTAAGCAACAAGACAGCATTATGATTCAGTAACCTATTTATAGGTGTAAACTTTGTACTAATAAGCATTCTAAGGCTATAATGTGTGTCTCTACAATAAAGCTGAAGTACATGTGTTTGGGGCTGGAGTGATAACACAGCAGGTAGGGCATTTGCCTTACACACAGACGACCCTGATTTGATTCCTCCACCCCTCTTGGAGAGCCTGACAAGCTACTAGAATATCTTGCCCACATGGCAGAGCCTGAAAAGCAACCCATGTCGTACTTGATATGCCAAAAAAAAACAGTAACAAGTCGTCTCACAATGGAGTCTCACAATGGTGCAAATCAATGAGCAACGGGATGACAGTGATACAGTGATGTGTACTTGAATCGAGTTTGGGGAAATTCAAGTTTTTAAGTTTTCATCTAAGCTACTGTTCATTACCTGGAACCCTGTTAAAATTACTCTGGTAAGCTGATTAAAGGAAAGTCCATATTTGCCCATTAAAATTTTAAGAATATATGTGTTGGAGCTGGAGGAATAGCACAATGGCAGACCTGGGTTTAATCCCTAGAATTCCAGTCTTCCTAAGACACTAGGAGTGATTCCTGATTGAAGACCCAGAAGTAAGCCCCTGAAAAGTTAATATTAAGAAATTATTCCTGCTTTACAGACCTTTCTGTGCCCATGTGTAAGTACTGATTTCGCAAAGCAAAAGCTTTAAATTCCTTTGGATTTTTTTTAATCTCGGTAGTAGTCAAATTACAATTTTATACATAGTACATAAGAGGGCTGGAGCAATAGTGTAACAGGAAGGGTGTTTGCACATGGCCAACCTGGGTTTGATTCTTCCACCCCTCTTGGAGAGTCCAACAAGCTACCGAGAGTATCCCGCCCACATGGCAGAGCTTGGCGAGCTACCCATGGAGTTTTCGATATGCCAAAAACAGTAATAAGTCTCACAATAGAGATGTTACTGGTGCCCGCTTGAGCAAATTGATGAGCAATGGGATGACAGTGACACAGTGAATAAATAAGAAACTGTTCTACTTTATTGCATGTATCTTCAGAGATCTTGACTTTCCATTAAGTACAAAGGTATTTCATTCTCAAAATCTGCTACCTCCTTACCTCTATCCTCTTAATACAGGTGCTTCTTTTTAAAATCATTTTCACTTATATGATTAAACTCATTGTGTTGGGCTGGATCAATAGCACAGCAGGTAGGCCATTTGCCTTGCACACCAGCTGACCCGGGTTCGATTCCTCCCCCCGTCTGGGAGAGCCCAGCAAGCTATCGAGTATCTTACACACAGCAGAGCCTGACAAGCTTCCCAAGGTGTATTGGATATGCCAAAAACAGTAACAAGTCTCACAATGGAGAAGTTACTGGTGCCCACTTGAGCAAATCGATGAGCAACAGGATGACAGTGACAGTGAAACTCATTGTGTTATTAAGCAATTAAAGACTGAACTTTCAAAGTAAATGTCCTTTCTTAAGAATTTACCCACATATACATTTACTAAGCACATTTTTTTTTTGCTTTTTTTGGGTCACAGCCAGCGATGCTCAGGAGTTATTCCTGGTTTTGTACTCAGGAATCACTCCTGGCGGTGCTCAGGGGACCATATGGGATGCTGGGAATCGAACCCGGGTCGGCCGCATGCAAGGTAAATGCCCTACCCACTGTGCTATTGCTCCAGCCCCAGCACCTCGTTTTTTCAATTGCACTCTTTCCTAAACTGCCTTTTTGTTTGTTTCTTTGTTTCTTTTGGTTTAGTTTTGGCAGCTACACCCGGGATTACTTAGGGATTACGACTAGCTATGTCTGTAGTTTGCATTGTTGCGTTGTTGGTATCTGGAAGAGGTAGGAATCACATTCAGGCCTCCTGCAAGCAAAGCCTATGCTTATGTGCCGAGTTATTCCTCTTGCTCTTCATTTACTCTGTTTTATACATTTTTCCAGGTCTGTCATAGATTGCTATTTTCAAATTATATATATATATTTTTTTTCTGGACAGGCCTTTTCCAAATGCTCGTTGTACTCCAGCTCTTCCAGTTCTGTCTTACACTGCTATGCTATTTAGGTAACTAGTGCCACAGAAAAAATGGTCTTTCCTTCCCCCACTGCACAGACTAAGGAAGACTCAGCTTTATGGACTGGCCTCATCTCATAGAACTAACACAAAGGTATGTCACATAGAGTCTAGAGCTTTTGACATTTCAAGACACACACATTTCAACACACACACATTTAATGGAGGTGTGTGTCATGCCTCTCAGCCTTACATGAGGCTGCTTTATGAAACCTGACTCATGATTCATATTCACACATGATTCATATTCTTGCAAGAGAGAAGATAACAGAATGAATACACTAAAGAATGAAACAATAAAACGCCTTCAATTCTTCAGTGACTAGAACCTTATGTTAAAAAAGAAAAAAAGAGGGCTGAAGGGATAGTACAGCAGATAAGGCAATTTGCATCCTGGTACAGCAGATAAGGCACTTTGCAGTCAAGCAGTTGACCCTGGGGTTTGATCTGTATCACATATAGCGCCCTAATCCTTGAGTGCAGAACCAGGAGAGAAGCAGAGCACTGCTATGTGACCTAAAAACCCAAAACAGGAAACAAAAACCCAATAAGAACTACCAAAATTTTCCATAACCACTTCACTTTAATGCACAATGAAATCCAATGCACACGACTGTTCATTTAGAAATGTAATTACATAAAACTAAAATGCCTGTATTAAAATTTCTCTTTATACATATTATATGAAGTATATATGTATGTATGTGTGCGTGTGTGTAGTCACATAAAACTCATCATTTTTTGTTTTTTTCCCCTCAAAATCACAGAGACTGGCACATTACAAACCTTGCACTATATTTAACCCACACCTATTTCAGTACAATTTTATTGAACTACAGCATACCCACGTATTTACATATCATCAACAGCTGCCCTTGCCTTTTAGTTAAAAGGCATAGTTGATTACTTATGGAAATTGTGCATCTTCTAAAATATTTTCTCTTTCCTAAAAATGTTTTTGTTGGCCCTTAAGAAGACTGCAAAATTTGCAAATTTCCCAACTCACTGCTTATAACTTCTGTTATTGCTTATTTCATAGTAACAAATTCACAAGTACGTATTTGATCAAGTGTCTACTCTGGACATAATAAAGTCACCAGTATTGCCATTTATCAAAATCTATACATTTTATTGTATAAGTTTGTTTCCTTTTTAATAAAATAAAGTCACCAGCATCCTCATTTGAAGAACGAAAGATTTCCTTCAAGTCCTTAATGTGCCTTTGTACAATATTTCATTTCACTGATGTGTCATATAGACCTTTCTATTCTTTGCCATTATTCTATAAATCTACCTAGCACTACCTCAAACCTCCATGTTAATAAGGAAATTTATGCACCCATATTTCTTATTCATCTAAAGTTTAAAATCATAGCAATATAATGTTGCTCTTAGAATTTTTTTATTAACTGTATACCTTGTAAATGTAAGCAGATTAGATTCAGTCATACAAATCTGAGCTGATTTTTAATGATTTCCGTATATAAGTGGAAAATAATACATTCTATAATCTGTTAATAGGAGCTTGATCATTGTCAATTCCCTCTTTTTTAACTATGAATTATAGGCAAATAATTATAATACTAATTCATAAAAGTTAATTTAAATAAAAATCCTCAAGTTATATTCTATAAATTTCAACCAAATATTTAGCAAGTGTATTTTTGTTAGCCTACTAACTTGGTGGGCTTCGCTGCAACTGTGATTTATTGCCTATGTCCAACATTACAAAAGAGTATTCCTAGAAAAAAGATCAAAATTCAAAACTGAATCATAATGCCTTTGCACCATTGTAAAGTCAAAAACTTGTGAGTGGAACCAGTAAAAATAAGAAACCATTTGTACAATTCAATACTCATTTTAAAGATCAGATCAACACTATTATATTAAACTTTTTTTTGTAATCCATCTTTTAATTTCTTTTCAATTTTGGCCCTGTGGTGTTCAGGGCTTATTCTTTACTCTGCACTTAGGAATCACTCCTGGCTGGCTTGGGGTACCATTTGGGTACCAGGATTGAGCCCAGGTCAGCCATGTGCAAGGCAAGTGCCCTACCTGCTATACTATCGCTCCATCCCCGTCCATAATTTATCTTGTAAGAACTGTCTATGAAAGGAGCTTACATAGCCATGAGGTATGGGGTGTAGGGTAGGGAGATGGTGATGAAAAGGGGGAAATATAGCACGAACAGGTGGAGAAAAAAGCCAATTTGGTGGTAGGTGCAAATACCATATGCAAATATACCATATGCATAAAATCCTATCACTGACAGTATTATAAAATTGAAAGCCATGGAAGCTAAAATATAATTTAACTATAAATTGTAACTATGATTATAACAATATATCAGATAGAATAATGCTTATTTTAGAAAATACAAATGTGAATATTTGACATATTAGCAATATTATCATTAGAAGGAGAACATGGACACAACCATTTTTACTCTAATTAGAAGATAGTAGTCTCAAAAAGGGCTGAATAATCTCAGTAAATTTATACCAGGAGTGAAAAGAGACTTGGATCAGACTCATTTATTTTTGCTTTATATGCATTGTTTTTCTGCCACAACCACTCTGCTGAACTAGATAGAGCAATGCTGCCATATCCAATAATGTCATACCTAAAAGTCACAAATGGAACTTGGTCAGTTTTTACTGTATGGATTTTATGTATGATTATCTTCTAGTGGGTTTATGTATGGTTATCTCCTAGCTTAGAAAATCGTATCTTTAGGGCTAAAGAGAGAATATAGCAGGCAAGAGGTCTGCCTTGCCTGAGGTGACTTGGGTTCAATCCGCAGCACCTCAGACAGCTACCGAACCCTGCCCAAATTTATCTATGGGCATAAAACCAGGAGTAAGTACTAAGTACCACTGGCTGTGACCTAAAAAGAAAAATGCATAAATAAAGTTGCTCCTACATAACATATCAGCTGACATCAATATTATGATACCTTAACCGTTTTGCTAACTTATAAAACTTGATGAAAGACTTCTCCAAGGGATAGATTACAGGTAAATTCATTTGCCTTGTATGTAGCTAAGCCTGGCTCAGTCCCCAGCCCCAGAGACACTCCCCTCAACACCACTAGGAATGATCCCTGAGCACAGAGCCAGAAATAGCCCTTAGCATTGCCAGGTAAGATCCCTGCCCCCTAATAAAATAGAAATTCCAAGAGTCCTCTGACTTGTGATCCTTTTACAAAAGTCCCTAATACTGATTTTTTGAAGTATCAGACATAACATATGCAAAAATATTAATGCATGGATTGTTTATAAATTGTGACAAATTCATAAAAAAATAAGAAAGGTGAATTTATTTCTTTTCAAAATGTGGAATCTCTTAAAAATTTCAAATATTTGAAACGTATACATCTCTTTTCTTTCTCAATTTCTAATTTAATAAGGCTTAAGTTTCTATTAAAATGTCCAATTATTTTAAGTATCAAAGAGCCTGGAATTTAAATATTACCAATTTTTATTGATAATCATTAAAAATCATTGGCAAGTCATTAACAGTCAAGAAATACTGTCTTTGCTTATAAGATAAGTAAAATAATATAGTTCACAGATTCTTGGTAAGAGTACATGAAAGGATGTAAAAAGCACCCAACTAGTTGTTGGTAATTTATCCAACTATATTATCTCATTTAATTTTATTCTTGAGTTACCGTTAAAGAAGAAAATTTTATGTAGAAGAACTGCTAAGTGTGAATAAGTAATGTTTATGGTAATCAGTAATGTGTAGCCTTCAAATGTTCTACCATATCAATTGGCTTATTTTTAGAATCTATCTCTCCTTAGCCTGATTAATCACACCACGTTAATGACTTGAATTAACAACTAAACTCCATTATACCAGACGCTACAAAACAGAGGAGCTAAAATATTTTGACAAAAAGTACAAAATAACATGAGGCAGAATGAACAATAAAACATTCACAAATTACCTGACAGTGATTCTAAACTATACATATTATGTGTATGTTTTGGCATGTTTGAATGTTTACTTTTAAAATGTCTACAGCAAATATGGTAAATTCAAAGATGAGATCTCAAACAAGGAATTTATAATGTCAGGTAGATGAAAGTTATCAAAGATTATCACAGTGGTGGAATGCAAATAGTCTTTGTAAAATGTCTTTTGTTGCAGAATCACCTGGCAGTGCTCAGGGAGGACTTTTGACTTGGAGTTGAGAGATGACACTTGGCTGACTATGGTCTACATAGAATTGAACCCAGGCCTCTTGCATTGAAAGCATGTGCTGCAGGGCTGGAGTGATAGCACAGCATGCAGAGTGTTTACCTTGTACACGGCCCACTTGGGTTCGATCTCCAGCATCCCATATGGTCCCCTGAGCACCGCCAGGAGTAATTTCTGAGTGCAAAAACGAGTGCGACCCTTGTGCATCGCCAGGTGTGACCCAAAAACAAAAAACAAAACAAAACAAAAACTATGTGCTGCAGCTTGTTTAACTCTTTGTTTGCTCCCCTCAAAGATACTGTTTTTTTTTTGTTGTTGTTGTTGTTGTTGTTTTATAATTTGAAGTCTAATTAAAAGCATTCAATGAACTAAGTGTATCACAGAATATCAAACTAAGAAAATTCAGGTTAGCCTCTTTTGATCAATCTCTAAGCTAATATTTGGAATGTTTCCAAGATTAACTTGTTGGCAAAAAGAAGATAACCCACTAAATTAGTTTCTATGTGCCTTTAATTGTTAAATAAATTTCTATACAGTACTAGGAAGTCACAGAAATATTTTGAGGAAATATAAGCTAACATGTATTGCTTTTTGGTACTTATTATTTCAAATCATGTTCTCAAAATTTATATCACTTATGTGTTTATGTTCAGTGCTTGTGTTAGGAAGTTATGCTATGATATTTACCAAAAATATCACTATATGCATAATATGTATTAATAAAAAGAGACTAAAAGAAAAAAGCTTATGCTATATAAGGCCCTTTGTGAAGTTTTCAGTTAATATTTCATTTTTATTTTATTATGATATTAGCATTTTTGCTTTTCAGTCATAGCTAGCAGTGCTCAGGCATTACTCCCGGCGCAGCTCTCAGGAATTACTTCTCAAAGTATATGGGGAATACTTGGGATGCTGAGGATTAAACCTTGGTTGGCCATATGTAAAGCAAGTGCACTATCTGCTGAACTCCAGTTGACTTAATATTTTAGGCAATTCAAAAGCTAGCAATTATTTATTGATCATGTTTGGGTCACATACATATACAAACACACACACAAAGAGAGATGAAACAGACACTTGTGTATATTTCAAGGCTTGAGAAGATTTCAAATAAGTGAACAGAAGCCCAAGTACTGGACTTCAAATTTAACACTGAGATAGCCATGGAGTAGCTGTGAAATGCCCTCAATCCTCAATGGAACATTGCAGATGTTAATTTTATTGGTAAATAGGAAAAATATTTATTTTTAAATCTAGATAGTAGCCACTGATAGTTTTTATATTTTCAACAACAACCTATTTTTTGGCTTTTGGGGTCATACTGGGGTATGCTTGGTATTACTGCTGGCTCTGCACTCCGGAATTACACCTGGCATTGCTCAGGGGACCATATGGGATGCTGGGTATTGACACAGGTCAGCCACATGCAAGGCAAATGCGCTCCTGTACTATCAGTGTGCTATCACTTTGGTTCCCAACAACAACAAAAAATATATTTTCAACAAATTATACAAAAGTTATTTCACCATCCGTCTTAATAAAACATAATGATCAAATACTAAAATTAATCAAGTAGGATTGCTTAATCTGAACAAGTGGCTAAAATGTTAGCCTTCATACTCAAGATATTTGAAACTGCAGTATTGTAGTTCTGGATTATTGTGGTTGTAAGGTCCTACTGAAAGAAACCCAAAGGCCAAAAGTTACAGAGCTACCTCGACGTCCTCCATAGTTATATTTTTACATATAAATCCTCTCAAAGTGTTCAAATACAGACTATTCCAGAGTTAACTCAGCTCAAAGTCACCCTTGAATCAGTTCATGTAGGCAGGGCATGAAAAATCATTGCACTGCCTCTAAATTTGGATGCCAAGCCTGCATGAATACAGCTTAATTTGCACCTCCTTCTGAAAGTTGGACACACCACACCTACTTGATCTTTGGCTTTGATCATCAGGAAAACAGAAACTCTTATTAACATTGTTCCTGTTGCCCTGAGTAGTTAACAATAGTAGTAAATGAACACTTCCAAGGAAAATTGCACTTCTGTGTTACTTTACAGTTGATTGCCAAGTTTAAAGCATCACATGAAATTTAACTAACTTGTTAATTTTTAATCAGACTAAATTTGCAAATCTGAACACGATACATATGTAAATCCAAGATATAAACCAGTAATGCTAAAAATGCAACCCTTAAGATTGAAACCACACACACAGAAAAAAATGTTCATATCCCATCAGTTACGAGAGCGAGTTTAATAATTTAAGTGGTTGAAATAGAGAGGAAGACTCTCAGACAATGTTTAGAAATTTTAATGTGTTCCCTAAATGCCTTTTGATTAAATTTAGCATGCTCTCATAAATATCCATAAACTCTAAGATCTAGTAATTCCACTACAACTATTAGAAATGGAAAGGCAGGTTTTTTTTGGTAAATAAATGGTACATTTTAATATTCTATCTTAATAAAAAAGAAGCAAACAAGTTACCAAAAATAATACAAATTTTTCATAACGGAAGTTTAACAATTTAGTCAAGATAAATATACTATGAATATTTCAAATGGTTATGAAAATATTTTCATTAAAATAACAAGTGTGTAGATCAGTCATATATGATCGAATTTAATTTTCTATAAATTGTGAGATTATTTTACAGCACTGGAAACTTATAAAGCAAATGTTTGAGTTGACAGAAGATGGAATGAAATGTATATGCAGAGCTGAGGTGATGTCAACCAGTTTAGTGTTTAACCAAGTAAATTTTCTACTGCTTTAATACAAATTTGTTTCAAGTTATCATTCTTTGTGTTGGGGATGGGGGTCAGGGGTTGAGTGTATGCTTTCTATGCACAAGGCAGTGGATCTACTCCCTAGGAAGCCAGATAACACATAAAAAGATACTCACTCTGGTTTCAGTTCTGCTTTATAAACATACTACAATATTGCTGATTTCTTTCTCTTTGCGATTTTGGCATTTTTATCTCAGTTCAGGATTATGTAATATCATATATTTCACAATTTATAACTAGCATACATATAAAACACAATCATCAATTTCATAAAACTATGTTATAGAATCTCAAAATAGGCAAAAGTCTGTGTATGCAACAAAATATCTTGTATAAAGATCCAAGAGGGAAAAGATAATACAAGAGGGGCTAAGATGTTTGTCTTCCATGCAGCAAATGTGATTTCCATCCTTGATACCACACCTCCCAAGCACTGCCAGGAGATTGATCCTTAAGCACAGAGCAAGGAATAAGTTATGAGCACTGTAGAGTATTTCCTTACCCACCTCCAAGGGCAAAGAAACATTACAACTTAGCTCCAAAAATGTTGCTCTCCAGTCCATACAAAATTCTTCATCATAGCAGGGACCCAAGTCATTAGAACTGGTTTTAATCATAGAAATTGAAATCATAGAGAATTTCTGATTTAAAAAATATTTCCAATTACTTACAGTGGTATCGTGAACAGATTAAAACACATGTATTTTCAGGCTTCCTCTATTTTCCTAATTACTTCTGCATGGAGATTTTTAGAAAAATTCATTGGAATACTTGAATAGACCTAGTATGTGATATTCTAATAAAGATATTCTCATTACAACTGGACATTTTGTACCTGATGTAAACACAAGAGAAAATTACAAAATGTAATCATATAAAACAAAAACTCACATATATTTACAATCGAAAATAAAGATTAGGTTAGGTATATGGATTGCTTAACGCTTTTGATAAAATAAATTGCTGATTGTATATAACTCTTGAAGTATTATGGAATTTTATATATTACAAAGAGATATAAATAAGATATAAAACTGAAAGACAGTTCTATAATCAACATAAACTCCATAATATAAACACTCACTTTTACTGATATATACAAAAATACTGATATATGTAGAACCACAGAACAAAATTATGTTCTTACTATGTATTGATGGACACACACACATACACACACATACTCACACACACATATATATTGCTTTAGAGAGAAATATGAGACTTACTGATCTCTACATTTTGGTAGAATGACTTTGCATACGACTTTGAAAATAAAATTTAACAGCCATTCTTTTGAGCCTCGGGTGGAAAGTACAGCTATGATATGGTTTATCTGGACAGTGACAGAGCTAAAGCAAAATTTGCTCAACACAGGTTTAAAAGGTTTAAAAGTTTTAGTTAATAATTTAATATCATATAAGCAAAACCAAAAGAATTAAATATTAATAAAACAGCTCAAACTGTTCTTTAGAACTTAATAGATTTGTAGATCTAACCTTTCCTCACTGGTAGACCATTTGTTATTAATGATGTCAGTGAAATTGCTAATCAAAATGGAAGTGCCTTCAAATTAATTGCTGCTGACCTTGGGAAAAAATCATTATCTTCTAAATGGACATTCAACTGAAGGTAAAATAATTTCAGTCAGATTTTGGGTCATTAACTCATGACTTGCAAATCTTTTCTGAGAGCTGTTTACTCTGAAGTAAATATGCCAATGAATCAATTTCATACTAAAATTACATTTCTAAGATTAAATGAATTCTATGAACACACATAAAGCAACATAAGAAAGCCCTAATAAACCATATTATGTTCACCTTCCTCTTCTGCATTATGTGGTTTTGTGACTTGCATCTTTTTTAGACTAGTCTAATATCTCATTTCCGAGTAACAAAAGAGCACTAGGATAAAAATTATTTCACCTTAGCCAAAACCAAGTCTGTAAATACTTTCCTAAACAATTCTGATGGAAGGAAACACAGTTGACCTGAAAATCTATTTTGGACAAGGGAGCAGAGCAACTAGTATTTTTGTTCTATAGAAAAAGCTAGCACTTCACCACCTTCCCTGATGGAAGAGAAAGGCTAAAAGGCTTTTGATTTTACTGAAAATAACCCAATATAGTATTAAGAATCATTTTATCTTTCTCCATCAAACCCACATGAATGACGCCATTATATAAACAGAATAGGAATAATGTGACTATTAGGTATATTTTGTGGTGACAATATCCTAAAATTTCTGTAGAAATAACTGAGTTATGATCCATTTACTAGAAACAAACATGTCTGTAAGCAGTGGGAAAGTGAAGTGCACATAACTGATTAGGGGTTAAAAATTACCTAGAAAGTTACGTGAACATTAAGCCATTGAGGTGTGATTATTAAAAATTACTCAAAAACTGAATAAATATAACAGACATAGAAAACAATGTTAATAATGTGTTAGGCAAACCAAAACAATGTTAATTC
The DNA here is from genome assembly GCF_027595985.1 of Sorex araneus. NCBI lineage: Eukaryota > Metazoa > Chordata > Mammalia > Eulipotyphla > Soricidae > Sorex > Sorex araneus. The sequence continues at coordinate 114,547,938 of NC_073303.1, read as the reverse complement.
TAAAATCCCTAATAATAATTATAATATGGGATCCGGGATATAGTACAGGGTTTAAGGCACTTGCCTTGAAGGCATCAAACTCCATTTTGATTCTGTGCAGCACATGTGATTATCCAAGATCTACTGTGAATGATCCTGAGCACAGACTCAGGGTTAAGTCCTAAACATTGCCATACTTGGTCCAAATTCTCCCCTCCCCTGCCAAAGAAATACAAAATAAAGGACCTATTAACAAATGTACTACAATGTATTAATACATAAAATCTATCAAACTTTTTAATTTTTTAAATTTTACTTTATTGACTCAGTGTGAGATATAGTTACAAGCTTTCATTTTTGAGTTACAACCACACAATAATCAAACACCCATACCTCTACCAGTGTACATTTCCCACCACCAACATCCTCAGTATACCCTCCATTTACTACCTTCCCACTGCCTCCATGGCAGATAATATAACCCGTACTCTCTCTCTACTTTTGGGCATTATGGTTTACAAAACAGACACTGAGACATTATCGTGTTTGGTCCTTTATCTACTTTCAGCACACATGTCCCATCCCGACCAATTCCTCCAACCCTCATTTTCTTAGTGATCGCTTCTTTATTATAGCTGCTTTCTCCCCTCCGCTCATGAGGCAGGCTTCCAACTATGAAGAAATTTCCCTGGCCCTTGTATCTACTGTACTTGAGTGTCAGTCTCATGTTATGATATTTTATAGTCCACAAATGAGTGCAGTCCTTCTATATCTCCCTCTCATTCTAACTCATTTCACTTAGCATGATACTCTCCATGTCCATCCACTTATAAGCAAATTTCATGACTTAATATCTCCTAACAGCTGCATAGGATTCCACTGTATATATGTACTAAAGTTTCTTTAACCAGTCACCTGTTCTAGGGCACTTGGGTTGTTTCCAGATTTTGGCTACTGTGAACAGTGTGGCAATGAACATATAGGTACAGATGTCATTTGTACTGTGCTTTTTTGCACCCTCGGGATATATTCCCAGAAGTGGTATTGCTTCTTGGAATGGAAGCTCAATTTCTAGTTTTTGAAGGACTGTCGACATTGTTTTCCAGAAAGGCTGGACCAATTGGCATTCTCACCAAGAGTGAAAGAATGTCCCTTTTCCTCACATTCACGACAGCACTGGTTGCTTTTGTTATTTTAAATGTCATCACACTTTTTTTTAAAGCTAGAAACTCAAAGCAGAAAGATGCAATCTATACTTGAGAGCACTGGATAGAAACAAGAGTACAACCTAGGATAGAGATATCAAAAGGTCAACTATAATATTAAAGGATTTGGGGCCAGAGTCATATAGTACATCAAGTAGGGCTCTTGTTTCGCATGCATCCAAACCAAATTCAACTCCTGGGATCCCATATGTAGCCCAGAACCTCCAGGAGTGATCCCTGAATATAGAGCCTGGAGTAAGCCCTGAGCACCATCGGGTGTGGCCCCCAAACCAAAAACAACAATAATAAAGGACTTAAAGGCAAATATAATTAGTGCAGGGTACAAAAGCGAGAACTTCTATGACAGAAGCAATTAAAAAATTTAAAGAGTCTCTTGCCCCTGAGCCTGGCTGTCTTCACCGGGTCCCCTCAGAGGAGGCGGGTTGAGGTTCAGTCCCTTCCCCGAGCAGAGCCCTCCTAGCCAAAGACCTCCAGAACCCAGCCACAGCCATGCTCAAGGCCACTCTCCACATACTCAGATGAGCCTCAGGCTTGAAGGAACCGGCAGAGGAAACCAGGTGTGCGCAGGACCCGAGGCTGAGCTCTCCAAGTCTCCTCCAGCCAGATCCCCCATTTTCCAGTAGCTAGGCAGTCACACCCAAAAACGTCCCTCCCCTACCCCGCCCCCGGCATTGTGTAATCAACAGCCAATATCCAGAGACTATAAAACAAAGCTCCCGGAAGTACTTTGTAGTCTAGTTTCCCTCTCAGAGAACCTGGCAAGCTACCGAGAGTATCCTGCCCACACGGCAGAGCCTGGCAAGCTCTCCATGGCGTATTCGATATGCCAAAATCAGTGACAATGATGGGTCTCATTCCCCTGGCCCTGAAAGACCCTCCAATGCATCACCGTTGTGAAAGACAAGTAAAGAGAGGCTTCTAAAATCTCAGAGCTAGGACAAATGGGGACGTTACTGTGCCTGCTCAAGCAAATCAATGAATAACAGGATGACAGTGATACAATGATAAATAAAAATTATTCTATCCAATGTTTAATCGACTATATTGGAGGCATATCAGCAATTTGGTTATGAGCATGGTGTAATGAATATACTTTCCTAAAACACGCACACGTTTACACTGTATTGTTTAGTGTTGCAGCACACAGAGCAGAGTCAGGGGTTATTCCTGGCTATGTGCTCAGGAATGACCCCTGGCTACGCTCCAAGGATCATTTCAATACTTGAATCTAATGAGGATTGGCCCATGCAATGCAAGCACCTTCTGCTTAGTCCTAGACACTAACATTATTGTTAAGCAATTTAATCTCAAACAAAAAGAAAACTCTCTTTGTATATGTGTATATATAGTTGTAATATGCTTAAACAAACAAATATATATCAAGTGTACAACAAAATAGAAAAAATGAAGCAATCCACTGGCCAAATACATATGGCTGAATCCATGGGGCGTATACCATCTTACCATCAAAAATGGTATGTAAGAAACAGTGAAAGGAAGCCTTTTTGCATTAGCTGCTAAATGTGGTTAACTTGTACTGACGATCAAGTCAGGAGATTAAAATAGCAATGGATTTAAAATCCAGAAGAGGGAAATTTTAAGAAGCAGCAACCTAACAATCCTTCCAACTGCCACAGACCAGCAAGAGGGAAAGTAACAGTAAACACAGAACAAAGGAATCAGAGAGTAACTTTTAAAAATATTCAAAATTAAGATTGCCTCTAAGAACTCACCTTTATCATATGGCTCCAGGTACATAGCCCTAATAAAGAGTAAAAAGCACTTGTGTTTTAGACCAGGTAACATTCATCTACTCTAAAACATTACAAAAATCCTAGACAAAATCAACATGGTCATTGTCCTGTTGTTTCATTTTCTTAAAGAAGTAGGGGGATCCTTGTCTTAAAACTATAGCAATGCCATAAAAAATAATGAAATTCTACTGACTTGATCAACTTTCAAGTTTTATGGCAGAAATGGAGGAACAATGGGCAAGTCACCAGGTAATCTAGTAAAGACAATTGGTAATTTAAAATCTTTCCCACTTGAGGGGTAGCTGTTTGGATAGAGGGAATAGCTAAGAACACTTAAAGGGGGGATGGGGGGGAAGGAGGTTAAGTAACCTCCTGTATCCCAATTTTCATGCAAAGTAAAGGCAGCCTGTCTTTGACCCTTCACTTGTGGCAGGGGAGATGACAGGAAAATCAGCAGTTCTCACCCTTGAGGTCTGAGATCAATAAAAAGCCAGAGGGAGAAAGCCACAGGGTTATGGGCCTTAACAGGGCCACAATATCAGGACACAGCAGCAGGTCTCAGCCTAAGAAACAAGGAGTTACTAGCATGACTCAGTGACTTACCAGTGAATTACTCACTGCTACCTCAGTGAGTTACCAGCATGGACCAAGAACCAGAAAGAAACCAGGGAGAGGTATGGACACAAGGCATTCAAGGATCCAAAATCACCTTCCTAAAGCTGTTCCCCCAAAAGTGAGCATACCTTCATGCACATCTGTTTTGTCTGCTAAAATTACATATGAAATTCAAGGAGCTAACTATTTTCTAGATTACAACGGAAAGCTATAGAGTCATGGCAATTAAAAGTAATGTATGATATAACTATTATCTTCCAACTGAATTTTTTTTTCTAAATCAGTGAGGGCATCATTTTGCTGACTGACAAACTTGGCCTGGAGAAGAGTATTCTATCAATGTTAAAGATTTTGAAGCTGAAAACCCACACCTCTATAACTTAAGACAACACTCCCAATGACATACAAATTGAAGAAAATAAAGATGCTTTCAAACCTTGATCAGATTAGAGAAAAATATTCAAATAAACACAAACAAGAAGGGAAGGAAAAGAGAGGAAAGGATCCGAAAGGATCCTAAATGTTGACAGCAGAGTCATCTGAATAAATGTTTCATGGCTGTTACTCTTGTTTTTACTTTTTTCTGCTCATTGTATGTTTGATTTCCTCCCCCGAAATTTAAATATAAAACAAAAGAGAAGCAAAGTTGTCTTACAATTAACTAAAAGTAACTATTCCTCTCCCTACTTTTCGCGAACACAAATCCCATTATTTTTCACACACCCCAAGCAATTATCAATCTCTAAGCAATTCCCTTATTTTAGAATGCTGCCCTTCACAGCATTACGTATTTGACATTCTTATTTCTCGTTCAGTTCTGCAAGCACTGTCTGAGGAGAAATATTTACATATTCGTCTACCTAACAGAATACAATCTTATATCCAATAATCTGTCTTGAATCTACCATATTTTGCTATCAAAGACTTATCATAACAAAGTTATTATCTTCTCTTACCAGAGTTCTAAACAATGAGAACAAGGACTTGAATAATTTAAAGTAGGAAATTAATGACTGTAAAGTTAAAATAAGCACTAGGAACTTTGGAATTTCAAATAAAGACTACAGATGTCAGAAATGTGACTCTATAAGAGAGAACTTGTCTCTGAGAAATACTTGGGGATTGGAGAAATAGCACAGCAAGACTCATATGTGGAATATAAAGTAGCTGGAGGTACAAGCTTACAATGTTGCGATTCCTGGCAGACATTTCTCTGGACTTAGTTACTAAAATACAGAAATCCAAAACTATGCTGCTGCTAGTGTGGCCTCCTGACCTCATATCTCTTCATTCTCAGCAATGGAAAACAAATTACCAAATGCTTTCTTTTCAGCAGATCGACTTTAGGGGGGAGAAACTCCAAATCAATAATAGTGAATTTTTTTGTTTAAATATTGAATGTAATCAAAGTAAAGTGAAAGTAAAATGAAATTTACCAGTTACACATGCGGGGTGGGTGGCTGGGGAGGTGGGGGGAAGGGGGGAGGTATATCGTGATTCTTGGTGGTGGAATATATGCACTGGTGAAGGGATGGGTGTTCGAGCATTGTATAACTGAGACTTTAACCTGAAAGCTTTGTAACTTTCCACATGGTGAATCAATAAAAGAATTAAAAAAAAACAGCACAGCAGGTAAAGTGCTTGCCTTGTACACAGCCAACTGCGGTTCAATCCTACCAGAAGTCATCCATGAGCACAAAGATAGGAGTATACCCTGTGCACAGAGACAGCAGTATGCCCTGAGCAGCCAGGTGCAGGGCACATCCAACACATTCCCCCCTCCAAAAAAAAACATTTAGCATCTTCACATATATGTATATATATATGTATGTATGTATGTATATATACATATATATATATATATATATATATATATAATATCAACCCTTGCCATTCAGATGCAGTAAAAACAGAGACAAACCCACAACGATCAGCCTCTGGTGGGGTGGTCATGCCCAGTCAATAATGCTTGGTGCTCAGATAATGATGCTGGGGGAAATTGTGGGGGATGAGGAATAAACGTCACGGTCTTGCTTATGCCAGATATGTGCACTATTATTTGGGTTATTTTCCTAGTAACTAAATATTTTTGTGACTCATGCCTGTTTTGGGAATTAATAAGCAAATTTTCAAAATTCTTACATTTCATATCTGACAAAAATATCTTCTATTAAGTTCAATAAAAATATTTGTTGAAAGTTTAAAATCATATTCAATATGATCAAAGCCAATCAAAGCCAAAACAACCAAATCAGAACCAATATTCAAAAAATATGCAATATTTTCATTATAAAATATTTTAGAAAGATGGACTATAAGTATGATATGTATCTGAAATATTTTGATGATACTCATGAATTGCTATGGGTAGAATTTGAACTACTATGAATTTATCATTTTAAGAATATCTGTTCCAAGTTATTAGTATTAAAAATACTAATTTGTTATTTGATATAAACTAAAAAATGAAACTTCCAATGAAAATTATAATTTATAGTACATATGCAAATTAAATGAGTTCAGAGAATTTCATGAGAATTATTATTCACCATTACCATATAGAAAAGACTTGCAAGATTATTTCATATGTTTAAATCTTCATAGAAAAATGTCTCATAACTTAAACTTAAATATATACTGTAAAGTAAAATGTATACTATAGAGTAACACTTTAAAACTGGAGTTATTTAGGTAGCATTTTCTCTGTTGGAAATGTTTCAAAGCAACTCATTTAAATAATCCATTTGCCCTTTTTTAAAAAAGTTAATCAAGCATATGATTTTATTAAAATATTCATTTTGTAACAATTCCTTGACAAGGGAACATACATTGAATTAAGAAGTGCTACTGTTTTTGTAATTCTGAATTTTCAAATTATGTTTCTATTTCTTTTATATCTTGTATTTTTCCATACTGCTTTAAGATGTGCTTAATTTAGGGTAGTTAATTCAGAAATAGAAACTATCTTTAAAATCATGCGCTCCTTCTGTTTACTACTTCCTGATACACACACTTCACTTGGCTTCCTCCTAAAGTGAGTAATTAATGTTATTTTTTAAATTTTCTTAATAACTTCCTTTACTAAGCAGATCATTTTAATATTTATTCAAAACTATGCTAAGTGCTGAATTAAAGAAAAAGACATCTTATTTTTTGTAAAGAGTTTACTGTATTGAAGTCTAGCATAATATCCAAGAGTTTTGGCTCGGAGACCAAAAATTTTGTAACTAGAAGTACAAAATCTATAAATTTCCAGTTTTATAATTTGGGAAAATTACAAAATTCACTGGATTCTCATATTTTCATTTGTAAAATGGAGAAACAATCACTGTATCCCTGTTATCCCATTGCTCATTGATTGCTTGAGCAGGCACCAGTAATGTTTCCATTCTTCCCTGTTGTGTGCTAGTGTAGCCCAATGGAATCTGCTTGCTCCAGGAACATGAAGAGCATGTTGTTGTTACTGCTTTTGGCATATCGAATACATCACTGGTAGCTTGCCAGGCTCTGCCGTGTGGGTGGGATATGCTCCTTAGCTTGCCAGGATCTCCGAGAGGTGAGCTTATATAGCTGAGCCTGAAGTGGTTTGTGAGTGTGTCTCCCATATATCTAAATTTTGGCCCTTAATTTCTTGGTAAACTTGGCCTCAAATTGTTGGGGTCTGGCCAAAGGCACAGCAGCAATTTTGGGGTATCTGGAAGTCTGAAGGCACCATCAGGCTGCTGATGCACTTGCCCCACAGGTACATGTTGACCTGCTGGTGGCACCATACCCTATAAGAGAAACAATAGCACTGTAGCACTGTGGCACTGTCATCCCATTGTTCATCAATTTGCTCGAGGGTCTCCACCGTGAGACCTGTTACTGTTTTTTTGCATATCAAATACTCCACGAGTAGCTTGCCAGGTTCTGCCCTGTGGGCGAGATACTCTTGGTAGCTCTCTGAGAGGGGCAGAGGAATGGAACCCAGGTTGGCCACGTGCAAGGCAAACATCCTAACCACTGTGCTATCGCTCCAGTCCAAGAGAAACAATAGTTTCTACCAATTATTAAAACAGCTCTGGATATTAAAATGCTAGATGCTAGCAAGACTCACAAAGAAAGAAAAAGAGAAAACCCTAATAAACCGAATCAGAAATGAAAAGGGGGACATCACAACAGAAACCAAGGAGATTCAAAGGATCATCAGAGACTACTTTGAAAGTCTGTATGCCACGAAGCAAGAGAACCTAAAAGAAATGGACGAATTCCTTGACTCCTACAATCTCCCAAGACTGAGCCAAGAAGACGTGAAATACCTCAATAGGCCCATAAATATCAAGGAAATCGAAACTGTAATCAAAAGTCTCCCCAAAAACAAAAGCCCAGGTCCAGACGGATTCACTGGTGAATTCTTCCAAACATTTAAAGAAGACTTGTTGCCAGTTCTCCACAAGCTTTTCCAGGAAATTGAAAAGACAGGAACCCTTCCGAACAGTTTCTACGAGGCACATATCTCCCTAATACCAAAAGCAAACAAAGACACCACTAACAAAGAAAACTATAGACCAATATCCTTGATGAACACCCATGCGAAGATCCTCAACAAAATACTAGCAAATAGAATCCAACAACTCATCAAAAAGATCATACACCATGACCAAGTGGGATTCATCCCGGGGATGCAAGGATGGTTTAACATTCGGAAATCAATCAACATAATCCATCACATCAACAAAAGTAAAGATAAAAACCATATGATCATATCATTAGATGCAGAGAAAGCATTTGACAAGATCCAGCACCCATTCATGATAAAAACTCTCACCAAAATGGGTTTTGGAGGAACTTTTCTCAAGATAGTCAAAGCCATCTACCACGAACCTAGGGCAAGCATTATCATCAATGGAGAAAAACTAAGGGCTTTTCCTCTAAGATCGGGGACAAGACAAGGATGCCCACTCTCACCACTTCTCTTTAATATAGTATTGGAAGTATTAGCAATAGCCATCAGGCAAGAAAAAGATATTAAGGGGATTCAGATCGGAAAGGAAGAAATCAAGCTCTCACTATTCGCAGACGATATGATTCTATACCTAGAGAAACCTAAAAGCTCTAGTAAGAAACTCTTAGAAACAATTGACCTATACAGTAAAGTCGCAGGCTATAAAATCAATACCCAAAAGTCCATGGCCTTCCTATATGCAAACAATGAGACAGAGGAAAGGGACATGAAAAAAGCAATCCCATTCAAAATTGTGCCCCAGAAAATCAAATATCTTGGAATCAGCTTAACTAAAGAAGTAAAGGACCTCTACAAAGAAAACTATAAAACGCTACTCCATGAAATAAAAGAGAACATGAGGAAATGGAAACATATCCCCTGCTCATGGATAGGGAGAATAAACATTGTCAAAATGGCAATACTCCCAAAAGCATTATACAGATTTAACGCGATCCCTATAGGGATACCCATGGCATTCTTCAAAGAAGCGGAGCAAGCAATCCTGAAATTTATATGGAACAATAAACGCCCACGGATAGCTAAAACAATTCTTGGGAAAAAGATGATGGGAGGCATCACCCTCCCCAACCTTAAACTCTACTACAAAGCGGTAACAATTAAAACAGCATGGTACTGGAACAAAGGCAGAGCTGCAGACCAATGGAACAGGGTGGAATATCCCCCCACACAACCTCAAATGTATGATCATCTAATCTTTGATAAAGGAGCAAGAGATGTGAAGTGGAGCAAGGAAAGTCTCTTTAACAAATGGTGCTGGCACAACTGGACAATCACATGCAAAAAAATGGGCTTAGAACTCGACCTGACACCATGCACAAAAGTCAGATCAAAATGGATTAAAGACCTCAACATCAGACCACAAACCATAAGGTACATTGAAGACAAGGTCGGCAAAACCCTCCAGGATATTGAAGATAAAGGTATCTTCAAAGATGACACGGAACTTAGCAATCTAGTAAAAACAGAGATCAACAAATGGGACTACATTAAACTAAAAAGCTTCTGCACCGCAAAAGATACAGTGACCAGAATACAAAGACTATCTACAGAATGGGAAAGGATATTTACACAATACCCATCAGATAAGGGGTTGATATCAAGGGTATATAAAGCACTGGTTGAACTCTACAAGAAGAAAACATCCAACCCAATTTAAAAAAAAAAAAAAGAAAAGAAAAAAAAAAACTCTTAGGTGGGGCCATAGAAAACAATACGAGTAGAGTACTAGCCTTATTTGTGCAACATCAAGTTTCAATCTGTGGAACCTGTTAGATCCATGGAACTCCACCAGGAGTGATCTCTGATCACAGAGTCAGGAGTAAACTCTATCAAGCCAAAACACCATAAAATATCTCTGCAGATATGTCACAAAGCAAAATTAAATAAACCTTTCAATTAAACTATTGATTTAGTTTTTAGAATATGTGCTAATAAGGAGAATGTTCAAAATTGTCACCAGTGTTAGAATTATATATTTTTACATGCCCATTCTAAGTTATTGTTTCATGAAAATCACGAAAATCCCATTAATCACCGATTTCTCGGGCGGGCTCAGTAAGCTCTCATTTTGTCCTTTCCCTGAGATCTTAGAAGGCTATCTTTACTTGGCCCTCCCAAAGATGTAGCACTGGGGGATCTTTCAGGGTCAGGGGAATGAGATCCAGCTTGTTACTGGATTTAGCATATGAATACACCATGGGAAGCTTGCAAGGCTGTCCCATATGGGCAGGAAACTCTCAGAAGACTGCCAGTTTCTCCCAGAGGGAGAAGCAAACTAAATGATATTGCACGGCTGCAAAGCGGCTGCGCGCTTCTGAGAGCTTGCTTTTAAGTCTGTCTCTGAATGTTGGCCGTTGATGGGATTACACACACCTGGGTTCCTCTGCCAGTACCTTCATGCATGAGGCCTGTCTGAATGTGTGGAGAGGGGCCTCCAGCATGGCTGTAGCTAGGTTCCAGTGGGTTTTGATGGCCGGGAGCTCTGCTCGGGATGGGGAGGAAAGCTGGGACCCATCCCCTCCGAGGGGCCCTGGGGAAGACAGCCAGGCATGGGGGCAAGAGACTCTATTGTTTAGTGTTTATTATTTATTTAATTCAAGGATATACTAAGCACTCACTTAAGCAAAACACTACTTGAACATTGTTTAACATTGTGCATATGTATGTAACTAAATGGAATGTACATGGTTATGTATCATCTGTGTCATTTGTAACCATAATTTTGTGTGTTGATATTAAAGGGAAATAGTTAAAAAAAAAAAGCTTTGTTATCATTGAGAGGCAGTATTATGATTCTCAAGCAATGTTGTTGATTGTCACTAATTCAAGCAATTCCAAGTGAAAACCTGGAATGTAATCTAAAAATGAAATTATTCTTCCCCTTTCCTGCATCCTCTAAAGCAATATTTCTTAATCTCTGTCTGACTGTGGTCACCGTGTCCTATTGGTTGCTGCCTTAGTCTCAGAGAATGACACACCTTGTCACTAACGCATCTATCATATCAGCCCCCCTGGAATAAAACTATGCACCAGTTGATAAAAGTTGCTTTAAAGGATTATTATAGTATTTATTCTTACTGAGTCTATGAGTAATGATATTTTTTATTACCATTAGCTGAAGGCTTCCTCAACTTTATAATGACAAAGATCTACCTTGAATTTCACAAGAAGAATGAGAGGTGCTGAGTTTTGAATACATCAAATATTTCTTGAAAACTTATATTCCCATAGCTTCTGTTACACTTTATAATCTCAAAACTTAAAGGTAACTTTCACTTTTATACTAGTATACTTTGGTTTCCTTTCTTATTCTGTTTAAGTTTATAAGTGAAATGGGTAATTGTATCTTTTTTTGCTTTAATAACCTTTAATAATTAACCAAGATCTAGTTAGTATTTCCATGTTTTGACTTTTACAACCAAGTCTTTATATTCCCTGAAAACAACAAGTATAATTCATAATATTATGATCTGATAGGTTGCCAACGTTATTATAATGAATAACTGTCTCTTAATACATCCATTTACATCCATTATTATTCTCAACCTGTCATCTATCTAAATGAATAGCAGTATTTATTTTCATTGAGTGTAAGTTCTGACTCTTGGGCTTCTATAATAAATGACTAATCATTTTAGCCTACTCAGTACACATATGAAAGTTAGTCTTGAATCATCTTCATGCTGATTAACTGCTGCTAATTATTGTACATCTAATATTCAAACATCTTTGCTTAGTAATTCTTTTCTAATGTATTTTAATTGAATAACAAGCTTGGTATTCTTAATTTAGTTTTATTAATAGCAAATATTTTATTTAATGCAACTACAAGTATATACCATATGAATTCACAAAATCATGATCATGTGATACATTTACACAGAGCATTACTATAAAATTATGTTTTATGTGGTAGCAATCTGAATTGCAATACAGAAAGAGGGGACAATATTAGATCCCTCTCATCAATGACTATCTGGGCTCTGTCTTTTTATAAACTCCTAGATCTCTTTTTCTTTCTCATTTACTTTTGATTCTCATTTTCATCTATGGCAAATGAGCTGCTTTGTGAGATTAAGGCTTATTTGCCCATTGAAATGGAATCTCAACATCTGTGTACAATCACTTAAAATTCAATCCGATTTGTTTCTCTCTCAAACATAAATATAGACCTAACCAAATATACTATTGGTTGGATTTTTATTCTTAATATGAGTTTGACAGATAAGAGAACAATGAAATTTATGGCTTCAGATCAGTGCATTCTTAAACAGCATAATTTTTCCTAACATTGCTAAACCTGTAGTTGTACTCATCACGGAAAGGCCAGAAAGTGTGGCATTGTTACCTAAAACCTTAGGATCAGAAAAAGAAATAAAATATAGATCAAGGGGCTGGAGCAATAATACAGTGGGTAGAGTGTTTGCCTTGCAAGTGGCCGACCCGGGTTCGATTCCCAGCATCCCATATGTTCCCTGAGCACCGCCAGAGGTAATTCCTGAGTGCAGAGCCAGGAGTAACCCCTGCGTATCGCTGGGTGTGACCCATATAGCAAAAAACCATAAATAAAATATAGATCAAAATAGCGATAAGATACTGAAAAGAACCGAAGGTAAACTAATTCCATTAAGCATTTAACTGAAGATATTAAGGAGAACATCCATAAAGAATTTTCCTGTGATGTCCTGGTGTCTTTGTATTAGACTGGCCTGAGTCGTGGAAGAGGCATATGCAATCATATAGCCACATGGCAATAACCCAGCACCATGTCCCATACTCCCCAGAGCTCACTCAGAGGGCCAAACTACCCAGAAAAAAGGCAAGCTGGGATATGGCAGGTCTCAAGTTCAATAATGGTCAAAATTAGGATTCTTAATAGATATTGTTTCTAGGGGTGGGGGTGGGTCAGACGAGTGCTACTTGTTACTGAATTTTTCTGTCTGAGGATGTAAGACTATCTGGGACCCATGCTTTTCCATCCAGGAGCATAAAAAGAGAGAAAAAAACAAGGAAGGAAGGAAGCAAAAAAGGAAGGAAGGAAGGAAGGAAGGAAGGAAGGAAGGAAGGAAGGAAGGAAGGAAGGAAGGAAGGAAGGAAGGAAGGAAGGAAGGAAGGAAGGAAGGAAGGAAGGAAGCAAAAAAGGAAGGAAGGAAGGAAGGAAGGAAGGAAGGAAGAGAAAACCCCAATTGGTAACAAATGAACCTGGATAGATATCAAGCCACACTGTGAGTTTGCTACTGTTACCCACTCTTTTGGCCAGATAGTATAGACCATCTCTTGGAACATTATACTTCCTTTCTTTTGCCCTTTTAGTTAATAAAATCTGTCAGCATTCTTTCGTGAGTCTTCTGAGTGAATTCTTCTCTCCCTGAGAAAGGAGGCGCATGACAGTCCTAGGCACACACTGCTGGGAGCACTGCCAGTACCTTAGTGCTTAATTCATTGTTTTTGCTCTTTGCCACTAATCAGGTCTTTCTAGCACCTAGGTGACAACTTCATGTAAAAGTGCCAAGGAGATGAGGCAGTTTGCTTTCCAAGAAGCCCATGATTGGGGCTGGACCGGTAGCACAGCGGGGAGGGCATTTGCCTTGCACGCAGCTGACCCGGGTTTGATTCCCAGCATCCCATATGGTCCCCTGAGCACCGCCAGGGGTAATTCCTGAGTGCAGAGCCAGGAGTAACCCTTGTGCATCGCCAGGTGTGACCCAAAAAAGCAAAACAAACAAACAAACAAAAAAACCAAGAAGCCCATGATATGCTAAGCAAATGTGACCAACTAAAAAACATTATCAACCATGCTGTACCTTAGACAACTTCTTAGAACTCTATAGGTAACAGTTTCAGGCAAGTATAGATTTCAGGAAAGGAAACAGCAAAGAATTTTTTTTTCTTTTTTCCCTAAGAGTCTCCAAATAGAAATGATAAGGCAATGAATACTGTTATTAGTTTTCATCTGCCAGTTTTCAGCAGTGAACAGTATGTTTTCCTCTTTATATTGGAGTAGGGAACTAATTTCAATTAAAACTGGCATTGAAAATATTTCACAGAAGGGATCAAGTGATAATACCGTGGATAGGGCACTTGCATGGCACATGGCTGATCCAAGTTTGATCTCGGACACTATGTATAGTCCCTGAGCCACACCAGGAATAATCTCTGAAGGCAGAGACAGAACTAAGCCCTGAAAACTTCTAGGTGTGACCCCAAAATTACAACAAAAATATAACATGAAAAAGCCAGAATGACCGTACAAGGTTGCGAACACACGCCTGGCACATTGCTGATTCTGGTTTGATTCTTGGCACCAAAGTCACCTGAAAATCAGCAGGAAAAACCCGAGAGGTCCTCAACCACAATCTGGTGTGCCCTTGGCAAAAGATGTGCAATACTCAGGTACCCCCAAGCAACCCCCAGTTCTGCAGTGCACCAGCAATACCAACCCTCCAGCCTTTGCCTTGAACCCTAGCTGGGTTGGCCCAAGGATCTCTAGGAGTAGTCCCAGCTTCTGGAGCACTACCTGGGAGAATAAGGAGTAAAAATTAAAAAAGAATTCATGACTACTAACTAATGCTTCAACCTATCATGTTAATATTAAACTCCAGTCATGAAAAAAACAAAAATATTTAAAATTCAGTCCTCAAATAGCTTTATACAAACATGCATATATATTATATATTATATATATTATGTTATATATATACACCTCACACACACCACACATTACATATATATACATGAATATATATATACATATATATAAATAACAATCTCATTTAAAAGGCAATTCCACAGATGGTGTTTATGAGTTGGACTGAAAGAAGCAGATGTTTGACCTGGAGTTATTCCCACTTACACATATGGTCTATCCATAGGTTAAATTCTGTGGCCATCACTGGTCCTTTTGTCCAGACAGTATTCTATAAATGCCTTTATGATGCCTTTTGTAAAAAATAAAAACGTGCATGCGCGGGAGGGGGTGATGTGTGTGTTGTTGTGTTTGAGGGCTCTGCTCTCTCTCTCTCTCTCTCTCCCTCTCTCTGTCTCTCTCTCTCTTCCCCCCCGCCCCGCCACGCGCTTGTATTCGGGATGGCTCCTCTTTGTGCTCTGCTTCTGTGTGTGCCGCTGTGCTCTCTTCTATCTGTCTCTCTATCTCTGACTCTGTCTTTGTAGTCTCTCCTCTGGTCTCTTCCAACCTCTTTCTGTCTCTCATCTCTCTTCTGATCTTTTCCGATCTCTCTTCTTCTGATCTCTCTCTCTCTGGAGCCCTTCTGCTTAAGTCTTTGGAGCCCCACTCGCTCTCACTTCGGACTCGGACTCGGACTCTCACCGGCTTTGTGCTTTCTTTCTCCTGCTTCTGGCTCCAATGACTCCCTGATTGTCGTTTGCTCTGTGCTCTGTTTCTGTGTCTTCTGCCTTCTTCTGTGTCTTCTCCCTTGCTTCTGAGTCTTCTCCCCACTTCTGTGTCTTCTTCCCGCTTCTGTGTCTTCCCTCTACTTCCGTGTCTTCTCTCTTCTTCTGTGTCTTCTCCCCTGCTTCTATGTCTTCTCCCTTGCTTCTGAGTCTTCTTCCCACTTACTGTGCCTTCTCCCTTGCTTCCGTGTCTTCTCTTCTTCTGTGTCTTCTCCCCTGCTTCTGTGTCTTCTCCCTTGCTTCTGTGTCTTCTCTCTCTGCTTCTGTCTTCTTCCTCTCTTCTGTGTCTTCTCCCTCCTACTTCTCTTACAGTCTTAGTTTATATAGCAATCACACAGGGTGGTGACACAAATGTAGGTTGAACATTAACAAATCAACAAAGAGGGATAAAACCACTCCTCTAGAAGATTAACAAAATCTCATCTAAAGAGATTACTCCAGATTACTAGGAGATCTACTTAAAGGCAAGATCCCAGCCGGGTGTGTCACTTTCTTCTTTCCTCAGCTAGTAATCCACTAATCCACTTAAATAGTTGTAATAAATCTACTTCAAATATTTCTAGCAATGTCATTCTGTCTGAGCAGTAAGAGATATATCAAATCGAAAGTTTGGTTCTTCCTAAGGACATCTCAGTATATATATATACATATATATATATATGTATATATATGTACACATATATATATATATATAAAAAAGAGTTCTCAGATCAGGTTAGTCTTCCTAACCCCAGCAGAGTCCTAGTTGCATCGTTACTTTTAGATCATGACAGCAATTGCCTAAGACCATGCTCTCAATTTATAGTTGAATGCAGAGCCAGCAGTAACCCCTGTGTGTCACCAAGTGTGACCCAAAATTGAAAAAAAAATGTCAAATATTTTGCATATTTCTGTCAGTGAACAAGCAAGCCTAATATTTCTAATTTACTCATGTATAAAAAGACACTATATGTTAGAATTTGTTCTAGGAACATATGCATAGTATAAAGGAACCCAGCAAAAGCAATTGCTTTGTATGCAAACTAGGAATTAAAAGAAGTAGCCAGAGTTTCACATTAACAAATATTTATGTGTATGTGTACATATGTATTGTTATTAGAGTTTTTTTCGTTTTTCAGCCACACCGGGGGTGCTCTGAGCTTATTCCCTGCAGCATTCCTAGGGTGACACAGAGAGCCAAGGATCCAGAACAGCAGGGTACAAAACAAGTGCACTGCAAACTGTACTATCTCTCTGATGTGTGAGTGTGTGTGTGTGTGTGTGTGTGTGTTTGTGTCTGTAAATTTTAATTCCTACACTAATCTCTAAACTTTTAGGACTTTAATAATATCAGACATACCATTTTCTTACATTAATGAATTTATTTTTGAGTTTTTCTAGTTCCTTTTATCCCCCCTCTCTCCTTCCCCAAGTATTTCTATTCCTAATATTGCTGTTTCCACATCACTTCCATTCTTACATAGGCTATCTTCTCTTGCTACAAACACTGTAATTCAATATATAGCTTTCTGTAAAACTGTCAATGCACTCATAATGATTCTTTCTGTATCTATATTCTTAACCCCTTGTTGAGGCTCCATATTCTGTGAAGTCTGATTAAGCCTCTATATTTACCACCGTGTCGAGCATGCCCACCATAGAGCCCATTACCCAGATGAAAATCAATAGATAGTTGGATTAAATTAACTGTATCTGTGAAAGCCGTCTGTGGGATGCTGTGATAATAGGTTGGGAGCCCTTGAGTTTCTGGTGTTTGAATCTAATCCACACATAGAAATTAAGAACTAGCCAAATTGCTAGTGAATGCCTCCATTAAATAGTTTGTCTCAATTGCCAGATGTTTTAAAATGGCTAAAACAGGTGCTGGATAGACAAGGATAACATCTGTAGACTTAATTAGACTAACTTTAGTATCACTTAATATCTTTGAATTTCGATTTCATTCCTTCCAGAGTTATGGAATTAGCTGAAATGATCTTCAAACTTTTTTTCTATGTTCAAATACTTGGCTAGATTTTGTTTTGCTCAACTTCTTCTAGGTGACTAAATCCGCTCAATCTTGGAGTCTTTTGTACAGTTTTCAAAGACCTTTTATCTGAAACTAAGGATAGTAACTTCAAATCATAGGATTCTAAGATTTCAGTTATTTTCAGTCCAACTTCCAGCAAATCAAGTACAAAGATGCTCTCTGAACACATTCTAAACAAGTTAATTCAAATGCACTCAACATTTCAGAATACTGTTCTACTTCTGCCCATTCTTGCTGTGGTTTTTTTTTTTTGTTGTTATTTTTAATAATTTGAGGGCTATGCTTAGCTAGATCTAGCTGAGGAGTTCTTCTAGCAGTACTCGTGAAATCATAAGGTCTGGGGAGTCTATCCTGGGTACCCCCACACAATGTATGTGCTCAGTCCACTGAACTGCTGCTTTGGACATGTGTGTTTGTTTAGTCCGTCCCATCTTTTTTAAGACAGTTTTCTTGAAACAGTGAAATAGTGGGCGATGTCATGGCACATACACTAGCATGCACTCTACCTGAATTTAATTCCTGATACCACAGAACACCATCAGGTGCCACCTTTACCAGTTCTCTAGTGCTCTCAAGAGGGCCTTGCTTTGAGCAACCAGACAGTGGGCCAAGAATCACCAGTGGAACCCCCTGAAATTCCAAGTACCACCGAGGAGCCTTCCACCCCCAAAATATAAAGTTTTTTCTTTAAATTCTTTTCACAGCAATAAGCATCACTCTGTAGTTTCTGAAAAGCAAGTCCCACAAAATTGATTAATTCTCTTCCTAATTTTCCTACTGACCTCACTAGTCCTTATTACCTTCGTTTGTATTTCAAATGCTTTAAAGTGACTATCAATTATCACATTTTTGTAGTATTCTCACTTATGTCCTTTGGATTGTTTTCTCAGATTTTATTTTTATGTGGGCATGACTTAGGAAAATCCTATATGTAACAATAATTTTACACATCAGATCTTCTTTTCAATATTTAATTTTGCTACTGTGGGTAGGGAATTAGCCTTGCATACGGCCGACCTCAGTTTGATTTCTCTGCCCCTCTCGGAGAACCCGGCAAGCTACTGTGAGTATCTCGCACGCATAGCAGTTCCTGGCAAACTCCCCCTGGCAAATTTGATATGCCATAAACCGTAACAAGTCTCACAATGGAGATGTTACTGGTGCCCGCTTGAGCAAATTGATGAACAATGGGTGGATGGTGCAACAGTGCAGTGCATAATAACAAGATAATTATGTTCCATTAATTTTTAAGTTACACACACAAATTATCACCCCTGTTAATATTCATCAATATGAAGTGTCATTAAACTGTAATATGACTGCATTTAAGTTTAGGTCCTTAATTCTTTTTTCAAATCTGTATTTCTCGAATGCTGATATACACATATTGCTTGTAGATACATTTATTATTCCTACAATAGTGTTGCTTTATCCTTTATGTAATATAATAAATTAATCATAATATGACAAATACTCAGCAAGATGTAAAATGTAGCCATTTTCCTATAATCAGATCCTGTTTTCAATATTTAATTTGGCTGTATGAAAAAGATAATTAAGTGTCACTGACTTTTTACTTATACAAAAATAATGAATATATGTGTCAACAGTTGAAAGTAGTTGGGTGGAGGACACTTCTCTTTTCAAAAATACCATGTCAACTCCTAAGATGACAACACATACAGTGACTTCATTATAAATGCAAATATTGGAGCTGGGATGATATCTTTGAGGGTAGGTTGTTTGTCTTCCATGTGGCTGACGTGGGTTCAATCCTGTATGGTTCTTTAAGGAGTACAAAGCCAGGAATAAGCCCTGGTTGCCACTGGGTGCAGCCCAAAAAACAATCAAAGCAAATATTTAAGAACACCTGCAACACACAAACTTTATGTGCACAAAAGGCAGAGTCAGTTTTTATGAAAACCTTTTTAAATCAAAATTGATCTTTTTTTTATTTTCAGCTGATGTCAAAATTTATCATCTTCAGTTTTATTTTCTCTTATTTTTATTTTTTGGTCCACATCCAACAGCATTCGGGGCTCACTCCTTTCTGACAGTGTTAAATATACACAAGTGGTGGGTCTTTAAATATTTTTTTAAGTGATCCCTTCTCTATTCCATCTGCCTTTTCCCCTCCACTCATGAAGTAGGTTTACAGCTGTGGGGCAATCCTCCTGGCCCTTGTATCTACTGTCCTTAGGTGTCAGCTTCATGTGATGTTATTCTATACTCCACAAATGAGTGCAGTCCTTCTATGTCTGTCCCTCTTTCTGGAGGAACCAGTTGGGATGGGAGATGTGTGCCGAAAGTAGATAATGGACCAAACATGATGATGTCTCAGTGTCTGTGTTACAAGCCATAATTCCCAAAAGTAGAGAGAGAGTATGGGGAATATTGTCTGCCATGGACAAGGTGGGGGTGGGGAGGGTGGGAAAGGGGGTGTATTCCGGGAATGTTGGTGGTGGGGAATGTGCACTGGTGGAGGGATGGGTGTTTGATCATTGTGTCATTGTAACCCAAATATGAAAGCTTGTAACTATCTCATGGTGATTCAATAAAATTAATATATATATTTCAAAGGATGTGTTTATTATAATTATAGACAAATTTCCTTAATTAAAGTAATATTTTGTATGTTATTTCATAGTACTATAAAACATACTAAAATACCTTATTTCATAAAGTGTCTGCTGTAATAGGAATGGACAAATAATATTTTAAGTAGAAAATAGGAATACGAGTGCCAATTTGAGAGCAGTTTTCAAATCAAATGGAAAGTTCCTTCCCCCTGAAATCAGAAATGCTAGTAACAGCTGGTTTGGCATAGAGAATGATAATTTGGACACAGTGTATAGCAGTTTTTACCAGCTGAATATAAGCCTTTGCTATATGTATAACAATTATGATGCAATTAGTCATTTCAAGTCATTTTTCCAAAAAAACATTCAGTAAAAACCAAGCATATAATTTTGGTAACTCTCTATGAATGATTACAGTCTTAAGTGAATGACACAATTACTTATATTAGTAATTACGAAGTTATACTAATAATACTCTTAAAAATGAACAAATAATATTTGTATAAATACTCTTAAATTTTTTTTCTCATTTCACTTGAAAAATCCAAAAGACAAAGTTAAAATTCTATGTAATTAAAAGATTAGATCATTGCCAAGTAAAATCTATCACATTTCCTGAAACTGGCTTTTAATGGAAGAATGTGGACTAGACCACTTGCTTTTATAAAATGGTTTTTAAAAATATTAATGAATAACAACAATAAATTGTTATGAGAATCTGAGAAGAAAATAAAAAAATGTCATAGTTCAATTTAATAAATGTTTAGATACAGCACTCTTGATTTTATTATTAAATGTTCTATTCCAGTATTACTCATTCTGTGATAAATGTTAAAATCTTTTGTAGATCATGTTAAAATTTATAATTTAGTTTGATCTTAGTCTTACATTAAACAATTTTCACTGACAGTAAACTGAGCTAATGGCAATTCTATTGATTCAATAAATTACATTTTGAATAACAAGATCTGGAAAATGGAAAAGGAAATTTTGTACTTAATGTGTGGTTAACAAAATATTAGTCCTCATTATCAAATCCACATTAAATTCTACTGTAGAAGGAATATCCATGTGTTGGAAAGTAGTGGTTAAGATAATCAAATAACTTTAAATACACTATGGGTTTTGTTTTTATTATCCATAATGTCATTGATAAACTCATTGACTATTTAATGAACATTACTACCATTAAACCTAGACTAAAAAATAAAAAGTCTGGATGACTCTATTTGATGTGTTCTTCCCACGAATGTGTTTTCAACTGTGACAGATTTAATGTTCTGTAACATTAGTTTTTTTTTTTTTTATGTAAGTGGAACATTTTGTTTTTATCCATTTACAATCCTCCCTAGCAATATTTTTAAAAGCCATACTAGAATTGAGCGAGGTTTAATTCCATGAAGTTATAAAGTTAAGCTACAAACATTAATAGTCAATTTAAAATGAGGGCTGGTGCGATAGCACAGTGGGTCGGGCGTTTGCCCTGCACGAAGCTGACCTGGGTTTGATTCCTCAGTCCCTCTCAGAGAGCCCGGCATAATAATACTAAGAGTATCGCACCCACATGGCAGAGCCTGGCAAGCTACCTGTGGTTTATTCAGTATGTCAAGAACAGTAATAACAATTCTCACAATGGAGACATTACTGGTGCCTGCTCGAGGTAATCAATAGACACGTGGACGACAGTGCAGTGCAGTGCTATGCTACCTAAAACTTAATTTTTTATCCCCAAACAGTGATAATATTAATCATCCTGTATTTATATATCTTACAATAAGCAATAAAGATGCTTTAAAGATAGATGGTCAAATATAATAAGAAAATAAAAATAAATTCATCATGGATTGATTAAGGTGTGAATATAACATATAGTCTAGTGATCACAAGTGATGAGCCCATGTTGTATTACGACGAAGTATAACTGAATATAGTCAAATAAATGAGTCGATGAACATGCTAGTTGTATATAGGGAATCTTATCATGATGTAGCCTAGCTGCTAGGGTATTTGCCTTGCCTGCAGCTGACCTTGGTTTGATTCCTCCGCCCCTTTCGGAGAGCCTGGCAAGCTACTGAGAGTATCTCGCCCGCATGGCAGAGCCTGGCAAGCTACCGATGGTGTATTCGATATGCCAACAACAGTAACAACAAGTCTCACAATGGAGACGTTATGGTGCCTGCTCGAGCAAATCCATGAGCAACGGGATGACAGTGACAGTAACAGTAACAGTAAATATGTCAATTATGCATGTGTCAATTACCTCACAATATAATTTGTCAATTAGACCTCAATAAAGCTAAACAGAATTCACAGAATTCACATTCCTCACTGGCTTCAAAAACTCCAGGCAACAATTTAGCTTAGCCCTTCCCTAAGTGGCTGATAGACTGACACGGGGAGGCAGTGCTAGATTTAGGTGCAATTGGCACTAGTTTTGACTTTTTCACTTTTAAAGAGTAGATTTCCAGGCAGCTAATACAGTAGAGGGGTTTGGGCACCTGCCTTGCATCCCCCAGACTCCGGCATCACCAAGGGTAACTTCAGAGCACAGAATCAGGAAGACAGTGTGACCTACATCCCTCCCCCAAGGAAAAAAATAAAAAGGGTAGCAAACTCTGATTAAGATTTATCCTTAGGAATGGGAAAGCACTACAGATATATTAAATTTGTCCCCTGTCACAGATATATTAAATTTGTCCCCTGTCAAAATAAAAATCTTTATCCTCCGTAACGACACTTTCAGTGAAAAAAATCTTTAAACGATCAGTTTGAATCAAGATGATGAAATGTAAATTTTTGTATTTTATCATTATAAATAAAGATTCTTTGTCTATTTTCTCAAGAGCTATTGCCCAGGGCTTGCTTTTCTGGTATAGCAGTAACTGAGTAAGATTAGCCATCTAGAATGGGTTTAGAGATTTTCACACCCTGTACTTGGCTAGTTTGTGAAGGATTAGTGCCTCAATAAAGATTTCCCTGGCAAGATTTTGCCTCCTAAAAGAAAGCAGGAAATTTGAACTATAAATTCTTTATATGAATTATTTAAAGGGACAAGAGAAATGACCTGGCTAGTATTGGTTAAAAAAATAAGACAAAACGTTTTAAAATAGGGAGTGCATTAAAAAAAAAGACTTTTATAAAACATAACTATTCATTTCTCAGCATACACCTTTAAGTCTACTTGATTTTAAATAGCTTAAATATCCTTGCAAGAACTCCAAGAATTTATGATTCCCAATCTGGCAACTGAGAAAAAATGAGTTAAATAACATCATCTAATCTAAGGTAACAAATTTCTCCAAGCTTGTGAGTAGGATATGAGCAGTCATAGTCACACTATTGGGTGAATGAATATTTCTCAATACCAATACCTTCACCTTTAAAATACAAACAACTACAATTTTGTGTGAACAAAATGTATTCAACTAAAGGATGGAGATGGAGGAGGGCAGAGGGAATAATAAAAGTATGCAAATAAATACATTTTTTATAAAAGAAATGCAGTGAGACATGTAGTGAAGTGAGAGATGATTGACAAGTGCTTTCACTCTTTGGCAGAAGAGAAATGACTGAACCAGGAGAAAGACCTGGGCACCACCCAGTGTAGCCCCAAAACAAAAAATAAACAAGCATGAAATAAACGTTTGCACTTACATTTCTCAGAAAAAGTGAGGCACTACTGAATGACCCATTAAGATGTAACATGAGGAGGGAAGCTGACACTCTTTTCAAGGGGGTTAGAAAGTGTGTGAGGCACTCACTACCACTTGCTCCTGATCCCAATCCGCAGCTCATTTCTGAGAATGAGAAAAGTGCAAAGAACTCCCACACAGTCTTTTACCCCGGCTCCAAATATAATTATAGCTAATGTACAGCAAGGCAGAGGTTCTCTTCATGGCACTCAAACACTGGTGGAAAAATATGTAGAATGACTTTTTTAAAATTTTTTTAATTTAATTTTATTTTATTAGTGAATCACCGTGAGATAACGTTATAGAATTACTGGTATCCATGCTTCCATTTCAGTCATACAATGATTGAGTACCCATCCCTCCACCAGTGCCCATTTTCCACCACCAATGGTACCAGCATCCCTCCCACCACCCCCACCCTGTCCCCTTCACCCCACCCTGCCTATGTGGCAGGGCATTCCCATTTGCTCACTCTCTTTTTGGGTGTTGTGATTTGCTACAGAGGTATTAAGTAGGCATCTTGTTTGGTCTTTAGTCTATTTTCAGCCTGTATCTCCCATCCCTGTGGGCCCGTCTAGCACCCTTTGCTTGGTAATCCCTTCTCGATCAGAGCTGCTTCTTCACCTAGCCTGTAAGGTCAGCTTCCAAGCTGTGGAGTACTCCTCTTGATACTTATCTCTACTATTCTTGAATGTTAGTCTCTCATTCTATTACATTATATTCCACAAATGAATGCAATCTTTCTATGTTTGTCCCTCTCTTTCTGACTCATTTTACTTAACGTGATGCTTTCCATATTGATCCACCTATATGCAAATTTCATGACTTCCTCTTTTCTAACAGCTGCATAGTATTCCATTATGTAGATGTACCAAAGTTTCTTTAGCCAGTCATCTGTTCTCAGGCACTTGGGATTTTTCCAGATTCACAATATCCTGATGGCTATTGTGAACAGTGCTGCAATGAACATATAGGTACAGATGTCATTTTTACTATACTTTTTTGCATCTCCGGGATATATTCCCAGAAGTGGTATTGCTGGGTCAAATGGAAGCCCAATTTGATATAGAATAATTTTAAAGGTCAACACAGTTCTTCCCTTAAACAATACTTGTTATCTCTATCCTCATCATCATTTTATCATCATCAATAATATGG
The DNA here is from genome assembly GCF_027595985.1 of Sorex araneus. Taxonomy (NCBI): domain Eukaryota; kingdom Metazoa; phylum Chordata; class Mammalia; order Eulipotyphla; family Soricidae; genus Sorex; species Sorex araneus. The sequence goes on along the minus strand of NC_073303.1, from coordinate 114,522,992 downwards.
TGTTAGAGAGATAATGCTGTGGGTGGGGTGCTTTCTTGCACAGGGATGTCTAGGATTTGATCCCTGGCATCTCATCGGGTCCTTTGAGCACCACCAGGAGTGATTCCTGAGCACAGAGCCAAGCATCTGAGCATCTCTGCATGTGGCCCCCAAACACACAAACCAAACCAAACAAAAAAATCCCCCATAAAAATAATAATAATAAACTAAGGGCTTCTAAAACAGAACCAAATGTGCAAGTAATATTGGTCCACCTCGGGGCTGGAGTGATGGCACAGTCGGTAGGGCATTTTCCTTGCATGCAGCCAATTTGAGTTCAATTCCCAGAATCCCATGTGGTCCTTTGAGCACCACCAGGAGTAACCCCTATGCATTGCCAGGTGTGACCCAAAAAGCAATATATATATATATATATACACACACACACACACACACACACACACATATATATATATATATATATATATATATATATATATATATATATTATAGGTCCACCTTGTTCTCTTTAAGCCTTTTATTGCTCAGGGTAGCTTTCTACAACATTCAGTTTTTAAGGCCTGAATGTTTATACAAAACTCCAATTTATTCCTCTTGGAGGAAAATGACTTAAACCAACTCAAAAGTCCACGATGCCAAAGGCAGTAATTTCTGCAAGCATTCTATGCCCAAGGATGTAACAGAATAAGAAGCCCCTATCATAATATAGACCCATCTTCAAGACAAGAACTGCAGCCATCAGGACTATGGAAGTTGCACATCTCTGCACATCGACGAGCAACAAGGAAGACTTTGCCCTAGAGACCTAGCTTCAACACAGAGGACAGGTTCGAATTAAATCAGGTATGTTCCAATATCGTCTAGATATTCTGAAGTCTCAACTTCCTTTTGCAGTTCTGTTTTCAAATACCAAACCGGAGCTGCTGGCCTTAAAGATGACCCCTGGGTGCAGCGCCTCCTACACCCGGCCCAGGGATACCAATGAGCACAATGCACACAAATTGAGTTTACTCCTCTACTTAAACCTGCCCACCCCACAGAGGCCTGGGCAATCAGTTCCAAGACCTGCCTACAAAAGGACTTGTTCTTTCAAGCTCCTGCCCTTCTGAACACTTTCTTTCCTCCCTTAGCCCAGCCTACATCACTTCTCTCTAAGCAAGTTTCATTCACTAAAAACTATTTAGCTTGGGTTGGAAATAGTACAGCGGGTAGGGCGTTTGCCTTGCACAAGGCTGACCCGGATTCAATTTTCAATTCCCGGCATCCTAGATGGTGCCCCAAGTAAGACCAGGAGTAGTTTCTGAGTGCAGACCCAGGAGTAACCCCTGAGCTTTTTGGTGTGAGCCAAAAAGCAGCAAACAAGCTAGCTATACACTCTCTCTCTCTCTCTCTCTCTCTCTCTCTCTCTCTCTCTCTCTCTCTCTCTCTCTCTCTCTCTCTCTCTCTCTCTCTCTCTCTCTCTCACACACACACACACACACACACACACACACACACACACACATACACACATACCCAGTTGCTGGGGCTCAAGCCATTGGAAAAACCCAACACAGATTCTAGACCGCAGACTGCACTGCACTCTGCCCCCACGACCCTACAGACCCAGAATTAGTTTCAGCTCACCTGCACGCCCTTGGCCACGTGCCCGTCCACCACGTGATGGAACACCACGCGCCCATCCCCCTCGTGATGGAACACCACACTCAGGGCACACGAGGCTGTTAGCTGCAAAGGCGGCCTGACCTACCCTGAGCGAAACCCAGGACCTGTGGTGCGGCGTCTCTGCAGGCTGAAGAAACAAGCTCCATTGCCTGCAGCCCTCCTTAAAGTTTCCTAAATTCTTTGATATTGTTAACACCCTAATAGTTTGGCCAGGGCTGTTTGTAGAAAGAGGGTTGAGTAAAAGAGTTCTTGACCTCCAGAGCCTGAGGGTGGGTGAGCTCCAGGCACATTTTTTTTTTCTTTTTGTGTCACGCCCAGAGATGCACAGGGGGACTGCACTCCTGGCCCTGTACTCAGGAATTACCCCTGGTGGTGCTCAGGGGACCATGTGGGATGCAGGGAATCAAACCGGGGTTGGCAGCAGCGTATGCAAGGCAAACAAACACCCTATCCACTGTGCTATTGCTCCTCCCAGCACTATTCTTGACCTGATATAAATATCGAGATGGGAAACTCAGATCCCAAAGAAAGGATGTCAGAGATAGGCTTTGTGATCTGAGCACGTTTTGCATGGAGGAGAGATGTAAATAATTTAGAGTCTTAAACTGACAGCCTCTTAAATAGTGGCATTAGGTCAATTAGTACTTCTTCTAGCATAAGAAGATGCATTGTCTGTGCCCCAACTACATTTAGATTCAGGCAAGTTTGTTACTAAGGTGCAAACTGTAGAAAGAAGTAGCAAGGATTTGGTCTGGTTATGGACATTGCAGTTCAAAAGCCAAAGTAGGTTCTCCAGTGTAGGATCTATTAGGTATCTGCATGGTTGGCAGGACTGCGGAAGTTCGGAAGTTCTAAATCTGCTGCTCTGTGCCAGCTGATGCCAGTTGGCGTCAGCTTTGCTTAAGACTTCTTGCCAAACAAGATCATTGTTTTTTGAAGCCGCTTAAGGTAAGGTCATAGTAACTAAGTCAGTATTAGCTACTGTAGCTAACAGCACTGTATAACTATTATCCCATTGTTCAGAGATTTGCTCAAGGGGGAACAGGTAACGTTTCCATTGTGAGACTTGTTACTGTTTTTGGCATATGGGTAGCTTGCCAGGCTCTGCCATGAGGGCAGGATACTCTCAGTAGCTTGCTGGGCTCTCGGAGAGGAATGGAAGAATCAAACCCTGGTGGACTGCATGCAAGGCAAATGCCCTACCCTCTGTGCTATTGCTCCAGTCACTGTGTGACTCAGTATTAAAGGATATGAAAATAGTTAAAGCACTCTATACAAGTTCTAATGAAGAAAAATTCAAATAACTTAAGTTTACATAATTAAAATTATATAAGTTGGTTGGAAACAGGATCGAACGATACATGCTATTTTTTATGATGCTGTAATAAAGAAGTAAACATAGAATTCTAAATGATTATGTTTAGGAATTAAATAAAACCACCGCAGAGAATGAATATATCTAAATCCTCTGTTTAAAGAGAAAAAAAAAGAAATGGGACAGTGAGAAGAGAAATATTTCATGTGCTCGAATTGGAAAACGCATTTACAATAACATCAGTTATCCCAAGTTTGTGTATTCAATGAAGTATAAATCCCAATTTCACGTGTGGGGGGGGCAGTGTAGGATACTTAAATCGAAAATGTTTGATTTGAAAAGATTAAGAGAATGTACATTACAAATATAAATTCCCTTTTGTTAAACACCAGCTTAACAGGAGAGAAACAGCAGACGTCTCCAACAAAGTCGGAAGGTAATTTGTTGATTTGATAGTGGGAACTTGAAAATGTTCCTAGTTTCTTGTCTGAGCATTAAGAAACATTCAATTTGGTTAAAGCAAGTTTGATGAAAGTGGAGGCATTTTGAAAAACCCAATATCCGTAATGCTATTTGAGGAGGATAACTAACATATTTAAAATTTAATGTAATCTTCTGATTAAATCTTACTCTAAATTTGCTTTACTCATTAGAATGATATTCAGCTGTAATTCACCCAGTCATTTTCAGAGTTTAAACTTTTCATTGTGAAGAAAAAATGGAGTTTTCAAATGATGGCAAAAGCAGTGTCTTTGAGTGCCTGTGGGATATAGAAACATTATTCAATAATATTCTAGAAAAATATCTTCCTACTTAAAATTGTTACCTATATTGAGGAATCATTACTATTTACACACATCTATTTTAATACACACTTAAGGTATATATACCAATGTTTTAAAATATTTACTATTTTTCATGGCTGGATTGGTTGACAAATGTTCTAATAGATAAAGGGTTTAACATGTATCTTAGCATGGGCGTGTAACTGTCACTATTTACACCATCAAAGTTATTTAAACTTTTGAGGTTTATATTTGTGTACAGGTTAATTTGTATGAAAATTTTCATATACATCAGAATTTTTGAAATTTTGAAATTTATAAATTTCAAAATTTTTGAATTTTTTGAAATTTTCTGTTATGAAGAATTCACATGTTTATTATTATATATAGTATTATGAAGATAAGACATATCAGAACCATAGAGATAGAATAGCAGGTTGGGTTCATTGCAAGTGACCTATACAAGTTGAGTTTCTTGTACCAGAATCTGGTTCTCTGAGCACTGTTAGGCATGATTCCTTAGTACAGGAATAGGTCTGAACACCACTGAGTGGAGAAAGTAGTGTTTGAACATCCTATACTATGAAACTCTGTTAATAGTATTCTAAATCACAGTGTCTCAATGAATTGGGGGGAAAGGAACAGTTAAAAAAGCACAATGAAAGAAAACAACAGATCTTTTCTCATCCTCTTAAAAAATCTGGAAAACGTGTTCATAGAGGAGCTAAATAACACCTTGCTTACTTGTTTGGCAATGAAAGAAAATCAGAATCCCATTCTTGAGACTACAAAATTCTATCTATGTCTAATAAATAAACATACACATTTTGAGAAAATAATGTACATAAAATTATATATATATAATATGTATTCACCCGGATGAATTCTTTACACTGGTATAAATTTGCATTCTTGGAGATTTGCTGATAAACTCTTAAATACTAGAAGTAAATTGGAGATGTGAGTTCAGAAGCACAGTTTTCAGACAGTAAAACAATTTAAGTTTCTTAATAAAAGAGGTTGTTCCTAAAGCATGAAGGATTGGAAAGTCCAAAGAATGAATGTCACTTCAAATAGGAAAATGAAATTTCAGTGGGAGTATTGTATCTTGTCCTCTGACACACATAACTGACTTTTTCAGAGAAGCATCTTTGCTGACACTTTGTTTCAGTGCTTTTATTTTTATTTTTCTCCGATGAGCACTGAATACCAGATTTGACAAGTATGATAAAACCATTTATATAAATCTGCATATAAATATATGTCTATATATATTACGTATGTAAAATGCATTTCATTAAATACATTAATACCATTAGATTGCATTAATTTTAAAAACATTATATTTGAAAGCGTTTGAAAGTTTCCTTAAAATTCAACCAGCTGCATTATAAATTTAAATAATAAAATTTGGTGCACTACATTTTAAAATTACTGCATTCTACTTTGAAATACTTAAGTCCTTTGAAGCAGAGGTAGGACACATCCAATCCTGTTCCGCATAGTGCTTTGGGGCTTCCCTTCTGTGGCGCACAGGAGACCATGAGGTGCTAGGAAGCAAATCTGATCTCCAGCATGAGAATCAGAAACTCCAGGCCACTGGGCTATCTCCCAGCCCCTTTCTTTCACTTTCTGAGATTCCCTCTTATATCTCCCTCTCACACACGCACTTGCTTTTTCATTTCTATTATATTACCTGAATAAGAGTACTTTACTTCAAAAAGACATTAGAGGAGCGACATGATGCCCACCGTAGCCACGCCACTAGACTCCTTTCCATGCTGTTTCACTCTGGGTGCCCTGGAGGGAGGCAGGTGAGAGCCTCCCCACCCCAAGAGACTCAGCCCCAGTAGCTGAAAATCTCCAGAACCCAATCAACACCATGCTCAAGGCTGCTCCCCACATGCTTGGGGTGAGCCTCATGTGCTAGTGAACTTAATTCTGGACCACGAGGACACATCATAAGACACTCCCTACACATTCTCCATGAGTAAAACACATTTGATGGGGTTCGAATAGTAATAAATAAATCATAGAGGGAAATATATATATTCATATATACATATTTTTCAAATATATATACATATGAAAGGTCACATCACTCCTTTATCTTCACACACAACCTTTGCCAACATGTTAGTGATATTCTGAAGAATGTCTTAATGACCCCTGCCAAAATAAAACAATCATCACACTGTCTACTCTATGAATACTTTTTTTGTAGCATTTTCAGCGGTTTTACATAACAGACAATACAAAATATATCATTTCGGTTGTGCTTTGAGACAGGGATTGGCACTTGGGGTGGAAACATCTTGAATTTGGTAATGGGAAGGTATAATGGTGGTGGGATTGGTGTTTGAATATTAACTGTAATCAAATATTGTGAACCACCTTATGAAATAAGAAAATTTTAAAAACACATTAGAAAGCAATTATAAAGTAATGTTAAATCTGCTTTATTTAATATTATTAAAGAGTAGTAAAACTGAATGAGTAATATCAATATACTGAAGCATTTGTCACTTGCACCAGACAACAGTCTTTTAGAGACAGGTATTCACTGATGTACGTTTTGCTTTGTTGACAATTATTAAAAATGTAGCAGAACACAGTTTTTTCTTTATATAGGAGAATAATTTTTTTCCATTTTTTCCCTCTAAATGATATCGGATGTTAATGCAGAGAATAAAGGTCACGTAGTGCTTTTAAGTTATTTCATTCTCTCACACCAGCTCTATATTATCTCTAAGAGAATTGTAAACACCCAAGTACTTAAAATGAGCAAACAAAATTTCTGTGAGCAGTTCCCAGAAGAACTGAAGTTCAGGAAGCTAAAACTTCTATGTCACTAACATCAGAGTAAAGTAACACCAAAGTAAAATGGCAGGCATAAGGATCATACATAATAGTGTGGGCAGCCATTTGACAAATGAAGGGATAGCGGTGTTTTGGGGGTAAGTGAGTTGATATATTTTTTTAAAGAGTTAAAATTGTACACTTAGGTATATATATATATATGTATATATATAGTGTATATGTATACATATTTATATAGTCTCATAATCCAATGTTACTTCAATTTTAAATGCAGGTTTAAGTACTATAAATAATCTAGTCTGTAAAATTTTTCCCTTATTAAAACTGCTAAGTATATTAGTAGTATTTAGTTTTTAAAATGCAGTATATTAAAGCTTGCTCTAAATACTAGGTTGGTATTTGTCAGAAAATTTTGAGATAAAATTCATTACATTTTACAGTCTCATTTAGCCACAGCCTGACCACTGTCCTCATTAATTTGGCATAGTTTCATGTTACTTTACTAAAATGAAAAAAATAAGTTTTGTACTTTTTCCTCAAAACCCCAACATATTTTATAAATATATATATATATATATATCAAATTATTCAGGCATGATCTGTTCAAATACTCAAAAGAATTTTTTTTCTAATCAGGAGGCATTTTATTATGGTCAAATGTTAGAGATACATTCTTCAGATAATATCAGGTTCAATTTATACATTTTATCTTTAATGCTGCTTCTGCTTTAGCTGAGAGGGGAAAAAATCCTTTAAAATATGATGAACTTTTCAAAGAATATTAATGATCTCTGGCAATTCTATTTCTATTTAATGTCTACAAAATCCTTAGCCATTACTGATCTTCCTTTGTCTGACTCTATAACCTTGTTTAAATCAATAATTTCCAATTTCTCCTTTATGAAATCAATGCCCTTACACTAAAATTCAATGCTAGGAACACTGAGCTTTCCAGCAAATGTCATTCTTCGCAAAATCTATACAAAATGCATATTTTTGTACAAAATATATACAATCTTTAACAATGCCAAAACAATATAAAATTAAAATAATTATTTTTATGTTTTCCAACATTCTTCACTCAAAAAACTATCAAATACCTCTATTTCTTATCAAACCCCAGTTCAAATCCCAGTATACCAAGAGGGAAAATGCATCATATTTTTCTTTGTGTTTGGTTTTGGGGCCACATCTGGTTGCCTTGAGGACATGCTCCTGGCTCTGTGCTCCCATGTTACTCCTGACAGTGCTCACGGAATTATATGTGGTACTGGGGATGGAATCAGGGATGAGTTCAAACAAGCAGGTGCCTTGTGTGCTATACTATAACTCAACCCCCCTTTAAAAGAAAAAATAATTAATTTTATTGATTGATTTGGGGACAGGATTCAACACACCCAGGGATGCTTTGAGGCTATTCCTCACACATTGGTCAGGCAACAATGCTTGTGGGACCCTCTCTTATGTAAAGCATGAAACTAGCTCCCTGCACACTATCTTTCCTGTCCCGACTTTTTTGTCTGTTTGTTTGTTTGTTTGTTTGTTTTTAATTCTCTTGGTACTGGAGTGATAGCACAGCAGGTTGGGCGTTTGCCTTGCACTCGGCCAACCAAGGTTTGATTCCTCCATCCCTCTGGGAGAGACTGGCAAGCTACCTAGAGTATCCCGCCTGCATAGGATATGCCAAAAACAGTAACAGCAAGTCTCACAATAGAGACGTTACTGGTGCCCACTTGAGCAAATCGATGAACAATGGAAAGACATACCTTTAAGTTTTGGTTTGGGGTAGGGGTGGGGTTGTGATTTGCTGTGCTAAGAGCTACTTCTGGAGCAGTACTACTACATCTTTCTCCAAGTTTCTCGAAAACCTATTATAATTGACCCAATTTCACATTTTTAGTTCATACAGAAAAAAGTGGAAAAACATTTCACATAAATTGTTACATTTCAGACTGCTTATCATGAAAAACTTAGATATGTTTTTTCAAAACCACACATATCACATGTGGGCTGGAGCGGTAGCACAGCAGGTAGGGTGTTTGCCTTGCATGAGGCCGACCCGGGTTTGATTCCTCTGCCCCTCTCAGAGAGCCTGACAAGCTACTGAGAGTATCTTGCCCACACAGCAGAGCCTGGAAAGCTATCTGTGGCATATTCTATGTGCCAAAAACAGTAACAAGTCTCACAATGGAGACGTTACTGGTGCCCGCTCAAGCAAATCGATGAATAATGGGAGGACAATGCTACAATGTGGACAGACATATCATATGTATAGTAGAAATGTGCCAAAATTCCACAATAGACCAATCTAAAAACATGCCAGTAACCAAATTCAGGGCTAGTTTCATACATGTTATTAAATCATTGACTCAACTCCATAAGTAAATCAAGCCAGACAGGTAAATTTGGAATAAAAAGGACACTCTAGGAAATCAAGGGCATAAAGAAAATGTGCTCTGCTTAAGCAGGGAAAACTAAAAATTTTACAGCAGAACCTGATGTAGTAAAGTAGGAACTGAATCCTCAACATTAGAGGATAGATCAATAATACAGTGTTCAGTTAAAGAAAAGCCCAGAGCATAAATCAGATATGAAATAATCAATACCTGGATTGAAAATATGTCAGATTTCTAAAACCAGGAACTGGTGTGACACAGAACTTGGTTCCCGGGGTGAGAAAATAAACAGCTCGACTGCTGAGATATCCAGAACAGGTCAGCTGATGCAAGCAACTGATCATTTTTTTTCTTAACAATTTTATATCTTTCTGCCTTCCACTGATAGTTCACTGTATCGCCGTATCACTGTCATCCCATTGTTCATCGATTTCCTTGATCGGGCACCAGTAACATCTCCATTGTGAGACTTGATGTTACTGGTTTTGGCATATCAAATATACCACAGGTAGCTTGCTAGGCTCTGCTGTGTGGGCGAGATACTCTCTGTAGCTTGTTGGGATCTCCAAGAGGGGCACAGAAATCTAACCCTGGTTAGCCCTGTGCAAGGCAAATGCCCTACCTGCTGTGCTATTGCTTCAGCCCCACCAATAATTACAGATTTTAATGCTCTAATATTCTCCTTAGCAAAATTGCATTTTATCTGCTGTAAGATTAGATTTTTCTTGTTTCCTTTTTTGAATTTTTGTTTTTTAGACTATTACAAAGCTGTTCATGATTGGATTTCAGTCATGCAGTATTCCAACACCCAGCCCTCCACCAATGTACATTTCCCGGCACCAGTGTCCCCAGGATCCCTCCCATAACCACAGTCTGATTAGTTTTAAGGCTATTTTTACCCTTGGGGCCAAACAGTGCAGCAGGTAAGGTGTTTGCCTTGTACTACTAAAACTAATTATTTTTTTTTTTCACACACAGCTGAGTCCTGTGATCCCAGAGTGATCCCAGAACCCAGATAACTGGGTGTGGCCCAAAACAAACAGAAAATTTAATAAATAAATAAATGATATAATAGAACACAATATATTATCTTTCCTCTGTACTTTCCTATGTCTCTGTTTTTTCTGCTCCCTGCTTTCTAACTTTAAAACAAATCTCTGATGACACTATTGAACCGTATCCGGGGAGTCTATATTTTCCTCCTGTTCTCACTGATGCATTTTCTCACTTTCACTCCTGCTTTCCCTTTCTCTCTACCTCATCTCTTGCTTTCTGTGAAAAGAATTTGTGGTCATGAACTTAGCAACATATACTGACAATATTATTATTCCACTGAAGCAAACTAGACCCTCAAAAAAATAATCTTCATTTGATAAAATTTGCAAAGTTCTTGGGACCTCTTACCTTCTTTTCACTGATTTGTGGAGCTACACATGGGATCTAGTTGTCAGAAAATAGACTTTAATATATTTTATATTCTTTATAATGAAACATAATTATATACTTATTTTATAATAAAACATAATTCAATTCTTTCTATAAATATCCTTATGTATATCCCTAGAATATAAAATACTTTATAACATACCATATAATATTCTAAAATATATAATATTTTATAATATGAAATAAGTTATAATATCCTGAATATGTTTCTCAATTATCCACATCTTCCTTAATATCGCACTTTATTTGTTAATCTATCCACTTGTCTGATTCTTGTTTGGGAGTCTTTTCCTTATTTGGTAGCTTTTCAATGTGATTAAGGCCTGATGATGACTCAATATTTTTCAGTATTTCTCTTGAAATGAACAAAATCCTCCAGCCTGCCCTACTAAAACCTTTCTGTGCCATCTTTCACAAATATTTTACTTCATTCTAATATTCTGCTTCTCCATAATAAATATATTTGCTTGAATGAGTTTGGTGATCCTTTTATAATGGAGATGTGTATTCAAAAATCCCGTCCATGGTTTCAATATATGCAAATATTTTTTTCTCAATAATTCCTCCAAGAAGCTAAATATGTCTGCCTCTTTGCTTTTCTATTGAATAATTTATAATAATTCACACATAGAGAATATTTGGGAGCCATATTTTTAGGTTTCCTCATATTATGATTGCAATAGAGGTATACTCAAATTTTCAGAGCTCACAGTACTTATTAAGGGAAATAATTCTCATCACCAATTTGACTCAATACTCAATAATTATTTGGGTTTTGTTTTGGTTTTTAAATTTTTAAAAATCTAATGTACACTTAATTTTTATTTTTCTCTTCCCCTTTCCGTAACTGTCATTCTAATGCCCAAGAATTGGATTTAAATTTGGTTTTGGTCTACCAAGGATTGCATATTATATATTCTCTCTCTCTCTCTCTCTCTCTCTCTCTCTCTCTCTCTCTCTCTCTCTCTCTCTCTCTCTCTCCCCCCCCGCCCGGTCCCTCCCCTCCCCTCCTCTCCCTTCCCCTCCCCTCCTCTCCTCTCTCTCTCCTTTTCTATTTGGCCACACCCAGTGCTGCAACTCCTGTCCCTGTGCCAAGAGATAGCTCCTGTCAGGCTCTGGGAGCCATATTGAATGCAGGGGATGTAACATGGGATGGCCACGTACCAGTCACCCAATTCACAGCAACATCTTTTAGCCCAAGAATGCATCTCTTCTTGTGAAGGGGATCCAAGTAGCATGGTTGCCATGTTTTCCCTTGGACAAGTAGGGCAAAGATAAGGACTGTTTTTCCACATTCCTGCAAAGCAGACCCCTATCTCTAAGATGTCCCCTAGCCTCTTGATCTTAATGTGTTTGGAACAAGCAGTGCTTGAGGACTGTGTAATTTTAAGCAACCAGATATATGGGTTCCATCTAGGTGGGTCAGTGCTAGGCCTGAACAATGTGGTGCTATTTGTAGTGCCAAAAACAACTAGAACCATGGTAATGACAGGGTGCTCTGGGGTCACAAATCTTGGTGGTGAGGGGGCCATTCATTATCAGTTATCAAACAAAGGTAATGGGCGTATAGCATAACCCCTGGCCTTGTGGTATCACCCTGATTCCTCTAAATATTTTTCAAGATGTCTTTTCATAAAGTACATTCTTATCCTAGAACTATTTGAACAGTGAATTTTTGTATGTCTATGGGATTTGAGTAACTTTCTCCTGAGTTAAGAATTTAAGAAAAAACTTACTTGAATGATAATTGACAATTGTCATCAATTTTCTGATTTCTTTTTTATTAGTAAAGGAGATTTATGAATTTCAATCCAGATCTCTATTTTCATCTAATGAAACAATAAGATAACTAAAGATAAACTCTCATCACTTTTCTGCATTCTCAGTCGACAGTGATGAAATAAATTTTAGATATATGAAATATTTCACAACTCCTTAAAAAGTAATTCAAAGAAAAAATGAATTTGTTTTAAAAAGATTAAGTAAAAGTTTAAAAACCATGCATATGCATGCAATTGAATGTTATCCCAGAGAATAACAGTTTTCTGTATTCTATAGCTCACTGCAAATATTTATAAAGGAAACATATATACACTTATAATATTAAATCACTGCACATATATTAAAATAATTTGTGAAGGGTGTTACCAGATTATTCTCTTCACTAGGAGATTAACGACCCATTAATTTCAACAAAATGTCCCATTAACATAGAAATAAATTTGTCCATGAAAAACGCCAAATTTCATGAGGAGGTTTAAGTGGGGATTTAGATTATGCCTTATGATATTAAATAGATAACAGTATCTATCATTTGGCCAAAGATAGATACATAACTGACAGAACTCTAATTTCTTTTTAAGCTAAACACGTAAAACTTTAAATAAATTGGATATCCATTTTCTGAAACTTTATTCTAAAGTTTTCAATAATTCCTATTATATTTATTCTTTAGAAACATGTAATATTAATGTCATCATATTTAGAACTCATTTCATTATTCATCCAAGTATTCATTCAGTAGTTTTTTCCCCCCACCCATCCTGCCCACTCAACAGTATTTTTATTAATGCCAATTGAACAAAAGAATTACCCATTTGGAAAAATGAAAATATTGTGAAGGAATATATTTTAAAATGCAAGTGTAGACACAGGAAAGGATGGGCAAAGAAAAAGGTAATTTATGTCTTTAATTAGTAGTGCCAGAAATATTGAATAGCCAAAATACATGATTCTATCTTTAGTACACCAAAGGATAAGCAGCAGTTAGAATATGTAAATTTACATTAGAATATGCAGCTTTAAATGTAAATATTTATGCCCTTCATTACATAAAGGGAGTGGAAGTGGCTACATATGAGACTCAATTTTAGTTACTCTATTATGTAGAATTTAAAGCTTCTTCCATTACTTGATATCTGATTTTTCATTTATATTTTGTCGTAAATTTTTAAAATGGAGAATAATGATGAGACTGGACTTTAGGAAAAGCATAGGGAATAATAATTCCATGAACAAAACTATGAATATAGTGAATATAGCTATAAATGTAGTGTTCTGTGAAAAAATACTGATGAAGCAAAACTTATTCTTCCATGTTTGAATTTGATTTTTTGTGAGCTAATGTTGCAGTCCTAAATGATGAGAAAGTAGAAAAAAATGTCATCCTATATTAGCTGTTAAATTAATAATATGTAAACATGAAAACGATGCACACTTGTCCTACTTAGCCCACTTAGTGGCTATACAATAAAGTATAGGATATATTCCAAGTCAATGAAACTACTGAAATGACAGAGATGTAATAATTGCAAATACACATATCTTATAAATAGCCATGCTTAATATAGGTCTAAATGTATTTTCTAGAAAAAATTTGTATTATAATCTGGAAAATAGTTTGTAAATCAAGTATTAAAGTATTTTTTGGGGGGGTGGGGGATATACCTAGTGGTTCTCAGGACTTACTTATTCCTGATTTGTGTTCAGGGGTCATGTCTTATGGTACTCAGGGGAATATATGAGGTTCCCAGGGATAAAACCTGGGTTAGTCTTACTCAAGGCAAATTCCCTGCCTGCTGTTTTTACTCTCTGTCTCCTAGAATATTTTTATTCTGAACGCATTACATAGCTTTATGCTGAGTTATTGTTAAATATTTTATTTTTAAAATAAGTTCATGGCCATGATAAAAGCAATAGAAAAGTAGTGCAAGTCCAAATATTTTGTTTGTTTTTTAAAAGAATGTAACATTTAGTCACTGTCACTGTCACGGTCATCCCATTGCTCATTTATTTGCTCAAGCGGGCACCAGTAATGCCTCCATTGTGAGACTTGTTCTTACTGTTTTTGGCATATCAAATATGCCACGGGTAGCTTACCAGGCTCTGCCGTGCAGGCGGGATACTCTCGGTAGCTTGCCAGTGGGACAGAGGAATCGAACCCGGGTCGGCCACATGCAAAGCAAACATCCTACCCGGTTTGCTGTCGCTCCAGCCCATAACATTTAATATGCATAAAAAAATCTTATAACAGAATTTGGATTTGTAATAGCCTAAATATAAAGAATTTCATGCTCGACATCAATATTTCTCATTATTTCTCCAGATCAAGAGCTAGTGACAGCTGCAAAATTAACTAATGGCATCACTGTAATTGAAACTGGCATAATAGGCTCAGTCATTTTATAATCTGCTCACTCGGAAACTTTATAACATTGTTTTCAGTAGTTGACTGCAGAAAATATTGAAGAACTTGATTTGTAAGAATCGGATGGTTTCATAATAATTAAAAATGCAACTAAGAGCTAGAACACAGACATACCCGTTTGGGTTTATTTTATTTCTAACTTTAAAAAGTGATTGACATTAATTTTGGACATGTTAGAGTAGAAAAAGTAGGATAGTTTGTCTACAAAAAAATTCCATCCTATTGAATTCACTTAAAAATGGTTTTGTGGTGGTATTTTGGAATGTGTTGACCGAAAGACAAAGATAAGTTACCTAAAATATTAGAGCATGGAGAGATAATACAAGCATTTTCATTTCTTTTCTTTTTGTTTTACATCCAGCTGACTCCAGTCCCATCCATGGAATATAGGGCACCTCATATGGTCCCCTATACATCACTGGGATTAAAGCCTGGACTCTGTCAGCAGTGCTCCATTCTATTGCCCAAGTATGTGAGAAGACAATTTACCAAGATTTTACATTCTGTAGTTTGTGATGTATTGTGTGTGGAATTGAATGATTGGTATCACCTTTGACTCTGTTGGAAACACAGGTTAAGTTTCTAAGCCACAGAGATTTGAAACAAAAATGAGGTCTTTAACAAGGTGGTCACCAGATGTTTTCTACGAACACAAATGTGTGAGACACCTTGTTTACCCCAACTTATGAGAAAAACAGAAGTTCAGAAGACGGAGAACATGGACTTATTTCTAGTAAGCCTCCTGCAGTTTACTATAAAGGTTTAGTAAATGTTTAATGAGTCCTTTGAAAAGCAACCACAAGCAAAAAAAAAAATGTGTTTCAAAATTTACTCATTCCTGTGGTGAAAATATTCCCAACACTGTCCTTTCATGGTATCGGCAGGGATTTCAGGTAACACTAAATGTGGACTGGGAAGAGATTTTGTGGACTATTTGCTCATAAGACCTCTCTGAGCTGACTTCATACTGGTAAATCAATTATGCATTCTCTTTTTCTAAGATAATTATGGTATTTATCTAATAGAATTTTTTGTCTGCATAAAAAGGATGTGAATGCTTTCCTGAATTGGTAGGAAATAAATTACTTGCAGTTCTTTTTCTCTGCAAAAAGTAAGCTACTGAGAATATCCCATCCGCACAGGCAGAGTCTGGCAAGCTACTCATGGTCTATTCGACATGCCAAAACACTTAACAATAGGTCTCATTCTCCTGACCCTGAAAGAGCCTCCAATCGTTGGGAAAGACAAGTAAGGAGAGGATGCTAAAATCTCAGGGCTGAGAGGAATAGAGACATTACTGGAGCCCGCTCGAGTAAATGGACAAACAATGGGACGACAGTGATGCAGTGATTATGCAACATGAAATATATAAATACAATTAGATATTCAATAAGTAATATCAAATACATATGAGATGATCAAATATAAAATTAAATATATGTTGTGGAACACTAAAAGTTACTAGTGAACATTTATTAAATGTCACTTATCAGATGCCGATTTGGATTTTGTGCCATGAACTCTAGAAAAGCCTCATAGAACCAGTTCTACATTAGTTATTTAGTATTCTAAAGAATGAAGAACTACAGCAAATGGGTGATCAAGTTAGACTTAAGAGACGATTTTGAAATTCTATTTCACCATTTACATATTTTTATTACTTTCTGTTCCTCCTGGAGAATTATAGCATAAAATGCATCATCTGAGCTTCTGTTTTCCTTCCTTGTGTTTTCCACCCCAGTTATGCTAGCAGCATTCTAAGATAGGCACTGAGATTTCCGTTTCCTCTAAGTGAAGAGGGGATGGCTGCTTCTTTGATTAGCCACATAATATAACAAATGGTAATAGGACAGTCGCTCCCGTGATTGCACTGCTTTATCAGACATCGTACTTGCCAACTGGATGAGAGGCAGAGAGATGAGCGCCTGCTGAGTTGGAAGAACATAAGCCCTGCTGTGAACTGCCTTAGGGGGAGGTTTCACAGGCAGCTTGTACAAACTAAAAAAAGTCCCTGGACAAGACCTAGCAAGAAAAGATGATCCTCAATGATATGGTTCTAAGGAAATGAAGTCTGCTAGCAAGATGCATGCCTCTGGCTTTATGTGGGATCATATTGCTGGCAAACACTTGGACAGCAGCCTTGAGAATCTGAACAAAGCAATCAGTTGATCTCTGTCCAGATTTCTGGTTTACAGGAATTGAAATCAGAAAGGTTTGTGTGGTGTCAATCCATTAAATTATCATAATTCGTTATTAGCAATATAGGATTAATGCAGATGCAAATGATAATTTTTTGGGGAAATTCTTTTAGATATCCTTATAAGACTCTGCCTTTGGGCGTCCTCCACCCAGATCCCCCTTTTTCCAGTAGCTAGGCTGTCACACCCACAAACTTCCCCCTACACCATGTAATCTCGAATCAATGGCGAAGATCCAGAGACTATAAAACAAAGCTCCCAGAATGTTGGAGTGTGACCTTGTATTGTCTAGTTCTCCCTCTTGGAGACCCTGGCAAACTACTGAGAGTATCCTGTCCACATGGCAGAGCCTGGCAAGCTCCCCGTGCCATATTCGATATGCCAAAAACAGTAACAATGATGGGTCTCATTTCCCTGACTCTGAAAGAGCCTCCAATGTGGCACTGTTGGGAAGTACAAGTACAGAGAGGCTGCTAAAATCTCAGGGCTAGGATGAATGGAGGCGTTACTGGAACCCACTTGAGCAAATCGTGAACAATGGGATGACAGTGATACAATGATCCTGATGAAAATATATGTAACACTATGTCTAGATAGGACAACATATGGAAGTAGTGCATGAAGCATAAGGAACATGAAATAGGTTTGGCCAGAGACAATATTGAATGTGATTATTATAAAATAAAAATATAGCTTCAGTTGGCATCACATAAAAATGACAAAATATCATTAAGATCCTTCAAAGAAAACAGACAATTATATAAGAAAGATGGAGAAAACTATCTAGGAATATTCAATGATTTTTAACTACATATTTGAAAGTGTTATTATTAATGTTATTATTACTTAAAATGTTTAATGCAATTTTATTATTACTTAAAATGTTCAATGTCTAATGAACATTGTCTTTCCTGGATAATACAAAAAGTCTGGAGCAGGGAGATGGTCAACTGATAGAGCACATGACTAGCATATGCATGACCCCGAGTTTGATCCCTAAAACCACATGTCTTCCCTTGGAACTACCAGCAGGGGCCTAGAGGCCCCCAGAACTGCTGGTAGAGCACCAGTGATCCCAGTACAACTGGCAGAGGCATCCTTGCTCTGCTTGGAATGGCTCTATTAAAAAAAAATAATAATAATCCCATAGCCTTGAAATTCCTTGAGAATAATTCATATTTAGTTCACATTTGTTTAATTCACAAGCAAAAGTGTTAACTTGGTTATTTTGTTTGTTTGCTTGGTATCATATCCCGTGGTGCTCAGGGCTTATTCCTGACTCTGCATTTATGGATCATTCCTGAGAGTGCTCAGGGAATCATACAGGGTGACTTGATCAAATCTTTATTAGTTCTTTCAGATTAGGTCTTGCATTTAAAAAATTAATCAATTCCCATCTACTTTAGCTTACTATGACTTTACAAGAACTAAAAACAGCCTTACTTTTACCTTAAACTCAAAAAGTATATTTTGAGGCACTTTTTTTTTCTGACCATGTTTATTCTATCAATCCAGATTTTAAGATATAGTTTCACTCATTTATTATTATCTATATGTGCTTTTTACAAAATGATTAAAATAAGAAAAAATTTGAGATGTTTTATATGACATTATACTCTGAGAAAAGTATTTTACTGAAATGTTGAATCTATTTTGTGATCTATGTTGACCTATGAGGCAATGAAAAAATTGATGAAGATCCATCTTAAAGCTAATATTGTGTATCTAGTACTGAAAACATAATTGGATGATGCAATTATGTCTTTATGGAGAAAGATTGTTTTATTAATACATTTAATCATTGATTCAGAATGATTGATTCTGCTTGTTATTACTACTAAAATATTTTATTTGCACATTTTGCTTTTGTATTATGTAGCATTCTGTTTAAAACATAATCTTATAAGGAAGAGCCACTTAAATTTTAATATTCCATGATATAGTATCACATTTTTAATCAAATAAGGTGCAAGAAAATAAATTTGTTTTCTAATTTAGTACTTTTTGGTAAGAAGGAAATAAAGTTAAATTTATAAATTAATTCTGAATCAAGCTCGCAGTATAGTTTTCATTTAAACCTGCAATTTTGCACTATTATAAAAATGTGCCACAATGTATTTAAATGTATAAAACACAAAAAATCATCATTGACATATAATTAGAATATTAAATTAATCACTGTGTCAATTAAACTTTGTTCTAGCTCTCATATCTAAATGATAAATTATAGCAGTTGACAGAATACAGTCAGCCATATATATATATATGAAGGAAATTTAATGTAAAATGAGATTGCATGCTAAATTTAATTATTCTATTTCTAGAAAATAAAATGCAATCTTGAATACTCTCACATTGTTTCCATTTGAAGTACTCAGATTCAGGAGGTCATATGTCACTAAGAAGCAATTCTTCTTTTAGACTTTGCTTTATTTTATCTGTTGGAATAATTTTATAATCTTTAAATGATTGATATAGCAAGTCCTCCAAGGAAGTAAAGAAGGTAGAACCAGGGTCTAGAAAGATAGTACAGTGGGCATTGCCTTGAACCAGGCAGACCTGGAGCTGTATAAAATTTGAAAGGATAGTAAATAAGTAGACTACAGATAGCACAGCAGGTAGGGCATTTGCCTTGCACGCAGCCGATCTGGGTTCAAATCTCAGAGAGCCCAGCAAGCAACCGGAGTATCCCTGCCCGCACAGCATAGCCTGGCAATCTCCCCATGGAGATTCAATATGCCAGAAATAGTAACAACAAGTCTCTCAATGGATATGTTACTGGTGCCTGCACAAGAAAATCGATGAACAACAGGAAGACAGTGCTACAGTGCTACAAATGTATGTACAGAAGGTTTGGGGAAGAAAGAAGAGTAAAGGCAGGATTGTTTAGCATAGTAAAATATAGAAATTGAACTCATATGCATGTGACTCATAAGTTGAAGCAAATACTAGTGGGGGACAACGATCAAGAGCTTGGTAGTTGTAGATTTTGTGTTTACTATACCATGCTGAAACAGATGTTTTAAAACTAGACAAAGAAGCAATCATAGAGAGCTGAGGAGGTGGTTCAGAGGGCTGTACGTAGGATTCAAGTACGTCCCAGATTCCATCCCTGCCACATCAGGATTCCTGAACACAGATGCGTGTGCTTGCCTCAAAGATAATAATAATAACAACAACAACAACAACAATAATAATAATAATAATAAATTATAGAGTTGATATTAATATTGAATTTGTGCCCTAGATCCAGGGAATGTATTTTACGTCTTTTGGGATAGTAAATGGAAAACAATCTAAAAGAAATTCTTTGTTTATACCCGGTAAATTCCACATACTCATTGTTAACACCATGCCTTTTAAATTCATTTTGAAAGTAAAGATTGATTTGTATCATTCTCTGAGGGAGGATTTTCAACACTTCAAGCTATTTATAAAAGGGAGAGAAGACACTCATGGATTTTTCAAGAAATTTGTTTTAAGATTAGAATGTTTCAATACCTACCTAGACTGACTCTATGTAAAACTAAAGGTAAATAATATAAATGTTACCAGGAGTCAAAGGACAATGTGTCCACTATGTATTTTCATACCTATTTTATTTAAAAATATGTAAGTCTAATTTATTTATAAATTTATTTAAAATGAAGATGAAATGACTGATTTTAGAAACCTAATATGCCTTTATTGTACCTACTTATGATATACAATTTTATGACAAATTTCTCTTACTACAGTCCAAATCTCTTATCAGGAGCATTACTATCTTGATTATAAATTTTAAACCCTAATTAAATTTCATGGTACTGCAGTTTAAATTTTTAAGGCTTAAAATTACCTCTAAAGCCTTTGGATCCGGCTGCGGAGCGAGCATGATGGAAGAGCCCAAGGGAGCGCCCTCGGACTCCAGGCAGCCCACTGAACTAATTCCGGCATGGGACCAGAGACCCCACGGTGCGCTGAAACAGTGGGAACCGGGCATCCCCAATTCTTTTAACCTGTCTCTCTCTCTCAACTCCTCCCTCCTGAGCACAGCGCAGGATCCGCGGTTTTCCTGAGCGCAAAATGGAGCCGGCGATCCAGCTGAAACAGGACGCTTTCGCGTGCTTGCCGGAGACCCCAGGGGGCGGGGGCGGCAACCCCCGCCCACCGCAGATAGATATTTAAACCCACCTCCCCCACGTGTGCTTCCCTTTGGATCCGGCTGCGGAGCGAGCATGATGGAAGAGCCCAAGGGAGCGCCCTTGGACTCCAGGCAGCCCACTGAACTAATTCCGGCATGGGACCAGAGACCCCACGGTGCGCTGAAACAGTGGGAACCGGGCATCCCCCAATTCTTTTAACCTCTCTCTCTCTCTCTCTCTCAACTCCTCCCTCCTGAACACAGCGCAGGACTTCTCCATCTTATGAGCACCATAAAAGGGTAAAAGTTTGTAGTGATGTTATTTCTGGTTGTACTTTCCCTGGACTTTATACAGAAACCCAAAACCGCGCGGCTGATGCTAAGATGACCTAATGTCATCTTAGCATCAGCAATATGTAATGGTTCGCTTTTAATGGGTCGGACTTTTGTGGGAGATCCTAACAAGAATAGTAAGTCTGTTGCTGAAATATTGAAGGCAATCAAAACGGTAGCCATCTCTCTAGACTAAACTAAGCTATATCCCCACGCCAGCTGAGAAGAAATTTTCTTCTTTCTCGGGAAGAAACGCGGCGTGTCGTCAACTACAGTGTGATGTCCTTTAAGCAAACAGACCTGGTGGCGTGGGAATGGGATATAAGGGGAAAAATTATGTACATGGAACAGTGGGACGCTGGTGGAATCTCGAGCCGGAGCCGATACCAGCGCAAGACCTTCCGTTCCAGAAACTGCTTGCAGACACTCTACTAGTCTATCAACTAAGCCAGAGCCCCACGTCTGCTGATGACGGGAAATAACCATCCTTTTCGTTTTTTTTTCCCTTGTCAGGCAGCGTGGCGATTACTAAACAGGCGTGAACTCGGTGGCGCGGGGCAAGGGGGAAAAAGAAAAGTTATGTAACAAACAGCGGGACTTAATATCTCTATATTCTTAGTAGTGGAGAACTATCAAATGCCTCCTTGGCAATAGGACTGCTTTTCTTTTTTGGGGGAAACCCCAACAATGGTAGTGAGTTATGTGTTGAAACATGGAATGTAATCGAGATAAGGCGTAAACGAAGTGAAACTTATCATGTACAAGGGTGGGGACTGGGGAGGTGGGAGGGGGCGGCAGGTATACTGGGGGGGTTGGTGATGGAAGATGGGCACTGGTGAAGGAAGGGTGTTTGAGAATTGTATAACCGACATAATCCTGAGAACTATGTAACCCTCCACATGGTGATTCAATAAAATTTAAAAAAAAAATTACCTCTAAAATACAGTATGTCTTAAGTCATTTGATGTTTTCAAGGATGAATTTTAAGTAAACATCCTCCATCCCTCTCAGAGAGCCTGGCAAACTACCAGGGGTATCCTGCCCACACAGCACAGCCTGGCAAGCTACCTGTGGCATATTCGATATGCCAAAAACAGGAATAAGTCTCACAATGGAGACTTTACTGGTGCCCACTCGAGCAAATTATTGAACAAGGAGATGATAGTGCTACTATTCTATTAAATAGATGTAAATAAAAGAGTAGTATAAATATTCTTTACATATATGTATATATTTCAAGATAAAGAACCTATAATGAGGGCCAGAGAGATAATAGAGTGAGCAATGAGTTTGCCTTTCAGTTGGCTGACCTGTATTTGACCCCTGTCACATGGTCCTGTGAATGCCCTCAGTAGGGATCTTGAATGTAGAGCCGGAGTAAGCCCTGAACATTGCTGAGTGCATCCCATGCCTCCAAAACAAGACTGTATTGATCACACAAAAAATGTAATAGTGTAACTTTAAGTTTACTTTTTTTATATTCTTTTACTATATTATATTACAAGTAACTATTATTTTAAGTAGTTTTATCAACTTAAATATAAATCAAATTACTGTCACTGTCACTGTCATTCTGTTGCTCATCGATTTGCTTGAGCGGGCACCAGTAATGTCTCCATTGTGAGACTTGTTGTTACTGTTTTTGGCATATGGAATACACCATGGGCAGCTTGCCAGTCCCTGCCGTGTGTGTGTGTGAGATACTCTCGGTATCTTGCTGGGCACTCCCAGAGGGACAGAGGAATTGATCCCGGGTCAGCCCAGTGCAAGGCAAATGCCCTACCTGCTGTGCTATCACTCCAGCCCATAAATCAAATTAAGTATTTTATATAAAAAAGTGGATTTGAAGTAAATCTTCACTTATCTATAATTTATATATAAAGGTTATTTAAATACATTTTTGCATTGTTGGTCCTTTGTTACATTTTGCACATTAAAATTTCTCATATACCAATTTCTAGAGTACACAAATTTATGTAAAATGTTCAGTGCTATGATTGGCACAGCAGAATAACTCAATAAATTTCACTCTCTGTTAGTAGTGTTATCTATTAAACCTTTAATATTCTGAATTAAAATGTAAAAATGAATTTGCTACATAGTTTATATCTATATTTTCATTATTTAGTCTTACATACTAATACTTACTGTGACATAATAGCTACCTTGTGTTTGAAGTCATTTTCAAGAATGTGTTCTTGTTTTTTTTATAATTAATTGGTTTAATGATGTTGCTTCTCCTTACTCATTGAGATACTCCACATAAACTAACCATTTCACATAACATATACAATATTATTTACTACTTACAAATAATGTGTATTTAAACCATTTATATTACATTGTTTCTAAATATTGATTGCAACATAACCATATGCATATTTACAAAGATTTTGCATTTGTGAAAGTAATGTGGAATTGTAAAAATAACCTTCAACAGAAACAGAATATACTTAGAATCCTTGTCTGGCAAATTGATCTAGATATACCACCATGGATCCACAGAGCTTACAACATTGCCAATTTTGAGACACATTGGTTTTTAATTGAGTATATTTAGTGTTTCTC
Organism: Sorex araneus; assembly: GCF_027595985.1. Lineage (NCBI taxonomy): Eukaryota > Metazoa > Chordata > Mammalia > Eulipotyphla > Soricidae > Sorex > Sorex araneus. The sequence continues at coordinate 114,499,136 of NC_073303.1, read as the reverse complement.
AAATTTGTTTCTCAAGACATTTCACGAGTGGGTTTTTGTTAAGACTAAAACCAACATGAAACCAATATCCAGGGAAACATACTAGAAAACAATGGCAATATCCTCGTGTGTAGTAGTCAATGAAAAAGAAAACATTGAGAAAACTAAGGGGCAGATCAATAGTACAGTAGGTAGAGTGTGTGTCTTGTACATGGTCAAACAAAATTTGCTATCTGGCACCAACCAAGGTCCTTCAAGCCCCGCCAGGAGTGATCTCTGTGTGCAGAAGCAGGAATAAGCTCTGAGCAACCCCAGGCATGGCTTCACAATAAACAGACAGAAAAAAAGACTGATACAACTGAACAATAATGAGTCTAATTTTCCACCGGTATTTAACAAATCACGGCTCTGATTTCAAAGAAGATTAAAAGATATGTATTTCCAATAAATGGTCAATAGTTTATAACTATCAAAATGCATGAAATGGACATAACCCTTCACAGTTTTAAAATCAATAGAGGGAATAGTAATCAAATTAAAAGTAATAAAATATAAAATAAAAACAGAGAAGTTGTATGACGAACTCAGAGTGATATAATAATAAATTATTTTACATTGCATTAGCAATGCATGGTCCAAGAATTTACTTTATATCTAAGTAGATGCTTATAACATCAGGCTAATTATTTTACATTGTAGCAAATTTTACATATTATTCTGATGCATGTGGTCCAGTATAACAGCTTTAAAAATGGGAATAAATATATAAATGTCACTAACAAATAGCAATATCCTAAATCAGATTCTTATGTACAATTTAATGATGAATAAGTTAACTTATAAACTATTATGTGGTGGGATATAACATAAAAATAATTAAATGCAAACTTTGATCTTCAGGTGGGAATAAGCGAAGTATCAGTTCTACATTTAGAACAATCCAGGGTATTAGTTTAATCTTCTTGTAGTATGGTTAGGGTTTACAGTTTTAGTTTTGAATATTAATAGAATTATAAACCAGTTCAAAATGCAGAGGAGATAGAGAATGGGCTTTGACAATTTACACTTAATTTTTTAGACTTCCCAATACACCACTTGTTTTCAAAAGTATCATTGACCATTGTTAGTCGCAGCTACTTTTCCTGTAGCATTGCATATCTGAGTAGGACAAATGAAGAACTCGCCCCTTATCAAAATTTCTTGGTAACTAAATACCTCATATCTGATTAAAAAAATGAACTTGTAATATAAATGGTAACAGGAAAATTAGACTTGATTATATTGGTGAGACTAATTTAGTCAACTTGCCCTTAAGACCCAAGACATCTCTCTAGCCAAATGTTAACACACAATACATGAAGACCACGTGAAGTTTCCTCCTAAGGGGAAAATCAGAGAAACTCCATGCATGAAAACAATTCAGTGTACCAATTGTTAAGTTTCAGATGCAGAACCCAGTGAAAGGAAGTAAGATCATTAGAAATGTACACAGTATTGGGCCTATGAGGTAGTATAGCGAGTAGGGTGCTTGCCTTGCATTTGACTGGCCAGGGTTTGATCACTGACACCCCAGAGCATCCTAGAAATGATCCCTGAGTGCAAAACCTGAGTAAACCCTGAGCACTGTTGAGTGTGACCCAACCCTCTCTCCCCTGTCACTTATTTAAAAAAAAAAAAAGGTAGCAAATATATTCTTACCAGAGACTTCAGATAAGAGCCCATACAGGAAACCCAGAGATACTTCAAAGAGCTAGCCTGATTGCTTTGCATATAGGAGGTCCAGGTTTATTTCCTGGTGTTCCTTATGGTGCTCTATGCATAGCCAAGAGCAGCTTATGAACACTGATTTACAGTAACCCCTGAGCTCTTCTAATATGGTCTCCAAACCAAAGAAAACATAATAATAAAATGAAAAAACAGAAACTTCCAGATTATCATTAAAACAAGAGTTTAGGAGCTGGAGTGTTAGTACAGTGGGTAAGGGGGCTTGCCTTGTACACAGAAAACCCAGCACCTTATAAGCCAACTGAGCACTTCTCAGAGTGATCCCTGAGTGCAGAGCCAAGAGTATCTCCTGGACACTGTCAGGTGTGACTGTCCCTGACAAAATCAAACAAAACAAAAAGAGCTTAGCCAGCTAATATTGAATTTCATCCTTGTGAAAATATATACAAACACTAGTACATACTACTAAGATTCTTCTATACCGAATATGAATGGATATATTGTTTTCAGCTGCTAAATTTGCAGTTGCTACTATATATTATAGAAAACATATGCATGTGATGAAAAATGGCCATCAAAAATCAATTCTTGAAGATGTTCTGCAATGTGGTCACCAATCGCTCACTACCACCTAGATGCTTAGTTGACTATATTTTAAGCCAGGCTCTCCCAAACAAACATTTAAATGTCATAAAGATATATGAACCCATTTTCACTGAAGCAGAAAAGACAGACATTTTATGTTGTGTATGTAGAAACAATGGAGTTAGGAAAATAGTTTTGAGTATAATTCATGAAAGTTGACAGTCAAACCAGAAATTCTGGCAACCTCATAATTCATCTCCCAAGTTATTACATTTTCAGTCTACTTAGTACTTATTGAAAGGATAACGAAACTTAAAATATGTGTGTATGTTGATTAGCATAAACAGATCCTTTCTAATAAAGATCTTTAATGAAAAGAATATTACGCCTTCAACATTGCTAAAATTACACCTAAAATTAAACGCTTGTATTTGCAATGTTTTGAACTATGAATTAAGTTGCCAAGATAAATATATTCAACTATTGTGAAAGTACCTGAGAAAACACTGATTAATACTATCACGGTGGAGGAAAATAAATCTCAGATATGCATTGTTTCATGCTAGACAAAAGGCAGATCAGATGCATGTCAGGTAGAAAGAAAATAGTGTTCAAAAACGAGGCAACATTTAAAATGCCGCATTTTTTTTTTCAGATTAAAAAAGGGAGCAAAAACTTCCACTTGATTATTTGACAGAAGGCTTTTCTGGAAAGAAATGCAGTAGTAGATGAAATGTTAAAACTATCCCCATAATCAAACTTTCAATCTTTATACCAAGTGATTCAATTGCACAAAATTTTTCTTGACGTATACCTTAAAGATGTCAAATTTTAAATAGTGTACTTTAGAAAGGAAGAGCACTTGCTGGTGTATTTTTGTATCATGGTATTTTTACATTTAATGCGAGGGACCTAAAGACTAGGGTGCTGAAGATACTAGCTAGAATTGAAATGCTAGTCCTGTCAGTCAGGTAGGAAGGGACCTTCCCTAAATTAGGTGAAACTCTGCTTTATTTTCTTTGGGGACTGCTTCTGGCTTATGATGTGCCCCCAACTCTGCACTCAGCAATCACATATGTAGGGCTTAGGAGATGTAGTGCAGGGAATTGAGCCCGTGTTTGCTGTGTGCAAGACAAACACCCTACCTGTCTGGTCAAGAATCTAGGAGAAAATTTGTGGTTCGATAACAGAAGGAAGGAACAACACCTGTAGACTTTTATCTGAAAGTCTCAGGAATACTTTGCCACATCTATCAGCCCTGCAGTGTGACAAGGTCCACACCTGGTGGAAGGACATTCAAAGAATGTTTCTTCCTGGAACAAGACAACTGCCTCCTGCCACTCCCCTGCCCCCCCCCCCAATTCTTGGAATCAGTGTAATTATAATATCTGTATTGTGGATGATCTGTAAGTTTAGTCTGGGGAGTTCCAGGAAAATGATGATTGGAGCTTCAGCCCCTGCTAAATATTCAGCAGGATAAACCAGATGGGTCTGTGAAGAATGGACGGCTTACAGAAATATGAATTAACATTTACACAAACACCTGACAATACGTAAGGCAATGAGAAAGTGGAAGATAAAATGGAAACTAAAAATGCTCCGTAAGGGCCCTGAATTAGGAGAAGTATAGTGGCAATCATAATGACAAAATATGTGACATATTGTACCTTTGGCCAAAAATAAGGCACAGGAGACCACTGTGGTGTTTGTTAAATAAAAAACAAAAGGTTGATCTCAGAAGGCAAATTAGAACCTGGAATCATTGTGGGGAAAGAGCAGGCTATAGGGGCTGGAGCGATAGTACAGCAAGTAGGGCGTTTGCTTTGCACGCGGTCAACCTAGGTTCGATTCGCAGCATCCTATATGGTCCCCCGAGTACCGCCAGGAGTAATTACTGAGTGCAAAGCCAGGAATAACCCCTGTGCATCACCGGGTGTGACCCGAAAATAAAAAAAAAAAAGAGTTGGTTACAGTTTAACAAGAAATAAGGAAGGGACCCTGATATGCTGAAAGCCCTAAAAAACGTCCTAGGATCTGAAACAAAAAAAATAAAAATATAATTAGATATAAATTAATGTCTAAAGAACCCTTTGTGCTATTTGATGCAATTTATGAGTTGTATTTCTGAACCCTGCAGGCCGTGCTTGAGCAATTTATTTTTATTTCTGTGCAACCACTACAAGCGAGACAGAAAGCTTCTGGCCCCATCTCCTGCTGTAATGAAGTCATACATTAGATGCATATGTAGAAAATGGATATAAATATTGACACAAAATTGAATAAAGCAGATCTCTTCCAGCATCTGAAAAAGACCGTTCGTGTTCTTCTGCTGACTCCACCAGCCCACCTTCAGGGGCCCTGAACCTTTGCCGCAGCTGGACTGCAGCAATACTTTATTTTTACCACCCAGCGTTTCTTTTCACAATTTAAAATAGGAAACAAAGATTCTACACATGTTTAACACCTTCAATTGAGCTTGCCATAGCACCCCATTATCGAACAGCGATTTTGATGAGAAACAACTCAGACTATGTAGGACAAATGGAGTTTATAAACGTCCTGCCATCAGTGTAACTCATGTTTTAATGCCAAATGAGTTTGGACGAAACTTACAGATAAAAGACTCATTTTGTGGTCGTTTTTGAATCTGTGGAACCAAAAAAGGTGAGTTCAGGAATGTGCCAAGATGTCAACCATTGGTTTTCTTTTTATTTCTGTTTTACTTTAGAGGTCACATAATATGGGACTTAGGGGCTACTCTGGTGCAGTGCTCAGTCCACAGGCTTCCGGCTATAAACTCAGGGCTCCATGTGTAAAGACATACTCCAACATGAGCTTCATGTCATTGCTCTGTTTCAGCTTTTATTTCTTATGGGACTATTACTCGTTCAATTTGCAGAGGAGACAGATAATTAATCTCTCACAAGGAGTCTACAGGCATAGAGGGGAATAGGGTGAATAAATGATGCCTATATATCAAACCTTCAGTCCTGGATCGGTAACACAGTGGGTAGGGCATTTGCCTTGCACTAGTCCTACCCAGGTCCGATTCCTTTGTTGCTCTTGGAGAGTCCGGCAAACTACCGAGAGTATCCGGCCCGCACAGCAGAGCCTGGCAAGCAACTTGTGGTGTATTCGATATGCCAAACACAGTAAAAACAAGTCTCACAATGGAGACGTTACTGGTGCCTGCTTGAGCAAATTGATGTACAACAGGACTACAGTGCTATGGTGCTACAGATATCAAACCAGATGTTTTCCTTTCCTCCTGGTAATCTGAAACTTATTGTGGTTTCAGTCACATATCCTAAGAAGATTTAAGAGAGAGATTTGCCTCCTTCTCCTTCTAGACTCACTGCAATTAAACATTAAAGTCTATTAGTTGTGAGGCTGAAGCAATAGCACAGCGGGTGGGGTGTTTGCCTTGCATGCGGCCAAACCAGGTTCGATTCCCAGCATCCCATATGGTCCCGTGAGCACCACCAGGAGTAATCCCTGAGTGCAGAGCCAGGAGTGACCCAAAAATGAAAAAAAAAGTCTATTAGTTGTAACATCTATTATGTATTAATGATTTATGCAAAGATTAATCTCTGGACAAAATTTTGCATCAATAGTGGGACTGCATTTCCCCCTCCTGCTATTTCCTTCATTTTTACACTTAGACATTCTTCTTGGATTATGTTGAACTGGAAAACAGTTCTTTGATATTATCATAACTTACCTTCATAATATACTTTAAAACCATGAGCACTAACTGCAAAATCACTGGTCAAACGTAGGGAGAATACAGATTTGGTACTTGTCACTGGTGGTGGCAGATGGAATCCTGTTAACCTAGAAATATGAAAAAATTTTTAGTAATTGACATCTTATCTAACATAGTTTCATTAAAAGTCATTTTTATCAGCTCTCCACATTTTTATGAGTGTGTAATGTGTGCTTATATTTGCATATATGCTTAAATAAATAAATTTATTATACTCAATCATTTCCTGTATCAAATATGTACTTATGTAAGGATATATTATGAATGAATACATGTACTTAAGTATGAATATAAATTGCACATAAATATTATTCATAACTATCACATGTAGCATCTTACTGAAAATATCAATTTATACTTTGGAAAATTAGGTGTGGGTAGTATACTTGTGAATGCTTATGCCATTAAGTTATATCGACTGAAATTTGAAAATAACTTAGATTGCTTTCCAGATTCATATACACATTACATATACATTATGGAAAATACTTACTAAAATTTAAAGTAGAAAGAGATTTTATGCAAAAGTGAACTGGGAAAATGAAATGTTTAAAAATGAGGAGACAATTTTGAATCTAATAGAAATTTCCATAAAGATGAATAACTGAAAATTACTTTGGGGTTAATGTGGCATATATTCACATATCAAATATTTACTTTTTATTTACCAATGGTATGTTGCTAATTTTGTTAATAATGTATTAAAATGTATTAGTCTTATCATCTAGATGGTGCTCTCTAATATACACTTTTTCTAAACCAAAATATTAAAATTAAAAGTAAGAATAAAACTGGGCCGAGAGATCAGATAAGAGTTAGGGAGCATGCCCTCATGCACCCTCCTGAGTTCAATTCCTGTCACCACGTGGACCCTTTACTTTCACTGGGTTCAGCCCTGGGGGTGCCTGAGCATCACTGGGTGTGGCCCAGGACCCGAAGCATTTCCAGAATAGCCCAGGCACCGCCAGTACTGTGGGGGCCAAGCAGCAATGAGTCCTCAGGCCCTTGCAGTGACACACCAGTCAGTTGGGCTTATAATGGCAGACGCGCAGCTGGGTATTCTGAGTGTTGCTTCGGTGCCTCAACCCCATAGGCCCCCCTCCAAAAAAAAAAAAGAGAGAGAGAGAAAGCATATTCATGGGATATGATTTCAATAGAAGTACTAAAGATAATTTTTCTACAAATTTCTTCTTCTATTATTTTCTTTGTTCTGGTTTACATACTGGTTTAATGCAAAATTACTTTCTTCAAATTATTTAAAAATATAACTTAGGGCTAGGGACAAAGGCACTTGTCCAGAAACAGCCAGCTGTATTTAGGGTTTACTTCTACAGTGCTCTGGAGACCATACATGGTGTGAGAGTTCAACTAGTCAGCCTCATTCACTGCAAGTGTCCTACCCACTGCACTATTTCTCCAGTACCTAATGCTACTTTTTAATATAGAAGTATATGCAATGGGATTATAACATTTTATATTAGACACTTGCTTTTTACCAATATTCTATATTATCAAATGAATCTATCCTGGAATTGCTGTTTTCATTGCTATACAGAGTAAATCAGTTCACTTTAGGTCTATTTACACTATAATATTATTGAGAAATCCAAAACTTTTACTGCAGTGCATTGATCCATATGTATAAGTATTTATATTAGGACAGAACATTTTAAATGTCCATTTATTATATTACATGTATCATAAACATTTTAAAGATGAATTAATTTTATATAAAAGAGTAAAACAATATGCATTTGTTTTACTTCTGCACTTATCTTTTATTTGTGCTCATTAATAAAAGCCAGTTGAATTGCTTTCTATTTCTTTACTTCATATTTTGTAATATGTTTTATGGGGGGCTCTCGGGCTGGACCACATTTGGTTATACTGTCTTACTCCTGTCTCTGTGCTCAGAAACCATTCCTGGTGGTGTTCTGGAGACCATATATGGTGGCAAGGATCCAGACCCACTTGACCAAGTTTAAGGTAAGCACCTGACCCGCTTTAGTTTCTCTGTCGATGCACGATATTTTTAAATAATTTGTGGCCCTCCCGCGCCCCGCTTCCCGCCGCCTGGACTCCCCGAGACCTTCCAGCCGCCCCAGCCCGTGTCCTCTGCGCCCCGGCTCGTCCCCGGGCCCCCTAACTGCGGCCCGCCCTCTCAGGAAAAAGGAACAAATAACTACAGAGCTCCAACTCTATACTTCCGTAACAATATGAAGAAGCAGCGAAAATCCCCTCCACCAAGAGAGGGAGAAGAAAAAATTCCAGAAACATCAATGGGGGCTACTCACATCTATGACCTCTCAGATAAACAATTTAGAGAGCAGATCTGGAGGAGAGTCGACCTACCCCAAGCAACCATGGAACAGACATCCAATAAACTAAGGGAGGAGATGAATGAAGCGCTGGAACGGTCTACCAAGAAAATTCAGGAAGAAATGAGAGCAGAAATGAGAGCAGAAATTTCAAATCTTCGAACGGAAATCTCACAAATAAAGGAATCGGTAGATGAAATAAAAATCTCACTAGATGCCCTCAACAGTAGAATGACTACAGCTGAAGAAAGAATCAGCGACCTGGAAGATGAGCTGCAGAAAGCTTATAGACAACAACAAATCATGGCCAAAGACCTCAAAATGGCTATAGAGCGAATCAGAGCCCTGGGGGATGACTTCAAGAGAAACAACATAAGAATCATTGGAGTACCAGAACCACAGGGAAGTAACCCCAATGAAAAAAACACAGTCAAAGACATCATTGCTAAGAAATTCCCAGAGCTGGAGGCATCCAGATACAAGGAGTCCGAAGAGTACCAGCAAAAAGAGACCCGAATAAAAAGACTCCAAGGCATATCATAGTCAGAATGACGGATGCTATGGATAGAGACACAATTCTGCAAGCAGCAAGGTCAAAGAAAGAAATTACATACAAAGGAGCACCCCTCAGATTTACAGCAGACCTGTCAGAGGAAACCCTCCGAGCCCGAAGACAATGGTGGGACATAGTGAAAAGACTCAACGAAATGAATGCCTCACCAAGAATACTTTATCCGGCTAAACTCTCACTCAAACTCGAAGGAACCATACACTACTTCTCGGATAAACAACAGCTCAGGTCCTTCATAGACTCAAAACCAAACTTGAAAGAAGGTCTCAAGGGACTACTGTAAGACAAGGTGGAGCCACATAAAAACAACAAATACCACAGAATTATGACACAAAATCCTATCACAATAATCTCTCTCAACGTCAACGGCCTAAATGCACCCATCAAGAGACACAGAGTGGCAAAATGGATCCAGAAATTAAACCCATCATTCTGCTGCCTGCAAGAAACACACCTGAACAAACAGAGTAAACATAGACTCAAAGTCAAAGGATGGAAAACAATCCTGCAAGCAAACAACCCCCGTAAAAAAGCTGGAGTGGCCATCCTAATATCCGACAACATAGATTTCAGGTTGAAAAAGATTAAAAGGGACAGCGAAGGTCATTTTCTGTTTATCAAGGGATATGTTCAACAGGAAGAAATCACACTCTTAAACATATATGCACCTAATGAGCGACCAGCTAAATATTTAAAACAACTCCTAGCAGACTTCAAAGAGGACATCACTAACAGCACAATAGTAGTCGGAGACTTCAATATGGCCTTATCGCCTCTAGATAGATCGACAAGAACAAAACTCAACAAGGAAACACTGACTCTGAAAGAAGAAATTGAAGAGAGAGGCCTAATAGACCTATACAGGGCCTTATACCCCCAAAAGAAAGAATACACATTCTTTTCCAGTGCACACGGAACATTTTCTAAAATAGACCATGTACTGGGCCCCAGAACATACCTCAATAGAATCGGAAAAATAGAAATTGTATCAACCATCTTTTCAGACCACGATGCGCTGAAGATAGAAGCTAACCACTCACTGACACGGAGAATCAAGTCAAACACTTGGAAATTAAACAATTCAATGTTGAACAATGAGTGGGTCAGGAAGGAAATCAAGGAAGAAATCAAAAAATACTTAGAAACAAATGAGAATGAAGACACGAGCTGCCAAAACCTATGGGACGCAGCTAAAGCCGTGTTAAGGGGAAAATTTATAGCTCTCCAAGCATTCCTCAGGAAGGAAGAAAGGGCCCACATAGACAGCTTGACTTCACGACTCAAGACCTTAGAAAAGGACCAGAAAAGGGAACCCAAACCAGATCGAAGGAAAGAAATAATAAAAATTAGAGCAGAAATTAATGACATGGAAACCAAAAAGACAATCCGAAAGATCAATGAAACAAAGAGCTGGTTCTTCGAGAAAATAAACAAGATTGATAAACCGCTAGCAAGACTCACAAAGAAAGAAAGAGAAAGAACCCTAATAAATCGAATCAGAAATGAAAAGGGGGACATCATAACAGAAACCAGTGAGATTCAAAAGATCATTAGAGACTACTTCGAAAGTCTATATGCCACAAAACAGGAGAACCTAAAAGAAATGGATGGATTCCTCGATTCTTACAATCTCCCAAGACTGAACAAAGAAGACTTGGAATACCTGAATAGACCCATCATTGTTAAGGAAATTGAAGCTGTGATCAAAAACCTCCCCAAAAACAAAAGCCCAGGCCCAGATGGCTTCACTGGCGAATTCTTCCAAACATTTAAAGAAGACCTGCTGCCTGTTTTCCTCAAACTTTTCCAGGAAATTGAAAAAACAGGAAATCTCCCAAACAGTTTCTATGAAGCACACATCTCCCTAATACCAAAAGCAAACAAAGACATCACTAAGAAAGAAAATTACAGACCAATATCCCTGATGAACACCGATGCGAAGATCCTCAACAAAATACTAGCAAATAGGATCCAACAACTCATCAAAAAGATCATACATCACGACCAAGTGGGATTCATCCCAGGGATGCAAGGATGGTTTAACATTCGGAAATCAATCAACATAATCCAGCATATCAACAAAAGTAAAGACAAAAACCATATGAGCATATCCATAGATGCAGAGAAAGCATTTGACAAGATCCAACATCCTTTCATGATGAAAACCCTCGCCAAAATGGGGTTTGGAGGAACTTTCCTCAAGATAGTCGAAGCCATCTATCACAAGCCTACGGCAAGCATTATCCTCAACGGGGAAAAACTAAGGGCCTTTCCTCTGAGATCAGGCACAAGACAAGGATGCCCACTCTCACCACTCCTCTTCAATATAGTACTGGAAGTACTTGCGATAGCTATTAGACAAGAAAAAGAGATTAAGGGCATCCAGATAGGAAGGGAAGAAATCAAACTCTCACTATTTGCAGACGACATGATACTATATCTAGAGAAGCCTAAAACCTCTACTAAGAAACTCTTAGAAACAATAGACTTATACAGTAAAGTTGCAGGCTACAAAATCAATACCCAAAAATCCATGGCCTTCATATATGCAAACAATGAGGCAGAGGAAAGGGACATGAAAAAAGCAATCCCATTCACAATCGTGCCCCAGAAAATCAAGTACCTCGGAATCAGCTTAACCAAGGAAGTAAAAGACCTTTACAAAGAAAACTATATAACGCTACTCCATGAAATCAAAGAGGACATGAGGAAATGGAAACATATACCCTGCTCGTGGATAGGGAGAATCAATGTTGTCAAAATGGCAATACTCCCTAAAGCATTATACAGATTCAATGCGATCCCTATAAATATACCCATGACACTCTTCAAAGAAATGGATCAAGCAATCCTAAAATTCATATGGAATAACAAACGTCCAAGGATAGCTAAAACAATTCTTGGGAAAAAGATGATGGGAGGCATCACCATCCCCAACCTCAAACTTTACTACAAAGCAGTAACAATTAAAACAGCATGGTACTGGAACAAAGGCAGAGCCGTAGACCAATGGAACAGGGTGGAATATCCCTACACACAACCCCAAATGTATGACCATCTAATCTTTGATAAGGGAGCAAGAGATGTGAAGTGGAGCAAGGAAAGCCTCTTTAACAAATGGTGTTGGCACAACTGGACAACCACATGCAAAAAAATGGGTTTAGACCTTGACCTGACACCATGCACAAAAGTCAGATCAAAATGGATTAAAGACCTCAACATTAGACCACAAACCATAAGGTACATTGAAGACAATGTCGGCGAAACCCTCCACGATATTGAAGATAAAGGTATCTTCAAAGGTGATACAGAACTAAGCAATCTAGTAAAAACAGAGATCAACAAATGGGACTACATTAAACTAAAAAGCTTCTGCACCGCAAAAGATACAGTGACCAGAATCCAAAGACTATCCACAGAATGGGAAAGGATATTTACACAATACCCATCAGATAAGGGGTTGATATCAATGGTATATAAAGCACTGGTTGAACTCTACAAGAAGAAAACATCCAACCCCATCAAAAAATGGGGCGAAGAAATGAACAGAAACTTTACCAAGGAAGAAATACGAATGGCCAAAAGGCACATGAAAAAGTGCTCTGCATCACTAATCATCAGAGAGATGCAGATCAAAACAACCATGAGATACCACCTCACACCACAGAGACTAGCACACATCCAAAAGAACAAAAGCAACCGCTGTTGGAGAGGATGTGGGGAGAAAGGGACCCTTCTTCACTGCTGGTGGGAATGCCGACTGGTTCAGCCCTTCTGGAAAACAATTTGGACGATTCTCAAAAAATTAGATATTGAATTCCCATTTGACCCAGCAATACCACTGCTGGGAATATATCCCAGAGAGGCAAAAAAGTACAATCGAAACAACATCTGCACATGTATGTTCATCGCAGCACTGTTTACAATAGCCAGAATCTGGAAAAAACCAGAATGCCCCAGAACGGATGACTGGTTGAGGAAACTTTGGTACATCTATACAATGGAATACTATGCAGCTGTTAGAAAAAAGGAGGTCAAGAATTTTGTAGTTAAGTGGATGGGCATGAAAAGTTTCATGCTGAGTGAAATGAGTCAGAAAGAGAGAGACAGACATAGAAAGATTGCACTCATCTATGGTATATAGAATAACAGAGTGGGAGACTATCACCCAAGAACTGTAGAAATAAGTACCAGGAGGTTGACTCCATGGCTTCGAGGCTGGCCTCACGTTCCGGGGAAAGGTCAACTCAGAGAAGCGATCACCAACTACATTGTAGTCGAAGGCCATGTGGGGGAAGGGAGTTGCGGGCTGAATGACGGCTAGAGACTGAGCACAGCGGCCACTCAACACCTTTATTGCAAACCACAACAGCTAATTAGAGAGAGAAAACAGAAGGGAATGCCTTGCCACAGTGGCAGGGTGGGGTGGGGGGGAGATGGGATTGGGGAGGGTGGGAGGGATGCTGGGTTTACGGGTGGTGGAGAATGGGCACTGGTGAAGGGATGGGTTCCCGAACTTTGTATGAGGGAAGTATAAGCACAAAAGTGTATAAATCTGTAAATGTACCCTCATGGTGATTCTCTAATTAAAAATAAATAAAATTAAAAAAAAATAATAATAATTTGTGTAAAGTAATTTTTCATTGTAAAATCTTGTTAAAATTCAGCTGTGCATCATTATTAATCAGTCTATATATGGGACATTAAACTTACCACTAAAATTTTAATCCTGTCCTATACCATAAAACTAACCCCTGTAATTGGATTGATCCTTTCTCCTTCTTTCCATTCTGATGATTTTGGCTGAAAAGAATGGCTTCACAAAATATGAGGATAGAAAAGAGTATTTTGGTGGGTTTTTCAATTAAAGATACTACAAAACAACAACTAATGAAAATGTTGTAATACTCTATTTCAAAACATGCCAGTTAATTTTTGTTAAAATATGGAAATGAAATGAAATTAATTTATATGAAATCTCATATTTATATTCATTCCAAAATGATTAACAATCCAATCTTGAACATAATATTTTATGTACCTTTACCATGAAACTATCTTAATGATTAAGAAAATGGAAAGTTTTTTTTTTCTTTTCACAATATCTAATCTCCAGCGGTGATTATTACATAATCAACATGTAGTGGCATGTTGTATGGTAAATTTATTTTTCTATTTTATTTCACTAAATGTGTGATGATGTATTTTTTAACTTATTTTTATAGTTGTAGAATATGAGGATTTGCAGTGACTTGCTTTACTCCTTTCTGTAATGCATTGCTTGATGGATTTGAAAATACTCTTTTTGTTGCAAATCTCATTAGTCTCTTTTCTTTGTGAAAATTCATTTTATATATAATATTTATACATTTACTTGTATATGAAACATCTCTTTTCATTCCCTACACATTAAGATGAAATTAGTGTTTGGAAGCCACTGGTTTATTATGAGCACTTCACACAGTATATAACATGTAAAAGACATTGATAAGTAACTACTAAATTGATAAACTAGGGCAGTAGGAGAATGCGAATGCTATCAGGAAAAAATGTCTTTGTTAATCAGCAAAATAGTATTCTTAACATATTTGCAGGAACCATAAGAGTGTAAAGAAACTCCAATGGTCAATAAAATTCAGATAGTCTACATAGATACTCTTAGTCCGGAAATCCACAAAAGTTAAGAGGAAATTGCGTTTTTATTCATATATATTCAAAGTACTTTAGGACATAAAAACATAAATTTAAACTTTTTTTATGCAATGCAATTATCTTTTATAACTTATAAATTATAATATAAATTTCACTTTAATTAATATTTTCTTAGGTTATATAAAACCATAGTCATCAGGATAAGGATAATTATGGAATAATTTTCATTGGAATATGAAGAAATTTATTGCTTATCATATACTGTGAACTTATTATGCTATATTACCAAGTAATTTATTTCACACTGATGCAAGATAAAGTTGAATAGTATTTGACTTTTTTTTGCTTCCTTTAAAAATAGTTTATTAGGATATTTAATTCTCTTACTTTTGAAGATATCACAGTTGAAAAAAGATCAGAACTTATTAAAATGCATGCAGATGGTAGGCAATAGAGCAGATGTAAACTTAGAACTTAGAGCTCCAAAGTTTTTCTTTTTATAACATTATTTCCATTATGGAAATAATTTTTATGAGGACAGAATACTATCTAATTCATCTTTGTTTCTCTACCATCTCCATATAAATCTCTTAATAACAAAGTATCTTAATTAGATAATTTGTAGTTAAGACTGAAGAAATGTGTTGTGATTCTAAAGCCACTAAAATTAAGGTCTTCAGAACTAGAGCCAGCAGTGCCACACAGAGTGCTCAGGAGGAACTTGACCATCAAAATCCGAACTCTGCATGCAAGACAGGTGCCCCTGACTCGCCCTCCAATCAGCCAGTTGAAAACCTCTCCTTCTTCTTAGAAAAAATTGAGTACATTAATGATGTTTCAGATAACAATGAGTAATTATTTACAGGGTGAATTAATTAGCTTTAAATTTCATAATAATGATTAATATGGAAAGTACTAAAATAACTATTGATAGTTGAAATTGAAAGAAATTTAAATTATGTGAAGGCAACTTAATATGTCAATGCATATGCTCTTTAAATAATAGGCTTCTCACTTAAGATTTATTTAATGTGGCATTTTACAGCAAATGTAATAGAGACACTTAAAGTATTTGAACTGATAGATAAGAATTATACCTGTTATCTAACTAAGGTTATTAACCTCTAACAGTGCAATGATATTAATTCTGGAAGACTAATTTATAAAGAATGATTAGATTTTGGGGAGAGCACAAAATCTAATTTTTCTGGTCTAAAGAATGCTTAGATCTTAATAACGTTTAAGAAAGCAATCAAAAGGATTTTGAAGTAATATACTTGAATATAATGTTTCTATTGTAATTGATTGTAACTTTTAAAACTTTATTTGTAAAAGAATGTATGTATGTTAATAGAGTGAGTAGGGTGCACGCCTTACATGAGGTCAACCCTGGTTGAATCACTGTACCCCATATGGTCCTCCAAACCCACCATGAGTAAGCCTGAGCACTGCTGTTTGGGGGGATGGGTGTAGCCCAAAAATTAACTGAAAAAGAATGTATGTAATAATCCGTTTTAAAAATAAATGGATACCAGGAGATTGGCTTCAAGGCTTGGAAGCTGGCCCCACATACTGGAGGAAGGGGCAGCTCGCATGGGAAGGGAACACTAGGTAAAGTGTGGTTTGAGGACCCGCACGGGATGGGAGATGCACTCTGAAAATAGAATATAGACCAAACATGATGGCCATGTAGTGCCTCTGTTGCAAACCACAACATCCAAAAGGAGAGAGAGAGAACAAGGGGGAATGCCCTGCCACAGAGGTGGGGTGAGGTGGGGGGATGTGGTGGGAGGGTGGGAGGGATACTGGGAACATTGGTGGAGGGGACTGGGCACTGGTGGAGGGATATAAGCAAAATGCAAACATGAAAGTTCATAAGTTTGTAACTGTAACTCATGGTGATTCACTAATAAAAATATAAAAAATAAATGGAGAGTAAACATGGAAATTGACAAAGGACAGAGAAGAAAGGTCTTTGTTTAAAATAAAAACTAAAAATAAATTAAAAATATAAAAGTTAGTGGGGCCTATCTGGACGGTACAGGGATGGTACAGTGGATAAGGTGTTTGCCTTGCACAAAACAGATCCTGGTTCAAATCCTGGCACCAGCTACGGTCCCATGAGCACTGCAAGGAGTGATCTCTGAGCAAAGAGCCAGGAAAAAAACATGAGCATGCTGAGTATGGTCCCCCCAAAAGTAATAGGAATAGAAATAAGAACTAGCAATATTACTAAAACTCAGAGATTTATGATTCCTCACTTACAGAACTCACATGGAATGGTCTACTAGATTTTCTGAACTAAAGAAATAATTTTTAGTTTCATTGGTTTTATAAAAATCCACTGCCTTTTATTCTGTAACACTGCTGCTGAGAAATATTGTATTATAACTTTAACATTCTTGTAGGAATTTCTAATTATTCACAGTCAGATTTTTTGGAGATGAATTATCGTAATGTATTACTGTGGCTAAACCAGTCTTAAAAATGATTCAGCTGATTTGAGAAATTCTCTGCTAAAACAGGCTATTAGCCTCCTTAATCACAGTTGATTTCAAAATCAATGAATAAGCCTTAAGAACAAGTACAGATTCAAAGTAATCACTATTCTGCAGAATAGATAATGCATATGCCATTGATATTGGAATACATGAGGCACAGAAAAATAACTCATGGTTTTGTAAAGATGTCAGTAATTATAATGTTAAAAGGAAAATATGACCATGGTAATACCTGACTTAATAAAAAATATTGTTGAAAGATTACATATATAATATGCATGATATGTGATAAAAGTTTTATATATATGCCTAATTTTTGACAATGATACTGAATCTATCTCTATATATACGCGCACGTGCGCGCGCACACACACACACACACACACACACACACACACCTAACAAAATGTCTTTGAGGAAGACAAATTCACAATGGTAGGAACTTGTACTAAGTAGAGATCAAAATGACTAAGATAGGAACAACTCAGTAGAAAAACGGGTAGAAGTGCTCGCCTTGAACACCAACAACCCAGGTTTGATCCTTAGCACTGCATATGGTTCCCTAAACCTGCCTGGAGCAATCCCTGAGCACAATACCAGGAGTAAATTCTGAACACTGCTGGGTATTGACAACCCCCAAATTACATAGATGGCCTGAGATACAGATATCTATATATATAAGCACTAAGGCAGTTATGTACATCACTGTTTTTCAGTCAGTGAAAACAACTCAGGGTTTGTTTGTTTGTTTTAACATTGTACTTATTTATTTTTATTGAACCACAATGAGATACACAGTTACAAAATAGCTCATGATTGGGGTTTAGTCATATAATCTTTCAACACTAGTCTTGTCATCAGTGTACGTTTCCTACCGAACCCAGGGTTTTCCAAGGGGTTCACAAGTGGCCATTTCACTTCATAAACAGGACCTATGACACAGATTAGGAAGATGACAAGTAGGGCAGGGTAAACACAAGAAGGAAACCCAGTCAGAAGAAGCTGGGGAAACACAGAAGTATATGATTATGAATAGTGTAGAGCAATATAAACAAGATAATCAAGCAGCCGTGTTTTTTTTTGGTGCCTTCCTCTTTCATCCCTGAGAAAATGACATGATTTCATTTTCCGTTAAAATGGCATGATATTTCATGGCTAATACTGCATTCAATAAGAGTCCTTAAAAATCCGAGGTTCTGGGGCTGAAGAGATGGTGCAGAGGATAAGATGTAACACCTTGCACCTGGCTGACCCGGGTTTATACCCAGTCCAACATAGATCCAGGACTATCTCCCAGAAGAAGCTCACGGGTGACCCTGGTAATCCTTACTATATCTGGCTGCCCTAGAGAGCACATTGTTAACAACTGCACTAGGAAAATGGGCAAAAATAACAGAGAATACATTCCGCAAAAACTGGAAGTAACGAAAACTAGTGATGTCTATTCCCCATAAAGAGTCACAGACACACCAGATGTTCTAAATAGTATCAGAAAAATACACTGTAGCACTGTTGCACTGTCATCCCCTTGTTCATCAATTCCCTATAGGGGGCACCAGTAACGTCTCCATTGTGAGACTTGTTACGTTTTTTGGCATATCAAATACGCCATGGGTAGCTTGTCCGGCTCTCCCGTGTGGGCAGAAAACTCTCCTTAGCTTGCCGGGAGAGGGATGGAGGAATCAAACCTGGGTCGGCCTCGTGCAATGCAAATGGCCAACCCACTGTGCTATCGCTCCAGTCCAACAGAAAAATGAGTCCTTGTAAATACCCACAGTGTTACAAAATACTTACATTGCATTAATCAGATTTTATTTGAAATATATTTTAAATTAAAAAAGTGAAATAAATACAGGCAATTGTCAATGATTATTTATAGTAAAAATATTTAAGAAAATTAGTGTGTTTGCATTTTAATTTTTTAAGTCAACTCTTTATGTTATCGAAAAATAGAAAGATAACATATTTTAAAGCCAAGACCGATATTTTTATCAAATAACATGATAAATATTTAAGAAATGACCATGAATCTTACGATACAACTCTTAAATTTTCCCTGGTATTATATATACAAGACATTAACTTAGAATAATTTAAATTACCTTCAAAAGTGTTTTGAAATCATTTTTTACTACAATGCAAATGACATTATTATAATTATATTTATTTATTTTTGGTTTGGAGGCAACACCTAGTGATTCTCAGGGATTAATCCTGGCTTTGCACTCAGGAGTCACTCCTGGCAGTGCTCAGAGAACCACACGGGATGCCAAAATTGAACCCAAGTTGGCCACATGAAAGAAAGTGAGTTATCTGCTTTTCTACCTATCACTACCTCATCACTATTTCCTGAGGAAACTCACATAACTTTAGAATTTTTATGAGTTAAAGAAATATAATGAGAATCACGGTAATAGTTTATTTCAATGTGAAATAATATATGGTGAATGAAAACAAAAATGAAAGTCTGAACTATTTCATTCCCTAAAAGTCAGAAGTTTTATATAAGTGCAGATAAAATTAGTATAATTTCTAATAAGCATAATGATTTATATTCTAAATATTATCATAAATATGAAAATAATTTTATATGAAAGTAATATAAATTTTACTACTAGAGACAAAACAGAAAACACAGCATGCTTTTTGCTTTTTGTCTGTTTTTATTATTGAATTTAATTTAGTTAAGTTAATTTGTTATTAATAGTGCTGATGTTCATGGTCTAGACGCTTATGGTGCTAGATGATAGATTTAGAAGTTAATACTGTGAAGACAAAAAATTCCTGAAAACTAAATGGAGAGGTTGTTGGCCACATCAGCTGTGATCAGGGTTCACTCCTGGTGTCCTCAGGGGACCATAAATGGAGCTATGGACAGAACCTAGTTCAACCAGATATAATGCAAGTGCCCTACCTGCTATACTGTTTCTCTGGTCACTGCAAATTTAAGTTGACCCTGTTGTGAAAGGGTCTGAAAAAATATTTTTATTGACCCTAAAGGACAGATAAAAGAATATAATTATGATAGCAAGAGAACAAAATTTTATTTTACTGCTTTATAAGCTAGTTTACAAAATTATAAGTTATAAAATTATAAGATAATTTCTGTGTTCATAACAAGTACCAATTTAAATGAACTTTTGGAAAATACCAGTTTAAGTCCCATTTTTCATTGGAATAAAAGGTACCTTTTACTTAAAAAATAATGTAATGAATTTTCTCTTTGATGTACATAATGATTTTATGAAGAATATGTAATATTTATGTAAATGTGACAAAAATGTAATATTTTAGAGATGAGATTGCATGATGTTAAATATATTAATAGGAGCCAAATTAAATAATAGACAGTTACACTGAAGGCAATGCATATAGCATGTTCAAAATTATCCCATCATAGATACCCTCTTCTCTCATTCTGTCAAAAATAAAATCCCAGAAAAAAAATCACTCAAAAATTGACTGACTTCAAATTTGGTTGACTACAAAAATTTATACACTTTATGAAGGCAAACGTTCCTCTTTAATAAAATTAGATTCAATGTAATTTATATTTTGCCTATGCAATAATAAAAATATCAAACCAGTGACTGATAAATAAAAATATATTTAGTTTTTGTTCACTACAATATCTACATATTTTCAATTAAATTGCTTTTATTAATATAGCACTGTAGAATTGTTGTCCCATTGTTCATTGATTTGCTCGAGTGGGCACCAGTAACATCTACATTGTGAGACTTGTTACTGTTTTTGGCATATCGAATATGCCATGGGTAGTTAGCCAGGCTCTGCTGTGTGGGCAGGATACTCTCAATAGCTTGCCGGTCTCTCCAAGAGGGACAAAGGAATCGAATCTGGGTCAGCAGTGTGCAAGGCAAACTCCCTATCCGCTGTGCTATAGCTAGGAAAATTTCCATGTATTACTAAAGAATTAGAAAAGCTGCCATCTAAGCTCTCATGGATCTATTATAAAAAGACATCTATACTAGCAGTTTGTTAAAGGAGTAACAAATAGACTAGTGAAATAGAATAAAGAATTCATAAACAGAACCATTCATAAATAGGTAACATTCATAAATAAATAGTTCATTGGGTGATAAACTGAGGTATAGGTGAAAAAGGATTGCATTTCAATATGATGTTGAAATATGTCTATACGTACAGACATGGACTAGATGGAGTGATAGCACAGTGGGTAGGGAGTTTGTCTTGCATGTGGCTGACCCGGGTTCGATTCCTCTGTCCCTCTCAGAGAGCCTGGCTAGCTACCGATAGTATCTTGCCCCACAGGGCAGAGCCTGGCAAGTTACCCATGGCGTGTTTGATATGCCAAAAACAGTAACAACAAGTCTCACAATGGAGACATTACTGGTGCCTGTTAAAAGAAATTGATGAACAACAGGACAACAGTACTTCAGTGCTACATATAGACATATATATCCTTAAATTTATAATCAAACCAAAAATGTGTTTTCTCTAGATATTAATCCATAACAAGTTTAATTCCATCAGGATTTTCTGTATAACACAATTATAAATTTTATGTATAGTTTTATAATTTTTAACCTATGTAATATATTTAATATTAAAATATAGACTGTGTTTACAACAAGATAAATGAACAAGTAATTTTATTTATTTATTTATTTATTTATTTATTTATTTTGAACAAGTCACTTTAAATTAAAGTATTAGGGAAAACTTTTGTGGCCCGCAATTATGTAATTTTTATAAATTAGGCATAAAATTTTAATAAAATAAAATATTTGATAAATAAAATTATAATAAATTAATAACATGTATTTATTGAAAGATACAAAGTAAGTCCATGAGAAGGCAGAGCATAAAGAGTTTTTCTCAGGAATAAGTAAAGAGTACAAAAAGATTAGAAAAGTTTGAAATTCTTATGGGAAAATAGACAAAGATGAGTAAAATTTTAATTAATGTGCAATCCAAATTGCGAGAAAGCAAATAAAAAGTGTCAAATTTTTGTAATAATCAGAAAATACAGACCAATATGAGAATGCAATAATAAATGGCTTTAAACTTAAAAGACAAAGATATCATGAGCTGGCAAGAACAAGAAACAAACCTTCAAACACAGCTCATGAAAGTAAAAATTATTTAATTATTTGACAAAAAAGAAAAATAATTTGATAGTTTCTTTAATAAGAAAAATATGTATACATGGGTCAAGGAGGTTTGCCTTCCATCCTTCCAGCCCTACGTTGATTCATGGCACTGTATATTGTCAGGAATGATCCCTGAGCCCAGAGCCAGGATAATCCCTTAGAATAATAGGAGCTGGCCCAAAAGCCAGAGGAAGGAAAAGGAAGAAAGGAAGTATATTCATGTAGTTATTTTTCAGTGAAAATTTAGTATTTATATAAAAAATGATTATAACATTTTAATAATAGCCCCAATTTTAGTTACTAATAAGCCAAGATATGAGTTAATATTAGAGCAAATAGCATATAATAAGAAAAACAAAGTAGCAACCAAAAAAGTCTAGACTAGTAAGTACTCAGGTTTGAATTTTAATATTATGATGCTGTGTGGGCAGGATGCTGATGTTGAACAAAAGATCTGCCGCAGTAGCTCCATTTAATTACAGTAAAAAAAACAAGCAAAATTAATGTCTCATCATCATCATCATCATCATCATCATCATCATCCCATTGATGATTGAATTTCTCGGTGGTCTCAGTAACGTCTCCATTTGTCCTAGTCCTGAGATTTTAGAAGCCTCTCTCTACTCATCCTTCTCAATAATGCCACATTGGAGGCTCTTTCAGGGTCAGGGGAATGAGACCCAGCTTGTTACTGGTTTTGGCATATTAATACACCATGGAGACCTTACGAGGCTCTCCCATGTGGACAGAAAACTCCGGTAGTTTGTCAGGTTCTCCCAGAGGAGAAGTAGGCTATAAGATATCCGGGAGCAAGTTTAAAAGCAAGCTCCTGGAAGCTTTTAAGTCTCTGGATGCAATTTCACAGCATGGATGGGATTTCACGGCGCCAGAGGCAGTCCCTGGGTGTGACCACCTAGCTACTGGGAAATGGAAATCTGGGTGGAGGAGGCCCAGTACCAACCCCAGGAGGCTTGCAGGTCTCAGCCCGGTGTCCCACACACCTGGGTTCCTCTGCTGGTACCTTCATGCGTGAGGCTCGTCCAAACGTGTGGAGAGGGGCCTTGAGCATGGCTGTATCCAGAGACTTAAAAGCCAGCTCCCGGAAGAGAAAGACGCAGAGAGTCTCTTGCCCGCTCGCCTGGCTGTCTTCCCCGGGGCCCCTCGGAGGGGATGGGCTCCAGCTTCCCTCCCTACCCCGAGCAGAGCTCCTGGCGGCCAAAGACCTCTGGAGCCTAGCCACAGCCATGCTCAATGTTATTGGAGTAGGAGTTTTACTGAGGGAGTAGATAGCTTGTTTTAAGTTGATGGAATAATGCCCCTTTCTTGATTATGGTGCTAATTATATTGATGTATTAATTTGACAAATTCAAGAAGTCAGACCATCTCATTTCAGCTCTTCTGTATCTTGTCTGTCCTTCAATTAAGTGTGGAAAAAATATAGAATGCAAATGAAATGAGCTCTAAAGAGTTTAAAAATTATCATCATAAGGAAGGAAGCATTTAGTGATTTTATTTTTCCCCTAACAGAATTAACTTGGAAATGAAGTCAATGAAGTAGTTTTCTTAAGACTTAAACTATAGAAGAAATCATCATTTGAATGAACATTGTCTTATTTATTAAAATGAAACCCAGGGCCAGGGAGACAGATCAGGGGTTATGGTGCAAAATTTTCATGCAGCAACACTAGTTTGATCTTTGGCACCACATGGTCTCCTGAGGGGACTAGGTAATTCCTGACACTGAGGTTCCCCAATAGTTCCACAACCAAAAAAAAAAAAATAGTTCCACAACTGTGGCCCTCACACTGAATCATCCTGTTCACCAAAATCTCTGGGAGGAGCACCCAGGTCTCCTGAAACCATTTAGAACACCACTCAGCCCCGATCCCCACCCCCACACAAATAAAAAAGAATTCTTAAGATAAATAAAATATATTTATTGAATGGAATCTGATCAATGATGTATCACTTGTATCACTTGTCATCCCGTTGATCTTCGATTTGCTCAGGTAGGCAAATCAGTGATGTAAATTATGCAATATTCAATAGAAGTGTCAAATACAAATTGATGTAACCAGAAAAGCCCTATGGTTGAATAAATGCAAAAATAGAGATATGCTAATGATTTCAAAGTAGGGCCAGTATATTTATTACCTTAAATACAATTGCTTTGCACAAATGCTCAGAGCCAGTAATTTTTATTTAATTTACATACTAAAGAGATTTTGCATTGTCTTCATTTTTATTACACATTTATGTCACACTCTGGAGTTGTATTTTGAAATTAGTTTATGGAACATAAAAAACATTAAGTAGAGAAATTGAATAGAGAAGTTTAACAATAAGATGAAACATTTATCAGATGAGATATATATATATCAATTCAATAAGTTATATGACAAAAAATAAGTTTAATCTGACAAAAATGAAATCAAAGTAATTTGTGTATAAACCATTATCTCTGTATTGATACTTACATATTATTGAAATTTAATATGCATTAGTATTATATTGATTATAATAGCACTGTAGCACTGTTGTCCCATTGTTCATCGATTTGCTGAGCAGGCACCAGTAACATCTCCTTTGTGAGACTTGTTGTTACTCTTTTTGACATATAGAATACACCACAGGCTCTGCCGTATAGGCAGGATACTCTTGGTCGATTGCTGGGCTCTCCAAGAGGGACGGTGGAATCGCCAAGTTGACCGTGCGCAAGGCAAACACCCTACCCACTGTGCTATCCCTCCAGCAAAGAAAATATCTCTTTACTATAGAGACTTCATAACTACTTAAGACAAAGAACACATCGAACCCCATCAGAAAATGGGGCGATGAAATGAACAGAAACTCTCAAAGAAGAAATCTGAATGGCCAAAAGGCACATGAAAAAATGTTCTTCATCACTAGTCACCAGGGGGATGCAGATCAAAACAACAATGAAATATCACCTTACACCACAGAGACTGTGATTGGCCTACATCCAAAATAACAAAAGCAACTGGTGTTGCTGTGGATGTTGGGAGAAAGGGACTCTCCTTCACTGCTGGTAGGAATGCTGACTGATTCAGCCCTATTGAGAAAACTATATGGACAATTCTCAAAAAATTAGAAATTGAGCTCCCATTTCACCCAGCAATACCACTCCTGGTAATATATCCCGGATACGCAAAAAAAGTATAGTAGAAATGACATCTGCACTTGTATGTTCATTGCAGCACTGATTACAATAGCCAGAATTTGGAAAAAATCCGAATGCCCCAGAACAGATGACTGGCTAAACAAACTTTGGTACATCTACACAATGGAATAATATGCAGCTGTTAGAAAAGATGATGTCATAAAATTTGCATGTAGGTAGATCAACATGGAAAGTATCACGTTAAGTGAAATGAATCAGAAAGAGAGGGACAGCCATAGAAAGATTGCACTCATTTGTGGAATATAAAGTAACAGATTGGGAGACTAGCACTCAATATTATTAAAGATAAGCACTGAGAGGATTACTCCACAGCTTAGAAGCTGGCCTCACATACTGGGGGGAAGAGGCAGTTCAGTTAGAGAAGGAAAAACCAAGTAAATGGTACTAGGAGGATATGCCTGGGATGGGAGATGTATCCTGAAAACAGACTATAGACCAAAAATGATCAACACTTAATATCAATTGCAAACCACAACACCCAAAAGGCGAGAGAGAGAGAGCAAAAGGGAATGCTTTGCCACAGAGACGGGGTCAGGGGAGGGAGTACAGGGCAGGGATGATGGGAGAGATCTTGGGACCATTGGTGGTGGAAAATGGGCACTGGTAGAGGGATGGATACTTGACCATTGCATGACTGAAATGCAAGCACAAAAATTTACAAGTCTGTAACTGTACCTCAAGGTGATTCACTATTAAAAAAAAAAAACAGTATATATTAAAATTTGTGCATTTATTTTGTGCCCATTCATAGTAATTACAGTTATATTATTTTCAAAATACCTAGACAATTTTTCATAATAACATTTTAAAGTTATTTTTATGTGTGACATACTTAACTGGTCTATACAGTTTTAATTAATCTTAATTTTTTTACAGAAATGTCTATTTACAGCTTTTATTACAATGACATATTCAAATATTTGCTTAATCTGAATAGTGAAACAATCTAAATAAAATTGTAACTACCATATATTAGAAATGTAAAGAACTTCTGGTAAAGACACCATTTTGGTGGAGTATTTTTCATTGATGCTAAAAGCATATCATGATCTGACTTAGCATATAAATCTAGATCAAGGGGTTTATAAAGACAATAAGTGGGCATGAGAAAATTTTGCTTGCCTTTAGGAATCTATTAAACTATACTTTGCATCACAAATAGACTGCAATGCACATATCTATCCAAAATATGGAGTTAAAATAAGAGTTGGCTGATTTTCAATAAATCAATGCGAAGAGGTTTACAACCTTTTAAAATTGGAACAGCCAACTTCTGGATTACGATATTATTTTAGACGTCTGAAAAAGAAAGTTTGAAAAAGGAAGAAGGAATCTCAAAAGTATGAAATGGCAATCATATTAAGATCCCATCTTCCCACAAAAAAAAAATATTTCATGTAGCAGACTTAAAATAGTGATCAGTAATTTGAGAGGGGAGGGGCAGAGTAAAAACTAAAATCCTTTCCTACAATTATGCTAATTAAAGATCGAACAATTGGTGCTCAGGACGTACTCCTGGCCTGTGTGCAGGGATCACTCTTGGCCAGTGTGAGGACCATATGGCGTGCTGTCGATGGAACCTGGGTCCGCCGCACATAAGATAAACTCCCCACCTGCTGATCTATATCTCTGGCCCCCAAACAAAAATTTTCATATAAGTACTAAGATATGAAACTCATGGAAAAAAATAAGTTTAGAAACATGCTAAATATTTTGTGAGAATCTATTGCCAAAAATCGAAATTTAGTTTTATAAGCTGTTTTGAGTGAGCCTGAAGCAATACTTGAAGCAGTAGAGAGAACTACAGAACACTAAAAAAACATATTCCAGAAACTCTCACATCTGGACATACAAGAAGCCTTCCTATAAGGATCTTTCAGTTCTCTGAAGCTCACTCCCTTGAATGTGGGCATAGGTAGGATGCTACCTTCCATTTAGGGAAACAGTCTACCACTGTTTTCTTTCCTTAAGCATCACAAAAAAGTTGTTCTTCTATGGAAGGCCAAGTTCTTGTTTTGCTGTGGAGGCCATACCCGGTTTTGCTCAGGAAGCAAAAGGAAATTAGTCCTGCCTCTGTGCTCTGGGATGATTCTGGACACTCTGAGGGGCCCATATATAATGCTAAGAATAATACTGGGATCTGCCGTTTGCAAGGCAAACACCTCAATCCTAAAACTGTCACTCCAACACCTACAGTTTTTTTATTAGCCTACAAAACATATATGGCATATCAATTAATTCATGTATAAATATTCCCTTTCAATGCAGTAAAGTTAATTGACCACCAATGGAGTCAATTTTCTTTTAAAATTGTGCTTATTGGGGTCAGAGCAATAGTACAGCAGATAGGGCGCTTGCCTTGCATGTGACCCCTGGCATCCATTACGACATTCCCCAGCACTGCCAGAAGTCATCCCTGAGTGCAGAGCCAGGAGTAACCCCTGGGCACTGCTGGGTGTCACCCCAAAATGAAAAACAAACAATTTTTCCTATTGAAAATTGCGGCTGGGTGATACAGTAATACGACTCAACAATTAATGGTGAGAATATGCAAGTGAGAAGCAGGTCTTCCCATTTCTGTGTTTCTGCCAGCCCATTTCCGTTCTCACATGAACTCTCCCTTCTCTGTGAACTTATGGAATTTTGAACTTCTTACATAAACAATTGTGACTTCTACTTGACATCAACCATAAATTTTTAAAATACTTCAATGTACTTTTGCTTATTTGCAGGAGGCATGTTTTCCTGGTGTTGTAACCCTGGAGTCTGAAAGTGAAAAGAGGTTTACATGTCTGTGTTTACTAAAGACTATCTCTATAGACTAGCCCACTGATGTGCCTAAAGCAGCACACGTGTTTGGTTTTAACATATTTGCTCAAATTCTTTGATATACAATCTCTGTCCCTCTTGGAGAGCCCGGCAAGCTACCAAGAGTATCCCACCCGCATGGAAGAATTTAGCAAGCTTCCCATGGCGTATACAGTAACAATAACAGGTCTCATTCCCCTGACTCTCAAAGAGCCTCCATTCCTTGGGAAAGACGAGTAAGGAGAGACTGCTAACATCTCAGTGCTGGGACGAATGGAGATGTTACTGGTGCCTGCTCAAGCAAATTGATGAATAACGGGATAACAGTGATACAGTGATACAGTATAAATATACATGCACATAAAAATATCTCCTGGCTAACCCAATACTTCTAGACTGTCTCGTTTTTCTTTTTATCTATTTATTTATTTGTTTATCTATTTATCTATTTATTTATTTATTTATTTATTTATTTTGCTTTTTTGGGTCACACCCAGCAATGCACAGGGGTCACTCCTGGGTCTGCACTCAGGAACTACTCCTGGCGATGCTCGGGGGACCATATGAGATGTTGGAAATCGAACCTGGGTCGACCATGTGCTGTGCTGTTTCTCCAGCCCCTATCTCTTGTTTTTAACAACTGCACATTAGGCATTTTTTGTAGGGCTTGAGAAATAGCTCATTGAACTGAATAAATGCTTTGTATGCTAAAGGCCTGGATTTGATATCTAGTTTTATGAAGTTCTGCAAGCACCAGAGGGAACTACCAAACACACACAACCCCCCCCACCCCACACACACACACACACAAACTGTGCACCATTAAGACTGGCCTGTAAAAGGAAAAATGAGGCAAACCAAGGCAAATCAATCATTTTTTTTGTATAGGCAGTAGTCTATATTTTCTGTTTTGTTTCATCCTCTTTTCTCTTCAACCCATCCACTTCAATCTCAATTTTGTCCACATCACTGCTGTGGGGGAAAAGAAAAATCACCTTTGTGTTGCCAAATTCACAGGCAATTCTGACCTCTCATTCACTCCAAGGAAAGTTTGACCTAGAAGTTGAATTAGCTGTTCATTGTGCCTCGACTGTCTTCCATGTCCTCAAGCTTTCATACACAGTTTCCTTTTACTGATCAAAACTTTTCCTTTTAAAACCTCAGGTGTCACTTTTCCCCTCCCTCCCTGGTTTCTGTTTGTGAATTATTAGGTTGCCTTTGCCTTTCAATTTCAGATTTGCATGTCCAAATGCGCACATGATGTTGCTACTAGTGTGACTAATTATAAATAAACACAGCCTAAGTATGCAAACTTCTTATTTCTGCCTGCAGCCAGTGTGATTGTTCTCTATCTGCATCCAAAATATTTCAAGTCTTTTTTTTTCCCCATATTTTTATAGCAAAAATAAATAAATAAATAAAAACCAGAAAGTGCTGGGGGGTGAGCGGTGTGCTGCTAAGACATAGTACAGAGGGTCAAGCATGGTAAAGTGTTTGCATTACAGTCAATACAGTTTTGACTCTGGTACCCAGAGTGGCCCCCACCCCCTACAGGGGTCATCCCTGAGGGCAGACCTAGGAGTAAGCCCAGAGTAATACCCAGATGTAGCCCAAAAAAGAACAAAACCCAAAATAAAATTGAAAAAAAATAGAATTTTCCTTCAGCCAAGTCTCCTTTCTTTTCTAACAACCTTAAATCAAAAACCTTAGGAGAGGCTTATAAAGCTGAGTTTTATATTTTATTGCAGTCACAAAATGGAAAGTTCTTTGCAGTAAAATAAAACAAACTCAAACCAGATTGTCAAAAATCAAGATCTCTGAGAAATGTCAGGTAACACTGTATGTTGTGAACCCTTCATTTTAAATGATTTGTGGTATTTTATAGTGATTTACAGTTGTTTTTCCAATTTCTTGGCAATTAGTTTTACCAAATCTTAAATGAATATAAACAATTACCACATACATATATATATAGAACCATCCCTTTAATTATAATATTTAGAAAATATTTTGCATTCTGTGCCATAAATATGTGCCATAATGACACATACTAATAGTGTCATTAGTTTTAATAGAAACTCTGAAAATGATACAGATGTACATATTAGAAAACAGTGTACTCATAATTGAAATTTAGTGAATTCATTTTATTGTATGCAAATAGAAATAAACATGTATGGTCATCTTAAGTTTGAAGCTTCTTAAACATTTTCCACTAATACCCTTCTCAACTGAGAAATTTGAATATACTCTAGGTATATAAAATACATATAGGTAAATATGTATATATATGTATATATGTATACACACATATACTCATGACAAATCATAAATGTAATTTAAAACAAAATTTTCACGACCCGTATTTTCAGCTACATGCCACCATACACACTCATGAGGTCACAACCCAGTTTAATAAAAACATATCTATAGCAGTGTGCCACTATATGCATGGCATGTTGAGTCAAAAAAAAATCATGAAACATTTTTTGAGAAAGATATGTATTTTGTGAAGCTAATAAGCAAAAGAAAACAAGGTGTTAATTAGCGTTAAGTGCATGATTACCAAAATACATTTTAATTGAGTAATGGCCATAACAGGAATTTATTACAGATAGAAATCAAAGTAAAGAAAGAGATTGGAAAATGGAAAATGAATATTAATTGTTTTCTTGTTAGATAATAAGTCATTGGTGTCTGTGAAGAGAATTTAGAAGTTATTGAAGGGAATTTTTTAAATACAGGTTGAAATATTAAATGTTCAGTTATTACCAGTTTCCCACTACATCTGATGTGGCATCTGTTATATTTAATATAGCTTTCATTTTGATTGAATATTGTTACTGAGAAATAATTTTACTTTTGTACTTAGTAAGCATTTTTTTTTTTTTGCTTTTTGGGTCACACCTGACAATGCACAGGGGTTACTCCTGGCTCTGCACTCAGGAATTACCCCTGGCTGTGCTCAGGGGAACATGTGGGATACTGGAAATTGAACCCAGGTCAACCTCGTGCAAGGCAAATGCCCTACCTGCTGTGCTATTGCTCCAGCCCCAAGGAAGCATCTTTAAATGAATGAGATTATATTTCTATAATAGGTTCACAATTTTTTATTTATTTATTTTCATGAATTTTTTAAAAGTTACTACATGTATATTGGCACCTACTGTGACAAAATTCCATATTCCATGGGTTTATTAAAACTATCCAAGAATCGTGTATATTCACAGTTCTAAAATTTCATTTCTGTTTTCAAATGGTCCATTTTTTAAGCAAACATATAATGCCCAATAAAATCCATTCAGTTAATTAGCTGAGGATAACAATATTTGTCTGTCAATGATATTATGAAGTCTTATAGTTGGTATATATATCAGTAAAATTTTATTACTCCTCCTGTTCCTAAGATAAGTGATTTTAAGTGTGCATTTAACAAGGATTATGTTATAATTTTATTGAGTCTTTGAAATGGAAAATGCAGGAATAGTTTACTCTTATACAATATACAATCTTTGATTGTATATTGTTTTGTATTGATTTCTGGACTCATCCAGTAGTGCTCAGGGGCTTAACCTGTCTTTCTGCTAGGCAGTTTTTTCTTCTTTTGCTCAGTGGAGAAAGTTTTACTGGGGTCTAACCTGTCCCCCCTGCATTCTGTTCCTTGAAATATCTCTTTAGCCTTTACATAATCGTTTTTATGACAGAAATATGACTCGGAATATAAATCCTGCAACAATTTCAAGTGGGTGAATTTTTAAAATGTAGACCCTAATATCATTACCAAACCTTTTTTTAGACCTTTGAATGTCAAAGCATTTTAATTTAGATTAAGAAAAATAACTTTATAAAATAAGTAGTCAATAAAAAGCTATCCGATTTGATAGTTATCTGGTTCATATTAAATCTTGTAATCCATATTACAAAGTGACATATTTGAAAAACATAAGTAAATGTAACTAATGAGCTATGATCTAACCAATTTAAAGTCAAACTTCGGTCTCTTGGAAATCTAATTTTGTGGTCTTGGAGAATTTGCCAATATTTCTGAAATTTAATTTTCTCATCTGTATAATAGTATTAGAAGAGTATCTGGAATGATATTATGGGGATTGTATATAAATAGTCTGACAGATACTTTGTATGCAGAAAATGTTCCTTTCTAGCAGAGGGAGTAAATATGTTTAACCTTAGAATATAACATATTATAAAATCTAAATGAATCTAGAATACTTAAGATAAATTTTAGATTCATCAATTATAAAAAATTTAGAATAGCTCCTGTTACTATAAATATTTGAATTAGGGACAGACCATGGTCCAAAGAGATAATTAAGCAGCCATTTTTATCATACTATATTACAGATGAAGACAATTAATGTTTATGGAAAGTGGCTAGCACCTGAAATATCACTAGTCATTTATTATACCAAGTACAATTTGATTTTAAGCTCTCAATACTGTGCCACTGAAAGCAGGCTAGTAGAAGCAAGTCTTCCAAAAAGTTAGCATAAAATAAGGAATATGTGCAATTCGTAGAACATAATATTTAAACTTGCTATTGACATCTTCTGCTTTATGTTTTAACCCCTGCTTTAATAGTTTAATTTAGTTTCTGTTTTCACTAAAAGCCACCTTAATTCTCTTTTTGGCAACCTGCCTAGTGTGAAACAACAAATGATTTGTATACTCTTGAATCCTAGCCTCACTCAGATGTGAAAGAGTCTTTTATGTTAACCAAAAGTTTGAGAAAACCCATCTGTCCTTGAGATCTTTCCAATGATTAATATGAAGATTTTGAAGCAAGAACTGATATCTAAGAAGACTCATTAGCTTCCTGAGGCACATCAAAATTTTATGATTATTTTAGTTTTGTTTTGATATAGGGGCCATATGTGGCAGTGTTCAGAGATCACTCCTGGCTCTGCACTCAGACGTCACTCCCAGTGGGGTTCAGAGGACCCTGGAAGCAGAAGATGAACCAGGGTGTTCAGGGTGTTCTTGTGCAAGGTTAACTCCCAACCCGCTGTACTATCTCTCCAGCCCT
Organism: Sorex araneus; assembly: GCF_027595985.1. NCBI lineage: Eukaryota > Metazoa > Chordata > Mammalia > Eulipotyphla > Soricidae > Sorex > Sorex araneus. Next base: position 114,465,850 of record NC_073303.1, on the reverse strand, counting down.
GGTGCATCAACATTTTAATTGACTTTCTTTTTCTTATACTCACTTTCTAAACAATGACAACGAAGTAGATTATTTTAGTAAGTTAATGTTGCTGAGAAAGTTTCTGATGTTTTTTTAAAACTGTTTATAGCAAAAAAAAAATTCTTACTTTTTACTGTTGTATATTTCCTCTACATTATATTATTACCAAACTAAAAGTTAGATTGACTATAAGCAGACTTAAGCAGACTCTTCCTGGCTATGTAATTTTTGGTATTATTACAAATGTTCTTATTAAACTGACATTTTATTACCAGTTGTTACTATCATGAATACAATTTTCACACATAAACACTAACATACACATAAGCACACATAATGTCTGAAGTGGGAAAGGCGGAGTATCTCAACATTTTTACAGCACTTTATTATACAAAAAGTTAATTAAAAAAAAGGGTGAGTTTTAACTCAAAGTGGGTATAAAAGAGAGAAAAACTTGGGCTGAGTAGTATCATTCTCAATCAAACTCACATTCTGACAGAATTCAAATTCTGTCAATGTGAAAATAGAGACTTTCTTCAAAGAGAGTCAAATCAGGGTTTGCTCCCATTAAGCATATCCTCTAATCCTTTGTTTCTGTGGTCAAACTATTTAAAAAAATGTTTCATAATTGTTTTCATGAAAAAATGTATTGCTTCCACATCTGCCTATTGTTAAGAAGAGGAATCACTGTTATATTTAAAGGAGCCACAATTTAGGAGAAGAAATTTTATTGAGTTACAGAAAGTTTTACAAAAATTCACAGAGCAAAGAAGAAAATAGATAATATTAATCATGTATAAAACCCCATAACTTTAGTGACTTTTTAAGAATATTTTGTAGGGTCACAACTGATACTTTTAGAAGAATGATACAAATGGTAATTCAAGCTGCAAGGTTTCTTTTATTCATTCTTATCATTATATTTCAATTAAGTTCCTTAAACTAGTGAATTCTTTCTTCATGTGAAATATTCAATAAACTTGAATAAACTTGCTCAAAAAATGAGCAAGAAATCGTGAAGAATATATGTGTGTATATATGTATATTTATGTAGATGCATGCCTGTATTTATATATATTTATATGTATATCAAAGTACCGACAAAAATTGCCTGAAAAATAATCAATGATTAAGTACAAAATGGGATGAAGCTTAGAGGAGTCACAGTAGTGACTTACATTTCATAAGTATCACAAAGATGGTATATAGAATATGGATAATAAAAAAATTAAAAACTAAAGTTGTCTGATACTAGATTACATTTATATGATATATACATATATGTACATATGCAATAAGAATAGATAATGCTTGTTGAGTTTATATTAACATACCACTAATTATTCTTCATGACAGATCTTAAATTTTTTTCTAAATAATGGTTAATGAGATATTGAAACTGATTAAACAATAAATTTTCTGACAGTTTTACTTAGTGAATATTTAAAATTTTTCTTTATATATAAAATCATAGGATTTCTTTTCAAGTAAAACTTGATATACTTTTTCAGTATTTAGAAATGATTTATGTGTGCATATATTCTTTGATCATTTATCTTTTTATTAAATAATGATAAATCATATTTTACTGTTCTTTTTTCTTTTTTGTTCACACCCAGCGATGCACAGGGGCTCTGCACTCAGGAATTACCCCTGGCGTTGCTTAGGGGGCTATATGGGAGGCTGAGATATGAACCCGGATCAGCTGCATGCAAGGCAAACGCCCTACCCTCTGTGCTATTGCTCCAGTCTCATATTTCCTTGTTTTGACTCTGATTTTAAATTAAAATATTGCATGTAAAATGAAAAGTGTATGGCCAAATTTTCTAAATAATTTTGAATGTTATCAAAAGTGAAGTTAATTAGGTCACACATCTTTACTTTCTAACATGATAGTAGTTACCTGCTTCCTATTATTTATTCACCCTGCCATTCAAATAATTGTGCTGCATTATTCAGTAATTAGAATTGTGTGTTTTACTGCTGAAAAATATACCTTTAAAGAGCTGATAACAGTATGTCAGAATGATACCATATAATTGTCATGGATGAGGAAACTTTTAGAAATTAATCATTTCACAGTGAAAATATAATAGAAAAACTCATTCTAAAAGCCATTAAATATTGTGAAATTATTTAATTTTTAGCTATTTTAACATTATCTTTCTTTTCCTCTTCGTCTCTCCCTCTCTCTTTAATATTGGTGGTAGGATTGATTTCAGGGCTTCACACATGCAAAGCACGCGCATGCACTCTGCCATCCAGTACAATTACTTTTTAATAAAATTAAATTCAGTATCATTTATATGTCCAGCCTCTTGGTGAATTTTGTGTTCTTCATTTCACTAAAAATAATTCACATTTTCATAGATAACCAACTTTCTTTATAAAGTAATGGGATAGATTCAGATATGCTAGAGATTAGGTAATTCTTGGGGTTTCCTCATGTCTGTTTCTCCCACAGACTTCACTATATGGATAAATACGAACATTTTGCTAGAATAGGTGACAGTCAATTCTCCACAGTGGAATTTAAAATAATCTCTTCAGAGTACAAGAGCCAGCAGGTTATTGCTGCAAAGTGGATGGAACCAGAGGGTGTTATGAGAAGTAAAATAAACCAGAAGGAGGAGGACAAATACTGAAAGAAAGCAAGGGAATGTGCAATGTCCAATCGAAAAACAAAACAAAACACTGCACTAATCAAAAATAGATTCGTGGAGGGGTGGTGGAAGGGAATAATTTTATGGATGGTGGTGGATTCATTGTTCTTTAGGAGGGGGGCAAGCACACATAAACATCTATGCTATTGAAACAAAGACATTTCCTTGAAAACTCAAGAAATTGATCATTTAAAAGTGTAATATGTAACAAGGTCTTTATTTTTTTTTAAGATGAGCCAATAATAGTTGGAGGGATTGTTCTGGATGGGAGATGTGTGCTGAAAGTAGATAAAGGACCAAACCCCCAGCTCCCTGTCTGTAATAGCTGGACTCCTGCTTCCAAGCGTTTCTATCTGTTGTTCTATCCGTTGCTGGTACCTGGGAACCCACCCCTTCCATCCTCACCCAGGGAGCATTCACCCAGCCCCCCAGCCCCCAGGCCCCAGGGGTCACTCATTGCTGTACCCCACCCATTTGGGGCACTCAAATGAATAGTGGAAAACTACAGTCTAAATTCCATGCTAGAATAACCCCGTAAAAACCCTATCAGTTAACAAGGTAGGACTACACCAGCCAGCCTTACTAATGTACCTCTACATGGTAATGAAAATAATGAGAACGACCAAAAGATAAAGAGGTTCTTGGTGTAAAGTAGCAGATCAAGTCAGTACTCACGTAACTAGGAATATAAAGTGCCACTGTCTGCACAAAACTAAGAACAATGTTAAACCAAAGGAATTCTACTACACTGGCAAACAGGAACAGAAATCTAGGCAAGTTCTCAAGTGCCTCAAAATTCTTGAGTCTAGTGGAGGAGGAACTCCAGTCTACACTCGATTGATGGTAATGGAAAGTAAGTAATCACTGAGAGTGAAATCCATTCAATTCAAAGAAAAATGAATTATGAGTGTGAAAGAATCTATACAAATGGGACTGAAGCAGCTAAAAAATACAATAGTAAACCACAGCATGCATCTTAAATACAGCGGGCCTTCTCAAAGTCTGAAAAAGAGATACAGGCTATTAACAATAGTTAAGTGTCAAGAGAAAGGAGAAGCAAATAAATAAGGAGGATGTAAGATATTAATGGATAATAAGAAGGATGATCTCTGAATTATAGTAATACCAGGAGGAGAAGAAAAAGAGAAAGGGGCAGAATTAGTAGTGGAAGAGATTAAAACTCAGAACTTCTCATCTCTGGAGAATTTCTGCACAGATTGAAGAGTCCCAAAATGTACCAAAGAAAGTAGATACCTACAGTACACCAACACAACTTAGGCATTATTGATAATATATTTAAGTATCTTCTTAAAAGTTATAGCTATAAAAAAACTAATTCAATGATTTGTTGCTAATATCACATGCAGACACAAATATAAAATATAATTTTAAATTAATAAGTTTATTTTATTTACTAAATCATCAGAAAATAAACAGCATTATCAAAATTTGGAGTCTTAGTGAATAGATTAAAAACATGAAATTTTGTTTACTAAATCCAATATGTTCCCTTTTTTCAAATAATAAGACCAGCTAAAAATAATCTTTTTGTCACATTATTGCAAGACACATATAGCATGCCATTGAAAAATTATATATTGGTTTTTTGGAAAGGAATGGACTGTTAGTACATTTATGATATATATAGAACCATAGAAAATTTATAATGGGTTTTGTTAATTGATAATGTTAGAGAAACAAAAGAAAAAATATTGAATCAAGAAGGCAGACAGAAAAATGAATTAACATTAACATGCCAGGAGCAGTTTCGTCTTCTAATTGAGCAGCAGACTCTGTACATAAACACAGTCCGGAAGGGGCTGTATGTTATGTATTTTGTCACCTTCTCTTGCCAATTCAAATAAGTTTGATCTTCAAAATAAATCAGAATTTAACTTTTGTTGTTAAATATATGCTGTTATTGCAAAAAGTAAAATCATTTTGAATATTAACAATAGTATTCTTTAAGATAAAGATCAATATATGTATTATCCATACACATTGAGCAAAATGCTGTGAAATATACTTTTAAACTTTATAACAAATAAAATAACCTTAAATTTATCTTCCTTTTGTCTTATATTTACATGTTTAAAGTATTTGTTTCTGTTGATTATCTCATTCAAAACTTACAAATATGGGATTTAATTTTATATCATTTCATAAATCAAGGGGTTTTTTTATTTGTTGTTTTGTTAGCTTTATCTCTGAACACAAACAAATCTGGTTTGCTATGATAATTTTGCCCCATGCTACTTTCAACAATTTTAACCTTGGGCAAATACTGTAAGCCTCATTTTCTCAGAGTTGTAGAATGATGATAGAAATATTTTAACATTGAGCAGAGGAGAAGAAAATAATATACTGTAATGAATATAAAACGTTTATCGCGGTGTCAGATATATTAGGGAGATCACTAAAAAGTAAGTTGAGGGCAATATTTTCTGTTTGTTTTTTCTTTTTAAGTCACACCCATCCATGCACAGGGCTCACTCCTGGCTCTGCACTCAGGAATTACCCCTGGCGGTGCTCAGGGGACCATACTAGATTCTGGGAATCGAGAATCAAACCCATGTCGGCCGAGTGCAAGGCAAACGCCTACCCTCTGTGCTATCCCTCCAGCCCCCATGAGGGCAATATTTTTTTAGCTCTCATTGCATTATAATCATTCATCATAAAATTCCTTCAAAGTAAATGCTTTATGCCCTATATAAGATTTAAGGGAAAAAATACCTCAGAATTATAAACCATTTTTTTCCCACTCAACAATGTCTTTTAACTTCCTATTGGTTCAACAAATATTATTTTAAGAGTAGAAGATGAAACAAAGTTTTCACATATTCAGAGGGAATCTGCAATCTGTAGAGAATAGATATTATTCAAAGTGAATGTAAGGAGTAAAATATATGTCCGTTGAGGAACTTTTTTTTTAATATGTTTTCATTGATAATGTATAGCATAATTATTAGAATAAGGATACACACATTAGTCATTGAACTTTTTTCTTTTTAATATCCCACTGTAGCTGTCTTGGATGTCTGAGTAGTACCTTTAGTTCTCTCTCAAACTCTGTGATCTGGGGAAGTAGACGAGAAAGCCGCTACCTGCAACCACACACTTTTAGGCTGGAATGTGTGCACATTCATGCACATAATCACACAGACACACACACACACAGAGTGCCATTTCTATATTGATTTAATGTTGTGTTATTAAAAAAAAATTCAACTTTGTGTGATGTTGACAAAAGGTGAACTACCACCATCAAATGGTGTACCATTCTTTTTATTTTGAACATAATTATTCTTCAGAATTTAATAAGGTAAAAGGAAGATTAAATTAGAAACGTTATGAATATATGAAAAAGAAAAAGAAAATAAACTGCATCTATAATCAGTTGGGTGACTTTCTTGAATAGGTATGGAAAATTTTCATATATATGTAGGGATATAGATATAGATATATATATATAGATATAGATATAGATATAGATATAGATATAGATATGGCTGGAGCGATAGCGCATCCGGTAAGGCTGTCGCCTTGCAGGTGGCCAACCCGGGTTTGATTCCTCTGCCCCTTTCAGAGAGCCCGGCAAGCTACCAAGAGTATCTCGCCTGCATGGCAGAGCCTGGCAAGCTACCCATGTCATATTCGATATGCCAAAAACAGTAACAACAAGTCTCACAATGGAGATGTTAATCGAGCAAATTCATGAGCAATGGGATGACAGTGATACCGTGATGTATATGTATATATATATATGCAGTGATACACATATATATTATATATACATATATACATAAGTAATTCAAGCAGCAGTTTTTGAGTATCTTATGACATCTTATGACACACTTAAAATAATATGCTGAAATATATAGCATTATTTATATTCTTATTATCTTACAGTTTAAGCAAAAGTAGTTGACATAGATTTATCAAGCAACACACAAAAAGTGAAAGACCCAATATTAAAATGCAAAATTTACCTCCCAACAGAACCCTTTCCCCAGTTTGTTAAATGTTTTACACAAAATGTGGGAATAATTTATGTTAGATTTTAATTAAATGAGAAATAATTCCAAACTCTATGGAAGATGGTAAATCATGATGTCATGTACAAATGATAACATGATAACCAGAATCACAGATCTCAAATATACATTAAAATAGGTGAATAATACTTAGTTATTCTGATTATCTTCTTAAGGTTTTTCAATAAGTAGATTTGAAAAGAAAAACAGTTTACTAGAGTTTCAAAAAATGTACACATACTGGTAAAGTATAAGAACGTTAAAATCTATTTGGCATTTTGAACTTCTTGGTTGAGCTCGAGCTGACCTCTATTTAAAAGGAGATTTTATAAGACTGAAAATATATTTACTATGTTTATTTATCTTATTTTTAAAATGAAACTAACAAAACAGGGTGCCAGCTAATTTTCACATCTGTTTTATCAACTAGTTTATAAATAGATAATTTTATGACTTGCATGTACAGAAATAGAGGTGTCCTAGTTAGTGACATGATAGGGTCAATCTCTCAAATATTTAGATATTATGACTATACTATATAAAGCTGATGCACTTGTCTTATATTAATTCAAAATTCAGTCCGTTTCAATGAAATATGTATTGCATGATGTGCTTTCACTTAAAAAGAGTTATACCTATAAATAAGCATTGATATAGTATTTATTTTTTTCCTTTTGGGATCACACCCAGTGGTGCTGAGGAGTTACTCCTAGCTCTGCACTCAGGGATCCCTCCTGGTGATGCTCGGGGAACATGTGGGGTATAAGGGATTGAATCCTGGTCAGCTGTGTGCAAGCGGTGCAAGGCATTTGCCCTACCCTCTGTACTAATGCTCCTGCCCCAGTCATAGTATTTTTAAATAACATAATATCTTTGACCATTCTAACATGGTTACAATTTGATTTATGTCCATTTTGAGAAAATTGTATACTCAAATTATAAAATCAAAGATACAAAGTTAATTGGTACATGGATGATACATTTCCAAATGAATCCTAATTAGAGGATACACATGCCATTACTGTAATTGCACTGCAAATGTGAAACTTTAAAATAAGCTAGAAAATGCGTCCCCTTCATTTTTTCCTTTCAAAATGCACTTACCTTGTCCTAAAGTTTGTAGGATGAGGATGTCCATCATATAAGGATAAGTAGTCATATTCCTCTTCTAGAGCAAATGACTGAAAAACAATTTGTATTCTATTTCGTTCTTCTGCTATAATTACCCATGTACAGTTTGCACCATTTGGATATCCATATGGAAAACCAGGGCTTTCTATAGTGCCATTAAGTCCTTTTAAAGTTCCACCACATGTATAAATAAAACCTGCAATAAAAAATAAACAGACTTTAATATTATGTAGGACAGAAAAAAAAATGTAATAGAAACTAATTTTTCAAATCTTAATTTTTCAAAACCCACATGGTAATAATGTTGTTAAGGATGATTTACTGAAGAACAACAGAAATTTTCTAAATTTCAAAGTTAAAAATACTAGAAGACTTATTTGAAATTATTTTTTGGTTTAGATTATAATTGACATAATAGTGTTGTAACAGTGTCCAAGTTTATGGTATCGATGTACAATGTTACCACATACTACCAGTACCAGAACTCATGATCCCACCCCTTACCATGTCACCTCTGGTCAAAGCTTTCTTCCTTCCCACCCTTCTCCTATTATTTGTTGATAGACAGTTATGAATTTAAAAGACACTGCACCTGAGTGTTTTTTTGTTTTTTGCTTTGTTTTGTTGGCACACTTGGTGATTCTCAGGACTTATTCCTGGCACTGAACTCAAGAATCACTCCTGACAGTACTCAGGAACTTTATATGGGATCCCAGAGACTTAAATAGTCCAGCCAAATGCACAGCAAGCATCATCCCCTCTGTAGTATCACTCTGGCCCTATGGATTTAGCAGATATTGTTGCCTTCCTTACATCACCATGTATTCAGAGCCTGCACCTATGTACCTGTGCTACTTCTCATGAAAATATTACTATAAGACTTGTTTATCATGCAATAATTATAAACCAGGTGATTTAATGAAATCCTCCACATACATGTGATTTATTATCTGTGATATTATTTAACAGACAACCATTATTCTAAAACATGATTGTTTTCTCTGAAATAATTTTCAATTTAAATGGACACTAATAAGAAAAGTTAAAAATAGAATTTATTAAGTTTAGTAGGATTTTTAGAATAAAATTCACCTTTGGAGGGTAAGACGTGCTAATTAAGTGAGTCTACACAGCTCTAGCATGTATTTTAAAATATAACTGTTCTACCTGGACTTTAGTAGAGCTTGGGACCTAAAATTAAAACCAACAAAAGCTGTAGTAAACAATGACTGAGTGAAAGTATATGACATCGGGGTTCACTGTTCTCTTGTAGTCTTGTCAGACAATCCCATTAGGCAGACAAGGGTTTAAAAGTTGATAAGATCTGTCCATCCAAATGTTATTTTCTTGCCTGTGGATTGCGAGAGAAGCTTATTGGCTATGAAAAATTATGGGAGAGATGCTGGATTATATGGAAGAGAGTGCCCTATAGCAAAGTAAGCATCTATGTTTGGAAATGGATGAAGGAAGGAAAGCTGAACTGCTCTCCGAAGAAAACGAATGAGGGTATGGTAGAGATACAAAGAACATTTTAAAAGCGAGTGTCAGGCTGGAGCCACAGCACAGCGGGTAGGGTGGTTGCCTGAAACGCAGCCTACCCGGGTTCGATTCCCAGCATCCCATATGGATCCCATATGGCCCCCTGAGCACTGCCAGGAGTAATTCCTGAGTGCAGAGCCAGAAGTCACACCTGTGTATTGCCTGGTGTGACCCAAAAAACAAACAAACAAACAAAAAAGCAAGTGTAGCCCATGGCAGATCAAAAATCAGTGTCAGTGTTGCAGACTTTGAGAAATGGACAGAGACTGATTGGAGATGCATTGCAGAGCTGTCAATCAATGCTTTCTTTCACACAGCACTTGCTTTGGCTAGAGTAGCAATGCCTCTGAGCACACACTTTGGAGAAGCTGCATCTCCTGAGACTGCCAGAGAGCCTGTGACTCAGAGATGGGGATAATCAGTGGAATCTTGTCCCTCTAATTTTCCCCTTTGAACACCTATTTAAATCAGAATTAACTCCTATTATCTGCATAAATTGCAGTGTCCTAAGATTTGTATATTCAGCATGTTAATCCTGCAGAGTTTATTTTTCTTTTCCTTTTTGAAAATTTGCTAAGAATTTGGATCAGATAAAAGTTTTAAAAAAATCAATATTTGGGTATCTATATACATTTTTGCTTACGTATTAAAAGTCATATAGGATATTTTATGATTTTCAAAAATTAAAAAAAGAAAGGTTCTTCTTAAATTGCTTCTTGCAGAGCAATTACTTTGAAGCCTTAGGTTAATTAGCTATCACCCATTTCTATTAGTTTTCTGCCTGAACAGCTTCCAATTTGAACTTCATAACTAAATGTAAGCATGAATCCCATCAGCTACAATCTGATCTATGGACTGTTTCATATATTCTCAAGGCCCATAACCCTGATGGGTTTAGAAAAAGGACATATGTCCTAAAATAACATGCTCAGTTTTGTCCACTTATTTTTCAAGGGCCTGCTGAGTCATGTACTTCAATTTCTTTTCCTTTTGCCCCTCTCTCTAGCAAAATTGTGAATTATTTTAATCTTGCTCACTTTATTTGTGCCCAAATTAAAATAAATACCACATTATTCATAAGAATCAAGTACATTTTTCCAATATTAGTTTCACAGTTTTAGCATGTTAAATCATCAGAAGTAAATAGAGTTGTTAAATGTATAAAAATCCTGCTTCCATTTAAAACAAACTTAGTCATTGTTGTTAGCTTAGTATAGATTGTTCCAGAACATTTCCAGGAAGGTAAATGCAGATTTTTTATTCAATAGAGAATATTTTATAAATGGAGTTAATCATATTATGCATGATTTTCTAATTATTAAACATATCAAAATGTAATTTTTAAATACTTATAATCTTTCTGTAAAATACTTCTAGTAATTTAAGTCTACAGGTATACTTTTGCACCATTTATTGATGACTGCAGTGTTTCATAGTGTACTACATTTATACTGCAATTTATCTTTTTAATTTTGGTTGGTTTTACTTTTTTTGGTTCCAAAGCTATCAAAACAACTCTGGGTGCATATACTCATGTGCTTCTAAAATAAGCTCCTTTAGGGGAATTCTAGAAATGGGGGAGTTTAGAACATTATATTTAGATACAGCTGAGCTGCCTTCATTAAGTGTAAAATTTCCTACTATAACTATGGTCTAATGTGTGTCTCATCTTCACCATGATTTTTAGCAATACTAGATTTTTCACATAGAAATTCTGCATATTAAATATTATCTTTGTATTTTCTCTTCTCTTATTAGAATTTGAATTGACATCATAAACTTTACCTTCATTCATAATTCTTCTTTTATAAACTATAACGTCATATCCTAAACATATATATTAAAGTGGAAGTTCCTAAACTTTCCTTTTTCATAAAGTCAAAATCACCCTTTGTTCTCTGTGAAAGTCTGTTATTATAAACAAGCAGAAAACACCTCCTAATTGGAAGAAAGTCTACGAGTATCCAGTCCCAAGGTACTGCCACTCATTGCAGGGTGGGATTATTCACTTGGGGAACAAAGGATACTTAGTCTATCAATTCTTCTATTTAGGATATGCGTGCTTAGGTTTCTGGTTATTCATATGTAATTCATATTCGTCTATTCTTATACATATATATTTCTAAATGAGACAGGTTCATATATATTCTTAAAAGCTAACTGAGTTTAGAAAGAGAGAGACAGACATAGAAAGACTGCACTCATCTATGGTATATAGAATATCAGAGTGGGAGACTAATACCCAAGAACTGTAGAAATAAGTACCAGGAGGTTGACCCCATGGCTTCGAGGCTGGCCTCACGTTCCGGGGAAAGGGCAACTCAGAGAAGCGATCACCAACTACATTGTAGTCGAAGGCCATGTGGGGGAAGGGAGTTGCGGGCTGAATGAGGGCTAGAGACTGAGCACAGCGGCCACTCAACACCTTTATTGCAAACCACAACAGCTAATTAGAGAGAGAGAACAGAAGGGAATGCGCTGCCACAGTGGCAGGGTGGGTTGGGGGGGAGATGGGATTGGGGAGGGTGGGAGGGACGCTGGGTTTACTGGTGGTGGAGAATGGGCACTGGTGAAGGAATGGGTTCCCGAACTTTGTATGAGGGAAGTATAAGCACAAAAGTGTATAAATCTGTAACTGTACCCTCACGGTGATTCTCTAATTAAAAATAAATAAATTATTAAAAAAAAAAGCTAACTGAGTTTATAAATCACAACTTGTTATTGAACTTATATTCTACATGTAAAATATCATTATTTCCACACATTGCCTATGATGAGCTCTCAGATTTATTCATCTATTCATCACATATGTCGTGCACTAGGGTGTAGGATAACATGGGGTTTGTCCTTTTAGAATTGCCGCAGAGAACTTAGTTTACCTTAAAGCAATGTCCTTTCTGTCTGGATACAGGAAGACAGTTAATATTATGCTTTGTAACTTAGGAGTTGATTGACTCCAATAATATTTACTCCTGGGCATCTGCTTTCTTGCTCAGTTGCCCTTATTTCCTAGCACCCCAAAAGCAGGGTCCCGATCAGGGACGGAATGGACCCAGGGCTAACTGTGAGCTACCCTGGCATCGAAATGGGTCAGGCCAAAGTGCCACAATACTCAACTACAAGTTGAGAACATGGTCATAGACAAATGCTGTCATGATCCAAAAGTAATGATGAGAGTAGTACCCTAATAGGGTTGGGGAGACTAACCTGGCCTGAGGACTGTGGTCTGGAATATATAGTGAATGTCCTCAGGAGGAACCAAACTTTAAGTCTGATATATATCTTACTGTGCTCATACAGAATGACATTGCTAGAAATTTTAGAAGTAAATTTGCTATAACTATTTAAGTGGATTACTAGCTGATGAAGGAAGAAAGCGACACATCCTTGTTTGGATCCTACCCTTGAGTGGATCTCCTAGTAATCTGGAGTAATCTCCTTAGATGGGATTTTGTTAATCTCCTGGAGAAATGGTTTTACCCCTCTTTGTTGATTTGTTAATGTTCAACCCACATTTGTGTCACCACCCTATGTAATTGCTATATAAACTAAGATTGTAAGGGGGAAAAGGAGCCGAGGTAAGACAAAAGAAAGGAGAAGAAACAGAAGTGGAGAGAACACTGAGGCAAGACTGAAGACACAGGAGAAGAGACAGAAGAGGAGAGAGAAGACATAGAAGCAGAGATAGAGAGAGGTCGGAAGAGACCAGAGGAGAGACTACAGAGACAGAGACAGAGATAGAGACAGACAGAAGAGAGCACAGTGGCATACACAGAAGCAGAACACAAGGAGGAGCCATCCGGTCTGGTCCATACATAGTTCGAGAGCACTGAACAGCAGCGGGGGTGGGGGGAGAGAGAGAGAGAGAGAGAGAGAGAGAGAGAGAGAGAGAGAGAGAGACGCTAGAGAGCCTGCGAACAAGCAACACACATACACACACAGATCATCTCCTCCTCCTGTGCATGTGTCTTTGTAATTTTTTACACTAGGGATAGAAATATTGAAAGAACGCATTATCCTGAGGCCAGAGAGATAGTTTGGAGCATCACGCACTTTCCTTACACACCTTCAAACTTTGGTTAGATTCTTGGTACCACATATGATCCCTGACACCCACCAGAAATGATTCCTGAACACAGAGCCAGGAGTAAGCTGTGGCCACCACTGCAAGTATGACCCAAATACAAAACAGAACACAACTCTATTCTCACCAGTCTTCTTGGATTTGACATGACAGTATGAGACAGCAAAGAAATAGAGATTATTACAATTTCGGGTTGAGAAGAGTTATGATTGGGGTAAGCCAGAGGTTGCCAAATTTATTTGACCAATGGCTCAGTTTTCAGCTGTGTGGATACTGGAAATCTGTCTCCTTCACATGAAGAAGCAGAAAGCACCCCCATAATTGCACCTCAGTTACTACTGCACCCTGGGTCTTCCACCAGCACAGCCACTTTGGAAAACAAGGAGTGCATTTTTGCTCTAAAGTTACTTGGAAGCCAGTTTAATCCAGATAGTGTAGTGCTTGTTTCTGGAAAACTCATCTTATGAAATCTGCACTGTATCTTGAATGGATTCAATCTGTGATAGCTTCTGAAAGCTTTGTGCATGTATTTTTCACACCTAACTTTTAATGTCTATCTAAAATCAAAATCAATTTATGCTTATAAAACACTAAAACTGATATGATTTGGGTCAGATTATCAACAAAATTTTAATAATAAAGATTGAGCTTTCTTCTTTTTATGTAAACATCTTGTTTCCTACATAGCAAAAGACAATGCAATAATAGTTTGTATAGCATTTAAAATATTTTTAATTATTTCGTTACATATGAACCACTTCCTTGACAACAAAAATGTCCACACTTGTATTGATCAGCTGCAAGACATATGTGCTACTATAATGACATGACTCCTTTTCATTATGTAAATATTCACATTTTTTAATATAACCTATACCTGGTTTGCTTTGCTGAGTATTTCCACAAAGGATATTTGTGCAGTATTGCTTCTTTTTAAAAGCTGTTTTCCACTGTATATGTGTGCCTTATTTTCTTTATCCATTCACCCATCAATGAATATTCAGATTGTTTTCGCTCCTTAAATATTCTAAAAATGTTTCAGTGGGCATGGGTGTGCAAGCATCGCATTGAAATCATGGTTTATATTCCTTTACATAAAGATCCAGAACTGGGATTTCTGGTTATGTTTATAGAGATATTTAATTAATTAATTTACTAGAATGGAATTTAAAAAGTTTGTTAAAAATAATTTAAATTATTTAATTTTTTGGAAATTAATTTTTACATATTCTCATTAGTGTTATAATGATTGAATTATTCATTTTTAATAAATCCTAGAGATTACATTTCTATAATGTGATTTCTAAATATTATTCAGACTACGTAACTAATTTTTTCACTGTAATGGACTGTTTAGCATAACAAAAGTTTTAAAGTTTAATGTGCTCTATTTAATCACTTTTTCTTCTTATAGGTCTTTGGTATAAAAAAGACTTTGGTCCGCAAGATATAGTATAGGGATTAATGTACTTGCCTTGCATGTGGTCATTCATTTTTTTTAATCCCTGGCACTGTATATGGTCTCCGGAGCACTCCCAGGAGTGACTCTTAAGTGCAGAGCCAGGATGAGGTCTGGGTATGGCCCAAAATTCCACCCCACCCCCAAACAAAGACTGAAACCTTTTTTTTTTCATAATCCATATACAACAGATACTATCCTATTTGTTTTTCTAAAAGTTTACTCATATTTTAAATTTCTCATTGAAAATAAAATCCCTTCTAAAAATATAGTTTGACTTAGCCTATTGCTATTTTTTTAAATCTTTGAATGATCAACTGTTCTAGCATCATTTGTTAATAAGTTCATATTTCCCCATGGATATACTTTACACCTTTGTCAAAATTATTTAGGAATGTTTTGTAGATTTATCTCTGAATTATCTCTTCTGCCCCATTGATCTATGTGTCTTTTTGTCCATGACAGGCTTGATTGCGCTAGTTACATAATCAGTCTTTAAATCAAATATACCGATTCTCCCACTTTCTGTTTTTCAAACGTATTCAGCAATGTTAGTTCCATTGCACTTACAAATACATTCAGCATGATCTTATTGATATTTATTATAATAAAAACTTAAAGAAATTAAACCTATGTATCTGTTTTGGGAAAACTGGTATTTTTGTTAGGTTGAAATTTCTATGCTAAAATATCAGTAAGTCGACATATTTAGTTTCTCCTTTTCTGCTTTGTCAAATTATATAGTGCATGAATTTCTAAATCTGATTCCAAAGTGGCAACATGTGGAGCTTCTCTGCACCAAATAATTCTGATATCATTCACAACAATAGTATGTTCAAACTCAACTCATTTCTGACAATAGATGCCAGGAGATAACCTCAGACTCCATATGAAGAAGATTAAATATCTTTAGAAAGTCTCCACGTTTAGTTGAAATTGGTCTTAGAATAAGCTTTTGAGGGATGGAGGGAACATTTATTTCCTGCACTAAACTGTGATTCCACCTTGTCACTTATTCCATCCAAATCAGAAGTTGTTTCATTCATTTTTCTGTCCTGAAATCTAGCACAGTGCTTGGTTTACATAGTAAAGTGGTTCCTCAGTGTAAATCAGAAGAACCATGGACATCTTCCTTGTATTTTATTTGCAACAATGGGTCTTCAGAACTCATGAAACCCATATACTCAATATCTTGTCATTTTATTATAAAAGGTATTAAAAGAAACAAATTAACACCCTAATGAAAAGATGCAGAGCAGTTGCCTGGTATTTCCTTGTCATCTCCAGGCACACTATTCTGCTCAGATATTTTGTGATTTCTAGACTTGAACCTAATCACAGTCTACCCAGTCCTTGGACACGAGTTACTGAATTATTGATTTAACCTTCAGTCCCTCTCATTTCCCTTAAGGTAGAGGGAATTGAAAATGAGAGTTGAAGACATTAAGGTTACAACACTTCAAGGATTCACCTGGTAGCAAGTATGTATACAATATTTATATATTATATAATATAATTGAAACATCTATGGATGTTTCTGTTAGTGCATCCACATAATAGACATTAAGAAACTTGCATCACTCAATATTATGAAAATTTCAAGAGTTTGGGGATCTGTGAGTAGAAAACTGGTCAAGATAAATATATTTTAGAAATGTATTTTCTCATCTAAATTATCAGGATCTGTTTTATAAACAGCATATTTTTATGAAAAATATAGTCTTTAACATATAAATTCTGTACATATTTGTTTTATCCAAATTTATATTATTCAATTTTTTTCTTAAATGAACATGAGAGGTAATATAATCCAATTTAAATGTTCAAAACTATGCATTTATACTTTACATATAGCTCATAACATTTTTTATTTATTTTCTTAGAGGCCACGTGATACTCTATAATCAAGGATTACTCCTGATGGTGTTCAGGGGAACTAATGTAATCACGGTATCACTGTCATCCCCGTTGTTCATGGATTTGCTCGAGTGGGCATCAGTAATGTCTTCATTATGAGATGTGTTACTGTTTTAGGCATATTGAATACAGCCAGGCTCTACCGTGCAGACGGGACACACTTGGTAGCTTGCATTGGTCTCTGAGAGGGACAGAGGAATCGAACCCAGGTCAGCTGCATGCAAGGCAAACGCCCTACCTGCTGTGCTGTCGCTCCAGCTCAACTAATATCATATTAGGGATAAAAGCCTAGATGGCAGTATGCAGGTAATCAATCACCTTACTCCTGTACTATCTCTCCTGACCCAGATTTTTTCTTTTTCAAATGGAAATTTATACAACTATTCATAATGTTGCTCCTTTGTTAAGATAGGGGGAGAATTTTTTGTGCTAGACATTAAAGTTCTCAAAAAGGAAATTTCTTAAAGCGCATGTTGCAGACAAGTAAATGAGTAATGTGGTTGAATCTTATTAACATTTGAGTTTGATAGATAGTTTTGCATGTGTTTAATATAAAGGAAATAGAAAAATAGAGATCAGGGAGATAGTACAGACTTTCAGGCCACTGACCCAGGTTCTGTTCTCAACTTCAAGCTGGATGTAGCATGAATATAGTTTTTCTATTCTATGCCAAGAGTGGGAGCCCTGAGTACAGAACCTGGAGTAAACTCTGAGTGCAACCAGGAGGGGAAGGATGTCCTTTTGTTTGTTGGTTTTTTTGGGGAGGGGTTACGGGCACATCTGGCAATGCTCAGAAGTTACTCCTGGCTCTGCACTCAGGAATCACTCCTGGTGGTGCTCAGGGGACCATGTGGGATGCTGGGGATCGAACCCAGATAGACCAAGTAGATTCCAAGAAAGGCAAGCACCTCACCCACTATACTATCGCACCAGCCCCTGATTTTTATTCTAAATTAAGTTTTTTAAAATTTTAATTATTTTGGTGAAGGAAGATCGTTTTTACTTTTTTTTTGGGGGGGGGAGGGTGCCGCACACTGGGGGATGCTCAAGGGTTACTCCTGGCTCTGCTGAGGAATTACTCCTGGCGCTGCTCGCACCATATGGGATGCAGGGAATTGAACTCCAGGTCTGCCCTGACAAGGCAAACTCCATACCCACTGTACTATCACCCCTGAAGCAAGATAGTCTTTATCAGTTTATTTAGAAAGATATGAAGGGAAGGAGACAGGAGTACATGTTTAAGATAGAACAGCGACTTCTCTAGAGGGACATAGAGCCAGTCAAGTAGGGAACATGGGCGTGAAGGGTAAGCCTGGCTTCCTTTTAAAATCAGGCTTCTCATAATGCCAAAAATTATATATAGAGAGTATGGGGAATATTGTCTGCCATGGAGGCAGGGGGAGGGTGGGAAACAGAGGGTATACCCGGAATATTGGTTGTGGGGAATGTGCACTGGTGGAGGGACGGATGTTTGATCATTGTGTGATTGTAACCCAAACATGAAAGCTTGTAACTATCTCACGGCAATTCAATAAAATTAAAAAATAAAAATAAAATAAAAAAATTAAAAAGCAAAGTCCTGTTTAGTGCTACTTTAACTGTATCCTAACATTTTTACATTATGCATCATATTTCAACCTAAAATGCTTTTTACTTCCTTTGAATGTTCCCTTTTTATCCCATTTTATTACATAAGTAAGATCCTTAGTTTGCAGATCTTTGGAAAGTTTCCTTTTTATTTTCTGCTAGTGATGTCTAACTTGGTTCCATGAAAACAAAGAACAAGCTTTATATTACTTTAATTCAAAAAACTTAAAGTTCCATTGTGTTAATTGTGGTCTACCTTAGTATAACTTCCTCTGGTAATTGAAATTAATGTACATTCTAGTGCTCTGAATGGATTTTCATAAAAGCTTGTTTTCATAAAAGGCTTATGTTCTTAGACTCTACATCCTTGGCTGATCTTCACCTATGCCTGGTTGCCCTTTTTTTTCTCCCTGACTGTTTATAGTATTTTTGTTGTTACTAGGTTTTACCTTAAGTATCATAAACATAGCACATTGAACCTGGGTTTATGCAACATGGAATCAAACAGCTCTTTGCATCTTGTAGAATGATTCCGTTTGCAAAATTTGGAAAGGTTTCTAGTTATTATTTTCTTGAGCAATTGGTGAGTCCTGCTTTCTTTTTTTCATAACTACAGATACACACTTGTGAGATCCCATTTTAGAGCCTGAGTTCTTGAGACACTATTCATTTTTTATTTTTGAACCACAGCCAGCTGGAAGTTCTTATGCCTCACTAGTGACTAATGCTCTCTTTCTTTAAAACAAACTTACATCAACCTTTTCCGTGTTCTGACTAATTTCTTCACATCTTAGATATCTGACTTCTCTGTTCTCATCATTCTACTTTTGAGCCTATCAAATAGGCACTTCATCAGATATTGTACATTTCCTGTACTTTTCAAGTCTAACACACTTATTTGTTTCTTCTTTATCTGACCTCTTTTGAGGAAATTTAATACTTTATATGCATCGAAATATGTTTCAGACAGGGACTGGAGAGATCATACAGTAGGTTTCATGCTTCCATTGCACATGGCAAACTTGGGTTCAAATATCAGACATCTAAGTGGTTTCTTCAGCACTACCAGGAATAATTCCTGATTGTAGAGCCAGGAATAATGCCTAAGCATAATCAGATGTAGTCCAAAAACAAACAAAAAATATCTTTCATTTTTTTGCATTACTTAGGGTTTTATTATAATGGCTTTAAAATGTCGCAAAATTTTAAAATCTCTTTCACCTAGTGCTGGCATTCATGTTATTTGTAATACAATCTGAGGACTTACTGCTTCTTGATTGGAACATTTTTATTGAAACTTGAATGATTTCCTGTTTCATTAGGAGATTCTTCATTTTATTAACAATCTGTGTATCTTGTCTTTTATTTCCCAGGTAGAAAAAAGCACTGATGCTTCTGCATTGATCATTAGAAGGAAAAAAAAGTGCATGTTCCCTAATTATCCACCAATAAAAAGAGCTAAATTGTTGTTGGGATTAGAGTGAACATGTTGACTACTCTCCACAGACCTCTTCTGATCCCACTCAGCTAGAAGTTTGTTACTGTGAAGGGCGTGTCAAATATCCCTCCTGTAAGATGCTGAGATGTGTATTCTAGCTTAGTACGCATGAACGAGAATCTTCACCGAGTATTCCTTGGTGTAAGGAAAAATGTGAGTCACTTACATTTATCTGTGGTTTGTGGCTATATATTAACTAAATTGTAGTGTAAAACACTAAGTTTTCTGTTTTCCTGCTTGTCTTCTCTTGGTTATGTAGCAAAGAATGAATACCTTTTGATGCTGTTCTATTTTTGAGAGCCAGAAAACTAGCAAAAATGTCCCTGATGGCCAGTGGTTATAGCTCAGAAGGCACATGAATTGCATGAACAAGGCCTCAGGTTAGAAACCTGACATCAATTCAAGTCCAGTATAGCCCTGATAAAGTAGTACCTGGAAAGATTCCATCCCTAAATGAAAAAATTGTTCTTCATACATCAAGGTTCTCAATGTCAAGTACCTATCATTTTTATTTTGTCTTGCTCAGCTGCAGGTTCTCACTGGTATTATAAAATTATTCTTAAATCAGAGTGTAGTGATAATACACAATCTCAAGAATACTAAGAACTACTGATTTGTAGTAATTCCCAAATAGTATTTGGACAATATTTCAATAAAGACATGAAGCAGGCAAATTAAATTGGCATTGTCTAGTTCAAGTGCTGGCATTCATGATATTAAAAAAAAAAATCCTTTCCTTTCCATTGTTTTTGCAATAACCAAAATTTGCTCAGGGTTGCATTGCTCACATAGCGGCTTGCAGTACTTACACACTCGCTGGCTATGGGTTGTGCTCTTTAGTTGTGAGCCTCCTGCTTCTTTCATTTGTAATATTATCCAGGGGTCACACATCACTCTGTAGAACTCTCTCACTCTGGTTCCAGTACTTTCCCAGTGTAGCACAGATTTTATGTGTGGTGTTCACCCACTCTTGATTACAGTGATCACAAATGGTGATGCCACCAGGATTGCACTCAGCGTTTTTGGGTCCTGACTGGGATTTACCCAGAGTCCCACACTTGCAGGAAATAAAATTTGCCATCTGGCTGCCCAGATAGGTCCCCTCTGTTCTTGCTTTTTATTTCATTTCATTAAATTATTTTCATTTTGTTCACATTCACCTGGAAAAAAATATTTTGAGGTCTTGATTTTTCAGGAAAATTCTTTTCATAAAGACTGGTTGGCTGTTTATAAAAATTAACTTCTATTAAACAGTTTATGCAAATCATTACAAATGCTGGATTGGGGAGGGATTTATGTATGGTTTATAATTTGTAATGTCTCTGTCCAGGTTCTGTGTAACTCATGGATTATTTGTTACTTATAAACCAAAAGTGTATTTTTATTTTCTCTAAATGTCTGCACAGAAGAAAAGAAAAACTACTCGCAAATGAACTAAAGTTTTATGATGACTGACTGAAATGAGAGAAAGGATAAATTAAATGATGCATCACTAACACAATGACTACTTACTCTAGACATTTTGCATTCTTTAAAGTCATATTTTTAACCCAATGAATTTCAACAAAATGAATTTTTTCTTAATTATTGAAAATTTTAAGTGATAAATGAAAATTTTCCTTTGTATTGTAAATCTCTCTCACTGTGACAAATTACTTGAAAACGTCTTACTTTTAACTTGAAGGAAGAAATTTCTTCTTCTAAATACCCTACCCATAGCGAATATAAAGTAACAGAATGGGAGACTAACACCCAAGAATACTAGAGATAAGTACCAAGAGGAGCACTCCACAGCTTGGAAGCTGACCTCACACGCTAGGTGAGGAAGCAGCTTTGATAGAGAAGGGATCACCAAACAAAGGGTGCTAGGCGGGCCCACTAGGGATGGGAGATAAAGAGAGAGTGAGCAAATGGGAATGCCTTGCCACATAGGCAGGGTGGGGTGAAGGGGACAAGGTGGGGGTGGTGGGAGAGATGCTGCGACCATTGGTGGTGGAAAATGGGCACTGGTGGAGGGATGGGCACTCGATCATTGTATGACTAAAATGCAAACATAAGAACCTGTAAGTCTGTAACTTTGTCTCACGGTGATTCACTAATAAAATAAAATAAAATAAATTTTAAAAATACCTACAGCATTTATTATTTGTGGAATTTCCTTTTGGACAGTGAAACTACTGATGAAAACTTCATAAAACATTATTAAACAATTAAACTAGATGATGGGGCAGAGACATGGTTACAAAATTTCCCTTGTATGCATCAGACCCAAGTTCAACCTCTAACCAAGCACACATCCCCTAACCCTTCCAGGCATGACCTCTGAGTACCAGGCCAGCCAGGAATAAATCTTGAGCAAACTGGCTATAGCCAAAAAACAAGCAACAACAGAAAAACATTCTAAAATATAAATATTAACTATGAATTTGCTAAGTTTATTATAAACCCTGGACGGGAGCGATAGCTCAGCGGGTAGTGCGTTCATCTTTCACGCGGCCCACCCAAGTTAGATTCTTCTACCCCTCTCAGAGAATCTGGTAAGAGTATCTCGCCAGAACAGCAGAGACTGGCAAGCTACCCATGGTATATTCGATATGCCAAAAACAATAACAACAAGTCTTACAATGGGGATGTTACTGGTGCCTGCTCAAACAAATCAATGAACAATGGGATGACAGTACTACAGTTTAAAACACCCTATCAGAAACTTTCCCCATTATGAGTTTCTTTCCTCCTATAATTCCATAGGCAGATAAAATATTGATGTAGAATATATTTGTAATGTTTGCTGAATCCATGATCTCCATCTATCATTATATAACCGTATGCCTTGTTTGCCATAAAGTTCCTAAACCAGTAAAGGAACTTTCTATACATGCCAGACATCCTGCTAAGTTCCACAAATACATACCAAATGCAACAGAAGTGTTGCCGTTATTAAACTTCTTATTCGAGTCAATTGAATTCTTTACCTTCAGTCTTATTATGACCCTAATTATGACCCTACTTTTCAATGCAGTTAATATATTTTTTCCACTCAAGCGCATGCATATGTGTGTATGTGTGTTGTAATGATTTTGAGCTTTTAGTTATATACCTTGTTTTAATTCTATGGGGGCCATGCCGAGGCGTGCTCAGGGCTTACACTGATTTCTGGCTATTTGCTCTTGGGAAACTGGCAGTATTCAGGTGACCCTATTCGAGGCCCAGTAGAGGACCCAGATTTTCCATATACAAGGCAAGTGTCTTACTCTCTTTGCCTCTTTAACTCCTCTTTCAGTCCTTTTTATCATTGTTATTGTTATTGTTAATTTTATAGTCCACATCCAGCTGATCTCAAAGCTAACTTCTAGCTCTGAATCAAAGGATCTCTCCTGAAGGACCCAAGATAACTTTAAATTTGCAGTTTAAATTTTCCCCCAAAGAATACTATTTTATTGTGTATCATCTTTCTGTCTATTTTCGTTTCTCTAATAAATTGAAATATATTTCATAGTATCATTAAAATTCTAGTTTTTCAGTGAGTCACAGAATCTGAAGCCAAATATCCTGGTTTCATAACTCAGCACTCCTTTTATACAAATGACTCAATCTTATTTTTCCCCTGCTTCTACAACCATAAAATGAGATCATAAATGCACCTCTTGGATTGAACATGGAGCCTAAGAGATAGGTCTCTTGCCTTGCACTCTGCAAACCCAGGTTTGATTCTTAGCACCACATATTGTACGCAGACTCTGTCAAGAGCTAATCTTGAGTACTGCCACGTGTGGTTCCCAAGCATACACACAGAGAAAAAGAAAAAGAAATTAATTAAAAAGGTTAAATGTCAACAAGTACAGACCTCTTGAACACTATTTTAAACATAGTGTATATTTATGCATTCTCTTTTTTCCTTTCATCCTATTTATTCTTTATAATTATTGTTAGTTATACTCCAATAAATTACATCATTGACTATGAATTATAACACTCAAATTTAAATAAATATTCCAGAATATACTAAGACCAATTTCTTAGAAATATAAAAAATATCTATCACCCTATGAATCAGATTATTAGCATGTTTCCTGTGTCTTGTTCCACAAATTGCTAAAAATTTGTTTGATATTTTTGTTCCAAGTTTCTATCCTTATGGTCCATAAATTTAGGCAGCATGCAGATTTAGTAGTATTAAAATAATTATAAATAATTTTTGTAGGATAACATGGGTTTGTCCTCTCCTCCTTGCCGCAAGAAGCTTTGGTTTATTGGGTTACTCCCATCACAGTGCTCCCATTCTTCTGTGTTTATTTGTAACTTCTTTCTTTGTGCTCTATTCACTTGTAAATATTGTTTTGCTCTTCTCCTTAAGTCATTTGCATAGTTTATTCAGAGCAATGTTCTTTTTTTTTATGGGCACAGGATGACAGTAAAAGCTATGCTTTGTAAGTTTGTAAGTATGCTTTGGGAGTAAATTGACTCTCAGTGATATTTACCTCCTGGGCATCTGTTCTCTCAACTTAAGCCTTAGTTGCCCTTACTTCCTAGCCCCCCGAAAGCAGGGTCTCTATGACCAGGGCATGGACCCAGGGGATTGGCCCAGGGCAAGTCGGTGAGCTATGAGCTACCCTGGCATCAAAATGGGCCTGGCCAAAGTGCCGTAATGCTTAACTATAAGTTAAGAGCCTAATCATGGACAAATTCTGTCATGATCCAAAAACTAATAACTAGATTCGGACCCTGCTAGGGTTAGGAATGATTAATCTGGCCTGAGCACTGTAGTCTGAGTCTGTGGCAAGATGTTCCCAGGAGAGCTGCCCTACAAGCCTCAAGGTATTTCTTACTGTGTCCATACTAAAATGACTAATATTAATATGTTAATTAAGATGTTAGGAGAAAAGGAACACCCCTGGATGTGTTTTGGCCCTTGAGCCTGATGAGCAATCAGGAAGAGATTTCTTAAGTTGATTTTGCTACCAGAGTGGGTGTAGCTTGGCCCCAGAAGATGAGGGAGGAGTGGGGGAGAGGCTGAAAAAGAGAGTCAGGGAGTCCTTGGGTAAGAAATAGAGTCAGAATCCAGTGGTCAGAGTCATAAAATCCAGAGAGTTGGGACTGAGGAATGAGGGGCTAAAATGGAAGAGTGTGTGAGATGGGAGAAACGGGAGATTGAATAAACGGCAACTAATCAGCATCCAGCTTGGTCCTTGTTCTCCCTTCGCCTGCCCATCACCAATAGCCGTCCCGATCCAGTTCACACACAGTGGCTCAAGAGCACCGAATGCTGGCGGTGAGAGACAGCCTC
Source organism: Sorex araneus (assembly GCF_027595985.1). Taxonomy (NCBI): domain Eukaryota; kingdom Metazoa; phylum Chordata; class Mammalia; order Eulipotyphla; family Soricidae; genus Sorex; species Sorex araneus. Next base: position 114,440,633 of record NC_073303.1, on the reverse strand, counting down.
CTGGAGAGCCCGCAAACACACAGCCTTTTGTGCGCATCTTTTTTACAATTATAATGTCCTTGTGAATTTATTTCTGTACCATTTTGACATAATCTTTAGATCTGTCAGTGGTTATATTATAGCATCTACTCTCTCTGATGTTTGTAGTTTACTTTCGGTTTTTTGTAATTTAATGCCTGTACTTATTTAGTCATGATAGATTTATTATGTCATGTTTAATTTTCCTTTGCTCATAGGGTAATCTTAACCAGAGTATTTTATCTATTCAAATTTAATATAATCATATATATAGATATACATATATTTGTTTTCTGTTTGTTTCATTTGTTGTTTCTTTCAGTTCTACTTTTGTCTGCTTTGGTATTAATCAAATAATAATCTCATTGCACTTTTCTCTCTATTTGCTTGTTAGAATGCTATTTTGTTAGTGAAAATACTAGAATAAAATAGATACATTTGACTGTTAGTGATCACTCTTGTGTTAATACTAGTTAAACTTATTCTTAATTTATAGGGCAGTAAATAGTTGAGAAAGATTCAATTTCTCAGGATAACTAGAAAGTGGTAATGACTAGTTCTAGACAAATTCAGAAATTTATTTTGTTAACACTTCAAGCTAATATTTCTGGTGACACTCAAAGGGATCCTACTATTGTTTTATCCAAATAATTCACTAAGATTTGCTGAATATTTATGCTTATTAACATTTCATTATTCCATATAGGTTTACTTCTGTTTGAAACAAATTCCCTATTATATGAATTGATTTTTATTAACATTGCACTTAATTTGATTCTTTGGGTTCTATGCTTTTTTATTCCTTTTGGTTGAGAGGGGCATAACTGGGCATAATCAGAGGTTACTCCTCATTCCGTGCTCAGGAATTATTCCTAAAGGGACTAGGTGGGGTGACTCAAGGAGATCATATGGGATACCAGGGATGGAACCCAGTTAGTCCACATGAAGGCAGACACCCTATCTGATCTGCTGTCTCTCCAGCTGTATGATTTTGTGCATTTTGATATTTGTCTTTTATGAAACAGTTACTCTAGTACAAGGTACTTCACTAGCACTATATATGGAAATTGCTCTGTTTCACGTTATGTCTTTATGTTATTTATCACCGTTCACTGAAATATCAGTATCCTTTTATTCAAGACATAGATAATAAAAAAGTCTGTGTCTAAAAAATATAAAAATAATCAACTGAAATAAACGTTTGGAAAAAATGTCAAATGGACTCATTACTTGAAAACAATTACATTAATTAAGCATGGGATTTTGTGTCTAGTGTATTGAACATTAGATTTTTGCAGAAAAAGTTACAGAACTTCAATCCTTAAACTTTAGACTATAAGGACAAAATAGACATAAACAGGTATCTGAGAGAGAGTATGGGGTAAAGGGTCTTGTCTTGTGCCTGGCTAACTCAGGTCTGATCCCACTGCATATGATCCCTTTCAGCATGACCTAGAATGATTCCTTAGCACAGAACTAGAAATAAGCCATGAGCACTGTAGGGAGTGATCTAATATCCTCCCCTGGTAAACATGATAATTTATAAACATATGACAACTATTAGAACAGAAGTCATTAAAAACTATCAAAATATATCAATCACATCAGTCTACTGGCATTTTATAACTACCGATACATTTCTAGATATGTGTACTCAGACAATTTTGCATATCTAAAATATCTATTCCTTTGTAGCTTGAGGATAAAAAAGAAATAGTAATTTTCTTTACTGAGTTTATTGGATTTTTATGTTATAATATCCATATGGTTATTTGTCCATTTCATCTGGTGTAGCCACGATTTTCCATAATATCAGCCTTGCATAAAAGGCAAAAGCATTTTCCAGAGGCATTTGAAGTGTACTAAAACAGGAGCAACAAGAAGAAAAATGCAATAAATGATTCATTGATAAAAGAACAATTAGGTACAAAATTTGCCTCTTCAGAGTAGAAATCATCAAACAATAGAGGAAAGCTTATCAGCCTGGAAAATGAAACTATCTTAGATAAATATTATCAAATCTATGTAAACATCAGACTGTAATGTCAAAGGGAATAAACTGATGGTCTGTCACTCCAAGCTTCAAAATGTGATTTTATAATGCATTTCAAAAGAAAAAAATTACGATTATGGGCAGTCCATCAGGATCTATCAGAAATTTAATTTCAAGAAAAAATCAGTAAGATTTAAGTTAAATTTTAAAATTAGCTAATTAATACCAAAGAAGTGTTGAATTAAAAGGATAATTTACTTAGTTATCAAGCATTAGGATTAAATAAAATATTGTTTTATAATATCTTAGTATTAAAATTTTTAATTTTCCTAAATTATAGGTTTTATTAGTATGTGGTCACAGAGGCCATATATTATCTTTAAAGGTAGACACATTAAATATTTTCTTCAAGTACTTAAGTATATTTTAAAATTATATTTTGAAAGCATCTAATTAATATGATTTCCATCATAATTTGTAACTAATATTTTAATTTTCTTTTGACCTTTAGCCACTAAAATGGACATTAATCATAACATTCCTCATAAACCATATATACTCTAAATTTAATTCTTATTGATAATTGTTTCACTGTCTTTGGATAATCATAAAGGCCCATTCTCCTCAGACTGTTTTATTGGACTTTTGAATAAATTTTAATTAAAACTGATTTTTAGTTTACATTATTCCTTTCCTCACAGTGAAATGTGTGTCATCTCACTGCTTTTTTTGCCTTTTCATACTCAGAAGTTTATACTGTTTTTTAAAAATAGTGTTTTTTTCATAGACATGTATATCACTTATGAGCTAGATGGCTCTGTTGAGTTTAATCATTCCAATACTACTGTGGTCTGTAAAATAATAATAAATAATGATAGCAATTACCAAAGAGAATTCTAACGTAAATTCCTAGATAATTTCAAAAAGTGACTATTATTTACTCCTCTAAAAAGTAATAGTTATACCTTTCTGACCTTGAATTGTTTTTATTTCTACAATATACTAAATCTTATAGAGAATAATGTCAAATATTCCAATATTGCAGATTCTAAAGCCGGTAATGACATTAAGCTTCAGATATCTTGTTTTCCTGACCAGTATGCAAAAAAAATTTTTTTAAATATCTATTAGAGGCTTAATTTTTCAGGCCCATGTTCTCCTTGAGCATTTTTCTTCCTTGTTTGCCTCTATGGTCCCTGTTTCTTTACTCACTTTTCCACTATTTCCACTCAAGAGAAGCCTGTGTTTTCTTAAATGTTACCTCTCCCTTTCTATTCTTTCATATCTTCCTAAACACAATAAAAGAAATATTTATTGAAGCACAAAGTTTCAATAAAAAACTTTGCTTTACCAAGTAAATAAATAAACATGTATTAGTTAATAAAATAGAACATATTAATGGGCTATGTCCATTAATATAGTTACTGGAATATATATATATATTTATGTGTATATATATATGGCCACTTATGATAACTTTAAAATAAAGATCATTTTTGATTGCATTATTTTTTCAGATGTATATCCCCAGTCTTCTTTATTTTACTTTGTATGAATTTACATGTGGTATTTACATTGTATTTTACTAATATTGGTTATCCAACCACATAGCTAAGAAATAAATGTAAAAACAGGTAAGTGTCATTGAAATATATTGTTTGTTTTTAATTTTTCCAAAGGACATCCCAATTGGTGTCAGAAGGCCTCTGGCCCCTCAGTAATTTGTGGTAAACAGGGCCCATGGTTTAGTGGTGAGGATCTAAGGTTGGTATGATATTACCACTGTCAGGGTGGTTACCTTGCATGCTGCTGACCCTGGTAAGTTTCTCCCAGCACCACAGGAGCCAGCGCTTAGCACTGCCAGGTGTGCAACCTCCCCCACCCACCCCCCAAAATAAAATAAAACAAATATGAGGACCAGAGGATGTAGTAATACTCAAAACTTGTGATTTCAGGCCTTGTAATGCTCCAGGGTCACACCTGTTGGTGTTTTGGACTCTTCAATGCTGGGGTACCTGGAGCTGCCAGTGAGAACAAGGGCTGACCATTTTCTAGGCATTTACTTTAACCTTTGCACTTTATCTCTGGTTAGAAGATGGAATTTTATGTCCTATCATTTGGTACTGATATACCTTTAGGCAAACTATTTTCTAATCTTAATGTGCAAAAATAAAATTCAACATCAAAGACAAAAATTAAAATTGTCATAAACAGGAAAATGAGCATTAGGATAACTTTAGATTGACAGGTATTATTTTCTGGTAAAATATTTATTAATATTGTACAACTTTAGTATTTACAACTTTAAATATTTTACTGTTGGATTAAAACATTGGTTTCTACCAATTTCTGTTGTAAGTAATGCCATGTGGACTGGGGTTATCATTTATCTTGCTATATATCAAAAATTCATAATTAAATATTGACAATTGTTTAATGATTAAAACTATCAAACACATAACCTGTAGTTAAGGAACCAACATTATATAATTATTCTAAATTACTGATAAACATCAGAACAAGTGATAAACGAACCAATGTTATCCTGAGACTCAAGACATGGAACCTATGTAGGATACTGGCTTTCAATCTAAGCTCAAATTAAAAAATCATCAAAATATATAGTGTTTTTTTTATACCACCTATAGTAATAATGAAAACTACTAAACCAATTGATCATAAAATCATCATAATTTGGGGGATCAAATTATAGCATGGGTCCAGGTGGGTGGGGTTTTTGCCTTGTTTATATGATCAACCTGAGTTCAAATGCCAGCCCCCCCTATGGTTCCCCAAACCCACCAGGATTTATCCCCAATTATAGAGCCAGGATAAGCCCCGGTCACTTCAGGGTATGGCACCCTCCACCACCCCAAAAGTTAGAAATCTCTTCTGATTTTATTCTGTCACTATCACTGTCACTTCGTTGCTCATCGATCAGCTTGAGAGGGCAAAAGTAACGTCTCCATTGTGAGACTTGTTTTTACTGGTTTTGGCATATCGAATATCCCACGGGTATCTTGCCAGGCTCTGCCCTGAGGGTGAGATACTCTTGTTAGCTTGCCAGGCTCTCTGAGAGGGGCTGAGGAATCGAACCGAGGTCAGCCGCATACAAGGCAAGCGTCCTACCACTGTGCTATTGCTCCTTAAATACATGAATAACTTTCTTATCAGGGCAGGACAAAGTTGACAAGAGCCATGAAAAGAAAGATTTGACTACCCCCACTTCGAACCCCACCCCATTAAATAAAGGATTAAAACAATTACCTCTGTATCTGAAAGTACACACATGTATCTTATAGACATATATATTTTATATACACATATGTATATATTTTACACAATACATTTTTTTCTCTGTGTATGTGCTTTCTTGCAGGACTCTGACTTCTGAATTCTCTATATCTCTTAAACTATACAATTCAATCTAGATGTTAACTTACTTTCTCTAATCAAATATTTAATTAATAACATGATAGGAATAGCAAGGAAAGCACAAAAATAAACATTATGTATCTTTATATTGTATTCTGAAGCGGAGGGCAGGTTAAGGGTTAAATTTTCCTTTGTAACTGTTTGACTGCTTTGAAAGAGGTTTTCTTCGGAGACCTATGGCTGGGCAGGAAACTGTCACCAAAAGAGTCAACAAACTGCTCTAGGAACTGTATGCAAACATTTGCAGGGAAACAGTTAACAGTCAACAAATGTTGAGATAAGCAAATGAAGCGACCTATCTGTGATCCCCTTTGATCTATAGGTTTGATTTCACTTTGATGCTGCAATATGTGTGATTTTCCCTTTTCCCCAAAAAGGGTATAAAAACAGCCTGCTTTTTGGAGTTCGGGGCCTTCGGCTATGCCACGCTATTAATGTACAGTTGAAGGTCCCAATATAGCTATATTGGCTTAAATAAACCCCATGCGTTTACAGAAAGAGTTGTCTTGGTTGTGTTCTTTTGTCTCTCTGAGCCTCCCCCGGGCAGAGATCTGCCGCCCCTAACAATTCCATATATGAGAGAGATCATCTACTACTTGTCTTACTTTCTGTCTCACGTCACTTAGCATGATACACTACAGTTTCATCCAAATTACAGTAAAATGTAAACTTCTATCTATTGTCAGAGTTGAGTAGTATTCCATGGTGTATATGTACCACAATTTCTTTATACACACATCTGTGTCTTGGCACTCAGTTTGCTTCCAGATCTTGGCTAATGTAAATAATGATGATGAACATACATATGTGCATGTACTTTTAAATTAATTTTCTGTGTTTGGGTGGGTAGATATTCAAGAATAGAACAGCTGAGTCATATGGAAATTCTATGAATTTTTTGAGAAGTCACTGAGAGTTTTCATATGAGGCTGAACCAGGAGATAATCCCACCAGCAGAAAATGAGAATATCTTTTTAATACATGCCTATCAGCATATATTCCAGAGTATTATTATTATTATTTTCATTTTAGATTAGTTTTCCTTTTCTTCCCCTCTAGGGTAGATGGGATGGGGGGAGGGGTGTTGGCATACCAGAGCCAGTGGTGATAAGTGTTTACTATGAGTTCTGTGTTCAGAAATCACTTTTTTCTTTTTTTGGTCACACTTGGCAGTGCACAGGGGTTACTCCTGGCTTGCACTCAGGAATTACTCCTGGCAGAGCAAGGGGGACTATATGGTTTGCTGGGAATTGAACCTGGGTTGGCCGTGTGCAAGACAAATGCTCTACTCACTGTGCTATCCCTCCAGCCTCCAGAAATCACTTCTGACAGTGCTTGGGTAACTATATGAGGTGCCAGGGGTTGAACTAGACTTGGGCATATGCAAGCAAACAACTAAACACCTGTATTATCTCTCCAGCTGCTTTCTTGACCTTTTGATATAAACCTTTCTAAACTTACATAGTGAAATCTCATTGTTGTTTTGATTTGCACATCTTTGATAATGAGAATGCAGTTCAGCAATGCCCAGTGGAAACAGGGTCTAAGATAAGATCACAGAACTTGCCATTGTGGACACTAGGATTTATAAAGGGAAGGAGATTGTAGGACAATGGCGGGATCCTGACACACTGAGGAGGGTGTTGATGTAGCAGCACTGCAAGCTTAAAACAATGCTTTCAAGACTGTCGCAAGTGGATGTAAAATGAACCCAATTTCCTATGTCCTATTGCCAGTTGCCAAGTTGATGTAGGCAGGCAGGCAGATAGGGAAGGCCCCCTCCACAGGCGATGGCAGTAAATATTCAGAGAAATAATAGCTCTGAAGTTGCAATGGTCAACCTTGCAGAAAACAGCAAATAAGTCCTGATAAGACTCTCCTCCCCTGGTGCCAGCAACTGACCCTGAGGAGATTGGAACCCTCCCCATGAAGGAAGTTCAAGTTCAAACCCTCAGACCCTGACCTTAATCCGATTAACTTTAATGATTCAGCCGGAAGAAGAACCTTTCTGACTGAGACATCCCGAAAAGATACTCTATAAAAGCCACCTTGAACAAAGGAAGGGTGCACATATGTTGCTCAAGCCCATTTGCTGCTTGCCTCTACGTGACTGACCACATGTGATGCCTGAGCACATGCATCACCCGCATCTCCCCTCTTGAGTTGTGGACTTTCATGCTCTCCTGCCTAATTCTGGGATGTGTATAGGGGTTTCTTTGCCCTTGAAGAAGCCCAGGTTCTCTCTTGAGCACGTTACTCTTCAGTCTTTCCCACTTTCTTTCCCTCCTTCCCTTCAAAACGTCCAAATAAAATCTTTTTTACTTCACTGGTTTGCTACTCCTGAAATTCCATTCTGTGAGACAAGAACCTGGTAACCCTGGGTCTCCCCGGTGGCAGAAGAGGGTCTGGAGAAAGTGACCTTCTTTCTCCTCCCCACATCACATAAGTCACCCATGCGGCCCACTGACATCAAAGAGTACTTCCTTTTTAGCTGTGATCATCTTCACTCTATCGCTGTATCACTGTCATCACGTTGCTCATCGATTTGCTTGAGCGGGCTCCAGTAACATCTCCATTGTGAGACTTGTTGTTACTGTTTTTGGCATATCGAATATGCCAAGGTAGCTTGCAGGCTCTGTCCTGTGGGGTGATCATCTTAGCTGTTAAAATTCTTACAAGTCCTAGGTTTTCTCCGTAAGCCTGGGAGCCCATCATTTGCTGATCTAAGCCTTAGGCCAAAGATAAAGGTTGTACCTAGGGAGTGGTTAAATCTGGAACAACCCCCACCAGCCTAAGTGGAAGCAAGATGTTCATCTGGTTTTAGAAAAAAAAGGGGGGGGGCTACATTAACAAAATCTTCAGGGAAACAAATGCAAAGCATCTGATATTTTCTTTCTTAAGAAACACATCGGACAACCTGGGTTCGATTCCCATTCCATAGTGTCTCTCCCCCCGCCCCCACCAGCACTGCCAGGAGTGATTCCTGAGTTAGCCAGGAGTCAGCCCTGAGCATCACTGGGTGTGAACAAAAGAAAAAAAAAAAAAAAGAAACCAAGAAACCACATAATCCACTTTTTCTATGAAACCCCTTACAAAAGAACCAGACTTAATTTAGCCCTATGCTATGCTAAATTATTTCCTTTGCCTGGGGGTTTCTCATAATTTTCTATAAACTTTTATTTCTACTTCTAAATCTGAGCATCTTTATTCTTTAATATTTTCATTTTTGAAAATATTGAAGAACCTGGAAACCTGTTCAATGCAGGCTGTCTGCCACTGGTTTTGCACTGCTATGATATCTTAATCAATAGAGAAATTAATTGTCATCCAAACAATGAAAGACTAACAATATAAAATGATTTCAAGTTTTGTACCAATAACTCTTCTTTTATTGCTCTTATGCTTTATTATGGCATAGAATATTGACAAATATCCTTTTATCCTTTAGTCTTTTTTTTTCCACAGAGAATTTACAGCTTTGGAGTCCTACTATATAGATTACTAGGATTTTGTAATACCAGATTCTTAAGTTGCTTTTTAATTCTCTCTTTCTCTCTCTCTTTCTTTCTCTCTCCTTCTCTCTCTTTCTTTCTCTCTTCCTTCCTTTCATTCCTCTTTCTCTCTCTCTCTTCCTTCGTTCCTTCGTTCCTTCCTCTCTCTTCTTTCTTTCTTTCTTTCTTTCTTTCTTTCTTTCTTTCTTTCTTTCTTTCTTTCTTTCTTTCTTTCTTTCTTTCTTTCTTTCTCTCTCTTACGTTCTTTCTTTCTCTTTCCCTCCTTCCCTTCCTCCCTCCCTTCCTTCCTTCCTTCCTTCCTTCCTTCCTTCCTTCCTTCCTTCCTTCCTTCCTTCCTTCCTTCCTTCCTTCCTTCCTTCCTTCCTTCCTTTTTTCCTTCCTTCCTTCCTTCCTTCCTTTTTTCCTTCCTTTCTTTTTTTTTTTTTTAGTTTCTGAGGCATACTCAGTGGTGCTCAGGGCTTACCCTTGACTCTGCTCTGAGATCATTCCTGACAAGATCGAGGGATCACTTGGCGTGTCAGGGATTGAACCTCAGCCACATTTCAGGCAAAGGTCATAACCAATAAACTATTGCTACGGCCTTGATCATCTCTTCTTTATGACAAATAAAGAAGAAAAATACTCTAGGCAGTGGAATTCTTCAAATTATGAATGGGGGGGTGGAGATTCTGTAAATTCAATCACCCTATTCTCATACATTACAAAATTCAGAGGTGTCTTCCCATCCTCCAGACATAAGCTGCCTGTCATGTTTATTGCCTGAACAATTCTATTTTTAAAATCTTTGCAAGAATGCACTGAGCTGGAAAGAGCACAGAAAATATTTTTCTATCAATAAAGTAACTGAAAGGCTTTCATGCTTGTAGTTTCCAACTTATCATTCCTCTGACACTTATTTTTCTTCCTGGCAACAGCAATAATATGATTTTCCTTTCGCCCCTTTCTTATTGTTACCCAACACATCTTAACCTAGAGCTGATAATAACTGTTCAGATTCTGATTTCCTCCACATGGCTGTGGATCTTTCTATTAGCCTGGAACCAGTAGTTAGTAGCACCCTGAAAAGTCTGTGAAGGTGGAAATCGGACTCTTTGTAATTCAGATAAGTGGTTTTAGCCCTGGGCACATCAGCAAACAAAGCTTGAGGACTTCTGAATTCTCTTGCAGGCTGGTTTTCTTGCCTGGTGTGGAAAGCAAAAACATGAATGACAACTGAGATGGCATTGCCTTGTGGGGGACACAGTGCCACAAGTGACGTAGTGCAGTAGAATAAAAGGAGGTGAGAGATAAGTTGTCATTGAATTGGTTTTCACACCACTGAAAGTGTATTTTAGTCTAACAGCCCTGACAGTCCAGCCTCAACCTGCTGACAGATGGCTGCTCTCGAGAAGATATATTTGAGACTTTCTGTCAAGATGCATGCTTTCATGTTAACCAAAGAACGTTTTTAAAAAGAGTATTTCAAAAGATGATGAAAATAAAGGGAAATGATATTTAGCACGTCCATTGTGGAAAGAGTATCTGAGAGGTCCCAAACAGGACTGACTATGGCAGAAGGGAGATAATGAAGTTTTCTAGAAGCAGATGCATCCAAGTAAAAGACTATTTCTTTAAAGGAGGAAAAATGTTGATCTTGAGCTTGGGCATTGTAGAGATAAGAAAGGCTACTGAAAATAGCAAAGGCTAACAGATAAGTATAGCCAAGGAAGACATCACTCTTTTCTTTAACCAGAAAATTAGAAAAATGGATCCATAGGGATTATTTTAATGAGTCATGACTGTAATCGATGTTTAGTATTGTATATATATTCAGGAGCCTGCTAATAAGTATTTATTAGAATCTTGAGCTAATGGATTAAAGGTCATTACTAATTAACTGTGTACCGTGTGCTCTTCTAAAGTGTTTGACATTCATAGATGTCACCTAAGATTTGTTATCACATTTTGAGGAACTTATTATTTTATACTCATTTTACAGAAAAGAAAAAGGAAATGTAGAGATAGCTCAGAATTATGTATCCCTAGCAACTAACCAAGGCAAAGTTAATTCATAATGCTCGCTCCTAAATTTTATGAGAAGTTTCCATTATGTAGTGTTTCCATCTCAGTGGCAAAATACTCCCCCTTTTGTGTTTCTTTAGTTTCTTGGGCTACCCTCAATGGTGCTGTCGTATTCCTTTTCCTGTACTGAGGGACACATCTGGTGGGGCTCACCAGGGTAGAAGAGTTGAGGGGGGTTGAGAGAAGAAATCTCATTCTGCCCTTAGTCACTACTGCTTATGCACTATTTAAGTTGATTTATTTCTACACTTCTTCAGACATTGCTGCAATGCCTGGGTTTTCTCTGAGGTTTAGTAGTTCACACTTTAAAAGATCATAAGTTCTGTGTCAGATCTTGAGCTCAGCAGAGAATAATAGATATAATACCTGGGAATATGGCAAAAATATATGCTAAAATATTTTAAAAACAGATAGTTTCACCGCTTAAGTGGAAATGCAATTTATCCATCTTATCCTAAAAAACATACTGTAGCACTGTTGTCCCATTGCTCATCGATTTGCTTTGCTCGAGCGGGCATCAGTAATGTCTCTCATTGTGAGACTTGTTCCTGTTTTTTTGGCATATCGAATATGCCACAAATAGGCTCAAAATAAATAAAACATCTCAAAAAATAATGGGAGTTTATAAGTAACACAGGACCCCGTTTTCCTGCAAATCGCCACAAAATTATACTCAGTTCTATACAAAGTTCCTCTCTTGCTAGGAGGGTTTATTTTCTACTCTCCAATAAACATTTCTATTTTCTAACTCTGAGTCTTGGCGTCTACATCACTCAATATTTCCAAGGAGAAACCTAGGGAGTGTGGCAAACACAGGGACTCCCCATCAGGGCTACAGCTCTGGGGGGATGGGACATTGGCTGGCAACTTACAAAGCATATGCTTTATTCACTGTCCTATCCTCAGGGTCCAGGGTGCTACTCTTTCCCAGGGGCACCAGGCTTTGGAAAGCAAGGAAAAGAAAGAAAGGCCTTTATTCTCAGAAATACAAACTTGACTATGAATGTTAAGGAGGCATGTAGCAGAAGGCCGTGCTGAGCATCACTATCACTGTCATCCCGTTGATCATCGATTTTCTCGATAGGGCGCCAGTAACGTCTCCATTTGTCCTAGCCCTTAGATTTTAGCAGCCTCTCTTTACTCCTTTTTCCCAGTGGTGCCGCATTCTTCTGTGAGCATTGTTTTATAGTCTCTGGATCTTGACCGTTGATGGAATTACACAGCACCAGCGGCAGTTTGGGGGTGCAGCTGCCAAGGTACTGGAAAATGGGGGATCTTGGAGATCTCACCCCCGAGTCCGGCACACCTGGGTTCCTCTACCAGTTCCTTCATGCATAAGCCTCATCTGAACGTGTGGAGAGGGGCCTTGAGCATGACTATGGCTGGGTTCTGGAGGTCTTTGGCTGCCAGGGCTCTGCTCGAGGCGGGGAGGGAAACTCACCCCGCCCTGCTCCAAGGGAGCCCCAGTGAAGACAGCCAGGTGCGGGAGCAAGAGACTCTTTAGCATATCTTCTCTGGTATTATATGCTAAGAGTTGTTGACTTCTACTTTCCCACTATTCTGCACTTGCTGTGGTAGAGAAGATAACACTAAGAACACAATAAAACAGAGCAGAAAGAGAAGAAAGACACAAACAGGGACAAAAGTGGCCTCAGATAGCAGTCAGTCACCCCTGTTAGGAACGCTATCACAGGGATCCCTCCTAAAACAGTTTGAGACAGATGGGCCTGGAAGCCTGTATGCTTCTGTCACTGCATCGTGTCATCCTGTCATTTTCCTCCTAGCTAAACTAAAACAACAACTTAAAACCCAGATCTATTCTTTTTTTTTTTTTTTGGCTTTTTGGGTCACACCCAGCAATGCACAGGGGTTACCTCCTGGCTTTGCACTCACGAGTTACTCCTGGCGGTGCTCAAGAAATATGGGATGCTGGGAATCAAACCCGTGTCGGCCACGTGCAAGGCAAATACCCTACCCACTGTGCTATTGCTCCAGCCCCCCAGATCTATTCTTGCAATTCTCAAATACATGCCTACAATTTTAATTAGTTGTTTCTGCTTTCTTTTTTTTTTCTTTCTTTCTCTCCTCCCTCCCTTTGCAATAGAGATACTGAGTGGCCATCATGTTTGGTCTATAGTCTACTTTTGGCACGCATCTTTCAACCCAAATGGGTCCTCCCAACATCTTCTACTTGGTGTTCCCTTCTCTACCTCAGCTGCCTTTTCCCCCAGCATGTGAGGCCAGTTTCCAAGCCTTGGAGCCAACCTCCTGGTACTTATCTCTACTATTCTTGGGTGTTAGTCTCCCATTTTGTGACTTCATATTCCACAGTTGAATGCAATCTTTTTATGTCTATCTCTATCTTTCTGACTCATTTCACTTAACATGATACTTTCCATGTTGACCCACTTATATGCAAATTTCATGACTTCATCTTTTCTAACAGCTGCATAGTATTCCATTGTGTAGATGTACCAAAGTTTCTTTAACCAGTCATCTGTTTTCGAGCACTCTGTTTTTTTTCCAGATTTTGGCTATTGTAGACAGTGTTGCAATGAACATACAAATGCAGATGTCATTTCTACTATACCTTTTTGCCTCTCCGGGATATATTCCCAGGAGTGGCATGACTGGATCAAATGGGAGCTCAATTTCTAATTTTTTGGGAAGTGTCCATATTGTTTTCCAAAAGAACTGAACCAGTCAGCATTCCCACCAGTGAAGGAGAGTCCCTTCCTCCCGACATCCGCACCAACACGGGTTGTTTTGTTCTTTTGGAGGTGGGCCAGTCTCTGTGGTATGAAATGATATCTCATTGTTTTAATCTGCATCTCTCTGAAAATTAGTGATATAGAGCATATTCTCATGTGTCTTTTAGCCATTTGGATTTCTTCTTTGAGAAAATTTCTGTTCATTTCGATCCCCCATTTTCTGATGGAGTTGGATGTTTGTTTCTTGTAGAGGTCAACCATTGCCTTTGTATATCCTTAATATCAACCCCTTATCAGATGGATATTGGGTGAATATCTTTTCCCATTCTGTAGACTTTGTTTTCTGGTCACTGTATCTTTTGAGGTGCAGGAGCTTCTCAGTTTAAGTTAGTCCCATTTGTTTATCTGTTTCCACTTGCTTGGCCAATGGTGTGTCACCTTTAAAAGTGTATTTAGCTTCAGTGTCGAGGAGGGTTTTGCCGATCTTATCTTCACTGTACCTGATGGATTCTGGTCTAATGTTGAGATTTTTTTTTTTTGGCTTTTTTGGGTCACACCTGGCAATGTACAGGGGCCACTTCTGGCTCTGCACTCAGGAATCACCCCTGGAAGTGTTCAGGGGACCATATGGGATGCTGGGAATTGAACCCGGGTTGGCCATGTGCAAGGCAAACGCCCTACTTGCTGTGCTATCGCTCCAGCCCCCTGATGTTGAGATCTTTAATCCATTTTTATCTGACTTTTGTGCATGGTGTTAGGTAGAGGTCTCAACCCATTTTTTTTTTTTTTGCATGTAGCTGTCCAGTTTTGCCAGCACCATTTGTTAAAGAGGATTTCTTTCCTCCACTTCACATTTCTTGCTCCCTTGTCAAAGATTAGATGATCATATGTTTGAGGGTGTGTGTCAGGATATTCAACCCTGTTCCATTGTTCTGCGGCTCTGCTTTTGTTGCAGTACCATTCTGTTTTAATTATTACCGCTTTGTAGTAGAGTTTGAGGTTGGGGGAGGTGATGCCTCCCATCTTATTTTTCCCCAAGAAATCCTTTGGTTATTCATGGGTGCTCATTGTTTCATATGCTCATATTGTTTCATATGCTCCATTTCTTTGAAGAATGTCATGGGTATCCTTATAGGGATGGCATTGAATTTGTATAATGCTTTGGGGTATATTGCCATTTTGAGAATGTTAATTCTCCCAATCCATGAGCAGGGATATGGATATGTTGGATATGTTTCCATTTCCTCATGTCCTCTTTTACTTATTGAAGTAGCGTTTTGTACTTTTCTTTGTACAGGTCCTTTGGCTTTCTTCTCTCTTATTATTTGTGTATAAGAAGGCCATGGACTTTTCTTCTTCTTCTTCTTCTTCTTCTTCTTCTTCTTCTTCTTCTTCTTCTTCTTCTTCTTCTTCTTCTTCTTCTTCTTCTTCTTCTTCTTCTTCTTCTTCTTCTTCTTCTTCTTCTTCTTCTTCTTCTTCTTCTTCTTCTTCTTCTTCTTCTTCTTCTTCTTCTTCTTCTTCTTCTTCTTCTTCTTCTTCTTCTTCTTCTTCTTCTTCTTCTTCTTCTTCTTCTCCTTCTCCTTCTCCTTCTCCTTCTCCTTCTCCTTCTCCTTCTCCTTCTCCTTCTCCTTCTCCTTCTCCTTCTCCTTCTCCTTCTCCTTCTCCTTCTCCTTCTCCTTCTCCTTCTCCTTCTCCTTCTCCTTCTCCTTCTCCTCCTCCTCCTCCTTCTTCTTCTCCTCCTCCTCCTCCTGCTACTCCTCCTCATTCTCCTTCTTCTTCTTCTCCCTCCCTCCCTCCCTCCCTCCCTTCCTTCCTTCCTTCCTTCCTTCCTTCCTTCCTTCCTTCCTTCCTTCCTTCCTTCCTTCCTTTTTTCTTATTTTGGTGGTGGTGGAATGAAGTGTTAGTATTTTAGCAATGAACTTAATATAATATTAATAAAATTCATGATTTTTATTGTAGGTTTACATGTACTATTCAGTATTTCCAGGCTGTTTAAACATTTAAATGAAATTTAAAAAATCCTTAAGCTATAATAAACATATATCTTTATCTCTTTTTTCAAAGAGATACCTTTATTTTAAAGTTTAAGTATCTCAAAACTTTCAAATATTGTGTAGTGTCGCTTGCTTATCGCCCGTTTGATTTATATACAGAAAGCCAAGCTGGAATGACCATGAAGGTATCAGAAGGATGAAAGGTTTTTCTAGTCATTCTAAAGTAAAACATTACCAAGAAAGGGCCCCTCTGAGTCTCTCTACTGGTGTAGAAAGGATTTTCTTCCTGCTCTTGCAAAACTAATGTCTTTTCACCTTCCATCCTTTGCTTTATTACTCCATCTTTCAGTTTCAAACACTGACCAACAGATGTGCCAGAGGGACATATAAACCACTCATTTTAATGTTGCTAATTAGAAAATACTAGACTATAACGAGATTTTTTTTCTCCCTATGTGCGATGATTACAAAATTTATGTCTTAGAGCAAAAGAATTGATAGCTCATGAGGTCTTATCATCGTTTTTGAAACTGGAGTATTTAGAGAAAGAGAGCAGGGCTTCTCTATCTGTGGAGACAGGCATGCTGTGTGACTCAGTATACCTCACAGGCATCTACAACAGGAAAAAAAACACATGATTTTTAATATACCTATATTGAATTGTTATTCTGAAAAATAACCTCAAAAGAATATTTTCATGTTAGCACATGCCCTTAAATGATAGACCTTTTTAATTTTTAGATTTAATTTTTTTCTTTTACTTTTTGGGTCACACCCAGCGATGCTCAGGGGTTACTCCTGACTCTGCACTCAAAAATTACTCCTGGCTATGCTTCAGAACCATATGGGATGCCCGGGATTGAACCTGGGTTGGCCACGTGCAATCTGGATTGCCCTACCTTCTGTACTATAACTCAGGTCCCATGATAGAACTTTAAAAAAAAAAACTGTAGCACTGTAGCACTGTTGTCCTGTTGTTCTTTGATTTTCACCAGTAACGTCTCCATTGTGAGACTTGTTACTATTTTGGCATATTGAATATATCACGGTAGCTTACCAGGCTCTGCCATGCGGGCTGGATACTCTTTATAGCTTGCTGGGCCGTCTGAGAGGGACAGAGGAATTGAACCCAAGTTGGCCGTGTGCAAGGAAAATGCCCTACCCACTGTGTTATCACTCCACTGCTCCCCCCAAAAAAATACTAAAGAAAATATTTACTTTCAGAAATGATGTGTCAGTTCCATAATGTAAAATTCCTCCCATGCCTAAATATTCATTTCTCATCTCTGCCAAAGAAGGAAAATCTACTCTCCCTTGAGTCAGAGTAAATTCCTTGTATGAATTGCTCTTTTCCACAGAAGGTACAGAAGCAAAAAGTTGTAGTAGGTCTGGGCACAGCGTTGTGAAGCCTCACAGTTTTCCTGAGTCTTGGAGACTTGTGCCACATTGTCAGAAATCTAACTCCTTATGGAAGAAAGCATTGATCACAGCCGTAAGTCAACCAGGAAGTGGTTCAAAATACATGTGTAAAACCATGTGGCTGTTCCAACTGGCGTCCTTAGTACATGGAACTGAGAAGCACTGGGTTTCCATATAATTATAGAGAAATCTAGCGATGCCCAGATAGTTGGGAAAGTGCTAGGACATGGTACATCTTTATTTTAAGCCATTAATTTTGGCATATAGTTCCTTTTCTAACATTCAATAACTGAAATACAGGAAATAGGAAGCAATAATTAATCATGTTATTCTCTCTTCCTAGATTTCCCTTCTGTCATTTAAATGTAATTTCTATCAACTTAAAAATATCTCTCTTTTTTTTTTTTTGGTCTGACAGTGCCTATAGTGTCACTCTCTATACTCCTCTGAACAATTTTCCCTACCCTTACACTATCTCATACTCATTATTGCACATACCACAGTCCATTAATACTAGACAATATCTTTTTTGGCTGCAGGATCTTTCTTATTTCCTAAATTGCTGGCAAAAGCAATGGTTGTTAGAAGTGTGAGTGAAAAATAGATATGAAAAGACCTTAAAATATATAGGTCATTGTCACTGTCACCCTGTTGTTCATCGATTTGCTCCAGCGGGCACCAGTAACTTCTCCATTGTGAGACTTGTTACTGTTTTGGGCATATCCAATACGCCACGGGGAGCTTGCCAGGCTCTACCGTGTGGGCGAAATACTCTTGGTAGCTTGCCAGGCTCTCTGATAGGGGCAGAGGAATAGAACCCGGGTCAGCCACGTGCAAGGTGAATGCCCTACATGGTGTGCTATCGCTCCAGCCCCAAATATATAGGTGACTTGCAAATATATTTGATGATTACTCTCTAACAGATTGTAAAAATAGTTTTTATAAAATTAGACTGATGATCTGGAAAAGATGCAGGGACTGATTGCGAATATAATGAAACAGTCTAACAGTTGCTTGCAAATATAAAATATATTAACTTTTATATTTGCCTATAAAATAAATAAAAGAAGTAGTTTTGCAGTGTCATTTAAAGATACTAGGAAAGAATTTTAAAAAATCAAATGTTAAGACTAGGAAGTGTTCTTTAATTTTTGTTAAAAAGTTAAGTAAGTTATATTTTATTAGTGATTGCTTGAAAAATGATTTGTAAACAGGGAGAGTGCCATGAAAATAAGTTATGCACAAAGAATCAAATAGGAAGCATGTATTCTAATTAAAAAGAATTTCATTCAATCATAGAATGGAATTTGTCATCAACACAACCAAATATTAAGCTATTTATTTCTGTGTCGCATTTCTAGTTGGAACCTTTCTTTTTACCATTCCATCGATGAGAATGGAAATCAGAATCAAGCTATGAAATTTTTGACTTAAAAAATATCTCAAAAATTAAAAAGTCATCATTTCTTTTCAATTGAAATTATTATTATTGTTATTATTATTGTTGTTATTATTATTATCCTTGGCCGACCTGGGTTCGATTCCTCCATCCCTCTCGGAGAGCCTGGCAAGCTACTGAGAGTATCTCACCCGCATGGCAGAGCCTGGCAAGCTACACATAACATATTATATTTGATAAGCAAAAATCAGTAACAATAAGTCTCAAAATGGAGAACTTACTGGTGCCCACTTGAGCAAATCAATGAGCAATGAGATAACAGTGACAGTGATTATTATTATTATTATTATTATTATTAAAGCAACATGAAGTTTTTTAGCTTTAGTTCTAATATCCAAACATTAGATATTAGAATATTAGGAATCACATCCCAGGAAATAACAGATGCTCATACATAAGTTGCATAACAATAGTTAGCATTATGTTGTCCCACAGAAACTCACAAGACTTGACAACTAAGTGTCTCTCTTCAAAAGACTATATGTTCATCCTGAACCTTAGAACTGGACCTTTGGAATTGGTGTATCTGCACAGAGAATTACTGTAAGGCAATCAACATATTATCCTGCTTTAAAGTGGGTGTGACTGAACTCCATTCACTAAGAGGCATCTTAAGAGAGACAAGAGAAGACAGGAATACATGGAGGGAGATGGGGGTGTTAGGTCATGTCAAGACAGAATCAAAGATTAGAGTTTTGCTGTTAATCTTTGGGCACTAGCATTTGAAAGAGGTAATACTGCATTTATTTTTTCTTTACGGCTCACAGTATAGTAGAGAGTCATTTAATTTCAGACTTTGGGGCTCTAGAATTCAAAGAATAGTAGTCTCTTTGTTTTCAGACTGTCACATGTTTTTAGATAATCTATGATTGTACCCCTCAGAACTAATTGAGCATCTATTTTCCTTCCCACACATCTGCAAAGGTCAGAGAAACAAGTGACTCTCCTCCTAGCTTAGATACAGAAAAACACTAAGGCTCTTTTAATAAGGTGACTATAGCAAAAGTATTTCAAGCAGAAGGGAACAGACAATCAAAATACCAGCAGGAACACTATTAAAGACTATTAACAGCACACAAATGTTCGCAGGACACCAGAAACCATCCACGGTGGTTTAAAGTGAAGTAAAATTGCAGTTTCTGTCAAGAGAAAGCCATGCAATGAGTCTATATTATCTTAAGGAACATTAAGAGGCAGAGGCCAGAGAATATATGGGCTCAATTCACAATTCACAAAGTTGACAGAAAATTCTGCAGTGAAGATTATAAAATGGAAGATAAAGATGCAAAAGGAAGATATGAAGAAATAGACTTTTACAATGGTCCAAGAGAATTCACAGTGGATTTTCTTGTAGTGGAAGTGATACTTAAAAGTTTCTTTTTCTGGGGCTGGTGCAATAGCACAGCAGGTAGGGCGTTTGCCTTGCATGCGGTCAACCCAGGTTCGATTCCCAGCATCCCCTATGGTCCCCTGAGCACTGCCAGGGGTAATTCCTGAGTGCAGAGCCAGGAGTAACCTCTGTGCATTGCTGGGTGTGACCCAAAAAGAAAAAAAAAGTTTCTTTTCTACTTGCTGAGAGATATGAAGAGAAAGTGAAGTGGAAAAAAATATCAAAAACCATTACCTATAATATATTTCAATATACGAGAAAAATTATTAAAAATTAACAAGGGCTGAAAAGATTAAGATATAGTCTATGAAGAGATTCTTACGTAGGGATAATTACGGTTACTTTCAGTGAAAAGAATTGCATCCGTGAATTTTGAAAACAGGGCCGGGGAAAAGGAGGGGAAGGATAGATAAACAATTTTTGTACTAAATGCTCTTCTAACAAGACCAATTTGCAGTCGAGCTGTTTATATCCCTTTGACTATAAAGAACAGTAATTATGTTCAACACTGAAACAGTAAATTATTCAATTGCCTCAAATTTGTTAACCTCACATTCCCTTACTGTGAGTCTGATTTGGGACCATCCTCTGCAACAGACACTTTTGGGTTTGTTGAAAATCTGGCATCATTTTATTCAGAGTTCTTTCAAAATCGTTCCTCCTTGATTGGCAAAAATATATTTGCTGTTCTCACCAGTTCTACTTAATGACCTTATAAGGGCACTGGTGAGGTGAATTCATTCTTTAGACAAGGTTTCTTATCAGTTTTTTACACTTACTAGACAGTACTACTTCCCCTCCAAAAAAGAAAAATCCTTAATAGTTTTTATAAATCGAATTCTATGATTTTGAGTTTTAAACTAATTCTACTTTTTAAAAAGTCACTGACTAGAGTATATCTTTAAGAATGGCTTCCTTCTTAAAAAGATGTTGCATATGTTTTGCTTGTCTCAGTGACCTACTTTGCTTATAAAGCTCTTGACTAGCTTATTTCTCTATCTCCTGACTTTCTTTTATCAGCTTCACATTGTAGCAAAGCATTGTGCAGCAAAACATTGTAGCTTAATATTGTCCTTCAAAATTGAATGCAATTATAAACATACATAGGTTGTTCTTTTTTTTATATACGTGAAAAATCTATTTAAATTAACTAAAGATTACTGTAGGTATATGAAAAGAGATACAAGGTAAAATTGGAACATACTGTCTGGAAGAGGGTAAAAGTGTTTCTTTTTACATAAAACTCTCATTCTCAGAGTATAAAATTATCTCAATGGGGCACTTTTCAAAATTAGTCAACTTAATTTTGCATTCCTGAATTAAAATGTTGCAATAAATTTTAAAATGAATAAGAAGAAAGAATTTGAGAAATAGGTTATTTACTCTAGGGGAATCTTCTTTAAGCTTGAAAGAAAAATGCCTATGGCATATAAAAGACAAATTATAGAACTACTCTCTGGAAAAGAAGTATGAATGAAAATAAATTATAAAGGATTAATATAAAAATTAATGATCCTGAATGTCTGCAAAAGAATCTCTATTTTTTGAGAGAAATATGGACTACTTATCAATGTTAATGGGATTCTCCAATATAAACAACACACAGACACACATGCACGTAGGCATGCACACACACACATACACACACACACACACAAACACATGTTTATATTTTTAACTTACGAATCTAGGTAAATGAATGCTTAAAGTTTTCTTATCATTTCTACATAATACTTGATAAGTATCACATATTTTTACAAAGAATTCACTCTTTAGTCAAGATTTTTAAATCCTTTTTATACTCTCAATGGAATAGTTTTCTCATAATTTCATAGACCAAATCTTTATGAATTTCAAAATCTTTATTGTTAGATAAAAATGAAAGCATTTCAAAATATATTAATGTGTCTGCCAAGTATGCACTAGGTAGTTTTAAAATATCAATATATAGCATAATACAAACATTGCATTAAAAGAATTAACATTTTATTATGTTCCTAGATGTATATAAACGTGTATATAAATTTTGAAATATTGATTTAAATAGTAAAGAAAGTTCTTCCAACTTTAAGAGAAAGAAAGATTAGAGAAGATTTCAGTTTTAGTTCCCTAAATTCTTGAGAGAAAGTAAGGACTAAATAAACATGTATTGAATGAATAAAAGAAATGAATTCATAAAGCAGTAAATAAACTATATCACATTTATTCTCCCTAAGAATATGATAAATGTCAAAATTTAAAAATCAATGCAATTTCTTTTTTTGCTTTTGGGGGTCACACCCAGCAATGCTCAGGGATTACTCCTGGACCTGCACTCAGGAATTACTCCTGGCAGTGCTCGGAGAACCATATGGGATGCAGGGGATCGAACCCAGGTCAGCCGCGTGCAAGGCAAACTCCCTACCTGCTGTGCTTTCGTTCCAGCCTCAATGCAAATATTTTTTTTAATTTTTTTTTCTTTTTGGGTCACACCCAGCAATGCACAGGGGTTATTCCTGGCTCTGCACTCAGGAATCACCCCTGGCAGTGCTCAGAGGACCATATGGGATGCTGGGGACCGAACCCGGGTCTGCTGCGTGCAAGGCAAACACCCTACCCGCTGTGCTATCACTTCAGCCCCAATGCAAATATTTTTAAAGTAGTAATTTTGACTATCTTGAAGATGTTATTGAAGAATTGTCATATTGCTTTTCATGTAAATATTTTATATTAAAGCATTTAAGTTTGACTG
The DNA here is from genome assembly GCF_027595985.1 of Sorex araneus. Taxonomy (NCBI): domain Eukaryota; kingdom Metazoa; phylum Chordata; class Mammalia; order Eulipotyphla; family Soricidae; genus Sorex; species Sorex araneus. The sequence continues at coordinate 114,417,910 of NC_073303.1, read as the reverse complement.
GGCTGGAGCGATAGCACTGTGGTCGGGCACTTGCCTTGCATGCAGCTGACTCGGGTTCAATTCCTCCACCCCTCTCAGAGAGTCCAGCAAGCTACGGAAAGTATCCCACCCGCTTGGCAGAGCCTGGCAAGCTACCCATGGTGTATTCGATATGCCAAAAACAGTAACAACAAATGTCACAATGGAGACGTTACTGGTACCCACTCGAGCAAACCGATGAACAACAGTGCTACAGTGCAGTCCAATTAAGTTTGACTATATTGAACATGTTTTTGAAGAAATGTCATATTATTTTCTGTAGAAATTGGGCAAGGTGACAGTCCCACAAACAATGAATAAAAGTTCTTTCTACCACATCCCATTAACAATTCTTGTTATATATACATATATATATATAGATAACTCTCTATGTATGCATATAGATGTTATGCACCTCACTGTTGTAAATTGACCATCTTTGTTTCCCTGATACTATGTGAAAATGAGCATTTTGTACTTGCTTGTTACCGACTTTCTGCAATTGTCTACCTGTTCTACCCCTTTCGATGGCTTTATTTTCTTATTCTTACAGTTATTTGTGAATGCTTTACATATTTGATGCTAGCCCCCTTATCTAATATATTTATTTTGAACATCTTCTCCCAAATTAGTGATCAAATCAACCTGGTACTGAAATAAGAATAGGTGATGGACCAATTTTAGGGTCTCAGTGATAAATTTCCAAATGTATGAACATTTAAGTTATGACAAAAAAGCTGGATCATGTGGAGCAGTTTTCTTTAACAAATATATTGGGAAAACTTAGTAGTCCCTTGTAAAAATTGAATAAGAATCATATCTTACATCATACACAAAAATTCATTCTATGTGGCCCAAAACCTAATGATTAGACCGGAAGCCATACAATTTACTGAGGAAAACTATGGGTGGAACTCTCTGGATTTAGACCCCAGAGATGTCTTCAATGACCTAATTTCACTGGCAAAGAGAACAAAAATAAAAATTAGAAATTTACTCTATATGAACTTCAAATTATTTTCATGGCAAAGGAAACTTGTGCTAAAATATAAAAGCGCCTACTAGTGGGAATCAACTCATATTTAAAGCACTGTAGTTGTAGCACTGTAGTCCCATTGTTTATGGATTTGCTCAAGTGGGCACCAGTAACGTCTCCACTGTGAGACTCATTACTGATTTTGGCATATAAAAACAAATAAAAAACAATCATTTTTGCAATAAATATACCATGTTTGTATAAGTAGGATTTTATTTTCCTTTCCCTAGGGATCTAATAGGATTATAATTTAAACACTTAAAATGTCATTATTCTACTAATATATGCATAGAAAATATGTGATTTCATTTTAGTATTTCACATAAACTCATCCTGGATCTCATAAATGTCAAAAATTGGGCTTATCTCTGTGTTTTACAAAGCACCAATATACTATCTTACTGTGTACATATGAATAGTTTATGTAGACAGAATTATAGTAATGAATACAATATTTTAAATGGTAATTAACATAAAGTAGCATTAAGCATATACTAGTAACAGTAAATTATTCTAATTGAAATATAGTTGTGTAAAATGTTCCAATTGAAGGGGCCTGAGCCATTGTTCAGTGGTCTAGGGTGCTTGCCTTGTAAGTGACCAACCCAGCTTCATCTTTGTCATTTGATATGGTTCTGCCCCACCAGGACTGATCTCTAAGCACAGAGCCAAGAGTAAGTTCTGAGCACTGCCACCCACAAAACTTAGAATTTGAAACCAAGATTTACTATTTATTTGGGATCAGATGGGAATGCAAAAATTAGTACTGAATGAAAGGAGAGAAAAGGAAGGGAGGGTGTGAGAAAAGATGGACTGTTATGTGACACATGTAACAAATATCTCAATGACTAATGATGACAACTTTGGACCTCAGATTAAACAAAAGCAGTGCTTTAAAAATACATATGAATTGATGCTAAGAGATAATATCAGGGCTAGAAAGATTATAGTGGGTAGGGCACTTGCAGTGCCTGAATCAGCCCTACTGCCATACCCTATGTCTTCTGAGCACAATCAGTGATCTTTGAGTGCAGAGTAAAGAGTAAGCCCTGAAAACTGTTAGTTTGACCCCAAGACAAAACCAAAAGAAAAGTCGAAAAAAGAGACATTATCTTTTATGCATAAATAGTTATGAAAGCAGATCTTTTCTGTTCACATACACTAAGTAATATTTATTATGTAAGGTCATACATATGTTAATTTGATTTTAAACATTTAATGAGGTATAGGTATATTTACATATTATGCTGTGTCTTAAATATATATAATTCTCATGAATTTTGCCTTTATGTAAATTTTTAAAAAATATTTAATAAGTAGATTACGCTTATTGAGAACCTGGCTTTTAAAAGAATTTTCCCCTAGTACGCAAAAAAGAAATCTGTCAATATAGCCACCGCTAGTCAGAGTTAAATTCCAAAAATTACTTTTGAAACAATTTTTAGCTGGGTTTATGTAGGATAACATACCCTGTCATCGTAACAGGCCAGGCCAAGCACTGTAATACTAACTATAAATTCAGAGCATAGTCATGAACAAATTCTTCTATCATGATCCAAAAAAGAGTAACAGCTGGATTAGGACTCTGCTAGGGTTAGGAAAGATTAATCTGGCCTGAGCACTGTAGTCTGGGATCTATAGGGAGATGTCCCTGGGAGGGTCAACCCTACAAGCTTAATGTATCTCTTACCATGTCCATACAAAAGGACTACTGTTAAGAAGTAAAATTAAGATGAATCTTTGAATAGTTGATGGGCTAAGGAAAGGAGAAACACACCCTAGGTGGTATTTCACCATGAGCTGATCTCCTGGATGAAAGAGTTCTTTGTCTTAACTGATGGAAGAGCTTTCATATGTTAATTCTGCTACCTCAAGTGGGTGGTTGCTACCTGGGATGCTTGGAGGTTGGGGGCTAGACTAATGAGGAGTGCTGGGAGACTACCATGGGGGACAGGAGGAGACAGGAATGAGGAGCTTAGTGAGACAGGAACAGGCGCGAGGGGAGAATGAAATAAATGGCAACTGATCACCAAGCAGCCCTTCGGCCCTGTTTCCTTCTTCCTGTACTTTTTTGGTGCCACCTGCAGGCCTAGGTGGGGAAGCAGTGCATGGCCACCGAATGCACATGAGAGAGACTGCCACTGTCACTTATTTATTTTGTGATTACAACATGTCTATGTTTGTAATTTGGGCCCACTTTGATCTCAGGGCAAGGTACTGGAATGAGTCAATGAAATGTTGCATTGCATTCTTTGTTCTTGATTAAAGATACTTTTTGTTCGTTTGTTTTATTTTTGGGTCACACCTGGCAATGCACAGGGGATACTCCTGGGTCATGCACTCAGGAATTACTCCTAGCAGTGCTCAGGGGGCCATATGGGATGCCGGGAATCAAACCCAAGTCAGCCATGTGCAAGGCAAACACTCTACGCGCTGTGCTATCACTCCATCCCCAAGTAAAGATACTTATAATTGGAAAAACATCATGAAGCTGTGCCTTGGCTCTCAGAGAGAGCCCTTAGGTCTCAAGAGAGTTTTTAGTTCTTTATTTGTAGAATACTAGAAAATCTCTGGAGATATTTTCATAGTCAGGGAAGTAAGTCAAGGGATTATTTGTGAAAAAAGAAAGAAGTATCACTTTTCTGGAAGTGTGATGCAGATAGCTCACACAGGAGGAACAATCTAGAAAGTGTTTGAAAAGTGCTAACAACAAATGTTTATCTAGGCATTGGAAAAATTCAAATGAGAGAAAACAAGCTGCCTTTCTTTCCCCCTAGGCTCTGGTTTTGAGATCAGTTTTCCATAATAATACATAGCTAGTCTGAAGCTTAAAAGGGGGATGTATACCTAAAAAGAACTGAAAACCCAATTCCAGTTGTTCTGTATTCAGCAGTCAGTGCACTGAGGCTCACCAGATATACTCAAACTGTGTGTGTGTGTGGGGGGGGGTGTCATGGAATGGGAAGGATACAACTTATTTGCATACACAGAAAGATTATTCAGATTTAATAACGAGATCTAACTGCTGTAAAAATTTGAATATTTGGAATTAGTTTGGCTGTACTAACCTTCTAAGGAAAATGAACTCCAAAATTCAAGTTAAAGACATGAAGGAGACATTTTGGCAAATATCTTGAATAGAATTGAGAACAAAGTTTATGGGTTTACCTCAGATTTACCTAAAAATTTATCCTGTGTATAAGCACCATGTTGATCCTGTATTGACAACTTTGATATATGTTTGTATAACGTGTCTTTGAGATACTAGGCTCATGAAGATTGTGGTGGGATATTGTACAGAGAGCAGTGCAGTGATCTGTAAAGACCCAATGGCACTAGCTCGGCATCCAGGTAGAATAGAGTTGTATGCTACTCACCCCCACCTGCTCTCTGCCCTTGACTTGATCCTATAGCCTCAAAATTCTGTTTTCTTTAAAATGAAACTATGTTAGTGTAATAGCTCCATCAGTCACAGTAATTTGTCAATAAATTAGGACATAGAAAGGAATAAGTAGAATGCGTGCCTACACAGATTTATTTTGGTTACAAGCACATGGAAATGCTTTATGCATTTTGTGCTGGAAGTAATATATGAGTAAGCACTGGAACACAGGTGAAACTAATTTCATTCTAAACCTAAATGTATAGTACATATTAATTTCAGTCTCAATAAAACTCTCTTCTATCACCAGCAAGGTGATAAGCACAGAGAAATGCAACATGTGCAATAATCATAAGAAGATGTAAATAGCATTTAATTGGACATAACAGACATATTACAGGCAGTAACTAGATAATTTTGATTTGAAAAAACATTTTGGGATTTCTAAATGTCATCTCTTAGATGGTAGCCTCATCCACAGACTATATAACAGTTACTGAAAAGCGCCATCTGCTGGCTATTTATTTCACTGCAAATTAATTGTGATTTGATTATTTTCTGATGTGATTTCCCATCCCTATAATAGTTATTTCAAGTAGACATGGGTCTCAATCTGTTAGAAAAGTTACAGAATAATATGGTTTGTATTTCAAATTCAATACTCATATATCAATAACTAACATGAAAAGAACTTTTGCCTTTATTTAAACCAATATTTTGAACCTATGGTAATTTTGTAAGCAATAAATCAGGGAATTCAATAATAACGGAAGAAGAACCATTAAATATATCTACATAATTAAATAGGGATACTTTTTCACTGAAACACATTCATCATATTTGAATATTTTTATGACAGTGCTACAGTGCTATGGTAGAGATAAAGTTTATTTTCTCTAGAAAATATACTTTATTGAAATTTAATTTTAAATAACCATAGCACTGTAGCACTGTTGTCCCGTTGTTCATCAATTTGCTCGAGCAGGCACCAGTAACGTCTCCACTGTGTTACTTGTTACTGTTTTTGGCATATCAAATACTCCACGTGTAACTTGCCAGGCTCTGCCATGAGAGTGGGATACTCTCGGTAGCTTGCTGGGCTCTCCGAGAGGGATGGAGGAGTCAAACCTCGGTTGGCCGAGTGCTAGGCAAATGCCCTACCCGTTGTGCTACCGCTCCAGTCCTAAATAATCATAAATTACAAAAAAGCATGGCTATGGCTAGGTTCCAGTGGTCTTCGGCTGCCAGGAGCTCTGCTCGGGGTGGGGAGGGAAGCTGGAGCCCATCCCCTCCGAGGGGCCCTGGGGGAGACAGTCAGGCGTGCGGGCAAGAGACTCTATCAAAGACCACCAGAACCTAGCCACAGCCATGCTCAAGGCCTGTCTCCACACATTCGGACAAGCCTCACGCATGAAGGTACCGGCAGAGGAACCCAGGTGTGTATAATCCCATCAACGGCCAACATCCAGAGACTTAAAAGCAAGCTCCCAGAAACACTCTGCCGCTTTGCAATCCTGAGATTATCTTACAACCTACTTCTCCCTCTGGGAGAAACTAGCAAGCTACTGAGAGTTTCCTGCCCACATGGGACAGCCTTGCAAGCTTCCCATGGTGTATTCATATGCAAAATCCAGTAACAAGCTGGATCTCATTCCCCTGACCCTGAAAGAGACTCCATTGCAGCATCATTGGGAAGGCCGAGTGGAGAGAGGCTTCTAAAATCTCAGGGACAGGACGAATGGAGAGGTTACTGAGCCCTCTCAAGAAATTGACGATCAACGGGATTTCGTGACATAAAACAATGGTTTTTACTATGATATGACTTTAAGAATAATTCAAAACTAGACTTATTATAATAGATCATTTCTAGTGTAAATGTGCACTCAAATGTGTACATTTCAGCACTCTTCTTCCTTTCTAACTGCCAAAACATGCCCTTTTTCTGTATTCTTGAAATTTTTTTCCCATGTGACATGCTTATGTTCCATTAGTCTGGCATAGCTGTCTCCTCTTGATCCTCGATCCTCCACTCTAGTTCCAAGGAGAAAAGCGGTGACTTAAGCAAATTGAAGGAGAAATTGCCGGAAATCGACAACAGCTCAGCGTGCCCCATCTTCCTTGTGAGCGAGTTGTTCTATTCCGGTCTGCCACAGAATTTAAACGCATTTGCTCTGTAATGTAGAATGTCAGGCCTTTCATTTGAAAAGAAATAAGACTGAATCGTGACGTATTTCCATAATCATGACTTACTTCTACCAATTTCCTCACCAATATTTTCTTTTTTTTTCTTTTAAGTTTGATGTTACAACCGCATGTGGTCCAGGCTTACTACCTCCAAGCTTTATGCTCAAGGATCACTCTTGGCAGTACTTAGAGTAGCATATGCAGTTCCAGGGATCAATCCAGTGTCAACAACCTGCAAGGCCAGCGCCTGGCCCTTGCACTCTCTCTCCAGTCTTCAAATAATTTATCTCTTATGTTCAGTTTTGGTAAAACTATTTTGTGGTTCTTTCAATTCAGAAAGTATTAAAAGTATCACCCCTAATATATTGGCTTACAACAAAACTGTTTTGCATCTTAATATGAACAATTTTATTTATTTATTTATTATTATTTTTTTTTTGCTTTTTTGGGGTCACACCTGGCGATGCACAGGGGTCACTCCTGGCTCATTCACTCAGGAATCACCCCTAGCGGCGCTCAGGGGACCATATGGGATGCTGGGATTCGAACCCGGGTCGGCCACGTGCAAGGCAAACGCCCTTCCCGCTGTGCCATCGCTCCAGCCCCCTGAACAATTTTTTTAATATTTAAACATATTTAAACCTATAATTAGATTTATGCATAAATGGAAAAAATATAAATTTAGCAGTAATGGGAGGCATATATAGATATTTCTCTGTTAATCATTTGATAAAATCTCAAACTTGACTAGTAAGGCATCATCATTACTTAAAAGACTGAGAATCCAGGCTGAATTGGAATCTTGGGTCTGACTGCAGTGTACCACTCACTGCTTCTCTTTGCTCATACACAACTCATCTTATTATGGTTGCTCAACTGGGTATGATGGCTATTAATGTACCTCTAAGGTAATTGTAAGGATTAAATAATGATTTAGTAGAGATTAAGTGAGAAAATATAAGCAAAATATTAAGCTTTAGTGTTTTAATATATTTGATGTTTATATATAAAAATTTATAGGAAATTTTGCGTGGTATTACATGCTTAGAAAAATAACATGGATAAAAATTAAAAGGCAGTATATTTTATAGTATAAACAAATCTCAATGGATCAAAGCATTAATATTACAGGTCACATGTTTGCCTTGCACCCATCTAACCCTGGTTTGATCTGCACATTCCCGTATGGTCCCCCAGGCACCAGTAGCAAAGGTCCCTGAGGGCAGAGTAAGCACTGATGGCTGTGTACCCCCAATATATATATATACATATATATATGCATATACATATATAAACACAAATATATGTATGTGTACATATATTTATCCCCCTTCATGAAATAATGTACAAGAAGACAACACTAATGCTGATTCATCCCAAATATTTGTCATATATTAAGGTACAGCTAATTAACTCCAAATATTGGTCAAATATTCTGACAAATGTCAAATATCTGACAAGGGTCAAATACTCTGACAAAAGCGAAAGACGGACTTTGTACTTTCTATCTTCCAAAATTAGAAGTATAATAATGAAAAGTCATTTCCTTGTTTGGTACATATGCAAAATAAAACAGAAAAACTGAGATAAAAAATTTTAAAATAAGCAATCAACAGCACGGAATAGTTAAGAGACATAAGAAATAGAACCAGCATAGAGGCTGGAGCAATAGTATAATGGGTTGGGTGCTTGTCTTGCACATAGCTGACCGGTTTGATCCCAGAATCTCATATGGTCTCCGAGTGCAGAGTGCAGAGCCAGGAGTTACCCCTGAGCATCCAGAGATGCTATTGCCCCCAAACAAGCAAACAAAAAATAGAACTAGCTTATGTTCCAGTGATTTCAATTCCCTAGCGTCTGTCCCCCAAACATAGAAACATTGAGAAGATTTATGTGTGTCTATGTTCATTATTTACAATTGCCAAGATCTGGTGATGATACAAATATCCAATGACAAAGGAATGAATAAAGAAATGGTTCCATCTATAAGAATACATGAACTGATGTTTTTTTGTTACAACTAGATGGAATTAGGGGATGTCACATTAAGTGATATAAGTGAGAGGAAGTAAAACTCCTGAATGAGCTAATTTATCTATGTAATATAAAGAATAAACCATGGAATGGACAGGATTGTGTGAAAACAAATTATTGGGCTCTGCTAACACACTGAGGTTACTGCAGAAGTAGAGAATCAGTGGGAGAAATGGGCAAAACTAGATGTGATTAAAAACAATAATGGAAGATTTTTGGTATTTTGATAGATTTTAGCTTTTTGGCAATGGGACATTAATTTTGTACACCAAAAGCATATACTATTGTATGCCTTGATATATTTAATAGTAGTAGTAATTATGATGATGATGATGTTGATGATGATGAATTAACCAATTAACCCTATAAAGCTTACCAAGTTTTGTGCTACTTTTATGAGTGAAGAGATACAAATAGTGTGTCACAGGTGGTATGTTGGTCTGCACCCAATCATTCTTCTGGTAAAGCCTGGTGATGTTTATCACCACAACAATACAAAAGACCCTGTTTCTTAAAAATATAAGTGGCTTTGGAGAAACTTTAATTTGATTAGTAAAACCTTTGTTGTTTCACATAGACTTATACAGGGATGGAAAAGAAGCGTTCTTATTTAAGCAATGCACTATTATGCCTTCCAATGTGTTGGGCTGGAAAATAGAAATTTCTTTTTAAGGGATGGTTTTTGTACCCTCCACACTTTCATTTCTCTTCCACTGTAAACCATGTCCATAAGGAAAAACCTTCCAGGTGTGTCATTTTTCATAATGTATATGAGGCTGGGAAAGGGCCCTCATTTGCCAAAATTCTGTAGGAGGAAAACTGGGCCCTTGTTTGAGGAGTGCCAGATTCCAGAGTTCCACTGGCCAAGGCACCTGCAGTTCCTGGGGCAGATATGCTTCAATTGCACCTGCAAAGTGATTTCTCTGTGCTTATGCCTGCCAAAAATAAGTATACAAAAAAAAAACCGCAGGTGCAATGGTAAAGATCCACCGTATTATGCTGTCTGGGTATAAATTCTCAATTAAAGGCATCCACATTAATGGAATATGAACAGTTTTGCAGCTCTAATGCACAACCCATCCATACAGAAGTAACATTTTTGATTCATGGGAGAGTAATTCTGTTCCTATGATCTTTATGGAAGAACTAATTAACCTTTTATCTTATTCCTAGTAGCACAGTATAGAAATAGATGTAACTGAAATATTCATGCATAATTTCCCTTCACAAGCCAAGTTCTCTTCATTGGAAACCTCGACTATCAGAGCAGAAAGGCATTTGCTTTCCCCAATAAATCGTGCTACTACAAAATAGTACCTAGACTAGGCCAAGACTTGTTTTCTAATTGTAATGAGTTAGCAAGTTAGAATTTATATATAAGAGTATGTCATAGATTCTGACTTTTTTTTGGTTTGGGGGTTACACCCAACTGTGCTCAGGCCTTATTCCTGACTCTGGTCAGGAGTTACTCCTGGTAGGGCTCAGAGGAATATTATGGGGTGACGGGGTCTAGAACAGGTCAGCCGCAAGCAACGCATGCATCTTACTCACTGTACAATTTCTCTGCATCTCTGATTGACCTTTTAACATTATTATCAGCAACATTTTATACTAAGGTATAAAAATATTACATTAATAATTTAACATTTGTCAGCAATGGGCTTAAATTCTTATATACTTGATATTATTTGTTGCTTATAACAATTTATTGATTCAAAATATTGTTAGACTCTTACTATATTGAAGATTACAGATTAGGAAAGTTTCCAATTGTCAAAAGAGTCACAGGTTGCTCATAACTATTTTGAGTGCAGAGATATATATATAGAATTTGAATATTATTGCTTTACAATTAAATTGAATTAAACTTTAGAAGATGTATTAGTTGAGATCCAATACAGTTCCAGCTGCAATTTTTGGAACCACTTTTGACAGTCAAGTTACAGAAAATATTTTCGTAGGTTAAAAAAAAATAATAAAGTTTATTTTTATAATAAGGTTTATTTTTATTAATAATTATTTGTTTACTATGTCTTTGAAGATTTTTATCACAAATCCTTTAACAGATACATATTTTTAATTATTTTTTCCTAGTCTGCATTTCCTGTTATTCTAACAGTCTTTTACAGGATAGATCTGCTTTTTTTTAACTCCTGTAAGATACTACTTGGTTTCTTCTGACTCCTGTACAGGTTATTAAAGCATTGCCACTAATTTTAAATATCAGAAGTTAATTTTATCCCCGTTCTGCAGATCAGAAGTTCATTCATTTTGCTGATGCAAATATCAACACACCATGTTCCCTCTTGTAGTTCTTGAAGACAAATTCTTGATTTCAGTTTCTGCTGTCTGCTAATATTCCTTTGTAACCAGATCACTCGATTCTCCATACCCTCTTCACATTCTTTACAAATTGTATATAGTCTCCCTTTGCTTATTCCTTATAATAATTGTATTTTGGGATTATTATATATCTAAAATAATTTCCTCACATCAAGATGTTTATCTTACTCTGATCTTCAATGTCTCATTTTCCTTATGAGTGGATATTAACAAGTTTTAAGGATTAGCACATAATACTTTGGATGGCTATCATTTATTCTACTACTCAGAGAATGTGTTTTAAATTGAATTGTGTTATATGTACATGTCACTTAAATTCATATAAAGAATAAATATTTCCTTATTCTTATCATCCTTTTGGTTTTACGTTAAAAAATTCATCATAAGGCCGAGCTTACATAATCTCTCATGTTTTGTTCTATAACAATAAAACAAGTCACATAGTTTTGTTTTAGAGTGCATTCTATTTCCATGGCAAAAACTTTAGTGTAAATAATCTGGAAATTTTAATATAAGTACATATCTATGCAAACAATATCACAATCTATGCCATAAACATATCCAATACCTTCACAAATTTCTTTCCACACCTTTAATATTATCATTTTTGTCATAAGAATACTAAAGTTAGATAAGAAGTACACCACCATCAATTTGTAAGTCAATGCCACTAATTGCAGCCTCATACTTCACAAAGAATCTCTAGTATTTTATTCATCTTATACAACTAAAGTTTTAGTACTCTTTAATTAACACCTCTGTGTTTCCCCTTTTTATCTAGCCTCTAAGACCCCATTATATTCCTGATTTCTATTACTAAAGTCGTTTCCTCATTGGACTTATATTATCCAGATTATACAGTGTCTGTGCTATTATTACTGATTTAATTCAGTAGGCTAATGAGACGCATTCATAGTGTTGTGAATGTTATATGTCCTTCCTTTTTTTAAGGCTGAATAATATTTCATTGTACACAAGCACATACTGTATTTGCTTTAACTTCTATCTGTTCAAGAACAAGGTAATACTTGAGTGCACCTGTATGTCATGCTGATGTTACTCAGTCAACTGAGTTGGGTGGTTCAACTCTAGTACCTAAAAATGGGAATGATGCTGCTCAGGTGCTTCCATGTAAGGGATCACCAAGTCCACCGTAGTAGAATTGGAGGGTGTCCAGGTAAATACGTGGCAATTCTCAGGTGCTACTGGGGCTATGCTCAGGCTTGCTCTGGGGACCATTTTGCGCCAGGGATTTAATCTGGATCCCACAAACGCAAGGCACGTACCTGGCTCCTGTGCTATCTCCCTGGCCCCATGGGTTGCTTTTGTGTCTAGCCTAGCCCACTGTTCATATGCTGAACTGAACATGAGAAAGAAGATATCATTTAAAATTTTTTATTTCAAATTCTGTCTATAGCTACTCAGAACTTAGATCACAAAGTCTTCTGGAAATTTTTATAAAATTTCTGAACAGATCATCATGCTGCTATCCACAGTGACTGCAACAATATGTATTCCAACCATCAACGTCTTCCCTTTCCTCAGTGTCTATACCAACACTTGTCATGTTTTAACTTTTTATAACAGCCACCGTAATAGAAAAGAGGTGACATATCATTGCTGTTTTTATTTGTGTTTGTCAGATAGTTAATGATGCTGATCTTTCAGAAAATTGTTGACCTTTTGTTTATACTTTGGTAGAGAAATATATATTTAGAGGTTTTGGCATTTGACCACATTTAAATCAAGGTAATTTTGGGCTGTTGTGTTATGTGTGTGTGTGTGTGTGAGTTTGCTTGTGTATATATGTACATATATGTATGTGTATATATATCTCACACACAGACATGGACACACACAGACACACACACACACCACACAAAACCTTGTCAGCCTAGAAAAATCTGCCTCAATGCTATATTGTTCTGAAGTAGTATGATGCATGTAAAGTGATTTTTTTTCTTTACTATGATTCTTTTCTCTTTCCTATGTTTCATTGATTTTTTTTAACCTCATACCTACAGTCTAAGTTATCATAAAACTTTTCTTTGGTATTATTTTGGGAATCACACCCAGTGGAACTCTGAGGGCAATTCTCAGGGGTCTCTCCTGGTGGGATTCAAGGATTGTATAGTAGCAGTCCGTGCACTTTGGACTCCCACATGCAAAGCACACAATCCTGCCCCAGAGCTAACTCTCTGGACGAATTAGTGTGTGTGTATGTGTGTGTGTGTGTGTGTGTGTGTATGTGTGTGTGTGTGTGTGAAATAGGTATTTGTGTGAGTGGACTCTCCACCATGTAACTGCAATCACTCAATATGTCAATATGTTTGTGAAAGTTGTGAGATTTGTAATTAGGTTTCTTTTCCTTTTCTTTTGTCTTCCCCCCCCCCGCCATTTAACTTGTGGACAGTTCCATTGAATTTAACACAGATATACATGTCTTTCTAAAACTTACGTAAAACTCATTTATTTCATTACAGATTTTTTAAAATTATTTTTGAGCCACACCCAGTTATGCTAAGGCTGTGTTCTATACTTACAAATTACTCCCATTGATGCTCTGGGTACCATATGGGATGACAGGGACCAAAGCCAGGATGGCTGTGTTCAAGCTAAGCACCCTACAGCTTGTACTATGGTTCATAGAGTTGATATTAAAATTTTGCTATCATAAATGATGGATAAAGAATAAGGGCAAGAACAAAAATGAACATAAAATTAATTTTAATATAATATTGTCATATTTTCTTACCTCCATATTCATATTGTTTCAAAGAGAAAACTTAAATAGAAACAAGTATTTCTATATGTATAAATGTAATGATGGCATAATGAACATATCATAAATAAAACCACGCAATCAAGTCCAACTAATTATATCTATCCTCTGATGGGAAATTCACTGATGAAATTATGATGGATTCACAGGAAATAAATGGAGTATTTGAAACCAAATCAAGTTTTCGTTAATATTAGTTATATTTAAAGTTTTTTTTGAGAATAAAGAAAAGGATTGATGAATTTTTTCTTTATGTTTTAATTCTCCAAAATATCTGTGAGGTCTTCTAAAGTTTTTTCCATCTGGAATTGGGAGAAAATTTTAAACTACAGTAAAATATTTGGAGATTATTGTCTCTCTTTTATTTTAAAACTATTCAAAATCTATGTACTGACTAAAAATCATGTCGTGATGTCAAATGATAGAGGCTTTTATAATTATTTCTCTTTCAGCTTAAAAATTAAGCATGCTTCTTCACTACAGATTTATCAAGCTTTTCATTTGTTTTGTTCTTGTTATTGTTGTTGTTGTTGTTGTGTGCACCTTAAAGAGAAAATTCATGGTATGTCAGAAATACTGAACTGTGATTCCTTAGAACTTCCTTATATGACACATTGGTCAATATGTGGCCTGAAACAGTTGTTCAGTATAAAACATTTATGTAAAAAGTTGAGCTACAGCAGTGCCTAAGGCAAGCACCTGATGCATTTTTTTCCCAATGGGAAGTGAACAAAGGTTTGTAAATTTTCATCTCAGTAAAAGTAAATAGCAGGAAGCTCTTAAAAGCAAGTGAGGTAACACACTTGAACATGAAAATAACATAGAACTGAAAATGAAGTTTCTATCTAGACACTCAAAGGTGTCAGACTCTATATCATTAACTATTCAGAAGATTTCTTTTAAAATAATGCATAATGCATATTGTACCTAATATATATGTATGGATATATCTTTTAAAAAAACTTGAATTATATATACACATATATATAACATTCAATTCATGAAATGATGAAATTTTATTCTTGATATATATAAAAATTTATCATTCCGTGAATTGAAATTGCAAATCAGTCAGAAGAAGAAACATCAATCCTTTGGAGAGAAAGATTTATATTAAACCTAGTTCTTTATAACATCAAGAGAATGTTGAAAATCAGCATCATGTGTACAAAAATTCTCCCCTCTTGTATTGTGAAATTAAAAGAAAACTTCTTACAGAGTTTTTCATTCAATTCTTATAAATCAGATTGGTTAGTATAGATATTTTCATTATGGTGTTTTCATATATGAAAAATAGTCACTGCTAAGAAACAAGGAAACCTTTACTAAGGATTTTCTATGTATGTTAGGTATGCCTTTTCTAGTGCTCAATACCTGCTGAATAATTCTTCACAATAGTTTATCAATTAAATAATCAGAATATTTCCTCCCTGCCAATTTTTGGAATCATAATCCCATCAGTTCAAATACTATAAATGTTAATGCATACCACTCTTTGTTGTAATGGGCATCTTAATTTAAATAAAATAGTTATTTTAAAAGGGAAACGCATATATTTTTGTTAAAGCTTAAATAACTTTTCCTTTGAGAGCCAGAGCAATAGTTCAGTGGCTAGGGCATTTGTTCTGAACATGACTACCTGGGTTTAATCCCTAGCATCCCATATGGTATGCTGACCACTGTCAGGAGAAAACCCTGAATGAAGAGGCAGGAGTAAGTTCTGAGCAATGCAAGTGGGGCACAAAAACAAACAAAAAAATGCCATTTCCAATAGTACTATTTATGTTAAATGAAATACTTTTATTCGTATTATGTAATTTGTATATTCAATGTGTAAACTACTCCTGAGATTAAATCTGTGATTATTCAACCACCAGAAAAAAAAAATATATATACTACTTTAAGATTCGATTGCAAATACATCAATACTTCATGCAATGATATTCTATTTGTTTTATTCATAAATTAATGTTCATATTTTATTTAATTATATATTATATTGTTTATTGTATATTCATATATATTGTATATATATTTATATTTTATATAATTTATGGGCTGGAGTAATAGCACAGTGGTAGGGTGTTTGTCTTGCATGCGGCCAACCCGGGTTCCGTTCCTCTGCCCCTCTTGGAGAGCCCTGCAAGCTACCGAGAGTATCTCACCTGCACAGCAGAGCCTGGCAAGCTACCCATGGAGTATTCAATATGCCGGAAACAGTAACAAGTCTCACAATGGAGACGTTACTGGTGCCCGCTCAAGCAAATTGATGAGCAACGAGATGACAGTGATACATTTATATATATATTATATTTCTGTAACAGTATTAAACTGCTCATTTTTGGTTCTACTTATTATCTTGGGCTGGAGTGATAGCACAGCAGGTAGGGCATTTGCCTTGCACGCAGCCAACCCAGGTTTGATTCTTCCATTCCTCTTGGAGAGTCTAGCAAGCTACTGAGAGTATCCTGCCTGCATGGCAAAGCCTTGCAAGCTACCCGTGGCGTATTCAATATGCCCCAAACAGTAACAACAAGTCTCACAATGGAGATGTTACTAGTGCCCACTCGAGCAAATCAATGAAGAAAGGGACAGGATGACAGTGCTACAGTGCTACTTGTTTTCTTACAAAAGAGCTTCCTGCAATGAGTCTGAAGAATAAACTTATCTTTCCATTTACTAAAACACCAAAATTGGTCTTAGAAAGAAGCCAAGGTCTCTCAGCACATGCATTTCCTAAATCATATAGTGAAATGGACAAGGTACCTTTAGTAGTAGAAAAAAAATAAAGTATTCTACTAAGAATTGTAGATAGATTAAAAAGATGTTTTGGACAATAATGTGCAACAATAATAATAAATAATGTATCCCTACTCTTTGTAAAAAATTGTTTCTCTCTTTGGTTCACTCCTGAATTAAAAATAATCAATGACTTCTTTGTATACTCTATTATTTACCTGCAAAATAATTTCTTGATCATGCTAAAAGTTTTACTATCTATCAAGTATATTTTGGTCCATGACAGAATTTGTTTCGATTCACACATTTTGTAATAGAAAAATGAAGTTAGAATTTTTGATATCGATATCAAACTATTTGCTGTCTTAATACCAATATTGTCTTGGGATGACATGCTGACCATGAAATAATTATGTTTACACAATGACTTTATTAGAAAGAACTAGTTATGTAAATCATTGTTGTTAAAAGCCATTTTTATTTCTCCACAGTACTTAACTATACCAAAAAGACACATTATTAATTGAAATTAGATTATTCCCTGAAGCTGAGGTTTCAAAAATATCTTTTCAAGTATGTTGATATGAGTACTTTCAAAGACTAAAGCTAAAATATTCAATAACAAGGTGTGATTGAGATAATTAAAACCAGCTAACTATATATATTCTAGAACGAGTGGGACCTCTTTGGTTGCCTTTAAATGGAATGAATGCCTGTAACCAAATCACTGTATCACTGTCATCCCATTGCTAATTGATTTGCTCGAGCAGGCACCAGTAATGTCTCCATTGTGAGACTTGCTGTTACTTTTTTTGGCATATCGAATACACCACAGGTAGCTTGCCAGGCTCTGCAAGAGGGAGATACTCTCGGTAGCTTGCCTGGTTCTCCAAGAGGGATGGAGTAATCAAGCCTGTGTTGCCACGTGCAAGGCAAATGCCTTACCCACTGTGCTATCGCTCCAGCCCACACCAGAAGTATACATAAGTTAACATGCTTTATTACTTCAATAAAAACATTATAAAATTCAGCTCTTCACTGAGACACATATTGAGCATTTACTATCTGCAAGACATAAGTTTGGCTGTCTTCAAATAAATAATTATTATTAAGCCAATACTCTGTCAAATCCCCAATATCTCTATTTCAAAGCCATATTTTCTGCCTTCTCTTTGTTAGATGTACACGTTAAACACAAGTGTGAGTTCAACCTAAGCAGAAACATCTTGCCCATTTATAGGAACGTGATAAAAATGACAGATCTAATCTTGTTCTAATATAGATTACTAGATAATTTCTGGCCTTTAAAAACAAAGGTTTCACATTTAGCATCATTAAGAATTATTACATTGTCTGTGATTCATGATCTGTATGTCTTTTACATATTAAAATGTTCTTTGCTCTAAATTTCCTAGTGGAAATTGGTCAAGCAATGTAAATATCCTAGTTGCTCACCAACACTGTGTAACATTGTATGTATTTGCCTAAATAATAAAAAACAAAAACACAAGTTTTAGACATTTAACTGTTTTTCCTCTTACATTATAAAACAGAGAATAATTATCTGAGAAAACTGTTACCTACCCATATATTGTCAACATACCTAACAGTTAAAAATGTGGTAAAAATGACATAGTTTTAATGACTGATTTTAGTATTTTATATATTTATGTAAATGCATATTATATGTAGATTAAATTTAGACTTCCTTAGATTATTGTTTAATCCTCATTTATAGGGTGCTCCAGTGAAGGTCACATTTAGTAGTTCATGGACAATGATATTGTTGGCATTGCTGAAACACTATCTGCAATCTACAGATCATCACCAAGAAATATTGACTGGCTTTGCTAATGCCTAAATCAATCCTTTGAACTAGACCTATCTACTAAAGTATAATCTAATGGAAGGTGTCCCACAGAAATTGTTCATAAATAGAACTTCTTCTTGTGCTCATTTGCTAAGTGAGACAAATGAGAATATTAATCAGTTTCATTCTTAAGTCTGGAGCGATAGCACAGCGGGTAGGAAATTTGCCTTGCAAGTGGTCTACCCAGGTTCAATTCCTCTGTCCCTCTCAGAGAGCCCGACAAGCTATCAAGAGTAACCCACCCGCACGGCAGAGCCTGGCAAGCTCCCTGTGGCATATTTGATATGCTAAAAACAGTAACAAGTTGTCTCCCAATGGAGACATTACTGGTGCCTGCTCGAGCAAATTGATGAACAACGGACGACAGTGCACTGCTAACCTTAAGTCACTGTTAGCATTTTTATTATAACTAATAGTTGTTCATTAAATACCATGTTGTATATGAAAATAACCATCAAGATAGAAAGCAATGTCACCTTTTAGGTTAGATAAGGAGCATATAGGGCCAAAGCAGCACCTAATTTATGACCTAACCCTCTCTCAATCCCCAATAACATCCAGGTCCTCTGAAGCTCTCAAAGAATGATCTCTAGGCACAGAACTAGTAGGAAGTATGGAGCACAGATAGATGCGGCCCAATGAGCTGCCCTCCAGAGAAAATAATGCCACCTTTATTTTAGTTTAGCAATGTTTCTCTCCACCACAATAAATCAGATAACTTCCATTCTCAACGTAGTTCCAATTTTTTTTTGTAAAGAGGACTTTTCAGATCTAATTTTTAGCAATTTTTAAAATAACATCACATAGTATTTTTTTTACTATCATTGCCATTCCATACATCACATCCCCATTGGTGGATGTTCACACTTTTTTAATACTTGACTCAATCCCACCCTCCATACTCCGTCACTACCCACCCCACTCTCCCACCTCCATTTCTGGAAACCAAAAATTGATTTTCTCACTTAAGTGGCCCTATGTAGCTAACTTATTTTATATTACCATGATCTAATATAAGGATTAATATGTTAATACCTTGATTTCCAAAGACATAACATAAGAACTAAGATTATTTTGTTATTCTGCTACATGGTCATTATTTCATGACTTCACGTGTGACACTCCATGATTTTTTTGTAGGGGCCACACTCCGTTGTGTTCAGCTTATATTTCTGATTCTTGTTCAGGGGTCACTCCTGGCAGAATTCAGAACCATATGTGATGCCTGGGATCTAACCAGATCTTCAGAGCGTGAAACAATTGCCTTAACCCTGGAATCATTTTTCCAGGCTCACATTCTGATTTTGATGCAAATGAAGAAGGCAAGTAGCCAGTATGGAGAGACTCAAACTTATCCTCAGGATTATAGAACCTCTGAGATTTTGCCCCAATTGTAAAAATCTGGCTGGATGATTTTTGCACTATTGTGAAAAAATGATCTCCATGCAGACTGCTTTTTTATGGTGGAGGTGTTAGAAAGTTTCTCTGATGGCTTGATAGAATGTTTAACTATATAAAATTAGCATTTTCATTTTATCCTAATCAGGATTATCCACTAGTCCCAACAGTCTCTCACTCTGAGGTTGAATTAAATCCTCCAATCTTTCAATAACAGGAAAGGAAAGATTTTGGCTGAAATTAAATACACACAGATGGTATCCCTATATTCTTTGTCTTCATACATAACACTTGCTACAAATCTGTACTCAAAGCTACTCTGGGAAGAATAGTTTTCTTCATTGATTTATTTGGGAAAAATATGTTCTATATATTTATTATAAAATATTTGTGATGCTTTGTTTGAATTTATACACACAAAATTTTTATTTGGGCCTTGCAATCTAGTATACTATATATGCCTTCTTTCAATATCTTTTTCAAACATTTTAATTTCATATATGAATTATAAGTCTACACATGGCCCAATGATTCCCACATTGGAATGTTCATAATAAGCATATAGTATTTCCTTTTTCGTAAAATATAGATTGTTAATTTTTTAATGTTCTCTTAAGAGCAAGAAAACAATAAAACTCAAGTGCAATTTAAATGTATCACTTTAATTGTTTCAGAATAAGAGAAGCCCAGAGAATTACTTGCTTAAGACAATAGGCAAAATCATATGAAAAGCTAAATTTATCTACATCACTTTTTACTCACAGACTCTTTCTAACAAACTATAGTACATAGAGGAGAGCTGTTAATCTCAGTTTGATTAAGTGCTTAAACAAAGAATATGATGTGTGAAGTCACACTGGAAATAAATCCTTTATTATAGTGTAGAGGGAGGGATGTGGCTGGGGTTGTGGGGGCATCTTTGGAGCCACACCCTCTGGTGATCAGGGCTGACTCCTGCCTCTTTGCTCTAAGATTATTCCTGGCAGTGCTCAGGGGGACCAAATGGGGTACCAGAGATATACTGGCTTATCCATATACAAAGCAAGCTGTACTGTTGATCCTGCCCCAGTAATGAAGTATATGAGTAATCAAAGATTTTTCTACTAGGAAGATTGTCCCCCAAAATCACTTCGCAAATAACTATTTCAACAGTCTGTCCATATTTGAAGTTATATTAAAAAAAACATGTGTGAGAAATAGTTCTATAGTATGGAATAACTATGAATACTCACAAAAGTAACATAAGTATACATATTAAAATTTCTTTTCATGAAATTGTCTATTACATCATCATCAATATTTTATTGCTAACTTTTTAATTCACTTGTATCACTTGTAGTCCCGTTGATCTTCGATTTGCTCGAGTGGGCACCAGTAATGTCTCCATTTGTCCCTGTCGCGTGCTAGTGCAGCCCAATGATATCTGCTTGCTCCAGAAACAGGAAGAGCATCAAATCATTCATTCAGGGATTTGACAAAGAAATCTGACCATCTAGTTGGTGGGCGGCCACAAGGTCTTCTGACGATCCGTGGAATCCAGTCGGTAACAGCTCTAGTCCAGCAGTCCTCTCTGAATTGCATTATATGACCGGCCCATCTGATTTCGATGCCTTGACAAAGACAAAGGAGACAGGATCCTTGATTTTTGACCATTGACGGAGGTCAGAACTCCGGATTCCTTGTCTCATTTGAGTGAGACATGATATTCCCAGCATAGCTCTTTCGATTCCTCTTTGGGATACCCTACTAGCATTCTCATCCTGTTTGCGTAGGGCCCAGGTCTCTGAGGCATATGTTAGTGCAGGAAGCACGGTGGAATCGAAAAGATGTGCCTGGAGTCAGAGTTTCTTCGTTCTCTAAACCACCTCTTCAACGCTCTTGAAGGCATTCCACGCTGCTCTCTTCCTCCTGCGCAGTTCTGGCACCAAGTCGTTCCTCATGTTGATTTCTCAACCCAGGTACACATAGCTGCTGCATTTGAAGATGTTCATTCTATTGAGAGCAAATGGAGCTTCAGGGACCAGTTCGTTTTTCGTGCACATCGTCTTGTTGAGATTCAGCTGCAATCCGACCTTTCCACGCTCATGGTTGAAGTAGGCCAGCATTTGTGCCGCTTGGCTAATGTTTGGTGTTATGAGAACGATGTCATCAGCAAAGCAGAGGTGGTGTAATTGCCGACCGTCTATCTTCACTCCCATTCCTTCCCATTTCAGTCGTCGCATGATGTTCTCAGGGTGGCACTGAAGAGTTTTGGTGAAATGGTATCACCCTGCCGCACCCCTCTCTTTACATCAATGATCACTTCCTTGTAGAATGGTGAGATCCTGGTGGTGAATCCACAATAGAGCTCACGGAGGATTTTGATATTCTGAGTTTGAATGCCCTGTTTGGCCAGAGCTTCGATGACTGCTTCAGCGTCAACAGAATCGAAGGCCTTCTTTAAGTCGATGAACGTTAGACAGAGCAGCATCTTGAACTCTTGCGAAACTTCAATGAGTTTGGTCACTGTGTGGATATGGTCTAACGTGCTGAATTCCCTTCAGAACCTGGCTTGCCTACATGGTTGTCCTTTGTCTAGTGTTCTGCCTATTCTATTCAGGATGACACGAGTGAACTACTTGTAGATGACAGAGAGCAGGCAGATTGGGCGATAGTTGCCGATGTTGTGTGGATGTCTCACTTCTTATACAACAGAACGGTCCTACTGTTTTTCCACTGGGACAGAACCTTGCATTCAGACAGCTAACGTGTGAAGAGTCGGGCCAGTGTATTGATGAGTACTGGCGGCATATTCTTCAGGTGTTCAGGTCTGACCCTGTCCGGACCAGGTGCTGTTCGAGTCTTTACCAATGAAATGGTGTGTCGGATTTCAGAAGGGAGAATGTTGGGAACGACATATCCATCCTGCAGAATTTGGTATGTGGGCAGGTGGACATGGCTGTCAAAGATATCCGAGCAGAAGTTGTGAATAATTTTCTCCATTGCCTTTCTCGAGGATGTGATAGATCTATCGGGATGTCGCAGGGCACTAATCTTAGTCTTGTAGTTGGTGAAGGACAGGCAAGCATTGCGAATACTTTTCCCGGCTTCTGCTGCACTGGCCAACACTGCTGCTCTTCTCTCTTTGAGGTCTTCCTTTATCGCATCTCTGCACAGCTTTGTGAACTTGGACATTAGCTTGTGGTTGCCTGAGGCTTGCGCCAAACCACGTTGACGAATGAGCTCGAGAGTTTTCGAAGATAGGCGTCTGTTTGTAGCTTTCTCACTCTCAGCATTCTTTGCACAGACATGGAGGTGCTGAACCAGTCGATCAATCACATCACGCCATTTTTGACACTGGAGAAGAATTGTTCCTTGGAACATGCGACAACAAAGGCGTTGGTGTCCTTGTCAACACCAACTTGGCCATGAGCATCGATTCATTCGAATGCCTAGCAACCCAAACTGGATGATTATGCTTGAATAGATGTGGCTCAATACCTTCAGTTTCTATCTTCATCGTCTATGCACCAACTTCCAACTACGATGAAGAAGAAATTGAGAGGTTCTACATGAAACTGGAGAAGTTCTATAAAGAAGACCACACCTTCTACATGATCATTGTTGGTGATTTGAATGCCTAGATAGGTCCGAGAAGGTCGCCCAAAGAACTCCATATTGGGACACATGGCCTAGAATGGAACGATCAGGGTGAGAGACTGTCTGAATTCATCATGTGGACCAAGACCATCCATGGTAACTCACAGTTCCAGAAGGCTGAAACTAAAGCTGGACATGGGAGTATCCCGGTGGACAGTTCCACGATGAAATTGACAACATCATATTCAATCGAAGGTTTTGCCTGACCGATGTCGCTGTTGTCCCAAAATTCCAAATGGGATCGGACCACCGTCTCCTTCGTGCGAAATTCTACTTCACAGCGCGGGGATAAAAGTCTGCAAAATTTAAATCTAAGAAGGCAACTCCCAGAATGACCACCACCTGGGAGCTCTTTGGCATTATTACAGCAACTTAGGAAGATGCCGTCCTTGACAACATCAACAAGGAATATGATCGACTGGTTCAGCACCTCCATGTCTGTGCAAACTTTTTAATTACTGTATAATAAGTAATCTAGTATTAAATGTTCTCAGTTACTTTTTTTAGTAGTTATTATAATTTGGGGCCATATTCAGTAGTACTCAGGGCTTACTGGGTTCAGGGATCATTCATGGCTGGGCACAGGGCACCATATGGGGTGCTGGGCATTAAACCAGCATCAGCCACTATCAAGGCAAGTGTGTTGCCCACTGTTTTATCTCTAGAGATCCTTCAATTAACATTTTATATCTCTTTTTATGTTTTGTTTTCTAAAAAAAAAATAAAAATTGAAAGCCAAGGCAATAATTTGAATGTATGACCGTTCATCCATACCAACATTCAACAAGTATGAATAAATGAATGAATATGAGGGGAGAATTCAGGCAATTAGAAACCAACAAAACATACATATTGCGAAAAGGTTGCTTTCACAAGTTTTTTTTTAATTCATTACTTATATTGCTGATTAATATTTTGATTTTATCTGCAGAAGAATTAAGCATACTCAGTGAATGTTAGCAGCCAGGCACAAAGAAGTGATTTTATTCTTTCACTCCTATTCCAATCCAGTTCTTCATTGTGCGAGCTACCATATGCACCTTGTTGTTAAATAGTGCGAAATGTTCAATAAAAGAAATGTCATAATATGAGAAGGGTTAGCATGAGTGTAATATTAAGGCTGCTTATGTTCTTATCCAAGTCCGGACACTATTGCCAATGTTTTTACAGTTGGAGGATAGTATCCTACAATATTGTCACTTAAAAAATTTTAAACACATGACCACTCATTTAATCATACGTAAGAAAGGAATAGGTTTGTTTGCTTCATATTAAATTCCATCAAATCTTTCTTCCCCTAAAAATTCAATCCCAAGACAAAAGTATATCATCTTACAAATGGGGTATCTCTAAATAATGGGTGTAGATAACAAGTATTGTCTCTATGAAAAGTCTCATGAGTTTGTTAACCATAGCTAATTGAATCACCAAAGAGTTTTTAGCCTAGGAAAGGTGTGTAACAGTGCACAAGGGTGTTCATGTTGCGGTTAGATGTATGTTTATATGTACACATATACAGCATTTCCTATGAGTTAGTAGTTGCCATGACTTTTCAGTAAGCAAAAATCAAACATAAACTATAATCCAGAAGTTATGTTCTCCTTATAAAGTAATGTGCTGAATAGAAATGGTAGTAGAAACTTCACTATAAATTAAAAGTTTAATACTGTCTCACATATATAAACTTTCTCCTAGAATATAAGAAATTATCATAAATACTTTGTACAAAGTATGAAAAGGAATTCTTGCCTCACTGTAGAGCTAGGAGAGACAGTATAAAAAGACTGTTCTGGAGATGACTATATAAAGGGAATATTCAGCAATTAGTATTAATGAGGCTTGATTAAAAAAAACCTGCCAACATGAAATGAGTCTTATATAAGAATATAATATGTGGCTTACATAACAATTAGAAGAATTTAGAAATGAAATAAGCATCTATTAGATTAATTATAACTAGGATGATGGGAGACATTAATGAATTACTGATGTAAAGAAAACAAAATCTGCACTAGAATAATGTTTAAAAATTTTTATAATTTGTTTTGTTAATAATACAAAACTGTTCAAGATTTAGTAATAAGCAAAATACAGTTTTGTATCCTTTTATAACATATCATCAAGTATATCAAATAATCTATTATTTTTGTGAATGCAACTTTATAGACTCAATTAAAGCATTAAAGAACACTATAAAGTTATCTTTTAAATTGTTCATTTTTTCTAGCTAGAAAGAAAATATTTACTGTTTAGTAGAAGAGATGACTTCAGACTCAGAAGCCTTCTTGCCCTGTACAACTAACTTTTCAGCATTTTTCTTTTGTAACCTATAAATGCAGTTAAATGTTTTCTGAGCTCTTTTAAAAATTGCATTGTCTTCATTAATGAGTAAACAAAAATTTTGACACACGGATATTCTATCCTTGAGCCGAATGATTCTTAGGATTTAGACCTTTATAAAAGTTAATAGTGAGTTTCATTATATGTTTCCTAGTCATTTTTCCCCAATTTTTATCGCAGTGCCATGATTGCAGTACTGTTAATACAATACTTTATGTGTATTGTAATTTTTTTCAATATACATATACATTTTTTCAATATCACAAGTTTCCTTTTCCCTCCACCTTTGTTGCAATAACCCTTCCATCCCAACCTCTCCTCCAAAATCAGGTAAGCCCAGTTCTCTAGACTGAATCTCCATTTCTGTTGCTTTGTCCATTTATTGCTCCCTTATGATGTTTCTTTGTATTTTACATGTGAATGAGATCATTATGTATTTGACCCTGTCCTTTTGGTTGACTTCACTCAGCATGATACCCTCTAGATCCATCCACATATTGGTAAATTGCATGGTTTCATCTTTTCTTATACTTGAGTAGTATTCCATTGTGTGCATATGCCAGAGTTTCTTTATCCACAGGTCTGTTCTTGAGCATTTTAATTATTTCCAGATTCTGGTTATTTTTAGTAGCGCTACAAAGAATATAAGGGCAAAAATGTCTTTTTGAAATAATAGTTTCTGGACCTTGCGGTAATTTCCAAGAATTGCAATTCCTGGGTATCAGTGAACTCAATTCTTAGGGTTTTTTTCAATGTGTCACTATTGTTTTCCAAAGTCAACATTCTCACCACAGTAGATGAGAGTGCCTTTTCTTCAACATCTCGGCCAGTGTTGTCAATGATTTTGTTGTATGCATATACCCAAAAGTTTAGACCCTTAAAATGTAGTTTGAATATTTGCACTAACATAATATTAATAATGATTAAAGTCTGACTCTTGTACTCATAGGAGATGTATTAACTATACCTTATACAGTTGCTTTGATACATGAGATATATATATTTAATTTTGTCTTGATCTGTTCTTAATTTGTGTAGTGTATTATTATTATAAATTCAAATTAAATAAATAATACAATTTTAACAACAAAATATAACCTTAAATAGAAATAAAATTATTTGAACCCAAAATATTTTAAAATTTACTTAAATTTATTATTTTAATGATTATTTGATATGTTTCATAATTATGGAATGCATAAATGAACATATTTAAACATAAAAGTAAGATACAATATTTTTACAGTCAAGTGAACATTTTTCCTTTCAATTTTTATTTAGACACTATGTTTTACAAAAGAATTAATAATGAAGGTCCTACTATGTAGTGTCTCAAATCTAAACCCAGCACATGAAAAAATCCTTTCACCAATGTGAGCTGCTTCCCCACATACTTATCCCAAACTTCTCAGCAAAATAATTCTCCAAATTTAATTATATTTTGGGTCACATGCTTATGAGCTTGTAATTTTGATGTGAAAAGTTACCTCAATATTTCCTGCAAATTTTACATTACCTCAAGGCAGCTTTCTCACCCACCTGACTTGTCATTCTCATTTTTGCAATTACCTAGAGTTTCCTTCATTTGGTAACTACAATGTCATTGTATTATTTCTCTATATACAACATATGAATGAGAACATCTGGTGTTTGTTTTTCTCCTTTTGACTTATTTAGTTTAGGAAGATACCTTCCAGGTTTATCCAAGTTGCAGCAAACTGTGTAATTTTGTGCTTTCTTGTGGCAACATAGGTATATGTTGCCAAAAAGTAGATTTCTTTTCCAATATAAAAAGTACTTCAAAAAAAATACCATCTGAAACATAAAAGTTAATTTCATGTAATCCTTAAATAAATTTCTTCACCATTAAATAATAAAGATTATTTTTTGAGTTAGAGAAAGTACAAGGGCAAGGGACTTGCCTTGAATCTCTTTGAACCAGGTTCACTCTCCAACACAAGTGGCCCCCAGAACTCCGAGAATGATTCCTGAGAATGGATCCAGGAGTTACCCCAGAGTATTGTTGGTGTGGCCCCAACACTAAAATAAGTATATATGTATATATATAGTTCATATATAAATATATTTTATGAGTAGGGGATTAAATAAATAAGTATATTCTCCATGTTCCAAAATTACCTTCTTAGTAACAAATATTTTAGTTATAGTAATAAAACAGAGATATGTTATATTCTAAACTTGTCACTAAATATTCATTAAACAATGGGGAAATTGTACAAAACAATTAAGAGGTGAAAGAATGTATCTTCTTATAATGCTTATGTTTTCCAAAAATTAATATATAAAGAAACTGAAAACTGCCATTATGATACAATCTTGCATTTCTTAATAATCATTGATATCAGCTTTAAAAATATTCTCACTAATTTAAAGTCTACCCTGATTAACATTTGTGCCTTTTTTTTTTTTCCCAGAGGTGTTTCTCTTCAGTGTTCAAGAGTTCCAGAGATCCCACTGGCCTTTGAATGTAAGGGCTCAGAATGTGGTACTAGATTCTGCAAATCTGGGGTTTACCCAGAACACCCAGGCAATGCTTGAGGGTAGCCAGGGTCACACTCAGTGGTTCTCAAAGGCCTCAGGGAAACCTCTGGGCATGTTTAGAAAAGAATGTGGACCAGGAGTAGAACCTGGGTAGGTTGCTGCTGGGCAAAATTTGGTACACTTCTATATATCTCCAGCCCTGCAGACTTTTTAAAATAGAGAAAATATATATATGTTACATCTGTTTATATACATGTTTTGATATAATGCACACATATATCACAGACAAATGATATGATATATACGATATACATGATGTGACATACATATGCACAAGTAAAGGAGACTTATACATATAAAACATTGTGGATAATTGACATATTTTAGAAGATATTTATGAATCAAAAGTGAGATCTATAAAACAAATATTGCAATGTGAACTGATTTAATAACAATTTTGCTTTATGACTAGTACATGAGAGTAAACTTTTTAGTTCATTCTGCCTATACTTCTATTCTAAATGGAACATGGTTTTCAATTTAATGATTAAAAATATTTATTGAATGTCTTTAAATCTAAATAAAGAATTGTTTCAAATTAACATTTGTTAGAAAACAACAACAAAAAAGAGATCTATGGTACCAGTATTTTACTTTATTTTTCAAAGCATTTAATCTTCAAAATAATTTATATAGAAATGAATAAATTTACACAGGGAATTGCATCTATGTGTATGCATGCATATATGTATGAATATGTGTTAATACTAATATATACATAGACATACATATATACATGTGTGTATATTTCCACATATGTGTATTAATAAGAGAATTTCAGGCCTGGCTTATTGAAGAGATTTATAAGAAATGAATAGGTATTGGAAAGTCTGGTGCTTTGAAAGTACTATTTCTTAGTAAGGGGAAGTTTTTTTATCTAGGTAGCCTTGGTAACAGATGTCTGGAGCTGTACTTGATTTTCAAAGCAGAGAAGTAGAAGCGTGTGTGTGTGTGTGTGTGTGTGTATGTGTGTGTGTGTGTGTGTGTGTTTATGTTTATTTTCTTCTAAGAAG
The DNA here is from genome assembly GCF_027595985.1 of Sorex araneus. Lineage (NCBI taxonomy): Eukaryota > Metazoa > Chordata > Mammalia > Eulipotyphla > Soricidae > Sorex > Sorex araneus. Next base: position 114,388,570 of record NC_073303.1, on the reverse strand, counting down.
ATAATGAGTAGAAGTCCTCTACTAGAGAAGGTAATCTCTCACTAGGGACTAAACTTGTGAAACTCTAATTATTTAATTAAGCTTTGAGGGCCACACCTGGCTGTGCTTAGGGCTTACGCCTGGCTCTGTAATCAAGAACACTCCTGGTGGTGCTCAGGAGACCATAGACGGTATAGAGAATCAAACCCAGATCATCGGCACTCAATGCAAGCACCTAAGCCCTATACTATTCCTCTGGCCATAAACCTTGGATTAAGGGAATTTTTAAAAAGTTAATGTCCTTAAACATATTTTGCTACAAATGAAAGCATCATTAATATTCTTTTAAAAAAGTTTAAGAGAATAATAACACTTTACCTTTTAGATTCATCACTATGGGAAAAAAATGGCCATTAAAAAGTAGTCTCTATCATTTCCTTTAAAGAAACTTTTGATACAGGTTAATGATTGTAAAGGGAAGAAGTACCATACAGTGAAAAGAAATCAGAAGATAAGAAAAACCGTGTGTGTGTGTGTGTGTGTGTGTGTGTGTGTGTGTGTGTGGTGTGTGTGTGTGTGTGTTTACATGCAGGTGCATATCCTCTCTTATTGGGTGGGATTTCTGATAATCACTACCCCCCCACACACACACTAAATGCACCCTTTGAAAATTTGTTAAGTAGTAAAATGACATGAGAGTCAAAGCAAAGGTGACACTGTCAGTAACAAGGCTATTATTATATTCCAGGGAGAGTCAAAATGAAACAGCCTTCTTTCTTGTACCACCTGGATGGAATTAAAACAGTGGCAGAATTATGTGCAGGCTGCAGTGAGGTGGACGGGTAGATAGCATGATGAAGAGGTGCCCTTGAGGAATACTTCCCTGGTTTTGGGTGAGGAATACTTGCCAGGTTTTTGGCTTTATCTCTTTAACAGATCAGGTATTGAGTTTCTTTCTTTTTTTTCTTTTTTGGGTCACACCCTGTGATGCACAGGGGTTTCTCCTGACTCTGCACTCAGGAATTACTCCTGGATGTGCTCAGGGGACCATATGGGATGCTGGGATTCAAACCCTGGTCGACTTCATGCAAGGCAAATGCCCTACCCACTGTGCTATCACTCCAGCCCCAGGGCAACTGAGTTTTGCAATGAATACACTATTTGCAAATGTGTCACCTCCTCTGTAGTTGTATACCAATTGAACTTAGAATTAACTGTAGTAATGAGCTTTGTTATTTTAACATATTTGAAAAAAGCTATCTTTATTTTATGGCTGCTAAATGGAAAAATATGACAATACATTGGTAATAGTTTTAGAAAATTTAATTGTAATGTAAGTCACGTAAGGATAGTTCTCATTTCCCTGACCCTGAAAGAGCCTCCAATCATTAGGAAAGATGAGTAAGGAGAGGCTGCTAAAATCTCAGGGCTGAGTGTAATTGAGACGTTACTGGTGCCCGCTCCAATAAATCAACGAACAACGGGATGACAGTGAAATAGTGAATGTGAGTCACATGTTTTCAGTAATGCTAATGTACGATTACTATTTGATGTACAAAGTTTTGATGTATAAAGTTCCATCACTTTACTTGGAACAAAGCCTTCAACACCTTCTACCAAGGACCTTATATTATTTCTAGCTCACCTCATCATTCTCCACTACTCACTTGAATACTTACTTGACTTTTTTAGTTCTGAAGACACGGGCCAAGTTTTTATTTATTTATTTTAAATCATTTGAAATTTGCCATTCCAGTGTCTCAGTGAACTTTTATGAATGGGGAAGATTGTGCATCAAGGAAAAACTGTTTATCATATCTACCACAAGGTACACACTTTGAGTTTATCTGATTCTTGTTCTATGAAAGTCATTTTGAGATATTTTAAGTTATAGAAAATTGATATTAGTACTGATATTAGTGCTTCCCAGTAGGTATTCAGTTAACCTAATTTTATCACTATCCACATATTCACATTAATATTACTATTTTATAAATGTCTGATCTTAGAAAGATTCTCTTTTTAACAATTTCTACCTTCTTGATGTCTTCATAAATTAATCATAAAAACAAAATCTTAAATGTGTTCCTTTTTAATTTTTACAGCAGCTTTGACTTAGTTCTTTTTTGAAGTATATTTTATGTGTTTATTTTGCTAAATCTTATTCTTAAAATGGCATATATTTTTGAAATGGATCTAAGTCCCTTTAACTTGCTGATTAAAAATAACTACTGTCTGTTTCCTAGAGACTGGACAGAAAATAAAACCCCACAATTTAGTAGCATATCCATTTTCAAAGCCGTGTCTCAAGAATAACCATTCATTATAACACACTCAAAATTATTAAAAAGCTACTTCTGTGTTCCATGAAGCAAACTGGTATTTGGAGAAAATGCTTTTAACTTGTAAATACGCCATCAAAGAAAAGTTTAATCTTGTCTAAGATCTGATTTCTATTCTCACCGTTGACTTTGATGTGTGCTACCCAGAGGGAAAAAATCCTTTGTGAAATATGTGAGTAGCCAGGAAACAGTGTCTTGAAGCTTTGCAATATGAAGTAAAACAAATAAGCCAAAAAGAAAAAGGAAAAAAAAAAGGCAAATCTCGGAAGACTGCTTCTCACTTCTTCCCTCAGGCCTTTTGCAGGCAGTCAGCTCTTTTAGCTAGGAATAGATCCAAATTTCCTCTCCTTATATAAATGCCAAGCTTGCACAATGTTTCTTGACTTCAAAAATAGATTTTCTCTATGATAAAGTTGTCAAATTATTTTTGGAATTTTTCTCTTTATTTGGGAAAACTGATCTGAATTTATCACTCCAGGTATACCAAAATGATTTTCTAGAGGCCAGTGTGGAGGAAAAAAAAATTTAATGGCTTTCTAGCATAATTAAAGTATAAGTGAGAAACAGCAATTTATATAGCATATTTTGGGAATTATAGAAAATTATACAAAATGAAAATGAACATATGAAAGAAATTCATGAGACTATAGAATATTTAAGGAACAGAGACAGAGCCAGACTCTGAAGGCCTGAAGTTTATTCTTATGTAGGAATCTCACTTTAGAAAAGGAATACAAAATTGCGAAAAGAAAATTACAAAGGTCCCTTCTCTGTTTTTGGTTTTGCATTAGTGGAATTATGAATCTTCTTTATTTTCAGTTGTCAGATGAATTTATGGTCTTCCTAATCTTTTTTCCTTCATTTACACTTTTTTTTTCTTTTTTAAACGAACTAGAGTAAGATACACATTTGCAAAGTTTTTATTATTGGGTTTCAGCTGTAGAATGTTCTAACACTGGGCCCTTCACCAGTGTACGTTTCCCACCACTGAACCACTGAAGTCCCCAGTTTATCTCCTGACTCCCTACCTCCATATTCCTATATGCCAGGCACTTCTCACTTCTCTCTCTTTCTCTCTCTCTCTTTCTCCCTCCCTCCCTCTCTCTCTCTCTCTCTCTCTCTCTCTCTCTCTCTCTCTCTCTCTCTACTTTGGTCTATGGTTTGCAATACATAGCACTGTAGCACTCTTGTCCTCTTGTTCATTGATTTGCTTGATCGGGCACCAGTAACTTCTGCAAGGCAAATGCCCTATCCACTGTGCAATTGCTCCAGCCTGGTTTGCAATACATATACCGAAAAATACTATGTATAATATATATATATATATATATATATATATATAAATATATATATCTTTTTACCTACGTTCAACATTCAGTTCTTGTCCAGAGTGATCATTTTCAATTATTATTGTCACAGTAGGCCCTTTACCTAACTACCCCCACCCCACCTCCCCCTATCCTGTACACACACACTTGTGGCAAGCTTCCAACCATTGTCCAGTCCTCTTGATCTCTGTCATAAAAGAAACTCTTTAATATCATAAAGGAAATTATGAATCTTAAATTTCATTAGACTACAGCTACACTTAAGAAGAAACATTCATTTTAAAGTAATGTCCAATTTATTTCTTTACTGAATGACATTTAAAGCACCAAAAGCCCCCTTACAATAGTTGTTTGGAATACAAGAGTGAGAACTGTAAAATGCATGCCCCTTGTAATGTAAAGCCAGAATCAACAAGAACTACACTAAGGGTTGAAGGATGGGAACCTAAATGGAAGGGTAGATGGTAGAAGGAAATAATCACCTAATGGTGTGTTAGAATGTATATTCTTGAAGCTCTATCATTGACTGTATTGTAAATCACAGTGCATCAATTAAAAAATAGAAAATATATAGAGAGATGATATTAAATCTAGGCTCGAGTGATAGCACAGAACGTAGGGCATTTATCTTGAACAGGCCGACCCGGGTTTGATTCTTCCATCCCTCTCAGAGAGACCAGCAAGCTACCTAGAGTATGCGGCCCGCACGGCAGAGCCTGACAAGCTACCCATGGCGTATTCAATATGCCAAAAACAGTAACAACAAGTCTCACAATGGAGACATAACGTGCCTGCTTGAGCAAGTCAATGAGCAATGGGATAACAGTAGCAGTAATAGTGATTATTAAATAAAATTTGTATAAATATATGAGGAAAATTTATTTACTAAATTTAATATTTTAATTTTAGTACTTATTTGTTACTTGTAACTTGTAACAAGAGTCTCTTGCCCACATGCCTGGTTGTCTTCCCTGGGGCCCCTCGGAAGGGATGGGCTTTAGCTTTCCTCCCCACCCGGAGCAGAGCTCCCAGTGGCTGAAGACCACCGGAACCTAGCCACAGCCATGCTCAAGGCCCCTGTCTACACGTTTGAACAAGCCTCACGCATAAAAGTACCAGCAGAGGAAACCAGGTGTGTGTAATCCCATCAGTGGCCAACATCCAGAGACTTAAAAGCAAGCTCCCAGAAGTGATATCTTATAACCTACTTCTCCCTCTGGGAGAAACTAGCAAGCTACTAAGAGTTTCCTGCCCACATAGGAGAGCCTTGCAAGCTTCCCATTGTGTATTTATATGCTAAAGCCAGTAACAAGCTGGATCTCATTCTCCTGACCCTGAAAGAGCCTCAAATGTGGCATCATTGGGAAGGCCGAGTGGAGAGAAGCTTCTAAAATCTCAGGGATAGGACAAATGGAGAGGTTACTGAGACCGCTGGAGAAATCGAGGATCAATGGGATTTCGTGATCATGATTTGTTACTTATATTAAATTACTGAGTGTTACATAAAGCACTTCTTTTATTTAAAATAAAATTATTTCCTAGATTTATTTCTTTTCCCTCCTAACACACACTTATAGAGCATTTATTAAATAAATGAGTAAAACCCATCTCTATTTATTTTCAGTGAAAATAATTTCTAAGTGTAGAATTAGGACCTCAAATAAAAATGCAATTCATTGGTTAATTTAAGAAAATTGTATGATCAAATGGTCAGTTTTTTAAATGAAGAAAGGTATAAATTCGTAAAAGAAGATAGATGAAAAATAGGAGATGTGCACAGGTATGAAGTAAAAATAAACATAGTCTCATGAAAACAATGCATGTTACTATTTTGAATTAGCTTCTTGTATTTGATTCCCCCCTCCCCCCCCCGTTCACAAAGATCTTTATTTGTGCTTAGTAAAAGGCTAAACCAAGAATCTCACACATGCATATAAACACTTTACCACTGATTCACATCCCAGCTCTATTTTTGGTAACTTTATGAGTATTCTATATTTTGGATTGTATTATTTTGGAATGAATTATTTTATATTAGTTTGCTAACATTGCCTACTCATATTTAACATACCTATTATAAATGAATTGAAATAAAAATGCCCCTATTCCTAGGAAATTTTTGTCTTAAATGTTAACTCATAAAAGGCATCATAATACTGTAGACTGTGTATTTAATTGTCTGCTAGAGTCGTACATGTAGAATTGCTCATGTAGACATATAATTTTTGTTTGTTTGTTTTTTGATCCACAGTTGGCTGTGCTTAGGGCTTACTTTTGACTCTGAGGTCAGGGATCACTCCTAGTGGGGTTCAGAATCATATATGATGCTGGATATAGAAAACCTGGTCAGCCATGTTGACTGTACAATCTCTCCAGTCCTAGAATTGTAATTTTTAAATTTACTTTTAGTAAAGGTGAAGTACATTGAACAACAAAGCATGAACACTAATTATGCATTTTTAATTACTATCAAATCAAATTCTTAATTTGTAGGTATATTTTTGTATCTTCATTAATTTATGTGATCATTTTCTCTAAAATATAATCAAGTAAACAAATTAAACAAGAACACTTTTATATATTGAAATGCAGAAAATTTATAACTAAATATTATACTTTTCAGCAATAATAATGTTACGGGTCAAATCTTATGAATATGTATAATAAAATGTATGAATGCAGTAATTATATTCAAAAAATAGTTATCAGTCATATCTATATAAGAACAATACTGTTTCAAATATTAGAATGTCACAAAAAATGTGACTCTGAAGAAAAAATAGAGTGGGAATGTGGTTGAGGGGGAAAATTTCAAAGGAAGCTATTTAAACTTCCACAGAGAGACCAAAGAAGGGAAATAAGTACTGGGTTGCATATTGAGAAAAAGAAGGAAAGTTGTATGAAAGTGGAGAAATAAATTAAGAAAACAAAAATTTTATTAAGAGTAGTTGCCCATTCAAGCCAGTACTTAGGATAATTGATTTTCACAAATCTAAGGTGAGATTCCAGTGGTCCTCTCTAAATCGCATTACATGACCAGCCCATCTGATTTTTGATGCCTTGGCAAATGAGACAGCGTTCCTGATTCTTGACCGTTGATGGAGGTCAGAACTCCGGATTCCTTCTCTCACTTGAGTGAGACGTGATACTCCTAGCATGATACTCCGCTGGACTAGAGCTGTTACCGACTGGGTTCCACAGGACATCAGAAGACCTCGTTGCCACCCACCAACTAGATGGTCAGATTTCTTCGTCAAATCCCTGAATGAACGATTTGAGGCTCTTCCTGTTCCTGGAGCAAGCAGATATCATTGGGCTGCACTAGCATGCGACAGGGACAAATGAAGACGTTACTGGCACCCGCTCAAGCAAATTGAAGATCAACAGGACTACAAGTGATACAAGTGATACAAGGTGAGATTTAACAAATAACTAAAAGAATTACATATTTCCCAAGTGGTATATATTCTTGCTTTGGGAAATTTTCAAGAGGATTCCTTGAATAGAAGGGGAAATGAATGATACCATTTCAAAATGATATGGAGGAAAAGGGACGAAGGGAAGAAGCAAAGAGAAGCCACTAACAACCATTAGAAACGGTAGCATTATGTGGAGGGCTCTGGGGCGATATATTTCAGAGATACAATTACTTTCTATTTGTTCATGTTGATTATAAAAATATCAAGCCTCTTCAATAAGGGGTGCTGGGGAAACTGGGCAGCTAAATGCAAAAAACAAGCAAATAAACTCACACCTCTTTTTAATGTCATGTACAAAAGTAAATGAAAATGAATTAAGGATTGCAAATCACAATAACTAAAAGGAGAGAGAGAGGGAGAAAGAGAGAGAGAGAGAGAGAGAGGCAAAGACAGAGACAGAGAGAGACTGAGACAGAGAAGAAATGTGCCTGTTAAAGAGGCAGCCAGGGGGCTGGAGTGATAGCACAGCAGGTAGGGCGTTTGCCTTGCACGCAGCCAACCCGAGTTCGATTTCCAGCACTCTATATGGTCCGCCAAGCACCACCAGGAGTGATTCTTGGGTGCAGAGTCAGGAGTCAGTCCTGAGCGTCACCAAGTGTGACCCAAAAAGCAAAATAAAATAAAAATAATTAAAGAAAGAGACAGGCAGGGGGTGGGGGTTAGGGTTATGGGAGGAAACCTGGGTACACAGGTGCTGGAAATGTACACTGGTGAAGGAATGGGTGTTGGAATAATGTATGACTGAAATCTAATCATGAACATTTTTGTAAGGGTCTATCTCACAGTGATTCAATAAAAAAGTAAAAAAAAAGAATAAAGAAAATGAATTAATGACCTCCATATAAGACCTGAACCCATAAGATACATAGAGGAAATTCAGATAATTATTAGAGCAGTGAAGGGCCTAGAGATTGAGGAGACTCTCTTTTCTCATCCCAGAATCTTTTTCTAATCAAAAAAACAATCACTGTTCTCCATTTTCTTGACATAGAGGAACATAAACTAGGTGGGGAGTGTATCATCAAAGTAAACATTTATCAGTGGCTGAGCCCTTTCTCTCTGCCATCTCATCTTTAGTCCTAGAGCAATAATAAGATGCATACCCCTGCCCCCATATCCTATTTTCAGTGAATGTCTTTCCATTCTTGTTCTTTCTTGGATGCTCCAAGTCTTTCAATGAAGCAGCTACCACAGTGATCAATTCAGAGGTCTCAAACCCACCAGGAATGTGTGAGAATCCCAGTAATTCAGTGGGATACCTCATGAGCATAGTATGTGTCCTTGATCCCAGTATTACCTCCCCAGCTCTCAAGATGCTTAGTTTATGGTTCCATTTCCTCTGAGAAATTACACTATTCTTTTCTAGAAGCTGGGATGGAAATCTAAAGGAGTAAAGTGTATCAGCCAGGATTTAGTCTGGATCACAAATCCCACGCAAGATATTTCAACAAGAGAACATTGCAAATATTGGCTAAACTGATGCAGAAGGAAAAGGAACAAAAAGAAAACACTGAATTGTTCTGTAAGAAATAGCTGGGCTCCCATCGACTGAGAAGAAGGGACAAAGGGGATCAGAAGCTCATAGAAGGGCTTCCAAAAACCTTCTTTGAACTATAGAGGAGGCAGCATCTCTGATCAGGCTCTTGTCTCTGGGAAGGTAATGCAACAGGGAAATGCAACAGGGAACTCTGGAGAAGTGAATGAGGTGCAATTTCTGAGGTAAAAGGTCACACAAAGCCTATGCCTCAAGAATAAAGAAGAAACCAAGAAGTTTCTAGTGCTTTCTCCACTCTAGTAACCATCAATTATGGGATCCTACTGAAGGTCATCTGAGATGGGCTAACAGAATTTCCATAATTCCAGGCTCACAATTCCAGTACTCCAAAACACTCTGAAGTTTTGTCTTCATAGTCTTAACACAGAGGGATAAACTTGGAGTTACAGTATAGTTTTCTTAATAATTGGGACCAAGGAACTCCAAGTTAGTCTTAAAAAAGTGCTTTCTAGGATTTAAATCAGATAAATGAGTTCTGGAAGGAAAAATAGAATTCATACTCTTTCCGCAAAGAAGGAAGAATCAAGTTTTTAAAACATTACAGTCAGATCCTGCTTATGCCAAATTTCATGCTGTTATATATGTGAAATAAAATCAACACACTGACTTTGTGATGCTCCCTTGATGCCTGTTAAGTGTCAGGAATACCCTGGTCAGCACACCACCAGGAAGGGACAATAAATTTTGTACTGAGCTCACACCATGGCTTTGTTCTAACGCCTTTTGGCTTTGACTTTGTTTGGGGAAACAGAAGTGTTAAATAAGTTTGCACCTCCGAGAAGATGCTATGGCTGGGGATAGAATTTGTGGACTCTTCAACATGTACTTGAAAATGTAAAAAGAGATGATAAAATTTCTCAAGGGAACTGTGTAGAAAAAGATAAACAGTCCAAGATGGTACTTGGGAAGCAAAATTATTTAATGTTTGTGGCTACGGCAGAAGAGAGAAGAGATTGGAACACTGAAAAGAACAATTCAAAAAAAGATGGGTTCTATTATCATGTCGCTATTTTGATTTTGATTTTTATTAAAATCCAAGTTGATATTTTTATAATATCCAGTGGCCATTTTTTATTATATCAAAATTGTGTATTTCCATTAAGTTTTATTTCAGAGCGTTCATTCTTTTTGTTTTTTTATACATTTCTATAGACCTATAAGTACGAAGTTGTATCATTATATAATACAAAATATTTAATGACATAATTCTAACTTCGCCCCTGAAATAGCCTTAAGTTTTAGTTGCAGTTTTAGAAATACTGTGCCAAAAATGCAAAATACTTTGGACAATCCAAATATATGGAAATGCAACAGAAGCAATGCCAGTATTTTCATCTCTTATTTTCATTTTATATAGAGAGTTATTAAGAGCAAGGAGTGAATCTTTCTAAAGCAGGCTTATCACATTTCAGTCATATGTTGACCATTTTCAAATAGGCTTCTGAGTGATTTATGTATCTTTTCTATGACTCACATTCCTTTTCTGTAAAATGAATACATCAACTCAGAGCCCAGTGATTGAGAATGTTAACTAAATTGATATATGAAGACAATTTAAACCAGTGTCTGTACATGGAGAAATATCCAACAAATAACAGTTTCAACATTTATTCTTTTTGGTACCACTTTTAACTATCATGATTTGGCCCAAACTGTTAAGATCTCTTGCTCTCTCTTTTTATCAATGTACATAAGTAAGAGACCTTATATTAAATAAATAATACATTTATGAACAAAAGATATTGATATTTTGACCCCAAAAGTAATAAATCCTCAGTGACAATCAGTATTTCATCTATGTTCAGCAATCTTTTCAAACATGTGAACCCCAGACCACAACCTCAACACATTTAAGGGTTTATTAAATAAAATTAGTAAGCAAACATCTATGAAGAGTAAGCCCAGAATTTCTATTTCAAACTATATTTTAAGGGGTTCACAATCACTGGAAATCAAAAAATTTTAGTGTGGAGAAAAATATAATTCTGTACATTCAAGAAAGGTCAACATTCCAGAAGAAAGCTATCAGTAATAGGATGCACAAAAATATTGTACCACTGCATCACTGTTATCCTGATGTTCATCGATTTACTCGAGTGGGCGCCAGTAACGTCTCCATTCGTCCCAGCCCTGAGCAACCTCTCCTTACTCGTTTTTCCCAACAATTGGAGGCTCTTTTCAGGGACAGGGGAATGAGACCTGCTATTATTATTGTATTTGGGATATCAAATATGCCATGGGGAGCTTGCCAGGCCCTTCTGTGTGGAAGGGATATTCTCGGTAGCTTGCTGGGCTCTCCGAGAGGCATATATAAAAATTTCCCTTTATGATGATGTGTGAAGCAGCCATGGGGCCAGGAACACGTTAATTCCTGTGAGGCTCGATACAAGCATGCGGAAAGCTACCTGAAGCATGGCGGTGGTGAGGTAGTGGAGGTTGGCTGCTGGGGCTGGGTCCCTTAGGGTGGGGAGGTCTCTCACCAACCCCCCTCTGGGGCACCCCTGGTGTGGAGTCTGTTGGCATGGTTATGGGGGCCTCATTTTACGCTCCCTTTCAAGAGAAGTAACCATGACTTACAAAAATACATACACTGTAAATCATTTAAAATATGTTCTCATCTCTATCCTTAAAAAATAGATTTTCATATCAAAATCAAAAAATTTATATAAGACAATCATTCTGTTGACTAAAAAGTACCCAGGATTAATAGGGTGAGGTTTAAATGGCCAAATTCAAGTTATTTTTTCATTTGTTAATTGGATTGAAAATTGCTGAATTGGCTGTTGAGAATCCAATAATTGAAAATAAACACAAAAACTTCTCTCAAATTGGCATAATTACACTTTATCGTTGAAATAACTGACCTCACAACAATGAGACTAAGATGAGGTAATGTCTGTGAAATATTTTTCAAACTTTAAAATATAATGAATTGTTTGAATTGTTATTCAATTTTCATAAAGACAGAAGTACTTCTACATCTTTTTTTCATCTTGCTTTTAGTAGTCATCAAATACTTAAAGTAACCTACTATGTTTCAAGGACGACATGAGTCAGGAAGAAATGGACAAAATAAAAGCTATGGATTCAAGATGTTCATGGGTAATTTAATAACTTCAAAATATACTTCATCCTATATATTGGATAGAGAGAAAGGGAGGGATTCACAATTCTTGAAGGTAGAGAAAGAAGATGAAATATTTGTGGGGAAAAATGAGAAGATAACAGAATATGCATGTGATTAAAAGGAAAGCAGAGCAGCAAAAAATATATAGATATATCAGATCATGGAATAACCAGAAAAGACATTTTGTTTGGCTTGCTGCCTTACTCTTGAGGAAAAATTCAAAAACAAGCCAAGTTAGGGTAGCATAAAATGGATTTCTTTATTAATTCATTCAACCAATCTTTGGTTAATCTTATATGATATATTAAGAAATATATGATAGGAAACACAGAATTAATATACAATATTTAAAGCAGTGTATACCACAAATTCAGCTTGACTTTTAATATGCAGAATTGAAGAGTGGCCAGAAGCAAATATAAGTATATTTATGAACAATGATAAGCACATGAAGTAAAAAACAGGAGCACTGAGACGTAGTGAAGATAAAGAATAGCAATGAATGATTGGAAGAAGATAAAGGATAGAAACCTTATTTCCATTTTGGATAAATAATTAATAATTTGATATCATACCCTAAGAAAAGCATTTGAATGGAAAAAAAATTCTTTTTCCACCTGATAATCACCTACTTTCTATGTCTTTTATCATTTACAAGTTATCTTGGCAATTTTTCAGAATCACCTGACTGAAGTTTGAGTAGGAAATTAATATCATTATTTTGATAAGTTTTTTATTCAATAGTTACCACATAGTAGGTATCCTAATATAATTGCTGAATTGAATATGTGTGTCATGGTCTTCAAAAAAGAAGACTAAACTTACAAATTATCATGAGGAATTCAGTTCAACATGAAACATTTACATGATTACTCTTGTTAAAGATCTGAATTTACCAGCATGCATTCCTTTCAGAAAAGGCATCTTCAGCTATCTGAATTGCTCTTTTCACCATTTTAGCTACATTGACTTCTATTTAAGAGTTATTTTTAGCACACAGATATTAGCTACTGAGATATATTTGGTAATCAAATAAGATACCTGTTTATTATGAGCTCTAATGCACCATAGGGATAATGACAGCATCAGTGTATAAGCTCAGAAAAGTTTTTGAGGTACAGCTGTTTTTAAGGACATAGGCACTCCACTTCCTATTCTCTTGTTCTTCTTCTGCCTCATTGTTGGATAATATTTGTGAAAATATGTCAACATGTCAAGTGATAACATTAAAGTTGCTTCAAAAGGTAGAAAATATCCAACTGATTAAACTGAGGTTTGGCTGTATTATATCAACCTGCAGCTAAGGTTTACTTTAAGCAAGTTAAAATGCACTGGGAACCCATAGTCAGGAAAAAAATGACTACCCTTGTGTTCAAATTAAATACTGTTATCACAAATTATATATCTCACAAGCAAATCTATTCTCTAACCTTTCTTCCAAATAAACATTAGTCTTCACTTCTCCGTCCTATTGTCAGTTTTAACAAGTGGCTGAATGCATTGAACACTTCCGATGCATGAATCCGTGATGCAGGATTATCTAAATATGGTCATACTCATTTTTCTTAGTTAAATTTTTATATTAAGATATATGACTTACAAAGGTATTCATGGTTGATTTAGGAAAACTACATTGGAGGACCAGTGCCGCCATCATTGTCAACTTCCAAACTCCAGTCTCTTCAGTTCCCGTCCACCCATTCCCACACCCTGGCCTACCTTCTTGAAAAACACAGGGTCATGTTTTGTTCTGTGCTTTGCATCTCCAATGTTCAGTGTTGTTGACGCTGCTGTTTGTATTTATAACCAAATCACTTCTCTACACCACCAACTTACCTGAAGTCATTGACCCTTGTTTCCCATTACTTCCCATTGGATTATTCTTGCTATCCACCCTCAATTATTTTCCCTCTGTGTCTTCTACTTCTGATATTCTGGGGTTAAGAAGGATGGAGTTTTCCTCCTGCTTAGTAGCTTGCATTCCCTCAGTTGTTCTGGATAATCACAGATAAGCAAATCATACTGTGTTTGTCCTGTTCCTTCTGACTTCACTTAATCTGGTATCATCTAATTTCATCCAATTTGCATCAAATTCCTTGATTCCATCATTCCTTGTACCTCCCATTTTATGTATGTACCAGATCTTCATAATCTAGTCACCTGTTGTTGGATGCATAAATTGATTCCACATCTTAGCTACTGTACTTGGTGCTGTAACAATTATGGTATGGATATATCTTTTTTTTGCAGGTTTTAATATATGTATATATATATATATATATGTTAACATGTGAATAGGAAATGGAAAAAAGAAGCAAATAACAGCCGTACACAATTAGATGCAGTTATGTCTGACATGTCCTTGTAGGTCCTGTTTATCTACACAACTAAACATCCATTATGTTATTAAGATCATATGTTTATGTATCATGCTTCTTTATATACCATGAATACTTACCATTTAAAAGTTCCAGAGCTCCAGAGTATTTGGTAAACACAAATACACAACACTAACTGGAAGGAAAATTTTCAATCCAGCCTTTCTTGGCAATGAAAATTTCTTAAAAGACAAAAATGGCAGCAAGGCCTCTAGATAAAGAGTTATAATTAAAATACTGCATTCCCTGTAATGTTCAAGTGAAAATTAGATAAAACAACCCAGTAACAAAGTATAAGCTTCTAAGAGAATTATCCAATCATTCTAGTAAAATGTTAGTAGCACTGTCGCCCCTTTGTTCATCGATTTGCTGGAGTTGGCACCAGTACTGTGTCCATTATGAGACTTGTTACAGTTTTTGGTATATCGAATACACAACGGGTATCCTGCCAGGCTCTGCCATGCGGGCGGGATACTCTTGGTAGCTTGCCAGGATCTCTGAAAGGGACGGAGGAATCGAACCCAGGTTGGCAGCGTGCAAGGCAAACGCCCTACCCGCTGTGCTATCGTTCCAGTAAGGAAGCCTAGTGCTAATGAAGTACTGACACTGTGTTCCTGAACGCATCCAGAAATGCATCAAACCAACCAGAAACATCCACTGTGACCAGAACAGCCCCTTCCTCTGCAAGTCACTCTACCCTGTGCTGCCAACCGCAGAAACAAGACTTGATATTTTACTACTCAGAGATGGTTTAACAAGGTTATATCCAAGAAGTCCCTTTCTACCAGTTACAACAGATATATACAAATTGGGTTAATTCACAAAATTCTACTTTTTATTATACATTGTCACCTCAGGACTTCTAAAAGCTTAGATGTTGCAAAGTAATCAATGAACCTTGTCCACAATAAACCTGGGTATACAAAAGTATACATCTTAGACCTACAGTTATAATCTCAACTATCTTCTAGCTGAGCTACTATCAGAGCCCTTCTTATCACCCTCCCTCTTCTTTCTTCACCATTTCAGTGATCAAGTATAGGATAAAAATCTTGCTCCAAGAGTTAGATTAATAGATCCCAGAAGACAGTTCTTCCTAAAAACTAAAAATTATGTAGGAATTTTTTAATAATTACTTTTTCAAATTCAATATTCCAAAAACAGTAACAAGTCTCACAATGGAGACGTTACAGGTGCCCGCTTGAGCAAATCAAATAACAAGGAGATGACAGTGACAGAGGCAGTGACAGTGACTTTTTAAAACATACTGTACTAGGACTTATAGCCATGTTAACTAAAATGCATATATATAAAACAAAAGATAATCTGAATGCCTGGTGGGCTTGGAGGTAAAGGGGGATCAAATCCAGGTTGGCCACATGCAATGCAAGCACCAACCTGTTGTGCCGTCGCTCCAGCCTCTCTAGCTTAGAACCTTGCCTCTTCTCATCCCTTATCAACCCAGTGGACAGACTGGGTTGGCAAAAATGACTCTAATGCGAAGTAGATATTAACAGTATTAATCCCTCAAATTCTTTTCAGAAGCCTTCAGAGAGGAAAGAGGAGAGCAAAAACGGCATTAGACTCTTATGTTTTTAGATAGGCGAGATTAGCCATTGTCCCTTCTGTCTGTCATTTGCTTTATTTAATTGGGTATATATTGTATATTGAATACACCACAGGTAGTTTTCCAGGCTCTGCTGTGCAGACGAGATACTCTCGGTAGCTTGCAGGTTCTCCGAGAGGGGCGGAGGAATGGAACCGCGGTCGGCCACATGTAAGGTGAACATCCTACCACTGTGCTATCGCTCCAGCCCAACAAGTCTCAAAATGGAGATGTTACTGGTGCCCGCTCGAGCAAATCAATGAGCAACAGGATGACAGTGACAGTGATATTGTATATAAAGGACAAATGTCCTAATTGCAAACATCTAGTCTTTCTAGATGTTAAAGAGGTTGCCAGTGTAAAAGTAGAGTTAGTAAACAAGTCCATTGTGCACACTTTGTTAAAATTCTTAAGAAAGGCATATGTCCTTTTGAATGAATGTTTTTGTATCCTGGGAGAAGATACCCAGGACTGGAATTGCTGAATTCTATGGATGCTCAATTCTTCTTTCATTTAGAAATAATCTTTTTTTTCCCAGTTGTTCATCAGGAAGATTGGTCTGGTTTTCCTTTGCCTTGAGTACTAGAAAATTTCTTTTCTAGATTTATCTCTGTCTGCTTTGGGAATTAGTGCAACGTTTGCTTCCCAAAAAGGTGTTAGAAGGATTCCTCTCCCTTTAATATTTTGCAAGGAATTACGGGAGTGAAAGATTTGATAGATCTCACCAGTGAACCCATCTGGACTAGGACATTATTTCATCTTCCAAGTGAAGTGTAATTTGAGATTCTTTATCAACTCTTCCTTGAAATAAACTAAACCATAATCAGATTAAGTAGCTTGTCCAAGGACATAGGTATTTCTGAGATTACATGACTTTATATTCATGATCTGGTTTCACTAAATGATAGTTGTTTAATCTTGGGTGAATTACTCAGTCAAATCAAAACTTGTGTGATCAAAAATCAGTTTTCATGATATTATGAAACTCCCTGAACTGTAAAATTTGGGAGCCTCAGTTGAACACAATCTGGAATAACCATTATTATTCCTTTTTTGAAAAATTGCCTAATAAAAATTCCTACCTTTGAGAGCTATGCTTAGTATATGATGATATATAAGGATTTTTAGTCTAATGATGTACCCATAGTTAGTTATTCAATACGAGTTCAATGTAATCCTTGTAGAAATTCTAATATTAGCTTTCATTTGCATCTTCCTCATCTTAGACTCTCTTGCTCTATCTACCCTACTGGACCTATTGATACACAAGTTAGTTTCTAAAAAGTAGATTGATAATATAATTTTAATGCTAATTAGTGGTATTTTAATTTTACAATTAGACTATCTTAGTGATGCTAGTGGGACCATAGGTGGTGACAGTGATTGAACCTGGGTCAGCCACATGCAAGAAAAATACCTAAACACCTCTGGTCTTTTGGTAAATTTCTTGGAGAAGAACATGGTTTGGTAATAAAATATCCCACCTTATGATTTAGTTCTTTATTTCCTTTATATTTTTAGCACAGTAGGGTTTCACGTATACAACATTCCAACACCATATCTTCCACTAGGATATCCACTTCCATGACTATTGCCACATTTTCCTGCCCATCTCATCCTTCCCTTTGATCTCCCACTGTGGTAAACTCATTTCTCTAGACCAGTTTTCAGGTATACTTATATACTTATGGTTAGGCTTTATGCATCTATTACTTTCTTACTATGTTTCTTTATACCTGCCACATTAGCAAGATCATACTGCATCTGTCTCTCTCCCGTTGGCTAACTTCACTTAACATCTCCCTCTGAAAATCCATCCACCTGGGAACAAGCTGCATGGTTTTGTCTTTCCTTATCTCTCAGTAGTATTCCGTTGCATAAATACACCAATCTTCTGTAACTTTTGGCTATTGTTTTATGTATCCCTTATTGTAATGAGCCTAACTTTCTTAGGAATGGATACATCCAAATGGAATGACTTAACTTAAAATGAAAGTGAGAAGTTGTTTATGAGAACGCTGACAACACAATAATTCAGGAGAGGTGAGTGCCAAGTTGGATGGAGAGACCAAGCTCAAAATGAGAATAGTGAGCTCTGATATTTCACTGCTAACATGACAGAAAAATGGGAGTTGAAGTAAGTCTCTCTGAGACGCTACGGGCTTTATTCCAGAGAGGTGCCTGCTCCAGACTTGGCATTATCCACGGGAGTCTGTGCTTGGGGAAACGTCACTCCCCTCCCCACAGGCTGATGTTGCCAGGCGAGTTCTGGATCCAGAAAGCTGTTTCTTTCACACTTATTTCCTAGCCCTCATCTTAGTGGTTCCTAACACCCCATGTTTTACTGCCAATTGAATTGTATCCTTATGTTACTGTAATGTGGCTTTATCCCAGAGAATTGTTTCATAATTTCATGTGATTGGCTTGAGTTTTAAGTGAAATCTTCCCATAAAGGTGGGAGTCAGTACCTTGAGATCCAAACCATATTTATAGCTCATTAGCTTCTCTACGTTTCATTGTAGCCCATTAAAGTGAGGAATTATGTATGTTTATATTATTGAAGCCTTGTGAACATTAAAATAATGGTTTGTATTATCTTGGAAACGCAAGGTTTCAATAGAAGCCCAATTATTTCTAACATCTGCAGTTTTTAAAATGTCTTTCTTTTCAAATCTGGCACTGCCATCATATCTGTACGCCCAACACAATAATGTCAAAAATGATCACAACACAGTATTTTTCTCATTGTTTCTTTAGTAATCATTTGGTAAAATTTCCCTTTAAAAGTTCTTAATTTGAAGAATCTTTGTCATACTTTAAAACTCAAGAAAATTTTTTTTATAATATATTTTCTAATTAAGTTCCTGAAGACTCATAGTACATAGTATTTATTTAAAAAAATAAATAGCTATAAAGCTTTTTACAATTTAAAATGATTAATTTACTTCCTATTTCCTTCTATTCTTACTTATGAACCTCTTCACAGGTTCATATGGTATTGGTAATTATGGAAAATAATATTCATTAAGTGTCCATAAAATTGCTGAATAAAATGACATGGGCTAATGTGTTTTATAATTGTATTCACCCAAGGATCTGGCACTTAAGGATAGGCTTATAATTTTTGATAGCACAATGGGTAGGGAGTTTGCCTTGCACTCGGCTAACCTGGTTTCGATTCCTCCATCCCTCTCGGAGAGCCCAGCAAACTACTGACAATATCTCACCTCCATGGCAGAGTCTGGCAAGCTACCTGTGGTGCATTTGATATGCCAAAAACAGTAACAAAAAGTCTCATAATGGAGACGTTACTGGTGTCCGCTCGAGTAAATTGATGAACAACAGGATCACGTTGCTAGACAGTGCTAATAAATGACTGAATAAAAATAATTAATGCATTAATTTTCTTTCTCTATTTTGATGCCACCTCTGGTGTTGCTACCTCTTCTCCAGATCTGGCATTAGTAAATAGTGACACTGGCACAGTGCTTAGGCACCATTCCAGCACTGCTTGAAGATCAAATTCAGGACTCTAGAATGCAAAAAATATGCACCATCCCTTTGATTCATCTACCAAATCCCGAATGATATGTGTGATAGGTATTATTGTAATGAGACTATAGGATATTACATTATATATTGCATTATATTATTATATTATATATAATAATATGTGTATTATATTATTATATTATATATAATGACATATTATATTATATACTATATTATGATATAGTATATATTATATTATATATTGATATATTATATATAAATGTATAATATGTTATATTACATATATAATATAATATAGTATATATAATATTATATTATATCACTCAATTATCCTATTGAGTTTATATATTCATTCGATCTAAAGATTCTTCTATTTCTCAAAACTATTGTGGAACTTTTCTAATACTGATTTGCAGTTTAAAAATCTTGAGAATCTGGTGCTGGAGTAGCCCAGCTTCAATTCCCAGCAACCCATATGGTCCCCCGAGCACTGCCAGGAGTAATTCCTGAGCACATGAGACAGGAGTGACCCCTGTGCATCACCGGGTGTGACCCAAAAAGCAAATATAAATAATTAAATAAAACCTCGAGAATCTTAGGAAGGATATAGTCAAGTAATTGCAAAATAACACGGGAATAGAAATTTCATATTTGAAGTTATGAGGAAGCTTCTTCATGTTGGCAATTTAATTAGGAAAACATTTGAATTTTACCAAAGTTGACAGGATTTAAGCATTATTAATGAAATAAGAATATAGAGTAGGTACAGAGAATTTTAGTAATCTTTAAAATACAGACCAAGGTGTTATGGAGGAAGGACAGTGGGTGAGGCAATTGCCTTGCATATAGTCAAGTTAGTTGATCCCCAGACCTACACAAGGTCTCCTGAGCACGGCCAGGAATGATTCCTGAGCATAAAGCCAGGAATATGCTCTGAGCACAGTCAGGTATGGCTCCAGAATCCAAAATTTATTAACTTATAAAAAATAATTCATAAACCAGCTGTAGTATGCATATAGATAGGCAGAAATTTACATTCTACAAGAATATCAAGAGATTAAAATTCGAAAGTAGGCAGAATGTCTCCAGCCTGAAAACTAAGCCTCGGCTCCGTGCCCACCCAGGAGGGGAAAAGTATATTTCTCTCTCTCTCTCTCTCTGTCTCTCTGTCTCTGTCTCTGTCTCTGTCTCTGTCTCTCTCTCTCTCTCTCTCTCTCTCCTCTTTCTCTCTGGGGATGAAGGGCGTGGTGTCCGCCATATTAAGACAACTACAGATGGGATTTACGACAAAAACTGCAGCACAAGGACATGAGGGTGCTCTTGGGAAGGTGGGAGGCACCGGCCCCTCCCACAGCTGAGATGTGATCCCGGAGTCGCACGCATGTGCGGCCTCTCCGCAGCTGCACGATTGTCAATCCAGACCCAGCAAAACCTCTTTCAGCATGGGCAACTCCTTGCAGAATGTCTCCAGCCTGAAAACTAAGCCTCGGCCCCGTGCCCACCCAGGAGGGGAAAGGTATTTCTCTCTCTCGCCTCTTTCTTTCCGGGGATGAAGGGCGCAGTGTCCACCATATTATGATGACCACAGATTGGGTTTTCAAGCCTGCAATGATCCAATATCTGGAAGAAATCTCCCTGGAAGTAGTTGTTAAAGTACGGAAATTCAAAACCGTGCGGCCGCTAATGCGGCCGCGCAACCTCATTTGTCTTCATAGTAGGTCTGAATCTAGTGGGGTACTCCTAACAACAATAGTGAGGTTTTTGTTGAAATATTGAATTTAACCAAAGTAAACAGAAAGTAAAATGAAACTTATCTGTTACAAGGCGGGGGGTGGAGGGGTGGGATGGGAGGTGTACTGTTTTTTTTTTTTTTTTGGTGGTGGTATATGGGTGCTGGTGAAGGGTTGGTTGTTTCAGCATTGTATAACTGAGACCTAAGCCTGAAAGCATTGTAATCTTCCACATGGTGATTTTATAAAATAAAATTTTTATTTAAAAATAAAAAATAATAAATAAAATAAAATAAAATTCGAAATTAGGCAGGAGAAGATTTATAATAACTTACAGCAAAAGTAGACCAAAATATAGAGACTAACAATAATATCAACATATGCACATTTCAATTGTTCAGATATTCAACGTGTTCCTCAAATTGGCTTGTTATGATGAAACATTGTAATAATTAGGAAAGCAAAACAAATATGTATAAATACTCCTGTTGGGTTCCCATGGTGGTAAGCTGGGATAATTAGTTTGTATATGAGACTTTGCATAAATTCCTCACAGAGTTACATGGCTTTAGAAGTAATTATTTATAAAAGAAAACCATATTGTAACAGTGACAATGCTTGGCACTAAGAAACAGTTCTAACTAATGTGGTGGATGTTTTAATTTGTAAATGGGTCTGGATTAAATCTGAAGTTTTACTATATATTAATTTAAATGAGCATATGACTAAAAGTACTGGAATTATAAAATAGGGCCACAATAATATATCTATTACTATGTGAATAAATAGAGAATAAAGTAACTGTGAAAAAGTAAAATAAATAAATTGATAGGGCTGGATATGATACATGAGCAGATGAGATTATTTTCTAAAATGATCCAGAGAAAGAAAGAAAATGGCAATGGTTGACAAAAATGGAGTGTGAAAAATGGAGAGTGAACATTTCTAAATAAAAGTCCCTAATTTACTCTAAGTTGCCTTATTATGATCTATATAGGACAAAAATAGACCCAGATATCTCATCTACCTAATAATGTGGAAAGTCAACATTCAAATTTTTATTGGAAATCACTCTAAAAACAACTTACTTGTTTTGAGTGTAAAATGCAAATATGTTTTTGTCTGAAAGAGTGGTTGGTTTAACTTCTGCCGAAGTAGAAGATCATGAATCACGGAGTTTATATATTTCTTATATATACTCAAAAAGAGTACTGCTGTTTTCTGCTCTGTTATTTGGGTGTTGACAGGAGAATAGGCATATATTGGAAGAAAGTACAGAACATGAGTGCTCTAGATAGGTTAGGCTCATATGATCACTATTCATGAAACCTGAAACCATTATAGATTCAGATTCTAATTTATATGGTTCTGGATATGGGTGGGAGGGTTACCTTTGTGCTTAAGTTTCTGATGTTGAAAGAGCCTGCAATACTGGTACATCATATCAAAAGGGAGCTTATTGGTATCACCTATAAGAATATAAATGGGACTGCAGAAATAATACTGATGGTAAGACAGTTGCTTTACATAAGCTCTGTCAACTGTAAATCGGACTCAAATACCCGCACCATATACGATCCCATGAGCAGTATCAAGGGTCATTCCTGAGCATCAGGGTAAAACTAGCTATGAGCACCACCAGAGTGACCAAGATTGGCCCCAAAATATTTGCTCAATATACAGACACACACACACACACACAGACATACAAAATATTCACAGATTTTGAATATATAATGAATGACGGGAACAGGTTCTTTATTGTAACTTACTTTATCTTAACAAAACCTTACAAGTTAGGCCACTTTATGATCCTATGTCTAGTAGAAAATGAAGACAATGAAATTAAATTATTGAACCCAGGTCAAAAATAGGATAGGAATATTTTTGACCATGAATATCAAATAATTCATTTGAATAATATGCTGTATTCAACAGAATGTGAATCACTGTTTTCTGAACTAACAGAAGTTGAGTCTAAACTAGCTATTTCCTATCTTTATAAGGATTTGTCAATAAACAATCCGAAAATAAAGTCACTAAGATAATATTGTGCATGTCTAAATAAGATTGCATTTTGAAAGCATATTCCCATATATTATCTCTAATCATTCTTCCAAGGAACCTTCAAAGAAACCACACAGAATAGAGAAAATGAGAAATACTTCTTTTTGCAATTCCATGAACAATTGATGAGTTTCTGGTTTTCTTCCTGTGCACTGAACATTTTCTCCTCCCCTTTGTTTTGCCCTCATTTGTATGTATGCTAGATATATGCTATTATAACTAATTTTTACAGCTAACTATTGCTTACATGAATATATAATGATGTCTTGGAACATATAAATAGGCACTACATATATACATATATATATTCTTATCTCTTGATTTTGTAGGGAATAAACCTCATTACTTATACTGTATGTCTGTACATCATAGAATCTTGAAAGCTTATTAAATATTGAATGCTTGTTAAATGCTTATTGTGCTTGATCACTGTATCATTGTCATAGCATTGTTCATCAATTTGCTCGAGCGGGCACCAGTACATCTCCATTCATCCTAACCTTGAGATTTTAGCAGCTTCTCTTTACTTGTGCTTCCCAACAATGTCACATTGGAGGCCCTTTCAGTGTTAGGGGAATGAGACCCATCATTGTTACTGTTTTTGGCATATCGAACATGACACGGAGAGCTTGCCAGGCTCTGCCGCGCATTATGTTTGATAAATACCGATAATTTGAGATTATCAAATTATCAAAACAGATTATCAGATTATCAAAAAACAAATTATCCAAACAGATTATCAGCAGTTTTTAAAATACTTACTAGGCAGAGGTTTCTGGACTTTTCTCTCTATTTCACTATACTCAAGAAACCATGAAGACTCAGACACTTTACTGGAAAAGGATTTATATGATATAGAAATGCCATATTGTGGAAACCAAAGTATGGTGTAGTGGCCTTCCCTGGTGGTGCACGGGGCTTACTCCTGACTCTGCACTCAGGGATCCCTCCAGACAGGCTCTGGAGACGCTGTTGTGCTGGGAATCAAACCCTAGTCAGCCACATGCGTGCTGAGTGTTCTGCCCTCTGCACTATGGCTTCAGCCCAGGGAAAACAAAGTTGTTTGTTTGTTTGTTTGTTTAAATAACTAATCCCTTATGTGTTCTGAAAAGCAAGGATAAGTTTGAGAAAGTATGATGAAGATGTTACACAATAAATTGCCTATGATTTTATTGAAAAGAAATTATGATGCACTCTTCCCAAGCTAGAGTGGGCAAATGATACAATTTATAGATTACCAATATGTGTTAAGTTATTACCGAAGGAAAAAAAAAAGAGCTGTGTGACAGTTTCTTGGTTGATATAATGTCACTTAACTTCAAGGATAAAGTGCACAATTTGTAAGCATGATTACATTACAATAGCTAACAGCAGTGATTAGATTTATTTGCATTAACTCTTATACATGAACAATGGCTATAAATCATGTGCAAGACGTTTTCCAAGGCCAAGAAAGCAATCATTCTAGTCCTCAGCATCATCTCAAATGAACACTTAATTTTCGGAAGCATCTCTTCACCACATTTATTTTACTAAAAGGAGGACCCCAGATCTAGAGTTATTTTATAAGACAATCAGTATACTTTATTGTAGAAAGAAAGGTTTCGTACAGTAACAGCAATTTACAGCATAAAATGCGTGTATAGTATAGTAGGGATGTTAATTCTTGAGATGAATTTTGATAACATGTAAGTGTCTAGAATTAATAATTATTCTCTAACATTTGCGCGAGAGAGGCCTCACCTCACAAGAAGTGCATAGGGGGCCAGAAACTAATCCATAAGATACTCAGCCAGCCCAAATGTTTCAATGCTTGTACCCAGATATAGGGGGATGCTCAGACCACCAGAGTCATACCAGAAGTACTTAAGGGTATGGAGATAGCATAGAAGAAAATAAATTTGTATCAGTTTATATCTGCCTAGGTTAAGAGGGACTATAGAGAAAATTGATAAGACTGATGATACAAGTTTCTTTAAAAGTGTGGAAAACAAATTGTAAAATTATATAGTGGTGATCTCTGTTCAATTCCATCAATTAGTAAAATCAAAACATTGAATTATATGTTAATTATGGGGGAAGCATACGGCAACACAATTGTATTTTAACTATTTAAATTAAAACAACTATATTTTCAGAGGCACAGCAAAATGATTTACAAACATTTGGTGACCTTTGCCTATTTAAAATAGCTAAAATTAAATTTATCTACATTCTGTTAAATAACTTTAGACTACATTCTACACATCAACTTCTGGTAATATTCAAAAAGAAAGTAATTTCAGAATGTTGACTATGAACTGTGTGGAGATATCTCTATTTAGATTGACCAAGTAGGATCAGTGTTAACTTTGTAAGATTATAAAATGTTCACTAATAAATTGCATCAAAATACAACTTTTAATCAGTGTACCAAGGATTTTATGTTTCAGCAATGAACTTTTCAGATCCAAACTATATGCAGATGTATGGGGCTGGAGTGATAGCACAGCAGGTAGGGCATTTGCCTTGCATGCGGCCTACCCAGATTTGATTCCCAGCATCCCATATGGTCCCCCGAGCACCGCCAGGAGTAATCCCTGAGTGCAGATCCAGGAGTAACCCCTGAGCATCATTGGGTGTGTCCCAAAAAGAAAAAATAAATCAAACTATATGCAGATGTGATCCTAGAACTGGTAGAAGTATCAGTGATCAGTGGCAAATGTTGTCTTGCAAGCATGAGTTCGCAAACCTTGCCCTCAGTATAAGCAAGAGAGCGGCAAGCTACCGAGAGTATCCTGCCCATATGGCAGAGCCTGCCAAGCTCCCCGTGGCATATTCGATATGACAAAAACAGTAACAATGATGGGTCTCATTCCTCTAAAACTGAAAGAGCCTCCAATGCAGCACTGCTGGGAAGAACGAATAAAGAGAGGCTGCTAAAATCTCAGGGCTAGGACAAATGGAGACGTTGCTGGCACCCACTCGAGCAAATCGATAAACAATGGGATGACATTGATACAGTGATACAGTGATAAGCAAGGGATGTGTGAGTATCACAAATCATGTGAGAAACCCCCCATGTGAGAAATCCTCTGTGTGAGTACTATAGAAAGAAAGTGCAAGAGCACCTCAAATAAAATTTGTCCTTTTGGATATAGTAGGATATCGAAGGGACCAGTGTGACATGAGAGTTGAAAATGATCACTCTGGACAAGAACTGATTGCTGAAAGTAGGTAAAGGAATATGCATCCTAACCTCTCAGTTCCTATACTGCAAACCATAATGACCAGAAGGAAAGAGAGAGTGAGAGAGAAAGAGAAAAAGAAAAAATGTGCTTGCCACAGAGGCAGGCTGGAGCGGGGGCTGGGTGGCACGTGGGAAGGGTCCGGAAGGGAAACTGGGGATATTGGTGGTGGGAAATGAGCACTGGTGGGCGAGGCGACAGGTGTTGGACTATTGTAGGATTGAAACACAGTCCTGAACAGCCTTGTAACAGCCTTGTAACTGAAACACCATTCTGAACATGATGATTCCAATTAAAAAAAAAAAAAAAGAGGCCCGTACAGTGCAGTGGGCACTGTGAATAAGTGTGCAAGCACTAGTCTCTTGTCTCTTGCTTGTGCACTAGCTACTATTATGACAACAACACAGCAGAGAAAAGGGGAAAGGGTTTGTTTTCTTTTTAAGTTTTTATGGAAATTTGGAGAGATGTGAGGGGAAAAAGAGTATGTGGTGAAGAGAGAACACAGGCTCCTCCAGGGGAGAAATAGGCAAGCAGAGAAGCAAAGACAAGCACACAAGACACATGTCCAAGGTAGAAGAACATGAGTCCGAAGAGGAAACCAGGAAAGGTGAGTTTAAGAATGAACTTGATTGGGTATGGAGTGATAGCACAGCGGGTAGGGCGTTTGCCTTACATGCGGCTGACCTGGGTTTGATTCTCAGCATCCCGTATGGTCCCCCAGCACCACCAGGAGTAATTCCTGAGTGCATGAGCCAGGAATAACCCCTGTGCTTTGCTGGGTGTGACCCAAAAAGCAAAAAAAAAAAAAGAATGAACTTGATTGTCAAAGAATGCTTGCCTTGCTCACTGTCCAATCCCCTACATCATGTGGTCCCTGAAAATCAGCCAAAAGTGATAGCTGAGTACAAAGAGCTGCGTATTGCTCCCAAAACACAACTTAAAACAGCACAGTCTAAAAGAAACATAATACAATTGCTCTGTGCTTTTCCTGTGCCAATGCATAGCAGCAGAGTAAGGATTAAACTAGGTGTGTTTATACCCATTGCTTATTTATTTATTTATTTATAGTATTTTAAGATCTTATTTTAAATGTGCCAATGAACAAAATTAATAGACATTTACATGTGGTTTTTGGTTCTCAAGAGGTGAGTTGCGTTGCAAGTATCATGAAAAACCTTTGTGTTTTCAAAATTATAATTTGATGATATTCTAAATTTTTTTTTCTTTGAGCAGGTTTATTCTTTAACCATTAGTTTATCCAACATTTGGTAACATTTTGCTTGTATAAAGCAGAATAGGAAAGTTAGGAAAATGAATAGTCTTAAAAACATGAAGAACATGATTTGTGATTTAACAGCAGATGCTGTAGATCTACTTTGCTTTAAGTAAATGTCATCAGCAAGAAGTGTGTGTGTATATATATATATTATTCTTAATTTTTGAATAAAGTGGAAAATCAATAAATCATCTAGTCATTGTCATTATTGTCCAAAATATATTACTACATTTGTTTTGCTCTAAGATCTTAAATATAAAAGAATAAACCACCTAAGAATTCCAATTTTGTGACCATTTAATTTTAAAATGAGATTTTATAAAATGGACTAACATTGGTGATATAATGAGATTTATTAATGTATTATTAACATGTATTAACATTTTTAATATCATGAGATTAAGATGATATAGTTTTGATTATACATCACTTTTTTGAAGATGTTTGTATAATAAAACACTTAATTTTGGTTTGTTTCTCTGGGGGATGACCCTGATGTTGGCAGGGTTGATTCCTGGGTTCTGTACTCAGAAGTCACTTCTAACAGTGCTCTGGAGTCCAAGAGTTAAATCAGGGTGGTCACATGCAAGCAAGTGAATTGACCCCTTTTTAGCCCTGTACTAGAGATTCATAGAAAGAATAATTTTCACATCTTTATAGCATACTTTCCTAAGGGAAAAATAACAAAATTTGCTTTTAACAGCAAATACATAATACCTGAAAGTGTATATAGCTTATCAAATTGACTCTTTACATCATTATTTTAATAGCTAGTCTTATTATTCATATTTAGCTATAAAAAAATCTTAGGTTGAGCTCATAGAAAACAATGCTCGTAACTGAACAAAAGTTCAAGGTCTACAGTCATAAATACTAATTATAATGTTAACATAATATTAAGGACATCATCTTAAATATTACATCACAATACCAAAAACTTGTATATGATAAATGATTTATTCTAGACTCTGGATTTTCCTGACATTTAATTTTGTAATACATTTTTAAAACTTTTAATGCACTAGAATATAATATTTGTGACATTGGGACCATTTCCTGTTTTATTCAGTGCTGCAGTGCTAGCTTATAACTCATAGTAGGAACTTAATATACATATTACTTGAATAAAAATATGAACATTAAAAATTTCATGGAATGAGTTTACTATTCTTTATTAATTCTTATAATACTAGTTAATAAAATCTAAAATAGCAAGAAGGAATTGAAATGATTCCTTAACAATAATTTTAATATGAAAACTGCCTCTGCTGAGGAAATGAAAATGAATGGTTAAAGTTAAAGGACAAATATCAGAGTATCAGAGAGAGACACAGTTATAAAAAGGTAGAGTATAAGAAGAAACTGAAAAATGAGAAGGCTATATACTTGAAGGATATCATGTTCGGTTAAGGAAGGATAAAAGAAACTCCAAAGGTCTCCGTATGGAGACAAAGAAGAAAAAACATCAGGAATATCAATGCTCCAAACCCTCAATTCTTGAGCATATATGCCCACTGCGGGACTCAAAATGTTCTATGCGGACCACAAGGAAAATCATATAGAGTCAGAGCATAAGACTAGGGGCCAAATTGGTAAGAGAAGATGACCAAGGACAGGAGACAAGGTTGGAAGGAGACCATAGCTGGGAAAAGGCTGAAAAAACAAACAAACACTGCTCTAAACTATCCAACAATACCAATAAGACAAGGAAATTTAGGATTTGGCTCAAACAGATTCGCCAAAGTTGTAAGAGAAGCAGAATCTGATCAGTACAAGGAGAAATAAGTGATAGGAAATGAGTTAGAAATAATTGGTGTCACCTTCAAGAACATTTGAAAAACCAAAAACAAACAAGAATATGTTAGACATTTACTAGAAAGGCAGAGTAAATGGCAGATACATTTGATTTTGACTTCTGCAATAAATTATTCAGAATTCATTGAAAATATTTTCAACGGACAATTAATTGGAATTTTCAATATGCTTGGAAAATTAAATTACATGTTTTTTATCACAGTGAACTATTTGAGAATATTTTTTGCAATCACTTAATCTTGGTCTCACTGACAATTTTTTTTTTTTTTGCTTTTTGGGTCACACCTGGCGATGCCCAGGGGTTACTCCTGGCTCATGCACTCAGGAATCACTCCTGGCGGTGCTCAGGGGACCATATGGGATGCTGGGAATCGAACCCGGTCGACCGCATGCAAGGCAAACACCCTACCCTCTCTGCTATCGCTCCAGCCCCCATCACTGACATTTTTAACTCCTCCTCCAACTATTTGTGTCAGTCTTTTCTTTGAGAGTTCCACTCTGATGATTTATATATATGTCTGATGTATATATACACACATATGTATATATATGTATATATATGCGTATATATATATACAAGCACACACACCAGACAACCACATATAGATGTTTGATGTGGGTACAGACTATTTCATTATTTAAAACTTTATAATATCCCCAAATTCTTTTCTATTTTATCATTTTTCCATTTGAAGAAAAGGAGCAGAATCAAGAGAACTGGGATGGAAGAACTAGGAGCTAGGGAGGAAGAGTGCTGGGGGAGAGAGAGGAGAAATGAGGAGCTCAGAGAAACTGAAACAGGCGTATGGAGAGAATGGAATGAACGGCAACAGATCAATCAACTGGCTTGGCCCTCATTTCCTCTTCCATCTGCCCCATAGACTGGGCTACCCCAGCTGGCGAGCAGCCCAGGACCAAATCCCGAACCCGTGTGGCCGATGGGGAGCGCCACCAGGGCTCTCTCCCGGCTGCCCCATGACAGATTCTTTTTTACAGTTGGCATCCCAGGAGTGGGTACGGATTACCAACTGAAGAGTCTCCTACCTACGCCTCGCTGCCTTCACCAGGACACTTCTGAGCAGGGCAGGTTGAGTTTCCCGGCAGCCAAAGACCTCGGGAACCCAGCCACAGCCATGCTCAAGGCCACTCTGCACATGCTCTGACGAGCCTCACACATGAAGGAACTGGCAGAGGAATCCAGGTTTGTGGGACCTGGGGTTGAGGTCTCCAACACTGCTCGGATCATGACTGGGTATCCTTCACCCAGGTCCCCCTTTTCCAGTAGCTAGGCAGGCACTCCCACAAATTGCCCACCATGTCGTATAATCCTATCAACGGTCAAGGTCCAGAGACTATAAACCAAAGCTCCAAGAAGCGCGCAACATCTTATTGTCTACTTCTCCTTCTCAGAAAACCCAGCAAGCTACTGAGAGTATCCTCCCCTCATGGCAGAGCCTAGCGCAAGCTCCCTGTGGCATATTCGATATGCGATAAACAGTAACAATGATGGGTCTCATTCCCCTAACCCTAAAAGAGCCTCCAGTGCAGCACCATTGGGGGGAGGGACGAGTAAAGAAAGGCTGCTAAAATCTCAGGGCTAGGATGAATGGAGACGTTACTGGCGCCTGCTTGAGCAAACCGAGCAAACAATGGGATGACAGTGATACAGTGATTTCCGTTTACTGTTCCTACCAACATCATTTCACTTCCTAAAACTGGAATCAGTTGCAGATTTTTTAAATGAATAAGTATAAATTTAGTATGTTGTTTTAGTTTATATTTAAATGAAGCATGTAGTTTTTCTTCTATAATAATACAATAAATAGATAATCATGGCACTCAAAATCCTTCATGCCTACCTGCATTATTCCAACAAAACTACTAAATTCCCAAGATATACACACAGTGTTTCTCTCCTAGTGGTCAGAATATTTCTGCATTTCCAAAGAACTGAATGTTCTTACCTCTCTCTTTCAGATACAACTACTAGGCAGCATAATTCTCCTGTGCTTTTTCCTCTACGACATTTTTACAATATTTCAAGTTAGAATGACACCCTGCCCTTCCCTGATTCTCTAACTCTATGTTATTTCAGTGGCCTGCCTTTCTGTTGACCTCTTGTGCACCTAAAGCACTGGGTATGTGATTTGTACTAGCCACAAATTATAATGTTATAGATTCATAACTTAGGAAATTATTCTCTGAAAAATCAAGCTCCTTCACCAAAGTTGCCTCCAGTTAAAGCTCATTCACTGAACCTAATTGCATCCTTCAACTTTGTTAAATGTAACTGATAAAACAGAGAATCCCTTCTGGCTATGAAAATCTTATCTTTTGTACAATTTACCAGATCTCTATTTTATCTGTGAGACTTGTTTACTGTGAGAACAGAATTTTGTTCAAATAAATTCTTAGCGTTAATAATGGGTCTTACCTTATCTTTAAATAGCTCACTTGCATAAATGTTACATAACTACAGGATATGAATAACACTAACAAGAATTTCAACACTTCTCAGCTTTACTGGGAATAATTATCTGGGCCCGGGAGATAGCTCAAGGGTCAGGAGAAAGAATGGACCACGTCTACACAAGATTTGGGGTTTAATCCCAGCACTGTCTAGGCATGAAGCACTGCAAAGTGTGGCCTTGTTGATCACCATATACTATTAGATCGATGGAGCATTGCACTGCCAGGCCAAAACATTCAACCATCAGAGTTGTTTTACTGAGTATCATCAGAAGTGGCTCCTAAGCATCCTGAACACTATTTAAGAGGCCTGACTCCCACTAAAAAAAGACATCTATTTATTTCCATCCCTTGTGTTTGGAATTTAAGCCACCTAGTATTATGATATAATGTAAGCCACGTAGTCTCTTGTCCCCGTGCCTTGCTGTCTTCACCAGGGCCCCTTGGAGGGGATGGGTTGCATTTCCCTCCCCACACAAGCAGAGCCTCGACAGTTGAGCATCTCCAGAATCCAGCCACGGCCATGTGGCCATGTGCAGGGCCACTCTCCACACATTCGGATAAACCTCACACATGGTGAAGCTGGTGGAGGAACCCAGGTGTGCGGGACCTGGGCCAAGACCTCCAAGGCTGCTCGGATCGGAACTGGGTCTCTTCCATCCAGATCCCCCATTTTCCAGTAGGTAGGCAGTCACACCCAGCAACTGCCTCTGGGGCCGTGTAATCCCATCAATGGCCAATATCCACAGGCTATAAAACCAAGCTCCCGAAAGCGTGTAGTCGAAATGTCGCCTGCGACATCTAATAGCCTAGTTCTCCCCCTTGGAGATTCTGACAAACTACTGAAAGTCTATTGCCCACTTAGGAGAGCCTGGCAAGCTCCCCGTGGTGTATTCATATCCCAAATACAGTAACAGATATGTACATATTTATCAGAGAGCCCAGCAAGCTACTGAGAGTATCCCACCCACACGGCAGAACCTGGCAAACTACCCATGGAGTATTCAATATGCCAAAAACAGTAACAATAGGTCTCATTCCCCTGACCCTGAAAGAGCCTGCAATCATTGGGAAAGACGAGTAAGAAGAGGCTGCTAAAATCTCATGGCTGAGTATAATAGAGACGCTACTGGTGCCCGCTCGAGTAAGTCGACAACCGGTGACAATGGGGTGACAGTGATACAGTGATACAGTACGATGACTATTTTTTGAAAATATTTTTTAATTATATTAAAACCCCATTATTTATAGAGTTATTCTTTCTTGTTTTTTAGATATTTATGTTCCAGCATCAATTCCATCACCATTATTTTTATTTTATTTTGTTCTTAAGTTAATCTTTGATCAAATTTGAGCACAGAGAAATTGAGATTATTTTTATTTCCCCCCTTTCCTTCCCATTGTTGTGGATATAGTTTGTTTGATGCTATTGTTGCTGTGATGTTAGGGTGTGATGTGACACACTTCATTTGTGATGCTCACACATGTTCTCACAGCTGCCAGGGCTTTGCTTGATGCATGTGGTGGCACAAGGGACTAAGCCCCTAATCTCATGCTTATAAGGCAAGCACTTTTGCCGTAAAGCTATTCATTTTAAAGCAAAGTAAAAACAAATTGAGGAAAGATATAACTGTTTTTTTTTTTTAAAAATAAGAGACATTCAAAGGTAGGTAAATATGCAGGTCTTCTATCAAAATTAGATTAATAATGTGCTTTTTAGTCCTATTGTATTCAATACTAAAATAATATGAAAATATTAAGTTCCCTGAAGGATATAAATAACAATTTAAATATGGAGGAAATTACCTTCTCACCAGTGTACTAATAACTGCAAATAAAAAGATTCTACAAATTAATCTTTGAATTAGCTCGCATATTTCACTTATGTATTTTAAATAGGAGTCTCAGCTGGCTAAGCTTGGGGTTAGGGAACACTTCCAGCGATGCCATGTTGGTGTTGCAGGTTAATTATTTAATGCTCTGGCCCAGCATTACAATCATGTTATGACCCAGGGATCCTCGGGGACACTCACACTACACCTGGCAGTAGTACGACAAGAGGGCAAGGGGTGCTGGGATTGGACTCAGAGCCCCAGATATTCTAGAGCAAAGCTGTAACAGCTAAGTGAGATTTATAGCCCAGCATATATATCTATATTTTCTGATAATACCTAAAGTTAGTATAGTCGAAGAAAAATATAACAAGAGACCCATCCCTGGCAGCTGACAGCCACTACCCAAACACCGCCAGGCTCCAGGACGCTTTCCACATGCTCTGGCCAAGCCTCACGCATGAGCAAAGTCCCATGGAACCCAGGAAATGAGGAACTTTGTGATCTTAGACTCTGGGCTCAATGGGACCCTGAGCACAGATCCTCTGTCTGCTTCCCCCAATCTCCGGCGACTCAGGGGTCACACCTTTAAGCCTCCTCCAGCTGGCGCCAGATAATCTCCTCATCGGCCACCCTCCAGAACTCACGGCCGCTTCTCCTGGAAGGGAGCATAAAATGAGGCCCCCATAACCATGCCACCGGACTCCATGCCAGGGGTGACCCAGAGGGGTCGGGTGAGAGCCCTCCCTACCCCAAGGGACCCAGCTCTGGCAGCTGACCTCCACTACCTAACTGCTGCCACGCTCCAGGCTGCTTTCCACTCACTCATGCATGAGTGCAGATATTCCTTAGCTGCATGGCCGCAAAGTGGCTGCTTCACACATCATCATAAATGGAAATATATATACTGCCTCTCAGACAGCCCAGCAAGCTACAGAGAGTATCCCGCCCATATGGAAGAGACTGGCAAGCTCCCTTTGGCTTATTCGATATGCCAAATACAGTAACAATAACAGTTTCATTCCCCTAATCCTGAAAAGAGCCTCCAATCATTGGGAAAAACGAGTAAGAAGAGACTGCTAAAATCTCAGGGCTGGAGATTATCTCACGAATGGAGATGTTACTGGTGCCCACTCCAGTAAATCGATGAACAATGGGATGACAGTAATACAGAATACAGTAATTCTGCTTTTAAGAAATAAATGTCAGGACTGTCATAACATCTTTCTCAGTCATTTTGCATTGATGGATATTTAATGCATAAAATGAGAAATGTCTAAGGAGTTTATTTTTGTTATTCTTTGAAATAATCTTCATATCAGCTACAACTGTTCAACAATAGAATATGATCAAAAAGATATGGGAATATGCATTCATATGGCTTCATGATATAAAAAGATACAGTTCTTATAGTACACAAAGTTCTCCACACAAAGGGTAAAATGTCAAAGAAAAGGGAGATAATATCAAGCTTGATAATAATTTTGTGGGAAAATATGGATATATACATATGGACTGTTAAGAAATAAATAGGAAGAAGTAATTGAAGCCTTTGGAATGATTTTCATATGTTCACTGCATAGCTTTCAGAACATGAGATTATTCACAATTATGAATTTATGATATTAATGATGGGATTATTTGATCTTATCTAAGACATGTTAATTAATTAAAAATCAGCATATTTTATTTACAGCTAGGTACAGTTTACATACAAATTGTATACATATGTGTATGCATTTTCCCCTTGCCAGAATGTTCTTTTCAAAGACTCATCTTTTAAAAGATAACTTATCAACTCTCATATAAAAGACAATTTCCCTTTTACAAAATGGCTTTATTGATATAATTTTTCCTTTATCATGAACTACAATAGTCTTTCTCCCCTTCCCTATTGGGGCTGCATTGTCTAGGAGTTCCACACTTGATTTCAGTGCTCAGCAAGGATTAACCACACCTGGGCATGACACTTGCACCATTGGTTGCTGTGATCCCTGGTGCTCACAACTAGTTTGTGGTGTTTACACAAAGTCAGTTGTGGAATGTTAATGGTGGCATTTGTTATGGCTCCAGGGATGACAAAAGCAGTGCTGGTGATGCCACCTGTTGATGTTGTGCTAGGATTGAGTCCTCACTCATGTGAGGTAAGTGCTCTGTGACTAAGCAACATCCATTGCCTCAAAAAATTGGTTATAGTTTGGTTTTCATTATATCAGCTTAATCGTTGACAATCCATCTTGATTTTAACTTTTCTCAGCATAAGGATCAGTTAATACTAAACTAACACAGGCATAATGAAATAATCCTGAGTATACATTATCCAACAGAGTTTTCTACTAGGGAGATTTATTATCTCAGATTTTTGTTCTTAAATCCAGCAGTTCGTAAACTAGTAACCTATGTATTTGAGAGAAATATTCTTCCATGTAAAATGTTATTTTAACAGCCAATTTTGTCTTTTCAGCACTTCTCTTTAGGATTAGTCAACCCACTATATCAGTGTACTGATTTAATCCATCACTCATAAAATAAAAAATGGCAGTATGAAGTTCATGTCACTTTCTCATACATTTTGACATTTACTTGCTACCTTGAAAGACTACTGACTACATTCACTTTTAACATATCAGCAAGCAAATAAAGTTTTTATTTTCTCCCTTCAGTAATGAGTAACATTATAAAATGATGTTTATTATTATAAATCATTAGTTGAGGAGTGGCTTTGTTTTCTCTCTTTTCTGATGTTAATATAGATGTTTTTCATAACCAAATTAGAATGAACTATATGATAGATTTCAGAAAAGCTAGAAATCCTATAGCTAGCACTTATTTTTTAATATAAGTCAATGAAAATTTTACAATATGCACAGTAAGTGTTCTTTAAAAGTCAATTTTGGAAATATCACCAGCTTACATTACTTTAAAGTGACTGAACAAAGAACTTTGATACAATGAATTTAAGAATCCCAAGTTTCAAAAAAGTGATTACTGGTCTACTTAAAATAAACTGCAAAATGGCAGTTAGAAAAGAAAGATAATGACATTTTCAGTGACTGATGTGTGCTTAAAGGCAATGCACAAAAGATAAATTACTAAAAATTCAAAATGAGATGAAAATATAAGGCATTGAAATCTTTGACTTATATAGTCAGCTATGAGTATTGTTAAAGTGATATTTAAGGAATAGTGAAAAGAAAAAATTCCCCTTTCTTTATATAACTTTTAATTTCCACTTTACTAAGGTAAAAATTCTGTTTTATATGTTTACCACATATAATATATAATGGTGGGCTGGAAAGATAGCGCATTCCCCTTGCGCACAGCCAACCTGGGTTCAATTCCTCCTCCCCTCTCAGAAAGCACGGCAAGCTACCAAGAGTATCTTGCCCACATGGCAGAGTCTGGCAAGCTACCTGTGGTGTATTCCATATGCCAAAAACAGTAACAACAAGTCTCAAAATGGAGACGTTACTGGTGCCCGCTTGAGCAAATCGATGAGCAATGGGATGACAGTGACAGTGACAGTGAATATGTAATGGTAAATTAACTAGATTAATAAATAATTGATTGCTTTTATTACTTTGACTGTTGATTCCATACTGTTCAATGACCTTTACTAGCTAACGTAATCCTATCTCTTTTTAAAGGGCCTCCTCATTCCCACCCTCAGCTTGTTTCTTGGTTCTGATTTGGCACTATGACTTGCTTTGGACAATTATAAAGAGCTGCGATGCCTACAGTGGCTTGGCCAGGCTCCTATGTATTTCTGCTTCAACCCATGTGGCCTTAGATATCACTATAAATATATGACCAGGTTTGCTTGGCAAGAAGTTGAGGCAAGTAGATAAGAGCTATGTGAGCCCACTGAGTCAGTCCTGGTGAACATACACTGACAGTAAATTGATCCTGGATTGTTTAAACCAGTCTAGCCAAAACTGTTAGAGGATTTTAACTAACGACCAATCATGTAAGCTAAGCAAATGATTTTAAGTCATTGGTCTTAAAGGTTTGCTTCTATTGTTTAGGCAATAGACACTATTACATGAGTCATAACCTTTACAAAATGCTAAAATGCTACCCTGCATGTTAAGCATTTAAGTTTCCTCACTAGGGTCCAGGGAGATGTGCAGTGGATAGTGGAATTATCATGCACGCATTTGACCCACATTTGAACTTTGTTGCCACATTTGATGCCCCAGAACTATCAGGAGTTATTCCTGAGTATAGAGCCAGGTATAAACCATGAGTACTTCCAGGTATGGCTCAAAAAAATAAAATAGAAATAAATGTTCTCACAAGAAACACTGCAGCCATAATTTACATAGGGATTCTTTGTGTAAATTAAAATATAAACATATATATGTGTGTATACATATACATATATACTGTGTATATACACATACATATATAACCATCGCTTACTCTATGCCAATATTATGAATTAAATATGGCAACATTAACCAAAATTTTATAATATTTTTGGACTACCAAGTTTTCCTATAGATTAATTAAGCCACTGTACAGATGAGATATTTACAATTAAAATTCAAACAGTGGTCAAGTAGTTAAACCTCCATAATGAAAGGGAAAAAATGGAAAAAGAAGCTGCCATTAGCAAATATGTAACTAACTGAGAAAAAAACCCTTCATGACTAGAAACACTTTGTTTTATCTCAGGACATTTTTAAAAAAGAAAAATAAAAGAAATAAAATAAGTTTTGAAACTTCCGCAGAAGAGGAGATAATCAAAATATACTTAATGGGTAAAATAGCTGAACAAGGTGATATAGTTATATTAGGGTCAGCCTGATCATACTATGGGAGAATAAGTGTAGAATCATGAATAAATACATTCCAGTGCCCAAAACTTTGATAGAAAAACAGACACATACAGACATCATATATACAGACATCACATATACCACTGCCATCATTGTCACACATGACCCAGAATTAATAAAACCAAAGTTGAAAAAAGCAATTAAGGACCTAAATATGGAATTCATAGATGTGCAAAAATAAGATTGTGAATGGAAAGCAACCTTGAACTCTATTATTTGGCACCTCAGTAACAAATGTATTTGACCCAGAAAGCTTGCCAGTTAGTGAGACCTGAAGCAAAAAGCCATTCATCACAATAGACTATTTAGAAATACATATTTTTGACTCATTTTGTGAAACATCCATTCATATCTTTTCATTTAGTATTCCAAGAGACCATTATTATACCGCTTCAAAAACAACAACAAATAATGGCTTTAATGTGTAGGCAAGAAAAAAATTCTTAAAGTACACAGCAGAAAAAGCATCTATAGCAATTTATTTAGAAAAGTATTTTGTTTTGATTTGTCTCTAAGTCTCTTAACTCATATATACAGGAGAGCCCTAGATTTCAGTGACCAGTGATTCCTTGGAAGAAATAGAAGCATTATAGTATACTGGTTAGATTGTATTGATTAGTTTTGACTTGTATCAAGTGACAGTAAAGTAACATTCAATCATAGAGTCATTTTAGCAAAAAGAAAGAAGATAGACTATCCAAAGATCTCTATTGCTTGTTCAGAGCATAAGGTTTTATAGGTGCTTAAGACTCTATTGAGGCATGTTTACCATAATAACATTATAAGAAGAAACTCAAGGGGCACGTATAGGATATGAATTTTAGACGTGGTGTGTCAGAGATACACTACCATGGTAGAGACATTTAAGGAGTCAATAAAGGGTTTGGCCAGAGTTGAGTTTTCTGGGACCAGAGAGATACCACAATGGGTAAGGCTTGGGCCTTGCATGAGTTCAACCTAGGTTTAATTCCCTCTATGCCCGTATACCAATTTTGGTCCCCTGAACCCTGCTAGCAGCGATCCCTGAGTGCAGAGCCAGGAGTGAGCCCTGAGAACAGCTCAATGTGGCCCAGAAAACCAAAGTAGAATATTTTTAAATTGTGGGAAGGGGTTCTAGTATTAGTCTCAGAAACATGTCAATTCAGAAGGTATCCCTCCCTGAAAAGGCAGGAATAAGAAATGAGCATAAGAAGTGATAAGCGTGAGTGGGTAAAATGAGAATGGGAAAGTTCCAAGGTAAGCTAAGTGCACAGCTAATTTTAGGTAACAAGTTACTCAATCAATGTTACTGAAAGGGAATTTTTGTAGAAGAAAGTCAAAGACATCTGTGAATATGTAGGTTCAAAATCTTTCAGTGAGTCACGAATGACAGATTTATGTGAACATTGTTTTATAGGAGAGGAGATGTCTCTGGATGCCAGCTTACACTTGAATTTCTGATATGTTTGAGAACAAGGGCGATAAAAAGATAATAAGATGGAGGGGAAATACCTTTCAAAAAATATATTCAGAAATATTAGTACATAGAAGGGTAGGCTGTAGTATACTGTATAGAATATTAAAGAAAGTACTTAAAAGACAACAAAATCCTACAAAATATCATTGTGTTCAATGAATTATACAGATTTGATTTCAACAAAGAGTAAAGGGCAAGAGATGTGGTTCAATGGTAATGAGCTTATCTTGCAGATAGGAGACCCTGAGTTGTATCCTGGACTTGAATTAAAAGATATACAAGAAAAAATTAGAAAGTTTTAAATATATATTTTTAAATTTCTCTAAATTTAGTTAAGGCATCATTAATAAAACTTACAATATAAAATGGTAATAAATAAAGTCAGGGTGTTTTATTAAACACATTATATTTATTTGAACTTTAGAAAAGATAATTATGTTTGCTTGCTTTATATTGATAGCTTTTGTGGCTTGGATAATCACTAAATGACATCTTGCTTGCGAAACCAGTATTTGACTATAACACACTGATTTAACAGGTGATTTGTGTGTGTGTGTATGTATGTGTGTGTGTAAGAGAGAGAGAGAGAGAGAGAGAGAGAGAGAGAGAGAGAAAGAGAGAGAGAGATGCAGGTTATTAGTTTTCTGTGACTAAGTTAAAAAATAAATTTAACCATCACAGTTATGATAGTAATTTGCATATGATTTGGGGAATTTATCTAAATAAACCTGAATCCATTGAATAGTATTATTCTTCTAGTTAAAATACATATACCTAAATATATGCCAGTCATTACCTAATTTTTAAATTCTGTAATGTCAATTCTAACAAGGTCAAGTGAAAGTTGCTTAACATTACTCAAAATAGAGTAATACTCTGTGATTATTGCAAGCTAGTTTTGAAGATGTAATATTTCAGGACCCTCTTGGAGAGGCTGGCAAGCTATCATGGTGTACTCTATATGCCAAAAATAGTAACAATGACAGTCCTCATTCCCCTGATCCTGAAAGAGCCCCCAATACGCCATCAGGCTACACTAGCACACAACAGGACGAATGTAGATGTTACTGGCACCCGCTCGAACAAATCAATGAACAACGGGATGCAGTGATACAGTGATACAGAATATCTCAGAACTTAATAATCTATTGAGCATATGCATTCATAAAAGTATATGCCTTTGTCACATTATCTTTGTTCTCTATGGGAGTAAAACTTGAATATAATGTGATAATTGAATTTTTGAAGTCAGCTTTGACATTTTCCAGATGTAGATATTCATTCTTGATATTAATTATAAGTAAATAAATGAAGAGGAATGGTCGGCTATTAGTACAAAGAGTTAAACATTTATCTAACTACTAAATGATTTGCTAAAAACAAATGTGTCATAGTACAGTATATCATTTTAAAGAGCTGATTCATTTTTATACCTAATTTTTTCAGGAACACGTTTGGTTCTGAACATTAAGTTATAAAACAGGTGCACTATTGACTTCAAGACAGAATAGAATAACTATCCAAGCATTAAATACAATTGCATCTTCTGAATATAAAGACCAATTTTTCAGTCCTTACTCAGGCAAAACTATCTTTAGAATCAGTGGGAGTTCTTACTAAATTAGGAATGAATTGGATTTAATAAACCCACAGCTGTGTCCATTTTAGCATTGCTTTTTCTCTTGGATTTCTTTTTATTTTAACTAATGAAAAACTGCTTTGTATTACAAATATGATGAATAATTAAACAATCAATGATAATTTTGACAGCTCTATTTCTGAAAGTCTTCTTGAAAATATAATATCACTAGAGTATATGGAACACTCATGTAAAACGTGTTTAGTCCAAAATACAATGTTTTAAATTATACTTATAGTTCTATGATAACATCTTGTGGTGTCAGTTAGATCCAAATTAAAAGAAAAGACCTCTGGCCTACAATATTATTTCAAATAAATAACCCAGTGGAGAAAAAAGAAGTCTATGTATAGAGTCTGGCAAATGGACCAAGCTGAGATTTGGAATCTTCCCATTCTCCCCTCATATTCAGAGATCATGGAAGAGAAAAGAACAGTAATAAATGATGATTGCTTCCTATGATTATAAAACCCTAAGGGGAAAGATATTTTTGTTTTAATACTGTGAAAAATTCTTCTGAAACACCAAGTAGCAGCTATTTTAAATTCATCTGCAGCAAATGTAATAGTAAATATTTCTTAAGTTACTATGATAAAAGATAAACCTCACCAACCAAACCATAGTTCCATTTGCAAATATTTGTTTGTGCG
The DNA here is from genome assembly GCF_027595985.1 of Sorex araneus. NCBI lineage: Eukaryota > Metazoa > Chordata > Mammalia > Eulipotyphla > Soricidae > Sorex > Sorex araneus. Next base: position 114,346,261 of record NC_073303.1, on the reverse strand, counting down.
TAGAAATACAGAACTGTTCCATCCCTGAAGAGTAGAAAGACTCAATAATAGACAGACCTAGCATGGCTTCCATATGAATATATGAACCATCTCTTTCAGTTGTGATTGTTGATGCTCCATGCATGACCAAGTTATGCCATCTAATCATTTAATGTAAAGTTTCAGCCTTAAGCAAGAGATTAGTAAACCAACCACCAAAAGGGATTGCCCAAATCAACTTAAAATATCTGCATAGTTTTGAAATGTTAATAACTACTTCATTGAAATGCTATTTTTGAATGACTGCTTAAGTAAAATGTGTTGTGTTGAATTTCCAAAAATAGTCTAACTTACAATAAATTTTCTCCAAAACTTAAAAATATTGGTTAAGAATATGGGCTACCCTCACGGTGATTCTCTAATTAAAAATAAATAAATTATAAAAAAAAATTACAAAAAAGTAAAAAAAAAATTGATTTGAGGGGGTAGGGAGATAGCTCAAAGTGTTGGAGTGTATGCTTTGTATGCTAGAGATCTTATTCGCTCTCCATTATGATGTATCGTCCCCTGAAATTATTATATACTTGAACACCCCTGGTCTCTCTATACTCTTCTGCTGCTCTATGCTGGAACTTCTACTACAGCCTCTGTAGATTTAGAGGTTATAAGAAGTTCATCCAACCCTTGTTTATCAGATTCCATTGGTAACTCACATTCCTATTATGTTCAAAACCAATGAATGACCAGCTGAAGATAGATTAAAGCAAACATTATATGACTGAAACCCATCACCAACACTTTCTCTTTCTCTCTTTATCTCTCTTTCTCTGTCTCTTGGGTTTTTGAGAAATAGAGAGGGAGGGAGGAGAATTTATGTTCATCTTTTATGATAAGGGTTAATATCTGTGCACAGTTTTTAGTATTCTGGCCATCATTTTCATTAAACAAATGTGAATAAATACAATGCAGCAGTTTAAAAAAAAAAGAATATGGGCTATGTATTAAAAGTTTATGACCAAATTTTAATCTGCATATTAATAACAAGAAATGAAGGCCCAGTGCTTGCAAAGAGATCATTAGAAATAAATAAAATGCACATGGAAGAAAAATTGGGCTTCTTCCATTATGCAGAAGCTCATGTTCTCTCCTTCTGTTTCTCCTCTCACAATTATGAGTATCACTGTCATCTCGTTGTTTATCAATTTGCTCAAGTGGGCACCAGTAATGTCTCCATTGTGAGACTTGTTACTGTTTTTGACATATCAAAAATGCCATGGGAAGCTTGCCTGGCTCTGTCATGCAGGTAGGATACTCTTGGTAGCTTGCCGGACTCTCCGAGAGGGACAGAGGAATCGAACCTGGATCGGCCACATGCAAGGCAAAAGCCCTACCTATTGTGCTATCGCTCCAGCCCACAGTTATAAGTAAATTTCTTTAAAGAAAATAATTTTACTTCAATAAATAATAAAGACAATGTAAATATTAGCATGGTTAACATATAGAAATCTTGGAATAATTAGACATACATTTTAAAAAAACAGCTTGGCATGTATTAAAACATTATTTTATATTAATTAACTTTATTTAATATTTTAATATCAAAACATTAACAATGAATGTTAATATGCTTATGTTTGTATTTATAACATAATGTTTCAATATTTTTACTTTTTAATAATTAATCATATTTTAAAAATATTTAGCCACTAACAAAAATAAATTGCTAATTCACTGACCAATAAATGGTAGGTATTTTACCAATCACAAGAAAATTTTTCTTTGGACTCATATAAAGGCAGATACAACTATTTTTCCTTTCTTTGTATAGATTGAATTTAGTAAGTAGAATTCATCAAGTTCTTCAGATATGTATTTTAGGTATGGATAGATTATACATAATACAATAAAATAGTTATAATTTGAAGTAATATTCTAATATCTATCTGAATAGAGTATCTCCATACTGACTCACTTGTTCAATAAAATAAACATGTATTAAGTATCCACTACAAAAATATGTGTAATTTTATTATAAATAAATAGCTATACATTTCTATATGTTCAGAAAAAGTAATGGTGCAGCGAAATTGAGTGTGTCATCTAAAATAGGGCTTTTTAGGGAACATGTAGAAGTGAGTGAAAGAGGGGCAACCTCAGAATGGGAAATGAACATGGAATAGCTATTGTGTAATAAAACAATCAAACATTTCTGCCAAAATGGAATAGAATGACATATTTCTGTTTTCAGAGAATATTAAATATATATTATAAGTATATTATTTACATTCAGTATTATTGACTTATTTATAGCATTTCTGACTTATATACTATATACATATATTTAATATATATGTAAGTTATTTATAAATGTATATGTGAAATATAAGAAGCTAGATATGTTTTATGAAGGAATTGAATTGTCAATAGTGGACATAATTACCAGGATAGGCTGGGGTTTTAGGTCTGAGACTGAAAATTGCAAGATTATTAACTGAAAATATATGCCCTTAACAATAACCTAATATGATAAAAATAAGTCTTCCAAGTATTTAATTTTATCATTAACCAAATTTTGAGTATTATCATGTTGAGAATATAGATATATGGAAACATGCATATATATCTTTTCATCTATAATCACAATTTTCACTTACGTGTATGTGTATATGGGTTTAAATGTTAGAATAGCGAAATAAAAATAATGGCAAAGGTAGCATTATGCATTAGAAATTTTATGAGATTTTACACCGAAAGATCTAGAATTGATCTCTGCATATGTAGTTTAAGAACAAGGAAAACTTGGGTAAATTTAAAAATGTTCTTTACTAATAAAATTTCAGTCATAATACTTACTAGTAAAGTGGGATTAAAAATATTAAAAGACTATAAAATCACACATATTTATTTATTAAAAAGATAGAATCTATTCAATAAAAATGTAAAATTTTGGAATTATAGCAAATAATTTTAGTGATTACTAAAAAGAAGTTTAAACTCAAATGGTATTTAATGTTAAAGGTTATGCACAACAGGAAAATAATAACATTCTAGGAAGAAAGACAAATGAAGTTTACAGGCTGTATGATTAACATCAGACACACTAAATTTTAGGATAATCTAAGGATTGTAAAAATCAGAAGTCCAAGGACAGCAAAACCAAAAAACAAAAAAAAAAAATCTTAAAGCTTGTTATCTTCAAAACTAATAAAAGAAGAAGGAAAGTATACTCTAAAGATCTGGAAATATAGTACAAAGTAAATGCATTTTCTTTTTTTCAGTTTTGTTAAGAGTGCTGAGTAATCATGATTAAGCGGTGTGTGAAGCTCAGCATTAGTGAAAGAATTATTTTGAGTATATAAATTTGCTTTAAGTGACTTAAGTTGAATTATGTCCCTGGATAATATAACAGCTTGCTGATATAATCTTATAGCCATTGTCATCATTTGATTAATCGCAAAGATAAATATTATTAGGAAATGCATGTGGTAGAACTGTCAAGAATAAGTAATAAAGAAAGCATATTATTAATATATGAAAAAGTTTATGACACATAGCAGCACAAGCTTAGAATGGGAGTATTCATTCTAGTTTATAAATTGCCCATTTACCATTTTAAACAATCATGCTTGAGGGCTGGAGAGAGTACAGTGGACAAAGAACTATTCAGCCTCCACAGTTCCAAGGGACATTGAAGCTACTCTGAGGGTGCTCAGGAAGCTCCAACCACTGCTAAGTATCACTACACCTAGAATTGATTTGTGCATCTGCAGTTTATTGTTTGGGGATTTTTTAGAATTTGTTGGTAGTTTTTGGTTTTTGTAGTTTTTCTTTTTGTAATTTTGTGCAGTTTTTAGTTTTCACATACTTATTTTATTTTCTTTTTCACATACTTATTTTATTTTCTTTTTATTGAGATAACATGAGTTTGGAAAACCATGTTCGTTTTTGAGTACAACTTCATGTCTCTTCAAAGTATACTACATCACAACTGTCACCACGATACCAGAATCTTTTCCCTGAGTCCATTTAACTACCTCCCTACTTGGTTTACTCCTCATCCCTTTTGTTTATCACAGCTCTGAGCTATGAATCCATTGTTTTATTTTTGTTTACTTTTGTTTGTTTCCCTGCCTGTGCTCAGGGATCACTGCTGACAGCACTTAGGGGAACACGTGGGGTGCCAGGGACCTAACCCCCATTGACTACATGCATGGTAAGCACCCTAATCACTATACTTTTGCTCTAGCCCCACCATGATTTTTGTATTTTATCATCTATCATTAGCCACTAGCATTATTCTCATATCTTTACAATTTTAAATAGTGCTGCAAAGAACACGGGAATGCATATATTCTTTCAAATTAGAATTTGTGCATATGCTTAATAGATCTATGAGTGCAATCGCTGGACCGTATGGGAGATGCTTTTTAATAATTTAAAAAATCTCCATACTATTTCCCATAGAAAACAAAAGAGTTTGCATTTCCACAAGTATTGTGCAAGGGTTCTTGTTTATCTACCTTTTTAATATGGGTTTTCCTTAAAGGCATGAGGTGAACATTCATTGTCATTTTTTATTTTCTTTTTCCAGATAATAAGTAACAAGTTATTTGTATATCTTATTTGATGGTAACTATTCAGCTCTTTATCCCAGTTCTTTTGCAACTTTGTCTTTCCTGCTGTTGAGTTTTTAAAATTCTTTACATGTCTTGGGATTTTAGTCCTTTGATAGATGTATGTGAATATATCTTTTCTCCCAATCAGGAGGATTTTTCTAAATTTTTCTAATTTCTTTCATTCTGCAGAAGCTTTTAAGTTTGATATAATCCCCTTTGTTTATTTTTCCTTGTTTTTCCCTTGATATTGAGTACAAAAATATTTAAACAAACATGAAATTAACCACCTGTCTTCTGGAATTCCGTAGGGACTTTCTACATTGAACCAGGAAATGAATGATCTAACTCAGTGGTTTTCAAATCTCAGCATATGGAATGTGGGCAGCAAAATATTTTGATTGCTTCTATATTGATCTTAATATGTAGAAATAAAATGCCATTTACTGATTAGACCACTCTATGATTCTGTACGCACAGTGGTTTAAATGTTAGAGTTACCAAAAGAATAAATGATAAAACATCCACAGAATAAAATTATTGTTGATAGTTAAAGGATATGATCACTCTTTTCTTGTGTATTAGAAAGTAAAGGTAATAAAATTCCCAACATTCAATAACATAAACTGGCTGATCTGATAAGCTAAAAGCAAACATGGAAAAACTAAAGAGAAGAAAACAGTTTATTTTCATTAGATAGAACAGATTTAACTGTTAACCAGTATATCTGTGTCCTTTTGGCATCAATAAGGGGATTTCAAATCTGAAAAGAATATAATGTTATTGAGTATGTAGAAAAAACTTTGAAAGAAACCAAGTAGCGTGATCTCCACAGATAATGTATTCAGACACAGATACACAGAGACTTGATGCTGTGATTTTCTTACTGCTTGGTTTTGTTTTTAATAAAGAATCTTATTTAAGACTCAGTCAAATTCTAACTATTGAGCCTCCAGCAAATCCTGTTGTATTTGTCCCTGTAAGAGCCCAGGCCATAGGTTCATTTAGGAAAGTATTTATGGGGTCCATATACCTACATTTTCTCATCATCTACTGTCTCTGTCAATTCTTTGCAAATTGAGTCATGCTTTCACACTCCACTACATCATTTTTTTTTCTTTTCTTTTTAGGCAACACCCAGTGATACTTAGGGGTTACTCCTGGCTCTGCACTCAAGAATTACTCGGGACCATATGAGATGCTGTGAATCGAACCCGGGAAGCCGTGTGCAAGGCAAGTGCCCTACCTGCTGTACTATCGCTCCAGCCCCTGCAAGAGCTCTTAAAAGACTATTTATCAATGGCCAGATACAATAATGTTCTCCAAGTGCCCATTCCCTTTTAAAAATTATTGCCTTCACCGTTGTACATCTTCCCACCCTGCTTTGATACCCTTGTTACTTACTATACCGATGAACCCGTGGGGCTCCCTTTCCTGCTCTGCCTACTATTCTTTGTGCTCTCTCTTTCCTGAAGTCATTGCTTGCTTTCTGCTATTAGAGATTAGAAATGTTGTGGGCAGTATTTTACTCGTGCTGTACTCATTACACTTCTCACTATTCGGGTATAACACGAGCCTATGCTACTGGGAGGAGAGAGTACAGTGTGTAAAGCACATACACAGACAATTGGGGGTGGATCCCTGGCACCCCTGGGTCCAGCAGTAGTGATCCCTGAGAACTTCCGGGTGTAACCCAAACAACAAAAGCAAAGAAAAAAAAAAAAGAAAAAACGGCCTCAAGAAGTCACCCATATGCCGAATTTTGGGGGGGGTGGGTGGGCAGTAAGTAAGGTAACATGTTTAAATGCTCCGTAGCTGCTCTTTCCATTCTGGACAAGTTCATGGTGGACGCACATTTCTTTCTTTTCTCACATTTCTCTTAGTGAATTGCTTTAAACTACTTCCTCTCCTCCTAAAATTCTTTTTTTTCTTCCTTTCTTTTTTGGGAGGGTGGGGAGGGTTGGGGAGGCTGGCACACCAGGCTGTGCTCGGGAATTCTTAGTTGTGAGCTCAGCAATCATTCTGGCAGGCCCAGGGGAACTTACAGAGTGCCGGATACCTGTTGTACTCCTTCCCCCTAAAATTAGTTTCTGAGAGGGAAGACAAATTCTAGAACATTTGTGCCTCAGTTAGGATGGATTTTCCTTCTCTTTCAAAGAGCAAATCCTCCCTCCAGCCAGAACCCAGGATCCCCGGAACTCAGGTGGTGAGGACCAGTCCCTGAATTGGGCAGAGAAAGCTGCCATCAGGAGCAGCTTCACCGCTGCTTCTGGGTTGGTGCAAAGGGAGCGCCCATGAGTGCTCTTAATGACCCGACCAGCCCAGACCAATGGCCCCGATGGACAAAGTGGGCCAAGCAGAGAGGTGGACGCTCTCTTCTTTTCACCTGGAGCAAATGCGCAGTACAAGTAGTGCATTGGAAGTCTCAGATTTCAGAATCTGCTTTAATATAACATTTTCTGGGGTCAAGTTTAAGCTACACCTGAAGATTCAGTTTTATAAAAGAAGTAAAAGAATCCGACGCGAGCTGTCTTAAAATATTTGTCTGGGTTACCATGCCTCGGAGTCCACGTGGGAAAGAATCCTGCTAAACAGACCAGACTGGAATATGGGGCTGATGGACGGGGAGGTAATCTAATAACACCCTGTGTTCTGAGGAACACTTAAGTCATGACTCAGTTTCCTGTCGATATGGGCAGGTAAAAGATCATAGCCATAACACTTTGAAAATGGAAAGAAATGTTAAAATATGTATCCTGATTTGATGATGTGAAAAGGACTTCTCACACCCGATGAGTATGTACTGTTGCCTCTCTCCTTTGCTCTCATTGTAAATGCTGATCTGATCACAGGTATACCCTTTAAATTTGTTATTAATCTGGGCATCTTTGGTTGGAAGTGACAAAAATATTTTATTAATTGATGCATATATCAAAATAACAACTAAAACTTAAAGATAAGTAAAAACTTAAAAGTATGCAATAAACTTTCCACAAATGATACTAATTAGAATGTTATTCTGAAAGTCTCAATACATTTTTCCTACAGTTTACTGATGTCAACAAAGATATACCTTACTAGTATCCCAAACTCCATCTGTAAAATTCTTTTTTTTCCTTCTCCTCATTAACCAGCTCTTCTGATTATCTTCACTATGTTTAGAATTGACTTTTTATATTCAAAATCCTTTCCCTTAAAAGTCTTAATCCATAGAAATCATATGATATAATAGTCAGTAAGGTCAGAATTTACAATGTATGCAATCACTATTGGTGTATGACAGTGCAATCAACCCCCTCTTTCTCTATTTATAGAGAAGACATTAAATTACCAAGATTAAGTGATCTGCTGGTCATCTCACAGATTGTTCCAGATACAGACAGAAGTTTAGCTACTTACCTGAGCCCCTTCAACCTTTTAATGAGAAAGACCATTGTGACTAAACAGGATAGAAAAGAAAAATGTTGGGCGTGCAGTGTCACCAGCAGGTCAACCTGTCCCAGCAGGGTGAGTGTACCAGCTGCCTGATGGTGCCTTAAGGCTTCCTGGTACCTGAAACTTGCCTCTGTGCCTCTGGCCAGGCCTCAACAATTCTGAACCAAGTTTCCTGAGAAATTATAAAGTCAAGAATGTGGGAACCACGCCTACAAACCACCTCTGGCTCTGCTATACAAGCTCATTTATCAGACTTACTTTAGACACCCATAAATAAATCTCAAAATAGATCGAAAACCTCAGTTCATCTCAGACCCATGCTAGGCTAAACATATTAGGGTAAATTGGAGGGGGCCAGGTCAGACTGGTTTCTTCTGCCCAAGCTGAGATCCCACCAGCCGCGGGCACACACAGTTCAAAATCACCACCACGCCTCTGGCCAGACTCCACCATCTCAGGAAAGACCTCACCAAGATTTAATCTGCTGGGATTTTGGATATGCAGGTTATGTGACTGAAATCTCCAAACGTTCTCAGTGTTAGGATGGCTACCTCTTCCCACCTCCCTGTACTTTCGGAAGGCTTGGCAGTCATGCCCACACCTCAAAGCTGCCATCCAGTTAAAAAACCCACTCCAGCCTGACCTTTCCAATAAAAATGATGACAAACTTCCTGAAGAAACATGATGACCTCTTAGTACTTGTATGCAAACCACAATGCACAAAACGAGAGAGAATAAGAAAAGTGTCTGCCATAGAGGTCGGAGGGGTTGGGGGAAGGGGTTGGAGGGAAACAGGGAACATTAGTGGTGGGAAACGTACACTAGTGGAGAGATGGGTTTTGAATCATTGTATGACTGAAACCCAGTCGTGAATAGCTTTGTAATGGTCTATCTCAGAGATATTCAATTTATTTATTTTTTTTAAAAAAAGAGGGTCGCAGAAGATCCTGAGAATCTCACAGCAATCATCTGACCAAACATACCTTCAGAGAGAGATCTTCTCTTTGTCCTCACTTCACATGACTGTGTAGGAGCATAATGAAGGGAATGAAAGCAAACAGACTTTTCTGTAATTTTTTTCTGAGTTAATTCTTCTAAGAGGGAAGCTAAATTGAAAATATTTAAGGCTGAATCTTCGTTATTGGTTTCTGTCACAAGGGAGGAAGCCAAATGTGTGACTCCGCCTTTTCTATTTAATATCCCAGGTTACAGTGCTGTATAATAAGGGCTGCATCTTTAAATAATTAAAGTATTAAATAATTCCCTTATAAAAAAATAACAAAAAAAAACAGGAAATGCTGTGCAGCAGAAAATGGGCCAGAGAATGATGTGGATAGCAGAAACTATTCTGTCTGCAGAAACCAAGCCAAAGTGGAAAAAATAATTTAAGCTTATGAGAGGTTAATGACTGTCAAGCAAAGAATTATGTTCTCTGGCAGCCTCCCCATATATGCAGAATCAATTAATACCTGATATCCTACCAAGTCATATCAAAGTCTCTGAATCACCAGAGACAATGTTAGGAAACTGGTTAACATAAGAGTTGGAATGGTACCCTCTCTGCCATTCTTTCTTGTCTGGCCAATGCTCCACATCAAATAGCTGAATCTTCATATTTAACACTTCATTAGAAAAGCACAGTATATTTCTTGAACACAATAAATGAAAAATAAGTAGCATTACACATATTAGTCATGAATTTGGATGAGTGTTTGTTCTAAAGTTAATAAAAATCAGTGAAGAGTTTGACCTATGGAGTTCAGAATCAGCTGAGCTTTCTTTTCTTAAAATTAGAATTCAATGTTTCTTACTATGTAAAAGTCCTCTGCTCTGTATATTATCTAGTACTCTAGACCAAAAGGAATACAAAAAAATGATATTTTCAAATTGCATAATTTCATTGAAGATGAGTGATGTTAAACTAATGCTTCATTGCCAACATACTTAGAGCTTTTAGGTAAGGTTCTATTCATGAGTACTGTTGGTTTTATGAAGGTGAATCTTGGTTCTGAAGTGTTAACAATTGCAATGCGTTCTTATAGGCAATACATTCATTAAGACCATGGATTCCAAAAGAAAATATATGGCTTAAAGTCCTATATATATATATCTTTCATTGTGGACCAAGCAATTTATTTAATCTCTTTGTATACCAGCTTATCTATTACCCAATGGAGTAATGATAACTTCGCCAGGGTTGTGCTATTATGAGTATACAATCTTAGATAAATAAAACTTTCAGTATGTTTGATTTTGTTATTACTATTGCACCTGAAAAGAAACATCACTTGGAACAAAATATTTTCTATTTAATGATTCCCCGTCTGTTTTCATTTACTAGGGCCAGTGAGGGAAATAGCTTTGAGCCATATTGTGTCTTATACAAACATAAATTATGGCATTATAATTTAATTTTAGTACCTAAGTGTGAGATGGGTTTATCTCTCCAGACTCCGGTGTATGAAATAGCCCTCCTCTTCACTAGATAGAATTGCTATTGGTTTACTGGGTGTATGTAGAAAGTCGGAAGGCCTAGAGAACTAAGGTTAATTAAACTTGTCCACAAACTCCACCTTTGATTCAATTTTACTAAATGAAATAAACTCTTTCCTTGAAACTTCGTTAACCCATGGTTGACTTGGACCTGAATTCTATTTTGTAAACTGAAGCATCCATGTTCAAAAGAAGCCAACTGTTAGTGCTATCATAGAACCTACGTGCAAGGGGCAGATCATCTATTCTAACAGAAGTACATCATTAGATTCACACTTTTCACCTGATTCTGTTTAAAACTAGAGGATGAAATTATTTCGTAAGTGTATCTGTCTTTGTACTATTCCATTTCTCTTCTTTGCAATGGTGTACTTTGTCACTAAACATTTCTGCTTGATAGAAATGATTTTATTTCATTCTTACCACAACTTAAACCATAACTTTACAAGTCATAAATCAAAACAGAGTCTGTAGAGAAAACAGAGGAGGTAAGGCACTTGCCTGGCAGCCTGTCAAGTTCCTGGTAAATCCCCAGCACCACATTCGATCCCAGGGTACAAGCACAGATCCCCTGAGTACTGTCAGGTATGACCCCAAGCCCTTAGACCACAAAGAAGGAAAAAAAATCGAAGCAAATATTCATTAATTGCCTTATAAATCCAGAAAGTCCAAAGTGAAGCTTCTCTCTATGTATTGCCAGTCTCTTTCCCATTCTGCCTGTAATCATCACCTACACAGAGTTGAGAGTAATCAAAATAAAAGTGCATTTTAAATTATATATAATTATCTAGACATGGTAAACTAACTACCTTGACATTATTCATGACATATCCTATGATAAAAGATTATTCAAAATATTATCAATCTTTGGTTTAATTATAAAATAGAACATTCATTGATGTTGACTTAATAGCACTAAAACATCTTCCTATGGCAAGAAGTTTTGCAACATCTACATGTGTATATATATATAATTCAAATATTACTTGGTAAATATATATATGTATATATGTATAAATATATACATAATTATACCCATCCATTCACTGTTATTATTTCTCTTCTAAGAAAACGGAATATGAATCAATTATATTTCTATCCAACCATACTTTAAAATCATTTTATTTACAGTTAGACCATATGCTTCAACAGCATTCTAGACAAATGTTAATTTATAATCTATGGTTCTAAAACTATGTAATGATAAAATATCTATCATTTGATACTATTGCAAAGTATTCTCATTTGTAACATACAAGGAATCTAGACACTTAAAAATCAAATTTTTAGAGTCTCTAAATCACTTTTCCAGGTTTTATGGGAAAGCTTCATAATACCATAATTACCACAGTTCCCTAACTCCCAAAGCTCAGGATATCATGAAATAGTCATATCCAATCGCTATAAATTGGCTACAAAATAATACTAAAAATAGGGGATGAAACAATATTCAACATGGTTAAACTAATTTAGTCTTCAACTGTCATTATCACTATCACTATCATCCCGTTGCTCATCGAGTTGCTCAAGCGGGCACCAGTAACGTCTTCATTGTGGGACTTGTTGTTACTGTTTTTGGCATATAGAATATACCACGGGTACCTTGCCAGGCTCTGCAGTGGGGACAAGATAATCTCAGAGGCTTTCCAGGCTCTCCAAGAGGGACAGAAGAATCAATCCCAGATTGGCCGCATGCAAGGCAAATGCCCTACCTGCTCTGCTATGGCTCCATTACAAACAAACAAAAAAGAGATCAGTGAGTCCATAAGATATATGCCTTGCACTCCAAAGACCTGGTCTGATCCTCGGAACCTCATAAGTTTCCCTTCTCAAAGCAAGAAGTGTCTAAGCATAGTCATGTGTGGCCCAAGTAACGTCTGCCCCAAATTACCGTGATTTATTTAGTTTCTCAGATTTGTTCTAAATTTCAATTCCATTCAGGAAATATTTGTTATATGTATACCAAATGTACAACAACATTAACTGCAGCAAAAAAGAAGAGCAGAATTTAATTTCACTGGAAATCTCTATTCCTACTAATCTCTATTCCTCTAATCTCTAATCTTCAACTGTATAAATTAGAAACTAAAAGACAATGTTTTGGCCTAGGAAGAAACTAATTTAAAAATTTTGTTCAGTAAAATAGCTAGTTATGTCTCTCATTTTTTATAGCTTATAGTCTTTCAAAAATCTTAATTGCTATCTATTGTAAATATTGATCACACTGTTCAAGAAGCAAATAGGGCCATATCACCAAAGAATTTGAATGACTTCAGAAGGGTAACGAGAAACTCTGTTTTGTTTTGTTTTTTTAAGAGAAAGGATAAGAAGAATTTTTATTCTTAAGATAACTTACTATTTTGGTTTCTTAATTTTCTTTTCTTTTTGGACCAAACCTGGTGCTACTTCAGACTTGTTCCTGGCTCTGTTCTCATCTTTGGGTGGTTTCAGGGATCTTGATGTAGTTTTGTGGACTTGGGTTGATCTTGTGTGAGATGAACACAATTCCTGCTCTACTCTTAGTTCAGCCCCAAGAACTTACTTTTTACAGGTATAGTTGGTAATAAAAAAGTGGAATCTAAAGTAGCAAATCTTGTGGACATATAGAGCTAAAACATAAACAAATTGAACTAAGATATTGAAAGGTAAGATGAACACAAGAATATTGCCTTGGAAATTATTAGAATGGCTGAGCAATTGACAGAATATACTGCAAAGGTTCTGCCCAATATGCTAGCTATTGAAATGTCTAAGCACGGCTGGTGTCATGGAACAATAAACTTTTTACTTCTGTTTGCCTTTGATTAAAGTTTAAATTTATTAAATTGAAGAATTTTTTATATATCAATATAAATTGATTTACTGATATCACAATTTCTTTTCTCACTAGAAAGTGAACCATGCTGTTTGTTTTTCCATGGTATTTGTCATATATTATGATAAATTTATTAATGATAAGTCAGAAAAAGACTATTTACAACCTGTCACATATTTCAACTAGATATGTTTTAATTAGTTTCTACCACAATTGGTGGATTGATAGCTCTGGGTATGGTAGATCAACAACTTAAAAATTAAAGAACAGGGCTGAAGTGATAGTACATCGAGTACATCGAGTAGGGCATTTGCTTTACACGCAGCCGACCCAAGTTTGATGCCTGACATCCCATATGGTTTCCCCAGCACCACTAGGAGTAATTCCTGAGTGCAGAGCCAGGAGTAACCCCTGAGCGTCCCCAGGGTTGATGACCCAAAAAGCAAAAAATAAATAAATAAAAATAAGAGTCATGGATATAACTCTTATTCAAAGTGTCATGGATATAAATATATATACATATGTGTGCATATATATACATAAATATATGCATATATGTGCACAAAATATAAATTATTGTTTGTGAAATGGCAGAAAAAGACAATAATGAATTTAGAGATCTGTAAGCTTTACCAATGCTTGTGAAGGAATTTTATAAATATTTACCATCTCAAGGTGTTCTTGCAGCAAAAGAAATTCTTGTGAAGTATCCAATAATTTAAAGCCAAAACTGAAGTGTAAATTACTTCTTACCTGATATCACAAAGAATATGTGTGAGTTAGATTTTTTAAGGTTTACTAAAAGAAATATGCAATTTTCTACTCTGCTGTAAATATTTATATTGAAAATAAACACAAATAAAACCATATCATATTTCAACATGGAGGAACATGCATATTATTTCTAATTGTGGTAAACTGAAATACATAAATTGACTAAAAACACTGCTCATTAAGAGTATTTTACCTCTTCATCCTCAGCAATGGAAAACAAATTATCTAATGCTTCCTTTTCAGCAGGTATGACTTTAGGGGAGAAACTCTCCAAACAATAATAGTGAGTTTTGTTGAAATATTGAATGCAATCAAAGTGAAAGTAAAGTGAAATTTATTAGTTACACAGGCGGGGGGGCTAAGGGTAGGGGGCTAGCGGCGTGGGGGGTTTAGGGATGTGGGGTGTGGGGTGGAGCTATACTGGGATTCTTGGTGGTGGAATATGTGCACTGGTGAAGGGATGGGTATTCGAGCATTGTATAACTGAGATTTAAACCTGAAAACTTTGTAACTTTCCACATGGTGACTCAATAAAAAATTTAAAATTAAAAAAATAAATTAATTAAAAAAAAGAGTATTTTAAAGACATTGTAATATAAGTTTGGAGCTGCTCTCAACATACACAGTATCCCTTTCAATTTGATGTTACATATATTGAAAATTGTTGAATTTACTTGTCTTGGGCAGAATTAGTTGTAAACTGATATACCTGTAGGTCATATTAAGTCTAAAATAGAATGGTAGGTTTTGTTGATATAAATGGGAATATTTAAAAAGTATATTTCCCATATTAATTCAGTTATTGACATTTTGAAGGTTTCTAAAATTGAATGGATTATTATCAATTATGTTTTATTATAGACAAGTACATAGCAATTATTTTAGTGAAAAATTAATATCTTGATTTTACATGATACACTTGCAAGATACATACTAGATTGTGAATGCTTTTTAGGGATAAAAAAAATTAAGTCTTTTATTATTTTATGTTGTTTATATAGGAAAATGATGCATTTTATCTATGAACTTCACTCAAATACATTATGCAATAATACATAGTCTCTTTCTAAACTTCTAATGAATACTAGAAAATTTTCAATTACATTTATAACTTTCATAGTTATGCTGGACAAGAGACATAGGCAGACTGGGACAAATACAAAAAGAAATATGAAGAAAGCTTGACAAATTCTACTTCCAAACTGGACATATAAGAACATAATAAATATATATTATAGAGAAAACAAGCAATATCTGTGTCGAGGTAAGTGGAAGGTATTCTTGTACTGAATGCACTTCAAATTCATTGAGGGAAGTCTGTTTACCAGTAAACTATATAAGATATATCTTAAGTAAAGATACAAGTAAGCCCTTCACAGTAAAAAAGATTGGCACATCTGAGAAGAAAATAGACTAAGAGTGGAACAGAGAATAATGAACGGTAATTAAAGAGTAGGCCTATAAAGGATTATGATGCATAATGAAAGGAACCAAGCTTCAACAGAAGAAAATGACAGTGGTCTAATGCTAACAAATGAAGCAAATGTTAGTTTTGTTTAAAATTTGACTTCCAAATGCTGTTGCTTATAAATGAATGGATTTTACATAATGCACTATAAATGATAATTATTTTGTTTATGTTGGCATCATTTTTTTTCAACAAAATTGACCTCAACTAGAAAGTTAAGAATGTCTTGTTTTGAAAAATGAGATAATGCAAAGTCACTAAAACTCATCACACAGCGTAATTTTTACTTTGGTCTAGAGTTGTCTTATGTAACAGCTGTTTATTTCTACTTTTTCCACAAATTCGATATAACAATAAATGTGTTGTGATATTACTAAAATTAGTAGGAAACTCAGTAAGTCAAACAATACTGTCACTGTCAAGGTCATCCTGTTACTCATCGATTTGCTTGAGCAGGCATCAGTAAAGTCTCCATTGTGAGACTTGTTCTTACTGTTTTTGGCATATCATATATGCCACAGGGATCTTGCCATGCTCTTGAGGGGGCAAGATATTCTAGGTAGCTTGCTAGGCTCTCTGAGAAGGGCAGAGGAATGAACCCAGGTCGGCTGCATGCAAGGCAAATGCCCTACCCGCTGTGCTATCGCTCTGGCCCCAAACAATACATAATCAAAATTAATTTTATCTATCAAATCATAGTTTAAGTGTTGTGTTATTGTCAATATTCACTGGAGTATTCTGTAGTCTCTATCTTCCCTAATATTTGTATATGGCATAGTGTAACAGGGGCAATTTTGTATAGTATTTAATGTGATGTAAAAATAACACAAACAGATAAATAGGTAAGATATATCCAAATACTTATTTTTTAAAACTATATCCTATGCACTTTCTTGTATGCCAGACAATTACAATGTGTGATACATAAATTAAATTTTTGTAATACTTTACTTTTAAATACTTAAATATTATGACAGTTAATTTTCTGTGGGTGGAAAAAAAGTAACAATAAAACTTTTAAGTGAAGGAGAAATCCAACACCAAACTATATGAATTGTTTCCTTCCAGATTTTCTTATTCTTGTTTATGCTACAAGAGTCAGAATTTTGTTACCTATATATCATATTTTTTACAGCTATTTTATTCTGCCTGCCAATAACATGACAGTGTAACAGCAGTTTTCACTAGGTAGTCTTATGCAATCTATTAAATTTTTAAAGTTGAAAACTTGGCATTGGGAATTATCGCATCTCTAAAACAAAATGTCAGATTCATTCATGCTGTGGAAAACTATTGTAATTCTATTTTCATAAACTATGTCAACCTTGCAAATAATCACTCACCTGTTACATTCTACCGAAGAACTGAGACTGCTTAGAATCTTAAAATTCTCTGTGCTTTGGATGCAGAGTGAATAGTTGTCAGAGGATACCTCTTGCAGCCTTTACTTTTTCTCATTTAACCGAATATAAATTAAAATAACAGGAGAAGGTAAGATTTCCAACCAAATGTGTTTTGGCTTATTCATTTGTAGTGGTTCTCATTATTTTTAATAAGCTAAACCTTAATAATAGCATGAAAAAAGTTTTTTTAAAAAAATGACTGAATATCATGTTGTTTTGGTTGATTTTCTCTTTTTTACTTTTTTTTTCTTTTTTTGGGTCACACATGGCGATGCACAGGGGTTACTCCTGGATTTGCACTCAGGAATTACTCCTGTCAGTGCTCAGGAGACCAGATAGGATGCTGGGAATCGAACCCGGGTCGGCTGTGTGCAAGGCAAATGCCCTACCTGCTGTGCTATTGCTCCAGATCCTCTCTTTTTCACTCTTAAATTAAAAGAAAGACCAACAATGATAAACTGACATTAAGCTCCATAATAGACAAAACTTACGTTTATCACATTCCAACTGTCAAGAAGAAAATAAGATGCTATTCCTGTAATAGCACTTTAGATATCAGCCTCATTCTGCGAATTATGAACATAGTACTTATAATATTGTAATTGTCTGCCTAGTGATAAAAAGAATTTGGGGCCAGGACAGGAACTAAAAGGGCTGGAGTACATGCTATTGCATGCGGGAGACCCTGACTGGATCCCCAGGACCAAATATTCTCAAAAGCACTTCTGGGAGTAGTCACTGAGCATTGCTGGGTGTGGGTCTCCCTCAAATATAATAACAGAAATGGTGAAACAACTATAAGCATTTATTATCCTACATATCAGGCAATGGAACTTATCAGAGTAAGAACATATTGTGTCTATTCACCTGGGAAAAAATGTTATATGCAATAAAAATAGAGTTGAAGTAATTATTATAAAATATAATTAAATATTTAACATTTTTGAAATTATTTTTTAAATTGCAACAACAAAATAAAAAAATTTTGATGAATCAAATAATAGCACAGAAACTAAAAGATTCCAAGTTGCATGGGCTTTTAATGATCTACCGCAAATCCCACTAACTAAATGTAACAAAATTAAGATATGGGAAAAAATAAGAGGGATCAGAAATAAAAAAAAAAAGTTTGGTAAAGAACGCTTAAAAAACTTTTTTAACAGTGATCGAAATTTACATTGAGAGTGTTCTGAAGCAAACTTTGGAGATACCTTGAATGTTTTTGTTTCATAATTCAAAGAAAATCTAGGTTCATGAAATAAAAGTTTATGGATAAATTGAGGTAATATGATTTAAAGAAATAAATAAAAAATACTGGAGGGTAAAAGACATAAAATAATTGTATGCTATAGTTTTTCCTTTGGTAAAGTTGAGAAATGTACAACATATGTTGTAAAATGCTTTAAGAGACATTAAAGATATTAAAAACATATTATGTATAAAGACATAAAAAAATTGGTAGTAACAAATAGCATTTAGGTGGTATAAAATTACCCAAGAATAGTAGTATATAATGCCAGGAGGTTGGCTCCATAGCTTGGAAGCGGGCCTCACATGTTGGGAGAAAGTCATCCCAGATAGAGAAGGGAACACCAAGTAAAACGTGATTGGAGATCCTGCGCAGGGAGGAAGATGCGTGCTGAAAGTAGACTAGAGACTGAACACGATGGTCACTCAATACCCCTGTTGCAAACCACAACACCCAAAAGGAGAGAAAGAGAGAACAAATTGGAATGCCCTGCCACAGAGGTGGGGTAGGGGAGAATGGGATCGGGAGGTGGGAGGGATACTGTGTTCATTGGTGGTGGAGAATGGACACTGGTGGAGGGATGGGCTCTCGAACATTGCATGAGGGAAAAACAAGCACATAAAGGTGTGAATCTGTAACTGTACCCTCAACTGTGACTCACTGAAAAAAAAAAGGTGTCTGTTAAAAAAAAATAAGTGGTATATAATTCAATCACAAGGATTAGTTTATCTTGGGAGTATAAAATATTATTATTTTGTAACAAAAGGTTGGAGGTATAAGAGAAAAGATAAATGTGAATACATTTATTAAGTAATGTTTAATTTTTAAATGTAGGCTATTAATATTACTTTAACTCTACTTTCATACAAATTTCTACCTTTCAAGCAGAGTTTCTCAACCTTTTTCCAACTGTGGCCTTCTTCCTACCTTTCTTCCTTCTTGTGATCTCTTTTTCTAATAGTTTACCATCTAGTCTCAAACTGTGCCCCCTATTTATACAATTCTCACCCTTGGAATATATTGAGGACCCAGCCGAGAAACTCTAGATTAGAGAGTAAGAGTCTCTGTAGATACAATTGCTCAGATCATAGTTATTTACCTCCCATATTTTTTATCACATGTGGGAGATGGAATATGCATAAATTAACAAGTTCAAGACAGATTATGGTGAGAATTATAATTGAGAAACAGACAACATTTAACTTTGTATATGAGAGGTTATAGCATATTCCAACTAGCAAAAGATACTGGGTTAGGTTTTCTAATCATGGAACATGTTTGGTTGAAAATAAACAAATTTAAAAACTCATTTGGCAATCGTATAAATAGGCTAAGGAAACAAAATGAACATGATTATTAATATGCAAGACTAGTATATTTGTAACTTTCCAACAGGATACAAAGCTTCTTGGAAAAAATTGCCCAAGACCAACATATATAGCACGCGCATGCATGCACACACACTCACAGAGGACCCTAATGATAAACATATGGTACATTTTGAAAACTAAACTGGGGCCTATAGCAATAGTAAAATATTTAAGATTCATGCGTTATATATGGTCAAACCTGGTTCAATCTTTGACACCGCTCACAGTCCCATGAGCATCCCTAGGTACAGTCCTGGCTGCTCCCAAGCATAGCCAGATGTGGTCCTGGAGGCCACAGAGCACTGTGAGGAGATATAGGTCATTTCCCCCACTCCAGGGACTGTAGCAGCACATGCTTGTGCCTAAGCATTGAACTGCCAAGCCTATTGGCTGGAAACATGAAATAGCCTTAGGCCTCCAGAAAATGGCTTCAGAGAGACACATAAGCAAACTAAATTGGGGGGCACAGGAGGTTGGTCCATGGGTTGGAGTGTGTTCTTTGCATTTACTAGACCGGAGTTTAATCCTCAGCTGCCCTTGGAGACCCCCAATCACTGATGAGGTGATTCTTGTGTTTCCCATCCCTCTGGGCCCAAGCACTGAGCTCTCAAAACTGCAGTCAACCAAGTACTGAGCTCTCAGAACTGCATAGTCAACCAAGTATCACCAAGACATGCACCTGAGCACTGTGTGGGAGAGAGCTCACTGCCCCAAAGCATGCCAAATTCTGCTCTCTTGTGGAGAAAGAACTCAGCGGAAATAGTGACTGTCTGGCAAGGTGAGATTACAGGGAGATCCTTAGCACTGAAGCTCACATGCAGAGTAAGCACTCTCTAGAGACCACAGTAAATATGTGCAAGCCGCACAAGCAAGTGTGTGAACACTGCAACTAAGTGTGCGATCTAAAACTCCACACAAGTAAATTGGTGTCCCTCCCAGTCAAGACAACATCCACACAACTAATACTACATTCTACCTGCTATCTTTTTCATAAAAATCAATTAAACGCCTTTTTTCTATAAACCATTGGTTCCTTTACAATCCCCTGTACTAAATGATTCTCCAAGAAGTTGAAGACAATAGAGAAAAATAAGTTGTATATGACAGACCTGTGTTTGTTCCCTGGCACCCCATATCACTAAAGCCCACCAAGAGTGGTGCAGAACCAAGAGAAAACTGTGAGCACTCTAGATTGTGGTTCAACAAACAAACAATAATGTTTAACTATTATTGTTGGGGGGTTGTTTTGGTCCTCACCCAGCTCTCTTCTCAGGAGATTACACATTGCTGAGAATCAAACAGGTCAACCACAAGCAAGGAAACACCTATAGTATAGTATACAGTGTATCTCCAGTCCCATGCAATTAATATACTTAGAACTTTACACCAGAGGACAAATTTATTTGGAGAAATTCTGCCAGGACCAACCAATTTGAGCAATATATTAATATAAGCACATTCTACTCTCGAATTGCCGCATGCCCACTTGTGGTGTGTACTTCCTCTCTTTTATTTCATGATACTCTTATCTCCGTAAAAACCTTCATCCTCTTTAGCACATCTTTATTTTCTTTACCATTTATTAAAATTCCTCTGCTTTAAAATTAAGTAATAAAAGAAGAAGAGCTTTAGCACAATAGTTACTACCTATATGAACTCTCTGGGGACATCATGATGGAATTGGATTGGAAAGGGAGCAAAAGAGAATTTGCCTATATAGAAAAGTAATGAAGTAAAAGGTATGACACATATAAAATCATAGAAAACAAAGTATTTTTATTTAATCACCTCTTATTTTGTTTATTGGTGAAAACCATAGAAATATAAACCTCTTAGTTTCTTCATTTGATGATTTGTGAAAGGGATTGCTCTGCATGATAGCTCTTCTCTTTGATAGACAGCTGAAAAGCTCAAACCAAAAGAAGCTGCACAGTAGAATTCTAGGTTCTGGGTGACACTCCCTTTCATGCCCCAACTTTTAAAACATTGACTTAAAGTTCAGATCATGAATCTGCTCTTAAACTTAGCTCATCATTTTGTACTTTGATTCCCATAATCCTTTGATACCCTTCTATAATAGCATCTTTGCAGATAAATTAAAATTATTTGTTCACAAGATTTTTTTCCCCACTGGAAGGGATTATTAATTCTTTGATAACATGGTGAAGACAGTATTAAACTATTTTTGACTTGTCAAAATCCGCTGTTGTAGACTTATATTTAGTAGACTTAAAAAATAGCTCAGTACATGTGTGTATTGAAGTGAAACGTTAAAAAAAAACAACAAACAATTGACATTTTCAAATTTTGGATGATATCCTAAGAAAATACTTTAATTAAAAGAGTAGTAATTATTAAGATTTTGTATAAATTAGATAACTCATGTAACATAATGCGTAAACTAGAAAAAAATTATTCCCCTATAGCAGTTACACAACAGATGAGGTAATGTTAAAGTTGGTCTCAATTTTACATAATTCTTTCAAAAATATACATACTAAGTGATCTATTAATACAATTGAAGCACTCATAGTAATTTAAGGAATAATATTTATCACATATCAAAGTTAAAAATTGTTAAAGTTACAAATAACAAAATGTGTGTAAATGTAAAATAAATTCTCATATAAACTAAATTGAGGGAATATTAGGCCCAGATTAAAATATTCTAATATAGTGAGATTTATAAAATATATTAAAAGTACTTTAAAATATTTCTATATAGTAATAAATAAGAAAACAGCAACAAAATGAAATATCTCTGGTTAAAATCTCAAAGCTCAAAGAAGAAATCAAAGGTAGAAGTACTTAAGCTAGAGAGGTACAAGCTTACAATGTTGCGATTCCTGGCAGACATTTCTCTGGACTTAATTACTAGATAGTAAAATACAGAAATCCAAAACTATGCTGCTGCTAGTGCGGCCTCCTGACTTCATGTCTCTTCATTCTCAGCAATGGAAAACAAATTACCAAATGCTTTCTTTTCAGCAGATCAACTTTAGGGGGGAGAAACTCCAAATCAATAATAGTGAATTTTTTTTGTCTAAATATTGAATGTAATCAAAGTAAAGTGAAAGTAAAGTAAAATTTACCAGTTACACATGCAGGGTGGGGGGCTGGGGAGGTGGGGGGAAGGGGGGAGGTATATCGTGATTCTTGGTGGTGGAATATGTGCACTGGTGAAGGGATGGGTGTTTGAGCATTGTATAACTGAGACTTTAACTTGAACGCTTTGTAACTTTCCACATGGTGAATTAATAAAAGAATTTAAAAAAATTAAAAAAATAAAAAATAAAAAAAAAAGTAGTTAAGCTAAAATAGGTCAAGAAAAAATTAGTGATCACAATTTTATTCCTAGAACAATGGCATAATCCTTAAGCTATAAATGAGTTTGGTGAAAAATGTAAAAAATGTAATAGTAAATAAAACCAGGAATGTAAATATGATGATAATGATGACTTATGTGGGCATTATCAAATCATTTGTAGGATCATTCACAGCTATCAATACAAACAATCTTATAAAAAATGCTGAAACTGGCCTAAAATTGCTTAAAAAATAAAGAGACTGGGTAGGATGTTGTAACTTATTGTGTATGGTACAGATTTCTAAGAACAAACATTGTTTCTTAATAAATTTTGAGCTAAAAGAAGCCATTTTTTTCAAATAGAACACAAACAATCACATGTGAAATGAAGTTCCAGCTAGGGTTAAATAAGATTTATACCAGACTGCAGGGCAGGCTATAACTTAGGAGAAATCCTATAGAACAACGCAGGGGAAAGTACAGTTAAAGGCTCAGGAGAGGTAATACAGGTATTTGCCTTGCATATAGACAATTCTGCCCCAATCTCTGGTGTCAGAAATCGTACAATGGGCACTCAGCCAGGAGTAAGCATGGAGCACTGTCCAGTGTGAGTTAAAACAAGTCAAGAAATATGATTAGGTATTTACATTTTAAAAAATGAATTGTATTATTCTTTGGTTATGATTTCACAATATACAAGGAATAGTTTTAAATTTGCTATTTTAAAGAGTACATATTTAAATAAGTCCAACATACAGCTAATATTAGTTTATAAAACTAATATTTTGGGCTAGAGAATGATTACTCAGTTTATCAAGGAGCAAGCTGATTTACAGAAAGGAACATCTACTACCTCAAGGCTTATCTTAAATAGCATGTTATCCTAATATATACGAAAGATGATTTAAACTCTGAACCACCTCATTAAATGTGTGAGAAAAGCATCTCATATAGGCTTATTATTTGAATAGTTATTAAATAAATTAATGTCCTTAGATGTGTTCAAATAAATAATACAGTGTTTTTTACTGCAATGTTCACCATTAATGGCAATGTATACTGGATAGAATTTTTTCCTCTATTGGTTCATTTGAATTTGGCATGACAATTCTGTAAAGTGTAAGAAATGTAAATATGAATTTAAAGGAATCAGCAGTTTCAATCTCCTGATTCCTAGGATATAAATGGACATAATATGAAAGGATGTAATGAATATATATAAAAGGATATAATGTGAAAGCCCACATATCACTATATCAGAATGGAGAGTTAAAACTAATTTTAATAAATGTTGCTAAATTAATTTCCTCACCTGCATTTAGTATTTGTGAAAATAAGCGGTGAAGGGGCCACATTATGTGCTATTATTCCTGGTAGTAATGGTGATTTTTCAGGACTGAATAAGTTTTTTATGTTCTTGCTGTGGTACTAATATTAAAGGTAGAGATATTTTAAGCTAAAGAATTATAATACAACTAATCCAAGTTAAAATGAGTAACTTATATATTAAATAGACAAATTAACAAGGGTGATTTATTTTTTATATAATGCATATCTACATTTTAATGAATTCTATTATTTCCTAAAGAGCACTGGATATACAAATAGGTATCAACAGTCACTGCTAATGGAATTCAAAACATCAAACAGTCCAAAGATTTGGGCAATAAAAATTGATTTTTCTAAGTATGGTTTGAAACTGAATTAAATTAGTAAGTTCAGTTAACCATAATCTAATTTAAGTCTACAAATATTTATTGAGTGCCTACTCTATTTATAAGCTATTGAGTTATGAAGATTTCATGCTAGGCGATTTAAGCTTTTTGGTACACTCATCTTTAAATCAATAAGAGTCATGAATTAAGAAATACTTCTTTAATGCTTATCAGAAATGAATTCAAAGAAAGCTCCACCCATGAACTCTGTGCTAATGAAGACAAAGAAGAATGTCATTAAATTCGAAATGACACCATATATATGTATATATATATTCCAATTTTGAATCTCTTTCTATTTTTATTTATAACAAAGAAAACAATATAATACCACTTATTATCAAACACTGCACTTAACAACTATATCATAATACATGTTTTTTCCACTGCACTATTTAACAAAAGATTAAATAAATCATGTCTAATATGAATATTAGGCAGTCCTTCTAGCAACACAATGCACCTGATCTTTTTCAATTATTACAAATTCTTCTGTTATTATTATTTTTCCTTCGTCTTGCGACAAGGAAAGCAAGTTTTTCCATGTTCAGAAAAAATCACTACAGAAAGAAGTTACTTTATATATGGGGAATAATCCAGAATTTACCCTCTATGCTGTTGTTGCTTTTTTGAAAATTTGATTTTAATTTCAAAATTTATCTGGATCTCTGGAACTTTTCTTGCTCTCTAGGTTGATGAATCCTGTTTGGTGTGATGGAAAGATAGGTGCTTTGATCTGGACATTGTGAGTTTACCTCTAATATTCTTCATTTACTAGCTAATAACCTCATTGCAATGTTCTTCAAATTAAAAGAAGCCACTGAGTCAATTACTCAAACCTGAAATACTTAAACAGGAGAAACAGTTCACAGCAGGCAAAAAAGGTTTATTTTTCTCATACTGAGTGAGAAAAGAAACAAAGATTCAAAAGAACCTTTTGAAAGTGCCAATAATTTATCTCATAATGGAAGTGTCACAAATACTTTAAAGATTGGCCACTATAAAAATAAAATGCTGGGGATAAAATTAATAATAATAGGTAGTAATAATATTAAATAAAAACAAGAAATAAAAATAACAGTAAAATTAAAATTAATAATATTTAAGTATGAAATTAATGAGTGCAGATACTTCTTACCTTACACTCTTTTAGTCACTGTTAATGTTTTGCTTCTTATATTTAAATTATGGTATAAGAATTCTGGAGCTATGTGTAACAGTTATTTCTGTGAGATCAATCCCCCTACAGAGTTTAGACAAGTTGTTTGCAGACTACTAGAGTAGGACTTTTCATTCCTATCAGTTCTGTAGGTGGAACTAAGGGCAGCTGAGATCTCTGGACCTTGGGGGAAACTTTCTTCATAATGAAGAGTCCTATTCTGTTGTTAACATTTTCATAATGTGTGCTTGAAATATCACAGAAGGAAAATTACCAAAAGAAATTGTCTCACGGGAACAGGTGATATTCCCTGATTATTTCTGTTGATGCAGTCATCTGATGAGATCACCCTCAAAAGCTCCGGAGAGCTGGAGAAATAGCTCGATGGCTTGAGTGTGTGCTCTATATGTAGAAGGTTCCATCCCCAGCCCCACGGGGTCTCCTGAGCACTGAAAGGAGTCATCGCTGAGCACTGTAGGACATTGCTCAAAGACAAACAAGAAAAATCAACTTCCAGAAAACAGAAAGTGGAAGCATCTATCCTGAAAAATGTATACCTTCTACCTGCTAGAGGCTGTTTTCTTTATTCTGGAACCTGATCACGCCTTTATGTTTGCCCTAATAAATTTCTACCTATTGTTTCTCAGTTTAGTAAAGTTTTTATCCAACTCTTTTATGGTACTAGTTAACATTTCTATTACTGCAAATGTGAAGTTTCCTTAGATTTAGGAATGTGCCCAGAAACTGTTTTACTGAAGAAGCTGTTTTACAGCGTGACAAAACCAAAGTCAAGGTTTCATCATGTAAAATCTTTCTTATTTTCTGATGCCCTGTACAACCTTCATGTCCCAGTCCCTTAATACAGGAAGTAAAATTGTGGCTTACACATAATACTTTAAAATTCTAGATACTGATTGTTTAGCAGGATGGTTTCAGAGAATGAGCTTTGAGAGTTCTTGCATGGCTGGCCAGCACAGGAGATATTTCACCACTTCAGATTCCTGAATTTTCTCCTGTGAGGTACGTGATAAGAATATTTGTTTTCCTCTGCTAATTTGTTGTCTAAGCCTCAGAGGGGTAGGAGAATATTCTACATGTCCCAGCACAAGTTTTTTAGATATCTACACTTTATTTACTTACTTTTCAGTAAGTTTAGATCCTTGAGGG
This sequence comes from Sorex araneus, assembly GCF_027595985.1. Lineage (NCBI taxonomy): Eukaryota > Metazoa > Chordata > Mammalia > Eulipotyphla > Soricidae > Sorex > Sorex araneus. The sequence continues at coordinate 114,319,314 of NC_073303.1, read as the reverse complement.
GTACAGCATCATATGGATTCTGTGACCAATTGCCTTAACAGGAAGATTGCAAAGATTGCATCAGAATTTAGATCAAACTGCCACCCTTTGCTTGGGCACGGCTTACCTTTTCCCAGGTCTCTCTGGTTTTGTTAGATTTGTCACCAGGAGTCACTGTGTTGTCCTTTGCTTTGTATACGTAAGCACATCCCTTGCCCAGAAAGAATTTAGTCTCATCCGGAGCATAAACACCTTCAATTTTAAGAAGAGCTCTGTTCTCCCTCTGCTTCCAGAGACCTTGCTTATAGGCAGCAAAATTGGCTTTGGATCACAGCCTTCTAGCCTTTTCTGTCCATTGGACCAGGCCTCCACAGAACCCAAGAAGGCAGAAAGAGGCCCAGCACATTTTTAAAATTCAAATATTTTCTCAGATTTTACAGAGTAGGTTGTTTGTTCTATACTCTGTCTAAATTGCACCTATTTTCATAGTTTTCCTGAAATGTGGCTCTAAATCTCATAGTGGCTTCTCTAGTAATCGGAAAGCTAGCCTGTCATTGTACTTTAAGCAAACAATTCTGGTATAACACTACATAGATGTAAATTTCTAGTAGAATTGTGAAGGAAAAAAAGAATGCTGGAACATAAGGATAAAAATTTAAATGAGGTGAAAGCACAAAGCTGGATATTGTTTAAGAATTACAGGCTTGTGAAATGTAAATGAACCACTTTCTTTGTTAAGCAGAAAAAGAGGAAAGATGCTGGACAGAGAGCAGGGAAGGCGATTTTCTTGCAAGTGATGGACCCAGGTTTGATCCCCAGTACCCCATATGGTCCCCTAGGCACCACCAGGAATAATTCCTGAGCAGAGAGAAAGGGGTAAGAACTCAGTAAGCATGGAGCAAAATGAAAGAGAAGGAAGAAAGGGAGGAAGGAAGGAAGGGGGGAAAGAAGGAGAAAAGAAAAAGAAAAAAGGTAGAAGCCTAGAAAATCACCATGGTGAACATGTGAATATATCCCTTAGTTTAATTTATACCAATTCATATTACACAAAGTCGTTGCTTTCCTTTATCTCTTGAAGTAATCAAAGCAGTGAAGATAGCAATTTAAGTAAATAATGGAAAACTTTGAGCTACATTTTACATTAATAGTCAGGATTTTGAGGCTTAGAAATAGAAATAGCATTAGTGAACAACAAATTTGGTTTCATACATTGTAAATCATTATTAGAATAACAAGTGAACCATATAGAAAGTGTGAAGTAGGATGTTGGTGTAAATCTTAAAGTAATACAGATCCTCAAAGCAATGCAATGTGATGGGAATTAGAAAATCTAAAAATGCAAGAACATTTTGCTGAATGTCCTAAACTTGTATAGAGAGATCATTCTATTTAACTCATGTGTAGCCAAATTGGCACTGATCTAGGATATTATCAATTGCCAGCATTCCAATGTAAGTATTCATAAATCCTTCTCCTGTTTTGTATTTATAGACTTTAAACAACAAAAAATAGCCTACTTGTTGAAACACTGTTTCCTGGATACATACGATCTCCAAAGTTAAAAAACAAGGAATTAAAAGCTATGATAAAATCTCTTATGTTTATATTTAGCTATATTTCGTCTTGTACTTTGTGAGAATTGACCTTGACAAGTTTGCTCAAGGCTTGCTTTATGTAAATCACTAAATGAAGAGGCAGAGATTCTAATTTAAATTTGAAAGTATTAGGAAGTCAGTGTGGAGTTCTGAGACAGGAACTAACAACAACAACAACAAAAGGATGGGCAAGAAGCACCATTTGCTGATCACAAACTATTATATAACTGTACAAACACACTGTTTTAGAAATACATGTGGGATCTTCATTAAAATTGGATAAATTCGTTAATATCAGTTTTCTGAACAGATGGGAGTCAATAAACATTTTAATTGAAAATTACATGGGAAAATTCTATTTAATCAGATCACTCAAATGATTAATTGGAGAGATTCACATAATATCTATAAGATGTTAATACATATCTGATAGACTAAAGATTTAATATACAAGATATGTAAATAAAGATGGACTAAGTGATATTTTTAATTACAGAATTCCACTAAAAAACTAAATGGTTTCACAATAACCAGATTGCTGGATATTTCACAGACAGCCTTTTTAAATATAAGGACATCTCTTTGGGTAGATGTTAGATTTTTATTGCTGTATTCTCAAAGTCTAGATAAGAGCTTGACAAAAACTGACCCTCAAAATGTTTTGATTCCGAAGAAATGCATGTATGAGTTTAAGAATTGACAGATAAGGCTTTTTTCTGTGGATGTAAAAATCTGTTGGCTGCTATATTTTTAACAACTTCTAACAAATAAAATTTTATCGATAACAAAATAGTCAATTCAATATAAAAAATGTTGATAAAATGTATAAATGAATAGGCAAGTTGTGGAAGCATGGTAAATACATAAAGAGGCACAAGATAAAACTGAATGTATTTACCATCTTCCAATTTCTTTTGAGGCCTTTAGGGATTTGGCTTTTAAAAGAATCACATAATTAGATCATATACTTTCTAAGGTAGGACTTAATAAACTAGGCAAGTTCAGGTAAAAATAAATAGTGCTTGTCATATTATTGAAAAATGGTTCATTTCTGAGGATTTTCAAATTGGTAATATTTGAAAATTAAGTTCAAAATCTCATGTCTGATTTTTTCCTATTAATATATTAATGAACACTGCCAAACTAATACAGCATTAAAGATTTCTTAGCACTCTACTAGAAAATTGATTTTAAGAGTTTCTGTTTGACCTCCTTAAAAAAGATTTAACAGATAAAAGGAGCATTCAAGCACCCGTAGGATTTATAGATGCAAGATTTTCTTTTAACCATGAAAAGAGCATTGAACAAGAATTCAATACAGGTAATCATTGGCCTGTCAGCATTCCAATTGCAAACTTCATTTTAGAGAGATTATCATCTCCATCATCTTAAAAACTGTGAAGCTGTAAGTTGGCACAGAAATTAGCAGCCTGGATGCAAACTTGTTTACCCCAAACATTTGAATCAGTTCAGCTGTTTTGATTTAGACATCAGCCAAAAACCATAACTCGGGGCTTCTTCATATAAGTGAACACTAAATATTTTGTCTAAACTACAAAGTTCACTTCATCAGAGCACAGAGAGAGAGAAATCCAAGGTAGTATGTTTCATCTCCAGGAAATTCGGTTGTATTTATTATGCCTGTTCTCCTAACTTTGATCTGTTATCTCACAAATGCAGCTTTTAGCAACACAAGCTCAATATTAGAACACACAGATAATCAGCATAAATTCATTACCAACATATGGAAGGAATTCAAATTACACCTCTAAAAACAGATTTAGAAGAGTCATTTCTGCATATGAAATATAAACACTGAGAAGAAAATTATTCCTAAAAATTACAAATTATGTGATGCTCCAGTCTTTTCAGTGTATCTTACAATGTTTTAAAAGGATAACACTAAAGTAGACTCATATTCACTTTTTTTTATCTGGATATTCTCAGGATAAACTACAGCTTAAAATTATAGTTTAAAATCATTGATTTATTTAAGAAATTTCAGGAACTCATTGATGGTATATACAAGAAAATACAACAAAATTTATATTCTTCAAATTTCTCTCAACTAACAAATCTTACAAACAAAGTAATGCAAAAGCATGTATGAAAGAAGACCACCATATATATGAGAAATAGTAATGATATTAAACAATACAACATAGTTGTTCATTTATTACGGTATGCTATGGACAAGAAAACAAGTGAATGAAGGGTATTTAAAATGAACTCAAGATAATGAAATGATCAATCTGTTCCTTTTTTTTTTGTCTCACCAAGATTATGGAAACAAAATGTCTATTGCAACTTAAAAATGTCAATAAAGTGAAGTATTACAATAAAAAAAATTTTTAAATTGAGACCTTGACTGCTAATTCTCAACATTAGATGAAATTCTGAGATGAATAACAGTAAACAAATTTGGAGACAGATTGTAGGTTTATCTGACTTTTGCCAACTTAGAATAAATCTCTCTGTCTTTTATAAACTGAAAAATTGATCAAAATGGAGATGACCTATTGAAAACATTCAAAGCAATATATATGTCTTATGGATAGTACATATAAGGGAAATAGTAGAGTATCTGAACATGAAAATTAAGACCATATCTAAATCTGAGAGATTGTACATTACTATGGTTGAGATACATATAAATAATGAATATGAATTCTAACTTTCCTTTAAACTAGTTTTTCAGGACCTCTGTTTTCTCTTAGTAATAACAAAGTCTATTGAGTAACAATTTTTTTAGCTTTTGATATGTCTATAAACTTATGAAATTCTTTAAGTTTCACTCAATTACTAGACATCCATTTTCAGAAAGTAACTGAATTCTACAGTGTCAGAAAATGTACCTAATTTTTAAATGGAAATATGAATCTGCATATAGGAGGTAACCCCTCTCTCATAAAATGACTATTTAAACTCAAAGCAGAAAAATGAGGTAATGAACCACTATTTGATATATGATTGATATACTTGATATAAAGAGCTTCTCACTGAGCTTCCCCCAAACAAAGGACATACTAAAGAATTTTACACTGATACCATTTCCCAAAATATAGTGTTCTATATTTTCTCTCTATTTGAAGTGCCCCTGAGCCTGCTGGTTTCAACTGAATGAACTTGTATCATATAGAAACTATAGCAGGAATCCTTGCTTTTGCAAATTCTTTAAGAGCTAATGTATGCACTGTTACAAACAATTTCTACTTAAAGTGCCCATAAAAGTTGTATCCAATTCTGTGGTTTTTGAAATGTATTAATTTAAAAGAAATCTCACCAGGTTAAAGAGATAGTACAGGAGGTGAGATGCTTTCCTTACATGTGGTCAACTCCGGTTTAATCCCCAGTGTCACATAGGGTCCCCTGAGCACTATCTATCTGAGCATAGAACCGAAAAGCAAGGCTTAAAATCCCTGCTCCAGGGGCTAGAGTGATAGCACAGTGGGTAGGGTGTTTGCCTTGCACACAGCGGACCCGGGTTTGATTCCTATCATCCTATATGGTCTCCCAAGCACCACCAGTGGTAATTCCTGAGTGCATGAGCCAGGAGTAACCCTTGTGCATCGCCGGGTGTGACCCAAAAAGTGTGAAAAAAAAAATCCCTGCTCCAAACAACAAACCTTACCTTATTAGTTTGTGTGTGTGTGTGTGTGTGTGTGTGTGTTTGTGAGGTGGAGGCCACAGCTGGCTGTGCCCAGGGGGCTATTCCTGACTGTGTTCTGTCCTTACCCCTGGCAGTGCTCAGGAGTCAACATGTGGAGCTGGGGTTTGACCTGGGGTTAGCTCTATACAAGCCTACACTCTTACCCACTCTACTATTTCTTGGCCTTCACTATCACTTCAAACTCTATGATCATAAAGTGTATAATATTAAATAAAAAAATAGCATTGCAGTTTTAGAATTAAAAGTTTCAAACAACTTTAAGAGAATCATGATTTTTTGCTTCAGTCACTTTGTAAGTCTTCCTTAGTCTTAGAATTCCTTAAGGCTAGTAGTCATTAATTTGGAAATTTTATAGCCAAATATTAAAGCTTTATCAGTAAAGACTTATCTTTTGAAAGATTTTAATAGCATCACAGTGGCCGGACGGACGGTATAGGCGACAAAGCACTATCCTTGTATGTGACTGAAATGGGTTCAGTCCCTAGCACTACGTATGGTCCCCTGATCCTAGCCAACAGTGGTCTCTGATGACAAATCCAAAAGAAATCCCTGAGGACCACAGGATATGGCTCCCACTCTAAATTAATTAGATATATAAATATAACATAAATATTGCTAAAACTGGAGAAAACCTGTTAATGATTATTTTTGAACTATCAATAGTTGTAAGATATTATTTCTATCATGGAGCTGTTTTTATTTGTTTAGTGGTTCTGAAGATCAAACCCAGAGCCACGCATATGAGAAGAATGTGCCCTACTTCTTAGTTATACCCCAATCCTCTATCATGAGTTTTGAAGGACACTGATGTCTTGCAACAGTCTTATGAGAAAATGCATAGATGAAATATCAGCTGAGAAAGAGTGCGTACATTTTAATGTGACTTGAACGTGATAAAAACGTGGAAATTAAGGACAGACTTTATTTGTTTGGGCATGGTGTTTGGGGTTGTATCCAGCAGTGTTCTGGGGCTTTCTTTTTGCCCTCCGGTCTTCTTGTACTCAGGTCTTGCTTCCTGAATTCCCTATTATGTTGGAAATGGTGGTTACCATACAGTGGTGAGGTTTCAACTGAGGTTAACTGTGTGCAAGGCAAGCTCCTTATCCCCTGTATTATCTCTCTGGCTCAAGAATAGGGACTTTTTTTAGATGTAAGATTGCTCAATTAGAAAATATGCCCAGACAATTCAATTAAATAAGATTTTGATGTCAAGTATAATAAATCAAAGTTTCCTGAGATATGAAAAACATATCAGTCTGTACACTGATATTTTTACATATATGTGTGTGGTGCCAGGGTTCAGATTTATATGTGCAAGGCATGCACTTATCATTGACCTACATTACCAATCCCACATATGATATTTATATGTTAACATCTATAATAAGTAACATCTGTATTAAAAAATTGATAAGGTATATTAGAAAATGAAGGCGAAAGCCCAATGAGAGTATCTCTGTTCTAGAGCTAATAGTTTTTATAAACTGGTAAACATTACTTTTTCTTTCTAGATATGACTATTTATAGCATAATAAATAAGCAGTGAATTAGCTGATATTTAAGAATAGCTTTATCCTTCTCAGTGTTTCAATTTATGACAAGATGAATTAACAAATTAATGCAAGTTCACTAATCAATCACAAGTAAAATGAGTCAATATTGAAATGCAGCAGATGAAAATCAGTGCAGGAACATGTTTCAAAGCTATGAGTCTGACCCTGACTCATAGTTCCTGAAGAAAACTTATAAGGGTTATCAGAAAAAGTTTCTGAGTATTTCTCAAGTGTAGAACGAGAACTGACTTTGAACTTGGAAGTCACTGTCACTGTCATCCCATTACTCATCAATTTGCTTGAGCGGGCACCAGTAACATCTCCATCATGAGACTTGTTGTTACTGTTTTTGGCATATCGAATATGCCACGGGTAACTTGGAAGTATATTTTGATAATAGTGATGATAATATCAGAAATAGGAGAGTATAAATCTATATATGTTCATATATGTATATATACTCACACACATATATATGTAAAATGTCATTGTAGATCCACTAATTTTCTAACATTTCTAAAATTGAGTATCAAACTGAGAAAAGTTGATTTGCTACTGCAAAGACAATTATTGTCTGATCAGTATTTGATTTATCTTATGGGTCCAGTGTCCTTGCTCTTTCACTTCACCAGACTGGATCCCAAACTTTGGAGAGCCCCAGAACTGAGAAGAGCTGTGAAAACCACCAATGTCTGTAATGGATTACCAAGGAATCCAATTGAATGTGTCTGCATCGGGAATCTAGTTTCTACCTAGATTCCATAGGATGCCGACTCTATTTTCTTGAAATTACTGTGAAAATCAATATGATGGCAGCACTGAAAGATTATTAGAGTCTTAAAAGATGTTAATTCTGCGAAAGTTTTGTAGACTAGTCCATTGTTCTACCTGGGATATATTATAAATCCTCATTTTGAGGGAGAAAAGGTTAATTTGTTAATGATGTTGTTCATTTTATAATTCTTGCTAAAATCCAAGCTGGAACTCCCATTGTTTACCAAAACTACATACTACTTTGGATTATTAGGAAAAAGGTGGCAGTAAGCTGTATTATAAGGTATATAATTTTAATATACAAACATAGCTAGAATCAAATAGACTTAAGTTTTATTTTTATATCATTGTTTTTCCTAATGTTTTTATTCAAGTACATTAGGATTTCACGTTGGCATTTCAAGTACAAGAGAGCAAAGCATGGATAGTGGGTTGAGCTCTTGTTCAGCTGTAGAAGGCCTGGATTTGATCCCTGTCAATACATGGTTCCCTGAGCACTGCTGGGTGTGGCCCAAACCCAAACAAGAAGACACAGTACAAGATGGCATATTTTTTTAGCTCTGTTCCCTAAAGTAACAGGTGCAGAGCAACCTCCTGCTTGATTCTTTAATGCTATTTTCCAAATTACACAATGCCTTGAAAGCTCTTGATATGCTGAAGCCCATTCTGAACACCCTGATGAGTCAGGAGAGAATGTCACTTCTTGGGGACACAAAAGACAAAAGTTTCTTTGCTGCTCAGGGTGGTAAATTTCAGTATTTCCATGTATGTGTACTTGAGCTCCACTCACAGTATTTTTGACAATAGAATCTGTTTTCCTTGGAGGATAATAGCATCATCAATTGCACTGGCACTTACCGTTTTCTGTTATCAGAACTCACTTATAAGAAATCTTTATTTTATTTAGAATCAAGCATAGTTGTCTTTTGTGACTGCTCTGCTTATTATTTCACTGTTTCTACAGACACCAACTTTTTTTTTTTCTTTTTGGGTCACACACGGGCAGCGATGCACAGGGGTTACTCCTGGCACTGCAGGCAGAAATTACCCCTGGCAGTGCTGGGGAACCATATGGGATGCTGAAAAAAGGAACCCGGGTTGACCACTTGCAAGGCAAACACCCTACCCGCGGTGCTATTGCTCCAGCCCCTGCAGACGCCAACTTGTGTGGTCAGGGGAATGATCAGTAGAGCTAAAATCTATCCAGCTATCCCACAAATAGAAACAACAGTTAATATTATGAACAGCAATAACTACTGAAGTTAAGTCTATGCTCTTGGAGTAGTTAATTTACTGAATAATTCTCCTTTTCTCCTTGAAGGATCTCCCGGGAGCTGCCATCAGGTTTTTAAGAGGCTGAAACCTGCTTCTTACTCCTTAATTATTTTTCTTCATACACTTTGTACACTCTTCTCCTCACCCCCCATTCCTATCCCCCCCACCCCGCCAGTCCCACACTCCATCTGCACCCTCCTCTCCCAGACACTGGAAGATTCAGGAAAATGTTGTGCTGCAAGATGACATTTCAGAAGGGTTGCTGCAAGGTAACCGTTCAGGGGAAGTTTAGCTAGAATTCTGGGAGCTCTTCATGGCTGTTGCAGAAGGCAAATCTGGTTCACTCAGCAATTCGGTGGGACGCCACGCTTCCCCTTAGCGCGGGGCTCTGGGGAGAAGCTTTTCTTTGGTCCCGGCCCCCGTCCTGCTCCATTACTATTCTGCAATGCGCTGCAATTCCCCATCGAGTCCCTTTCAGCCCAGAGCTGACCGCTCCCGTGCGGCCGAGAGGAGACCACCCTAAGGTCGGAAGGACCCGCTGTAGTTCCCGTCCTTCTGGCCTTTTCCTAAACCCCTGTTAAGCTGCCAGCTCCTGCGACTGCCGGTCTGCTTGTTTGCTTTGGCCCAGCAGCCCTGCAGGTCGGGTGGGGGCGAGGGGAAGGGAGATTCGCAGCGCCCCTCCCTCCCCCTTCCGCCCCGAGATCTGCTCCCCCGGGACTTTCTCGAACTCCCCGAGCTGCTGTTTCAGGAGAAGTTGTCAGCGTGAGTGCTCTGGAGCTGGGGTCCGAGTGGGAGCAGGCAGCTCCGTTGGGCGCCCGCGGCGAACGTGCAGACAGCAGCGGTCACCGTACCCCGGCAGGTCGAGTCTGTCTGGGGACAATCTATGGACTGTCACCTCCCATGCTTTTCCCTCCTCGGATACGCGAGCGCACGCACATTCACGCATGCATGCACATGCACACTCACGCATGCACACCGAAACACAAGCGCGCGCACAGGCACACGCGAACATCGGCGCCCTGGGCCAAGTCCCGCTCTGCGCTCTACATTTGAACCCAGGAAATTTCAGGGAATCTGCCCCCCCCAGTAGACATTTACCAATTTTCCCTGCGGAAATGCATTGGAGACACCCCCCTCTTTCCCTCCCTTCCCCGGACAAAATGTTGAGGATCTGGGACGCGCCACCGAGACACAAAGGTGGCTCCTAGCAGGTGGTGATGACAGTTGACTGGGTTTTGTTTGCTTTAACTATTCTCTAAACGCAGGACCCGCGTTGAAAACTCCCTTCAGGCGTAAAGGTCCCCACTCCCCTCACCCCATCCCTGCCGGGTCAGACTGTCGCCCTGCAAGCAGGTAGTGAGGGTCTGAATCCCCCCAGGCAGGAGCGCGGGCTGACACCTCCCAACGCGGCCCCCGTGGAGGCTGGGGATGGAACTGGAAGGGAGTGTCATTTGTGGCTCTCTCACAACCAGGAACTCCCGGCCCTTTGCGAAAAGAATCATCCTGGGAGAGGGGAGTGAGCCCCGCGCTTTCCAAAGAACTCAGGAGTCCCAGAGCGTGAGGAAACCATAGATCCTTCTCGAAGTCTGGGCTCGGGGCCGGGGCGAGAACCCCGCCGTCTGGTGGCACAACGACTCCCACAGCTGCCAACCAGCCAGGTCAGTGCCCTCTGGACACAGGCGGCGGCTGCCAGGCTTGCACGGTCCCTGCGGGATCCCGGAGAAGGAGCGTGGGAAAGCGCCCCTCGGGTGTCTGCTCGCGTGGGCGGGACGTTTGAGCAGGTCTGGGGAGATTCACAGTTTCTGTCTGGGTGAGACCTGAACGCAAACGCCACAGCTGCAGGCAACGTTCCGGAAACCTCTGCATGCGTGTGCGTGTGCTCATGTGTGCGTCTGTGTATGTATGTGTGCATGTGTGTCTGTGTCTGTGTGTGTGTGCGTGCTAGTGTGTGTAGGCGCGCTTGTTTCCTTTTGAATCTCATCTAAGGGCTCCAGCCCCACCCTTAGTACCAATTGAGTGCTTTTCACCTCCTTTCATTTAAATGGAAGGGCAATAACCACTGAAGGCTGGCTCATCCCAACCCTAGCATCCCCGAGTCTGGGGCCTACTTTGGAAGGCCACTTTTTCTTTCTTCTAAGCCTTGGCCATGCTCTCCCACTGAGCCTCTTTGTCATCGCTGTTGCAGGCAGAAGTGAGATGGTAGAAAAAAAGAAAAGTGTGGACTGGGGTGAAATCCACACGGACAGAGTTGTTCACGTGGGGGGAGAAGGGGACAACAAAACTGAGTGTCTGGACTTGCAGACCCCTCATACCAGCCTAGATTAGGACCTGCAAAACCCATAGGTGTCACACAACCCCTCTCAGCTTTCCCATGGGCCTGGCACTCCCGTAAGAAACCATGGAGGACAAAAGCATCGACTGATTTTCAGGGAAACAACATTTAAAGCTAGGCAACAGTGCTGGCCTTATGAAAACCTTGGGAATGTGGTGAAATGACAATCTAAAGAAAGAAAGACCCACTAATAGTCCAAATTTGCACCACCATCTCCCTTGGCAGTGGGGAGCTTGTCTTCCGTTTACAACCTCTGTAAGTTTGTTTCACAAAATTTCAGAACAGCATTCTACGTTGTATAATAAAGGACTGTGTCTTCTCAGGGGCAGAGATGTGACAAAGAAGGACCTTATTGCTCTTTACCATTAACATTTTAAAAACAGTCACTTGGAGATGGAATTTGGACTGGGCCATAGCATAATGTGACACCAATCAATGTCTTACCAAATGTCTCACCAAATCCCTCATCACTTGGTGGAGACCATCCTCTCGGTCCTAAACCTCCTAGCAGAGATTCAAGGAGATGGATCCGGTTTCTAGGGCCTGAAAGTAAATTAACGCGCCCTTCCTTTCTTTCGGCGCGTCTTATTTGGAAAATACGGTAGGTGCGGGCTGCCGGGCTGTAATTGCTGGCGGCGCGGCTCGGTGTTTGTCAGGCCGGCTCGCCCGCCCTGCTCCGCCGATCCCCTGCCCCCCTGTGCCCCCAATGTGCTTTGACTCAACAGGTATCCCAGGAAAACTCGCATTTAACCCCCGGTCCATTTCTCGCAGTTTCCATCCACCCCGATGTTTCTCCCAGGCTGGGGCGGTCGCCGGCGTCTTGCGCCTCCCCCGCGGAGCGCGCGTCTAGCAGGCAGCCCGAGGCCATCCTGGAACATCACTCCGGGTGCTGGACCACTGAGCCTGGCTGTGAGGCTCCTCGCAAGTCGAGGCGGCGACAGACCCCATTGTAAACCTCCCGAGGCGCGCTGTGTGCTTTAGGCAGTGGAGTAATGCCGCTTGGAACATGCGTTTTGGTTACAAGCAGCGCTGAGACTCCACAATCAAGGAGGGGGGGCGGGGGGGTTGGAAATCCAGCTCTTAAGGAGCAGGTGTGGATTACAGGGCAGTGGCTGGCTCGGAGACCAGGGGTGACTTCTTGGCTTATTGGGCTGCCTATTAAAATTCGAGACAGGCTACCCATCCTGGGTTCTCTGAGGAGAAGAGGTAACCCCTCCAGTTTCCCTCCACCCAAAACATGAATTATCATTTCCACGGAATGCAAATGGGCTGCCTTCTGGGGTGGGGGACAGCCAGCTGCAAGCTGGACAATAAACTGTTTCATAGAGACGCGGCCCCATTGCGGTTCAGAGAGGCACTCCTTTACAAAGGAAGAAGCGTCCAGTTTGTGTTGACAGCCGTGGCGCGCCTGGGCCAAAACACCCTCCCCACACCCGCCCCCGCGCCCTTCCCCCAGCCGCCACAGACACCCGGGGTTTGAAACTAGCTTCACTGAAAGCCACATCCGTCGCGTCCCTGGGAGATGCCGGGACTATGGGTTGGTGATCTTCCTCCCAACTGAGCAGGAGTCCTAAACATCTCCCGAGTCCCCTTTGCAGCGACTAAGGGGCTGCAGGGTGCGGGAGAAGTTGGGGAACGGAACTGGGGATCGGTGTCTTCCTCGAGGACAGTTTCCTCTCGGAAGAGACCCCTGCACTGGCCCTTGCCAAGCTGCTTAGGGATACATTTGATATCTCACCCACGCCCTCCTCTTGCCTGGGCATGTGACAATCTCTCTACCTGTCTGAACGCTGAGACTTGCTGGGGATTTTCTTTTTGGTCCTCGGCTAATGACTTTCCTCCTATCTTCATTCATCCCCCAAGGTGGCTGGTTACACTCCGGTGGCTTCTCAGGCCACTGGAAAGCCTCTTTTAGCCAAACCTCTACCACAGGACCCAGGGAAGCTTCCCCGTAGACCCAGACACAAGAGCCCACAGAATTCACATATGCATGCAGACATTCATGCTGGCCTGGAGAGATTTGCAAGACCCCCGTGCCCCAGTGCATTGAAAAACTGCATCTTCCTAGCCCGTTGGTAACTTTCCGACCTGAAAGGGTTAAAAGGCATTCACGATTTTTTTTTTTTAAAGATCTAAATGTTCCAGTCAAACTAGCTAACCCCACTGGTTTGACTAGACACCAAGGTAATCCCTATAAGCCACCCAGAAAAGTCTTGCAGAGGAATTCTGCCTGGATATTCACTAGTTAGAGAGGCTATAGGAACCAACTCACGTATTCGTTTGAGCATACTGCAAGAATATTTATTGAGTACAAGCTCAATCACTGCATTGAACGCCAAATCTGGCAAGCCAAATGCATTTCCTAACTGAGGGGGGGAATGAAAAAGGGGGGCTGTGAATCAACTCCTTCTTCGGCATTATCATGATTATTTTATCCGTGCAAATCGCAAAGTAAGCTAACCGTCTCTCTCCGGCGACCAGTCGACTCCCCTCCATCACCGCCCCCCAGCCAAAGGGGACCCCCGAAAGCCCACTTACCTTTCACACAAGACACCGTCAATAAAAAGACGAGGTTCCAAAACGTAAATCCACTTTGCATCCCCATTTTCTTGCTCAGCACGAAGTCGAGGCGGCCACATCTAGCGCATCTTCTGGGGCCAGGCTCCGGGGGCTCGGATTCCTGTGCTCGGCTGTCCCCTCTGCGGATCCCTTTCATATTCTTCGCGAGCTCGCGATCCCGGCTCCTCAGCCCGGCGCAGTGGAGTTGTTGCTGTGTGGGTGCGCGGTCACAGCTCGCAGTGAATGGTGTTTCTGGGATACCACAGCAACCTTGACGAGGACTCAACCATCTCGCCAACGGGGGCACAAAGTCTCCGCTCCTCGGGATTCTGTGCGTTTTTTTTTCCCCCTCCACCCAAAATCGACCTCGCTGCTGGCTCGTGAGAGCAAGCCCCAGAAACCACTAGCGAGCTTCTTCCAGCCCAGCACCGCTCTCTGCCAAACTCCCCACAATATTGCAAATTTAGGGGCTCGATGGCGTGTGCGTGTGTGCGTGCGTGTGTGTGTGTGTGTGTTTCTCCCCCCCCCCTCTTCTCAGAATAGATCGATGCTGCCTGTGCAAGCAGCCCAAGAAATATTATGTGAGTGAGCTCTCCCTTGCAGCCTGGGAATCTACGGCAGCTTGCAAAAAAAGAAATATTTTAATCGGAGGATCTGTGCGGCTTGGGGGGAAACCGTGGTGATAATGAATCGGGTTTCATCGATGCCCACGTCGTTATAATGGGACATGTGTTACTACTGTAGTTGCAGTATATTTCAGGCAGGCGTTCTCGCATTTATTATCCTGCGATTTAATTGAAAAGGGGGGAAGAGGTGGGGGGCATCTAGACAGAATTTATCAGCACATCGGCATTTATATGTTCGCATGTCTATGTAACACCCTTGTGTGTTATTTATATTTATTTCAGCTCGGGAAACCGATTTCCCCCGTGACCCGGGCGGGGCTGGGGTGGGGAGGGACTCAGAGGTTTCCCCAAATAGTTCGCCCTTTCATCTTCCCACTGCACACCCCCTCCCCCTCCTCTTTTCCCTCGCTGGGCGCCACAGTTAAACTACTTTATCGGTGGTAGTTATCTAGAACAGACCCATTTGTCTTCGTGCTGAACAGGTCCCAAATATGTAAATGGGAGGTTTCTTTCAAAAATGGGCAAATGTATGTATCTATACATCTGGACTTGGCCGGCGCCACGCACCACTCCCTCAAGGGTTAAGATTGCGAACGGGAAGAGTTCTTGCGCCATCTACTGGCGGCTGCGAGGTCACCCGCTTCCGTTCCTCAGCGTTTCTTTCATCTTCAAGTGCAGGGAGCTGCGTCCCCCAGCCCAAATCCAGCCTGTTTTCTATCTGGGTGTCAATTCCTAATTAAAACAAATCAGACTAGGCCTGGCCTGATTTTTAGAATCCAGAAATTTTCTCGCAGTGTCGGAGACTTGTTGGTGATGCGACTGACCCTTCTCTGGGAATCTGATCCCATCTGATTTGGGAAGGGAGTGGGGCAGAGAGGGGAAGTGTGAGTGTTGGGGGGGTGATGGTGGGGGGTCTGCTGCAAAACAGGGTCTGGAATAGATCGTTGCAACTGCTACTGACTTGCATTTGCCTGCCAAAGGCTCCAGGATGGATGGCGGGACTAGCCTTTCTCTAAGGCTGGGTCAAGAGGACTCTCTGCCCCTTTGGAGGGTTCAGCTGTTCCCATTGGCCACCAGCGACGGTTCCCGTCCCGCACACCACAGCATCACCCAGGTCGGCTTTTGTTCCTTAGGCTCGACGTGGAGTCCGTCGGCTCCTGGGAGCGAGGCGGGTGGATGTGGGGGGAATTCTGCTTTTTCTGCTTTGCAAAGAGGGCATCACTGGGAGCGTCTCAAAGCATGTGTGGCGAGTGGGTTTAATCCGCTAATGTAGGGAGGATCCTAAATTCACCGGGTACATGGTCTATTTTGTTGGTCTTTCTCTCTGTGTGCGTGTGCGTGCGTGCGTGTGTGTGTGTGTGTGTGTGTGTGTGTGTGTGTGTGTGTGTGTGCCCTGACCAGGGATTCTTAGCAAGAAGCAAAAGCTGTAGCCGCCCAACTGACCTCATTAAATGGAGAGAGGTACTCTGAGGGCGGAGAGGCAGCCTCTCTCCTTCTCACCCCTGCTTTCTCTCATTGTCCGGATATGCATATTTGCAAGAGGTGTGGGGTCCTTGGGAGCATCAGCCCCCCCCCCTCCCCAAGACGTCATTGCCCTGCTCAGCCACGTTGGTGGCAGCTCTGGCACTGATTTCAGTCAAGATGTCAGGGTGTGCTGCTACCTTCCTCACATTGAGCAATTCCATGCAAACAGGTCCTTGGACTTAATGAGGACATTTGACACAATGCTTCTTCCCAGGTGTGCAGAGGTGTGTCACCTCAACTGAGTTTACGCTTTATTGAAAGAAAGCACAAATCTTGAGTGCAGGCACTCTATCTGCTGTATGTCGAAAATAGAGTGACAAATAAAAATCATAAACTTTATTTCTCAGAAGTTAGTTCTATTGTAATACTCATCATTGTGCTCTCACATACACGTACCTTTGACTAGGAAACTCTGAGGACTGGTAAAGATATTAAAAAATCCGCTATTTGTTTGTAAACATACTAATTCTGTCATCCAATGCTCTTTTCCTAAATGAAATCCTGCATATCATTTCCATGTGCCATTGTTGAAAGATTTATCTGGAAGCTCATAATACCTTGAACTATATTATGCCTTCTGTTTCCACAGCTCATAAGAAATCACGAACCGTTTTTCACTT
Organism: Sorex araneus; assembly: GCF_027595985.1. NCBI lineage: Eukaryota > Metazoa > Chordata > Mammalia > Eulipotyphla > Soricidae > Sorex > Sorex araneus. Next base: position 114,302,807 of record NC_073303.1, on the reverse strand, counting down.
GCATCTGCCAGCTCCTGAGATGGGATGAAAAATCATATTTTGCAGATGGTAAATAAGAAGGCATGGGGAAATAAAGTGGTTCATCTAAGGTCATCATCGGGAGCACTGACATTTGGAACATAACATTTACAGCTGAATCACATGCTTATCTTTCATGCTAAACAACCAACCCTTGAAGTGAGCTTTCCCCCATGGTATTCTAGAAACACAGTGTTTTTAAAATCCTGAATGAGAAATCAATCCCTCAGTTTCTCCAGAAGGAAAAACTATAGTGCCTAAATTTGGCTTTTTAAATTTTTTTTGGTTTTTAGGTCACACCCAGCGTTGCACAGGGGTTACTCCTGGCTCACACACTCAGGAATTACTCCTGGCAATGCTCAGGGGACCATATGGGATGGTGGGACTCGAACCCGGGTCGGCCTTGTGCAAGGCAAATGCCCTACCTGGTGTGCTATCATTCCAGCCCCCTAGTGTCTAAATTTGGGAGGGAGCAATAATCTACCTGAGCTGATCTATAGGAAAGCAGCTCAACTGAACATGGATTTGTTTAAGGCTTTTAGAAAGAGAACATAGAAAACCTTTGTCAATATATTAGCAAACATGCAGTGATTCCTTCATGCCAGACATTGTTTCATGCTTACATGATGTAACATTGAATCTCATTAAAGCTTGCTGAGTAAACGACCTCAAGTAACCTTATTTTATAGGTAAATTCTAATGACACACAAATTAACTATTATGCCTTGGCCAGGATAATACACCTTAGAAGAAGGATAAATTGATTGCCCACTGTGTCATCTTATCTAATTACCAAAAGTGGCTGTTTTAAAATAGTCTTAGAACAAAAAGTGAATTTTATAGTAAATTTTCCTACATAGTCATACAAACATATAAATTTACAAATGATTGCAATTTTAAATAGGTATATCATGAAGGAAAAAACTCATTTTATTCTTATAAGTTACTAAGTGCACATTTCCCTCTTCTTTTAAAAACTTCTTATAGTCTATTGATCTTCTTCCATACAGGTTAAGGAAAAAAGTTAGTTGGGAAGGATCATCAAACCAATCATAATATTAAAGTACCAAGAATAGATATTTTTAAAAATTAGTTCAGAAATGGTTAGATTCTTTAACATCACATTTCTTCTATTCCCTGGAAATAGTTGTGGGATACATAAAAAGTTGCTACTAAAGCAAGGTTTAGTTGACATTTTGCTTATAGAAGGAAAAATATGCTCTTTACTAAACCAAGTTTTTGTAACTGTATATGTAACATCCAAGTCTTTAACATGTATCCTTTTATGCATTGTTAAAATAGCAAAAATTATCAAAACAGAATGAGTAAAAACAAAAGACAACACAAAACTTGGAAAGAAGTTACCATTTTTTTTTAAATACAAAGTGTGCTGTAGACCTGGGCTTGTTTTTCTTAGTTGTCTGCATAGACATACACATTTATGTAAGAAATAATATTCAAATATAGCATTTTTATAGAAATGATCCTACCTGTTAGAGCTGAATGGCCTCTGATTGCAGATAATATGCTTTTTAATTGAGAGACTCAAATTAAAATCAGTGGGTCTGTGTGAAAAAATAGAGATACAGTGAAAATATAACAACTTAAATATCAACAAACACAAAGGGTTATTGTCTTGTTTGTTTTAAGTTTTTATATAGAATTTGTTGCCAAGAGAACAGGAAAAAAAAGAGAGAGAGAGGAACTCATTTTCTCATCTTTCTATAAATGGTCATTCATGGATCAGCTATGTCTGACCTCTCCTTGGGAAGTAAAGCATTTGAATTTAAATGTTGAAATCTAGTATAATGAGGGAATTCTGATTCAACTCTATACATTTTCTCGACTTAGAACTGTTCACGTTTAATTGTGAGGTGAAAGAAAGAGAACTAATATTCATGGCAAAGTACCTTTCTTTAGGCAATTGTATTTGAGAAGAATCAATTATAAGGAGGATAAATGTCTTGGTCAGGAACATTGTTGAGAGGTAGAACTGAATCTCTTGGAAGTGCTACAAAGTGAGCCTATCTAGGGGTGCATTACTGTGTGAGTCCTCTTGCAATTTCATTACTCGGGAGGCTTAACAGGTATTTCAATCTTTTTAAGCATTAACTACATTAGGAAAGTCCGGGCTGAAGTTTTTCATGTCACGGGAAGCTGATAATAGTATTTTGGAAAATAAGACAATAGAAAAATCTTTAAATGAAAGGTGTGATCTGCGGCACTATCTATCAATATACTCTTCGACCCCAGAATCTCTGACTCTAGACTTGAGACAAATATATAGTAAATTTAACACCCAACTTTTTTTTTCTGAAATATGGATTCTCTAACATACTTGGAATTTAATAGAAGCTGTATGATCTTGGAAGAAAAGAACCTTGGTATGGTCCTAATCATAAAGGGGTCAGAGTATGAAGACTCTTGAAGGAATTTGAGCATGTTCATACTCCTATAACTTTGGGCCTGATGGAAACTTCCCTGTCAATGTCCGAAAGAACAAAATAATAATAAAAGAAAAAGGATCAGCAAAATGTAGCTTTGCTGAATAACAGGACAATCCAAGTCTCTTCATAAGTAATAAAGTTGTTTTGCTGACATGGTCTGTATAAATCTCAATTCTCAGTATAGCAGACCTTTTTATCATCATTTCTTTAACTCTAATACAGTTATACCGTACCAGTTCAAATGCTCTTGAGAACACATAAATATTTAAAGAACATAAATCAAAAGTGAGGATTTCAAAACATGTCACATCTATCAAAATTACTATCAAAATGCAATGCATATTTTATTTCATGCCCTGAAGATATGTGCCAATAAACTCATTATTATCTCCTGAAAATGTTGTACTCTCACTTTATCAACCACATATTCTGTATTTACTTCAAACCTGATTTTAATTTCTTGAGATAAATGTGTGTCTTCACATATTCAAAGTAGGAGGAAAACAACTAATTCTATAAAATTTGCAACTTTCTAGACTGTCATAGACAAGATAGCATATATGGGCAATCTATTTTTTGTTTTCATTTGTCTACTTAAGCAACAGATTTATGAAATTTTATGGAAAATTCTAACTACTGGAACTAAACAATTTTACAACATAAATTAATTCTGCAAAGAAATAAACAATTGTTTTAACATTACTCTTGATTATAGTCCCAGAAACCCCAACTAAGCAATACACACTCACACAGACAAGTACATGTTACCAGCTTGGAATTTCCTTTAACAAGACACCGAAGTGTATTTTCTCCTAATGAGGTAGAATTCATTAACCTTTTTTTTTGTAAAACATTTGTGATTCTATTTTTATGACTGCTATTAAGTCAATATGGATTAATGAGATTACTGTATGATGTGTTAAGATTTGAAGTGTACAACACATATATATGTCTATAAAGGCTTGTATCTGAAACATATATATGTATATATATACATTTGATTTTCATATATTATATATATATATATATATATATATATATTTGCTTTTCAGATCACACCCAGCGATGCACAGAGGTTACTCCTGGCTCTACACTCAGGAATCACTCCTGGCGGTGCTCAGGGGACCATATGGGATGCTGGGAGTCGAACCTGGGTCGGCCGCGTGCAAGGCAAACGTCTTACCCAATGAAACATATTAACAATACAAATTTTCTTGTTGCATGATGTGATTCGATGTTTAAACTTCTTTTCCTATTATTTCATTGTTTTTCTCAATTTCTATAAAATCGGTAAATGTTAAAATGCGTCCCAGAATAAGAGAACAGGAAGTCAAATACTATAAGCATTCTTTCTTTGATGAAACATAACTGTGACCTTGACTTACGAGGATCTTCTTGGCCACCAAAGGAAAGAAAATCAATGCAGCTGATTTTCGTTTGGCTACAGATAATCCAATTTGGATTGTAAGTACAAATATCTTTCCCATCTGGACAGGGATCAATTTCATCTTTATTCTTTGTGTAGCAGGTGTCATTTTCATCTCTGTGTTCATTCATTTATTACAAAAAATCATTTTCAGTTCCCATGGGAAGAAAACAAAATCCTAAAACTATATACATTATCTTCAAGGAGCTTACCGTGTAATAGAAAGGATAGAATAGATTCAGAAGAAACAATAGTGAATAGCAATATAGAATAATCACCTTAAGAAAGATGCTCATGAAATGCCAAGATAATGGGAGATTATTTATAGTCAGAGAAATTGGAAACAACTTCAAGGCATATAGAGTGATGTATCTATACCTCTATCTGTATATCCATCCTAGGATCATCTGGCATGTTTGACAAGATAAATCTTGATAGGAAACTTGCCTTCCAGAACTATTCTAAGTAAGCTACAGTATATTTAGGTTTAATCAGTAAGTTTAAGTTATGCTTTCAGAAAAGATGGAGCATGTGAGGAGAGAAGAAAAGTTAAGTCAGAGAGAAATGATAGTTGGAATTCAAGAAAAAGTCTTGCCGTTTCTTTTAGTAATTGGTAGTTATTGGTCAGTTCAAGTAAATTTCTAGTAGTACATTTTTTAAGCAAGTATTCCAATGGACTGTCTCATTAAATAAGAAAATCAATTTGGGGGTTGGAGAGATAGTAAAGTGGGTAGAGTGTTTGCCTTGCACGTGGCCGAACCCATGTTCGATCCTTGGTATGATCTCCCAGCACTGCCAGGAGAAATTACTGAGTGCCGAGCCAGGAGTAACTCCTGAGCATTGCCAGATGTGTCCCTACAAATAAAAACAAATTAAGAAAAAAGTAAATCAATTTGTTATTTTTGGTATTTTGTATGCAGTTGTTTACAGAAAGAATCAATTTAGTCTTTCAACTTGGCTGAACATATCAGGCCTTTTTTAATTAACGCACTACATAAGGTTCAATAATTATTAAACTACATAACAATTTAATAAAACATAACAAAATCTACATTATAAAACATCAATGTATATAGAAGATAAATCAGTAGTTAGAGCTATAATAATTTTTACTCTGATTATTTTGATCACAAAGAACACTTGTAAGTGCATAAAAAAATTCACCTCATTCATCCAGCATGTCAATATTCATCTAAATTTTGGAGAACATTTTTGTGTCTAGGGTAGACTCAATGTAGTATGATATAAGACTCTGTAACAGATACACTAGAATAAGCTTGCTTAGTAGGTTAAGATAAATAATTATGGCAATAATATCCCCACACAACTTGATCCATTTAAATATTTTAGCACATAGTTCTGGAATGAAAAGAATCTTGGTCTTAAAATTGACAAACATGTTTTTGATATTTCCTAAATAATTATTTTAAAATCAAAAATGCAATCAAGACAAACAATAACAAGCATGAAACAACAAATTAGTATTGCTTCTTATTAGGAATATGGCATTTGGTAGTTATAAATAGGGATCTGTGAGATAATTCAGAAGTCAGGGTGAATGTTTTACATGCACCAGGCCTCAAATCCTTCAGCAGCACAGGGTGTTACCTTGGAGGCCCCTAACACTGTGGATTTATGGGCATCACTGAATCTCAAGGTCCTAGCAGTGAGCTGTCTAGTCTTGAGACATTTAATTACTTGGTTTTATAAAAGTGACTACTTTTATAAAATTTGGTTTCTGATTTGGGAGCATCTTTAACTGAAACATCAGGATGTCCAGAAATTTTCATTAATGTTTCCTGTCTGTTTTTTTCCCAAAATGTACTTACATAGTCCTACCTATGATGAGCACCCTTTTCCAAATAATTCTTTATTGAAGTAGCATTGCATTATAGAAGTTTAAATTGTGCACTATTATAAATCAACATCCGCATATTGAATGTTCCAATCGTTGCTAGAGTATTGTGTGTACATCTCTCTCTAAGCTAGCACTCTGGAGTTCAAGTCTGAGCCCTGCCTTGTTAGTTTTGTCCTTTGTTGCACATCTAGGATTCACTGCAGGAAATATCTCACTCATGCTATCCCATAGACTCCTTTGGGTTCAAACTTGTTTCCTGTGATAGGACAGTTTTGTAATCAATGATTCTACCCCTTTCTTCCTAACATGAGTAGTAGAGTTAGACAACAAATACCTGAAAAGTGCTTCTCCATGTGTAACTGATAAAGTGCCTTTCTGATTAGTACTGCCATATCAGATCAAGTTAGTAATTTTCTCTTGCCTATTTTGTCATAATGATCTTCAAGTTCCCTGACCATCTTCAGACTTGCAGCTTCCGCTTCATTCTATTAAACACTGTGTATATATATGTATTTCATTTTGGCTCTTACCTTCCCAAACAACCTTTGAGGCTCTATTATCATTAACTCAAGATGAATTGATATTTTCTTAAATATCACAGTCTGATCCATTCATGCATGTTTGAATATATTTGTAGCTTGCATTTGAGCCTTTGTTGATATTGCTCTCTTGGCCTTTAAAAATTTTATTTTTCTTCTAGACATGTTCTATATGTCAATTAACCTTAAGCATATTCTTTGTTTGCTTGTTTTTTGAACTACTTAAGCTACAATTGCTCTTAGAGATCACTGCAGGTACTGCAGGGACCATATGTGGTTCCAGGGATCAAAGAGGTTTTGGCTATTCCTAAGGCAAGTATTTTAACTCCTGCAATATCTCAATGAATGTTTTTATAAATACGATGCTTTTATGATTGTTTATCCTTTTATTTATTACTTAATATTTTAACTTAATGCTTAATCATTAATCTTTTAATTATAGATGCCACATACTATTTGTTGAATGCTTCCTATGATACTTTGACATCTTTTATTTTAAACTTTATTATTTTATTATTATTTCACCCCCTTTTTTTTGATTCACCTTGAGATACAGCTACAAAGCTTTCATGTTTGAGCTTCGACCATATAATCATCAAATACCCATCCCTTCACCAGTGCACTTTCCACCACCAGAATCCCCAGTACTCTCCCCAACCCCCCCAGCTTTCAACCCTTGATACTTTGACATGTTAATTATGAGTTTATTCTTATGGGAAGTATATTTGTGTATGTACATATGTACTAATGAGAGGGATAAAGGAATGGGGAGAGAAATGGGAGAGGCAGAAAAAGGGGGCACGTGACCATACATAGTGCAATAGGGAATTAAAGGTGGTTTTTGTCCACTGGCCTTAATTATAATAAAAGGTTTGATAAACAATGCCAGAGAGACTACTCTTGATTTCTTCCTTGGCTTCAAGACACTCCAATTTTCCATGCAAAAGCCGTTCTGTCTAACTGTTTGGCAGATTGTTTGAGTTGGAATTAAATATGCACAGCTGGCACCATCTGCTGCAAATTCTTTAATTCTTGTTATCTCTTAAACAACTTTTGGTTTTGTTTTATTCATAATTCATTTAGGGAGGATGAGGAAGATGAATTGGTGTCTTAATAGTGTGAACTGGATTTTTAGTTCTGATTAGAACTTTAGTATAGTCTGGTTTATCTAGTAACTATCTATATTCAGAAATGCCTGGTCTGCATTTGAAATAAAACCCAGCAGTATCAGGTTGACAAAAGGAGTAATTCCTTTTTTTTTCTTTTTGGGTCACACCTGGCAATGCACAGGGGTTACTCCTGGCTCTGCACTCAGGAATTACTCCTGGCAGTACTTGGGGGACCACATGGGATGCTGGGAATTAAACCAGATCTGCGGAGTGTAAGGCAAACGCCCTACCCACTGTGCTCTCACTCTAGTCCCCCAAAAGGAGTAACTTCTTAATATGATATGCTGTGATAAAAAATAAATGATACATTGTTGTAATAGTATTTTAAATTTCAATTCTTACATTTAGTCACAGAGAGTCTCTTGCCCGCACGCCTGGCTGTCTTTCCCGGAGCCCCTTGGAGGGGATGGGCTCCAGCTTCCCTCCCGCCCTGAGCAGAGCGCCCGGCGGCAGAAGACCACCAGAACCTACTCATAGCCATGCTGGAGGTCCCTCTCCACACGTTTGGACAAGCCTCACGCATGAAGGTACTGGAAGAGGAATGCAGGTGTGTGTAATCCCAACAATGGCCAACATCCAGAGACTTAAAAGCAAGCTCCCAGAAGCGGCTGTGCCATATTTTATAATCTACTTCTCCCTCTGGGAGAAACTATCAAGCTACTGAGAGTTTCCTGCCCACATGGGAGACAGCCTTGCAAGCTTCCCATGGTGACTTCATATGCTAAAACCAGTAACAAGCTGGATCTCATTTCCCTGACCCTGAAAGAGCCTCCAATGCAGCATCATTGGGAAGGCCAAGTGGAGAGAGGCTTCTAAGATCTCAGGGATAGGACAAATGGAGAGGTTACTGAACCCACTTGAGAAATAGACGATCAACAGGATTTTGTGATTCGTGATTCGTGATTGAGTCACATTTAAAAGATTTATATTCTTCCTACTTTACAATTTAAATGTACAATTTGAATCAAAATTTCCAAACCAGTCGGCAAAATCAGATACCTAGAATTTCTGCTAACTTCCTCTCTTTCACTGACTTCTTTTTTATTAGGCTTTCTTAAATTCTTTCAAATTATTGTTTCCTATGAGCCTAATCATTATCAATGTAGGAGAACCCCTCAACTTCCTGCCTCGTCAGCTTAATATATTCTCTTTTCTAATACTATATTGATCTCTTTAACAAAGTTATGATCTTGTGTTTTCCCAAATAAAATTCCCCCATACCTATGTATTTTCTTCAAACGTACATTTTAAAACTCTTTAATTAGTTACTTATTTTTCTTCTTCTGTATTGAATTATTTTTCTTGGCACTTGTTCCAGGTAAAAAATTACCTGGAAAATTCCGGTAATTTTTTTCTTGTTGCTTGAAGAACTGATATTTATATTGATACTTTATCCAGTGTTAATCATGAAAACATTTAGCAAGTCAATGTTTATTGCTGCGCCTGAGATGTGGTGGTAAAGCACATATGCTGCATGTGTGAGGCCCTGGGTTCAATCCAGGCATTGTTTAAAAACTGAAATTAACACATCCAGAAAATCAAGGTTTATAAATATTGTCTGTACCTACTAGTTTATATGCTTCACTTCACTTGTATCACTTGTCATCCCTTTGCTCATCGATTTATTCGAGCGAGCACCAGTCATGTCTCCATTCGTCCCTGTCATGTGATAATGTAGCCCGTTTATATGCTATAGCAGGAAATTAATTGATTTTCTATGGGTTCTTCAGATAGAAACAAATCAAATTCTCTCCTTTATTTACATTATTTGTGGTTTTAGCAAAACTTGTACAAATTTCATGGGACACATACCTTGTCTTATCCATGAAGATGAGGTCTTTTTATCTGGTGATATATTTATGAATACATATTTGACAAATATTTTATATTATTTTTATCTTACAAAATTGTTCTTGAGTAATTTGAACCTACATGATTAATCAATGGAAATAAGAGCAGTCAAGGCAACTACTTGGGCTGCTTGGATATAGATTTAGTGGAGTGTTGTTGGAATTCATGAGCTTGAGATCTCTTGTTACTCTGTACAGGGGCAAATGGTTGGCATTTTCTATAGTCTTATATCTTTCTGTTGCAATATGGGTATAGATATTGTGCTCAAAAATACTGCTTCCATCCAGCCCATTCATTTCAAGATAAACACGTTTTATGATTTATTTATTTTTCAGTTTATAGTTTGCTGTAGGTTGACTTTAGGTTGATCTTGTGACCACTCACTACTTTCAGGCACAGCAGACCTTGGGAACTTACCCGTGGAGTATTCAATATGCCAAAAACAGTAACAAGTCTCACAATGGAGACGTTACTGGTGCTCACTCCAGCAAATTGATGAACAATGAGATGACATTGCTTCAGTGCAATTTATTTTTGTTTTAACAATCAATTCAATATCATTGTTTCATTTACACAGTGCCTCCTTCACCTCCATCCCAAGTGCCCTCCTTTACCTTATCTCCCCCAGCACCTTTAGAACATAGTTCTGTTGACTGCATCTCTGGGTTATTTCCATTGAAATGACAAATGCATGTCCATGAGTGATTTGTATTTTTTAAGGCATTAGGCTGGGACTTAAACTTCAAGTACGAACCCCACTCTTTTCTTAGCTTCTTTACTCTCCTTGCCATTCTATGCTGAACCTTAGTAGACCCCAGGGAAAAGAACTATATGATACTTACTAAAATAGTCTTCCCTATTTGAAGCCAAGCAGAAGTAATTAATGTCAATTTTATAATTACAAAATGATGATATATAACATCCTGCATTGATCAGTCCCTCCACACACAGTTTCAACAGTCGTAAGCCTATTTGGCAAGAGTGTTGGACTCCTGGGAAGATTGCAAAAGGATGTTCCTGTTGAAAAAAATAACACATGGTTACAAGGCAAACAGTGAACTTCACAGCACCCTATCTTTTTAAGAAGATGGACATTTTGTTCTTTTTCTTTTTTTGGTGGGGGGGTATAATGTCTGTTGTGCATGATATCACGTTAAAATAAATTTTAACTGGAAAACTAAGTTTTGTGACATTCTTTGCCTTTTGTAGGTAAGATTAGTTTTACTGACAAATCTAGATTGTTCTTGGTCTATATCCCCTCTGCTTTTCTGGTTTCTTCTGCAAATAGTTCCATTATAAATCCCTCACTTCCTGGGCCTGTGTGCCTCTATTAATGGACTGTGTTAGAATACTAACAAGAATCTTTGACTCGGGGTCAGGACTGGGAGAACCTGATCTAAAAGTGAATAAGTGAATTTAGAATAAAGCACAGAGTAAGGAATTTGACCCATACTCTTTGAATGACATGAGACTGTGCCATATTAAATAATTCTTTTGCTGATTACGATGACTCTTATTTGGTTAAGTCTTACGAGAAATAAATTCATCTTCTCACATAGTTTGCATTATATATACTTGCTTAAATAGAACACAATGTTTATATTTTGGTCTCCATGAACATATTTAGGTTGTATGTAATTGAATGCATTATTGTTTTACATTCTATTGCTTATAGTTCTGAAGCAGCATTTCATTGTAAATAAACATTTGTTGTTCTATAATCCTAACCACCTTAGGTATTATTAAACACAAGCAAGTATTTGCTGCTAGCCAAACTAGGATCATATTTCAATGTAAAAATTGACATACATTAACAATAGTTTATTTTTATTGTTTATAGGAATTCTGAGATAAAATCAAGAGTTAGTGTGCTTTTAATTACCTTTATGAACAAAGATTTAAATTCTAGAAAAATTTGATGTATTTTTCAGTAACTGTGCATATTCATACAATGAGTTCTACAGAAAAAAATAAAGCTTATGTAGATATATAAATCTTGTTGTCCTATGATACCATTTAGTAAGTGAATTTTAAATACTCCATGTGGTTAAATGTTATATATTTTACACTTAAAAAAACTTTCGACCTTTTGTTGTTTTTTTTTGCTTTTTGGGTCACACCCAGTGATGCACAGGGTTACTCCTGGTTCTGCACTCAGGAATCACCTCTGGCGGTGCTCAGGGAACCATATGGGATGCTGGGAATCGAACCTGGGTCAGCCACGTGCAAGGCAAACGCCCTACCAGCTATGCTATTGCTCCAGCCCCCAAAACGTTCAACCTTTAACAAATAGTCCATTCTGGTTTAGGGATATTGATAATAGAGGAAGCTATGTATATTAGGGGGTGGGGATATTTGTGAAACTCTAGTCTCCATCTTAATTTTACTGTTTACTTCAATATCCTCCAATACAATAGTCTTTTTTCTGGTTTAGAATTTATCAAAAACAGTATGAAGACTTCACGGGAAAATTAGGAAAGAGCTTCAATATTATCCATGATTCCACTTTGAAATCTGCCCCAAACACAAACATGTTTATTCTAGATGATATATGCATTCCCATATTTATTGTATCCCCAAGCACAATACCCAGAATATGGAAACAACCCAAATGTCCAAATAACACACACATTGATAAGGAGGTTATGGTATTACACTGTGGAACATTATGCTGCTATAGGAATATTTCAGTTTTCTGGAAGTTGGATAGAACTGGAAAGCTTCAGATTAAGTGAAATAAAGAGAGAGAGAAACACAAATATTGGATTATTTTACTTTTCTATGATTTATAGAGACAAAGCAAAACAGTACCAAGTTATGACAAACCCTTGAACTTTGATTAGAGAATTAAGATTACCTAGAAATGGGGCAAGGGTTGGGGTAGAAGGAAGAGGCAGACTGTAAGTAATATGCAAATATTGGTGGAGGTTTTGGTACTTGGTGGTAGTGAAACTACAGTAACATTATACATCCAATCCATAAACATGAACACTATGTCATATAACCTAAACTTCAGTAAAATATCACAGTACATAGTTGGATTAGCAATATACTAAAGCATAATGTTTGTGATTGGCCACAAAGAATCTATGAGGATCACTAAAGACCATATTCTCTGCATAGTATGAGATTAGTCCTAGACAATGAAATATTTCTGATTCCCTTTAAGCCTCTATTATCATGAGAATAGCTGCATTGGTTGAAATGTGAGTGAAGATGCTTCACTTTAGAGTCTGAGATTTAAGAACCAAGGGGGAGCGGTGGTCCCTTTACTCTCTCTTCAGTTGAATGAAAACTGAATGAGAAGAACTTTGATGGACCTGGGGATGTCAACCGACATATGTCTGTGATAGAAGAGATCCAAGGACATGGGCCAAGAGGAATAATACAGTCGGTGTGGCACTTACTTCCATGCAGATGACCTGGTTCAATTCCTCCTGCCACACATTTTGACCCTTAAGACTGACTGGAATGATAGCACAGTGGGTAGGGCATTTGGCTTGCATGCGGCCAAATCAGGTTCGATTCCTCCATCCCTCTGGGAGAGCCTGGCAAGCTACCGAGAGTATCTCCGCACAGCATAGCCTGGCAAGCTACCTGTGGCATATTGGATATGCCAAAAGCAGTATTAACAAGTCTCACAATAGAGACTTTACTGGTGCCCGCTTGAGCAAATCTATGAACAACGGGATGACAGTGCCAATGACAATGCCAACAGTGCCAGTGCCAGCCCTCCAAGTAATAATCCCTGGATACAGAGCCAGAAATAAATCCTGACCACCCCTCCATCGGAGCATAGGTCCAAAACAAACAAAAAGAGATCTAGAATTTGAAGAAAAGAAAAAAAAATCCTTGGACCTAGAATACACACATTACACAAGTTAATCATAGTGTGAGAACTTAATAAAATCACATATACATTTCTTTTATCAAATACCCTCGATAAAAGCATTTTCAACAGTTTTAATCATATTAATTGTATTTTGTCAAAAAAGCAAATAACTAATATTTTGACATCAATTAAAAGTGCATATAAAGTTTTTAAAATAGAAATTATGGACCGAATATTTCACACTAGTACTGCATGTATATTAAACAATATCTTGTACAAATTTAAAGAAAATGTCTTTTTCCCCATATACTAGTAGAATCTTGTTAATGCATATTGCTAACAGTTTGGGGAAAATCTGAGATTGTTGTACAATATTAGGGAGATGGTAATTGCTACATACTTTTTTGGCAGACAATTTTGTAGAATTTAGAAAAAGTATAAATATTCATATGAGTTATCTAGCAATTCTCTTTCTGTCTTTGAATTGTCAAGTGTCTGTCCTTGAATTATTTGTCCCACATATATATTGTAATTATGTCCAGTACAACTTTGAAATCATAAAAAATTGAAAGTAACCAAATATTCATCATTCTAAACATAGTTAACTAAAATATGGCAATTTTTTACAATGACATACATGGCATAATTAAAATGAGTGAAATAGATTTTTATAAGTAGATATGAAGAGGCCAAGGCACATTATTATGCAAATAGCAGAATATAGAGGATTCCTTTATATAAATTAAATGAGTTTCTAAGTGTATTAGAAAATATAAGGGGCAAGTTACCAAAAATAATGAGTTTGCCTTAAGAGTAAAATTTCACCTTTTAAAGAATATAACTGTCTACTATATAAATGAATTACAAAAACATAACCATGTGTCATGTTACCAATTTAAAGCTTTTAGATGCCTAATGTGATTTTGTTAGATGAAATTTTGTTAAAAAATGTTTCCTTTCTCCATACTCCATAGCTTGCTAAAAAAAAAAATTAGAAATTCCAGTGAAGTTGCTCTAGAGAGGAAAGGAAAATTAGTCATTGAGACATATTCTGAACCTATTATTTAAGTTTTTGGTATTTAATTATGAGTATTTATCATTTATAATTGATGTATATATAATTAATTATATCTTGTGCAATTGTTTCCCTCCAACCACCCTTTAATATGAGAAAAAAATTGGTATTCACAAAATTTAGCAAATAATACGCACAGTAAATACTACCTTAAGGAATTGATCTTCTATATGTGAAAAATAAATTATTTTCATTGAGATATGAATACAAAATGCTTAAACAGGACAGATGTATTTCTCATGTTTATAGATTTATAATAAAAGCATATGCAACCTTTACACAATAAATCAATGTTACTAAAGTAGCTAATGGTGCTAGTATGCATTAATCTGTTATCTCAGCAGATATTGTCTTGCAGAGTATGGTACAAATAAAAGCACAGAAATATATGATTTACTAAAGCTTAGCAGCATAATCAAATAGATTAGGCGAAATTTGTGGAAGAAGTAAACATGATTTCTAAAGTAAAATTAATTTTCTCCACTTTTATGGAGAAAATGAAATTTTATGGAGAAAATCTTAAAATATAGATTTTAAGATTTATAAATTTAAATTTAAATATATAATATATAAATATATTTATATATTATAAATTTATATATTATTTATATATTATATATTTATATTTTATATATTTATATATTTACATTTATATATTTATATAAATATATAAATTTATAAATTTAAATTTATAAATTTAAATTTAAGATTTAAGACAAATCTATATTTCTATATGACTTTAATTCTTTTTTAAATTTCTCAAGAGATAATTCATTGTATAAATTAATTCATCTTGAAACCTTAACAGTTTAACAAAATTCAGTACAAAGTGGATCAAAGACCTTGAGATACTACCAGAAACTATAAAGTACAATGAATAATATACAGGCAGAATGCTCCAAGATTTGGATCTCCAGGCAGCAGAATCAAAATTAAAGAATTGTACTACATCAAATTAAAAAGTTTTGCATGGCAAAAGAAACATGAGCTAAAATTAAAATATAGATAACAGAATATTCACATTCAACACATCAGACAAAGGGTTGATATCCAGGGCATATAAAGTACACACAAAGATTAACAACATTTCTACTGTTATTTTTTTTACATCTTCGGTATATATTCCAAGATATATAGTATTGTGGGGTCATATGGAAGCTCAATTTCTAGTTTTTGAAGGACTGTCCACATTGTTTTCCAGAAAGGCTGGATAAGTCGGCATTCCCACCAACAGTGAAGGAGCGTCCCTTTTCCCCCACATCCACGCCAGCACTGGCCGCTTTTGTTCTTTTGAATGTGTGTCAGTTTCTGTGGTGTGAGATGATATCTCATTGTTGTTTTGATTTGCATCTCCCTGATTTCTAGCAATGTGGAGCATTTTTTCATGTGCCTTTTGGCCATTTGTATTTCTTTTTTGAGGAATCTTCTGTTCATTTCTTATCCCCATTTTTTGATGGGGTTGGAGATTTTTCCTTATAAAATTTTACTAGTGTCTTGTATATCCTTGATATTAATCCCTTATCAGTAAATAGCAGTCCTTTAATTAAGTATATATATGTGTGTGTGTATATATATATATATATATATATATATTACTGTATCATTGTCATCCCATTGATCATCAATTTGCTCAAGCAGGCCCAGTAACATCTCCATTCATCCTAGCCTTGAGAGTTTAGCAACCTCACTTTACCTGTCCTTCCCAATGGTGCCAAATTAGAGGCTCTTCAGGGTCAGCGGAATGAGACCCATCATTGTTGCTGTATTTGAATACACAGTGGGGAGCTTGCCAGGCTCTCCCCCATGGGTAGTAAACTCTCGGTAGCTTGCCAGGTTCTCCAAGGGGGGAACTAGGGTAACAGATGTCTCCCATGCTCTTCTGGGAGCTTGGTTTTATAGTCTCTGGATGTTGGCCATTGATGGGATTACAATGGGGCAGTTTGTGGGTGTGACTGCCTAGCTACTGAAAAATGGGGAATCTGGGTGGAAGAGGCCCAGTCTCAATCAGAGCAGCCTTGGAGATCTCGGCCCCAGGTCCCACACACCTGAGATCCTCTGCTGGTTCCTTCATGCGTGAGGCTCATCCGAACATATGGAGGTGTAGAGAGTGGCCTTGAGCATGACTGTGGTGGGGTTCCAGAGGTTTTCAACTGCCTGAGCTCTGCTCGGTATATATATATATATATATATATATATATATATATATATATATATATATTTACATTTATTTAAAACCTTAACATTTAGGCTTACATATTTCAATTCAGGCAGTAATTGGTGATGGTACCAATGTTAATAAGCATTTGGTGACCTTCAATGCTCACCTAGTCACATATTTTAAGACAAATCTATATTTCTATATGACTTTAATTCCTTTTTTAACTTGAGAATACTTTTATTTTATTTATTTATTTTTACTAAATCATCATGAAATAGTTATAGATATTTCATGTTTGAGTTTCAGTCATACAATTATTCATCACCTATCCCTCTACCAGTTTACATTTCCCACCACCGATGTCCCCAGAATCCCCCCCCCATACCACCCCTCGATCTGCCTCTATGGCAGACAATTTCCCCCATACTCTCTCTCTACTTTGGGCCATTATGGTTTGCAATACAGATACTGTTTGATCCTTTATCCACTTTCAGCACACATCTCCCATACTGAACTATCCCTCCAAATATCATTGACTTAATGATCTCTTCTCTATTCCAGGTGCCTTCTCCCCCAGCTCATGAGGCAGCTACCAACAATGGAGCAATATTCCTGGCCCTGTTCCTACTATCTTTGAGTGAGATTGAATTTATTTCTTATTTTTTTAATTTACATTACATGTTTGGACATAAAAAATAAAATACATAAATTAGTCTTAGTTTAGGTAACTCTTAAAGTTATAATTCATACATTTTACCTTGCTTTGTGAAATAGCCCTACATGTGTATATGTATGTGTATGTGTAAGCAAATTTTGGAATATTGATCTATTAACATCTAGTTACCTGGTAGGCTCAAAAGTAGTGACACCAACAATAAAGTATCACTGTATCACTGTATCACTGTCATCCTGTTGTACATTGATTTACATGAGCGGGCGGCAGTAACATCTTCATTCGTCTCAGCTCTGAGATTTTAGCAGCCTCTTCTTATTCATCTTTCCCAATGATTGATGCCCTTTCAGGGCCAGGGGAATGAGACCTGCTTTTGTTACTGTATTTGGCATATCGAATTCGCCATGGGAACTTGCCAGGCTCTCCTGTGAGGGCAGGATACTATCAGTAGCTTGCTGGGCTCTTTGAGAGGCATATACATATATTTCCCTTTAAAGTACTGTAAGAAATAAATAATTCTGAGGTAGAGAAGAAAATATAGACCATAATAACAACTAGATTATGTTTTTGTGTTAATTTTATATTAAACAAATATATTTAACTTATTAAGAAGTGTAAGTTTTCTTGTACTAATTAGATCATAATGTCATACTTTTAATTTTGTGAATATTTCATTTTTTATCTTAGACACGTGCAGATTTCACTATCAGTTATGTAAATTGTTCCATGTCTCTTCCTAACTTCTCTCTCCAACTAATCGTTTTACCTTTCTGATTCCTTGATATTGCTAGAATCATAAATTTAGTATGCTTGAAATGATTCACCCATTTCTACTAAATAGATTTTTCTAAATTCTCAATTTTGATCATGACATTGTCATCATTCCAGGTAACTCAAAGTTGACAACCAATGTCAATGTTTTCTTTTCCACCTATTCATGCAATTAACACATAGTGAATGTCTTTCATGTCCTAAGAACTGCAAGATACCAGTGCTTATGAACCATCAATCTAATATGAGGGGAAAATAGGCAAAATATCATAATCCTGAAAAATAAGACTATGGAATTATTCAAACATACTTTGAGAGCATGTTTCAGAGACTTTTCATTCAGTTGAGTCCTGGTCTGATAACAGGGAATATGAGGAGTGTTACAAAGTGATTGACTAGTCATGGAAGGCTACTAGGTAAGGCAAATCTAAATACTGGGAATTGGATACACGGACTAAACCTTGTTACTGTTATTCATTCCATCACTTTAATGAGACTGTTATACTGCATCCCTCACTACTAATGGGATTCACTGTTCCAAGAGTTCACCCCAAATGTCTTCCATGCTATTTCTGTTTTCCTTTGGAGGAGGGTTAAGTCTCCAGAGGTCCACTCCCTGAAACTCAGGGAGATCTCCACGGCTACATTTGACTAGAATGGGAAGTGAGGAGTTTGTGCACTAGAGAACAAAGTAGGATGTAAACCCAGGCTCCCAGCCTCTTGAGACTTAGGTACAATCTCCTCAGCCCCTTTTTTCTGTTTTATCCCTGTCTAATAGTTCACAACAATGTCATTTATAGGTCACCTTGGCATTTTCCACATTCTTGTTCTTGATGTTTTATAATAAGAGAACTTGAACTATCCCAAATTGCTCACTAGGCAATGTTATTGATGAAAACTTAATTCACTAATTATATTCAGTCTAATTTGTCACTAGAGTTTAATCCCACACAGTAAGTTGCTCTATCCAACATGGTAGTCCTCAGGCACATGTGACTATTAAACATTCAATGCAAACAAATTAAAATGAAGCAAAACAATTTTTTTATTCACACTAGTTATAATTCAAATTCTCAAAAGTCACATGTGTCTATCTGCCATGTATTTTATAGGAATCACAATGTGAATGTTTTCATCCCTTCACAAAGTTCTATAATATAGTGGTACTCAAGTTCTCATGAAATTGAAGTAATTCTTTTCCTTTGCACTTCCTCAACTTTGTGATTTTCCTCTATCTAATTTTTCTTCTTAGAATGGCTTTTCTTCCCTTTCTTTGTTTAAATGACTTTCATCCCTCAAGATCCAGTTCACCTGCTTCATCCTGTGACATTTTATCTGATCTTTATGCTCAGAAGTGATGTTTTTGTTATTTAATTTTCACAATTTATCAGTCTCACTTTGACACTTAACACTTTATAGCTTGCCTTAGAGATATTTGTGCACCTGCATTATTTATCCTAGAGTAAATGTGGTCTAGCCTTTATATTTCAAAGAGTTTTGCATTTACTACAACACCTACCAACTTACAAGTATTTATACAATGATCGGATTTTAATCAAGCTTTTTCTTCTTTATGTTCATGTTGTATTTTTGCCTATATATTTTTCATTTTTATTGATATATATATGTAAAGAGAATACTTTATAGAGATGCTTACTATGAAATATCTGATAGCCCAACATACTGGAATATATGCTTTGCATGCAGAACTGGATTCAGTCTTCGGTGATAAGTGTTCCATTAAGCATCACTGAGAACCACTGGGTGCGACCCAAACCTAACCTCCACAAATTGGAGTATCATTATTTTATATACACAAATAAATGCAAACTGTCTGAAAATACATATAATTTATCTGTCATTGCTCAACATAGGTCATTTAATTACATCAGTCTATGATGTTTAGAAAAATTCAAATTGGCAGAAGCTAAAAGTCTATTTTAGTCATTGAAAAAAACACGTACAATCAATGTTTTATTCTACATTAATCTTTATTCTAAGGGAATTGATGCTTAAGTTGATTTATAATTTTACTTGCAATTACACTGCCCCTCTTCTCATAGCTACCTTTTATTAGATACCTTTGCATCTTCAGTACTTTCAATCTTTTTGTTTCTGTTTTGCATGCTTTTTGTTTGTTTGTTTGTTTGTTGGGGGGGGTCACAGTCTAGAGTGTTTAGACCTTACTCCTGCCTTTTTATTCAGGGATCCCTCTTGTCAGTGCTCAGGTATCCGTGTACAGTGGCAGGCATTGATCAGAAGTGGCCTGCATGCAAGGCCAGTATCTTAACTGCTGTGCTATCTCCCAGGCTCTGTCTTCAATATTTAATCACCTTAGTATTTCTTACAGCTATCTGCATTGACAAAGATTTCAGTGATAGGGATTTTTCTTAGTCTATATTTATCTCAGTCTATAAATTTAAGTGTCTATAAATATAACTTAATTTTTAATGTAACTTTAGAATGAATCTAATTTTTACTATGACTTAAGTATAAGTCTGCACTGTGCTGTTCCATAGTCAGTTCATAATCTCTATGAACTCAGAACTCTCTCACTTTCCATAGGTTTTGTGCAAACTCTGGAGGATTTAGAAAATAGAAAATTATGGCTGGAAAAGAAAAGTGTGGTGTTTGAATCATGATTAACATCATCCCCATCATCTAGTGTTTCTGTTTTACCTCATGACAGTTAATCATACCAGAGCCATTTTTGGTCCGTAATCAAGAGTTTCTTTTTTACATGCTTCACTTTCTGCTTCA
Organism: Sorex araneus; assembly: GCF_027595985.1. Lineage (NCBI taxonomy): Eukaryota > Metazoa > Chordata > Mammalia > Eulipotyphla > Soricidae > Sorex > Sorex araneus. The sequence goes on along the minus strand of NC_073303.1, from coordinate 114,282,230 downwards.
TCTCTATCCCTTTCAGTGCTACAGGACGTGTCCTACCCTTTAAGTTCTACTGACCTTTAGACATTTTGCTGTTTGAAGTCCTTTACCATTTTATGCAATTTTTGGTCACATAGTAAATGTTTTTTCACACAGGTCCTAGTTCAGTGTGGGTAATTCTGCCATTTTAGAATTCTGTTTAAGGAAATAAAATACTTAGCTACATTTATTCTGTGGCTTCTACCCACTGCCAGTAACATATTAAATTAATGGAGACTCATTTCTCAAACTGAAACTTTCCAAGAAATGGCATATGATGCGTCTGAGCTCCTAAATCTAAAAGTCTGAGGGAAGTTAAGCTGCTCTCTTTCACTCAGAGCTGGGAAACTACATTCTATGTCACCTGGAAATCATGCTTTAGGATCATCTATATTTATTCCACTTCTTGCCTCCTCCTATTTGGAGATTAACTTGGCTCTTAAGTAATTCCACCTATGCTCTTACATTATTTCCCCAAGGAAGATGTTTTTAAAATTGAAAGCAAAGAATGGTTTCTGTGTTTTGCTATATATTCTAGGGAATGAATGTTGAACATTGAGATTCTTCTAAGGCAAGAAAATTGTGAGGAAGTTACTGAGGAAGCCAGAGGGTAGGACTTACATGATAAAAAGCAACATGGGTTAATCATTCAAAACATTCAATTCAACATAGAGTAAGCCAACACTGCTAGATTCATTACAAGTTCATTGCCACAGGTAATTTTGCTACAAGTATTTTCACCACAAACAGGTTTGTTGCATTTCTAAATGTCCAGGAGGCAATTTTTCTAGTTAAAAGAAGAATCAACCCAGATATCCAATGGCAGATAGGTGGATAAGGAAGGTGTGGTGTATATATACAGTAGAATAGTATGCAGCCACAAAGAATGTTGAAAGAATGCAATTTGTTGCAATTGGATGAGAGTGTAGTATTTCTTGTTAAGTCAGGAGAAGTTGGTGAAATACCAAATGATATCAATTATATGTAGTATATAAGTAACATAAGTCAGAAGAAGGTGGTCAAATACCAAATGATATCAATTATATATAGTATATAAGTACCATGTTGAATGAGTGCAGGAAGACTCCACCGTTCTTTCTGCACTAACGTACACCTCAGAGACCTGGGCCCTATGAAAACAGGACGAGAATGTTATTAGGGTATCCCAAAGAGGAATTGAAAGATACATAGAGTATCATGTTTCACTCAAGTCAGGGAAGAAATTCGGAGTTCCAACCTCCGTGGATGGTCAAGAATCAGGGATGCTGTCTCATTTGCCAAGACGTCAAAAATCAGATGGGCCGGACACGTAATGCAATTTAGAGAGGGTTGGTGGACTAGAGCTGTTACAGACTGGCTTCCATGGGACATTCAAAGACCGCATGGCCACCCACCAACGAGATCGTCAGACTTCATCAAAACCCTGAACGAATGGTTTGAGGCTCTTCATGTTCCTGGAGTGAGCAGATACCACTGGGCTACACTAGCACATGACAGGAATGAATGGAGACGTTATTGGCACCTGCTCGAGCAAATGGAAGATCAACTGGATAACAAGTGATACAAGTGATACAAGTGATATAAGTAACATAACAAAGAAACTTAAGGTAGCCGATATGGGCAGATTCTTGATGCCAGAATATGTAAATGAAAGGACAACAATGGAGAGAGACAAAAATGAGAATAAGACCAGATGGACAGGAAGTAACCGAGGCAAGGGTCAGGGGCTTTGGACATATTAGTGTTACAGAGGTATGTTTTACACACATATCGAAGCCAAAGAACCATCAATTCTATAAGCATGGAACCCAAACAAAAATAAGTAAACTTAAAAATATGGTTTTTTTTGAGGCAGGCTTGTGTGTGTGTGTTGGGGGGGCGGTTCGGGGGGGTGGAGAGAACCTGGAGACGTTGGAAGAGGGAAGTGGATACTTGTATTGGGATTGATGTTGGAACACTGTGCTTGGAACTCTGTGATAGACAAATTTGTAACTTATGGTTCCTAAATTTAAAAAGTTTATTTGAATAAAAAAATGATACTGTAAAACTGTTTCTATTTTTCTTAAGTTTCTTTCATCATTAATAGGTAAGAGTATACACTTTTCAAATAGAAGAATATATATATGTGAGATTTGTATAAAATTTTGAAAGAATTATATATATTCTTATCAATATAAATATATCTTCTCATATATAAATGTTAGTGCATATATGTTATACACTTAAATATCTTATAACATGCCCTGTTTTTTATTTCAAGTTTGATATAAAACACCAAAGTTCTGTCCACAACATGTTTGCCACTATTACACATTAAAGATAACTTACTATTTTAAAGAAAAGTATACTCATTGATAATTGGATACCTAACTTTTCAGTAGCAATCCTTCTTTTTTTCCTTTATTTATAATATCACATGACAAATTTGATAATGGGGACTTTAGAGAACAAGCCTTTGAATTTAAATTAGCTAAAGATTAGATAATTGATGTTTACAAAATCTATTGTGAGTCACTAATCACCTCTTATAATTCCTATACTTTTGGTGGGTGGAAGGCATAATTTTATCCTCACAGGCTTTGCAATGTGTTTTTTCCAATAAGCATTATTATTATTATTATTATTATTAAAGACATGAGAAGTTCATGCTAGAAAGAACACAGGTTTCTCTAGAGTGGAAATAAGAAAGCAAAGAAGCATAGAGACAAACAAGTGAGGTCTCCAGGAGAATAGTCTTGAAGAGAAAGTACAGCCAACATTATTGCTTTGCTCCTTTTTCTTTTTCTGGTTTATTTTTTTACCCTTTGATGGGGCTGATCCAGAGCCACTATTGTGGTACTTGGGGAATAATGTACATTGAGGCCTTGAACCTAGTGTGAGGGTGAAACTGATGCCATGACAAGCTGTAGCTAACTTTGTCTTAACTAGGTCTCAGTTTCTGTTTCCCCAGAGCAGGACTTGTAGTTTCTGGTAAACTCCCAATTGAGTAATTTGCCGAGATAAGGAATTAGACAGCTGGGTCTGTTCGGTCATGAAGGGTGACTGTACTCTCCTTAGAAACTGTTACTAACTAGTGCCTAATTGCTGACCACCATTGTAATAGGGCCAATGCTAAAAATAGACCAGTATATAAATTGCTTCTAAACTCTGAACCCTATATAAACTGCTTCTGATTTGAATTTGGGGTCTTTGTCAAGACTGTACTGTGTGGGGCTGGAGGTATAGCACAGCAGGTAGGGCGTTTGCCTTTCGCACTGCGAACTGGGTTCGATTCCCAGCATCCCACATGGTCCCCCTGAGCACTGCCAGGAGTAATTCCTGAGTGCATGAGCCAGGAGTAACCCTTGTGCATAGCCGGGTGTGACCCAACGAGAAAAAAAAAAAAAACTCCACTGTGTTGGATGAGACTTGGGCCTTAGCTCCAGCTAGCGCCGGCTCGGGCTAGTAATAAAGTTCCTTTGCTTTTGCATTTTCTTTTGTGAACCTGGTCTCTCTGCAATTCGGGATCTGATACTCGGGCACAACACTAGGATTGCTCACACACATGCGTTCTACCACCAGATGTTTATTGTTTGCACAATTATGACGGCTGACATTTTTACAATACAAACATGGGATTGCTTAGCCTGTTGAAACTAATTTTAAAACCAACTTGCTAAATAAATTGTTGACCACATCTTCTGTGTCATAATTTACCATAAAGCAGTTATGTCATGAAAATTCAGGTATCAAAGGATTTAAAGGCAAAATAACTTAGAAATTTGCTAACACATAAAAAATTTATTGAGGTACCAGGATTTGTAATATTATTAATCACACTTTTCCTGCATGAATGATTCTAACACCATACCCTTCACCTGAGAGCCAGCCCCCCTGGGTCAAGGGCTACTCCCAACACTCAACACCCACATAAGCTCAGTTCTATAGACAAGATCTTCAGTTTCAATGAATTTGATTGTTAGATGATTTGTAGTGTGTACTATGTTACTTAAAAAAAAAACCTTCTCATAAATGGAAAATATATGGGATTTTTATCTAATATATGGGGTAGATCCTCCTCTTGAATTTTTTTTTCTTTTGTCTGGAGCTGGTGACACCTACATACATATAGATGAAGAGAACTAATCTGAAATTCCATAAAGTTGTAAATCAATGATGGGTTGCTGAAGTAAAATTTAAAAATACCACCAAATCCGTAGGGTTTTAGACGTATCTAAGTTTAAAAAATATGATTATTGATATTTCATGTAAACTTGGCTAACATTTTATCAAGAAGCATTTGAAGCAGGCTTTCTGCTGTGAACTTTTCAACATGTATCTTTCAAAATATTTCACTGAAGATATGCGTCTACTATTTTGTCTGAGGCTTACAAGATAACTATTTTCCCAAGATCTAACAATTCAAGAGTGTATATAGGTGGTATTTGAACTCTTGCTTTTTCTTTCCTGAGATAGTTAACATGTTATATTGGCTTATGTTTCCTACTACATTTTCAGTAGAAAAGAGTAAAATTCTTGTATTCCTCTTTAGCTGTCAATACCTTTATTCCAGATTAGTTTAATATTCCCACAGTTAAATGAGTATTGAATAAGGTAGTTATGTTTTATATATTTATTATTTGTCACATTATATGTATCAAAGGATACTTCAATTTTCTATAGAAAAAAACTTGCTGCTTACTATTGCTGCTAATTCTCTATTTTTTCTGTGCAAAAGAATCTATCCACTTGCCAATTATAGGATTTATTACTGTAATGAAGGAGAAAGGATGATGTATTTTCTCTGCTTCTCTGCTTTAATTTTTCTCATCATAATATGACAGTAACTAAAGGGAGTCCACTCAAATGTAGTATCCACATTTTCATGGGGTTAGCAGGACCATTTTCTAGTTTGTTAGACTGACACAGTGAGTTCCAAAGGTACCTTATTTTATGACACATTCACAAAAATTCTAAAATACTCTTAAAATTTAAGTCCAATTATAGATAGGGACTCTCTTAAATAAACCCAAGATTGTAACAGGAAAAATTAAAAAGCATAAAATATAATTACATCTAATCCATGAGAAAATGAATCATAAAAATATTTTACCTCTGGTACATATAGTGAAATCAACTCATGGGAAATAACATTAAAAGCAGCATTAGAAATAATCTAAAACCATTTGAAGCTAAACATAATTCTCTAAAAATGACAAGTTGACAGCTTAAAGAGCCTCGAGCTTCATCCTGCCAATGTTCATTTCTCGTGTGCTTTTTCATTTAAAGATGCATCTAAAAGATAGGCGCCATCAAAGTATTCCTGGCAACGCTAAGCACTTTAAAAGGTTAAAGAATTTTCCTGAGTTTCAGAGTTTAGGTGGATATAGGTCATCATTATTTTTTTTTCTTAAAAAATGCACAGCTAAATACTGATATCACTAGAAGGCATATTCTAATTTTTGTTTGTTTTTATTTTGGGACCAAACCCAGAAATTCTCAGAGGTTACTTCTGACTCTGCACTCAGAAATTACTCCTGGCAGTGCTCAGAGGACCATATGGGCTGCTGGGCTGCTGGGATCGAACACAGGTCAGCCGGGTACAAGGCAAATGCTCTACCTGCTGTACCATCTTTCTGGCTCTGGCATATTTTAATTTTATGAACGTGTCATTTCCCCAAATGTCTTGTTTAACAGTGATATTTTGAATAATTGTATTTGTGTTAAGAAAGGAATTTCTTTTTTTGCATAATTGACATGAAATCAAAATGGGGATTCTCTTAAATAAATATAGAATGTGAAATAAAAATACGTGTTCTTATTGTGGAGTTGATAAAACTATACAAATAATTTAATACAAATTATTGTTTGAACCTAAACATCATAAAACCTTTACTATTAAGTGGTTACTAAGCTGAAAATATATATTGGATTAGTGTATTATCATTGTAGTGTGTATTTCTGATATTTTGGGTAATTTGAATTAAGTTTATTTTGATTGAAATATAAATTGGCAGATTCTTTGTCCTTGGCTATAAAAGAAATTTATAATAATGAAAAAATTCAAATGTCTGGTCTAATCTCATATACTGCTATTCTCCTGTAGGAACCTTGAAGTGGATATTACATAGAAGTAGATTTTTATCTCCTCCTACTTTTTAAATTTTTCCCTTAGTATAAAATATATAAATAGTGAAAGAATGATTATTTTCAACAGTGGACCCTGCAGTGATCAATTTCTTCCAAGTTTCTGTTAAGGTTGATCATTTGACCTTCACATCCTATGAATCATAAATGTTCTTATATCTTTTTTTTAAATGTGAATTTTCTTAATAACACCTAGAATACTTGCTGGTACAAAACAAACATAAAAATGTCCACAAAAAAGAAACTTCAAGAAATACATGTATTAAGTAATAAGGCTACAAATGGATACTGTATTACACGTCATGAAAACAACATAAATCTTACCGGAATTCTTGTATGAACCGTGCATTGATATTGAGTAGTAATGTTTTTGAGAGTATCTGTTCTTCTGAACTATAGGTCTCAACAGTGGGCTTAAAATATTCAGAAAGCATGTTGCCAATCGATGTGTCATCATCCAGACTTGCTGTTCCATTTATAAATCACAGACAGAGTAAATTTAGCAAAATTCTTAGTGACCCTAAAATTTTTAGAATGTTAACTAAATCTTGTCCTCCACTTAAAGTTACTAGCTAGTTTAACTCCTGAAAACAGCCATGCCCTTTGAACATTTGAAGACAAGGCATTGTCTTTTTATCTCTAGCTATGTATGTACTAGATTTTGTTTTATTATATAAGTCTATTTCGTCTTTTTCCAAAATCCTATTATTTAGTGCAGCCACCATCAATACTGATCTTAGTGAGATTTTATGGACAATTGTTTGCAGTTTTACCTTTTATAGACTTCAATGTTCTGAAGATGATTATTCTCAAATCTCATGAAATAACCTTGGGTTGAAACTGTTCTGTGATTTCCTTGATTCTCTGAATTGATATATTGAAGAGTGTTATAGTTTTGCTGTGAAATTGGTTTTGGCTTAAGGAAATGTGGCCATTTTCTCCATATCAGCAGTAAGCTTTATTTCACATTCATATCATTTATGTGGTGACTTGAGTAGTCCTTCTAATTTCCTTCAAGAACTTTCCCTTCAAATTCATAGCTCAAATAACTGGTGCAAAAGTTCTAGGCTTTCACTTACTTCAACTTTTGACTTGTCTTCTTGCTAATTTTAATCATTTTTAGATTTTTTTTTTTACTTAATGCAAAGGATATATAACTCTTCTTTGACTTGAGCGCTTAAAGGCCTTTGTAGAATTGCTAATTAACCTGATTCAATTATTGTGAATCAAGGATTAGGAAGACCTAAGAATTGCATGTAAAATACGGGAATAACTGCTCTTTGGAGGAAATCTCTCTCACTCTCCTACTCTCGCACTCCACCTGTCTGCTATTGCCCATCTGTCTGTCTCTATCTATCTCTGCCTATCTGCTGTCCATCTGTCTGTTTGCCTGGCTCTCTCTCTCTCTCTCTCACACACATACACACACATACATTTATCAACTAGATCATTGTCTTATATGGACTGATGCATGATACACTAAACAATTACAATAGTAATATCAGTGATTATTATCCACAGATCTTGATAAAATATATAATATAAATAAATGAATGGCAATAGTTACCAAAATGTGACACACATGCATGAACATGTTATGTCAAAAATAATGCTGAGAGATTTTCTTGATGCAAAGTTATCACAAGCCTTCAACTTATCTTTGGAGCAAGTGACACCCAGTGGAACCTAGGGTTTGGTCCTTGCTCTGTTCTCAGGGATCAATACTGGCTTTACTTTGGGGATTATATTTAATTTCTGGGATTGAGCCAGGACTGGGTGCATATAAGGAAATTGTGTTACCCTTTGTACTGCTCTTGGCCTCTAGACTAATCTATTTTTAAAATATAATTTATGGTTTTGGGGACTGGAGAAGGTCTGGCACTTGCATTGCATGTGGGTGACTCAGGGTTTCATCCCTGGCACCCCATTTGGTCCCCAGAGCACTGCCAGGAGTCATTTCTGGTGCAGATCCAGGATTAACCCTGGAGCAATTGCCATGTGCAGCCCCCAAGCAAAGCAAAACAAATACAATTTGTGTTCCAAAAACAGTTTTAGGATAATATAAAAGTCATAAAGTAGCACAGGGAGTTTCTATGTATTATTAAGGATAATTTATTAATGTAGTACATTTCTTACAACTAATGGACAAATGTTTATGCATCATTTTTTAAACAACCATTCAGACAACTTTAATTTTACTTTTTTTATCCTCAAAGAAAATATATATGATTTTTTATTATTCAGTATTCTGTCAAGTATGCTGAATTTAGTCATCAAATTTCTTCTCAGAGAAATCCCTTTCTTTGGCTATGACAGTTTTTCAAACATGTTGGTTTATAATGACCTTCACAGGTCTGAGGATTACTCATAATATATAATATAGTGTTCCTCAATTGAGAATGATTAATTTTTTCTTGTTACTTGAGATTATTTATTTTTGTTCAAGAAACACATTTTTTTATATGTTCATATGTGTGCGCATACATGGGTATGAGGATATATACTCAATATATTGATATGTTGAGTACATTGTATTAAAGATGGGAACAAAAAAGAAAACAGGCAGGGTAAGATTAAAAATACCAGAATTACCAATGCATGGCAATGTTCCAAGGATGGGGCTGAGTAATGCCTGATAGTGGGAAAGACACTGGCCCCTGTAGGATCCGAATACCAGGTTGCACTCACCTCAGCATTCTAATTAAATTAACTAATTAATTAATTTGTTATTGAAGTCAAACTGTTTTTATTTGAAAGTTCTGAGGAAGAGGAGAGAGAGAGAAAGATGCTCACTCAACAGGGAATTCAGGGTTCTCCAAGGGTGAAGAGAGGGGCCCCAGCTCACATACCAATGCTAAGCATACGTCTCAAGAGGGGAGATATGGGCAACATGCGTGCTGTACCCAGGCAAATCATGCAGCTCTCCCCTTTGTCAATGCTCCACATTCATTCACATAACAAAGACATTCTCACCTACCCGTCCTAAAAATGTATTAAATGTGCAAAGTCTTCTGTCTCTCTCTAGAATCCATTTTTAGGAGATGCCTCCTACAGTCTGGGAGCCTCCCTGCACTTATTCCCCCTCCACTGTCTTCCCTTAAAGTCTTTTCCGAATTCAACTGCTTTTTCTAAAGTCCCTAGTTTCAATTTTGACTGCCTGAAAAACCTGAGCATCCCCGCCTCCTATAACATTTATAGGACTTTAAAAAAAATTAAATTGAATCACCGTGAGATACACAGTTACAAGAAGTTCGTGATTGGGTTTCAGTCATACAATGCTCCAACACCCATCCCTTCACCAGTGCACATTTCTCACCACCAATGTCTCCGGTTTCCCTTCCCACATAGGACTTATTTTTGATGAGAAACTTGATTAACAGGTTTCTACACTGTAAAATTCTTCTTCCTTTTTCCTTCTACTTATCCATATTCTATAATCTGTCTATATTTCTGTATTTTGGAGATTAGTCAGTCACTATGTGCATTCCTCATTAAAACAGTAGAGTTAATATACCGTCTCTAGAGAACATTGTTTACATAAATTAGTTAGTATTCTTTTTGATGATAGATTTATCTATTCCACAATTATGTATTGTTCACTTGATCAGTTTTTATGTTCATGGGTATTATAGCCATGTATATTTAATTTAAACTCATATTGCAGAATATAAATCCATGCTGTAGCACTGTCGTCCTGTTTTTCATCAATTTGCTCGAGCAGGCACCAGTAATGTCTCAATTGTGAGACTTGTTACTGTTTTTGGCATATCGAATATGCCACAGATAGCTTGCCAGGCTCTGCCATGTGGGCAGGATACTCTTGGTAGCTTGCCGAGTTCTCTGAGAGGGATGGAGGAATCAAACCCAAGTTGGCCGTGTGCAAAGCAAATGCCCTACCTGCTGTGCTATCACTCCAGTCCAAATCCATACTATTTAATTGTATTTCTAATTTTTTTCATGGATTACCCTGTGAGGTGTGTATAAATTTGCTTCTGTGTCTCTTTGATATTTGCATTTAATAAACTTAAATGATCTTAAAACCATGCCTTTATTCATTTTCTCTGGTTGTCCATTGCTTTATCGCAAATTTGCATACTACACTGGAATTTTCCTGACTTCCTAATTTATTTATTTTTTGCAATACATAAAATTTTACGTTTTGCACTGTAGTGCTCTGTTGGTTGGGCAAATGTATAATGTCATTACAAACTTTACAGAGTCACTACACTTTCCTAAAGTCAGCTGTGTGTGCTTCACCAGTTCAACCCTCCTGCAGAGTATGAAGTCTTGGAAAACACGCACATGTTTTCCACTATTTGTGATTAAGCTTTTTAAACAGGTGCATCCTGAGTTACATGAGTTTGTGTGAAGCCACTGTTATTTTTATGATAGAACTGACATTAGTGACCTGAACAGCATTTATGCTTTTGACAAGAATCAAAAGCAAAGATAGCATTCAGCATATTTTCAGCAACTCTTCTAGAGAAGCTTGTGCTTTGCTAGAGTTACCCAAGACACACCACTAAACTCCTTTCCAGGAAATTACTGTCTCTGGGCTGCTAGCATATATCATTTCATTACTGATTTTGCTATGTGTTAGTGGTTTCATAAATATTGCTATATTTATATTTAATTTGCATTATTTTGTAGGTTGAAAAATATTTCATGCAAATGTAAATTTGTTTTTTTGCTTTATGCCGTTTTAGCTTTAGTAAATTTTCTAAGTAATTTCCTACTATAAAACAGAGTAACCCTTAAGTGGTAATTTTGCTGTAAATAATCAGGTTTTCTAGATTGGTATCTCTCAGTCAACCACATGAATTTAAAAACTATGGTTTTCTTGCTGTTATTCAATAATTTCCCATTCACTATTCTAGATATTTCATTACATATATGTGTATATATATCATTGCCTTTCAGTTTGCTTATTTTTATATTTATTGAATAGCATTTAAGTTGCTAGCTGTTTCTAGCAATTTTGAATGGGGCTATTATAAAATTCTAATAATTTTTTTTCTGAGGATAATGCAGGTAGAAAGGGGATGGGCTTTGCAATGAATTTCAGGTAATTCTCATAAAATCTGAACCAGCTTGAACACATCAAGAATCCAACAAAAGTTCATCCAGGGATGCTTAGATGTTCATAGCAATGTCCTAACAATGGACCCCAATTGGGAGCATCTTTGAAACACTTTTGGAACGGTGAGCTACAAATTCCATCTTATCTGAGATAAGTTCACACTTGGCTACTCTGGGTATGTGACTTTCACTTTTGACTATTTAGTGTTAATGTATTGCTGAAAGTAGCTCGCATTCCACCTTAGGATGTGTAATTCCTTTATTCTTCAAAGTTGTTCTTACGTTCTCATTATACACTCTTTGAAACTTGCCTTTATTCTTTTACATGTTCCATTCTCTGTCTCCTCTCTAACATTTCCTAAATAAAACTTCTTTGCCTTGCTATTTGTCTTTTCCTGAAAGTTAACCTTTTCTGTGAGAATTGTTAGTGAATCTGAAAACCTGGGGTAGAGGTTTATGGTTCATGAGGTGTAGGAGTTTCTGAGTTCTGCCTCCCCTGGCACCAACATTAAGGTGATGTGGGTCAGGCTAGAGGGCAGTAACTGCATCTGGTGTCTGACTCCAGGCTCTGTTGCTTCCCTGCAGGCACACCCCAACAAGAACACAAGTCTCCAATTAATTGGGTAAATAAATGCCTGCGAGCCAAACTGTTGGATCATATGCTAAAATTATGCTTTGCTTTGTAACAAAATGCTACACTGTCTTCTAAAACCAGAGGGAGTTTGGCATTCCCTAAATCAGTTGTTACTGTGTATGTTGTTAGAGCCATAACTTACCTAGGAAAGGTCATGGTCTGACTTAGCTATATTGTATTTCCAACACTGCTTTATGTTTAGAGTAAGTATTAGAACCAAATAATATGAATCACTCTCAACTTTATTATTCTTACTGAGTGCTGTGTTCATTTTTCTGATTTGGTATGATCAATTTATTAATTCATTTAAAAAATAGGTAGTAAATTCTCACAGCTGTTTTAACTTGTGGTTCCATTATTGCATGCATATTTTCTATTTCCTATCTGTGTATTTAACTTAGATATCTGTTTTGTCTTTAGTTTGGTATTTTAAGTGAATTAATTTCTTACTTTTGAAATTCAGACATTAGTTGTTAGTGTATTTTGGATAAAGTAAATGACCAAGTATGGTTTTATCCAAATATTTTCTCTCACCATTTGACTGATTTTTTTTTTAAATCGTCTCAACAGAATCATTTACAGAACAGAAAATTTTAATAAGACAGAGTATTTTTTCTTTCACGCATTGTAGTTTTGGTGTTTTGTTTGAGTTACTGAAACCAAAGTTATTTATACTTCCTCCTATTGTTATTTTTAGATGTCTCATTATATTGTATTCACTTTTAAACTTTTGACTAAACCTGAACTAATTTTTTGAGCTGTATATATAGTTAAATTAAAAAAAATTAAATTGAAAAAAAGAAAATACAATGCAATTTAACTCAACATCAAAACTGTTCTCTGTATCTTTTTTGTAGCTATTCCTTAAAAGCTATATGATATTCTAATAAAGATATACTTGAGGGGCTACAAGATATACAGTGGGTAGGGCATTTGCCTTGCGGCCAACCCAGGTTCGATTCCCAGCATCCCATATGGTCCCACGAGCACTGCTAGGAGTAATTCTTGAGTGCAAAGGCAGGAGTAACCACTGAGCATCACCGGGTGTGACCCAAAAAGCAAAAAATATATATATATATGTGTATATATATACTTGAATATCATCCTCCAATGAACAAAATACAACTCATTTGAGAAATCAATCTATAATTAAATTTTTTTGTAATAGCTTATGCAACATAATATACTTAAGCAAACATGGAGAACATTGGATATAAAACATATTTTAAAAGTTATATTAAAATTGTTGACATGGATATATAATCTTAAAAGCTCATTTTTTCATTATATAACTCTAGATTTTATATGTGTCAATACTTAGCTTTTATTACAGAAAACCTTAATGTCAAAGTCAAATTGCTAGAAATCATTGATAAAATTTTCATAATGTCTGTACTTATCTCAAAAATTAGCATGCCAGAAAATACTACTGAATTAATATCTAGAATCACAAAAGTGCTAGAGGGGTAAAGCTAAGTTTAACTGGGAAAATAGTGTAAATAAATTCCTAAAAGACACGCATAAATGTGTTTCATGCTTGTGTTTATTTAGATACCTCTCAATGTTTTTATATGTAACTTGATGTCTCTTCATGCTTTACTCAGGAGGGAACACAAAAATAAACATGCAAGATAAGCTGAACTTTGGAAGATCAATTGCATATATATTTATATACCACTATAGCACTGTCATCCCGTTATTCATCGATTTGCTCTAGCGGGCACCAGTAAAGTCTCCATTGTGAGACTTATTGTAACTGTTTTTGGCATATTGAATAAGCCATGGGTAACTTGCCAGGCTCTGCCATGTGGGTGGGATACTCTCAGTAGCTTGTTGGGCTCTCTGAGAGGGAATATATTTATATACATAGTATATATGTCTATAATATATATATATCCATTATATCATTTTATACCATGTCATTTTACAAAGACAGACTCTGATTTTACAAATGTGTGAGACAATTTTATGTCTTCAGTCCAAAAGAACTATGCACCACTGTATCTAAATCAGTGGTCTCCAGCTAGTAGTCAATGGATTGGTGATGGTCTGAAGTGTTGAAAACTACTGATCTATTGCCTCGACTGTAATTGCTGGTCCATGGTATATACAGAGGAGCTGCCAATATGCAGGTGTGCAAAGGTTAAACACCAATCTAGATAAATGGGTAGAGCATAGGGTTTAGGTTTTTCTAAATTTCAAAAAGTTATCAATTATCTTATTTTTGTCTTCGTGTAAACAGGGTAACTTTTTGGGACTACCATGTTTATATAGTAAAAATAATTTCTATAAATAAGCTAATTTAAAGACCATTCTCTGGTTGCTGGCTTGTGGTACCAACATTTGGCTTGTAAAATTATTATCAGCATTCACACAGAAAGTTTAGTAGGCCAGAAAACAACTGTGATGCATTGTATACAGAATCGATTCCATTAAGTCAAAGAAGTGTGAAGTCCACGGGTGGATGGCACCATTGACCTGCAGAAGAAAAAGTCTCACTGACTCTATCATAGATTGGGTGTTTGTGAAGCCTGCAACCTCTATCACACTTGAACTCTTCTTTGAACCCAGGATCTACAAAGCATGCTCTTTAAAAAAAAAAATCAATTTTTCACTTTATTTCTTTTTGAGGCATTGCACTCATGTTGGAACTATCTTATACTGAAAAGGAGTATATTTGCATACACTGACTTTCCCCAGATTAGAAACAGTAATTTAATCCATGTAACTTTAAATCTACAAAATCAAAAACACTTTTTTCCCCCCTGAAGTCTTGTCAAGTGGGAGGAATTAAGCTCCACAGCCTTTTTCTCACCACCGTCTGCTTGTTGGCTTTTGTCAGTTAGCTGAACCAGTATGTCATTTTCCCCTGACCAAAATTATATGTGCTACAGCCATCAGCATGGTCACATAATTTAGTATACTAAGATTCTTGAACAGATCAAAATTTGTTGGTGATATTTATTAAACCACTTTTTGGACCTGCCTATAATTTCACTTAGGGCCTTACACATGCTTCTCTACTGAGCCACATTCCTGTTACCTAAATAGCACTGTAGCACTGTCATCCCATTGTTCATAGATTTGCTTGAGCGGGCACCAGTAACATGTCTATTGTGAGGCTTCCTGTTACTGTTTTTGGCATATCAAATACGCCACGGGTAGCTTTCCAGGCTCTGCTGTGCGTGTGGGATACTCTTGGTAGCTTCCCAGGCTCTCTGAGAGGAATGGAAGAATCAAACCCTGGTCAGCTGCGTGCAAGGCAAACGCCCTACCCACTGTGCTATCGTTCCACTCCTGTTACCTAAATACACATTTTTTAAAAATTTGTCCTTTTTTTTTTTTGGAATCACCATGAGACAGTTACAAAGCTTTCATGTTTGAGTTTCAGTCATACAATGATCGAACACTCATCCCTCTACCAGAGCACATCACCAATGTCCCCAGTGTCCCCCCTCCATCCCGCCCCTTCCCTGCCTTAGGTGGCATATACCTTAGCTTGAAAAGTTCTGCGTGTTCCTTCCGGACCCAGCCTGCTCCGCGGCCCTGAGCACCCCGGGCTCCCCTCCCCTCCGGACTGCCGGCCGAGTGGCCGGCACGCCGACCCCAAGCGCCGCCGCCGTCCTGTCTTCCCGCAAAGGTCTGTGGGAAAGGGGCGTGGCCTAACCACCAGGGGGCGTGGCCTAAGAAAAGTGGGCGTGGCCTCATTGCCGGCGGCCGCCGCTAACGCGGCGGAAAGTAGTTTTCTCAACATCCTATCCAAGACTAACATCCTAGCTATTCGCAAGCAGTAGGACATCGCAAGCAGTAGGACAATAAAATACAAGACTTCACATAAGAACATCTCAGTAGGAGACCAGGTTCTACACCGGCAAGTAAAAAGCCAACCACTATTAACTGAGCCTATCCACAATCCTTTTTCGCAACAAAAGGAAACAGGGACACTCATCATCAAGAGCCCTCTTTCATATCACCACAAACAACATGAAGAAACAGCGAAAATCCCCATTGCAACCAGAGGACGATCAAAGGAGTCCGGAAACCTCAATGGGCGCCTCCTACAAACTTGACCTCTCTGAGAAAGAATTCAGACTTGAAATCCTCAACATGTTCAATCAACTCAATGCAAAGATGGACAACTTCAAGGAAGACCTGGCGGAAACAATACAACAGACAGCCGACAAAATACGGGAAGAAATGAGAGCAGAAATAAAAAACCTTCAAAAAGAAATGAAGGATTCCGTACATGAAATCAAAAACTCTCTGACTGCCCTCAACAATAGGATGACTGCAGCCGAAGACAGAATCAGTATGCTTGAAGATGAGCTGCAAGAGGCCTACAGGCAACATCAAACCATGGCAAGAGACCTCAAAATAGCTCTAGCCAGAATCAGAGTCCTAGGGGATGAATTCAAGAGGAACAACATTAGAATCATTGGACTACCAGAACCACAGGGAACCAACCCCAACGAAAAAGACACAGTCAAACAAATCATTGCGGAAAACTTCCCACAGCTGGACAATGCAGGCATCCAGATTCAAGGCGCCCGGAGAGTGCCAGCTAAAAGAGATCCTAACAGAAAAACCCCAAGACATATCATAGTTACAATGATGGACATCTTCCAGAGAGACACAATACTCCAAGCAGCAAGGTCCAAGAAGGAAATCGCATACAAAGGAGCACCCCTTAGGCTCACAGCAGATCTATCAGAGGAAACCCTCCAAGCTCGAAGGCAATGGTGGGATATAGTGAAAAAACTCAATGAAATCAACGCTTCACCAAGAATACTTTATCCGGCTAAACTCTCATTCAAACTAGAAGGAATCATACACTACTTTGGGGATAAACAACAGCTCAGGAACTTCATAGACTCAAAACCAAACCTAAAAGAAGCACTAAAGGGGCTATTGTAAGACAAGAACAACCTCTACAAGCACAACAAACCCTTGCACAAAGACGGCACAAAATCCCATAACAATAATCTCCCTTAATGTCAATGGTCTGAATTCACCAATTAAGAGACACAGACTGGCAAAATGGATTCAGAGACTCAACCCAACCTTCTGTTGCCTGCAAGAAACACATCTGAATAGCCAGAACAAACACAGACTCAAAGTCAAAGGATGGAAAACAATCCTGCAAGCAAACAACTCCCTCAAGAAAGCCGGAGTGGCTTTACTAGTATCGGACAACATAGACTTCAGGTTGAAAAAGATTAGAAGGGATAGTGAAGGCCACTTTTTATTAATCAAGGGATGTGTACATCAGGAAGAAATCACACTCCTAAATGTCTACGCACCCAATGAGGGACCAGCTAAATACCTACAACAGCTGCTAAGAGACCTCGAGAAGGACATCTCGAGCAACACAATAGTAGTTGGAGACTTCAACACTGCACTGTCTCCTCTGGACAGATCTAGAAGATTAAAACTCACCAATGAAATACTGGCTTTGAAGGAAGAAATAGAAGAGAGAGGGCTAATAGATCTATACAGGGCTTTATATCCCCAAAAAAAGGAATACACATTCTTTTCCAGTGCACATGGAACATTTTCCAGAATAGACCATGCGCTGGGCCACACAACATACCTCAACAGAATCAACAAGATAGACATTGTACCAGCTATCTTTTCAGACCATGATGCACTGAAGATAAAACTTAACTGTGGACAGATGCAGAAAACCAAATCAAACACCTGGAAATTAAATAGCTCGATATTGAACAATGAGTGGGTCAGGAAGGAAATCAAGGAAGAAATCAAAAGGTACCTAGAAACAAATGAGAATGAAGACACGAGCTACCAGAACCTGTGGGATGCAGCCAAAGCCGTTTTAAGGGGAAAATTTATAGCTCTGCAAGCATATCTCAGGAAGGAAGAAAGGGCCCACATAAATAACTTGACTTCACAGCTCAAGACCTTAGAAAAGGACCAACAAAAGGAGCCAAAACCAGGCAGAAGGAAAGAGATAATAAAACTTAGAGCAGAAATTAATGACATGGAAACCCAAAAGACAATCCGGAAGATCAATGAAACCAAGAGCTGGTTCTTCGAGAAAATAAACAAGATTGATAAACCACTAGCAAGACTCACAAAGAAAGAGAGAGAGAGAACCCTTATAAGCCGAATCAGAAATGAAAAGGGGGACATCACGACAGAAACCAATGAAATTCAAAAGATCATCAGAGACTACTTTGAAAATCTCTATGCCACGAAACAAGAGAATCTAGAAGAAATGGATAAATTCCTCGACTCCTATAATCTCCCAAGGCTGAACCAAGAAGACCTGGAGTACCTGAATAGTCCAATTAACATCAAGGAAATTGAAATGGTAATCAAAAGTCTCCCCAAAAACAAAAGCCCAGGTCCAGACGGATTCACTTGTGAGTTCTTCCAAACATTTAAAGAGGACCTTTTGCCAGTCCTTCTCAAGCTCTTCCAGGAAATTGAAGAAACAGAAACCCTCCCTAACAGTTTCTATGAGGCTCATATCTCCCTAATACCAAAAGCAAACAAAGACACCACAAAAAAAGAAAACTACAGGCCAATATCCCTGATGAACACAGATGCAAAAATTCTCAACAAAATATTAGCAAATAGAATTCAACAACTTATCAAAAAGATCATACACCACGACCAAGTGGGATTCATCCCGGGGATGCAAGGATGGTTTAACATCCGGAAATCAATCAACATAATCCACCATATCAACAAAAGAAAAGATAAAAATCATATAATCATATCAATAGATGCAGAGAAAGCATTTGACAAGATCCAGCATCCGTTTATGATGAAAACACTAGCCAAAATAGGTATAGAAGGGACCTTCCTCAATATAGTCAAAGCCATTTATCACAAGCCTATGGCAAGCATTGTCCTCAATGGGGAAAAACTAAGAGCCTTCCCTCTGAGAACAGGGACGAGACAAGGATGCCCACTCTCTCCACTTCTGTTCAATATAGTACTGGAAGTACTTGCAATAGCGATTAGGCAAGAAAAAGACATTAAGGGCATTCAGGTAGGAAAGGAAGAAATCAAGCTCTCACTATTCGCAGATGATATGATACTATACTTAGAGAACCCTAAAGCCTCTACCAAGAAACTCCTAGAAACAATAGACTCGTACAGTAAAGTTGCAGGCTATAGAATCAATACCCAAAAGTCCATGGCTTTCCTATATGCAAATAATGAGAGAGAAGAAAGTGACCTGAGAAAAGCAATCCCATTCACAATTGCGCCTCAAAAAATCAAATACCTCGGAATCAGCTTAACAAAGGAGGTAAAGGACTTGTATAATGAAAACTATAAAACACTACTTCAGGAAATAAAAGAGGACACGAGGAAATGGAAAGACATCCCCTGCTCATGGATTGGAAGAATTAATATTGTCAAAATGGCAATTCTCCCCAAAGCATTGTACAAATTCAATGCGATCCCTATAGGGATACCCTTGACATTCTTCAAAGAAATGGAGCAAGCGCTCCTGAAATTCATATGGAACAATAAGCCCCCTCGAATAGCTAAAGCAATCCTTGGGAAAAAGAAAATGGGAGGAATCAACCTCCCCAACTTCCAACTCTACTACAAAGCGGTAGTCATTAAAACAGCATGGTACTGGAACAAAGGCAGAGCGGCAGACCAATGGAACAGGGTTGAATACTCTGACATACACCCCCAAATATATGATCATCTAATCTTTGATAAGGGAGCAAGAAATGTGAAGTGGAGCAAGGAAAGCATGTTTAACAAATTGTGCTGGCAAAACTGGACAGCTACATGCAAAAAAATGGGCTTAGACCTCCATCTATCACCATGTACAGAAATCAGATCAAAATGGATTAAAGACCTCAACATCAGACCAGAATCCCTAAGGTACATTGAAGATAAGGTCGGCAAAACCCTCCACGACATTGAAGCCAAAGGTATCTTCAAAGCTGACACGCCACTGGCTAAGCTAGTGAAAACAAAGATAAATAAATGGGACTATCTCAAACTAAAAAGCTTCTGCAACTCAAAAGAAACAGTGAACAAAATACAAAGACAGTCTACAGAATGGGAAAGGATATTTATGCAGTACCCATCCGATAAAGGGTTGATAACAAGGATATACAATGCACTGGTTGAACTCCACAAGAAGAAAACTGCCAACCCGATCAAAAAATGGGCTGATGAAATGAACAGAAACTTTTCCAAAGAAGAAATCCGAATGGCTAAGAGGCACATGAGAAAATGTTCAACATCACTAATCATCAGGGAAATGCAGATCAAAACAACAATGAGATATCATCTCACACCACAGAGACTGGCCCACATCCCCAAAAACAAAAGCAACCGGTGTTGGCGTGGATGTGGGGAGAAAGGGACTCTCCTTCACTGCTGGTGGGAATGCCGACTGGTTCAGCCCTTTTGGAAAACAATATGGACGATTCTCAAAAAGTTAGAAATTGAGCTCCCATTTGACCCAGCAATACCACTCCTGGGAATATATCCCGGAGAGACAAAAAGGTATAGTAGAGATGACATCTGCATTTCCATGTTCATTGCCGCTCTGTTCACAATAGCCACAATATGGAAAAAACCAGAGTGCCCGAAAACAGATGATTGGCTAAAGAAACTCTGGTATATTTACACAATGGAATACTATGTAGCTGTCAGGAAACATGAAGTCATGAAATTTGCATACAAGTGGATCAACATGGAAAGTATCATGTTGAGTGAAATGAGTCAGAAAGAAAGAGACAGACATAGAAAGATTGCACTCATATGTGGAATATAATGTAACTGAGAAGTACAAGTTGGCAACGATGCAACTTCTGGCAGATATCTCTCTGGACTTAGTTACTAAAATACTAAATTACAGAAACCCAAAACTGAGAGGCCGCTAAGTGTGGTCACTCGACCTCACACTTCTTCATCCTCAGCAATGGAAAACAAATTACCTAATGCTTCCTTTTCAGCAGGTCTAACTTTAGGGGAGAGACTCTCCAAACAATAATAGTGAGTTTTGTTGAAATATTGTATGCAATCAAAGTGAAAGTAAAGTGAAATTTATTAGTTACACAGGCGGGGGGGGGGCTTAGGGTGGGGGGGCTAGGGGCGTGGGGGTGTTTGGGGTGTGAGGGGGCGGGGTGGAGCTATACTGGGATTCTTGGTGGTGGAATATGAGCACTGGTGAAGGGATGGGTATTCGAGCATTGTATAACTGAGATTTAAACCTGAAAACTTTGTAACTTTGTAACTTTCCACAATAAAAAAAAAAATAAAAAAAAATAAAAAATAAATCTTATTAATATAAAAATACTGAAAAAAAAAAAAAAAGTTCTGCGTGTTTTTGTTAGTGACTGTGGACCTGAGGTAATATATTTCTATGAACATCGAGAGCACTGACATAAGGTTTGCTCAGGCGGAATGACAATGGCAACCCGACCAAATGGCAATTGGCTGATGAGATAACAACATTGTCAGAATCAAGGTTCACCGTGCTCCCTGCAAGGACTTAGGGCCCACCTGGTGACAGGAAGCTATGAGGCTGCCTTCCACACTTCCTCACATGCATCCCCTACTGATCACAAGGCCAGACCAAGCTCACTGAATCCGCTCGTCTTTGTTCCTTTTTCTTTCAGCCCAAGACAACATCAAAGGCCCCTTAGTCTTTCCCAGGATGCTGCTCTACCTCAGAGTAACTGTCACTGTCACTGTCATCCCATTGCTCATCGATTTGTTCGAGCAGGCACCAGTAACATCTCTCATTGTGAGACTTATTGTTACTGTTTTGGGCATGAATAGGGTCCATCCGGGAACTCGCCTCTCTATTTCTCCACTTTACAATAAACTTCTCTTTCTTCACTTTATTCGTCTCTGTCTGACTCTCTGCACCGGGGTCGGAGTTCTCAAGTCTAGCAATGACATCATTCTGCTACAATGTGTGGATGCTTGGATCAGTAATGATATGCCACACTCAAAATGGCACCAATGCCACAATTGTCGAAGAACACTGCATTCCCTACAGAACCTCTTTAATCAGAAGTTTGAACAAGAAAAAGCTTTTACTTACTCTTACCAATTAATTTTTTGTCTCAATTAAGTACTTTTTCATTTGTACTTGGAGGCCACCTATAAACCTATTCTAATTAGAAAAATTATTTCTAATACCCAGACTGCTGAATACCATTATTTGTAACTCAGTTAGCTCACATAAGTCACAGTGTTCCAAGGTCACGGCTCTCATTTCAGCTTGTCTGTAAAAGCCGCAAGATAAATTCACACATCTTAGAACAAGAGTTACTCACAATTAAAAGTAACACCAAGAATTTAACCTACTTGGTTGCCTTCCTATGATATGATCCCCTTATCTTTTATTTATTTATTTGTTTATTTTCTGTAGCTAGGCCAGCATTGGGATGAAATAAAATGCTTCCCTGCTCCTTTAAAAAGAAAAAAAAATCTCCCTACCCTTTACCATATTGAATACCTCAGCAGTTAGCAAATGGATGCCTAGAAAGTTGCTGCCTGCCAGGCTGGGTGGTGCAAAGTCTGCAGGACCTCAGTCATTTGCTGCACCTCCATTGCAGCTGTATTCATCTTGCATTTGGCATCACATTTTTAGTATCTGCTTCCTTGCCAGCCAGACACCTACTCTGGTGGTTTCCTGTTTCTTTCTCCTTTGTAAAACCTCAGGTGCCTCTTTTATTGAGTCAATAGAAGCCACAGGGAAATTATACATTTTGCTTAGTTCACATTCTAGTGATTCCCCCCGCCCGCCCGCCCCCCCCCCCCACACACACACTCCCTCCTTAAATCAGTTAGCCAAAGAGCCTGGAGTCATGAGGAAAAGAACAAACTTTTGCTCCTTCAAGTTCCCCAGCCGAAGAGTTTTTAACGTAAAATGCCAGTAATAGTTAAGCGTATGCAAGTATGCGCCTGCTTTTTCTGGGATCATCTTTGAATTTCTTTCTTTTTTTTTCCTTCATAAGTAAATATATGATGGTTTGTACTAGACTTATTATATAACACAAATGTTCAGGACTTTAGTTATAAGAATGATACAGTCAAATAGCTAAAACTCAGCCACAGGACACCAATCCTTTAATATCTACAGATTGCTACCCAAAGCCAGAAAAACAAAAATACTGTCAAAAGAACAAATTGCTTTGGGGTCAAACCCCTACAGAATGCCACAGGCTGAGTCATCTCTTAACAGAGAACACTTATTTTATATATCTCTTTTCATTAAAAACAAACAAATAAATAAATAGATAATAAATGAATAAAGGCAAGATTCATTGTTAGAAGTTACTGACTTGCCTGCTTACCAATCAAAAGCACATAGTCTACAAAATTGATATAACAGAACAATGTAACTTGTGCTTAATCTCTGAGGTCATCTTAATCAAAGGTTAGATTCCCAGGTGTACCATTTCTGTGCTGTTTCACTTCTTTTACTTTCTTGATGTGTATTACAGAAGCTAACTGTCTCCAACTTGGAATTACTGTTGGAAATAAATTTCAGCAATAATTACAATCACACATAGTGGTCCTAGAAACTTATTGTCCAGATAAAAATGACCATGGCTAAGTAATACTACCTATAAAAGTTACTATTTACAACAGTCATCCCATGGTGAAATGCACCCTAGAGATTCTGCTTTTTAAAACTAGATGTTCCATAGAAACAATCCTCTGGTTACCTCAGACTATTCGTAACGTGCACTTTAAACATTGTGTAAACCAAGTGAGCTCTCTGAGAAAAAGAGCATTTGTAACATAGCCTATAGTTCGACATTCCAATTTTTCAAGTAGCATCTCAAAGTGCTTGATTATATCCAAGCATCCCCTGGCCCCTTTTGTAGAGGTGCCCTGGTTTTACAATATTGCCTATGATAGTTTTATTCATGCATCATTTTAGCACTGCACCCATTACCAGCATGCTGGTTCCCCCCACTGATACCTGAAGAACCCCTCCGATGCCTCCCAACCATAGGCAAGTTTAATTCAGTAAACCAACTCTCTCAGTTTTGATATCTTTCTTAAATAATATACATATATATTTATATTGAATCACCATGAAATGCAGTTCAAAGCTTCCATGATTGAGTTTTGGTCATAAAATGATTGAACACCAATCCGTCCACCAGCATACATTTTCCACCACCAAGACTCACAGTGTCCCTCCTACAACCTCCACCTCACCCTACCCCTTGTCTCTATGGTTAATAATTTCCTTCTTATTCTCTCTCTACTTATGGGCATTATGGTTTGCAATACATATACTGAGAGGCCATAATATTGGTCCTTTATCTAGTTTTGATATCTTTGAACATGTATTATTCCCTTAGTATGTTTATTTTTGTCTCAGGTATGAGAGACTATCTTTTCCCTCTCCTTCAGATTGATGTCGCTCAGCATATCTAAGTAGTCTTAATTAAAATTCTAGACATGTTTATAGATATCTTGATGGCTATATGTACCTTTTTTAAAAAATAATGTTGGGCTATTTTTTCTAGTTAACCAACATTATTGCTAAGCACTTCCTTTTTGGACAGGTAGACATCTAAAGTGTTGAGGAATTCTTGTTCTGATAAAGGGCAAATGCAAACACCCCAAAGAAACTCCTTTTATTTACTCTGAATTTTGTGTGTTTACTGATTCTTCTATTTTATCTGGATGAGACTTCGTCCTGAAAAGTCTACTTAGTCCTGAAAAGTCTACCACCAAGTATGGTGGTAGTTATATCTGAGAGTATCCATTACAAGGCAGCTCAGAATTTGCTATTTAGTGAATGAGTTTCCTTTGGGACAAGTGGACTAAAGTTTTTATTGATTTTGACCAATGAGGAAACTGATACATTGCGAAATAGTGGGTCAATTGCTGAGGAGAAAACAGTAATATTAAGTAATTTCTCAACCCATTCTTTTGAGAAGGTAAAAGGCAGTTTCTGTCTGCCTGTCTTGAGCTTCTGAGTCACGGCTTAGTTTTTTTGATAATAATGGCTAAACTCATAAAATTAGATCTTGATTTTCCTGTGTGGAATCTAAAAAATTTCAGAGAATATTTTCATGAAACAAAACCTACTCACAATCATGAAAAATCAAGAAATATATCGCTCCACCCTAGGGCACATATTTTATATGCCTGAGGCTCTGAGTCTATCTCTGGCACCAGAATGAAAACAAAAACCAAAAATAAGACCACACATGATTAAATCCTTTAATCTTTTAAATCCTTTCTAACACTTGCTCCTGAGATGTCTCATGATTCCCCATTTCCTGTGATAGGCAATTTCCTTCACGGCCACGAATCAGTAGTACAACTTACTAAACTTGCATGTATGTTTCTGCTAGTCTTTGACTGGATGCCAGGGACAATTAGTCAATAGGAACAGAAGATCACACAAACCTAGTACGCATTTATGCACCGCAAGGCACTCAAGATGTTTGAAAATCATGCTGTTCTTTAAAAGCTCAGTTGCAATTATGGTGAATATGAAAATGGGAAAGTTGACAACAGAATGACTCATGTCTTCCTAAAAGCATTTAGAAAATACTAATAAATATATTGTTTATTGAATTTCCCAAGGAACGTTACACAACTAGCCAAAAATAGTGAAATGGTGAATTCAGTTATGCAAATTGATATTTCTTTGCTTTATCATAGGTTCAACCCTGAGATACCAGGGAAAAAGTTGGTAACCGGTGGGTTACCAACTTAGATAAATCAGAGTTCACTTTATGACTTGCCTGTATTTGGTACATGTTAAGGGTTTGCTCCTCTCTTAATTCCAAGTATTGTTTAATTTGTTCTTCTTGAGTATGCAATAATTTACCTTACTCAGTATTTAGTTCTAACTTATTGTGTCAACAGTTTCTCCTAATTCATTGTTATCACTATTGATTTAATCAGAGATAAGAAAGCAAATTTTATACTATTTTAAAGAATTTTACATGTTTTATGAAAAATGTTTTGCATTGAGTTTTTAATTAATAATATTTGATTGTTAATATTCAATTTCTTAAAAAATCTATGTTAACTAAATTTCCATTTTAATGCACTTTATCTTCAAACCTTTATGCTGTGTGTACTTCCAATGTCAAATTATATGTGACATTTACTTCTTTAAAACATACACCTGGTGTAATTTAGACTTTTGAATTCCTAAGAAAATAAAACTATAGTCTAAAAAGCCTTATTCACATATGTTGGAATTTAAAAAATTGTCCTAATCAGAGGTAACCATTCATAGGCATGATAATTTGCATTGACAGAGCAGTTTTATATTTAACATATTTCTTCTTTAATCATATTTTCTCCTTCTAAAATTTTTAAATACTTTAAATAGAATACCTATAGACAGGTGTTCATTCTATATGTTCTGTGTAGAAGTCCTTCTTAAAATAATATGCAAAATACTATAATATATAATATATTTATTCTTTATAAATTAATATTGGAGGTTACATAATTAAAGAGTAACTTGGAAAGAAACTTACTAAATTATAGCATTTAAGAAGAGATAATGAGTAGTTCATTTATTGATTCCTTTTTTTGATTTATTCAGTGTTTGATACTGTATCATCATTGTTATAAATGAATCAGGTAAAATGTTTTCTTTTCAGGAGGAGGTCAGATTTAATAGACAAGTCTCAACATATCACCTTGTAAAGAGCATTGTGTCATGAAGAGGTAGGCATGTATTATGTACATTTAGGTGATGGTTGGAAAATATGAAGTATGTGAATGAATTAGACATACACATAAAGGAGTGAATGTTTGTTAGACAGAATGTGAGATTATGGAGGTAAAGAGAAATAAAGATACATGTTTGTAGAATGTCAGTACTTGGATTTTTAGCATTTGGATATAAGGAAGGAAAGGTGATTATGGATCCAATCAGAAGAGAGATCTTATTTTACTTATCTTAACTAAAGGTATGATATTTAAATCTTTTGGTTATGGAAATAAAATATTTACACTTAAATTATAAGTTTCATTTATGCTCTAGGGGCTGGAGCGATAGCACAGTGGGCGTTTGCCTTGCATGTGGTCAACCCAGGTTCGATTCCTCCGCCCCCTTCAGAGAGCCTGGCAAACTACCAAGAGTATCTTGCCCACATGGCAGAGCCTGGCAAGCTACCCATGGTGTATTCGATATGCCAAAAAACAGTAACAACAAGTCTCACAATGGAGACGTTGCTGGTGCCCTCTTGAGCAAATTGATGTGCAACGGTATACGGTGATACAGTGATTTATGCTCTAGAATGAAATCTACAAGCAAATATAAGGAGAAGGGAGGCCCTTTATTCTTATGGTACTGAAGATTAAACCCACGGCCTCACTAATGTGATGTGTTTTTGCTGCTGAATCATATCCGTGGTCCCAAGAAATCAGAAATTAAATAAAGAATGGAAAATATGCAAAAATGATTTGTTACATATTAAGGCAAAAAATGGATGTGGAAACCACCAAATATAGAGGTGGTTCTTGCTTGTTTTTGTTTGCCAAATTAAATAGATGATCACACAGTTCATAAAAGGATAAGTCATGATTGAGGAAAGTTATGATTCAGGTGAGAAAATCTGGATAAATTAAATTTGTATTTCCATGGAATGATTCATAATAAAAATATGATGGGTTGATAGGGATATTGACCTGAACTGCTATAAAATGCTTATCTTATGATTATGCTTATTCAAAGATGCATAGTTAGTGTTAGAAATCAGAACTATTTTTCTCAATTCTTGGTTCATATCACTTCCTATCCTAAACTGTATCATTGTCATTAGTTGCTTCTTTACCCCATTAATAGCAGTAGTCATTTTGCTCTTTGAATCCTTGTACTAAACTTGTAAGTCAATTGTTTGTTTTTATCAAAGAAAGAGTTCATGTAACAAGGTTATGTTAGGAACCACCTACCTGGAATGACTGCTTAACCTCTGCAGTTAACTGAAATAGTTAACTGAAATAGCAGTTAGAGAAAAAGGCAGCCAATTCCTAGCAGCAATGTCCCTAACTGCCCTGAAGCTCACCAATCACAGACTCTCACAGGTTAAACAGAGGTGTATCTGCTTGTAGATGAACCTAAGAAACTCCATAAAGACACTTTACAACATTTTACCTTCCAGTTCCACGCAATTTGCAGTAAACTGAATGCTTTTATCTTTATCATAACTAGTCTCATTGTGTGTGCGTTTGGGCATATATATATATATATACACACATATATATGTACATATATGTATATACATACACAGTGATATATATATGTGTATATATATACACACACACACACACACACACACACACATATACAGGCATTTGCCTTGCCCACAGCTGACCTGAATTCAATTCCTCCATTCCTCTCAAAGAGCCTGGCCAACTACGGAGAGTGTCTTGCCCGCACAGCAGAGCCTGGCAAGCTACCCGTGATGTATTCGATATGCCAAAAACAGTAACAACGAGTCTCACAAAGGAGATGTTACTGGTGCCCGCTAGAGCAAATTAATGAGCAATGGGATGACAGAGACAGTGACAGTGATTATATGTATGTATATATACTACTATACCACTGTATACATATAACATACATTAATATATGTATAAAATATATGTATATATAAATACATGATGAATGGATAAAGAAGTTGTGGTATATATGTATATATACATAGATGAGTGAATAAAGAATTTGTGGAATATATACTATAAATTCTTCATCTATATGTGTATATATATCACAGCTTCTTTATCTATTAATGCATTTTTTGACATCTGAATTATTTCTATATTATGGTTATCAATGAATGCAGATGTGCACATTTTTAATTAATATATTTTTGTTTTGAGGCGAAGTAGTAAAATTGTTAGATAATATGGAGGCTCCATTTTTATTTTAATGGAAAGTATACATCCTGTCAAAAAACTGTTATTAAATTTTTTAAAAATGTATTTAATAATAAAAATGTATTTGATAAGGGAAGTGAGGTAATGGGCTAGAAGGCCTTGAGGCATGGTTGGAGAGACACTGACACTGGTTGTGGGCTTGCAGTTAGAACATTGCTTGGGACTTTAGTATCAAAAAATGTTTAACATAATGTGTAGGATAACATAGCATCAGTAGTTTAGGTTTATTGGGTTACTCCCCTTACAGTGCTCCTATTCCTCTTTGTTTATTTGTAGCTTCTTTCTTGGTGTTCTGTTGACTTGTAAATAATGTTTTTCTCTTCTCCTTGAGTCCTTTGCATAGTTTATTCAGAGCAAGTCCTTTTTGTATTGACACAGGAAGACTTAGCAAATGCTATGCTTTTGTAACCTGGGAGTCATTTGACTCTACATGATTTTTTCCTCCAGGGCATCTGTTCTCTAGATCTAAGCCTCAGCTGCCCTTACTTCCTAGCATCCCCAAAGCAGGGTCCCGACGATGTGGGACAAGAAGGACCCAGGGCAAGCGGTGAGTTGTGTGCTACCCTGGCATCGAGATGGGCCTGGCCAAAGTGCCTAATGCTTAACTATAAGTTAAGAGCTTGATCATGGACAAACGCTGTCATGATCCAAACAGTGATACTAGATTTGGACCCTGCTAGGGTGAGGAATGATTAATCTGGCCTGAGTGCTGTGGTCTGAGTCTGTGGCAAGATGTTGCCAGGAGAGCTGCCTTGCAAGCCTCAATGTATCCCTTGCTATGTCCATACAAAAATAAGATGCTAATAAGTTCCTGGACTAAGGAAAAGAAAAAAACCTTAAGAGTGAGGAAGGGCTTTGGAGTGCCTCAGGAAGGGCTTTCTTATGTTAATTTGGCTACCTGGCTGGTTGTAGCCTAGAGGGCAAGGTGGGAGAGACAAGTGGGAGGAGAGAGAGAAGCCAGAAGGAAGAAGCAGAAGCGGTAGATCCAGAGAGAGGCCGGAGCTGGGAGTGTGGGAGATGAGAAAGGTGGAAGATTGAATAAACAGTAACTAATCAGCAACCAGCTTGGTCCTCGTTCTTCCTTCGCCTGTCCTTGACCACCGGCCGTCCGGATCCAGTCCACACACTGCGGTTCCAGAGCACCGAACGCGGGTGGTGAGACAGAGCCGCCCGGAGAGCCCGCGAGTGCACTCGCCCCTCGGCGAGCCTTAGTTTTTTACAATAATGATGCTTAAATAAAAATGGAGGTCAAGGAAAAATGAGTTTGGTTATTGATTAATGAGTTATGACTTAATAGCTAGACTCCACAAACTCAGTTACATTTCAAGTAGGGTGAGTTCTAAAACAAAGATGAAATCTTACTTTTTGTACTCTAAAGTGAAAGGTAACTTGAAAAGCGATAACAATGCTGCCAATGCACTAGCTCACTGAAATCACTGTTAGAATTTCAGACCCAATTGTGTTTCTTAGATGGTACCGATATATCTCTTACTATCGCTGTTATACATTGCATATTTCTAAAGCAGCCTATGCAAATAATTTATTTCACCATGATTTGCTTTCTTCACTTAAGTTCTAATTTTATAGCATTAACCTTTTCCTCAATTTTTTCTCACCTAGAATGCAAACTTTAAAAGAATAGGAACTTTATGCATCTAGTCCCTGCATTGCTAGCTTCTAGAATTCTAAATAAATTATGGCTAGATAAATAATAAATGATTATGAATCATAATTTTAAATTCTCTATAAATGTTTTAGGGGGTTTAAAATTAACAACAACAACAACAAAGCCAAGCTTTTTTGTGGCTTTCAAATCATGATTTCTTTTACCAAATTACGCTCTGTCATTTGACAACCTTCTGGTGTTGTAGTGTTAGAGAGCATCAAGGATAAACTTTAAATTCCTTTATGGACATTTTTATTTATACATAAATGTTTTATTTTCTTAAGGTCTCACTTGGCATCTGACTAAACAGTGTGGGTACATTTTTAGTTTGAATATAGAATTAATATTTAATGTTACTGAGACAGTATTTCTTTAAAATGAACATATATTCATAATCAACCTTTCTCTTCGTCATTTCTCCTAAAACAGAATATCTAGGTCTTGCAATTTTATTATCACAAGATGATGTATTTAACAATCTTTTACTTTTGCCAGACTACTGTTAGCAGAAATCTTTGTTCTGAAGCCCCTTGCTCAGAATTCTCTAAGTCTCCGTAGACTACCAATTATGGATGTAACTCAATTACGAGTTCTTTACTTAGGTATTAGGGACTCCCAAGTTGTGCTTGGAGTCATTTGTCTGGGGGCCAATCCCACTTACATGGCCAAAGAGGCCAGGGAGTTTAATGCCAGAGTTAGAAGATGTGCCACATCTGGGCTCTGCATTGCTAGAAACCGTTGGGGGAGCAGTCTGTGATGCTGGGGTGAGGGAACTTGTGGTTCCTGCAGTTCTAACTTCTTTCCCAGCTTCTGTAAAGCATGTACCCCTGACTTTTGAGTCATCACCACAACTTAGGGGTCTTTACTTAATTACTTTGTTTTGGGAGCATGTCAACAGCTCTCAAGGGTATTCCTGACTCCGAGCTTAGGAGAAATCCCTAACTGTGCTTGGAAGCACGTATGTGGTGCCAGGGTTTTGAATGAGGGTTTGGCTGCATGCAAGTCAAAGGCCTTTACTCCTGACCTAGCTCTTAGGCTTTATCTTGATTAATAATAACAACAGCACCAAAAATATATTTTAAAATTCCAAAACATATATATATATGTATATATATATTTAAAATCTGTATATATGGTTTGCTCTTGAGAGTTTTCAGGTAAGTCTTAGTTCACGATAAAGTCATTAATCATATCGCACTACAGCTTGCAACTTGTCTATGGATATTATTTTGTGGGCCTTTACGTAAAAGAAAAATCATGGTAACTTCTTAATTGTCTGATGCGTGTATGGTGCTTCTGCTATGGTCAGCTCTGAGAATTCAGGAACTTCTTTTAGAGTGAAAAAACCAGCCAAGGGTGTGAGAAAAATTGCAAAGTTTATCTTATCAACATAGTTTTCATCATTTGTGAATATTATATTAAATTCCCTTCTTTAATAATTAATCCAAATTCTCTCTTTTCCCAATTCACTAATAAAAAAATTTCCAAATTATTCTGTGCCATTATGTTATGTTTTCTAACTAACATAATATCCATATAGAATAGTTTTCAGCAAAACATTGCTAATAGCTACTAATGGAAGTTCTATTCATTGGTAGCCAATTTTGTGAGTAATTCTGGTGGCAAACATGAAAGAATGTGATCACAGTTTCTTTCTTCATTTTGCATTTTCTTAGATCAGGGACATGCTGGAAAATCTCCCAAGGGTCATCTTGTAATTTGGCTAGAGCTGTCTTTTAAAGAACACTGTCTGATGATTTTAGCTAATATCAATAAAAAAATGAAAATTTGTTTACTAC
Organism: Sorex araneus; assembly: GCF_027595985.1. Taxonomy (NCBI): domain Eukaryota; kingdom Metazoa; phylum Chordata; class Mammalia; order Eulipotyphla; family Soricidae; genus Sorex; species Sorex araneus. Next base: position 114,250,015 of record NC_073303.1, on the reverse strand, counting down.
CCACTAAGTATAGAATTTGATATGCCTAAAAGAAGAGCTAATTAAAGCCAGTGACGCACATATAACTTCCTAGCCATCTTTGTCCCCAACAAGCATATTAGAATATTAATTTAAGAGAAATTTAAGAGAAATGATTCCCTTCAATTAATTAGTCATTAACATCAAGTGCAAGTTTAAAAGTTACTGACTTAAGGTTAAGTTTTGATTCCTGTATAGAAAGGTGCTGGAAATTTGATGATTGTTTAATTTCTCTGGTTAACCACTGTCCCTAGGGGAAGGAATGGAGATATTTTCTTTTTTTAAAAAAAATTCTTAGTTTGTGTTGTTCTTGTTTTGATTTCTGACCACACACAGTGGTGCTCAGTACTTACTCCTGGCTCTGTGCTCAGGGGTCACTTTTGACTGGGCTCAGAACTAAGGTCAGCTGTGTGCAAGGCAAGTGCTCTACCTGCTGTGTTATTGCTCTGGCCCAAATGCTGGAGGTTTTGAAAGCATTTCTCATTTCTCCTGGTCCATTATTAAGAGTGGTCAAATAAGAAAACCAATTATTTTTCTGCACTTTGAAGAAAATAATATTTAACTAGTTACAGAGAAAAAAAAAGAATATCAGCAATTTTCTGCCTGTTTCTCTATATCCCATTCTGATTCTCAAGGCAAGGTCTTTTTGCTGAAACCATGTTTATTGACATATATTGTTAATGGTGGAGTATTGTTGAACTGCACGGTGAGCGCTGCCTTTATTTCCTTGTTTCTGGCAACTGGAGAATCAAATGTATTCTTATATCATAGCACTGTAGCACTGTCTTCCTGTCCCATTGTTCATCGATTTTCTCTAGTGGGCAACAGTAATGTCTCCTTTGTGAGACTTCTTGTTACTGTTTTTGGCATATCAGATTTGCCATGGGTAGCTTGCCAGCTCTGCCATGTAAGCCAGATACTCTCAGTAGTTTGCCAGGCTCTCCAAGAGGGATGGAGGAATCGAACCTGAGTCTGCCGCAGGCAAAGCAAATGCCCTACCTTCTGTGCTATCTCTCCAGTCCATTCTTACATCATAATTTGATCAAACTGAATGAAGAGTATGACAGCTCCAGATTTCATTGTTAATATTTTTGTTGTCGTGCTCCCCTTTTCAATAATAACAACACAAATTAACCATTCCTTACCATGCTGCATATTTGGAGATATATCTGGCGTGTGTATGTGTATGTGTGTCTGTGTCTTTGTACGTATGTGTGTATTTATTTTTCCGTTTGCTAATAATAACTCACTAAACTCACTACAACTGGAGTTATACTTATTGGATGAACTCTTTTTGTTATCTAATACATCATATAGCACTGCACTGCACTGTTGTCCCATTGTTTTGCTTGAGCAGGCACAGTAACGTCTCCAGTGTGAGACTTGTTGTTACCGTTTCTGGCATATCGAGTACATCATATAATGAAATATTATGGCTATTTTTATCTACTGCTTCTTCTCTCCCTCAATATTCTCATGATATTTCTGGTATAAGAACTACTGATGGAATTTTCAGAAAGTAAGTATCTACCTGATATGCCCTGGTAGTAGAAGCAACATTAATAATTCCCCAGTATATTTTAATTAGAAAATGAAATTTCAGATGCATGCAGTTTAAAAATTAGCCTATATTAACAAATAGTACTTAGTCCAAATTTTCAACTAAGTGAAGAGAAAATAAGTTAATTAGTCATATTTTCTACAACATATATTTTCCACACCATATTCACCTGTTGTATCTCATATCAAAAGCTTTATTTCAGTGCTCTATATTGTGAAATTGTTTAAGACTAGCAATTTTTCAAAGTCCTGTAATACTATTCACTTATTATGTTTGAATATGACTTTCTTATCTAGAAATTCATGCTTGATTTCAATTGCTATTAAATGCGTTTAGTTTAGTAAAAGAACCAGTAACAAAAGGTAACTTTAAGAAAGAGTTATATGATAATTTTATAGTTTCTGTATTACTTGGAAGCATATTGCATGGATTTCAAACTTACAGTACATAAATAATATGGTTGCTTGAATGATTTATTTGGATTTACTACAAGAATATTTTAAAATATGGTTTGGTAAAGGACAAAAATGAGATAGATAATCTCAAAAACCTATAGGCTTATTATATAATTAATCACTCTAAAAAATTGGAATGTGAAATGATGGTTAAAATCTGGGCAATCTAGGCTTAAACTGTTACCATAGACAGGTTTGAGTACTTGCAGGAGTTTACACAAGAATAGCTGGTTTACTCAGGGGCTAACAACTTGAGGTGACAGTAAAGTGATATTCCCAAACAACTATCTTACCAGTATGGTCACAAGGAGAAGCTTAATAGAAAAAAAAAAGGATTAATTAAAAAAAAAAGCGGCCACACCCAGCAATTCTTTGATCTGTGCACAAAAGATCATTCCTGATGATGCTCAGGGGGCCAAATGTGGTGCTTGGGATTCAACTAGGGTCAGTTACTTGTAAGGGAATTACCTTATTTCTTATATTGTTTCTATGGCTGTCAGAGGCATATATTTTAGAAAAATTGGTTATAAGCTGGTTGCTCTAGGGCATTCAATAAATTCATTTATGGACTGTTCCCCTAAGGTTATGTGACTTCTGATGTGACTGCAAATAAAAATTTTGGATTCAGGATTTCTGCCCTTTTATCCCTTAGGAAAGGATAAAAAGTGAAATTTTCAACATCTTCAACCATTTCTAACAAGACAGATTTTATGGTTTCTGAAGCTGAATTCGCTTCTTAATTTGTTTGGGTCAATATCAATCCCCGCTGTCAGTTCTTTCCATCTGTACAGAAGTTGGGGCATTGAATAAGATCTCCTCTCTTGATAAACAGAGCTGCTGACATATGAAAAGAGGAAAAGGTTACAATGAAAAATCTAATCAAGATATTTGAAGACTGACAGGCCTTGCTCAATGATGGCAAGTTTTCTGGCTTACTAATGTCCTCAGGCATTCAGGAGCACAACACAGTAAGCACTTTGCTGCCAGATTTCATGGGAAGTTCATGAGAAGAGGACTATGAGAACCTGAATTATTGTGAGACAACTACAAAGCAAAACTGGAAGCTTTAGTTCAGAAGGTCACAGCCTAGATAGTAGAAGAATACAGGATTCTAGTGAACTTCCTTCATAATCAAGAGCTCCAAAAACATAATTGAGAAGACCAGAACCTGACTCCTAAAAAAGTCATATTACTGAGTTGGGAGTGAGATTGGTGTCAAAATATTATATACCTAAAACTCAACAACCAATTCCATTTGTAAATCGCAGTTGGTTAATGGAATTTAAAAATTATAAAAAGAGACAAATTACTAAAACTTATTATCTCTCTTTTTTAAAAGTGTTTGACTTTTTAAAAATTATTTTATTACTTTTTATTTTTCAATGAATCACCGTGAGATACAGTTACAGACATACAAACTTTCCTGATTATATTTCAGTCATACAATGATTGAGTACTCATCCCTCCACTAATGCCCATTCTCCATCACCAATGTTCCCAGTATCCCTCCCACCACCCCACCCCCTTTTTCTCCCCCTCACCTCTGTGGCAGGCACATTCCCTTTTACACTCTCTCTCTCCTTTTGAGTGTTATAGTTTGCAATACAGGTAGTAAGTGTCCATCATATTTGTTCTATAGTCTACTTTCAGCACACATCTCCCATCCCTAGTGAACCCTCCAAGCATCATTCACTTAGTGGTCCCTTCTCTATTCCATCTGCCTTTTCCCTCAGCATGTGAGGCTGGCTTCCAAGCCGTGGAGCAATTCTCCTGGCCCTTATCTCTATGATCCTAAGGTGTTAGTCTCCCATTCTGCTACTTTATATTCCACAAATGAGTGCAGTCATTCTATGTCTGTCCCTCTTTCTCTGACTAATTTCACTTAGCATGATACTCTCCATGTTGATCCACTTGACCCTCACTATTTATCTGCCATATAATTGCCATAACAGATAATATTTACTTGTAGTTAATTGGCTAGTTATTTTGCATAAGCACAGTAAGAACAAGTACAATTATAGATATTCATTTTGACTGTATCACTAGCACTTTAGATTGATTTTAAATAGCATTTCTATGGGAAGGAAATTGTGGACACTGGTGCTGGGAAATGTACACTGATGGAGGGATGGGTGTTGGGATATTGTATGACTGAAACCTAATCATGAATAGCTTTGTAGGGATCTGTCTCACAGTGATTAAAATAAAATAAACATTAACACAAAAACAAAGTGCCCTTGTATAAGATGCTTTTTTGGTTTCCCTATCACTGTCCCTCTCCTACTAAAATACTCTGTATTCATATTAAAAGCTACTGTTTTGCAAATAATTATTATGAATTATAAAATATAATTATAATTTCCTATACATTAGAAAACAACCTGAGGGAACAGAGATTAACAATCACTTACCTTTTGAATTCACCAATCCACAAGGACATCTAAGCTAATTATTCTTCTTGATCCTATAAACTTTTTCTTTCCAGAGCCACAATTTTTTTTTTTTTTCTTTTTGGGTCACACCTGGCGATGCACAGGGGTTATTCCTGGCTCTACACTCAGGAATTACCCCTGGCGGTGCTCGGGGGACCATATGGGATGCTGGGAATCGAACCTGGGTCGGCCGCGTGCAAGGCAAACGCCCTACCTGCTGTGCTATCTCTCCAGCCCCCATAGAGCTACAATTTTTTTTTTCTCACTTTAAGATGTTAAAATAGGAACCAGAGAGATAGCAGTGAAGGTAGGGTAATCATTTTGCATGTGGCCAACTTAGATTTGATTTCTGGCAATACAAATGGTCATCTGAGCTCCATCAAGAAAATACTAGTGCAGAACCAGGAATAAGCTCTGAGCACAGCTGGGTATGATTCAAAACTGCATGTGTGTGTGTGTGAAACATATTGTCATCCCATTTCTCATTGATTTGCTCGAGCGGACACCAGTAACGTCCCCATTGTGAGACTTGTTACTGTTTTTGGCATATTGAATATGCCATGGGCAGCTTGCCAGGCTCTGCAGTGTATAAAAATAAACAGAAATATTGCAGAGACTTGATTTTCTTGACAAATTTTTATAAATAGCTGTTATTTAAGATAAAATAAAAAATGTTTCTTTATTATTAACATGATATTATTTTAGGAAATGTTTAATTTACACTTAGATTCTTTCAACGTTGTGTATATTAGTGAATACATATAATCTTACAAATATTTTATTTAATGTTATAGTTTATATGCCATGCTATAATCAGCTACATTAATAAAAGTTATTAAGCCACAGACACTAGTATTAGAAAAGTTACTTGCTTTGATATATATTGAGAATAAAAAATAATACTAACTTTGGTTATGGTCACATAGTAGAGAAAAGATAACACTATATTCAGTGAAATGATAGTTCTATCTACAACATTTATGTCAAGTCAGCAACAACTGGCAATTAAAGACTATTCTTCCAGAGTTTAATTTCTAGCTTCTAGCAGAAGTGAAAAGAAATTCCATGTAAACAATGGAATGGAGAAATGAAAAAATGAATATTTGTGACATGGGTTTTAATAAAAGAATAAAATTCATTTTTAAGCTGTCAAATATATAAAAATTAGGGGAAAATCAAGAATAATGGATTAATTAAAAATTTTTTAAGTATAATTAGTAGGAGATCATGAGATGATTGAAAGTTAAACAGAAGAACTCTTTACATTAGATCTATATTACCTGTATTTAGGTCATTCTATTAAGAAGATTTATTTATTATGATTTACTTGTGTTTTTTTTATATTTATCTTATTGATTTTCCTTGCCTTACTTTAAATTCAATATGACTGATCTTTTGATAACAAAAATATTCTTGTTAATGTGATTAAAAATTAAATAAATTAATCAGAGGAAATATGATCTTAAAACTAAAATTTGAGAAAAATCAAAAGCTATTAAAATATATACACTATAATGTACAATTCTACTAGCTATGATTAATATAGAGTAACTTCAAGCTTTTGGGATATGGGAGGTGAACATAGATTATGAGGCAGTATTTAAGCCTAGATATATATATGTTCTACACGACATGAATTGGAGCTGGGACCAGGTGAGATAGAAATGATCAAACCTGGCTTGGCTCTGAGAGGCAAGGGCCTTACCTGCTATAACTTTCCTTCCAGTCTATACAAAGAGAATTTTACAGTAGCACAGAAAAGACATTTCAAACTGATTTCCACATCTTTTTTTAACTCTAGAAGAATTCAAAATACATTTAAGCCACAGTAATATTTAGGTAACATTAGATTAGTATCATAGCTAGGACCTTTGACTGAGTCATTTTCTTTCTACACTTGAGATAGCTTACTCCCCAACCTCACAATTAAATCCCATTCTAAGAAAGTAGGCATAGGAGCATACAGTGATATGCAGTGGCATTAAGGAAAAATAGAACTGAAGCCCAAACTATAAAGAATTGTGGCTGGTTTTCTATACACTCATGTGAGCCATCAAAATGGGACTATTCTTCTTAGTCTGTATTTAAAATTATGTTTGGTTTCAAAGTGATAGTTCTAAGGGTTGGACTACACACTTTGCCTCCAGAACACTAAGATTCGCTCTCTGGCACTGCAGGATGTCCTGAGTACGAGCAGGAGCGATCTCTTAACAGAGAACTGGGAATAAACCCTGATCAATGCCAGGTACAGGCCCAAAAGCAAACAAAAATTTTGTTTGAGAAAAGATCTTTGATAACCGTTGGTGCATTAGCATGATTATTTCTGATGACAATATTCTATTCCAGACTATTTAAAAGTAGAATACTTTAAACATTTAGAAATATTTTCAATATTTTATAAAAGTTACTTTTAAATGTTAATTATAGATTTTCTTAAATAAAAATAGGAGTTGCAAATTATGCCCATTCTCTGAGTGATTTGAAGTTTCATGCAAATAATATGGATGGTTTTTATTTTATTTTTTGGCTTTTGTGCCACACCTGGCTGTGTTCAGGACTTCTTACTCTTCACTCAGGGCTCACTCCTGACAGGCTCATAGCACCATATCAGGTACCCAGCAACGGGTGCTTATAGGGAAAACACCATACTCAAGTACTGTTGTCCAGCCCCTGTGGATAGATTTTAATCTTTTAAGACATTTAGAGCTTTAACACTTTGGAAAGATTTAATTTGATTCAATGTTGTGTGGATGAGAAAAAATACATCATTTCCCAGCTTTTTATTGCTACATTTTCCCCAAATCTCATTCCAATACATAAAAAATGACTTAAAATTTTTGTTGGCCTATATTAATTTCAAATTTAGTTTAATAATACTTTTCAGGAGAAGTTATATAAAACACGGTTATTTCATAAAATGAAAATTTCTATTCAATATAATTTTCAATACTTTAGTTTTTACCTAAATGTTATCTTTGGATCATTTCTATTTTAACTTATTAGTTATTATTAATATTTGCTACAATTGTTGAAAATTGTTTTTCAACATGTATTTTTTTGTTTTTTGGGGAAGGCCATACCGTGATACTTTGAAGTTACTCCTGCCTCTGCACTCAGGAATCACTCCTGGTTTTACTCAGTGAATCAGATGGAATGCCTGGATTCAAATCCAGGTGGGCTGTCTACAAGGCAAGCAACTTTCCTCTATATATCTCCTCAGCTCCATATTTTTATACATATTGATACTGTGTCACTATATCACTGTCATCCCGTTGCTCATTGATTTGCTCGAGTGGGCCCCAATAATGTCTCCATTGTGAGACTTGTTACCATTTTTGGCATATTGAATATGCCATGGGTAGCTTGCCAGGTTCTGCGCTGCGGGCAGGATACTCTCAGTAGCTTGCCAGGCTCTCAGAGAGGGGCAGAGGAATAGAACCTGGGTCGGCCGTGTACAAGGCAAACGCCCTACCGCTGTGCTATCCGCTCCAGCCCACATATTGATACATTCCAAAAAATTCTAAATAAATGTAGTACACTATACTTCCTGTTATAAAGTGTTTTATTTCTAATCACCTTTACCTTCTGAATGGAAATACCAAATTTTGTTCACACTGCTTTGAATTTCCACTTCTCACTCCTTTGGCTGGGTTAACTTCTGTACTTCTGTTACTCTGTACCTTTCTCAAGCCCACCTGAAAAAAATATTTCTGTATATATGCCCTTCTTTGAAAACATCATTATCTTTATAGCACTTGAGTGCTTGGCATTTGTTTCTCTTAAATTTCCCATCCTGGTATATTGAGTAATCATCTGTTTACCTGCTTTAACTCCCTGCTAGATTGAAGGCAGAAGTAAGAGGATTTTTACCTTTCACAGTGTAGTACATTAATTCAGACATTCAGAAAAATGTTCGAATGATTGCCAGCAAGAAGTAAAATGCTAAATACAATACCTAGTTTATTTGAAAGAATTGAAGTTGAGAAAGAACCACAAAAGCTAGTAGTTTTCTGCTCAGTTGGCTGTGTGCGAAGTTGAAATTTCTGTATTTGGAGACAGGATGAACATATCATGGCAGTTAACAATTTAGAGATGCCAACATGAAAGTTTGCCTTGGGTAGTCATGTTTTCCACTTCTTCTGCAACTATGTATTCAAAATCATCTCACGGAAGCAAGTAAAACAGAATAAATCAAACTTTCAGAGACTGCCTGATGGGAGAAACAAGAAGCAACATCCCTAAAATTTTATCCTAAGAAAAAAATTGATTAAAAATCAACTAGGAGTAGTTTCCAACCTTTCAAAGGATTTCATGTAAAATAGAATTCATGAGAAGAGATTTACTTATAAGGAACATTGTAATTACAGGGTTATTAGGAACAGATGTGCTAGGTTACCTCAAACAGAGACTTCCATTTCCCCAAGCATTATTTTTCTGGTGGGGTGTGGGGACCATTAGGATGCTGGGAATTGATCTGGGGTTGGCCACATGCAAGGCAAAGTCTTACTCACTCTCCTACTTCTCCAGCTCCTCCCCAAACATTTAAACTTTCACTGAAGTTTTAAGCTTAATTTTTCCTCATGATTATTTATGAGTTTTTAACCTCTATATTCTAGTTCTGATTTAAGATAGAGGAAAGAAAAGCAATAGCATGGATTAGTGATTTACTTTGCTTTTCACTTTGAGCAATGGATAAGTCACCTGGGAATATGGATCACAATGCTGGGAGAATTCAAACTGCCTAGAAATAGACAGAGCCATCACTCTACTCAATGTCATTTATCTTTCTTGAATAGTTCCCCTAAAATCATAACTTAATTAACAAACATTCATTGAATATCAAACACATGCAAATTGTTTTGCTAAAATATGAATCATCAACTGTGTTTTAGGCAGCTTTATTTAAAAATATCATTTTTAAAAGTTTCAAATCTGTATTGATTTAGAAGAAAATATATTGCTATTGTTTCATAAATTGCTAGGATTTGGAGAAATATAGACAACTAATTAAACTTTAAGGAGACAATTTTTTGTCTTAGAGCAAGTTTAAAACTCAATCAAAATTCCAAGGAAACACATAAATTGGAAAAAGCAAAACAGAGAAACTAAAATTAGAGCAACATATTGATATTTGCTAAGGCAATTAAAGTACTTAGAAAATACTTTTATACTACTAAGGTATATTTTGACTTACCATAAAAAAGTAGGAATAGTTCTTTTTCAACATACTAATATTTCATAAATTTATATTTACCATTCTATGAATAGAAATTTATCCCTAGTTAGATAAAGAGATTGATGATGCTCAATGGGCATTTTTAATTAGATTAATTAGATCAATATAATTACGTTAATTTCACTGAATAGTAATAATTATATGAAGATGGATTTGTTTGTTAGTCTTTAGTAATTATAGCTTTCCTTAAATTATCCAAAATACTTTCAAATATATCTTGCTACATGTAAAAAGCCATTTTAAGACAATTTTTATTTATTTTATTATTAATATATTTTGGGAGTTGAAGCATACCAGTTGTGCTCAAGAATTACTCCTAGATCTGTGCTCAGGGTTCACTTCTGGCAGGTTAATGGGACAATATGTGGTTCTTGGGATCAAAATCAGGTAACAGTGCGAGAGAGAGTGCCTTACCTGCTCTACTATTGCTCTGGCTGGACAAATTTCTTTTTATTTATTTTTTATTTTATTTTTTTTAATTTTTAAATTTATTTATTTTTAATTAGAGAATCACCGTGAGGGTACAGTTACAGATTTATACACTTTTGTGCTTATACTTCCCTCATACAAAGTTCGGGAACCCATCCCTTCACCAGTGCCCATTCTCCACCACCCGCAAACCCGGCGTCCCTCCCACCCTCCCCAATCCCATCTCCCCCCCACCCCACCCTGCCACTGTGGCAGGGCATTCCCTTCTGTTCTCTCTCTCTAATTAGCTGTTGTGGTTTGCAATAAAGGTGTTGAGTGGCCTCTGTGCTCAGTCTCTAGCCCTCATTCAGCCCGCAACTCCCTTCCCCCACATGGCCTTCAACTACAATGTAGTTGGTGATCGCTTCTCTGAGTTGCCCTTTCCCCGGAACGTGAGGCCAGCCTCGAAGCCATGGGGTCAACCTCCTGGTACTTATTTCTACAGTTCTTGGGTATTAGTCTCCCACTCTGATATTCTATATACCATAGATGAGTGCAGTCTTTCTATGTCTGTCTCTCTCTTTCTGACTCATTTCACTCAGCATGAAACTTTTCATGCCCATCCACTTAACTACAAAATTCTTGACTTCCTTTTTTCTAACAGCTGCATAGTATTCCATTGTATAGATGTACCAAAGTTTCCTCAACCAGTCATCCGTTTTGGGGCATTCGGGTTTTTTCCAGATTCTGGCTATTGTAAACAGTGCTGCGATGAACATACATGTGCAGATGTTGTTTCGATTGTACTTTTTTGCCTCTCTGGGATATATTCCCAGCAGTGGTATTGCTGGGTCAAATGGGAGCTCAACCTCTAGTTTTCTGAGAATCGTCCATACTGTTTTCCAAAAGGGCTGAACTAGCCGGCATTCCCACCAGCAGTGTAGAAGGGTCCCTTTCTCCCCACATCCTCTCCAACAGCGGTTGCTTTTGTTCTTTTGGATGTGTGCCAGTCTCTGTGGTGTGAGGTGGTATCTCATGGTTGTTTTGATCTGCATCTCTCTGATGATTAGTGATGCAGAGCACTTTTTCAAGTGCCTTTTGGCCATTCATATCTCTTCCTTGGGAAAGTTTCTGTTCATTTCTTCGCCCCATTTTTTGATGGGGTTGGATGTTTTCTTCTTGTAGAGTTCAACCAGTGCTTTATATACCATTGATATCAACCCCTTATCTGATGGGTATTGTGTAAATATCCTTTTCCATTCTGTGGATAGTCTTTGTATTCTAGTCACTGTATCTCTTGCGGTGCAGAAGCTTTTTAGTTTAATGTAGTCCCATTTGTTGATCTCTGTTTTTACTAGATTGCTTAGTTCCGTGTCACCTTTGAAGATACCTTTATCTTCAATATCGTGGAGGGTTTCGCCGACCTTGTCTTCAATGTACCTTATGGTTTGTGGTCTAATGTTGAGGTCTTTAATCCATTTTGATCTGACTTTTGTGCATGGTGTCAGGTCAAGGTCTAAACCCATTTTTTTGCATGTGGTTGTGGACAAATTTCTTTTTAATCACATTAAATAAAATGATAGATTCTTGGATCAGAGCAACATTATTATTTTCTGGAGTTTTATCACCTTTATGTTCACTTAATTCACATTCTGTTCTAGATATCTGGATTTAGATATCTGGAATGCAATTCATGTGTTGAAACACAGTGACACTTGAAACAAAATGTTTCATCTGTCATATTGAAAAATACAATATGCTTGAATTTAAAATGATCTTTGGCACTTATGTAACTTAAAGAATCTGATTTTTTAATGTCAATGTTGACATTGAGGTTCACACAAATGAAAAATATGTAACATGACTCATACTCAACACTGAATAAATTTATATATGTTACTCTCTATATGCTTTTCTTATGATTTGCATCAGGGTTGTATATTCTTCATTCAAACATGCTTGGCAGAATTGATGTTTCATTTGTCATTATGGAGATGTAAAGAGGAGTCTTAGAAATAAAAATTTTAAATATATTTTGAATTCCAATATATACCTGTGAAAATGGAATATAAAAGTGCATTCTGAGATGAGTTTTAAAGAATCACTTCTAAATTCTGTTCAGTTTTGCCAACTGCAGAAATGTTTGCCTCATTAATTTCAAATGATAATTTTTTCCAGACATACACATAGAAGTATGGGTACATATGGGTCCATTCAAAATATAAATCAAACATGCTGAAGAGATGCCTCTAGCCCCTGCACCAGACTGTCTCATCCAGAGAAATCAGAAGCGGGGAGGGTGAGTCCCAGCACCCACCCCAACATAGCCCTGGGAGCCAAAAACCTTCAGAACTCATTGCTGCCATGCTCATGGCCCATCTCCACAAAACTGGATGAGCCTCATTCATGAATGAATCTGCTAAAAAACCTAGGTATGCAGATTTTTTTTTTTTGCTTTTTGGGCCACACCCAGCGATGCACAGGGGTTACTCCTGGCACTACATTCAGGAATTACTCCTGGCAGTACTCAGGGGACCATATGGGATGCTGGGAATCGAACCCAGGTTGGCTGCGTGCAAGGCAAATGCCCTAACTACTGTGCTATTGCTTCAGCCCCAGTATGCAGATTTTTGACAGAAAATACCAGGCTTGGACGGGAATGGGTGACCACCTCCATCTTCCTATTCTTCCAGGAGCCTGGCAGTCATTTCTGTCTCTGTTGCCATATAAACTTGCTAGGGCCATGATCCAGAGACCCACAAATAAACCCTGGAAGAGAAAGAAAGCAACATGCACCAGAGATGGCTCTGCATCCCAAACCACCAACCAGTTAAAAATTTAATTCTAGATGTATGCAGATGTATGTATTTCACCCTATTTAAAATCTTAGAATTCTTGGAATGACATCATATTCTATGCCACTGATGTACCAAGAGCAGCATACCACATTTGATGGGGCAAAAAGTAGAAGGCAAACAACTTGATATCTATCTATATCTATATCTATATCTATATCTATATCTATATCTATATCTATATCTATATCTATATCTATATCTATATCTATATCTATATCTATATCTATATCTGTATCTATATCTATATCTATATTTATATCTAATCTACATCTATCTCTATGGCAGAGTCTCTTGCCCCCGTGCCTGGTTGTCTTCACAGGGCCCCTCAGAGGAGGGCGGGTTTAGTTTCCTTCACAGCTCCAAGCAGAACCCCGGCAGCAGAAGACCTCCAAATCCCAGCCACAGCCATGCTCAAGGCCACTCTCCACATGTTCAGATGAGACTTATGCATGAAGGAACTGACAGATGAGCCCAGGTGTGTGGGACCCAGGGCTGAGATCTCTAAGCCTGCTTGGATCAGGACTGGGCCTCCTGCACCCAGATCTCCCATTTTCCAGTAGCTTGGCAGCCACACCTACAAACTGCCCCTGGTGCCATGTAATCCCATCAATGGCCAACATCCAGAGACTATAAAACAAAGCTCCTGGATGCAACCTCTTATATCCTAGTTCTCCCTGTCAGAGAACCTGGCAAGGTACCAAGAGCATCCTGCCCACATGGCAGAGCCTGGCAAGCTCTCCATGGCATATTTGATATGCCAAATACAGTAACAATGATCAGTATCATTCCCCTGACCCTGAAAGAGCCTCCAATGCGGCACCATTGGGAAAAACAAGTAAAAAGAGGCTGCTAAAATCTCATTGCTAGGACAGATGAAGACATTACTGGTGTCCGCTAGAGCAAATCAATGATCAATGGGATGACAGTGACACAGTGATCTATCTATATATACACATATATAGATACATATGTATACACACATATATATATGCAAGCACACAGATCTCAACCTTTAACAACATGTTATTAATCTCTTATACAAGGTTTTAGTGGCTGCAGAGGAAAGGTACAACAATCTTCACACACTTTCCTCTAAGGAAATTTTTGTTGATCATTTTTAGTGGATCATTCATTAAAAGCAATATAAAATAAATAATTTAGGTCCTGCTTAGGGGGCAGGCTTTGGGTATTGGGGTGGAAAAATTTGAAATACGGTTGTGGAAAGGTATAGTGTTCGTGGGATTTGTGTTGGAATATTGAACATCATAAATTATTGTGAAGAACTTTATAAAGATAGAATAAAATTTAAAAGAAACAAAATATAAATCATGGTGCTTTACTGTTACCATAACCTTGATTTTTAGGGAACCACCAAACCTAAGAAGATTCAGTTCTTACACCTGAAAATTAAGTGGAGTTGGTGACACTGTTTTGCCCCTAGGAATTATAAAAAATCTCTGAGCTGAGAGATTCTAGAGAAATCATTATTAATGCTTTCACATGCCAAGAATTAAATAAGAGCATTTATATAATAGATATTCAAAGATCTGGTAAGATGGTATAATGAGGTACTCAGGTTCTAAAGAAAATAAATATTAAAAAGTGGCCCAAGTTCTCATGAATCATCTGTGAAGTAATTATTTTAAAGCTTCATATTGCACAATTCTACATTTATTCCATATACTCCAAGAGTTTGAGGTAGTTATTCCCTGAAAGTCTTAGGGCTTTTAAAATTGGCTAAAATAAGGACCAGAGTGATTCTACAGAGGGTCAAGGTACATGCTTGCATTAGGACAACCCTAAGAATAGAGCCAGAATAAGCTCTGAACATCACTGAGTGTGGCCTCAAAATTGGTGGTAAAGAATGGGCACTGATGGAGGGATGGGTATTCGATCATTGTGTGAAAGTTTGTAAGTCTGTAACTGTACCTCACGGTGATTGATTAAAAATATATAATAAAATATATTCTCCCAGAAAAAAAATCAAATAAATTAATAAGCAAAGATGTCTAAAATAATGTCCTTCTCTTTATCTTTTGATACTTTAAATATATACTTTTAATTTCAGTAGTTTTCATATAAAATGCATTCGTAAAGCATTTTATATGGATGTATTATCAACAAGATTCCTAGCATTGTGTTAGAGAGTATAAGGCTTAGGTGTTTACCTTGTTTCCTGAAGACCCCGGTTAGATTTCAGGCACCTGTCCCAGACGCTGTCCCCCTTTTCTCCAAATAAGTACTTCAAATAGTTTCATCGTTATTTTCCCAAAGACTATATTGTAATGCTTAGTAATAGGCAGATAACTCAGGGTTGGAGAGATAGTAGGAAACAGAATCAGTAATAGACCATAATCAGAGTGTGGTCTGACAGAGTCCCTCCAAAATATGTTTTTGAGGATCTAATAAATTGATGTCTTTTATATGTGACTGTAAACCTTTCCACCTTATTTGCACGTAAAATGTAATACTTGAAATGTTTGCTGTATTTAAATTTAAACTGGTACTAAAAACAAGTAATTATTTTGTGTCTTCTTTTTTTTTTTTCTTTTTGGGTCACACCCGGCGATGCTCAGGGGTTACTCCTGGCTCTGCACTCAGGAATTACCCATGGCGGTGCTCAGGGGATCATATTGGGTGCTGGGAATCGAACCCGGGTCGGCCACGTGCAAGGCAAATGCCCTACCCGCTGTGCTATCGCTCCAGCTCCCAATTATTTTATGTTTTAATCCAGGCCCTGGCCACCTCAAGCAATCCTCAGTCATGAGAGGATAAAAAACACCGGAAAATGCTGAAAGTCTATTTCCAGCTCTCATTTTTTTTTTCTTTTTGGGGTCGCACTTGGGTTACTCCTGGCTCATGCACTCAGGAATTATTCCTGGCGATGCTTGGGGGACCATATGGGATGCTGGAAATCAAACGCTGGTCGGCTAAGTGCAAGGCAAACGACCTACTACTGTGCTGTTTCTACAGCTCCTCAGTGCCGGGAACCAATGACTAGGAACGGCCAGAAACCAATGCCTGAGAATGGCCAGAAACCTATGCCTGGGAACCAATAAGTCAGTACAAACTGACCTGTATCTAAGGAAGAACCTCTTCTTGGGGAAGGTTGCAAAACAATGCCCAGGGGAACTGCCATCAGGGCCCACATCCAGTTTCATTAAATGTTTGCATTCTTTGCTATTCTCTTATTCTGCTCACTCCCTCATATAATCAATTATAAAAAACTAGCTTATGAGAAATAAAGTTGGAGCTTGCTCCCATTCTTGTGTCTGCCTCTTTCTTCTTGTGTCTGTCTCCTTTCACTCGCCCACCCTCTCCCGGCTACCCAAGTTGACCAAGTCCCGTGGGATGGGACACCTCAGCTCTGATCTTGAAGATAGTAACTGCAAGTTCTTGGGAAGTAATACAGTGTCTGGAATTGAACCCAGGCCTCCTATATGCAAAGCAAGAACTCATTCCATTAGAGCATTTCTCCAGGCCAGACTCTTATATTTTTTTCAAATAAAAATATTTTATCTAGGTAATCCTGTGTTTTTACCTAGATAAAATATTAAGCTGGAGCACAGAGGTTGGGCATTCAGCTTTCACGCCACCGACCCGAGTTCGATTCCTCCACCCCCTTGGAGAGCCCGGCAAGCTACCAAGAGTATGGAGCCTGCACGGCAGAGCCTGATAAGCTACCCTCGCATATTGGATATGACAAAAACAGTAACAATAAGTCTCTCAATGAGAGACGCTACTGGTGTCTGCTCGAACAAATCAATGAGCAATGGGATGACAGTGACAATGATCTAGGTAATCCTTTGTTTTATTTTCCAAAACCTTGATCTGCAATTAATAATGCAAATGATTTATTATAGCCATGTAAGACTGTTGGGTTATCAACTTTCATAAAAATATTTTTATGCAAACTTTATGATTCAGTATATATGAATACTTCAGACTATGCTATTCTCATTCACGCTTTGCTTTGGTCTACCATAACATTACCAGTTTTGCTAGGTGTTTCACTTGTTCCATTGGAATTGATTTTTCACTTTTGCAGCACTCAATTTATGCCAATATTTAATGCTTTGAAACCAATGTTTTAAGATACGCAGATAAAATCTTTTTCTCATCATTGTCTCTACTTATTATTTTTGCAATGAATTTAAGAAATCACTTCCAAAATTACTGCTAGATGTAAAAAAAAGGGTAAAGAAAAACCAACACAGTAGAAAGACGCACAAAAAAGAATAATAGTACAACAATATGTTTTCTCACAAAAAACATATCACGAAGAGCACTGATGAAAATAGCAATAGTACCAATGCATAATAAAAAGGAAAAACAGAGAAGGTCAAAGACACAGCTTGCTTTCATTCTTGGCTGGTAATTTTCCATTAGTCTTCCCCACACACCATTGCCTTCAAGGTACTTAGGAGTTGGCATATTCAAGATATTGTAGTCAGTCATACATTTTGGAAAATACTTTGCTATGCTTTGAATGAGGAAATTGATTGCCCTTTGGCTCATAAGGTGAACTTCCTGATAACATTCACCCATTTGTTTGACAAATATTTATGTGCCTATTCTTATGCTGGGGCCACAACTTTGAATTGCAGTTTCTGTTCTAATACAGATTTCTGCAGTGAATTGATTGGTTTTCCACTGTTCTTGCTTTATCTTAACCCTATATAGCTAACACCAGCATCCATGAGACTATTGTTTGCCCAGAGAAAGTGTGGGTGCTACCAGTATACAGGAATTTATGCTTTCCTATCTTAAAACTTTTTCTTGCTGGAAGAGGTGATGTTTGCTTGTCAGTTTTCATGCCTGTGAAGTTATTAGTGTGGTCATTAAATTTTAGTGGATCTTGTTTATTACACAGGAAGCTTGTTACTAATGCAAATTTTCAGAATAATGTCAGATTATAAAGTTTGAATACATCTGGTAAATTATTTCTGGCTTTAAGCATCATTTATGATTTTTCTTCTTTATGGGTCGGGGGCATTTTTATCTTACAATTCATTGTTTGGTTATATTACTGTAAGGTTTTCTTTTTTTGTTTTTATAAAACTTTTGCTCCGCATTAATTTTGAAGCTCTTCAAAATTGCCTAAAAGAAATGTTAAACAAATACTATCTTGATTATGCAAAATATATGGTTGGGGTAGCTAGAAAAGAGTGAAATGAGAAAAAAAATACAGAGAAAAATCTAAGTGTTATGGTTGTAAGTAGGACAGTGGGAAAGCCAAAAAAAGTTTCTTTCTTTTTTTTTTTTTTTTTCAAAAATGAACCTGCAAAGTCATGTCAAGTACAACGGATTTGGAATGTCAGCACCCTGATTAACCCAGGTTGTCTGAATTGTAATCTCTGAAAAGTGACTTTTCCTTTCCTTTTGAATTGCTGGCTTTTTGTCTATGAATAAAGTGCTCCAAGTTTGGTGTGACCTGACAAATTTTTCTCTGTGCTCATACATATATTCAGGTCAACTATCAATACTATGGAAATCTCCAGTTTATGCGGAGCACCAACTATTCTTTATTTAAAAAAATAAAAGAAGAGAAAAATACAAGAACGGATTTCCACATCGAACTTTCTGTATTTCTTCCCAAGACAGGGATTTCTCAGTACTCTCTAACCTTGATAGGGTCAAAAGTCATTGATCATGTGCTATTGAAGTTTTAACAAAGGGAGAGGAATGTATTTTGTAATTTAGATAGAAAAATTCCTGTTACACGGTTTGATTGGTGTGTGTGTGTGTGTGTGTGTGTGTGTGTGTGTGTGTGTGTGTGTGTGTGTGTTTGGGGGCAGGGGCATGGGACCATACATTTAACTAATTAAGGAGTACTCATAGCAGTGTGGAAGGAAGTGCTAAGCTGAAAGTGCTTAGGGGAAAGAGGACCTTATGGTCTTGAGGATTAATCCAGGCCCCTTGCATTCAGAGCAGGTATTCTGTCCTTTGAGCCAGTTCTCCAGCCCCCAGAGTTATTCATATAAAGCTCACTCACCGTCCCCACATTATGATCACTGTAGCACTGTAGCACTGTTGTCCATTGTTCATCAATTTGCTCAAGCGGGCACCAGTAACGTCTCCACTGTGAGACTTGTTACTGTTTTTGGCATATCGAATACGCCACGGGAAGATTGCCAGGCTCTGCTGTGTGGGTAGGATACTCTCAGTAGCTTGCCGGGCTGTCCAAGAGGGACAGAGGAATCGAACCGGGTCAGCCACGTGCAAGGCAAAAGCCCTACCCGCTGTGCTTCGCTCCAGTATATGTTATGATCACATGATGAAAAATCTAACAGGTAAAATAGAAGTCACAATGTTCATTTCAGAATAAGCTCAGATACAAAACAATAAATATGCCCACCTAAGAATATACAGAACACTCAATTTGTTAAACTGTCCAAAAATATATTCTCAAACGAGAGTCTTCTAAAAATATTCCCAAACCGAGAATATGTTAAACTCTATATTGAGGGTTCTATATATTCTGAAATTTCTGAATACATTTAAATAGTTTTTTCTCTGTATTGATTCTAATGTAAAGAGACCATTTACCTAAGTTTCCTAAGGAATTGTCATTGTGGAACTAAGAATGAAAGGGGAAGAATGATAAGACAGTGGATGGGGTCCTTGCCTTGCACGAGGTTGACCCGGATTCAATTCCAAGCATGACATAAACTCCTCCAATTGATCCCTGAGTTCAGAACCAGAATTTAGCCCTGGCACTCAAAACCAAAAGCCCAAAACTTAAAAGAAACTAAGAATGAAGAAGAAATTTACCACAATTTCTACTACTCCTCAAGAATTTTTACAAGTTATTTTTGTGAAATTTATGTCTTGCTGGCAATTCATCATATTCAAATCGGTTTAAGTTATCCAAATTGCCTTTTTTAGAATGTTCTCTTCTAAGAGATAGTAATCCGGGAAACAATTCAGCTTGTTTCAATCTCTAAATCAGTTCTATCTCAGCAGTTCTCAATTTATACTGCAAAAAAGCAAAGAGAAATGGACTTAACTGAAGCATGAGTTATGTAGGTTAGATAGAAAGAAGTTCCAGAGACCAGGATTTTCTAACACAAGAAAAAAATTACAAATAGGTGTTATATAACCTTTCCACAATTGAAATGGTAAACATATATAATTTACATATTTCAGTTATGGATCTAGGATTTTCTCTACTGAACGGAAATGGTCTTGAATAAGCCTCAAAGCACTATGTGGTTCTAAAATTTTTATAAATTCTTGTTCTGCATTTAGAAAAATGAATTTTTCCCATTACACTTTCTAATTGTTTTTTTCACGTATGGCTTAATAGAAATTACTGAGTTTTCTAGCTAACGATACTTAGGCTGGGAAAGTATGCAATATTATTTCTAATATTTGTACTATATTTGGATAATTGATTTCATTTTTCAAAAGAACCACTTAAATGTTGGCATCACTAATGTGTTTCATAACTGATCATAAAAACATATCATTTGTGTTTTTGGTCTCAAGTGCAATGCACATGAGGCAGAAATGCTCTATTGTGATTCTTCTATGTACTATATTAATATTTTACATGATTCTATTTAATAATTGCTTTAATATCACAATTTGAATTTTAAATAAATATAGCACACATATATATTAAAGATATTTACCCTGCTCAATTATATTTTGTTTAGAAATTTGGCACCTTCTGAGATTTAAAGATTTACAATAAAGAGTGCAAGACAAGATGATCTTTAAAAAACCCATTTAAGCTCTATGATACTCTGATTATCTGAAAGTACTGGCAGAATCAGGAACTATGTAAAGAGAACTAAAGATTTATTTTTCTCTTGCTTTGTTTCTGCAGTGAATTTATGACTTCATATTTGGACCTTAACAGTAAAAGCAAATTCTAAAAGTTGAAATTATTAATTTCCTACTCTGTTCATAATGTACTTGAGTTTATTGATTATATAATTATAATAAAATTTCTGGCTTAATATTTAATCAAATCATCTATTGCAAATAATTTATTGTGATGTTCCTTTTCCTTTTGGAATTTTAAGAGTATTAGCATTTTCCCCAAAGTTACTATTCAAAGAAGAGCTAAATTACCCTAAAGTAATAATGAATCAAATACTTTATAATTTAAAAATAGAGTAGCCTAAAGTTTTTAATGTTAAGGAATATCTCCATAATTAACTCATATGATGTACTGCCTTTATTAATTAGACATGGAGTCAAATGAAAGTATTAAAAATATGAGTGTGGAAACAGACACAGACACACACACACACGCACCCTCACATTCATAGTCTATTATTAACATAGTAGTAAGAGCTTTTATTTTATTTATTTATTTTGCTTTTTGGGTCACATCCAGCGATACTCAGGGGTTACTCCTGGCTTTGCACTCAGGAATTGCTCCTGGCAGTGCTTGGGGGACCATATGGGATGCCGCGGATGGAACCCGGGTCGGCCGCGTGCAAGGCAAACGCCCTACCCGCCGTGCTATCGCTCCGGCCCCAGTAGTAAGAGCTTTTAATGATACCAAATGACTTCTTGGAGTTTTGGTAGTATTCATAGTTTTATTATTTTAAACTTATGAATTAATTTGCAAAGTTATCAATCTATATTTTAATAATATGGCATTTGAGGATAGCCATATATTGATGGTGTTGTTGTCAGAATAACACATCGGAAGCAATTAATCAGTTCTAGGTACTAGGTATTACTAGGACAGGAAGATGATGTTGCAGAGTTTTTTGTCTTGAAATATATTATTTGTAAGACAAATAAGGTAGTAAGATTTGCTCAGATAAAATATACTAGGAAAATTACTATTGTAATGATACAATCTGCTTATTAACAGGGCCCCCCAAAGAATGTGCTAAAGCTGATGTAAGATTTATGTGTTCAAAGGGAGGGTACTGTAGAATATCCACTGGGGCAAAATAAAATGGATGTGGTAAAACACTATGTTGAAGATATGAGGAGAGTCTGGTACTATGATATTATCATTAGATTTAATGTGTTACATTTCCACTCTAGAACAGATTATGAATTCCTCTCATTTTATTATATATACTTATTAATTTTTCTTTCTTTTTTGGTATATGTAGGTAAACTATGACACGCAATGCCCGTAGATCACTCTTGTGGCAGTCTATATGTGGTACCAGTGACTGAGCCTGGTTGTTGAATTTTCTTTTCCGTAGATTACATTATATCAGGAAAATTGATCAGATCATTGAGGTTGAGCATATTGAGATATTTTACCTAGAATATTTGTATTAGTTCAAAGGAACTAAGTAAAATATATTAGAGCTGACAAAAATGTGGAATATTCCTGTTGCTGTCATCGTTTAACTGGATCACAAACAACTCTTTCTCCTAGCACACATGCCCGCTAGAGATGGGGCAAACTTTTTTGTGTGTTGATGAAACTTTGGACAACGAAAATCATCATTTGCAGACTGTGAGTCTATATGGACCTAGGCAGAATCTTCTTGTATGAATGTAGATTTCCACCCCCACAAAAAAAAAAAAACCTTGTGGAAGAAAATTAAAAAAAGAGTACTACTATAAATATTAACAGTTGAACTTTAGCTTTGAACTCAACAGGTTTTAAAAAGATACATCAAGGAACTCTGAGGAAGGTTAAGATGCATCAACTTAATACTGCATGTAATTTTTTCAATGCCTAATACTATAAAGAGTTTAGAAGTTATTATGCTTATTAGATCTCCATATAGATATAAATTTATAGGAATGCTTTAAGCAACTTGAGTAGGAGAAATATATCTACTGTAAATTCTATTTTCTTGTCTGTGGATTGTCTGCCTTCTTGCTTGTTGATGTTTTGATATAAGAAGTGGATTTTAAACTTGACAAAGGCCATTTAATAAGTTTCCTCTTAGTGGCATAAGAATGAAATAATAATGAGGTACTACCTCACATCTATTTGTATATTATTAACAAATGAAGAAAACACAGCAAGTCTCATGAAAGCTAGGGGAACAGGAATGTTTATACAGTATTGAAGTCTATAGAGCAGCATGGTACTCTATGGCACATTACAATAGTGTGCAGTTCAAATGTTCCTTAATAAAAATAGACCTGCCATCTAATATAATAATTTCACTTTGTATATAATTGAATAATTGAAATTTGGATCTTGAAGAGATATTTACTTCTGTTTATGATTACAGTGTTAGCAATGCAACAAAGGTATGGATTCAAGAGTGAAGAATGACAGTTATAGAAGCTGACAAGAGGTAACACCCTATGTGCTGTACTATCCCGACAGCCACAAATTCATGCTTTATGTAAATGTACACCTGCCCTGTGAATCAGCAATTTTAATCCTAAGACCTGGTAGAGAAAAAGCGAAGATATACTTCTAGAGGATACTATTAACAACTGTTCATCATAGCTTTTTAAAATGAAGTAAGTATTGTAAGTGTTAATCAACAACAAAATATGTAAATACATTTTATTTATACAAAGTATTGCTACTTAGAAATCTTCAGACTAGCGATAACTAGTAATTTATGTAAAACATAATCATTTCAAAGATGCTGATCTCAGCAAAGAAGACAGAGGGAAAAATCTACACAATGTTTCTGGCCACTGAAAGCCATAGTTTCTATCAATAGATTTAACTGTATATAAAATTGTAAATGGGGGCATGGGAGATAGAGTTCAGCGTTAAAATGTTTGCATTGTAACCAACTGACCCCAATCAGTCACCAACTCTGTATAGGGTCCTCAGAACACTGCCAAGTGTGATCCCAGAGCACAGAGTCAAAATAAGCACTGAGAACTCCCAGGTCTGGTCACCAAACCGAAAGTAAATAAATAGATGAAACGATAAAAACAAAAATGCAAACAATACTATGCTATTTTCCAAACTTCAGGAATGTATATATCATATTATCTGGAGGAAGTTTTTAGCAAAAACATGAGAGAATCTTCTAGGGTAATGATTTGACTTTACATCTTTACTACATGGGCATAAACAGTTGTTAATATGCATTGCCTCTAACCTGAACTTTTTAAACTTTTGTTTACTTTCAATTTATAGGGAAGAGCCATCTCAGAATGTTTGGCCCGGTGGTGGAGGTCCCTGTTGCTCAATGTATAGTGCTCAGAGCTATTGGTCCTTGGAAGCCTGGAGGGCCACACCTGTCAGGGCTTGAGGATCATGCACTGCAGGGCATCAGACTTGAGGTCTCACACATGTGTGCATATGTTCTGCCACCTGGGCTACTGCAGACCCCAATATTTGTGTTTTTCTTATATATTAATAAAACATGCTCATGTATAAGAGCTCTTTTTATTTTTTTTCTTATTTTTTTTTAAATTTATTTTATTGAATCACCAAGTGGAAAGTTACAAAGTTCTCAGGCTTATATCTCAGTTACACAATGTTCAAACACCCATCCCTTCACCAGTGCCCATAGTCTACCACCAATAAAAACAAAAACAAAAGCAAAAACAAAACAAACAAACAAAAAAAGTATACATCCCACCCCTCACCCCCCAACCCACCCCGTACGTGAGTGATAATTTCACTTCCCTTTCTCTTCACCTTGATTACATTCCAGATTTCAACACATAACTCACTATTGTTGTTAGAGTTTCAAAACAGACTCACTATTTTTGTTGGAATTTATCCCCTAAGAATACAGCTCTATTAACAGGGAAACATTTGATAATAAGTTTCCACTGATGAGAATGAAGAGATAAAATGTCTTTACAATTTCTGTATTATAGTAATTAAGTCCGAGAAGATTTAAGTTTGAAAATGAATCATTTCCCTTCCTGGAACAGCATGTAGCCAAAGTTAGTTCACAGCCTCCATACATGGGTGCAAGCACTTGCTGGAACCCCAATTCCTAAAGCTGTCTCTGGTTCCCGCTCGTTCCACATCCACCGGCTCTGCAGAGGCATGGGCACCCGGGCCGAAAACCCGACCTGCCGGAGCCGAGCACCGGCCCCAGCTGGAAGAGCTCTTTTTAGTGTAAAATTATTGGATGGGGGATTTTATGAATGCCCAGTAGTACTCAGGGCTTGCTCCTGACTCTATTCTGAGAGATCACTCTGAGTAGTGTGCAAGGAACCATATATGATTCTGGGGATCAAACCAGAGTCTACCATATGCAAGGCAAATGCATTAACCCCAATATTAGCTCTCCAGCTTCCAAGTATGAAAGAATTTTCATATTTAATTTCATCTATAACATCTCAGGGGATTTTTGAAAAATATGGAAGTAGACATAGTTATGTTTTATAAACTAAAAAAGAAACACTGAATTTTCTAATTACTCGAGTGGCATAGAAAGCCAATTATACAGGCACTCTAACTTCTTGTATGTTAGAGTCTCCAATATACCACACGAGCACTTCAGATTAATTCCAGTAGAATATCTGAGGGCATCTCCCTGGATAAATCAAAACAGAGGCAATTAAAGCATAGGTGCTAAAGTCACACTGCCTTCCTTTCAAACCTGGCTACATTGCTTATTAGCTACATGATCTGGAAAAATCATTTAAGTTTTCAAATTCTTGATTTCTTCCTTTCCAGAAAGAAATAATGCTGTGGATTTATAATTTAATTGCTGTGAAGATAAAGTATGGATTATTAGTAAAAGTTAATAAATTGTGTTTCTCTATCCTGTAAGTGCTCATTATATTTTCTAATTCTGTCATCATCAGCACATCATCATCATCATCATCATCATCATGACTTATGATAATTATCTTGTTGAAATTATGACATGTTAGCATGATATGCTTAATTAACTAGCAATATAATAATTTTGTAAAGGTATATTTATAGAGTAGGTGGTGTAATATATCAGACTAAGACAGGCACTAAATTGAAATCCATTGTTACTTTTAGATACTGAATCCAGGGATCAATGAGAGGTGGTAGAAATTGTCAAGTATATTTTTTTCTGTTACCTATTTTTGTGCAAATGACCAGCAAAATTCTGTTCATTCACCCTCATAGACAGACCTGTTAGTGCTCTCATAGCACACATCCTGCAATATCATGAGTAGAGGAATCTGACTTGTTTTTGTCTAGATCACAGATATAACCTTAGGTCAAGCTGCCTGTAAAAGAAGTTTTTGACCTCCAAGGTCTTGAAAAAGGCGTTGTAGGTATCTGTGTGGTCATGGGGTTTTCACTTTCATTTGTGTGACTTACATTGACTATACCTTGTCTTTTGCACATTATAAAGGAATTCTGCCAGAACTACATATACGTTTAGTTATATTAAATAGTAGATTATATATATGTTATAAAACTAAAATCTTAAGTTTTAGAACACCACTAGATGAGATCACTGAGTGTAAAGCCCAGAGTAAGCCCCAAGCACCACCATTAAAGAGCAAAATCAATATATTTTCTCATGTTAATTTTATATACACGTTTCTCTTTAGAGAAGATATATTCATAAAGCATGTTTATTTTATATGATTGAATTTTTGTTTTTGTTTTTGATTTGGGGTTGCACCCAGCATGCTTAGAGTTTATTCTTTCTCTGAGCTTAGAATGTCTACTGGTAGTATTCACTCAGGGCACCATTTCTATTTCTGGGGGTAACACAGAGTAAGCAAGACAATGCCCTATTCACAGTCATATCTCTCCAGTCCTTAAGATTGAGTTTTAAGAGTTACTTGTATATTTTAGATAAATTCCTTTACCAGATATACATATAAAATAATTTTCTCCCTGTCTTTGGCTTATATTTTATTTTCCTAAATAGTGTCATGGACTGAAGCAATAGCACAGCAGGTAGGGCATTTGCCTTGCATGGGGCCAACACAGGTTCGATTTCTCAGTCCCTCTTGAAGAGCCGGCAAGCTACCGAGAGTATCCCCTCTGCATGGCAGAGCCTGGCAAGCTACCAGTGGTGTATTCGATATGCCAAAAACAGTAATGACAGATCTCACAATGGAGACATTACTGGTGCCCGCTCAAGCAAATCAATGAACAACTGATGACAGTGCTACAGTGCTAAATAGTGTCATAGACTTCATGAAAATTTGACTACAGAAAATCAATGGTCATTTCTATTTTTCTCCTTTATTTACTCTTCTAGAAGTTTTGTAATCTTGTGTTTTACACTTATGTCTGTGCCCCCTTTTATAATAAATTTCTTTGGTTTATTTTGTTTGTTTGTTTTGGTTTTTGTTCGGGTTTTGGGACCACACCTGGCAGTGCTCTGAGTTTATTTCCAGCAGTGATCTTAGGGGTCACTCCTGTAGAGCTTGGGAATTATCTGATTTTCCTGGCATTGAATCGCAGTCATCCCCATGCAAGGTAAGACCCTTACCCACTGTGCGATCACTCCAACCCCTGAATAAGTTATTGTGATAGTTAAAACACCGTCTGTTTACTTTTGGATTTGGATGTCAAGTTGCTCCAGTACCATCTCTTGCCAAAACTCTTCTATCTCTATTGAATTCCTTTCACAAATCAGTCAAAATAAGGCAGACTTCTGTTGTATTTCTTGGTTCTCTAATTTGTTCCATTGATCTGCCACTTTTTACACCAGGTCATGCTGCCTTGACTACTGTGCCTTTTATAAAACTCTTGAAATTTCAGTGTGAGTGCTGACAACTTATTCTCTTTTAAGTTTTATTTTAGAAAGTTTTCTTTTCTTTTTTTCTTGTAGTTTTGTTGTGATGGTGATTGGTTCTCATGTCCACTTGATTCCATGCTAACACATTTTATTTTGAGTCTTGATTTTCATACTCGGTTGGGACCGCTGCTGGAGGTCAGACATTTTACTTATAGTGCTTGCACAAACTTTCACTACAGTGCTCTATGGGGACTGAACACTTGATGCAGTGCTCTCATACCTTTGGTTTTGTGGTGCTTTCGGTGGCTTGCACATTTGGTTGAGATTTTACACACATAGTTTTATTGCACTGGATATAACTCACTTTGTTGTGCTTTGAGGTATCCCAAATAACAGTGATGGTGAGATTACGCTCACAGACAGGGTTGTGACAAGGATAGAAGCCGTCATTTGAGCCTGCATGGCTGGTTCTCTGCCATTGAGCTTTCCCTGGGTTACCAAATTTGTTCATTTACTTCAGTGTAGTTCTCTACTATTAATATTTTTCTTCTTCCATATCATACTTATATATAATTAATGCCATTTTTAAACAATTTGGTGGGGTTTTATTGAGATTTCTCTGAATCTGTGAATCATGTAGGAAACAATTGATATCTTACCAATATTGAGTTCTCCATATATTGAACATGGAAATCTATATTTCATATATTTTGGCATTCAATAAATTGTTCCTCTGTTATTCCACACTTGTAGAACTTTCCTCATGCATGTTCTTTTTGGAGTGCTTGACAAATAGTTCCTTATCTTATCACGTTCCCTTTAACCATTATCTTATTTTATTCCATACAAATAGAATAATTCAATTCAAATGTAGTGGATAGGATACAGATAACTGAATGACCCAGGGAAACTTGGAGAAATATTCTCAACATATTTTTCCTTTATTTAAACAACATTTCTCCTAATATTTTTCTTGTACGTTTCTAAAGGCTTCATCCAGGGCATCACCTAGACTCAATTCATCAAAGGTCAGCATTTTCTATTTCAATAATTTCCCAGAGTTCCATGCCCATACATTCATAACTTCCAAGTTTGTTTACTATAAACAAATGATACTTCACATAAGCCATGCTAAAAGTATTTCATGCTAATGCTTTCCTTTTACTTCACTGTTTGTGACTATCACAAAGAAGATAGTTGACCTTATTTCTTTTCCTCTCTCCCCAAAGAAGGCAGTTCAGAAAAAAAATTAGCTTCTAACTCTTTCCTTAACTAAATTATGTTTATGGGAAGTCATTGGAAATTGGGAAAATGAAGAGGAAAAACGCAGGAAAAGCCTTCTGAGAAAAACAGAGGCTTTTAAGAATGCAATGAATGAGAATCTTCTGACAGAACGTTAGTTTATTATTCATATCTTATTTGCATATATTTTTATCTACAAAAAACTTTTCTACATTTACTATTTGATACTATTAATCACTTATTAATTCATTTTTAGCATTTGGGCCACATCTTTTGATGCTTGGGAGCATCAGTGACACTCTAGGGACTGATACTGAACCCCCGACTTTGGCTTTAAAACATGTGTTTTAACTCTTCAAGCTACACTGTTGGCTCTATAATCACTTCTTAATGATCCAAGAGATGACTTTCATTTTTCAAGGATTATTTATTAGGCATGACACAAGAAACTTATTTTAAGCTTTAGGTTAAGATGTGCATATTTTCTATTTTCCAATGGTTATCTGAACTCAGTGCTGGAATGATAGCACAGCGGTTGGGCGTTCGCCTTTCACGCGGCCGACGGGAGTTTGATTCCTCCGCCCCTCTCGGAGAGAGCCCGAGCCCCGCAAGCTACCGAGAGTATCAAGCCCAGGCGGCAGAGCCTGGCAAGCTACCTGTGCGTATTGGATGTGCCAAAAACAGTAACAATAAGTCTCAATGAGAGACTTATTGTTACTGTGTGCCCACTCGAACAAATCGATGAGCAATGGGATGACAATGACAGTGATCTGAACTCAGTATTTTGTGACTTATAAACCAAACCTAGGTATTATTTTGTTATTTCACCAATGGGATGGTATTTTAACACCTTCAATGCAGGATTATATTAGGGACTAAAAATAATGTAAAAAACTCAAAGAAGAAAGTAAGCATGTGACATGCATGGCTGTTATAATTATCTGTCATATTTTCTATTATCTGTGTGAAATATTGAAATAAAATAAAATTTAGTGCTTGTTCTAGATACAGCCACCTTTAAAAAGTTATTTTCTAAAATTATTCTCCCTAATTATTCCTTCTTTTAAAATATTCTCAGTTAATAATAGTAAAAGAACTAGATCAGTATAACAGAAGAAATGGCCAATCAGAGGAACAAAGTATTACATATAGAGACCTTAATCAATTCGTTGTCACTGGAAAGATATACTAGCTGTTTTTGAGTTTTAAAATTAATAGTCTTTTATCTGCATATAGAAGCTAGGAATTCATTTGATCACATAGAAGATAGGGATATAACTGTTATCTTTAATCTTTTAGAATATAAGATTGAGCAAACTTTGAAAATTAAAAACAAAAAGAAAATAGAAGAATTTGCAATAAGGTATTATAAATAGACATTATTTAGAAAGATAATTATGAAGTTCTATCAATAGAGAAATTCAAGTTTAGAATACCTGAGGCTCACATTTATTTCCATGGGGTGCATCCTCATAATATTCAAGTGTTTTTGGCAATGGTTTCTCAGTTCTACATATATTCAAGTAAAAAGAGATGATATTTAGATATCTAAATAAACCAATTAAATTCTAATACCTGAGAGCAAAATCTGAGTTTGAAAATTTTTAGTGCCAACCAAGTGATTACGATGAATAGAGAACCAAGGAGCTAGTGGAATGTTAACTCAGAAATAAACTATAGTTCTGAAATAAAATTTGGTAATTTGGTTAAATTGCCATCTCCATAAGAAATGGTTTTAGCACTGAAATAATATATTATTGAAGAATAAATATATAAATTATTGTTTAATGGCCTATCCTTTCTCTTTCTATATAACTTTTAATGTCATTAGCTATACTGGAAGGCATGTGGCTATTTTATGGAATAAAATTTAACAAAAAAATTATTTATTTATTTGTTGATTTCCAGGTAGAGCCTACCCCTTCTTATTTACCCTGGTCTGTTCAGCCTTGTGTCGGTCAGAGATTAACTGTAGCTTTTGGTGTCTATAAAGATTTATTTATGGGTTTCTGAAGCAAGACCGATATATGATTCTGTATAGCCTAACCGGAGGTGATTTGTGGGCATAACTCCCACATACCTAACTTTTGGGCACTTAGTTTCTTGGGAAACTTGACCCCGAGGTGTTGGGGTCCGGTCAGAGGTATAGTGGCAATTTGGGGGTATCAGGAAGCCTGAAGTCACCATCAAGCTGATGCACTCACTCCATGGGGACAGGTTGAACTGCTGGTGGCATCACACCCTTCAATAATTTTACCTTAAAGGCATTTTATTCCCTATTTGTCTAACTCTATAAGTGATATGATTATGCTAGTAAGAGTGCTTGGATACTATAGTGGAAATACCCTTACCTTCAGGTTTGTAATCTCTAAAGCTCTGGATCTGTCTACATTGTCAGCACATATCACAATAACCAAGTCACATATTTCTAGGAAGGACAATTACAATATTAATTTTCACTTAGTAGAAACTTTCCACATGGGACCAAAATTGTGTTTATGAAACTCAGAATAAAAATGCAAAAGAAAGAGTGACCCAATAAAGAGAAGAAAGGAAAGAAATTATTAATAAACTTTAAAGTTGTAGGAGAAAGGTATGTGAGAGATGAAGATAAATTAGGAGAAAACTGCTTCTTAAGTCTGAGTGGTCTTGAAATGTGATTTTTTAAAAGCAAAGTATTTTATCATTTGAATTACAAATGAAGTTTTGACAAAATTGGACTGATGGAGATAATTATTATTTCTCAAAGCTAAGAAAATTGCTTCATTTTATTCCAAAGGAAAAATGTACCAGGTGGCAAATGCAACACAAGTCTGAATCTTTCCCTTATGTTCAAATTCATGTAGGTTAACATTGGAGGGGCACTGTGCCGAGATCTTTTGGGTTCTTTGATTTTAATCTTACAGCATCTATCTTCAAGAAATTTAAAATATTTAGGAAACAGATAAAAATTGACTGAATCTGGTATGTGATACCATCTACAATACACACAGTAACACATTAATATTTACCAGCCTGATATTGATGCAACTTCTTACAGAAAGAATTCAATAAATTGAGATTTAGTGTATTGTGAAGCTGAGCCTTTTCATGTTAAATCTATGCTTCTGAAAAGGTGATATTCTAATTGCATTTTCTAAAGCTTTGTTTCTACTTTTAACTTTTTTGCAAGTCAATCCCCAAACATGACAATCACCTTTTCTAAATGTTAAAATTTTGCATTAAGAAAGCATGAGGATTTTAAAATATTCTAGCAGATTTTTTATATATAACATAAGAGAAGCTCATTTTTTATAATGCCTATTAGAATCCTACAATATTATGCAAGTTTCGAGCTTAAAGGCAAGCACAAGCAGGCTGTTCTACTCTTACTTAAAAGGGATACTTTTAAAATAAACAAAAAATTGAATGGCTCCAGAATGAAATATAGGCTGGAAAATCTGGGCTATGATTTAAAACAAGACGAGGAAAGAATTAAAATGATTGATCATAGAGTTCTTAATGGGAGCTGGAGATAATATTATAAAAGTTGGGAGCTATTTAGAAGCCCAAGAACTGAATTCTAGGGACTTATTTGCCTAGGTCAGATTGTGTACCTAGTCCTTCGACAGGTTTAGTGAGGAAACAGTAGTTTGTAAACTTTT
This sequence comes from Sorex araneus, assembly GCF_027595985.1. Classification (NCBI taxonomy): domain Eukaryota; kingdom Metazoa; phylum Chordata; class Mammalia; order Eulipotyphla; family Soricidae; genus Sorex; species Sorex araneus. Next base: position 114,217,597 of record NC_073303.1, on the reverse strand, counting down.
TACTGGTGGTGTTGGGGATCAAAACCAGGGTCACACACAAAAGACAAGCACTCATCACCTGAACTTTATTTATTCTTGGCCTTTCTAAAAGTTGAGTTAGTTTTATGGAACCATTAAAAAGAAAATAAATATTGTCTATCAAAAATTGTAAATCTGAGTTTTTTTAATATGCAGACTATTCAGAGAGTTTCAGCAACAGATTTTCTTCATGGATATATACATATATGTCATATATATTTACATATATCATATATATTTACCTTTCATTTTTCTTTTATAAAAAAGAATAACTACTTTAAAAAAGTTTTAAGAGGCTAAGATATAAAAGAGTGATAATTAGTCTGAATACCATGTATAGGAATAGCTAAGCAAAAAGAATATTCATATGATCATCACAAGAGAACATTATTGGAATTGAAACATGGATGAAATGAGGGCTATGTTTTCATAGAACTCCTGATCAGGTAAGATTGTAAGTATCTACTGAGCTACAAATCCAATTATCCTAGTTTCTAAACCCATGCTCTTTTTCAGTTGAAATATTGAGAGCACATTTGATTTCCAATTTCCATTATAATGTGTCAGGTAGAGCACTTGTATTTTTTGCAAGCCATAAATACTGTCGACAGGCCATGTGAGAATAATGCAAAATTGAAAGTTGGATTATTTTACACTTGGAAAACTTTATTTGGCTCCACATTTGCAGAATTCTCCTGTACTCCTTGACTTGAATATTCCTTTCTAAACAAAGCATTTTCTCAATTCCACTGACAATTTTTAAACATAATCTTTTATAATATAACACTCAAGCTCTTTTTAATGTTAGCAATAATTCTAGTTACTACTGATGTGGTTATTATACATTTGGCATTACTACTAAAAATTCTTAATATGATATACTTTTGTCTGTTTGGGAGACACAGTGGTAGCTGGGGTTACACCATGCTCTATGCTCAGGGCTGATTCCAGTGTACTCAAGGGACCTTGCAGTACTGAGGATAAAACCCAGGCCTCTTGCATGCAATGTGAGAACTTAGCCTGGTGAGCCATCTCTCTGTCTTTAATAATATTAATAATGTTTGCATGTATATCAGATTCAATCAATTGTTTTCCTACCATTTTTTTCCTCTCTTTACTTAAAAACTGGTATCCAAAAGTGTTCCTGAAGTAAAATACCCAGAACTATATGCTGAATTATTTTGGGTTTAATTCAATAGTAATATTCCTATTTTCCTTTTTTCAACGATCATTCTAGGGATAGGCATATAACATAGTTTTGGCCAGAATGACATTAGGATTTATATGCTTAAGGTTTAGGGCAACATTTTCTTCCCTGATAAGAGAGAGGATTAGGAACTCTTCTTACTTTTGTGGATGAGTTCAGTAAGATTATAATGCTTTAGCTGCTACACTGTATTGAGGCCAGAAGAAAAAGCAATAAATACTCAAAAAATATCTATGTTGCTAGTTATTTTGAAAAAATGACATATATGTCAGAGTAAGTTGTGGTACTGTTAACTGCAGACAAAACATTTCACTGATATGCTAAAGACATATACATTGATTTCTTTGTCATTAACAAGTGATAGATGTAGATTGTCTTTCTATAAGGAAAAATGTATTTTGTTTGTAAACTTTCGCTATTTATGAAATTCTTTGGTTTTGGTTTAAATTAAAGCATTAAAATTAATTTTAAAGTATCTAATGTGAAATTAATTGAATGATACTAAAACTGAACAGTGCATAAAAATTGAACGACACTGATAATTGGTTACTATAGTAGAACTTTTGTCGTATTTGTACAAGAATATTCCCGGTTATTTATAAGAATTTACTAATAAGTCCATACTATAGCATGTATTTCAATACAGTCCTGTTTTTAATGTATTTTTTAAAAATCTTGTAGACTGTTTTTACCATCTGAATCATATTTATGATTTTCATTAACAATGGTTTGAATTAATAGAAACATTCCTCTACTTGCTGTGACTCAAAACAATAACTCAACTGGAGGGAAGAAAAAAAAAGCAAACCTACACATATTCATTAATTCTTAATGGTGTGTAAAAACTCCCAGGGTATTCATTTTCATGATAAAAAATAAGCAATAACAACACAAGGCATTAACATCTGACTCTGGCAAAAATACTATCTCACTCCTTAGAAAACTTGATCAAGTCTCTGAAATAAAAATAACATGTTTTTTGTGTGTGTGTTTGTGTTTTTTTTTTTAAAAAAAACTCATTTATTTTCCGTCAACCTTATTTTCATTTTCCGTTTGAGTCTAGAAGAACAGCTTAAGACCACTCGGTGGTGGTTCCAACCCATTCAGTGGCCTGAGCCGTGGGCACTGCACACCAATCTTCTGCTGCAGGCTGAGTGCTCCAATCTTCAGTAGGGACCTGCTGAATGGGCACAGAGGGCACCTGCTCCCCTTCAGACCAGTCTGAAGCCTCAGGCTGAAATGCGGTAAGCTCCGGAGCTGGGGCGGTCCATTCACCCTGGAATTCCTCCTCGGTCACGGCCTTCTTGGCAGCAGCCTGCTGTTCCTTTTCTTTTTTTTTTTTTAATTTTTAAAAATTTATTTATTTTTAATTAGTGAATTACTGTGAGGGTACAGTTACAGATTTATACACTTTTGTGCTTATGCTTCCCTCATACAAAGTTCGGGAACCCATCCCTTCACCAGTGCCCATTCTCCACCACCAGTAAACCCGGCATCCCTCCCACCCTCCCCAATCCCATCTCCCCCCCACCCCACCCTGCCACTGTGGCAGGGCATTCCCTTCTGTTCTCTCTCTCTAATTAGCTGTTGTGGTTTGCAATAAAGGTGTTGAGTGGCCTCTGTGCTCAGTCTCTAGCCCTCATTCATTCAGCCCGCAACTCCCTTCCCCCGCATGGCCTTCGACTACATTATAGTTGGTGATCCCTTCTCTGAGTTGCCCTTTCCCCAGAATGTGAGGCCAGCCTCCAAACCATGGAGTCAACCTCTTGGTACTTATTTCTACAATTCTTGGGTGTTAGTCTCCCACTCTGTTATTCTATATACCACAGATGAGTGCAATCTTTCTATGTCTGTCTCTCTCTTTCTGACTCATTTCACTCAGCATGAAACTTTTCATGCCCATCCACTTAAATACAAAATTCATGACCTCCTTTTTTCTGACAGCTGCATAGTATTCCATTGTATAGATGTACCAAAGTTTCCTCAACCAGTTATCCGTTCTGGGGCATTCGGGTCTTTTCCAGATTCTGGCTATTGTAAACAGTGCTGCTATGAACATATATGTGCAGATGTCGTTTAGGCTATACTTTTTTGCCTCTCTGGGATATATTCCCATCAGTGGTATTGCTGGATCAAATGGGAGCTCAATTTCTAATTTTTTGAGAAGCGTCCATATTGTTTTCCAGAAGGGCTGAACCAGTCGGCATTCCCACCAGCAGTGTAGAAGGGTCCCTTTCTCCCCACATCCTCTCCAACAGCGGTTGCTTTTGTTCTTTTGGATGTGTGCTAGTCTCTGTGGTGTGAGGTGGTATCTCATGGTTGTTTTGATCTGCATCTCTCTGATGATTAGTGACCATGTAGAGCACTTTTTCATGTGCCTTTTGGCCATTCATATCTCTTCCTTGGGAAAGTTTCTGTTCATTTCTTCGCCCCATTTCTGATGGGGTTGGATGTTTTCTTCTTGTAGAATTCAACCAGTGCTTTATATACCATTGATATCAACCCCTTATCTGATGAGTATTGTGTAAATATCCTTTTCCATTCTGTGGATAGTCTTTGTATTCTGGTCACTGTATCTTTTGCGGTGCAGAAGCTTTTTAGTTTAATGTAGTCCCATTTGTTGATATCTGTTTTTACTAGATTGCTTAGTTCCATGTCACCTTTGAAGATACCTTTATCTTCAATATCGTGGAGGGTTTTTCCGACCTTGTCTTCAATGTACCTTATGGTTTGTGGTCTAATGTTGAGGTCTTTAATCCATTTTGATCTGACTTTTGTGCATGTTGTCAGGTCAAGGTCTAAGCCCATTTTTTTGCATGTGGTTGTCCAGTTGTGCCAGCACCATTTGTTAAAGAGGCTTTCCTTGCTCCACTTCACATCTCTTGCTCCCTTATCAAAGATTAGATGATCATACATTTGGGGTTGTGTGTAGGGATATTCCACCCTGGTCCATTGGTCTACGGCTCTGCCTTTGTTCTAGTACCATTCTATTTTATTTGTTACTGCTTTGTAGTAAAGTTTGAGGTTGGGGAGGGTGTTGCCTCCCATCGTCTTTTTCCCAAGAATTGTTTTAGCTATCCTTGGACATTTGTTGTTCCATATGAATTTTAGGATTGCTTGATCCATTTCTTTGAAGAATGTCATGGGTATCCTTATAGGGATTGCGTTGAATCTGTATAATGCTTTGGGAAGTATTGCCCTTTTGACAACATTGATTCTCCCTATCCATGAGCAGGGTATATGTTTCCACTTCCTCATGTCCTCTTTGATTTCATGGAGTAGCGTTTTGTAGTTTTCTTTGTAGAGGTCTTTTACTTCCTTGGTTAAGCTGATTCCGAGGTACTTGATTTTCTGGGGCAAGATTGTGAATGGGATTGCTTTTTTCATGTCCCTTTCCTCTCTGCTCTTCCTTTTCAATCTCTAGATCAGCCACGACTTCCCCTGGGTATTCACGGAGGGATGGTGCCGCGCATGCGCAGAACCTCCCAGGGCCAGCATCCACCCCATGAGACCCATGGAGTAAGCTCCCTGGTTGTTGCAAGGGATGGCAATGTCCACATAGCGCAGAGGAGAGTCTGTGTTACACAGAGCAATGGTAGGCAGGCTCATGTTAAGATGACTCTGTGAGGGGCTGGTGGTCAGCCCTGGGATCAGTAACCACCAGCAGTCTGGGCTCCCGGAAAGCCACCTGGATTTGGTCGGTGAAGATTGCAGGAGTGAAGCAGCCAGCGATTGCAGTGGCACCCGTGGCAGCAGCGAACTTCAGCACAGCATGCTGGCCAGTCTTCCTGGCTGAGATCACACTGACATCAGCTGGGTTTTCAATGGCAACAATGGCACGAGTTGCCAGCAGAAACTTCTCTCAGGTTCTCTTCAAATTTATGCTGTAGCTGCCATCACTTTTTCTTTTGCAACTGTACCCTTCCATCTGGAAATTCAGGTTGATGCCACCTAAGTGGGTGCCTGCTGCAAGGAATTTGAGGACATCCTCCTCCTTCACCTGCAGGACATCGAGGGCTCCGGACATTGTGAAATTTCCCTTTAGGTTAGGACGGGAATCCTGAAGAACACCATATGGATCCCTCGCTGGGCAGCGTGGAAAGCTGAAAGACGAATACTTTTATAAAATCATTTTCTTTTCTGATAATCGATATGCCACAGAATAGGTCGCATATTGTCTGGATAATCTCAAAGTTAGAAATTTGGCGACTTGACGGCTTGCACGCAGCAGGCCCAGGTTCAATCCCTGGCACCTCACAGCGTCCCCCAGGTCCCCAAGAAGTGATTCCTGAGAACAGAACCAAAAGCAAGCTCTGAGCACTGCCAGGTGTGGCCCAATGAACAAATAGAAACAACAGCAAAAAATTAAGTGATTTTACTACTTGAAAATGAATTCTAGTTTTCCTACTTCCTATATCTATTGCGAAGTCACATAACTTAAACGGCTTAAACAGTTTCTTCAATAAAGTGGGGAAATGAGAATTGTTCAGAATACTCTTGGCAAATACTAAATAAGCCTTTCGACTTATAATAAACTCCTGAATGAATAGAGTCTCTGATACAGATACATACTGTACAAATGAAGGTATTGATCTAACTTCTTCATTTTTCTCTGGAGATATTTGAGAGGTCTTTGGTTTTGAATTGCATTTAAGTATTTTAGTGTAACAGTGCTATAAAGTGATAGATACGATATGTAAATATGAATGAACTAAATTGCCTACGAGTAAATATTTTGAATACTCACCAACTTCTCTAAATTCCTAGTTAAACTTCTCCTCACATCAGCTGCCATTCTATTTTGGAAAACAGATAAGAAACAGATGATGCTGGGCAGTGATAAATATTATAAAGCTGTAAGGTCCAATATGACAGCCATGTAAAATTCATGACAGTATTAAAATGAAAAATTCAATAAGAGAATCATACTGACACCATTAATACAAGTAAGTAATGACTGTACTTCTGAGGAAAACAAATGGAAAGGATTTCCTGGTCATAAAATTTAATAGGCAATGCTATCAGTTTCAAAAAACAATGCTAAATATTGTAATATTTTTAATAAAAATAATATTTTAATAAAAATATTAAAAGGTCTGGATTGAAGGCTGGAAAGAATAAGATCATGCTTGTGAGGTGATGGTGATAGTTGGGCAATTCATTGAAATTTCTCAGGTTTTTGAGCGAACAGTTGATCCAGCTGAGAAAGTGAGTGGTAGTATATTTGGGAGAATTGCTCAGTCAACACATGTATCAGTCATTAGGAACATTTACATTATTTTACCATTTCAAAACCAATTTTAATGGTCATCATCAACCACCTCATCTAATTGAAAAACATTCCCTGGAGATAGTATTATATTTCCAACTTCAGAATGATTGAATCAGAATGAAAGCATCTTAGAGTTTTTCCAAGATAGTTTTGGCATTATTATTCTAGCTTAAAATTTTGATACTCAGATCAAAATAAACAATATTTATAAATCTAACATGTGTAGGAAAAATAAAAAGAATTGAGTGGTTACAATTTTCCCATGTTTTCATGGTGTGTTTCTCTACTTATAATAGTGAATTTCTTCACTTTTACTTACTTATAAAGATTGTAAGCATCTTTATTTATATATTACAGAAACTCGGATATATAAGAGAATAGTACATGTTACTGTGAATTATTCTAGAAAATATTTTAACAAAGAGTAAAAGGTTAATTTTCAAGACTATCAAATGAAAAACCAGAAATAATGTATATAGGTAAAAAGAAATCAATAAAAAATAAACTTTTTTTTCAAGTTTGATAGATTTATAGGTTCTTCTTAATAACAGGTTCTGGAATTCAGGAAAAACTGAGCATGTAAAGGGATATGATGCTAAACTGACAGTTTTCTATGATTGGTTTTATCGGGTAGAATATGTCTAGTGTATTTATGTTTTAGAACATATAATTTTTTTATTCATCTAAAATAATATTTCTGTAAGTATATGGACTACATATACTTAAAATGTCTAATATGCATTTTTTTCTGAAATGATTGGTAATTAACAAATATACCATCTGGCTACTTACATTTTTGCAGCTAGAATTACACATCTGAAATTTTAATTCAACAAGATCAGTTTTGAAATGTACTAATGTTGATATTTAAATTTTTATGATGTACTTGTGTATTCCCCAAAACTAAACAGAAAGGAATAGAAGGAAGTGGATAGGAAACTTCCTGCAGTAGCAGAATGGGTCCTTAAACAGTACTCCATCATTTTAATTTTTGACTATCACATATTGTATTGCTTCTATAGTCTTCTATCAGTGTTTCTGAGGTTGTTCCTAGCTCTTGTTGATTTGGATAAGGTTGGAAAATATGTGGGGTTTCATATATCTCTTCACATTGTTTGATCTTGTATTTTTCAAATATTCATAAATGGGCCATTATTTTAATAGAATCTAGTGTGCATGGTTGGTTTTGGAGAAGTACAAATGGATGGGGTATTGATTATACAGAGGAGAACATCTTTGGTAGTGAGCAATCAATGAGGTTATTGTTAAGAACTTGATCCAGGCAGAGCGCAGAGGACCAGACTGGCCCAGGGAGGTCATTGATACCAACAGAAGCAAATCTACCTGTTCTCAGAGCAATAGGGGTAAGCTTACTCAAATCTTTACAAAAATATGCTTGTAAAAGCTGATATAAAATTTAGTTTTATCATTGTAGTGGAGGCTTCTTAAACCTAAATTTCACTTTTATATTTCTTGATAGATTTTTTTCTCACTAGCATGAGAAATAGAAATAGAATTTGGCAGAGTCTTAAGCTCATTAGAGAAACTGAGTGTTCTTTGAAGCACTGATTAGGACAGGCAGTCATTCGCTCTTTCTTTTCAGATATGACACTACCTCCATCCTCCATATGCATCTTTTATCAATTTATTTATACCTTTAGGGTATTCAATGACATAAAATAGCCTCTACTTTCATTCTGTTTGAAATGTTACCTAAAAGTTTAATTTCTTTCAATACTTATGTAACTTAATTCTTACATATTAAGTCCATCAAAATAAATTATACAGATTAGGATAAATCTTATATTAACATAGTGTCACTTACATACCTTAGAAAATATATTTGGTGAGATATTATGATTTTATTGCTGTTATGCTTTATGGCTATTTTTATCATACAGTATTGAGCATTTATGTGATATATCATAGAAACTTAAAATATGCCTATTTTCTTTCATATCCTAAGGACTTAGTGAGAAACTCATATTGTTACAGAAGTTAGAGAGGATTAGGTACTTTAGAAATAATGCTGCTGCTGGTTATTTTAAATGAATTTTAGTATTTTTGGTGGAAACTTACATTACTTGTGATACACAAATAGATGTAAACCCTGTACAATTTTTTTTTTTTTTTGCTTTGTGGGTCACACCCAGTGTTGCTCAGGGGTTACTCCTGGCTCTGCAGTCAGGAATTACTCCTGGCGGTGGTGCTTGGGGGACCATATGGGATGCCAGGGATTGAATCCAGGTTGGCTGAGTACAAGGCAAACGCCCTTCCTGCTGCCTGCACAAAATTTTTGCAGTATAATTGGTAGCTTCTTAAAGGGAAAATATTTGTTGTCCATCAGAAGTTAATTTATTGCATAGCATGCATTTGATTCAAAATGTATTTTGATTGAATGATAAATTAATATGCTAATGTATTTAATAAAGCAATAAATAGCTATCATTCTCCAAAAACTATATAACTCAAGTCCCTATTAGCTATAGTATATTATTATTGATACATGTTTTCAGTACTGCGATGCAAATTCTCTCCATCTGGGCCTTGAGAAAGTGAAATTCTTTATTTTTGGATTTTTAGCTTGATTCTAAGTTTTGACAACTTACTTGTTTACATTTTTTAAACCTTGAATGCCATATGAGGATGATTTTTTAATGAGAATTTTTAATTGGACTTTAGTTAGTAATTTAAATTATAACTTTAGTTTCTGGTTGTTTTCTACACATCTTGTGTACCTAATACTTTTCCTGTTTCTTTTTCATGCTTTCTACTGAGGTTATAGACTTTCCAAATTAATCCCTCATTCAGCTTCATACTACATTGTATTCTCTTATCTGTAAACTTCTTGAAGCTTCTTTCATTCATTGTATAAACTGTTCAGACTTAAAAGACTTAAAATGGTAAGAGAGTGTTGACCCTCCCTATCTTCAGTGAGTGGTTGCATTGGTTCAGAATCTTGGTTATCTGCATCTAGGATCTTAATATTCTTGCCTTCCTTGAGTCAGATACCCTCTATGCCTCTAGGTTGATGTTTCATCACAAGTGAGTAAAAAATACAGCCCTCCAGTTTCTGGGTATCAGATGATTATTGCTGACTCACATGGAAGACTGGAAGAGTGTTAGACTCTGTCTCCTAGGGACTGTCTCGTGTAGGGCCATGCTGCTATTGGATTCATTTAAAGGAAGGTAGACTCAGAAAAGAGAGAAAAGTCATGGGCCTTGTGAAATTATTTAAGATACTGCAGAAAACTTCATTTCTAAGTCACTTCCTCTTCATTACTTATGTAGTTTACTGAATAAATAAATTTTCTTTTCAGGAACATTTTTCTTTAGACACTGTGATTTGCAAAGTTGGTGCCAATAGGGTTTCAGGCATATAATGCTACCAACTCCAATCCCATCAGCAATGAACAAGCATATTTAAGCCCTTTTGATTCAGTTTTCTCTTATTCTCTTAATTGGAGCAGGTCTAGATTCATAGACTGTGGAAGTCTTACTAATGAAGATTTAGGTGGGTGTAATTGGGCCACACCCAGCTGTGTTCAGATTACTGCTGATTCTATGCTCATCGATCATTACTGACCAGGCTCAGGAGACCGTAAGCAGAGCTCAGAATCAAACTGGTCAACTCATGCAAGATGAGCACATTTCCCATGTATTATATTTCTAGCCTCTCCTAATCAGTATGATCTGAAAACTATGTTCTGTCAAAAATTCAGCACTTCCACTTGCAGTCTCCTTGTTAGGGACTCTAAACAGCTTCCTTTTGGGCCCTAAAGTTTTCTTTCCTTGTGTGCATTTGTATCACTGATCTTATAACATTCACATATACTGTCCAAATATCTTCCCCTCTATCACTTTCCTATTCCCTTTTATTTAAGATATATCCAAATTGTCTGCTCAACTTATGACCATTTTTTTAATTTCCCCCTTTGAAAATTGCTTGTCATTGCTTTCGAATAATTTTTCCTAGAAAATATTTGATCTCTAGTATATTTCTGCTTCTGAAATCAAGTGTTTTTCACTATTGTGTTTCAAATTTTGATTCCTGGAAATTCCTATTGCATGTCTTTCTGTTATCAAGCATTTTCTTCAAGGCTTATGTGATATTAGGTCAAGTAGATGTCAGGGATGGATTATATTAATATGTACATTTGGGCACCAGTGCCATAAATCTTACTTCCTCTGTTATATGATTAAGCATTTTAGCCTCTACTACAAATTCAGTCATCATAATAATCATAATATGCCAATTCACAATGGGTCCTTGGCTGTTGACACTGTGTTGACACTTTGTTATTCAAAACATTGACCTCAAAAGCGATCTGCTTTAAATCAACAATCCAGTTACTTTATAGTTCATACGCTAGTCAGAGAAAAGAACTATTGAATTGTCTCTTGAGCTTCCTGGTGTCAAGGTGGTCGATTAGGACAACAAGCCAAACTGAACATAACAAGCTTTTATTCACTAACTGTTAATGTTCAAATCAGAGGCCAAAAGGAGAAGCACTGATTTCCCAGGATTTCACTTTCTCACATAGAAATGGCATCAGGCAAAGGTCAAGCGATTGCTAAATTAAAAAAGAAGAAATTGTTTCGCTGCTGAAAATATCCTTCCCAATAAAAATTCTTGTCTTTAACTCCCATGGCAGGGAGTGAGGTAAAGCAGGGGTGGAAAGTAATCAGACTGGAGATAAGGGTCTCAGTTAAATCTTCCCCATCAAGAGGCTACAGAATATGGATAACTCTGGGCTAGCATTGTAGCAATGGACATAAGCAGAACAAAATTCTCATGTGGGGATTTTGTCTATGAGTTTAACTCTTTTTGGAAAACTGAAACCTACTGAGTATGCACCAAAGATGGGATGGGCAGGGGATGGAAAAGGCTTAAAATAAAATGGACAGCGTCACAGCACCTCAGAATCTGAGGACAAGCCATGTTACTCAGATGCTGCTCCTAAATTTACACACAGAAGGCCTCCTGGTGGTACTCTGGAGGCCAGATGTCATGCTGGGGATTTTAATCAGGTCATAGCTGACACAGCTGCAAGCAAGACCCCCAAATAAAATATTATGTTGGGCCAGAAATATCCTATAGGACAAGAAGTTAACATATAGAATTTCAGCCCCAAGCTGGATTCCATACTGTCCATCTTAACTGGTAAACTACTTTATTTTGTCAATTGCTAATGTGAAAACCCAAAAACTTCCCAAGAAACACATGTCAATATTCATGGATTAAGAAAGATGACTCAAATCACCATATTATTTTGGTCAGATATGATGTTGGTTTTAGAGATATTTCAATGATATAAAAATTTTAATTGATTGTGCTTACTATATTTTGGGTGAAAACTATATTTAGGGGAAAATATAGTTGTGAAAACTTGCTTTCATTTGATTCTATCAGGATATTGGAACGATTCTCTGCTACTATTTATAATTTAGTATAAACACACTTTAGAAAAGTTCACAGTGTTAGTAAAGTTTTTTTTCTGGAGCAAAAGTTGTAGCAACCATATAACTTACATTTTAATTTGAATTTTCAGGTACTTAGAGTAAAATCTGAAAGTTTATTAGAATAATAAAATGAACCATGGCTTATATGAATACCCTTTTATCGTGTTAAAGTGGTTTTGTGTTATGAATCTTCCCCAGTACTTATTTGTTATTTACTAATCATACATTATTATTTAATTGTATGTATTTGTAAACTCATATAAAAGAAAAGAACATACACATTTAAAGATTTAATATAAAACTACCAAAATTGGATGAAACTACTGAAAATTTAAATGAAAATTTTAACTTGTTCAAATAAATAGGATATAAAAAATGTTAATAGATAGCCTATACCAATGAAACAAATTATTTCTCAGGTACCTAAAGCTTGGAAAGAAATGCTAAAGGGTTACATTAAATTTTTAATGGTTTAGTTTGCAAGCAATGAATTTATAGAGAGTCCAATTCCATTATGCATACAAGCATATATATATGTACACATGCATAAATGTCTGTATTAACTCATAATAAAATATATTCCCACATTTTATACATTAACATTACTATTATTTAGAGTATATATTTAAAATATAGAATGTTTAGTGCATGATAAATGATTCTGTTACTTAAAAGTCAAGGGACAAATTTTGAAAACAAATTATTTTAAATAGCTCTCAGTATCTATGGAAACAACCATTTGTTAGTTTTCAAAACAGTGACTGCGGTCCACAGTTATATATCCAGAATCTTTCCGAAAGTAAGTACAATATTGTTTACACTGACTTTTATACTGTGAATATGTAAATGGTGACTACCGGTTCCCTTTATTGAAGAGAATAAAATATGAGTTTTAGTTGGATACTGGAGACTTAATTACATTTCAGAAATGAGGGATCTTACTTTTAGTACTCATTTGCCAGTCAATTTGGACTCTTCGTATATGTGTATACACATATATGACTCTAAGATTTTTAAAATGGAGTATTATTATTATTATTGCTTTTTGGGTCACATCCAGCGATGCACAGGGGTTACTGCTGGTTCTACACGCAGAAATTACTCCTAGCGGTGCTCAGGGGACCATATGGGATGCTGGGATTCAAACCCCGGTCACCGCGTGCAAGGCAAACGCCCTACCGGCTGTGCTATCGCTCCAGCCCCCTAAAATGGAATATTATTTTAAATGCAGCTTCTATCATTATTTAATAATTGTAATGATACAGTATTATTGATGGTAAAAAATGTGTATTTAGGTAACAGAATTGATAGCACAGCGCGTAGGGTATTTCCCTTGCACATGGCCAACCCGGGTTTGATTCCTCCATCCCTCTCAGAGAGCTCGGCAAGCTACTGAGAGCATCCCGCCTGCAGGCAGAACCTGGCAAGCTAGCCATGGTGTATTCAATATGCCAAAAGCAGTAACAAGTCTCGCAATGGAGATGTTACTGGTGCCTGCTTGAGCAAATCGATGAACAACGGGACAACAGTGCTACAGTGCTATGTAGAAAGAATAGCATCACCTATCATTTTCTACATGCAACAGAGCATATCTCCTATTCAAAAATAAAATCAGTCTACATTATTACAGAAAGATAACATGCAATGAAACGTAAATTTTATTCTTTTGCTTAATTTTTTGGTCACATTCAACTCCACTCAGAAATTCCTCCTATCTTTGCACTCAGAGATCTCTTCTGGCAGTCTCAAGTGACATTCAAACCTGGATAACTATCATGCAAGGCAAACAACTTATCTGCTGTATATTTCCATTCTCTGAAAAATGAATGTTAGAGTATTATGAAGCTAGTAATTGACATAATGAAGATTCATACTGTTTTTAGATAACCAAATGATATATTTTTTTGTGCAGTGGTGAGGGTTATAAGCTATACCTAATGGTGTTAGGGACTTTTTCTGGAACTATGCTCAGGAGTAACCTTAGTAGTGCTCAGGGAACCATCTACAGTGGCAGAAAGCAAACCAGGGCTTTAATAATAATAATTATGAATAAACAAAAATTACGACAATTTTTTCCAAACTTAATCTGAAGCCTAGAGAGCCTTACTAATGGTTTCAAAAGTACCTCAATGGGTAGAATGCTAACCTTGAAGAATAAAGGACTTGAGTTATATCATCAACACACCCCAAATTCAGTAATCATGACTGCAGGGCACTTTCATTTAGGATCCATGGCACCACAACGGGATACTCAATCTCCAATAGATTGTAACCAAATATGTGTAAATAAGTGAGCACCACAATATCAACAGTATAAGTGACACTTATAAAGGGTTTGGGAAGATTCTACAGCAGGTAGAGCGTTTGCTTCGCACACAACCAACTGTGTTTGATCTCATTACTCCATGTGGTCCCTTAATTCTGCCAGGAGTGAACCCTGAAAGTAGAATAAGGAGTAAGGGAGAGTAAGCTCTAAGCTCCACTGGGTGTGACCCAACCTCTCAACCTCCACCTCTGCCAAATAACACCAATGATAAGGAATGGGGAAAAGTAATTTAATGAAAAACAAAACTTCAAATTTTCCTTAATGGACTACTTAAGAATATTGAAAATTAGAGAAGAGGAAAATAGAAAGATGAAAATTATTAGCTCTCAGTGGAACTGTGCTAGTAATATATATTGAGTTATTGATTTTGCCTGAGGGTGGCATAGAAGGTGTTGAAAAAGTAGATAAGCATTTAAAAAAGGATATAAAAATTGATAAATGACATAAATGCATGTTAAAAATCTGAGTAAGTTAGGAAGTGTTTTTCTAATCTAAACAATTTAAAAATCTATTAAAATTATTTTAGAATAAGCAATCTAAAATGAGCAATAATTTTTTTTTAAAATTGCTTGGTAACCAAAAATAATACAAAATTTCATTATCACTCTTTTTAGCCAATATATACTTGATGTCCAAGCCAGATGATTCTCATCAATTTTTTTCACAATATCAATGACAAATATGTAAAATAATTAAGAAAATTAATTTATAACTTTAAGATTTTAAACTTAACTAAACCAAAGTTGAAGAAGATCTATGCTTAGTAGAACATAAAATATTAAGTGAATTAGAGATATCTAAAATCAGTGAAGAGGGCTGGAGCGATAGCATAGCGGGTAGGGCGTTTGCCTTGCACACGGCCAACCCGGGTTCGAATCCCAGCATCCCATATGGTCCCCTGAGCACCGCCAGGAGTAATTCCTGAGTGCAGAGCCAGGAGTAACCCCTGTGCATCGCCAGGTGTGACCCAGAAAGCAAAATAAATAAATAAATAAAATAAAATCAGTGAAGATATACAAACAATATTACTCTTTCTCTCTTTTTTTTTTCCTCTCTTAGTATCACTCCAGAGATGGTCAAGGCATACTCCTAGCTCGGTGCTCAAATAGCACCCTGGCCTGGTTCAGACAACCATACATCGTGCTGGGGATAAAATCAGGGCAAGCAGTGTGTCAAGAAATTACTATTTCTTGGGCAATCTCTCTTGCCCAAAGTTTCTCTAATTTTTTAATATATAGATCAACAAAATTCCAATCACAACCTCAACTTACCTTTTATGATGTTAAGTGGATTATATGGTTTTATACCTTATAGGTTTCATACCACTAAGGAGTGGTCAGATTGGAGTAAAGCCAGAGAAATCTGAAAAAGTTCGACACCATTCCTAGTTAAAAGGCATATGTATTTTAAAGTCTCAGATAAGAGAGATCATTCTGTGTCTGTGCCTTTCTTTCTGACTTGACGTAACTCAGCTAGATATTGTCTAGCTCCATTTATGTTACTACAAAGTGCATGGTTTTGTTCTTTCTTAGAACGTCATAGTATTTTATTCTTTGTGGGATATAAAGATATAAATAGCGAGGCAACAAAGACTGAAGAGCAACATAATGAAATATCTGATCCACACAACTGAGTTATGGAAGTGAGAAGGAAGGGGTTGGGGATCCTTGGCGACTGGAGAAGGACACATTAGTGATGGTGTGATATTGGAATTCTATTCACAAAGCCATTATTAATGGTGTTATAAAGCAAAAAAAAAATTAATTTCCATACTCGCTCCAGGAAAATGAAGAGCATGTTGCTGTTACTGTTTCTAGCATGTCAAATATGTCACAGGTAGCTTGCCAGGCTCTGCTGTGTGGGCAGAATATCCTCAGTAGCTTGCCAGGCTTTCCAAGATGGATGGAGGGAAAATACAACCAAGTATGTTAAAACCAAACACATGTGTGCTGCTTTAGGTATATCAGTGGGGTAGAGTTATAAGAGTTTGTGAAGTCAAGAATGCGGCCTCTTGCTACAGGAAAAATTGCGTCACTCTCTTCTGGGAGCTTTGTTTTATAGTCTTTGGATCTTGATTGTTGATAAGATTACAAGGGACTGGGGGGGCAGTTTGTGGGTGTGACTGCCAAGCTACTGGAAAACTGGAGATATGGGTGGAGGAGGGCCCATCCCGATCATGGCAGGCTTGGAGATCTCAGCCACGGATCCCGCATACCTGGATTGTCTGTTGGTTCCTTCATGGGTGAGGCTTGTCTGAGCATGTGGAGAGTGGCCCTGAGCATGGCTGTGACTGGCTTCTGGAGGTTTTTGACTGCCAGAGGTGCTTGGGGTGGGGAGGGAAACTCAACCTGCCCCCTCCGAGGGGACCCCGGTGAAGACAGCCTAGTGCAGTGAGCCTCATTGCTTCTTGGAGAGCTCCTCATTCACCAAGAGTCATGTGCTTGTTGTCATCAAATTTATTTTCCAGCTTCTCGCAGTTAAAAAAGTACTTATAAGGATTTCTTTTTCAATGTTTCTTGTCCAATTTCTTGGCCGAAGTAGGACGTAGAGTAGCATGAGTCTGTCTTTGAGGATTTAAAGCCAAGATACTCTTGATGTCTGCCACATCCTTGCTGAGCATGGGGCCATAAATGGGTAGTAATAATTATAAATAAAATGAGGGACATAATTAAATTTTGTGGAGGAAATGGATGCATGGCTTAGGAAAGAATCACCTGGTTAAGCACGGTTACTGTAAAACCTCCACTAAGGACACTTTTTGGTTCAACTTGCTTTATTATGAAAGAACAAAGATGGAAAGAGAGAAAAAAAGAGATATATGGAGAGAATGATATACTTGTATAACTACATCTTTTGGACTACATTTATTTATGAATATATAGAGAATTTTGAAATAATTTTAATTGTTCAGTTGAGACTTGTATAAAATGGGCTCCCATTGCTTACGATGAACTCTCTAAAAACCTTAGCAAGATCTTACCCCTCTTCCAATTTGAATAGTTTTAGGAATGTTATGTATTTTGGAAATACAAATTGATTATTTTTAAAATAAACTTCTACCAAATTTAGAAGCTTATGTATACATATTTTAAAATTTAGATGTTTAGAATGTGCTACTCTAAATTGTTCTTGCTTAGTGACTTTCTGATATAATTCATAAGTACTCTTACCTAAATGGAATATTACTTCTTTTCATTTCCAGGTCATCTATAATTTAAAGTAATACATAGTAGAATTGTACAGTTGACTCATTCATGTTTTATACATATTGATTTATTTTTACTTTAAAATATATTTATGCTTCAGATACTGCTCTTTCTCTTTGTGGTGTGTGCATTTGTTTGTGTTTATATCTATAAAATAAGTAGATCGATAACCCAATTTATTTTCCCAGACTGCTTTGCAAAAAATGATCAATAAGTAATCAGCATACTGGAGTCAATACTACTGTAGAATTTGTGAGAGTGTAATAGGAATCAGTTGTATTACATGTTTTCCTTACCCAAATTTTTTATCTTCACGCTGTCTTCAGGTACCAATGAGCCATAACATTGTTTAGCACATAAACAACTTTGGTAAAATAGCATACAATTAAAAGTTAAATGTAGCCATCACATTACCTTGATGTTACTGACAAAAAACAACAACTTTCCATACATTCTCTAAAGGAAAACCTAAAGTCCAGAAGCCTTTTTTTTTTTCTCCCATAAAGCAAATGTTCACTAACAGTTCAGTTAATAAGAGTCATATACTTTACTTTCTTTAGGAGATGAATAGTAGACAGAGACAGTATTTAATTCTTCTCAGGGGTAGATTTTTCTTTATGACATCACTGTGCTAATTTCATTATCAAAGGACTAAAACGGAGCCCCTAACTGGGTCATATGAGCTTGACACCAAATTCCCATGATCAGCTGCAGAGTAAAATCCTTCTCTTTGATTTCCGGTCCCCTCAAAGTTGCTGTATAAGCTTGGGAAGCAGGACAAACACCTCTTCTCTGCAGAATGCACAAGCACTTCCCTATCCTCTTCAGTGAGGGTGAACTGAGTCAACATTTATCAACTTTAGAATCGATAGAATAATGTGAAGCTTCTGAATGCTGTTTAGCATATTTTCACTATTACCCAAAAATCTGTCTGACATCCTGGCATAAGAGCAAGATCAGGAAGACCACATTTGAGCTGTCATCATATAGCGAGGATGATCTATATCCTAACAGCTGAATCATAGGCTTGATTGATCATTTTCATGTGCATTCATCAAGAGGGATGGTAAAGCCTGCCTTAGCATCCATTAGTGTCTATTTTACTTTGAAAAATCATTATTTTTTTCCTTGGTGAGAAATCACAGATCAAATTCTTCTTATAATTACAATCTAATGTGAAGAGAGAGGGTACCTGAATATAGAGTTCCAAGAAAAATAATGAAGACGTTTTATAATATATATATAAATATTTCCTAGGAAAGACATATTAACTCTTTATATCTATTTGTTTACATTTGACTTTCAGAAATTATAAAGAATTCTATAAGGGAAGTCATTTGGGAAAATTCTGAAGTGTTTGAAATATCTTGGGCATGTGTATGCCATGTGTTTCTATCCTAAATAAGTATCATTCACCAATTCAATGTTAGTTATTGATTTTTTTCTTTTCAAGCTGTTTTTGGAAGAGAAGGGTGGATTTAGATACCTTTCCTTTCCATTAAATGGTTGTTTTACATCTTAAGTTGAAAAATCACAAGATTCATTATATGTGATAGCTACTGCTTGAAATAAGATACAAAAAATGGTATTCTCCATGCTTATTTGTTTTCTCACATCACATTTGAACTGTAGTCACAGAATTGCTTCATAGTGATGACTGAGCCAAAACATCAGGAAGGACCAGGAGAGTCTGGAACAGTTCGTTGGACAGGTCAGAAGTAAGTGAGCTTCTCTGGCTGCATTCTTGCCTCTGGGATTTGGAAATCAATAGAGAGAATATCATTCTTCCTTTTAGCACCTGGCTGGAGCAGGCATTGACATCTTGAGAAAGACTATACCTTTGGAGGGGCTGTTAAAATGAGCCCAGACAGTGCACACTGCTAAGAAAGACGGTGATGAGAGATTTGGTGTTGGCTTAGTGGAGAAGAAAATCATGCTGATTTTGTGTTTGTCTCAAACTTAGCAGACTGCCTAAGGAGGCCATCGGAGTACAGAGACCTCCACAGGTGCCACTTCACTGATATCTTTAAGGTATATCCAGTGGCTAGAAAATGTCATGGAAGGAACAACAACCCTGGAAGTAAACCCATAATTACGAGTATACCAGATGCTGGAGCGATAGCACAGCGGTTGGGCGTTCGTCTTTCACGAGGCCGGCCCAAGTTCAATTCCTCCACTCCTCTCGGAGAGCTCGGCAAGCTACGGTGAGTATGGAGCCCACGCGGCAGAGCCTGGCAAGCTACCCGTGCATATTGGATATGCCAAAAACAGTAACAATAAGTCTCTCAATGAGAGGCATTACTGGTGCCCGCTCGAACAAATCGATGAGCAACGGGATGACAGTGACAGTGACCAGGTGCAGATTCAAAATAACAGAGAGTGAAAATATGGAACATTTTCTTTGGAAAGGTCAGAAGTAAATGAGCTGTTCTGAACCTGCAAAAAAATTTATTTCTAGACCTGCAAACTTCTTTATTGACCAAAGAAAGCAAAAGAAGTAAATTCCAGAGCTATCAAGTCTGCGCCTACAAGGTTATTGCCATATTGAGTTATTATTAACAGTTTCCCATATCAACCTTCGTCAGTCTGATCTTTAAAAACATTTCTCATATACCTGGAAACAGTCTAATTTCCCTTTCAGGACTTACTCATTGTCTATTATTTTCAAGACCACACTGACTTTGAAATTCATATCATCACCTTTAAAAACTCTGAGCTCAATTTGTTTGTTTGTGTGTGTATGTGTGTGTGTGAGAGAGATAGAGAGACAGAGAGAGAGAAAGAGAGAGATCTTCATTCTACATGTCCCCAAATGAATCAAAATTGTGTCTTATGTCACAAGAAATATAACTGCTCATAGTCTAGGTCTCCTTACAGTATAGGAGAAAGGCCATGCTTAGCTTTGGGTTAGAACCTGCCACTCAGTAATCTTTGCAAAGACACAATATCAGTATTGATGTTTAATGAAGGAATGAAATATCCTGTTCCATAAATATGTCTACCTACAATGTGTCACAAGATGAACACACATTTTTCTTCTTAAAACTCCTAATATTTGAAGGGTTAGGAACTTGGTGCTACGGGTTAAATCACTGGTGTTTGCAGAACCCAGTTGTTGCACTAGTGGTAGAACAATGTGCCTTGCATCTGTGAGGACCCCTGGACTCATATGTGAAGCCTGTACTGCTTGGCTTCCCCGCACCTCTGCCCCAGCATGCATGTGAGTAGCCCCTGGGCCCCCTTCCATAACTGAATAGTGAGTGATTTCCACAACAATAAATAAAGCCCACGGATCTTCAAATAGAGTATCATCATTCTTTCATTTAAAAGTATGAATGCATATTTTCATACAAACATTTGATGTATGAACAAATAAATTGTTATGCCTGCCTTTACATATATGATATAAAATAATTATATATAATTATAAATAGTTTTTTATATTATATAATATAATGTAATATAAAATATGAAATATATTATATAATTCTAAGTAATTGTATTGTAGCTATTTTTTCAATGCTAAAATTTCCATTTATTATAACTCAAAGAAGAATTCTGAGCAGGACAAATTGATTAGAATTTGCTGTCTATTAGTTCCGTCTGATCGCTGTTCTATAACACAGTCATTCTGATCTTCTTAAGTAAAAACTCTTGAGATGATATCATTTCATAGCCACTATTTTTTTTTGCTGTCTCCTGGGGTATCCCTGCATCTACCCTACTCCATAAGACCTCTAACTTCATGAAATCCAATTTTGATTTTCACTTTGCTAGAAAGAAATGAATGCTTCATGGTCAAGTTCAGCGTTGGCCTTGGAATTCAATTCTTATTCATGAAGTCCATGGAAGAGAACAGGGCACATCATTGTCCCCACATATTTATTATCCTCTGAGATTTCTCCTAACCCCCCTCCTCGCACTGCCATAACTTTCATTGTCTTGCACCCTGATGAGAGGCATAATGTGGCTCACAGTTCGAAGAAGACCTTGACTATTGTAGGGGCTAGTGCTTTAGTACACCACTATACTGTGGACATCAAATACCACATTTTGTTCAACAGTCCGGTGTTCTATTTTTTACTGGCTTCATTTTTTTGATTTCACTGGATTTATTTTTGTTGTTGTTCTGGACTTTATCCAAATCTTTGGAATACAATTTTCACTCAGGTTTAGCACTGGTAAAATACCCAAGTGTCTTCAAAATTTCTCAAAGATCTCTGGTTTGTGTAACTTAAAAAAAAAAAGCTCCCTCCCTCCCTCTCTCTCTCTACCCCCTCCAGCTTTGAGTTCCCTATTTTAGTAGTGCAGTAGGCTACTGAAATACCTTGATGATAACAAGATCTCTCTCTCTCTCTCTCTCTCTCTCTCTCTCTCTCTCTCTCTCTCTCTCTCTCTCTGTCTCCCAGCTTTGAGTTCCCTATTTCAGTAGTGCAGTAGGCTGCAGGTGCTTGAATTCTTTGCTGCCATTTAGTCTCAGCTCATGCTCTGCCCAGCGGAGGCATTTATCCGCAGGCACTCCTTATAACATCAATCAGACCTTTCTTGGGTCAGCTATCAAACAATAAAGTCAATCATGAACTCCAAGATTCTTCTGTCACTTAGGTGTCACTGTGTTGTCTTTGAGGACCATTTCTCATATAGACAAGTATGAGAACAGCCGCAGATGCACATTTTGACCTTAACTTCCATAATTCACCCGAGAGCTATTTGGTGGTGTTTTTTTGACGGTTTCTGAAGTGTGAATTTTAAAGGAAATAATGATGAAGCCAACTTCTGTCAACCAGAGAACAAAACACAATTTTAGCTTCATGTTTAGAAAGAAGATAGGTAAGCAAGGAAAAACAAAGATCAAAGATTAGGGGAATTGTTGGATTGCATCTAATTAAATTTGTATCAAAATGTACCATGATAGATTTCTTAATTTTTTAAATAGTTCTCATGAGAATGAAATTGTTAGACAATATAGGCCTGTTTGAGGTGTACCTGTGTTCAAAAAAGACAGCAGTGGGAATTTCGAAGAGAAAGGGGAAGGAGAGTAGACAGAAGCAAAAAAAGAAATATTTCTCAAATGCAGCCTTAGGAGAAATTAAATCGAGTCAAAACAAGAAAGCCAAGTCAAAACCTCTAGGGCTTCACATGTTTTCTTGTCAGTTAGTTAAAGACCTAACATGAAATGTAACATCCTGCGAGTTTAAGATTTCTGCTCTGAAATCTTGGAAATCTGTTGATTATGCATAGCTTTATTTTAAAGGATTTCAGTCAAAACTTAAAAAACCTGGTAGCTACATTTGGTGTATATTTGGTATATTTTTAGGGAAAGGAGCACTACACAAATCAAGGAACTATATGTTTGTCTTAAAGACTTAAACTAAGTATTTATGACCTCCTTGAATCTTTCGTCACTCTACTTCTGTTCTCCCTTACTGTGAAATACCATGACATGTTTTCGCTTATTTAGAATGCAATGACTGCAATCAATTTGACATGGGGTTTAAATTTTTCTTTTGTCAAAGCTTATACTTAAAAAATATTAAACGTCTAAATTACCTGGAAATTGATGGCAAAAGCTGTCGATTATCAATAACCTTGGTCCTTAAAATTGGTTAGGATTACTCTTTTATGTTAGGATTGTGTGTTGAAGTAGCCTTTCCCTCCTTTCTGAAACAAAAAAATAGTGTTTATTTTCCTCCTCCAGTGTTCCTTTCTTTGTGTTTATGAATCAGTGTCAGAGAAACTCTTCTTTTTCTTTCTGTTTCTGGGGTTACACCCAGACAGCGGTGCTCAGAACTTACTCCTTGCTCTGTGATCATGAATCAGACTGTTGGGGCTTGGGGACCATATGGGATGCCAGGTATCCCAGTCGGCTGCATGCAAGGCAAGCACCTTCCCTGCTGTACTATCACTCCAGCTCAGAGAAACTCTTCTTAAGCCCCCAGTACAACTCATACTGCAGTCAGATAATTTGGAATGAGAACAGTTATAACTAAGGTATTTGGCAGAGACTATTAACTAGCAATATAGAGAATAGACTTATCTATTATCTATTTGGTATTTTACTAATATGTCAATGAAAGGTTTCTAGTAAAGAAAAGACATTTAACTGAATTCATAGTTATGCTTTTAAGTTCACTGATCTAGCAGTACAGAAACATTTTCAGTATTTTACAAGGATATCTGTCTCAAGGACATCTGTCCAAACTGCCAGATGGTCAAACATAAGAAGCATCTCTGTACCTGTAAAATGACTATACATTTATAAACACCTTATTCATTATGCAGGTAATTTTAAAACGTTTGATTTATTTATAGTTGGTGCTTACTTGGTACGTGAATACTGTGCATACATATTTTATGTTGTTGACATGACTTAACAGGTACTGTCATTCTATATAGTTTGGAAAGTACAATAATCAGGTCAAAAAGTAAGACACTAATTCTTTTCATCAAAGTTTTCAAGTGAATATTTTATCTTATGATGTATTTGATTCTATTAAATTTCAATAAGGTATATGATAGATATCAAATAGACTATTGAAAATGAGGTGTTCACAATAGCATGCAAGAAATATTTACTTAAAAAGTTGGATGCATAAGGGTATTGAATGTTTTTCTCTTAATTGTTTTGTGTTATTTTTGTTCACCTTAGGCTATTGGACACCGAAGTAACTTCAATGACTCCCAGAGAATGCACAAACAATAACAAAAGTGAAACTATCATAGCCATCTCTGAAGGTCCTGAAGAGGTCAAAGCAATCTTTATGTAAACTGTATGGACTATATTCACTTTTTATTTGTTCATTTTTTGTTAGCTGAGAATTTGGATCAAAATCTATTCATGAATAGTCACAAAAAGTCTAAAATGATAATATAAATAACTAAAAGTTATCTTCCCTAGTATCTTAGTAGAAAACGTGCAAATAATAAACACAGGAGAGGGAGAGGTCTGCCAAGTTTAAGGTGCTTGCCTTATACAAGGCCAACATAGTACTGACTTGGGTTTGCTTTCCCTTGATTCTCATGCATGTGGTCTTGAGAGCTGCCAGTTATAATTTCCAAAAACAGAACAGGTGTAAGCTCTCATCCTTTACAGCTTTAATTCTGCCAATGAAAAGCAAAATTAAACAAAAATTACTAACATAAATAAATATATTTAGTGGTTATGTTGTAAAATAAAAGAAAAATTTTTAACATCTAATATCATGAAAAATATAAGATATAATATCTCTATATATGTAATTAGATGATGATACAGTAAATTTTATTTTATCCCTTTAGAGTACAATTTTCCAAGATCTACTAAATATAAAATAAAAATGCTTCAATAGCTACTGAATGTTAAATAACACTATAATTTGATTGAGCAATTTATCTTCAAGGACTGTTTTAGTAGAAGCAAAGTCTGTAGCATTACATAAATAAATGCCTATCTATGTGCATGTATGATAGATACAAATATACAAATATTCTTAACTTTATTAAAATGTTTATTTTATTACCTATAAAACTTGAGATGTTAATAGTTTTGGGATAATTGAGTTATGTTTATTAAGTGATATAACAAATATGATTTATTAATGTAAATTTGGCCACATAGACTTATTTTCTATTCTCATAAAAATGAGAATTAAAATATTTTTATATGGTCACAAACAACTTGCACAAACATTCCTTCAAATATATCAGAAGAGGGGCTGGAGCAATAGTACAGCGGGAAGGGCATTTGCCTTGCATGCGGCAGACCCAGGTTCGATTCCCAGCATCCCATATGGTCCTCTGAGCACTGCCAGGGGTGATTCCTGAGTGCAGAGCTAGCAGTAACCCCTGTTCATTGCAAGGTGTGACCCAAAAAGCAAAAAAAAATTCAGAAGAGAAATAGGTAGGGACAGAGTAATAATACAATTTTAACATAAAATAATATGAAACCATGCTCAAAATTTTCAGAGTTCTTAGGGATTTTCTAAATTAAGAAGTCATTATGATGATACTGATAAAGGTAGTGAAATGGTGATCAAAATCTCAGTTTTCTAGAGATTTTTTTTCACCCAGGCATTATTAAGTATGTTCTTCAGTATGCCTTTCAATGGAAAAATTTGTTTCACTTCAAACCTTTCCACTGCTTTTAAGAAATCATCACCGATAAAAACTTCTTCAGGAAAGAGAACTGGTTAAAAACACAAAACATAACACAACAAACTTTGGTTATCTTAATCTGAAATCTGTGAGCTATTACCAGGATGATTCATAAAATCATAATTGACTTTACCTGTGCAAAGAGACTGGGTTTATTTTTCCTGATTCATATTCTGATGTTTGAAGTTGATGTTATGTTGATGTTATTGAATGTGAACAAGTGTGACTAAAAAAAGCAGATTAATTAGTAGCCTTCTCAAAAGTCTTCACATGATGAACTTTGTGTGTGTGTGTGTGTGTATTTTGCAATTGCTATTTACCCTGCTATCCCTTAAACTCATGATTATGTTTCTCAGAATGACTCATTTCATCTCTGTGCTTTGCTTTAAAAAGTGTTTTCTGTTAGTTTCTTTTCAGGGTATTGACTGGAACTATCTTGTTTTCAAGTGTCTAAAAATGTTTAGCCTCTGACTTTTCTCATTGTCCTACTTCACTTAGTCATTCAATCTCAAAGGCTGTCATGCATGTTTCCTGACTTCAAAAGCCTGACAATATGTCTGCTGCCATCACCACTAAAATATCTTTTAATCTGATCTACAGGGCTAAATATAACTATTGAACCCATAGTAGCATTACTTCACCTTTCTTAAAGGGATATGCTGAATATTATTCACATTTTCAATTTTTCGGAAATGTCATTTGAACAAACAGGATAGCATCCATTAGTCCTACTGTTAACAAATGCAATAGAGTGAAATGCGTTTACCTGCTTCTACATGATTTCCAGCCATGACAGCTATAAACACAGTGCCCCAAACTATAGTCAAAGTAATCAGAAAGCAAACATGCAAACACAATGAGTAAATAATAAAAAACATGAACATTAATTGTAATTGTCATATTTAAAAAACAATTGATGAAGGTCTCATGTCAACACTTTCAAGGTCGTATGAAATTCACCTTTGAATAAAATTGAATGCCACATATGTCTATAATATTGTCATTATATCTCAATCTGATTGATTAGGCAACTCTTAAAAAATATTTAACTTTATTATGGAATCATCTAGAGTTGATAAAAATGTGTAAACAGTTAATATAATCTTATCTTCCAACATGTATAAAGATCACGGTTCACTAAGTACATACAATTTCAACTTTATACTACACATCGTCTCTAGATAAAAAGCAATGTATTATTCTCATTGAATAATAGATGAAGCTATATCTGGAGAGATACAATTTAAGTTGCTTGACTTTGGGCTTGCATTTTCTTTCACTCAACTTTTATCCTCTAAAACCTCCTACTTATATATTTTGTCACTCTGATATGATCTACATAAATTTTTCCATAAATTTTTCCAAACTGCTGTTGACATCTTGTTCTGTTATTAGGATCATTACAATTTATGAGCTGTATGTATATGATGTGTCATTTCAATTGTTTGTTTGTTTGTTTGGCCACACATATACCCAGCAATGCTTAAGAGTTACTCCTGGCTCTGCAATCAGAAATTAGTCCTGGCAGTGTTCTAGGGTCCATGACGATTTTGTGAATAGAACCTGGGATGGCTGTGGGCAAAGTAAGTGCTCTACCTGCTGTCTTATCTCTCCAGACCCTTAGTTTCTTTAGAGAGGATGAGAAACAAATTTTACTCATCAATAGTTTATTGGAAGTATTAATTTACTCTATAAAATTTGTGTCACAATAGATTATGAATAATCATAACTAGTATAGCAAACAGTGATAAAAGTGTGTATTTAATTTTGTATAATAGATTAAGATTGAAATTTCTGATGTAACTATACATTAGAATATAAATCAAGTGAATTATCAAAAAGTTACACTAAAGTCATGTATTTTTATCTTCAAGTAGCATCTAATTTTTCATGACTGAAGTTTAGTATTTCATTCAAAAATTGCCTATGTACTTATGCAATTGGGTTTTTAAGGATAGAATAGATGAAATAATATTTCCAACTGGGGTGTGCAAGAAGATTACTCAGAAATAGGAATAGATTAGAGGTTTTCAGAATTTTCACACAGAGAAATCACTCACATTGATTTAGTCAGCACCAGTTTCCCTTTTAAAGTAAAATTCATTATGTTTGTCAATAAACTGACAAGCTTAAAGGTACAGTATTGAACAGTTATATATATCTATCTGGAATTTCCAATTTTATATAATTTACATGAACATATTTAAAAATCAAGTATGAGACTGATATAAGAGAATATTTACTGCATAATATATTCTGAACATATATTTGATTGACTGTCGTCATTTCCTTAGTATTTTAGTATAACAGTTTTAACAAATATATCAGAGATAAGTCAACTAGTAGATTATTTAATTATAATTTAGTTTACAGCATTCTTTTATTTGATAGATCTATTTGTCAATATTTATTCATAATTTACCATTTATTGAACTATAAAAAGATTGAACTGATTTTAATTTTGAGATACATCTGATAGTACCTAATACTGAAAAGTTAAAATATCAAATAAAATACCTAAAATTAGTGTTATAAATTTAAGTGAATAGATATACGAGTTCAAGAAAAATCACTAAGTTTGATTTTCTATTAAAATGTATCAACTAATGAAAATAACTTTCCTTTATATACTGATTTAGTATGCTGTTAACAGTAAAATCAATAATACAAATAATATGTAACTCCCCCCACTTTTGGGGGGGCAATTGGCAATAAGAATCGGAATCTAAGACTTTTCTGAAGGTTAGGAATCCCAAATTGATTCTAAGAGTTTTTCAGCACCCTGTGTTTCTCCCTCTCTGAGAGAGAAAGAGAAAGTAATACTTGCTTTCTAACATAAATTCTGTCTGAAAACAGAAGGAAAATACTCTGGGTTCTTTTCCTATAGTATATAAATTAATTGTCAATTCTGGAAAGAACCACTTTGTTATAACTTATTATAACCCAGGATTTTATACTTCTTGAATTGTAAGCGTTTAACTCAAGGAAAATATATTTTTTCTAGAGCTCTTATTATCTCTGATTAGTTTTTAACTTATGTCTCAATTTCAGTAAGATTTTCCCAGAAATATCTAATAGAAAGATAAGTTTATTTTCTGTAAGGTCAAAAACAAAACTGAGATATTGTTAGTGGTTTTTTTTTTTTGTCACACCTGACAATACTCACAGGTTACTCCTGGCTCTGCACTCAGGAATTACTCCTGAAGGTTCTCAGGGGACCACATGGGATGCTGGGAATTGAACCTTGGTAGGTCAGATGCAAGGCAAATGTCCTACTCACTGTGCTATTACTCCAGCCCCGGTTAGTGTTTTTTGATTTGCTTCGTCTATTCTTAAGTAAAGAAATAAATATTTAATAAAAATGCCATGGTAAAGAGAAAAACTGATAATTCATCAAAGCTCTGACTCAGGTCTCAGATGCTAGAAGAAACCAAGAGCTAAAGAGACAAGAGCTATCAGAATACGAGTATAGGAATTGGACATTAATTAAAGAATTCCTTAATACCTTGACATTCCTCGATACCTCTTATAGGAAGAAAGGAAATATAGATGTAAATACTTTTAACTTAGTAGATTTTATGATATATAAAGACTCTATGAATACTTATTTTTCTAAAAAAGTTTATTCCAAATCATCCAAGAGTGAGGATGGAGTTAAGACAGTTTCTTAAAGATTTAATGTAAGAGGAGAAATCTCAAGTAATTCATTGTTTTTATTAGTAACATAACTTTACTAGAGACATATAGTTGGCAAGTAGTTAGAATTAATCTATTGTACATTTTTCCCAGATACATATAAATAGAAAATTGTCATTGGTATTGATGGTTAATTTAATGTCAGCTTTGCTATGTAATAGTGCCAAGTTTTTATTTTTGTTTTACTCAGACCAAATATTATTTTGAAGGTATTTTGTAGATGATCATTATTTATAATTGTTAAGGATATTGCACTCAAATATGCTGGTGGGGCTCTGAAATCAAAGACTTAAGAACAAAAAAGGCCATGAGAGTGTGACATAGAAATCCTGGCTAAGGAGACAGCAGCAGCCAACTCTACAGTTTAGATTGGTCATCTCTGACGATTGTATGAGTCAGTTCTACAGTAACATCTCCAGCTGATTCTGTTTTTCTGTAGAAACTTGACGGATACTAATCCTTTTTTGTCTTTTTGGTTTGGGGCCATACTTGTCAATGATCTGGTTATTCCTGACTCTGTGCTTAAGAAGCACTCCACGGATACTTGGGAGACCCTCTAGCGGGGATTGAACCTGGGTCACCTGGCCACATAACTAAGGCAAACACCCTGCCTGTTATACTATCCCTCCAGCCCTCTGATACTAACACTTTTATATAAAAGTTTCATGGAAGTTTTCTATATCAGTTATGGATTCTGGGTTGGGTATAAATAGATATGACAATCAGGGAGTCATAGACTTTGGGAGCACAGCGAGACAGATAACTTGAATATAACCTAATAGTTGACATTCAGATAGAGTAAAATATCTGATATATTTCCAAAGTAGCTGTAACAATGCATAAAGTTTTAAGAAGTAAAATTAGAGAGGCTTTGTTCAGAAAGGCAATAAAAGGAAAGTAGATTGGATTTTGAGATAATAAAGAGTAGTGATAAGATAAAATCTTTCAGGTAATTGTGTATAAATCAGAAGACCTGGGTTTCTCATACCAGCTAGGGTAAACAGACACAAGGGATATAGTGAAATTAGCCTCATAGAGACTTTGAATTATGTAAATAAACAGTCTAGACTGTTTTCTGAGCATTTCATTGAAAGTTATAGGACTTCTAGACAAGTGAATAGTTGTTTCCATAGTCATAATAATGATAAAGTAATAACATATAATAAAAGGACTAGAATAACAAAATATGTAGAGTAGTTGATCTACTAGTACATTTAATACATTGTACACAATACAATGTACATTTAAATATCATTCAAAGATATCCTGCACAAATACCATTCAAAGGTATCCTGCACATTATCCATTTGATGTACTCATAGAAACTATTAATTAAGTGAGCTAATTAATCACAGTTTATAGATA
Organism: Sorex araneus; assembly: GCF_027595985.1. Taxonomy (NCBI): domain Eukaryota; kingdom Metazoa; phylum Chordata; class Mammalia; order Eulipotyphla; family Soricidae; genus Sorex; species Sorex araneus. The sequence continues at coordinate 114,186,911 of NC_073303.1, read as the reverse complement.
TCATATAACTCTTTCAAGGTGAGAGGAGTATAGTAAGACATTGAACAAAAAAATCTTGTTTTTCTGCTTTAACATCAACAGTGTCGAGTTACATATGCATTCTGCTAAGTGAGGTATACTCCGCAGAGCTACAGACCCTCACCACAGATTTTTCAAATTATCTGGTCTAATTAGAATTCACTTCTGTGCTAGAGAAAGGGGAATCAGCATGGAATAATGAGTAATAAAATCACTTATAGCAGGTAATAAACAGGATCACATCTAAATGTGACTTAACTTTGCCTTGGATAAATCCTGGGTGACATAAGCCACAGGTAATGGAGGACACAGACACACATTCACAGTAGTTAAAAGAAAAATTAACTAAAGCAAAGAATAATCATCTAAAAGTTTTCAGCAAAGTTGTGGGAAAAAAGTGAAGTAGTGAAGCGTCCTTCTCAGCAACAGAATGGAGCTATTATGACCCTCAAGGCCCTGAGAAGCAAAGCAAGGCAAGAATAATCAGAATACAGAGACAGTAGTAGGAAAGAATATTTCTGCAGGAGCTGGACCTTAACAGTCAACCTGTACTTCTGATCACTGCCTTCTCTCACAGTCTTTTGACAGTTTCTCCTAAATTAGAGTCAAGTAGAAAGAGAACTAGAGTTCAGTAAGGCAGCCCACACACTCCCGCCCTGCAGAACAGAGAGCAAGGTACCTAGAGGAGTAGGTGGAGAAATAAAGATTTTCTAGCATCCTAAAATCTATCTCGATTACACATTGCAAGTGTCTGTGAACAAAGGAACTGCATATAAATACACTTTTAATCCCTATGGTCATGTATATTGGGAAATGATCAGAATATCTTTTAGGGCTGTGTGTGAGCCAGGAGTGTTAGTGCTCAACTGCAGTGTTTGCTCTCTGGTCTGAAGAAACACTCTAGGATTAGTTGGGTGCAAGCCAAAGCTTACATCCTCTATTATCTCTCAGGCCCTGCACAGGTTATCTTGAAGGGGATGGGTGGATGATAACACTGTTTTATAAAGCAATAAAAAAAATATATGCGATCATTTTATTTAAAATACAAAACACAAAACCATGGTGGAGTTAGAGAGCTACTACACTGGGAAGGGTTCTAGTCTTGCTCGCTGCTACCCTTGGTTTGATTCCTGGTACCATGTATGGGGATGGTCTCTCAAGTTCCTCCAAGAGTGATCCCTGAGCACTACTGGGTGTGCTCCAAAATAATAATAAAAAAAGGCTTTCTTTTTTGAATAGAATGCTTGCATTCCTTCACATTATCAAAGTCTATCTCAAATGCAATAAGCAAGGTTAAATTCATGGCATGAAAGCTACGCAAATAAACAGGGCTTTGACTCACAAAGTCCCCAAGTTTGGTTTAAGAATGCTGTGGTACTGTCTTGAGATTTGAAATATGAGGGGCCAGAGAGATAGCATAATGTGTAATGTATTTGCTTGGGACACAGTCACCTGGATTTGATCCCCCGGACCCAGTAGAGTCCCCTGAGCTGAGCCAGGTGTGATCCCTGAGCTTGGAGATTTTAAGGATGAGCTGAGAATTTTCTATGCATCCTATTGGCTGCATTGTCTCTCCAGCCCATGTCATAATGAATTTTATTTGCCATTAAGATTGTGTTCTCTAGAACCACGTTGACACAAGTTTTGAACATTAAGGACAAGAGAGTTGGGGGTACTTGTATAGTTACCAGGTGACAGAGTGTGAACAGCTGCAGGCTGTTTTCCCCTGGGGTGGGGGTGCTGTAAGGATGGGCCCACACCCTGTGGGACCTGACTCTACTCAAGGTGTACTCCTGGTTATGTTTTTTTTTCCATTTCATCTGCCTTCAAAATAGTTATTTCCCCTTGTGTAGACCCTGTTTCTGCCCATGTTCTCACAGTTAGTAAATCTCCACTGAGACAATTGTGTTCACCTTCCCCCAAATATGTCTCCCTTTTATATTCCTTTTTCTTTCTTCTGCCTTCATTTTTGTCGTTTTCTGCTTTATTTCTTGAGTCTCTCTCTTGGACCTAAATGGCTCTCATCTTTCTTTTGTTAATGATTTCCTCCTGAAAATGAACATTTTGTATGTACTAGCCACTGAAATATACATACTTTAAAATTTTCTAAACTGTTATGCCTTCAACTTTCTGTGTTGAGGAGTTGAAACATCTTCACAGTTTTTATAAGTTCACTATCCTACTTATTTCTTTTTTTTTTATTTTACCTCCTTTTAATCTGAATTCTGTCTGCATTACTCAACTGCCGTGTTCTTTGAAGTAACCTGAGAGGTAGGATAATTGATCCCTATGTGTTTTTTCCCATTCATCCCCTATAATCTATCTACAGTTTCATTACCAAGAGACTCTTTGTTGCTGAAATCTTTTTTCCTCCTTCTGTTCCAATGGTGCCATGCTGTTCTGATTCCTTTAATTTTCTCATTTCAATCTACCTGTCCTTTTTGATGTGTTCTATTACTGTTTCCCTATAAAATTTGTGAGAATTATCCATATTTGTACTTCATTCTCTATTTTAACTGCACATTTTTTCTTAACTATTTTTAGCTCTCCCACATTCAACCTTCATCATAATAATCTAAGTATCTTCAATCATTGTCTTCAACTAATCACTTTTTTTAGCAAGCTACCAGAAAATTCTATATCTGTGTTTTCAACAATAATATTCCCTTGTCCGAACGTGTGAAGAGGGGCCTCGAGCATGGCTGTAGCTAGGTTCAGGTGCTCTTCGGCTGCCGGGAGCTCTGCTCAGGGTGGGGAGGGAAGCTGGAGCCCATCCCCTCCGAGGGGCCCTGAGGAAGACAGCCAGGTGTGTGGGCAAGAAACTCTCTTGCATGAAGGTACCAGCAGAGGAACCCAGGTGTGTGTAATCCCATCGATGGCCAACATCCAGAGAGAGACTTAAAAGCAAGCTCTCAGAAGAGAGTGATGCAGAGAGTCTCTTTCCCGAAAGAGATTACTATCTTATAGCCTACTTCTCCTTCTGGGAGAAACTGGCAATCTTCTGAGAGTTTCCTGCCCACATGGGATAGACTTGCAAGCTTCCCATGGTGTATTTATATGCTAAATCCAGTAACAAGCTGGATCTCATTCCCCTGACCCTGAAAGAGCCCCCAGTGCAACATCCTTGGGAGGGCCGAGTCTAGATAGACTTCTAAGACCTCAGGGAAAGGACGAAATGAGAGGTTACTGAGCCCGCCCAAGAAATCGGTGATTAATAGGATTTCGTGATCGTGATCATGAATATTCCCTTGACCCAATATTACAAATTATAGACTACACACATTTTCTGTGGTCAGGCATCCATTCTGTTCTGTTAACTATAACGTGTTAGAAATGTATGGTACACAAGAGAAAACTTTCTTGTCACCATTCAGATACTGACCAGATACTCTTCCATTTTTTTCTCATAACGAACAAGTAATTGCTGCTAGAAAATTAGCTACCCAGAAAACACATTGAAGTTTGAAAATAAGTCACAAATTTAACAGACCCAAATAAAATTCTTCTAGGCATGTCTGCTTATGGATCCCCAAGACCTATTTTAAAGTATCAGAGTCATTTCTTCTGTTGACAATAGTTACTACATCTGTAAGTGACATTATTGATTATTGACATATACATTATTGAAAATCAGGTCTAAATATAAGTTTTCTAATTGTCCTAAGTCAAAACTAAAATACGATTTTACTATTTAGAAATGTTGCTGGTAAAATTGCTCCAGTAGACGCATACACATCTCTCATTACGACATTAAAGTCAATTCTCCAAGAGAAATTACTCAATTGAGAAGAATTTTTCCATGTAAAAGATTTCTATTTAGGACACTTCAAACTATAAAATATTTTGATTGCTTTCTTAAGTTAATTTGTTTATTCAGAAAGTTTTTAGATATTTCACATATACCTACCTGGATTTCAATAACACACTCTGAGAATACACAAAGGTAAATGTTAGGCCATTGTGGATAAGATTTCTATGTGTATATAAATGTACTTTCTCACCACAATAAAATGCTTCTCAATTTTCAAAAATATTATTCAAAGAAAGCTGAGCTGCTAAGCAACTAAAAAATAGAAAAATCCTATGTAACAGGAGTTTTTCTATTAAACATAGGGCACAAATATGTAGGTAGCCTCTTATGAAATATGTGACTTAAATTAATGTATTCATTCATAGTACGCATGTTGTTTTTACTAATCCTGACTGATCCAGAAATATTTTTACCACCCCTAACTAATAGATTCAAGAATTCATTTCCTGGTTAGACCCTAATCATTATTCACTTCCTTAATTACTTAGGATCTGTGAGTTATCATAACTCAGTGCTTTACACTTTATCATCTGATGTCACACGCATGGATTCAAGCTGACTCTCCCAATTATAAATATTACTTTAAGCAAAATAAACTTTAAAAAATGTCCACATCTCAGAAATGGGAAAAAAAGTTTTGAGTTGTAAAGGTGTTGTTAATGTGTTATGCATATAAAAGATATTCAATAAATTTTAATGGCTGATAGCAGTGTATTATTTTGCTTTTATCTGAACATATTTTGCTGATTTATATATTTGCAACTTTTAACCCACAAGTTTCATTGAGATAGTTATTAACCTTCTATAAATGCTAAAACAAATTACCACAAATTTATTGATTTAAGTTATGATATTACTATTTTTTAAATAGTATAAATTGGTTCTAAATTAATGTAACAGATCTGAAAGTCTGAAACTCAAATTGAACCTTGCTATTACAACAGAGCTATAGTTCTTATAGAAATTCCAGAAAAGAAAACCTGTGTTTCCAGATTCTAATGGTCACTTACACTCATTGGTTTATTACCCCCTCCTTTTTTTAAAAAATAGTCAAGTTATATTCTTGAATTTATGTTTTTCATTGATTTCTATTTTTAAATGAAATTCCTTAGTAATATATTGTGACCAGGGGTGTTATCTAGCATGATACTAACTTAAAATTATTAACTCAGTTGCATGTAAAGAACCTTTCACTGTACAAAATATTCATAGTAATCAGAGACTAGTAAGAATTCATTTGGGGCAGTTATTATTTTATTTAGCCACAAGAAAATATATAAATTTTATTTTTACCTCAGCTTTCTATAATGCTTAGAATACATTTTTCTTATCCGAGACATATACTGTCTATTGAATTTATGGATCACCTTTATTTGAACAAATATGTGGATAATAAAAAGCAAAACCAAACCTTAATTCTCTTCTCTATTACTGATATTACTTATTCCTCTGAATAAGTAATATCAGTAATGCACTTGACTGGCATAACAACTCTAATCGAAGATTTAGGCTTACATGACTATGTAATTAAAAAAAGTTACTATTATAATTCAGATTGTAATACAACTCGAACAGGAGATTTGCCTTCAGGACTACTTCCATCATCCTGTTAGACTGATTCTTATCCGTTTATGCACTTTGTTTATAATGGAAAGAAGATTTCAGATAAGTCATGGATCAGGTATGCTTTTTTATAGAAGGTAGATGCCAAATTTGTTTCCTGAATTGTGATAGTATTTAACATGATGTGAGTTGTGACTAAGTTCTAATCCCATTTTGCATGATGGGAATTTTTTCTGTATTAATTTTATACAGATATCTTTATATTTATAAAGGCATCATAGGATATGACTGATAAACTTAGAACAGATTATGTTTACTTCAATAGATTGCACTTTTCATTATGTATAAAAGTCCATCTTCAAACTGCAGTGAAAGAGCTTTGCATTTGATTGTTGTTATTTACAACAGCTCTGAGCTGTTATTCAATATTCAGGGTTTAAGGCTTCAGAAAGCTCAGTGGAACTTAGCTCATCTATTTAAACTTTATGCATGGCAATTTAGTTCAGAGATAATGATTTATCGCATCAAAATAGGACCATGAAAACACAAAAATGTTTATATTTTGATTAAAATGTGAGCATTTACAAAGTTATTATATTTAATTCGCTTCATGTCAACAGCGCCAATAGTTTTCAGTGCTATGATTCTGTATTTATTTGCTTTACAAATGTTCATTCTGGAAATAGCTGTCTCAAACAGTTCAAAGTGCTGCAGGCTGAAAATTTTGTATATGATAGGTTTGTCATCTACATTTCCTTTGTAGGTAAGTTTCAGATTTAAAAAATATGCGGATACCACATACACATACACACTATATCTGTATGTATATAGTTAGTTATGTTTATTTCTTTAAAAACATTCCCTATATCCAAGAATTGATTTTAATGTTTTCTGACAGTTGAGAGTTGAAATAGATAAAAAAAGTCTCACTGGAAGGTTTCCCAACATTCAAACCTCTTTATAAAATGTTATAGTTGGAATGCAAACCTCTTAGGAAGAGTCAAATTTATAATCACAAATTAAAAATGCTGATAGGTATATGTATTCCAGCAGAGTTTATGCTATTTTAGTTGTTTCCTCCTGAGGTGCAAATAGAAGTGCCAAGAATATTATTAAGGGCTACAGACATATTGCAGGGGTTAACACACTTGCTAACATGCAGCCAATACAGGTTTAATACCCAGTACTGCATAGTCCCCTGAGACACTCAAGCTGTGATCCACCCCATTGGCCCCTGCTTCCCCGACAACAACAAAAAGTTAGAGGCATTGGGGAGTTCTCAGATAGTATTCAAAAGAAACAGGAAAAAGAAAAATGTGGATGAAATCCTGAGACATTCTGACGATTGTCAATGAAAAAAATGGGCACGATGCAATGGAAAATTGAAGAAAAAAATCTTTTTTATTCAGTTGTAATTGTGTTTAACAGATTGACCAAAAAAGACAGTTGTCTCCACAGGGTACCATTTCGTACTTATTTCCTCTTGTGATTATCAATTCCCCTCATGATATTTTCAAAAGTAATAGTTGGGTGTTAAATTATATGATCACATAAAAATCTATAGGCCAAATGATTTAGGTCTTAAGGAATCATTCACTACTAAGAAGAGATTGCTCCCTAAACTAATAGAGACTTAGAAATTGAGCAACCTTTCCTTATTCTGTTGGCATAGTAAGTCACAAAGTTTGAAGAGCAGCCTTTGAGCACTGATCTATTTGATGCGTCTTTTGCTTAGTCTAGTCTGTGATAGTTTCATTAAATTGGTGTAATTTTCTTTGGCAGAACAATGATTGTATCTAATTTTGGAGCCAGATCTCTTGAGAACCCTAAGTTAACAATTGCAATATGAGAAGCTTATCAACTATTTAAATTTTATGTTAAGGATTTGTTGCACTTAATGTAATTTTTTCAAGAATTCAAAATTCTAGAGATGATAGAAATCGGAAACATTTGACTATAAATAGATATTTTTAAGGGAACATTACAAATTCTAATGTTTAAAAGAGGGTATAGTTCTATTTGTCATTGATGTTTCTGGCTTATGTGTGCATTGTTTTTTAGCTTGTGTATTATTGTTTACCAATATATAAATTTGTAATAAAATGAGGTAGCTGAGTTAATATTGTTGATGATCAAAGTAAAACATAGAAATACATATTTTAACTGTATTAAGTTTCAATGAATTTAGAGAAAATGGCAACATATTATTAATTTAGAAAGCATTGTGATAAATATTTTTATCATGGTTAACAATGATACCAGTTAAATTCCTGATGAAAATCAGAAGCAACAGTCAAAATGGATATTTTGATAAGAGCATAATAAAAGAGCACTTTCCAAAGATTGTAAAGTGTGGTATAGTATAAAAACATCACTAAAGACAATATAACACAATGGAACAGAAATCTGTTAGGAACCATAGATTCCCCAGAGAAAGAATTAAAAAAAAAAAACAAAGAATAGCTAGAATTTACTATCCTCTTTCTTGTGGTTCATAAGTGGTTTTTTCCCATAAACTCAAGTTAATTAACAAGCCAAGGGAAACTTGTAATAGATTCAGTCTCTAAAAACTGGCCATTTGGGTAGAAATATTGAACAGCATTACTCTAGAAAAATATGAAAAAATATATACAATGATTCTATCATCTTTATCATGGCAAACTCCTTTGGACACAATTCCATGAACTGATTTTACATTATCTGACTCAACTACAATGATATGAATTGTGTGTTTCCCTTTGTTGAATCAGGTGAAGCTAAAAGGAAAAAAAAAGTTAAATTACCGAGAGTTTTAAGTTTACTATACCTAAAGCTGTAAAGCTGTTCATAACCCAAACCTGTTTCAAAATTCTAAACATTCTTTTCATCAGGATATTATTTCTCTTTAACATTTAAATAGAAATTCTTATAAACTACGAAATAAAGATGACTCATATAAAGGAAACTTGAGAAATAATATAGAGTTATATAATTCTGTGCATAAGTGTTAATCAAAAATAAATAAAGTGCATTTTATTAATGTTGAATTTTTATCAAGTTCATATGACTTCGGGATCTCTTGATGAAACAGAACTACACAATCACAGAATAGAAGGCTAATTAAAAATAATTATAAAAGCTGGATCAGAGAGATAGAGCAACAGATAAGGTACTTGTCTTGCACCCAGCAGCTGGATTCAATTTCAGCAGAACATATTGTCCCCTGAGCCCCACCAACAATGATCCCTGTGTGCTAGGAGTAAACTCTGAACATATCCAGATGTGGCTGCCAAAACAAACCAAACTCAATCCCCAATCACAACATGTTATACTTAAATAGTTAATCACTCCAAAATCACTATCAGTTAAGCTAATATAATGAGAATCGCCTGAGACTTGTCCATTAAGAAATGATACAGTTGTTCTTGTCTTCTGGAAATTTTAACTGTTAAAAAGTAATGCACAATAAATATTATTCTGCTAAAATAACATTCTTATGAATGAAAATATGGCTTCAGAATGGCAACAGGAAATTGTCACTGTCATTGTCATCCCTTTGCTTGAGCGGGCACCAGTAATAGCTCCATTGTGAGACTTATTGTTACTGGTTTTGGCATATCAAATATGCCACAGATAGCTTGCCAGGCTCTGCCTTGCTGGCGAGATACTCTCAATAGTTTGCCAGGCTCTCTGAGAGGGGCGGAGGAATCAAACCTGGGTCAGCTGCATGCAAAGCAAATGTCCTACCCACTGTGCTATTGCTCCAGCCCAACAGGGAATTAACTTCTTGCATTTCACCACCCCAAATTTAATGTTTTCCACCACCCCAAACAACAATGTTTTCAGATTTTTCCATTGTGCTTAGAATATTCAATATTTTTTTCTTGTAAGGAATATTCATATACTCTGAGAAGAATATAAACTTATTTTCAAATCAATGGCTAATTTAAGACCCATAGAACTGGTTCCTTTGATCAATCCCATGAACTTCATTATTTAAAATAGATCTCAAAATTTAAAATATTTATTATATCCTTGGGCTGGAGTGATAGCATAATGGGTAGGGCGTTTGCCTTGCATGTGGCCGACCTGGGTTCAATTTCTCTACCCTTCTCGGAGAGCAGGGCAAGCTACCAAGAGTATCTCACCTGCAAGGCAGAGCCTGACAAGCTACCTGTGGCATATTCAATATGCCAAAAAGAGTAACAATAAGTCTCACAATGCAGACGTTAGTGGTGCCCACTTGAGCAAATCAAGGAGCAATGGGATGACAGTGACGGTGATTATATCTTTAAATTGATATATAGTTAATTGAGAATAGAAACATTTATTTTTATTATATGCAATATCCTGTCCATTGAACTCTAAACCTATTTACTTTTATATCTAGAAATGATATCACGTGATCTCTAAGAGGAGCACTTTAGATGTAAATATGGTAAAACAGATAGTTGAAAATGATTATATCGGGAATGGAACGATAGTACAGTGAGCAGGACGTTTGCCTTGCACGCAGCTGACCCTGGTTTGATTCCCAGCATCCCATATGGTTACCTGAGCACCACCAGGAGTAATTCCTGAGTGCTTGAGCCAGGAGTAAACCCTGTGCATCGCTGGGTGTGACCCAAAAGCAAAAAAAAAAAATACCATATCAGTAATTAGGGGCATGTCATTAATATCATACACCCTGACTTTTTGACACATTCTATTGATATGTACTTTGAATTATATTTACTTATGTCTATTATACAGACATAAATGTATAATTTATATTACCAATGCTTTTAATATTATAATGAATTCAAACCTTTCATTCTGCCCTTATTTCTTCCCTGTTTTTCACTATGAAGTAGATTTTCCTTGAAGAAGTCAACCAGCTTGGTGGCAAAATTGCTTGAACTCTCCCTCCCCTCTGAAGCATGCAGATTGAGAAATTTAATTTGTTGGTTAGCAGTACATTTCTTTTAGGTTGGAAAAACATTTGAATTGGTATAGCTGGCCTTTAACTGCTGATACCAGGGGGAATGTCTTTAAATATCAGATAACATTTTGTTGTGATACTCAGGGTTGACTGTAGCTCTAGGAATTTGGTGTAGAATAGTGTTTTTCAACATCTACTCTGTGGCCTGCTGTCTAATTCACAGAAACTCCTTCTGCCCAGCAAAAACTTTGTCCTTTAGCACATGGTATGTCTGGATCATCTGGTGGTAATAGAATAAATATTATGTGTCAAAAAGCAAATATTCTTATAACATTGATGGTGCTTTCTGTCTTACTGGTCCAATAATTAGTTTTCTGATTTAGCAATGGTCCACAGCTATAAAAGATGGAAAACCATGGTCTAGAGAAAGATTGATCAACCTTAGCACTGTTGACTGTTAGGGCTGGAAAGTTCACTGTTGTAGGAGTTTTTAATGTGGAGTACCCTTGACTTATACACACTTGATCACAGTATTACACTTCTTATAAACTATTTCATAGACATGTTTGAAAGCCTGGGTGAAATTTAAGGCTCTCACTATTTTGTTGAGATTTAACCTATTGGTATTCTTTGGTTTGTCTGCACATGTAGTTTGACACTTACTAGAAAAATTCTTGGTCAGTATTGCTCAATTTTTTTTCATTTCTATTAAACTTTCTTTCTTCTTATGCTCCCACTAAACATGTCCAGAGTCTCGGAGATTGTTCAGTGTGTAAGGCAGTAACCTTGTATATAGCCAACCTTGGTTTGATCACTGGTACTTGAGTATGACCAGCAGTGAGCCCTGAGCTAAGGTTCAGTAGGAAGTTCTAAGACAGCAGAAGGTGACTCTCAAACTACCTGCCTCAAACAAACAGACACACACATACACACGCGTACACATACACATTCACATACACACACATGCATACACACAAATGTGTTTTTCATTTTGTTAGTTTACCACAGATTTTGAATATTCTGTTTGATCTAACAGATTTATTTCTATTTTATCACAGTTCTGAATGATTGCCATCTTTTTAAGTTCAGAGATCTTTTTTCTCCACTGCTGTCTTGTCTACAGGTGAATCCAGCAAAGTCATTCTCTATTGTTACAGACTTCTTTGTCTACCATGTCATCTTATTTTTCTTAGTTTCCACCATGATCTGTTTCTGAGTGCATATTAGTTATAGATGTTTTAAATTTTAGACTTGGCAATTTTAACATCACTGCTGTAGACAAGACTTCCACTCTTCAAACTGTATTATTTTTCACCACTCATATTGCTTTCCAGACATGATATTTGAAAGACATTTGGGTAAATAGGACTTCAGTGCTATGATGACAAAATCTAGGGAAAGAGAAAGCACTCTCTGTTCTTATGATGACACCTCAGTCTTTTATAAGTCTGTACCTCTGAGCTGTGAATTCTACAGTGTTTCTTGTCCTACGAAAGATTAGAATCTGATACAGTATTTTAAGGCCAGGTTTTGTAATGAAGAATAAAATTCTCTGGTATTTCAAAAATATTATTTACCCTTCTCCTTCCTACCAGAAACAAGAGAATATTTTCAAATATTCACTGTGAGAACCTAGTGGAGCTTTGGGAGCTAAAAGTTTCCCAGGACTTGGCCCCACTACTAAACCAGTTTACACTGATCCTACAACATCATCAGTTGCAGGTCAGTCTTTTGCATCTCAGGACCATTTCCTGTAGAGGTTTCTGTTCTTGGATGTCCTTTCTGATAAGGGGTGAACTTCCTTGTCTCATTTTCTCTTCAAATGGGGGGACAATGATTGGCCCTTTTGCGTAATTTCTCTGATGCTTCTTAAAAGTATTATTGATTTTTTTTCATTTTTGTTTAGGCTTTTACCTGTTGGGAGGGAGTGATGAGTTCTAAACTCCTTACTCATTGGACAGGAAACAAGAAGACTGGGAGATTGCTTCTGAACTAAGTGCAAAGTTTAGGACCTAAGTAGAGGCTAGGAGAGGCTTTGAAAATTGAACAGAATGCTTAGGTCACATAAAGAGTATTAAGTATGATGTACATGCTGCAGCTTGAATTGGACCGTACTTGGGGTACGTGCATGTGTGAGTTACTGCCTCCAGTGATGTGTGGCTGACAAAGAGGGCTTAAATAAAATTGAGCCACGGACTTAAGTTGAGCTGCTTGTTGCTCTAGAGTATTAATGATACACTGACTCTTCATGCTTTGTGTCAGGCATGCTTGGAAAGATTTAGATAGGCTGTGTTAAATTTAATTCTACATTACGGCTAAAGAAGGAAACTGTTGAAGGGGCTAGAAAACTTTGAATTCATGGAATTAATCCATAGACCTTTATGGGCACTCTCCACTTCTCAGGAACAAATTGTCTCTGGATCTTTTCATTACAGAAACTCGAAACAGAGCTTAAATTTCTACAACTCAGCATGTGAACTTCCGCATAGAACATGGTCAATTCTCAAATAAATATTTGCAGCAGCCTGTATGCCAGTTTTTGTGACTTGAAAGAGAAAAACTATTTAAATAAGTTATTGTCAACTAATAAAGTAGCATAATGTTCGGAGTCTCTAAATTGTGGAGCCAGATTTGCTTAGAAATTGGGAAGAGACTGTTGATTGGAGAAGAGTGCTTCAGTCTGATGATCAGAATAGAAACTGCACAGTAATAAAAACAAAGTAAAACAATTCAGGGTGATTGAAGTGGAGATAGAGAGATATTCTTAAGGAAGAAGTTAATATCTTAGAGAATGAGATCTTGAAGGTTAGGCTAAATTGATAAGTACTGGCATCTATCTGCTCCTTAAAGTACCACTAAATCAGAGCATTTAAAACGAAATTGAGAAATAATGACTGATTCTGAGGGGAAAAAAAACAACTGAAAAGCTTAATTGGAGAAAACAAAAGATCCTAGAGCAGACAGAAATAACTCTCTCCAAAAGAATCAGGGTTCAGGAAAACACTAAAAGAAAATATAAAACCTGGTTTAAGAATTCATAATGAAAAGTGGAGAACTACTCGTGAATAATTATTACAAACTTATCCATAGGTTAAAAAAAAACACCTAGGCATATAGGAGATATCAAGGCATGGGAGATCAGCACGATTATCCAGAGAGAGATGGGGCCAGGGGTGTGTGTGTGTTGTAGTGGCGGTGGGGGGTGGGGAGTGCTGCTACCGCTTTACATAGGGGACAGGCAGAGCACAAATCCGGGCTGTTTTCAGTTTTCATTAGATGTTGAGCTGAGGGAAATGCAGCTCCCACTTAGGAGTCTACATATAATTCAGGCACTTAATGGGGAAATTCTGTTTACTATGTTGTTTGGCATAGAATGAGGCTAACTCCTCAAACTTTGAAACATGTGTAGCCATCCCAGTGAGAGACAACCCCACCTTCTACCTCCACCCCAGACCTTGTAGCACTGTAGCACTGCCATCAGTCCCATTGTCCATTGATTTGCTTGAGCAGGCACCAGTAATGTCTCCATTGTGAGATTTGTTACTGTTTTTGGCATATTGAATATGCCACTGGTAGCTTGCCAGGCTCTGCTGTGTGGGCAGGATACTCTCGGTAGCTTGCCAGGTTCTTTGAGAGAGACGGAGGAATTCAACCCAGGTCGACCTCTTGCAAGGCAAATGCTGTGCTATCGATCCAGACCATGACTGAAAGAAATTCCATTCAATCGCTGAGGTATCCTCTGAGACATAGAACCGAAACAGGTTTAGACATGCTCAGACTTTTTGAAGAAATTTACTTTATTTGCAAGCTTAGTTGGGAGAACCATTTTCTACTAACTTAAGCTGAAGCTTCTATCCTTCGCTTTATTTTTTTGTTGCTCAGACCTAGTTTGGGAGGAAAATTGCTCTCCTATTTTTTTTTAACTGAATTCCACTTTATTGGTCGCTAAATTCTGCTTTTGCTCTCTTTCTGGTTCAGGAATGTTCTGCCACCTGCTGTTGATTTCTTTTTTTTTTTTTAATTTTATTGAATCACCATGTGGAGGGTTACATAGTTCTCAAGATTATGTTAGTTATACAATACTCAAAAACCCTTCCCTTCACCAGTGCCCATATTCCATCACCAACCCCCCCAGTATACCTGCCACCCCCTCCCACCTCCCCAGTCCCCACCCTTGTAAGTGATAAGTTTCACTTCGTTTATGCTTTATCTCGATTACATTCCATGTTTCAACACACAACTCACTACCATTGCTGGGGTTTCCCCCCAAAAAGAAAAAGACAGTCCTATTGCCAAGGAAGCATTTGATAGTTCTCCATTGCTAAGAATATAGAGATATTAAGTCCCGCTGTTTGTTACATAACTTTTTTTTTCCTCCCTTGCCCTGCGCCACCGAGTTCACACCTGTTTAGTAATCGCCACGCTGTCTGACAAAGGGAAAAAAAACCGAAAAGGATGGTTATTTCCCGTCATCAGCCAGCGTGGGGCTCTGGCTTAGTTGATAGTCTAGTAGAGTGTCTGCAAGCAGTTTCTGCAACCAAAGGTATTGCGCTGGTATCAGCTCCGGCTTGAGATTCCACCAGCGTCCCACTGTTCCATGTACATATTTTTTTCCCCTTATATCCCATTCCCACACCACCAGGTCTGTTTGCTTAATGGACATCACACTATGGTTGACGCCACGCCGAGTTTCTTCCCGAGAAAGAAGGATATTTCTTCTCAGCCAGCGTGGGGATATAGCTTAGTTCAGTCTAGAGAGATGGCTACCACTTTGATTGCCTTCAATATTCCAGCAAAATACTTACTATTCTTGTTAGGATCTTCCACAAAAGTCCGACCCCTTAAAAAGGAACCATTACATATTGCTGATGCTAAGATGACATTAGGTTTTGGGTTTCTGTATAAAGTCCAGGGAAAGTACAACCAGAAATAACATCACTACAAACTTTTACCCTTTTATGGTGCTCATAAGATGGAGAAACCTAGAGGAGGCTCGAAGTCTCCATTTTGCGCTCCGAAAGCCGTGGACCCTGCACTGTGCTCGGGAGGAAGGGGTTGAGAGAGAGAGGTTAAAAGAATTGGGAAATGCCCGGTTTCCACTCTCGCAGCCCGCAGTGGGGTCTCCGATCCCGTGCCAGAGTTAGTTCAGTGGGCTGCTTGGAGTCCAAGGGCGCGCTTTTGGGCTCTTCCATCATGCTTGATCCTCAGCAGGGCCAGAAGGGCAAAATTGCCCTCCTCTTGATGAACTCGATTTATATGATTTATATATATAAGAAATATATATAAAAGATATATATGAAAGATATATATATTATATATATATATATCTTCTTTCTCATTACTTTTGTAGGCAAGATTTCCTTACTTGATATTTATGGTGCTAAGGAGAATATTCTATCTTTCTGCTTGTCTTGTATCATGTTCTTCTAGTACACTTTAGATTGGACTGCTTTTTCTCCCAGAGGTATTTTAACTGCAAGTATGGCTGTTTTAAGGGGACTGCTTACCACAAGAGCTGATCCGGCAGTAGAAGATGGTTTGTTTCCATTGTGCCAGAATTATTTCATTTTTTACTAAAAGTCTAAGTAAAAGTTTTTCACTTAGTATTGCACATCTGTACAACAAGACTTCAACCCAAGAGAAAAAGGCTTAAAATTTTCATTTTCTAAAGTAATTTCAATGTATTCCTTTGTGAAGTCTCACAGTCCCTTTTAAAGAAAAGACCCATTTCTACATATTGAAAGGAATGCCTGAAAACTATTTTCTTTCCTTCGTGCCATGTCCTATTTCTGTGACTATTATTCGGTTTTATTATCAATTCTTTGCTCTTCCAGTAATGCATTTCAGAAGAGTCACTGCTTCTCTACTATAGGCCATTTGAAAATACGTGGGAACACAAAATGGCCAGGGAATAGTTCTGCTATTTTGGGGTGGACAGAAGGACACTAATTATGCCTAATTAGAACAATCCTATCCAAATGTCAAAAGCTCCCCATTAATTAAAATGGAGAAGGTTGTTTCAAATTTATGCTATTATTAACAGCACTGTGATAATCATTATGGCAAGCTTTTACTGGATGATGTAAGGAGGTGAGAGTACTGGGCATTAGCTCTGCCTTTGGGAGCCTTCATAGCTGTTTTCCCAAGTGATTGTCTAAAACTTATACTTCTATGTCAGTGTATGTGCTGCAGTAGACAGATAACTCTTTTTCTGGGCTATTTTACTCTTTGTATTCTTTTAGGTTTGACTGTATTAGGAGGTGCTATTTTGGTTTGACTTAGGCTTATCTGATGATGACTGAAGTTGAGAAAATACTCACTATTTTTTAATTTATTTTTTTCTTCTTTTTATTTTACTTTTTTGTTTTACTTTTTTATTAGTGAATCACTGTGAGGTACAGTTATAGACTTACCAACTTTTGTGTTTGTGTTTTAGTCATACAATGTTCGATTACCAATCCCTCCAGCAGTGCCCATTTTCTACCACCAATGGTCCCAGCATTCCTCCCACCATCCCCACCCCATCCCCTCCACCTCACCCCGCCTCTGTGGCACCCCTTTTGTTCTCTCTCTCTTCTTATGGGTGTTGTGGTTTGCAATACAGGTATTAAGTGGCCATCATGTTTGGTCTATAGTCTACTTTCAGCATGCATCTCCCATCCCAAGTGGACCCTCCTAGCACCCTTTACTTGGTGGTCACTTCTCTATCTGAAATGCTCATATTTTTAAAAGTATGTTTTTATTGAATATTGTGAAAAAATTTTAAAATACTTTTATGAGTTGGTGAAGTAGCTCAACAGGCTGGTGTGCTTAAAAGGCTGGAAGGCTGGGTTTTATTGGGGAACTTCATCTAATTTCTCCCCAACCCCCACCCAGACATTGCCATGAGTAACCACTGAGAAGTAAGCTGTAACAGTCCTTGAATACCAAAAAGCAAAACAAACAAAATTTCTAATTCCTCTCATGGTATCCTCTTTAACACACAAGTTAGATGTGAATAATTATTTGAAATTAGGCTTATTTATTTAATTATTTTATTGTCACACTTTTAGGGCTTTCTTCTGGCTTTATACTCAGATCTCTCCTGGTGGGCTCAGGGGACTATCTTGGGTGCCACAGAACAAAAGCAGATTGTCTGCACACAAGGCAAGTGTATTCACTGTACTATCTCTCTAACTTCTATAAAGAGATTTTATATTGGAGGGAAAGTTTATAATAACTTTTAGTTGAATTTCAGTTTCTTTTTTCATAAGTGAGTAGAGGGTTATGAGATTTTATATTATTTTAAATTTATATTTTAGATACTGAATTACAGTATTTTTAATGTTAGCGCTGCATGCACGACACATTTTAGCATCCACCAGAATGTCCATCTCACTCCACCATTTATTATTTTAGAGAACATATTTTGTTACTTTAATTGTATTAAAAAAATTCTCTGAACTTTCTGATGTATAAATGGCATATTTTAAAAATACATAACATTAATGGTTTTATTTACTCTGTGAAATTATTACCACAGCAGCACAAAAGAGATCAGTGCATTTCATCTCGCACATAATCTTGTGCTCATATGCTTTTGTCATCAAATTTTTTAACATCAACTTAGCAAATTTCAAGTGTTGACACAGACTTCTTAACAGGGTCCTCATTATCTCCAGAACTATTCATAGTATAATTAGATGTTGGCCTCCCTCCATCAGCAACACCCTATTTTCTACACACCCAACTCGAAGTTACCCTGCATTGCTGTGAATTTGATCTCTCTTATTTTACATACACATGACATCATAGAGGATTTGTCTTTCAGGCTAGAGACATAGACTAGCTGGCAGGGCCCTTTCAGGCTCTCCATGAGCCCCACCAACAAGTGATCCTGAGCACAGAGCCTGTAGGAAGCCCTGAGCACAGCCTACTATGGTCCCAAAAGGAAAAATAAATAAATAAATAAATAAATAAATGGATTTCTCTTTCACTGCCTTGCCAGGAGGAACGTCTTTGATGTTGCTGTGAATAAAAAGATTTCCTATCTTCACATCACGGCATGATATTGCATTTCATATATACTCCTGGAATATCTTATTTATTCATTCTCTCAAAAGATGCCTTAGGTTGTTTCAGGAGATTGGTTATTCTGGCTGATGCCGCAGTGATCACGGGAGTCTAGATTATCTTTTCAAAATTTTGATTTGTTTCAATTGAGTATATACATAGAGTGGGATTTGTGAAACTTGTTAATTCTAAGTTTAGATGTTTGAGATGCTTCTATAGCATTTTTTCATAAGTTCTGTGCCAATTTATATCCCTACAACAATTTACAAGGTTCATTTTATTCTCGTTTTCTATAATTCTTGTCACCTCTGTTTGATAAGTGCTATTCTAATAGGTCTAAGGTGGAATTTGTGATTTTAATTTGCATTTACTGATAATTAGTGCTGCTGAACAACTTTTTATGTAGCTGTTTGCCATCTGTATATATTCTTTAGAAAAGTGTATTTTCAGTACTTTGTCCACTTTAATTGAATTATGTGTTAAGTGCTTTTAGGCGTTAAGTGCTTCACAGAACTGTGGTTGCAAATACCTCTTTCCCTTTCCACATGCTGCCAATTTCATGGTGTTTCCTTTGTTGTTCAAAAGTGTTTGAGTTTTGTGTGTAGACATATTTTTTTTTTACTTTTTCTGACTGTGCTTTTGGTGTTGTTGTTTAAAAAAGTCATTTTCAAGAACAAAATCAAAGAGCCTCCATGTACCTTCTATGGTTTCAGATGCACTTAAGTATTTAATCCTTATTTAAGGTTTTTGTAAATGTGTTTGCTTGTTTGAGGTGACTTAGTGTAAGATAAAACTCTATTTTATTTCTAGCTCCATCTTTAGTTCATGTGGATATTAGTTCTGTTAACATATACTTTTTAAATGCCAACTGCTCCTGCGATATTTAATTTTATTAATTTCATATGTATTTACAATCCTTTTAAGTATAGATCTCAGGATATTCTTGGAGAAATTTGAAACAAAGTTGGAATAAAATGTATAAGATACAGAATGAAGTAGTCAAATTAGCATTGCACTTTAATTTTCTAGCTCAATACTATATTATCACTAAAAAGTGATGGATTAGTTAGTATTGTTAACTGATTTTTGTTTTAAGTTGAACTGTTTTAATTATACTTATTTTTATTGATACTCTATAATGGTAGAAACACTGTCACTGTCACTGTCATCCCATTGCTCATCGATTTGCTCAAACGGACACCAGTAATATCTCCATTGTGAGACTCATTATTACTGTTGTTAGCTTACCAAATACTCCACGGCTAGCTTGCCAGGCTCTGCCTTGCGGGTGAGATACTCTCAGTAGCTTTCCAGGCTCTCCGAGAGGAAGGTAGAAACACTAAGATTTTAAAATTATCTGAGTAAATGAGAGCCTGGAGAGATAGTAAATGAGGGGCTAGAAGTATAGTACAGGGTTCACACCTTGCATGTAGCCCATCCCAATTTGATTCCTGGCACTACATCTTAACCATGCCCCCTACCAAGCACTTCCAGAAGTGATCCCAAGCAGAGAAGCAGGACTCCTGCATACTAGTTGGTGTGATTAATTCCCCAAATTTAAATTAGGTAAATGCCAAAACAATTGAATTAAATTTTAGTTTATTTTCAAAAATAATTTTATGAGAATATTTTGGATTGGGTAATTTCTAAGAATTCATAAAGTTTAAAAATGATCCATAAATACCAATGAGAATGAAAAGAATTATGTTATTTAATTTGTCTTTGTGTGTGTATGCATGTGTGTGTGTGTGTCTGTGTGCGTGCACCAGAAGGTTCAGGCTTATCCTGGCTTTTGCTCACTTTGTGCTCTCTTATTCAGGCTGTATGTCTTACCAAAGATCAAATCAGAGTCAGTCACATATAAGACTAAGGAAGAAATATATACCTATTTCTCTATCCATTTATTATCCATTCATGTTTACAAGATACGTAGTATATAATAAACAAAACTATTTAGTAGCACAGACTAAAAAATAATACAGCAATACACTGTCACTTTATCACTGTCATCCCGTTGTTCATTTGGTAATATATTATCACTGTCATACTGTTGTTCATTGATTTACTGGAGCGGGCACCACTAACGTCTCTATTACACTCAGCCCTGAGATTTTAGCAGTCTCTCCTTACTCGTCCTTCCAAACGATTGGAGGCTCTTTCAGGCTCAGGGGAATGAGACCTATTGTTACTGTTTTTGGCATATTGAATACATCACGGGTAGCTTGCCAGCTTCTGCTGTGCAGGATACTCTCGGTAGCTTCTTGGGCTCTCCGAGAGGTATGTATATATCTTTTACTGTATTGGGTATATGAATATGCCATGGAGAGCTTGCAAGTCTCTCCTATGCGGGCTATAGACTCTAGGTAGCTTTTCAGGTTCTCCAAGAGGGAGAACAAGGTTATTACCTGTAGCTATTATATGCGCAAAGTGGCCTCTTGATTCCAGGAGCTTGGTCTTATAGTCTCTGGATGTTGGCCATTGGTGGGATTACATGGCACTAGGGTAAGTTTGTGGGTGTGGCTGCCAAGCTACTGGAAAATGGGGGGTCTGGGTGGAGAAGACCCAGTCCCAATTCGAGGAAGTTTGGAGGTCTCAGCCCTAGGTCCCGCACACCTGGGTTCCTCTGCTGGTCTCTTGATGTGTGAGGCTCATTGGAACATGAGCATGGCCTTGAGCATGGCTGTGGCTGGGTTCCAGAGGTCTTCAACTGTCAAAGCTCTGTTTGGGGCGGGAAAGAAAAGGCAATCTGTCCCCTCCGAGGGGCCCCAGTGAAGACAGCCAGGCATGGATGACCAAGAGACTCTGCGTTCGCTCTCTTCCAGGAGCTTGGTCTTGGAGATAAAAACAGCAATACAAGGAGATAAAAATAGTGGGAAAGTTCTTTGAGCAATGCTAATTAGAAAAGATGTCTATGGGATATCACCTTTGGACAGAAGTTTGAATAGAATAAACTTAAAAAGAAATATTTTCCCTAAACAAGTGTATAATATATGTTTGATGGAAGACAATTAGCAATTTAAAATTATCTGATGAAAGGCAATATTTTTAAAAAGTGTTAGGAGAAAATTATAGATGAGGTTAAGTAGGGACTTAAAGGAAAGATTTTGATGAGTTAGGATCAAGCTTGACATGTTAATAAAATTTGAAGCATTGTTCTGAATCTTATTCAAAAAATTAAATGAGGACAATGAAATTAGGGAAACAATACATGTTAAATGCTAGACAGAGAGAGTAAAATACGTGTAGCATGGCTATTAGTAAATGTTTTCTTTTTAGTTTCGAACAATTGATGAAACTTGTACAATTCTGTTAGTGTAGTTAGATATACTTAATAGTTTCTTAATAATATCGAGTATAATGATTAATAACTCAAGGTCAATTAGAGTGAACTGAGGCTTAAAACACAATTCTTAACATTATCCTGTTGAGCATCTTCATCTGTTTTTCAGTTGGGCACATAGAAAACATTCTAATGACTATCACAGATGGCTTGAAGCTGGCACCAATCCACTGAAACACATAGATGGACTATATTACGTTAGAAACACAAGTTACTATAACAAATCAAAAACTGTAGCTCTATTTAGCAAAGTTGTACTTTGCTTCAAAGAAGGAAATCTAGGACACCAGACAAAAGTTGCAAGATTACCCCATCCAGCAAACCCTTAAGTCCCATGAAAAGTTGAAACAACATAGAAATCAGACTTTAGCGAAAATACCTACAAGAAAGCACCCATAAATGTGTCAAAAGTTTCTAAAGTCTATCAAGAATACAGTTTCAGATTCCACTGAGAAAGAAAACTAGGAAAATTGAAGTTCAAATCAATAGCAAAAATATATTGTGGATTTCACAGGAATATTCCAAGGGATATATAAACCTAGTTTCTGGGAAATAGAATTGAACCTCTGACACCCTCTAGAGTTATTAAGTGGAAAGCTGTTTTAAGTGAGAGATCAGTCAGTTTTCACAATGAAAGAGAAATGCTTCAAACTCCTGCCCCTCCCCTACAATCAAGAAAATTTTATACAGATGTTGATTTTCATCGAATGAACCACATACAGCACATAAAGCTATGATGTAACGATCAATGATATACATCAATGATCTCTCTCATATGTGAGATATAAAGAAACAAAATATGGGGCTCGCAAATGATCAGAGGCAGTAGAACCTGAAAAAGGGTCTGACATGCTGAGCTAGATTGGTGAATGCTGTTGAAAGGAGGGGATATGAGACAATGTAGAGGGACCATTGTCTGGTTAGAGCTTGTGTTGTTGGAACATAGTATGATTCAAACCCAGACCTTGACAGCATTATGAAACATAGCAAAATTAAGACATCTTTGGAAAAGTACAGTTTGTAATTGAAACAGGATTCCAAAGAATATCGCGTGCAAGAAAACATTCAGAATTTTTTTAATTGAGATATTGTATTAAATTAAATCAAGAATAAATTACTTGTATGAAACATAGAAAAAGTATTCAAGAGTACATTGAGAAATACAAAAAAAGGAGAGCATTAAAACTTCACACAACAAAACATGACTCTTGATGTTCACACAGTACTGATAAGAAACGAAATAATTGAATGACCGGAAAGAATAAAAATATTTTTAACATAATAAAAATCAGTTTATTTTTTTAAATTTTTAGTTTATGCTTTATATCTATCTACTGACCAAGGGTTGTGATCAATTTAGATTTCATTAAGAGAACTAGTGGGATGAATTATCCATCATTTAAACTATTGCTCACTGTTGGAGTTGGGAGGAACAAAGGTGATAAATTATACATGGCTTCAGAGAATGTTTTTCATGTTTGGATGTAAAACATATTGCTTCTATTCATATTCAATGATCCAAGCACTCATAAGCTAAAGCCCCATTTCAAAATAGAAAATAGGCAACAAAATGGAATATAAAAGGAGCTAGAGAAGGTATTTACTCTAAAAACAAAGAAGAATTAAACTCATGTTAGTGGTATTTAAGAAGCAAAAAAGACAGAAAATGTAAATAATATACTATAGAGATATATATTAAAAATTTAAAAACCATTCAATAGAATATATGTTGAATAATTTCAATTCATTTCAGGCAAATTTTGTGTAAGTAAGTTGCATTAACAAATAGCCTAAAAAGTTGATGGATATATAGTTAGAAAAAGAATTTGTGTACTGGAAAGTTATGTTGAATTTAAGTATTATCTTATTAAAACCAATTTTTGAGGAAATATATCTCTGTAAATTTATGGTAGAAAAAAGGAATTTCTTCACTGATAAAGGAATGGATATTTATGTTAATAAAATAAAATTTAAGGGCATAGTGAGAAAAAAATTCTAAAAAACCATTATATCTGATAAACAATTAATGTTCTAAAATCAGAAAAAAATATATCTGAAAATAAATTAGTGCTCTAAAAATAAAATTTTAAAAAGATGATTGTAGAGAAATAAGTAAATTTGAATCTAATCTTCAATCAGAGCAACAGTAATTTTACAAATTACATATAAGAGAATTAAATGTGATGTACCTTCCCAATTCTAAATGATAATTTCACTAACAAAATCAAGTTGCAGGAAGAAAAGGTGGAAATTATAAATATGCTGAATAGCTTATTTTCTATAACAGGGTAATCAGATAATTTAATATTTAAAATTAAATATAAGTGAAATTTGATATTTAAATTATTTTATTTTTGTGCATATATTTTTCTTTCAGTAAAACATTATTTCATAAATTTACGTTATATATAAAAATAGTTATTTTACTCTTGGAGAAAAATGTTTTCAAATAAAAAGACATAGAATATGAGAGCATCAATATATGAATCCATTGTTTAAAACTCTATCTTCATAAGAGCATAACAACAAGAAATGGAAAAAGACCCATATAAACATGTTTATATTATTTACTCTCATGTTTAAAAATATGTATTTTAAGTTTAAACCATTTTTATTTAAGTCATCAGTAACCAGTTGCCTTCCAGAATTTTAATCAAAGTTTTTTAGAATATGAGTATCATACTCAAGGCCACATACTTTTAGGTTATCTGTACTCCATATATTTAGAAACAAATTTCAACACATCACAAAAGAAACCACTGGAAGGGGGAAGCTAGAAACATATACGCTCTTTCCCTTAAATACACTTCTAAATTTTGCCCTCCTCACTGATGATTATGGCCAACTTACTAGCCCTTGGTTAGTTATTTGTTAGTTATTTGTAATCAGTTATTTTGAAGGGAAGATGGTATTTTTCAAAAAACTTTTTTGGTCATCCTAGGGGGATTATATAATGAACTTGATAGAAATTATGTTTTGTGATTGAAAAAAAAAGACAGGATGACACAAAACCTACACTAATATATTCAATACTTTACTCATAGAATAATGACAATGATCTCTGTGACTTTAGAGAATTAAGTTGATTTTATTATAATTTTAGGAGGGGACCATGAAAGAATAAACTCTAGAGAGCATACACAATTGAACATTTTTTCCAAAAATAGACACATATTCAAAGTTCTGTGATGATATACAAGTGAGATTGTATATAATAATATCAAAAATTAAGGATATACAATTATGGAACATGTGGTTTTTGTTATTTATTGCTTTATATAAGAGCAAACAAATAATTTTCATACTGGCATATCTTTTTTATTTTAATAAATAAATGTGCTCAAAATAATCCCACCACCCTACTCCTCACCCCAATCCTTGTACAACAATTGGTCACCTAGTCATGTACAGTGACACCCCTAGTTCCCCATTTCCTGCCCCATTTACAAAATTTTTACTTGTCTTCAGCAGGGAGTCATGTATTGGTTGATATATAGCTGATAATGCTGATTTAGGGTAAAGACAATGTGTTTTTATAAAGTGAACATGAAAATATTGCAGGGGGATAAAAATTCAGTGACTAAATTGAAATAGGAAAATACATGAAGTTATTTGCCTTCATTAAGTTCAAACACCCTAAGTGAACTAGTTTTAAAGCTTAAAATAACATGGAGTAGAGTATATGGTAAAATTCTTATTAGTCATTTATTTTCCTATGGCTATTTCTGCAGAGCTTGAACCTATGACAAATATTCCAAAATCACTTACTTACTACTTTGTCTCTTTTCAGTATTTTATTTTATAGTGAAATTAGACAGATCACATTTTTTGTTTAATGTAGGGGTACTGATATTTACTCAGCCACTGATTAAGCTGCAGATTACATTTTTTATCATTATCCACTAAGGTAACAATAGCCTATAAAGTACTTCACTCTTTTTTGAGTATCTGTAACGTATTATACAGCTATCCAAATATGCATGGTTTGATTTTAAATAACCCATTTATACAGATGAGGTATATAAAAAGCATTTTATTTTTAAGTAAAATAAATGTTTAGCATCTTTAGTTTCATTATAAAAATAATATGGAAATCATATCAGAAGTTCTCCTTTAATTTTGTGTACTAATATTAGAGACTTTTTAATAGACTAAGTTGTGAATACAAATTACAATAGTAGTAAGAAAACTGAAAAAATTTCAAATAAAAGGTAACAAACTTTCCCACATTGTGGAAAAGTTTATTGAGAGAAAATATCTATTTCATTTGAAAATAAAGATACACTTAAAACTACATATAGCTGATATTTGATCTGTTTTATAACTGATCTGTTCTACTTGAGTGCTGAAGAACAGGTTATAATTGGCAAAGTTTATTTGGCACCAAGAATGTAGTGAAATACAAGAATTCACAGTAAGTAGCAGTAACCTGTACTTTTTGTTTTAATAATAAGACCTCTTAAAATAGAACAAAATCCAATTTAGTTTACTGAGAGATAAATTTAACTCTTTTGATTGTTTAATTTCATTTTTCAGTAAAATCTTTTTAATACATAGTTCTAAATTAATATTGCAACAATCTATTTAATAGGTACTTTGTTTTTTTTTTTGCTTTTTGGGTCACACCTGGCAATGCACTAGGGTTACTCCTGGCTCTTCACTCAGGAATTACTACTGGCGGTGCTCAGGGAACCATATGGATGTTGGGATTCAAACTCGGGTCGGCCGTGTACAAGGCAAACACCCTACAGGCTTGCTATTGCTCCAACCCCTGAATAGGTACTTATGAACAATACGTTCAATTTGATAAGTATCAATTTGAAAGGAAAAGAAAGTAAGACTTTCAGAGATAACAGTCTCTTTTATTTATTTTATCCCCTAATATCTTTAGTTATTTTAATATTTACAAGTGCACACTGTAGCATTGTAGCACTGTCTTCCTGTTGTTCGTCAATTTGCTGGAGTGGGCACCAGTAATGTCTCCATTGTGAGACTTATTGTTACTGTTTTTGGCATGTCAAATACACCATGGGTAGCTTGCCAGGCTCTGTCTTGTGGGTGGGATACTCTCAGTAGCTTGCCGGGCTCTTGAGAGGAACAGAGGAGTTGAACCTGGGTCAGCTACATGCAAGGCAAATGCCCTACCCACTATGCCATCGCTCCAGCCCACAAGTGCACACATACAATTAAAAGGTAAATTTAAAATCAAAGTAAGAGTTTTATAAGTAAATTCATACTAATTTTTTTTCTCTTAGCTTGTTTCTTGTTAGCAGTGTGGGCATTAAACTTAGATTATCAAACATGCAAGGCATGACCTCTACTGCAGAGCACCATTCTAATCTTCAATGAGCTAACTTCAAATATATATATATATATATATATATATATATATAATTTATTTATTTTTGCTTTTTGGGTCACACCCAGCAATGCACAGGGGTTACCTCCTGGCTTTGCACTCAGGAATTACTCCTGGTGGTGCTCAGGGGACCATATGGGGATGCTGGGAATCGAACTTGGATTGGCTACATGCAAGGCTAATGCCCTACCTACTGTGCTATTGCTCCAGCCCTTAATGAACTAACTTTTAACTTTTCAAAATGATGAATAAATATAAGCAATAAAATTTTTGTAAAACTCAAATAAGAACTTGATGGAATATCCCTGTGTTTGTATATGTCTACATTCAGTGTTTTCACTACTAATTTCTGATTGGAAAAATTGTCCATGGGAATACATTTAAAATTCTATTTATGAACTTCCATTTAATTATAAATATCCTAAAGGTTGACTTATTCGTACAAGCCAAAAGCATTATAAGATTATTATTCTTTAAATGTGCTCCATTCTATTTGCTTAGAACAAGAAGGAAAGTTATTAGTATATTAAAAAACAATATGTTTGGCTTAAAATAAAAGTGAAAAACATAACCTTATATTGCACATTAATGCTAGTCTGTAAATACATTAATGGTGTGATTGCAGAGGATTTTTAAGTCCATATGTAGGGCATAGAAGAGGGGACAGAAATAGTGTAATAGGTAAGGCACTTGCAGTGTATGCAGCTGACCTGAGTTTATTTCCTGGCACCCCACATCTTTTTCTGAGTACAGAGCCAGGAGTAAACCCTGAGCACAGCGAGGTGTGACAAAAAGCTAGGGGGGAGAAAAAAAAGAAGTACAGGAGAAAGGACATCCAGTACATTGAGAAGTGAGTTTTAATTAACTGCTGTCTCATAAACATCACAATGTAGTTGCATTCAGAGGTGATTGGATCATAATTCAGCCATGGAACTAACTATGCTTTATCTATTTGGAAAAATTTTTGGAGAAGCTGAATATGATTATGAAATGCAGAGAAAAATCTGGCTCAGCATCAACTCTATTGTTTTTCCCTTGTTGAAATAAGTATGGTCTTTGTCAGCCTGATAAACTACTGACATCTATAAATACTTAGTTTTGTGATTTCCTTGATAATATGATTTTCTTATAAAATTAAATATAATTTTTATTTAACCAATGCCAAATAAATTCTTAACTTTCCCATGTATTTTTAGTGAAGTCCCACAGCAATGTTATTTTATTAAAAGGGTTACTCAGTTTTTCAAAATGGGTTAAAAGGGGTTGATTACTAGTTGTCACACAGCACTGTAGCACTGTCGTCCCATTGTTCATCGATTTGCTCGAGTGGGCACCAGTAACGTCTCCATTGTGAGACTTGTCACTGTTTTTTGGCATATTGAATACTCCACAAATAGCTTGGCAGGCTCTGCTGTGCGGATGGGATACTCTTGGTATCTTGCTGAGCTCTCTGAGAGGGATGGAGGAATCAAACCTAGGTCGACTGCATGCAAGGCAAACGCCCTATCCTCTGTGCTATCACTCCAGTTGCCACATAGCACCATAAAACTCTTAATTAAAGAATTACATTATTAGAAAGAAACATTATTAAAGCCATACAATTTAATATTGATCATTTGGTTGATACGGTCTGCACACTATGATTATCGACACTTGAGGCAAACAGAATTTGAATTATATCTACAGCACTTTAAGTTGTATGACCTTAAAAGTGATACTTTACACATTTTTAATGTGGACTAAATTGTTTTTCTTTTTCTATAGGCTATATGTGGGATTCAATTCATAATAAAAAATTGTATATTATTCAATACTTCAAGCTAGATAATAGTAGCATGGTGTTATAAATTTTTAAATATTTCCCTCATTTTAAAAGTAGAATTATGAAAAAAATGACATATTGAAATGATGTTTTAAAAATTACAATGATTAGTACAGGATACCTAAACATGAGTTTGAATTTTCTGTTTTCCTTGTGACTCAGTGAAGCAATAAAGTTGAATATTAGATTCTATTTAGAAGTAGCTTTAAATAGAGCATACTACATATTTACTTATCTCCTCTTAAATTTTTGTCCCTTATGTTGAAGATAAAAAGTTGCTTTAAGCCCTTGGCAGAAATTTCTTGCTGGACACAAACTGTAGCACAGGAAATTTTTTATAAGAAGTCAAAGAGTGCTCATATGGGATGTGAGTTTTCCGAAGGATTATTTAATGCTGTTTTTCTTTATTTCCTTCTCCACCTTTTTTATTCCATTTCTTTGGGGACCATAGCTTGGTGCTTTCAGGGGTTAGTCCTGTCTTAGTTCAGGGATCACTCCTAGTGGTGCCCAGGGGACAACACTTATTGCCAGGGATCAAACCCAAGGCAAGCACTCTGCCTGCTCTGCTCTCTCTCTACCCCCGTGTTTCAACCCTTTGTAAAGTGGATATTGCAGAATATCTCTCTCAGAGATCCCGGCAAGCTACCCATTTCATAATTCGATATGCCAAAAACAGTAACAACTAGTCTCACAATGGAGACATTACTGGTGCCTGCTCGATCACATCGATGAACAACGGGACGAGAGTGCAGTGCTATTTACATACTTAAACATATATAAATATATAAACTAAATAAATGTATTTAAACATATAAATACTAAACATATATAAATATATGTAAATGTAAATATATAGTTCATGTAGTTAAATATATGTAGAGCTCAAATAAATGCATAAAAAAACTCACATTGCTCTAATTGGTTAAATACTTTTTAAATTATCTTAGCAATAATGCCAGAAGTGGTAGAAATAATATATAATATATTCATAGAGAAAGTAAAAGATAAAAAGCTACAGTATGTCATATAACCACTAAAAGTATAATGAAAGATTGTAATGTTATATATAGAAAAGACAGTGAAATAAATCTTTTGATTTGTTACAGAAAATATAGAGGAATTAAATAAACAAATGGGGAATATTAAGCCTTATTCAAAAGTTAGATGGTACATTAAATCAACTACTTAAATAATTACTATAAATGCTAATGAACTAAATTCTTAGTTTAGTGGGATGAGAATATAGCTAGATATTTTTCAAAGCCTTATTTCAAATAACGGCCCTTTAACCTATTACCTGGTGGACATCACTAGAAATGCTTTGTTAATGTGTGTCACTACTAAGAAAAGATGCACCAAATACTAAAGAGATCTTAGATAAATAATCTTGTGTTTTAACACTGTGACAGCCTGAGATGGTGGAACGTTGGAGAAAATAATACAGTGACCCCAAATCTTAAGATATAAAGCTGAGCAATGAGATGGAAATGAGAGGTTGGAAAAATTCCTCACATATTTAGGGGATATAAATTATTTAATGATAACAGGCTCACCATATGCTCAGGGAAATCCTGACAGACTCATCACTCTGGTCCTTTCTAAAAGCATGTAGACAGGAAGTGAGGCCTACACAGTATTGTCAATCCCCAAATTGACAGACTCAAATATCTAAAACTAATTACACTACTAAAGAAAGGACATTTTTATTTACCTCAGAAAATTAAAAAGGAACTTTGAAGAATATTGAGAAAATGTTTATAATAAAACCTATAATTTACGTAAGTTCACCAAAGCACAAGAAAAACTTAAACTGCTAAAATAGAAGACACAAAAATTCTATCTATTACACTATTACACAGTGTTGAGTTACTCATTCGATTTCGTGATTCGTGATTCGTGAACAAAACTAGTGTTATGAAAGTGATTTACTCTGGAGTGTGCATCTTTGAATTCTGCATCTAAAAATGAAGTACAAAACTTTTGTATATAAAATTAATCAATTTGCATATAAGTGGATCAACATGGAAAGTATCATGTTGAGTGAAATGAGTCAGAAAGAAAGAGACAGACATAGAAAGATTGCACTCATATGTGGAATATAATGTAACTGAGAAGTACAAGTTGGCAACGATGCAACTTCTGGCAGATGTCTCTCTGGACTTAGTTACTAAAATACTAAATTACAGAAACCCAAAACTGAGAGGCCGCTAAGTGTGGTCACTCGACCTCATACCTCTTCATCCTCAGCAATGGAAAACAAATTATCTAATGCTTCCTTTTCAGCAGGTCTGACTTTAGGGGAGAGACTCTCCAAACAATAATAGTGAGTTTTGTTGAAATATTGTATGCAATCAAAATGAAAGTAAAGTGAAATTTATTAGTTACACAGGCGGGGGGGGGCTAAGGGTGGGGGGGGCTAGGGGCATGGGGGGGTTTGGGGTGTGAGGGGGCGGGGTGGAACTATACTGGGATTCTTGGTGGTGGAATATGAGCACTGGTGAAGGGATGGGTATTCGAGCATTGTATAACTGAGATTTAAACCTGAAAACTTTGTAACTTTCCACATGGTGACTCAATAAAAAATTAAAAAAAATTAATCACAAAACTGCTGTTTATATGATTAAAGTTCCTTTATTACAGAGTTTAAATACGTCATTCTAGGTCCCTCTTCTGTGCCCTTTCTTTTTTCAGGAAATGACATCACTGGTTCATCCCCAAGTTGTTCTCTTCTTTCCAGAGTATGATGCCACTTGGCCTGTCCCTCACTGGTCTGAAATGACCTGTCTCCTTTGCTGTCCCCTGAACTGTGGTCTGCTTCTCTGTAGGTTCTTGGTGAGATGCAGAGACCTGCATCCAGAGGTTCTTTGGCCTGCTGTTCTTTGTCCCTTGACTTTCTTTTGTTTGGGGTCATGGCCATAAGAACTTCTTCAGCCCAGGCGCTGGAGAGTGGGTGCAAAAGGAATTTCCCTCTCCAGAATTTCATTTTGCATAAGTTTGCAAAGCTGGCTCCAGATTCATTTCCGTTATCTCACTGACTTAGCTACTCCTCCTGTAGGCAAGATTTAGAACTGGGCTGAGAGCATAATAGGTGCTTGCCTCCTTCAAGGACAGCAGCAGTATGGCATATGACCCCAGATCCTCACCAGGAGTGACTTCTGCACAAAGCCAAGTGGAAGCCCAGAGCACCATAGTTGTGGACCCCAAATAAAAGCATCAATATAAAGAAATAAAATGACAAATCATCTTTATTGAGTTACTTCGTACCCCCTCCACTTCCACTTCCACCATAACTCTAGCATAAGAGTCTAAAAGCCATGAGAGGTCTGAAGTATAAATTTATACTTGACTTTCATAAAGTAATTTTTACTTAAAAATTAAAGAGGAAGCTAGACTTATCATAATCTATGAAGCTAGATTCTATGACCTTGGTGCCAAAAACAGGCAAAGAAACCTCATCCAAAGAAAACTAAAGACATAAATTTTAAAAATCCTATGATTATAGGTAAATCTCTTATCAAATTGGTAAAAATTAAATTGCTACATGTATACTAGAGGGCTAGAGCGATAGCACAGCAGTTGAGCGCTTGTCTTTCACGTGGCCGACCCAAATTCGATTTCTCCGCCCCTCTCAGAGAGCCCAGCAAGCTACCGAGAGTATCAAGCCAAAGTGGCAGAGCCTGGCAAGATACCCATGCGTATTGGATATGCCAAAAACAGTAACAATAAGTCTCTCAATAAAAGACGTTATTGGTGCCCACTCGAGCAAATCGATGAGCAACGGGATGACAGTGACAGTGACAGTGACAGTGACAGTGATGTATACTAGACTGGAGTAATAGCACAGCAAGTAGGGCATTTGCCTTGCACGTGGCCGACCTGGGTTTGATTCCTCCGTCCCTCTCGGAGAGCCCAGCAAGCTATCAAGAGTATCCCACCCGCACCGCAGAACCTGGAACACTACCCTTGGCGTATTCGATATGCCCAAAACAGTAAAAACAAGTCTCACAGACATTACTGGTGCCCACTCGAGCAAATCGATGGACAACGAGAAGACATTGCTACAGTGCAAACAAAAGATCTATTCCAGGACCAATGGGATTTAACATCAGAATGCAAGGTAGTTTCTATAAAGCAATAAGCAATGCTATTTATTCACCTATCTCAGTAGAATAAAAAGCACAAACCAAACAATTTGTATATTCAATTGAAAGAGTAAAACAATTTGACAAATTCTAATACCCTTTTGTTTTAAAAAGGAAGAATAAACCAGCAAAAGCAGATAATAGGCATATAATAATAAAAACAGTCTGTTAAAAATATATAAGGAGAGGATGGAGAGATAGTACAGTGGGTATGGCACTTGTTTTGCATGCGTCAGACCTACGTTCTATCCCTCGCATTACATAAGGTACCCCAAACACTGCCAGAAGCAATTTCTGAGTAAAGAGCCTGGAGTAATTCCTTTGCATTGTTAGTGTGACCACTCCACAAATCTAACTATCATCTATCTATCTATACATATCTAATCTAGAACATATATGATCATAGCAACATATATACACACATATATAGCTAACATCATAATAAATAAGAAAAGAGAGAATGCTTCACCTCTGAGCATTGCCAGGTGTGAACTAGTCACCCAAACCATATATATATATATATTCATTTATGTTTTATAAATATGTATATACATATATAAAATACATAATAATAAATAATAATAAAGAAAATGCATTATTACTATGATTAGGAACCAAAAAACGGTGTCCAGTTTCGCCAATTTTGTTTAGCATCATATTGCTAACTTTGAACCAGGTCAAATAAGCAAAAAAAATGAAATAAATTATAAGTAAATAAACCAAGCAGAAAAAAGCATGTTTTTCAGATTTCTACATACCAATTTTAATAACTGGTGACCTGTGGGCTATAAAAAAGTCTCATGAAACAAATATTGAAAAAATTCAGATCCTGTTCTTGGACAATTATGAATTTTTGTTCGAAATTATTAACAAAAGGATAAATGGGAAAAAACACAAGTGCTCAAAAAAGATAAAAGTAACCAAAGTATTGAAACATATAAAATATAGATTGATTTTAGTTATCTATTTTAACAATATTCTAAGCTGATGAATTCCCTGATAAAAATGCATTATTGCGTTTTAACTAAATTGTCTATTAAATATTTTGATATTAATCCACATATGTTGCAAAATACCAAAATTTGAAGCAATTTGAAGCAATAACTAAACAATTCCAAATCTAAAATTTTTTAGAGAACAAATCCAGAGAAATAACTGGTTTTGTTAACATATATAGTTAATATAGAAAAATTAACAAAGACCTTTCTAACATATTAATGTACTTCCCATTCAAGAGCTGAGAATAAAAGTATTTAACACTTAAATTTAATACAAATATAGTGAAAAACTTGTTTATATTAAGGAAAGCAAGAAATTCAATATCAGAATATATAAATAAACCAATCACAAAAACATTACATTTGAGCTGTCTAAAATCAGAGAAGGATTGAAAAAGTGAAAAAGCAATCTCAATATGTATATCTAAAATATAAAATATAGAGAGATAGAAATATAAAGATACATTAAAACGCTATTACATTTACGTGTAGCACACAAATATATTTGACAATATTTAAACTGGAAACTCTCAAGAAAAACAAGACAACATAATAAAACCAAGCGTGAAACTGATTCAGAAAGATAATCTTATTAAACATAAGTTTATGTTTTGAGGACACTAATAGAACTAAGTCTCAATGGGTACATCCTAATAAACTAACAGAAAAAATATTCTGTAAAATTAGGACGAATATAAATATATTAAAAGAATCATAGGTGTCTGTCATCTTTTAATGATTATGAAAATATATTTATGTTGACTTGTTTGTACTTTTATATGTGCATGAGTATCTAATAGATATTTAAATATATAGCAATATATAACCTGACAATTGATAATTGAATACTCTTAAATCAATTAATAAAAATTTAGTTTATGATATGGTTGAGTTTTATAATTTCCAAAGGCTTTTTTTTCTTTTTTGTTTTTCTTCTTCATATGCTCAAAGAATTTTCATATGTAGAAATAGTCAAATAATATTTATTCAAAATGTATTCAACAGTCTACCATATAATGTTGTATAATGATGTCAACATTTAAATTTATGTATGAAACTCATATATGTTTATTGACTTAATATTGTAAATTAAAAGGTGATAAAATGCTCTAAAGAATAGACTTTTTTCACCAAATGTTTCTAATTTTTCTAGATGCAGTTTCATACATTAGCGATAACTATTACAAAACTGTATTTTTCTACTGTTTTTTTTGCTATAGGTGCACATATTTCTGAAGCTGCTAATAGGAAAAAATGAATGAACTGAATAATAATTCATGTTAATCAAATATTGACTATTAAAACAATGAGTAAGATAAAAGTGGTAGTGTCCCACTGCTCATTTGAGATGTCAAATGTCTGCCAGCCACCTTTGTGAGAAGGAACACAGTGAGAGCTGTAAAAAGTTCTGGATGATGGTGAGTGGTGAGAAGAAAATAAAACAAAAACAAAACATTTTGTTGTCAGTATGGTATGTACCCAGGGAAGTCAGGACATGTGAAGTCTGCATGAGCTCTTGAACAGCATGGACACTACGTTCCCACCAGGTTCTCTAAGAAAGGCACAGAGTAGCACCTGAGACCCACTCGATTTAGACAACCTGGGAGCTTATTGTTGCTTTCTTGATTTTTCAAGACATCATGATTCTCAGGTTGAGATTGATAGTGTTCTTTGAAAAAAAATAAAATAAAAATCAGCCTTAACCATCACTCTGGGTTCATATTCTTGTCTTTCATCATAAAAATATTTTCAATAAAATGTAGTGGTGCAGAAAAGTTATATCATAAGAGAATTATAATTCTTAAAAGAGTATAATGGTTTTCCAAACATTCCTTGGTTTTTATGACTCCTTGAAATTGACTCTCCATGGCTTTCTCTACCTGAAAATGTATCCCAGTAAGTTTGTGAAAGGCAATAGGAAGGAAAACAGGAAAGTAAAACTTGGAGAATTTTACTTTTTATTTTATCTTCTTTACATTTGGGAGGGTTTGGACCGCCCTGTCTAAGGGCTTACACATGGCTGTGCACTCAAGGGTCACTCCTGGCAGGCTCAGGGGACCATATGGCATGCCAGAGATCAAATCCTAGTTGACTGCATGCAAGACCAGCACCTTATCTGGTCTTCTCTCTAGACCCTGGAACTGATGATTTTAAAGAATCCTTCCTAATTACTTCTCAGGGAATTATCTATAAGGATTGTCTCATGATAGGTATATTTTGTTTAAACTTTGTAAATTAGACTAAAGCATTTGAAATATCATTAAATTTAAAAGGAAGAATCATTCAACTTTTAATTTAACTTCTCTAGTTATCTCCAAATTTATCATGCCTGCTGCAGTCTTAAGGAGAGTAGGGAGCAAAGTCTGAGGATTTACAGTGGGGGAAAATGATTGAGAAAAGATAAGTTCATTATTTTATAAGGCATTCATGTTAATAACCTTGGAAT
The DNA here is from genome assembly GCF_027595985.1 of Sorex araneus. NCBI lineage: Eukaryota > Metazoa > Chordata > Mammalia > Eulipotyphla > Soricidae > Sorex > Sorex araneus. The sequence continues at coordinate 114,150,460 of NC_073303.1, read as the reverse complement.
ATATTTCTCATGTATTTCTCTTTCTTTTTAGCATCATTACTAGCATAATTACATTTTTAGCATCCTATAAAGGTAAGCATTTCTTGAGGATTTAATGTTTGATTATTATAAATTTTATTATAATAAAACTATTTATCTTTTATGATAAATACATATTCATTATATTGATACAATATACTTTTGAATAATCTGAATTTTCAGATATGGTTGTTATATATATTATAAATAATCATATTTAGTCATCCATCTGTTCTTTAGATGGCTCAGGACTTATGTTCTGTTTCAACATCTGTGTGTGTACATATATTTTTCTTCTGTGCTAGTAAAAATGCTGACAAAAGTAGAAACAAAAAAGATAAGCTAATGAAACTTTAAAAAATTTGTTTTTTTTCTGAATTTATATAGATTTATTTACTGTTTCTAAAGTACATCTGTTTTTTATTGAAATTATAAAGGCAATCAAAATTCTTCTGAGGAAAAATGAAACAAATTAAATTTTAAGTCTTTCATAAATTTATAAATTTATTTTCAAATAAATGTACCCAGTTGAGCTAGATTCCTTATTATAATTAATTCAAATTGCCATATATGGCTATGCAGTGATTTTTTACTTGGTAATAATAAACTTTAAAGAACTTAAGGTCATCACTTGTATTGTCTTTATTTTTTTCTAATAATAAAAAAACCATGCACATATACATCATCAATCAAATAATGGTTAAAGATACAATTTTTGAGTTGATTTTTACTTGCAAATATACATGGGTGAAACTAAGGGAAGGAAGGACTGGATGGGGCAGGGAGGGTTGAGGAAAGGGAATGACAAGGAAAGGAGAGGAGTTTTAAGGAGAGAAAGAAAAATAAGTCAGTAAAAGACATATTGTAAGAAATAGTAGGAACTGATATAAATTAATGGAATGAAACAAAAAATAATACACAAGAATGGCATAGCTTAATCCATATCAGAAAAAAGAACTTCAAATATCTATATAAAACTATTTACATGTGTCTATATAGTGTTATACACATACATGTATATATGTCTGAGGATAACTCAGAGGGCCTGGAAGATTGCTCAAAGGGCTTAATAATAGATCTCCTGGTTGAACCTCTAGCACTTAATAGTTTCCCAAGCATCATCAGGATGCTTAGAGCTAGGGGTTTTCCCAGGCACCATTAGTCTTGGCACAACTTTGATCATAGAGAACTTTTTTGAGAGAAATTACACGATAACTTCCAGCTGTATAACACACACAAACACACACACACAAACTAATTAACTCTAACCACACACATTAATTTTGTATCCAAAGAATAGCAAAGTAGATGCAATTGTATATCAATATGTTTTAAATGAAAGAAGAAAAAGCAGGAAGACTATATATTATTGAAATTCTATAACCATATCTAAATAACCATATTTAAATTTACAGTATACATATTCTTTGATTAGAGAAGGTCTCTAAAAGTATTTTGAACAATTATCTTTGTCCTAAATACTTTTTCTTCCTTATTTCTAATAATGATGTTAAGGTTTTAAGAAAACTGCAAGGACACTCTATTATAAATTACAGTTAAACAATATAATACTCTGAAGAATGCATAATTATATTTGAATGTTTGAATTGAAAATCAAATCTATTCATCTCCTATAATTAAATTACTGCTGCTTTCCTTAAGAAAAGTTTATTGATAGTCACACATTTTCATGTCACACAAAGCTACCATTTTAATGAAATGACGATGTTACAAAGAGTGCATAAAGTTGTTGCTTGATAATAACATCAGAGAATTCCAGGGCCCCTGGAGACTTCTCAGGACAAAAGTTTATTTACATCTGGGAATGTCAAAAACGTTGTGATATAGCCCTAATCCCTCACAATCACCAGGAATCTGATTTTGTTTTGCATTTTCTTACATTTTATATTATTGCAAACAAACAATCTATTGGTAGGGTTTGAAAATGTGGTTATTTCCTATGAGATTCTGAATAAGTGCATTCGTAGAACACTGGGAGATTTTCATTTATATGGCCAGAGATCATATTTTTAAGAAAGCCAGGTGTTTTTCTCATCACAGTTCTATCTAACATTTTTTTCTTAGATTAGCTGTATTAAGTTATCTCTCAGCATTAGTTTTTGGCAATGTGTTATTTAATAGTTTCTGGGCCTTCATATGTTTTAATAGTGTAACATGAGATATTGCAAAGGAAATGGAAAATTGTGTTAACCAGAATATCCCTATATCTTCTTTCAGTGTTTGAACACCCTTTCTAACATCCATATTGGTTAAAGGGAAGAACCTGTGATGGTCTCTGTTTTCATTTTTTAACTCCTCATCAAACCCAACCTCTCTGTCTTTCCCAGACGTGAAGTTATGTGATAGGGAAGTTCTTTCTTCTTGTATATACTTTGGAATTTGGAAATTTTGTCAGTTTCAGGTTGTTTGGTTCTTGATATTTAATTTGTGATCATTTAAATCTATGGAAGATATATTTTGTTGTTTTGTGTTACTCTTTTTTTTCTTTTTGATTAACTGTAGCATGCTTTGATAATAAAAGCCAAGTTTTTATTTTCAAATCAAAAATCAAGTTTTTACTTGAAAACTTGATTTGGTTTAATATATTATCATGAGCAAACATGTATATTAACTTTATATTTAACAACAAAGTGAAATAAATTGATCAGCATTTAATATTAAATAGAATGCCTAAGACAGAATATATAGCAACTGGCAGAATTATCTTTAATTTAAAACAAAGGGAGTTATGGAATACAGTCAGATAATAAGCCTTAGTGTTCAAATGAGAGAAAGAATAACTGTGGGTATTTATATTTCTTTACATGCCATGTATGAAGAGACCATCCAGTATTTTTCTCTTTGCTTCTCTGTGAATACTTTTATTACTTACACTTCACCAGATCATCTTCATTTAAAGTGAGTTTCTATTTATTTTAATGATCTTCACAGCCAAGTGTATGTTTATGTCATGAGTTGTGGGTCTCAAAAGTGATGACTCTCACAAAAGTAGAGATGTTTTACTTATGATTCAATTCAATCATGTCTTACCACAGTCTGATTTGACTGGAGGAAAGTCCATATTACAACAATTTAACCCCACATGTCAATGACTTTGCCATCAAGGAGAAAGTGAGACAAACTCTGGAAAAACTCTGTAGAATGAGGTGTAGACATTGAGAGTTTGAATCTGTAGAGTTTCTGAATAGACCATGTGCATTTGTAGAGAGAAGAGGGCCACTTGTGTGAGTGAAAGCTCCTCGTGACTTTGACAAAATCATAGAGAAGATTTCTGGATTGTGACTGTAGAGGCAAGACAGTGTGTAGAAACTGGAGAGGTAGCTCAAAGGGCTTTCAGCTGATGAAGGCCAAAGTTCAATCCCCTGCACTCTTGCACTGTATGGTTCCCTGAGCACCACTACATGGAAATCCCAAGCACAGAGCCAGAAGCATCCCATGAGTCTATGAGTCAGAAATAGCATGACCATTCCACTGCCCAATTTAAAAATAAAGGTAAAAATAGGCATCTCAAGTTGGCAACATTTTAGAGCTGGAAAGATAGTACAGCAGGTAAAGAACTTGATCTAGATTTGATCCCTGGCATCCCATATGGTCCCTGACGCACTGCCAGGAGTAATTCCTGGGTGAAGAGTCAGGAACAACAGCTGAACATTGCTGGGTGTGGCCCCCAAACAAACAAAAAACCAAAAATGTTGGCACCACTTGGTACCTATATTTATGTTATATCTCAGAAGTATACTATCAGAACCAATTGTGAATACATTTAGTGGATCATCTCAGCAGGGTCAGGTTTTGATCTATTGTTTCCTTTAACATATCTACTTATCAGTGTTTTTTTTTTCAGTCATGTAGTTACTTTTTAATTGACAAATTAAGCCTGTTTCAGTTGTAATTTAGGGTCATAGAATGTTAATACATACACTAGTCTAACTGCATTATGTCAAAGAATCTTGTGTTTCTGCTAATTCAGCCTAAGGTACCTTAGAGCTGGTGGGACTTTCGACAGTTGGCATCACTGAATTCATGTAGCTCAATTCTATGAACAACTAAGATTATTCCACTAAACACATTTAATGCTTGAAATGACTAGAGGTTCCTCTCATCTTTACTTTAGTTTTGACTCCCTTTTCTACTTCTTGCAAATAAGGATTCTAGCAATGCATTGTCAATAGCAAAGTAATTTGATAATAAAATATTGTAGCAAAGTCATTTGCACATTGTTCTCTCGCAAACATGAGGGGAGATAATGCAATCTGCCATGTCCTTTGCTATAAATTCCTAGTACCATTGTTTTCAGGAGAGAGACTATAACCATGAGTCTGGCTGATATGACACATGGCATGTGATTCTGCTTAGGCAAACTGCATAACAATGACTCCAGAGAAAGAGAGAGAGAGAGAGAAAGAGAAAATATGTGTGTTCAGAAATCCTTGGTAAAAGGAGACTTACAGTGAATAATTTTTTAGTGATACCTAAAAAATGTAAATAAGTTTATATGCACTTCATTAATTACTTACCTAATAGTCATGACTTTGAACAAATAATTTAAATAATAGAACATATAATTTAAATAATAGAACAATACAAAGTACAAATAATAGAACAAATAATTTAAATAATAGAACAATACAAAGTGAGAGCACAATAAGAACTTGCACTGAAATTCTAAGGGTAAGATTAAATAAATGTGAGCCGGATACACTAGAGAATATTTAAATCTAAGAGAAAAAGGAAAAAAAGATACAGTGAAAGAAATGAAAAAAAATTACCGAGGGGAAATATTACAAAAAATGAAAATACAGTACATTGTTAAAAGCACAAATATTTGCATGATGATACAGTAGGTAGGATGCTGGTGTTGCACGGAGCTGCCCGTATTTGATATCTGGCACCACATAAATTTCCCTAATCTCAAGAAGAAATGGTCCCTGAATGCAGAGTCAGGGATAAGGCCTGAACCCCACTGGGTATTATCTAAAAAAACAAAACAAAACCACACAAAAATTTTCTAAATAGTAATGAATTGCATAACAAAGACTGGGAGGGGGTGTTATCTGAATATATAGAAGCCATGTAAGCTTTTAAATTACATAAAATAGACCTCTTATGTAATTTAGTGCAATTTTTCTCTAAAATTATAGAACAAAGGAGTAAAAGAGTTCTGATGAAATATACATATACATATACGTAAAATCATGTACACTGAAACTATGAGCAAGACATATGTCTTTTTCTGTTAGAGCAAACAAAAAAGCATAAATGTACATTCTAAGTAGAAGTTGTTCTTTTTTTTTGTAGTAATTAATTGCATATGCTGTTTAATCAATTACTGGGACCTTGATTTTTCACTTAGGATAAGAATAAATGAAGAAAACAAAATGGTTGGATAGGCCAATAGGCTGGAATACAGGTTTTCCATGCGTGCATCCCTAAATTTCTTCCCCAACATTCTGTGGTGCACTGTGTACCACCAGGTGCAGCCCACGTGATCCCAGCAGCACTGAGTTTGAGCCACACAGAACTCTAAGCCCGCATGTAGACCTTTGTGAACTTACCAGTATGCCCAATGAATAGAGCTGGGACTGGTCCTCAGAACCATGACACAAAATTCTATCATCTAGAATAGTGTTGTCCTTCAAATTTTAACACATTTTGTTCAAGTGTCAAAAGTAGGCTTCTAGAGTAAAAGGTATCTCACTCTCCAGAAAAGCTGATTTTCGAATAAGAAGGAAATTCAGTGCTGGATCCTGTAATATAAACAAAGGCTACCCAAATTGTCCCTGTCTTTGAAAGCAAGAAAGCAATAAAAATGATTTCCACCTATATGAGGGGGCTAGGTCTATTGATCACAAGTCTGGACACTCACATGAACACCTTTGAAGGAAATGAGAAAAATGAAACATATACTAAACAATACAGTTTAATAGAAACAATATACTACAATTATTATACCATATCTTGCCATATACTATATGGCAGGATAACTTTGAAATCCAATAAGGTTTAGTTTTGGAGCTTTAAGAAATATTAAATAGCAAGATTTATACCATATTAGATGGATTGACAGGGTATTGCAGACTAATATAGCTTTCAGCTATTGTTTTCTCCTGATAGTCAAACTTGAACTGTACAATCTCGAAAGATTTCTATTTAAAATAACAATTAATGAGAAGTCTCAGGAGCTAGAGTACATGTGCTACATACACAGGGCCCAAAGTTTGACCATAGGCACCACATAAAGCCCAGAACTGTTGACTAGCCCCAAGCACTGCTACTATGAGCTCTTTCAGGCCAGGCCTTGCTTATCAAAATACAAATGGGAGGACCAACACCCACACCACCAGGCTATCAGATGTATCTAGGAAGTAGCCCTAAGAAATAATTACAAACAGTTTCTATGAAGCAAATATCACCCTGGTACCAAAAGCAGACAAAAATACCACAAAGAAAGAAAATTACAGACCAATATTCCTGTTGAATACAGATGCAAATATCCTCAACAAAATATTAGCAAATAGAATCCAATGACTTATCAAAAAGATCATACACCATGACCAAGTAGGAGTCATCCCAGGGATACAAGGATGGTTTAACATTCAATCAGATAAGGGATTAGTATCCAGGATATAAAAGACACTAGTAGAATTGTATTTAAAAAAATACCCTCCAATATCATCAAAAAATGGGGAGAAGAAATGAACAGAAGTTTTCTCAAAAAAGAAATACAAATGGCCAAAAGGCACATGAAAAAATGCTCTACATCGCTAGTCATCAGGGAGATGCAAATCAAAACGACAATGAGATATCATCTCACACCACAAAGATTGGCACACATTCAAAAGAACAAAAGCAACCAATGCTGGCGTGGATGTGGGGAAAAAGGGACACTCATTCACTTTTGGTGGGAATGCCAAATGGTCCAGCCTTTCTGGAAAACAATATGGACCGTCCTTCAAAAACTAGAAATTGAGCTTCCATATGACTGCGCCATACCACTTCTTGGAATATATCCCGAAGACGCAAAAAAGCACAGTAGAAATGACAGATGTACCTATGTTCATTGCAGCACTGTTCACAGTAGCCAAAACCTGGAAACAACCCAAGTGCCCTAAAACAGATGACTGCTTAAAGAAACTTTGGTACATCTTCACAATGGAATACTATGCAGCTGTTAGGAGAGATGAAGTAATGAAATTTACTTATATATGCATAGACATGGAGAGTATCATGCTAAGTGAAATGAGTCAGAAAGACAGGGACAGACTTAGAAGGACTGCACTCATTTGTAGAATATAGAATAATATCACACTAGGCTGACCCACAAGGACTGTACATACAAGGGCCAGGAGGATTGCCCCATAACTGGAAGACTGCTTCATGAGCGGAGGGGAGAAGTCAGATGGAATAGAGAAGGGTTCACTAAGAAAATGGTGGCTGGAGGAATCACTCTATAGTCGGGATGGGAGATGCATGCCGAAAGTAGATAATGGACCAAACATGATAACCTCTAGTGTCTGTGTTGCAAGCCATAATGCCCCAATGTAGAGATAGAGTATGAAGAATATTGTCTGCTATGGAGGCAGGGGTAGGGTGGGAAATGGGGGGTATACCCAGGATATTGTTGGTGGGGAATTTGTACTGGTGGAGGGATGGGTGTTTGATAATTGTGTGATTGTAACCCAAACAGGAAAGCTTGTAACTATCTCACAGTGATTCAATAAAATTACAAAAAAAAGAAATAATTACAAATTAAACCTTAACATCACAATTATATCCTCACCCTCACCCCCAACCACTCTAATTTTTTTAGTATCTTATCAAAGTGGAAAACACAGAGTAATGGAGGCTGGTTTTAGTAGACAGATGTACTGCATTTCAGATCTGAGAATGTGAATTTTTAAATGCTGACTATGAGGATCTGAGAGATTGTAAAGGGGGTTCGGTGTTGGATCTAAATCATATTTTTAAAAGATTCTCTTAGTCTCTTCATTTTTTCCTCCTTTAATAAAATGAAATCACCATGAGGTACACAGTTGCAAAGTTGTTCAAGATTGGATTTCAGTCACACAAAATTCCAACACCTGTTCCTTCACCTGAGTACATTTTCCCTCCTTCAATATTCCCAGTTTGCTTTCTTCCACCTCTCTCTCACACCCGAGTTTGTCTCTATGACATATTTCTTCTTCCTCCTCCTCGTCCTCCTTCTCCTTCTCCTCCTCCTCCTCCTCCTCCTCCTCCTCCTCATCGTCCTCGTCCTCATCCTCGTCGTCCTCCTCCTCCTCCCCTCCTCCTCCTCCTCCTCCTCTTCTTCTTCTTCTTCTTCTTCTTCTTCTTCTTCTTCTTCTTCTTCTTCTTCTTCTTCTTCTTCTTCTTCTTCTTCTTCTCTTCTTCTTCTTCTTCTTCTTCTTCTTCTTCTTCTTCTTCTTCTTCTTCTTCTTCTTCTTCTTCTTCTTCTTCTTTCTCCTCTCTTTCTCTCTCTTTTTCTCTGTCTTGCTCTTCCTTTTGGGCATTATGGTTTGTAATGCAGGTACTGAAAGGTTACCATAAATATCCCTTTACCTCTTTTCAGAGCTCAGTTTTTGTTCAGAGTGATCATTCCCAACTATCATTATCTTAGTGGTCTCTTCTCTGTCCTAACTGTTCTCCCTATCTTACACAAATTTGTGAAAGTTTCCAACCGTGGACCAGTACTCCTGGCCTTATTTCTACTGTCTTTGAATATATATATGATATATGTACATATATACATATATATATATATCACACCCACACGGCAGAGCCTGGCATGCTACCCGTGGTGTATTTGATATGCCAAAAACAGTAACAATAAGTTTCACAATGAAACGTTACTGGTGCCCACTCGAGCAAAGAGATGAGCAACAGGATAACTGTGACTGTGACTGCATATCCTACAAATGAGTGCAATCACTCTATATCCCTCTCCTTCTGATTCATTTCACTTAGCATGATACTCTCCATGTCCATCCATTTATAAGCAAATTTTATGACTTCGCTTTTACTGGTGGCTATGTAGTATTCTGTTGTATAAATGTACCATAGTTCTTTATCCAGTCAAGTCTTCTGTTCTCAGGCACTGTTTGTTTCCAGACTGGCGATTATGAATAATACTGCAATGAACAGAGAAGTGCAATAACTTTTCTACAGTGTCTTTGGGTCCCCACAACATGGTATGGCTGGGTCTTATGGAAACCAAATTTCTAATTTTGGGAGGAATACACATACTGTTTTCCAAAGGGCTGGACTGATCAATATTCCCACCACAATGAATGAGAATTCCTTTCTATCCACATCTGTGCCAACATTGGTTATTCTTATTCTTTTTGATGTGTGCTAGTCTCTGTGTTATGAGATGCTATTTTCATCTTCCTTTCTTCAACTTGAAAAACATAATTTAAAATCATGGTTGTTGTATTTACCTCATATTCATTTTCAAGGATTAACTGTATTATTACATGTAAATCACAGTATTGTTCTGGGTATCATGATTCAAATTAATGGACATATCAAAGGACATGTCCACTACTTAGGAATTAACTTGTATGCAACTATTATTATTTATTACATAAATTAAGTTCAATTCTGAAATAGTAAAGCAAATTGCACATAATTATAAAAGGAGACAAAATGGCTAGTAAAAAGGCTTATTTAATTATTATGGATTTTTTACCTTAGGCATATTACTTAAAGAAAAATTGCTGAATAATTTCATAGTATATTCAGGCAGTTTCTGTATAATAGTCTTACCTCAGAGAGCATTGTTCATGCATTTCACTAGCAGTGAAAAGAGTGTCTTAATTCTCTTCACTACTGGCACTACTGATATTGGGCATATATTACGATCTGTTTGCTTTGGGGGTCGAGGCACACTGTGGTCCCAGTAGCTGCTTTCAGCTGAGTGTTCAGGGATCAGTCTAGACATCATGTGTGGGGCCAGGATAGAACTGGGTTCAGCTACATGCAAGGCAAGCTCTTTCTCTCCTGCAGCATTTTCTCTAGCTCTCAAAAAATTATTATGTTGTTTTAATCTTTCTAAAGACAATTTTATTATATATTAGTTTATGAGAAATTGCATTTTTACTTCTGTGAATTGTCACTTTATCTTAGTGTATTTTGGAAGCTATATTAACTGAAATTCAAATTAAGTTTGAAATTTTGAGTGTTCACAGAAGTAGTATATGATTCTGAAGACCTTATAACTAAATTCATTAGTAAAATATAGTATTTTACTATATTATAGATCGCTGATAGTTTCATGAAAAGCGCTTTTTTAAGCATTGTTTTTGCTTTGCATTATTTTTGATTCACTTGAATAAATGTTTTGCATTATGCCAAATTCCAATATTTCATAATGGTGACATAAAAATGAACCTATATTTTCCAAATCTCTAAATTTCTGAAAAGTATACCACTAATTTTATGATCGTATTTTAGAAGTTGTAAAAATGTATATATTTTGCTTTTATAAAACAATCACATTTATTTTAAAATTTGAAATATTTTAAAATATCAATTATATATTTAAAAATATTTTATTCAAATTACATTTATTAAATATATAATTTATTTTGGCAATCTATGCTATGTGAATGCAACATTTCTTGTTTATTATGAATGGCAATTATTGGTATTACAAACTAAGTCCTATCAATACTCTGGATATGTTTCTCAACCAAACCACTAAAAGCAAGTATAAAATAGTGATTGTAAAAATAAATAAATAAATAAAATAGTGATTGTTTAGATACAATAAGTGTACGAAATTAATTTTATTTCATTTAATAAATTAATTACTAATGTATTATTTAAAATACATTTATCACTCAATAATGAATTCATTCATTCCATAAATAAAATAATAATTTCATTTAATAAATTAATACAAACTACCACTATCAGATAGAAGGTGAGGCTGATTTTTTTTTTAATTTTATTGAATCACCGTGAGATAGTTATAAGCTTTCATGCTTGGGTTACAATTTCACAATTATCAAACACCCATCCCTCCACCAGTGCACATTTTCCACCACCAATATCCCGGGTATACCCCACCTTTCCCACTCTCCCCCTGCCTCAGACAATTTTCCCCATAATCTCTCTCTACTTTTGGACATTATAGCTTGAAACACAGACGCTGAGAGGTCATCATGTTTGGTCCATTATCTACTTTCGGCATGCATCTCCCATCCCAACTGGTTTCTCCAGTCATCATTTTCTTAGTGATCCCTTCTCTATTCCATCTGACTTCTCCCCTCCACGCATGAAGCAATCTTCCAGTTATGGGGCAATCCCCTTACCCTTGTATCTACTGTTCTTGGGTATCAGACTCATGTGATGTTATTTAATACTGCACAAATGAGTACAGTCCCTATGTCTTTTCCTCTCTTTCTGACTCATTTCACTTAGCATGATACTTTCCATGTCTATCCATTTATAAGCAAATTTCAAGACTTCATTTCTCCTAACAACTGCATAGTATTCCATTGTGTATCTAAAATGTATCTACCAAAGTTTCTTTAAGGAGTCATCTGCTTTAGGTCACTGGGGTTGTTTCCAGGCTTTGGCTATTGTGAACAGTGCTGCAATGAATATATAGGTACAGATGTCATTTGTACTGTGCTTTTTTGCATCCTGGGGATATAGTCCCAGAAGTCGTATTGCAAGGTCATATGGAAGCACAATTTATAGTTTTTGAAGGACTGTTCATATTGTTTTCCAGAAAGGCTGGACCAGTTGGCATTCCCACCAATAGTGAAGGAGTGTCCTTTTTCCCCCACATCCACGCCAGCATTGGTTGCTTTTATTCTCTTGAATGTGTGCCAGTCTCTGTGGTGTGAGATGATATCGCATTGTTGTTTTGATTTGCATCTCCCTGATGACTAGTGATGTGGAGCATTTTTTCATGTGCTTTTTGGCCATTTGTATTTCTTTTTTGAGAAAACTGTTCATTTCTTCTCCCCATTTTTTGATGAGATTGGAGGTTGTTTTTTTTTTTTCAACACAATTCTACTAGTGTCTTGTATATCCTGAATACTAATCCCTTATCAGATGGGTATTTGGTAAATATTCTTTCCCATTCTGTGGGCTCTTTCTGTATTTTGGTCACTTTTTCTATTTTTTTCTTTTTTTTTAAGAATTTTATTTTATTGACTCACCATGTGGAAAATTACAATGCTTTCAGGCTTAAGTCTCAGTTATACAATGCTGAAACAACCATTCCTTCACCAGTGCCCATATCCCACCACCAAAACAAAACAAAACAAAACAAAACAAAACAAAACAGCACAGTATACCTCCCATCCCACCCCCACATCCCCCCCTTGTAACTGATAAATTTCACTTTACTTTCTATTTACTTTGGTTACATTCAATATTTCAACACAAACCTCACTTTTATTGTTAGGAGTACCCCACTAGAGTCAGACCTATTGTGAAGAGATATGAGGTTTTGGATTTCTGTACTTTAGCAATTAAGTCCAGGGAGATTTCTTTCAGATATTAGATCATTGCAAGCTTGTAAACCCCATCTGTGGTTGTCATAATATGGTGGTCACCACGCCCATCACCCCCGGCAAGGAAGAGGCGCAAGAGAGAGAGAAATACCTTTCCCCTCCTGGGCAGGCATGGGGCCTCGGCTTAGTTCTCAGTCTGGATACATTCTGCGAGGAGCTGCCCATGCCGAAAAATTTAGCTGGCATCTGGAGTCACGCTTGTGCAGCTGTGGAGAGGCCGCACACAGGTGCGGCCCCTGGGATCACATCTTGGAGGCCCACTTTTTCTTTTGAAGTGCAGAAGCTTCTAATTTTGATGTAGTCCTATTTGTTTACATTTGCTTCCACTTGCATGGTCATTGCTGTTTCATCCTTAAAGATGCTTTTAGCTTCAATGTCATGGAGAGTTCGGCCTACATTTTGGTGAAGCTGATTTTGACAAGATGTGTTGGAATATTACAATAGTAGAACTGCTAGCAAAAATATCAGGGATAAAAAGTAAAAAAAAAAAATATGCAACCCAAACTAAATGAACTCTGAAATAGTAAAATAAATTGCATCATAATTGTAAAAGAAGACAGTATATTTAACAAACAGGCTTACTTAATTAACTGCACATTCTTAAACTGTGATGCAGAAAATGATATATTGATGATGTGTATTTTACAAATCCCAATTTCTAGTATTGTGTACAATATCCCAAATTTCTAATATTGTGTATTGTTCCAGCAATAAAAAAGCTTAATTATCCAGATTGCGTGATTGAAGAGGTATTAGATGGGTGTGCTTTTACTGCTATTAACTTTGCAATAGGAGTCAAAGAATGTTTAAACATTTTATGTATATCTTTTGAGATCAGGAAAATAAATGGCTCATAGCAGCACATCCTTACAAAAATAGAAGGCAATTCTAAACTTTTTTATATTATTCACCTGAAAATGCTATGAGTCAGTTAAGAAATTATACAAATAAATGAATGTAAAAATAGGACATATTTTTCTTTTTCTTTTTGTACACTACTGAGTGAAAAATATTTTCAAACTGTAAAACTGAGAAAAAAATCACCTCAATAAGAAGTAGTATTTTAGGCATATTTACCCTCACCTCGGTCTTCTTTTGAGGGGGGTGGGGCATGTACAATAGTTCTAGGGCTTAGTACAATGCTTTTAATCTTGTTCAAAATCCTACCAAATTTTAAAAATCCAACTACCAATTCATTAACACAATTACAGTATAAATGCACTAGTAATCTATGGTGATAAATAGCTCTCTTTTAGTTAATACTAAACAAAAAGTTTTATTCATCATTCTCCCTTATATTTCATTAAAATACTATTATGTTTCTATTTTTATTTATTTTAAAATTTTAGAAATAGGACACAGCATTACTTTAATATTGTTTTTATTTAAATAAATATAAGTTAGAGACAAAATTATGTAGTTTTAATTAGTAACTTTCTTGGTATTTTCCATTATCTATTCATGCTAACATATTTTACTCTATCTTACAGTGTACTTCTAGATACCCTGTGTCTAATTTCTTTAGCCCTAGGCAAAGAAGAAAAACCCTCTAAAATTACTAACCAGCACCTTGAGCAACTGCACAGAGGTTGAGTCCCAGGCCTTGAATCCAGCTAACCCTATCAGATTCCCAGGACCCCATGTCCCACGAGCATCTCCGGTATGCCCCTGGAGAGCCCCAGTCCCCAGCTGCCCTGGCACTTCAGGATGCTGACATTGGACCACGAGCCCTGTTGATTTAAGATGGCTGTGAAGGGTCTACAAGACTCCTTAGCACATCCTGGGGAATTCCCACCTGCCAAATCACTAGTCAGCCTACAAACTTCCTTCCTCCACAGAGCAAGAAACTGGCAATTTTGTGTTCATGGTCTCAGACTCTAGCACAAGAGAGCAGGGTATGTCACCAGCATCACCAATATCCCCAAGAGGTCCTACATAACTACTGGACATGATCAAGAAGGGCGGTGACGCAAACATTGTGCAAAGGTGACATATTCCCAAACTAACTGGACTACTCCCTTTGAAAAGATTGTGTGCTCTTTGTCTTGGATATAAAAATAACTGAGGGGCTGGAGGGATAGCACAGCAAGCAGGTAGGACATTTGCCTTGCACACAGTCAACCCATGTTCAATTCCCAGCATCCCATATGGTCCCCTGAGCACCACCAGGGGTAATTCCTGAGTGCAGAGCCAAATGCAATCCCTGTGCATCGGTGGGTGTGATCCAAAAAGAAAAAAAAAGTATTTTTTTATTATTAATGAATCACAGTGAGGTACAGTTACAGACTTTCATGCTTGTGTTTCAGTCATACAATGCTCGAGTACCCATCCGTCCACCAGTGCCCATTCTCCATCACTTATGATCCCAGTATCACTCCCACCCTATCCCACCTTATCTCTGTGGCAGGGCATTCCCTTTTGTTCTCTCTCTCTCCTTTTGGGTGTTGTGGTTCGCAATAGAGGTATTGAGTGGCCATTGTGTTTGATCCATAGTCCACTTTCAGCGCGCATCTCTCATCCCCAGCAGGTCCTCACACCACACTTTACCTGTTGTTCCCTTTTCTATCCGAGCAGACGTTTCCTCCTTCATGTGAGTCTAGTTTCCAAGCCGTGGAGCCAACCTTCTGGTACTAAGCTCTACTATTCTTGGGTGTTAGTCTCCCATTCTGTTACTTTATATTCCACAGATGTGTGCAATGTTTCTATGTCTGTCTCTCTCTCTCTAACTCATTTCACTAAGCATGATACTTTCCATGTTGATCCATTTATATGCAAAGTTCATGACTTCATCCTTTCTAACAGCTGCATAGTATTCCATTGTATAGATGTATCAGAGTTTCTTTAACCAGTCATCTGTTCTAGGGCACTTGGGTTTTTTCCAGATTCTGGCTATTGTAAACAGTGCTGCAATGAACATATGAATGTAGATGTCATTTCAGCTATACTTTTTTACCTCTCTGGGATATATTCCCAGGAATGGTATTGCTGGGTCAAATGGGAGATCAATTTCTAATTTTTTGAGAAGCATCCATAGTGTTTTCCATAAGGGCTGAACCAGTCAGCATTCTCACCAGCTGTGAAGAGAGTTTCTTTCTCCCTACATCCACGCCAACATCGGTTGCTTTTGTTCTTTTGGATGTGTGCCAAAAACTGATAAAGTTTAACTTGATCACATGATTGTTTCTGTATTTAAACTTACAGAGAGTGCTGAGTTCACTAACAGTGAGATTATTTCATTTACCCTAATAAAGATACTTAATTTTCAAAAACAACCTGTTATTTTTCTATATAATGAAGAATTCAAGTCATTTGAAGATTTAAGCTGAACTTATTGACAAATGCTATCAAACATAACTTTAAAATTCATCTTTCAGATAGCAAAATTGAATAAACTCCAAGACAGAATGTTTTTGGTTTTATGATTACATTTCAAAATCTTTCCTTGAAATAACATTAGAAGAAAATAAAAATTGCAGCAGTAATACAAAATGAATCAACTCTACATCACCATAGATACCTACATTAAAATTTTAATTTTTTGTTATCCTGTATCTTGATTTAAATGATTACATGATAGTAACTATTTTATTACTTATAAACTTTACATTTTTACTTTTATATACAATGGAACAGCACATGTATCCATGAGCCTCCAACAACTAGTAATTAAGATAAGATATAGGAATCCTTGGGCTGAAGAAATGGTACAGCAGATAGGGCACTTGCCTTGGACACAGATGGCCAGGGTTTGATCCCAACACCTCATAAGATCCCTGGAGCACAGTCAGAAGTGTTCTCTGAGCAGTGCTCTGAGAATAAGCTCTGAGCAGAATCAGGCTTAAGCTCTGAGCAAAGAATGTGGCTCTGAAACCTGAGCGGGGGGGTGGGGTGGGGGGGAGCATAACTGTAAAATTGGAAATACGAAAGTAATATAAGATAGTGATTATTGAGATAATCAAGTCAACTAAATAAGCTCAGGGACCTGAAAGAATGTCAGGGGACCTGCATAAGTGATACTATTTAACTTAGAATTTGAGGTATTTGGGGTTTTTAGAATGCATAGAGCGGAGTAGGGAGAGGAGGGGAGGGGAGGGGAGGGGAGGGGGAGGAGAGGGAAGGAGAGGGGAGAGAAGGGGGCCTAAGCGGGAGATAGATAGATAGATAGATAGATAGATAGATAGATAGAGAGAGAGAGAGAGAGAGAGAGAGAGAGAGAGAGAGAGAGAGAGAGAGAGAGAGATCTGGTTATCTTCAAGGTATTTTTCTGAAGTCTCTACAGGAACACTGATCAGTGCATCACAATGAAACTACATGAGCTTAGGTAAAGCAGCACAAGAAACAGAAAAGTGCGCAAACAGTAAATCACTAGAAATTTTATTGTTGAAAGATAGTCATTATTCAAAATCATGATTAAGGAGTAGGGAGTAATGCTTTAGTGTGGAATGAGTACATAAATTATTGAGTGGAAATATATTTACCCTTTCACATTTTAAAATTTATTTAATACATATTATATTGATATACTGTCATTGTCACTATCAAGCCATTGCTCATCGATTTGCTCGAGTGGGCACCAGTAACGTCTCCAGAGTGATACTTGTTGTTACTGTTTTTGGCATATCAAATATTCCATGGGTAGCTTGCCAGGCTCTGCCGTGCAGGTATGATACTCTTGGTAGCTTGCAGGCAGGGCTCTCTGAGATGGGTGGAGTAATCGAACCCAGGTAGGCAGCATGGAAGGCAAATGCCCTACCCGCTGCAATTTCCAATGTTCATATTATATAATATTACTTTAATATATTTCTCAACATGTTTAGATCAGAAAACATCCTTCAGGTTCAGCCTATTGAGACCTACCTTTGGGTAGAGATCCTCCACAGTGATGCTCAGTCCAGAGTCACTGATACTCAGTTCTCAGCAGCCTCTGAGGTCAGACCTGGGATGGTTGAGAGGGCATGAGGCACGATCTAACTCAGGGCCTCACATAAGCAAAGCACAGGTGTATTCTATCACTTGAGCCACATCCGGGCCCAAATATATGTGCTTTGTATTTAAATTTTATATGCTTTTCCTTTCATTGCTGATATAAATATATATGTATGTGGATATATATATATATATGTACCTAAGTGATCATTATGCATGTTGTTCTTTTTGTGCATTGTAGTATGGATCATAAACACAAAAGTTCAACTGAAACTGGGCAAAGTACAAAAATTTATTAAATCACTTTATGCTGACAAGGGACAGATTCTTACTGTACCAGAGATCATCTTTGAAATACTGGAATTGGGTTCATATGGGCAACCTTGAAACTTGAACAAGCATACCTTGGGTAGCAGGTTATTTGGAAGAGCAGGTACCATAGTCAGAACTACCAGCTAGTTATGAGAAATACAATGTTTGGGGGAAAAAGACAGGTAACAAGAATGTTGCTGGTCAGATAGCTACCTGAAGGAATGTGAAAATCCTGGACCTTAAAGAAGGCCATGCGTCTAGTTATTGCATTGTTTGTCTGCAAATAGCTATCTGTTATGCATGAAATATCAAGCAGTAGGAAGAAGAAAGCAACTGCCTTACAAATTCTTGTGCTATAATTCAATTTGAAATACATACCTTAAAAAGAAAAGTTCTAGAATATTTCTATCTAAAGTACATGTCTTTGTTCCAGAGAGACGCACATATAATTTAATTAACTGATCCTTCATGCATGTCAGTGCTTTGTGAGTTTAAGAGCCTGCAATCTTGCATTGAGATGCTAAAATCATCCTAACATTATATATCATGTGGGAAATTCTCTGGAAAAATATATATGAGACAGAATCTAGGAACGTAAATCACTTTCCTCAAAGTTAGAGTATCTGAGAAAAGAAAAAATTGATTTAGATTTAATTGTTGATTTCCACTTTTGATTCTGGTCAGTGGTAAGATGTCGTTTACCCCCTACCCTCACTTCTAACTAACGCCCTAAACTGACGAAACCACTAGAAGCAGAAAAGGAGCCCCAGAACCCAGGGACAAAAATGATTTCCAGAGCCTCTGATTCCATTTGGGGACAGCCTGTTGTATTAGAAAAGTTCCCTTTGTAAATCACACGGATGTCTGAGAGATTAATGTTTGCTGGCACAGAGCCAAAATCCTGGGAAATTTGCCAGCAGTTGAAGCTCTATGGCTGATACAAAAACCAGACTGGACATGAAAGGACTGATGGGGGAAAAAATTGTCAGGGATAATGACAGGGAAGCTAATGCAATTCTTGGGGGGAAAGCATCTGGAAGATAAAGCAGGGAGAGAAAAATCATTAGGCAGTATCAAGAAAGTCTAGTTTAGGGGATTACTACCCGTTCAGAGATTGGGACTACTTGTTTTTTTACTTATATGGCTCATGGATCTCCATTCTCAAACAATAAAGAAGGATTGGCTACCTTGTCACAAATTGCTTAAACATCAAAACACTTCACTATTCAAATTACCCTCTTCTATCAAGCATCTCTGAGCCAGCCCAGACAAGAGAAAAGTCTGGAGTTCAACAATGATTCCCTAGATGGTTGCCTGCAGAAAGAAGAGGTCACTCCTAGCATTCCTAAGCCACGTGGACACCACAGCCTTGGAAACTGAGTTTCGGCTCATTTGAGAGAACTGCTATTAATTTCTTTAGCAACAAGCAAATAAAGCCAGCACAATTCAGCTTGCTCATTCAGACAGGCAGATAGCTTTTATAGAGATGGATGGATCAAATCAGAGTTTGTTGCAAGCTGGAATGTTGATAGGAAAGATGAATCTACACAATAAACAAAGCTTCTAATATAATCCTAGAATTCCAAGAGGAACACACTAGGCTAATGGGAAGTGACAGTGAGCATTCTGTCCGTTTCCTACTTCAAATTCAGGAGCTAAAGCCACCTGGGATGAAGCAATTTTGGAAAACCCATAGAAATACAGTAATAATGTAATCAATTATCTGATTCACTGCTGAGGAAGAATTCCAAGACACAGTTGACCAAATATTATCAGACATCACATGTTATTTTCTACAAGGCAGATAGGCATTTAGGGTCAGTAGATTTTAAAAAATTAAAAAAATTAAAAATAAATAAAAAATTAAATGACCAGTTGAAATAAAAAAAATAGATACATATGAAATAAAGTCATGAGCTATCCAAACATATAGGAAGCAGAAATGGCAGTGTAATGGAAGTTATAGAAATGCAGGCCAAGATTAAGAACCAGAAAAAATATCAAATAAGCAATGTAATTTTATACCTGTAGGAAATAGATAGAACTAAATGAAGTTGTAATAAAAAGTCAGGAGAAGAAAAAGAACAGTAAAACTTAGTGTGGAAACAAAATAATAATGAAACCTAAAATATAAAAGTTCAGTGAAATCTAGGTCTGTTTATTTAAAAACATTTAAAATGTAAAATCTTTAACTGGACTCAATGAAAAAAAATAACAAACACTAATGAATAAAATAAGAAATAAAAAGGAAAATTTATACTCTATAACATAAAAATACAAAGGATCATAAGATACTACTGTGAAGATATTTATCATAATAAATTAATATAAGTGGATGGGACAAATTCTGAATTAGTGAGAAGATGGGAATAATAAATTGTGTTTGGTGCTTTTTTTGCATACAACTGATCTGCGTTCAGTCCCTGGCACCACATATTGTCCTCCAGTATCACCAGCAGTTATTTCTGAACACAGAAACAGAAGTAAATGCTGAACTCGACCAGGAGCGTTCAGCCCTTCAAAAAAATGTACCAAACTTCCAAGACAAATGAGTAGAAAAGATACAATTTGAGCAAATTGATTAAAATCAAGGAAATCAAAACAATAATCAAACATTTACCCAAAAATAATGTCCAAAACCAGATGGTTTTTGTTAGTAAGTTCTACAAAACTTTATATGATGATCAAATATGCAATTGTCTTCCTGAACTTCTAGAATTGAAGAAGAGAAAATGTTTCTAAATATATTTTATGAGGCTACCACTACTATTTTGAATTATATAAAGTAGGAAGGGGCGTAAGCCATGAAGAAAATTAAGCACCAATACTATTAGTGAAAATAACAAATGCCCTTCACAAAAATGTAGCCAGACGAAATTATCAGTTCAAGAGGGGGCTGGAGCAATAACACTGTGGGTAAGTCCTTTGCCTTGCATGGGGCCGGCCCAAGTTCGATTCCCAGCATCCCATATGGTCCCCTCAGCACCGCCAGGGGTAATTCCTGAGTGCAGAGCCAAGAGTGAACCCTGTGCATCGCCAGGTGTGACCCAAAAAGAAAAAAAAAGAAATTATCAGTTCAATAAAAAGACAATGCTTCATGACCAAGTGGGACTTATTTAAGTATATGCAAATAATTAATCTTGCCACCATATCAACAAGGGGGAAAATGCATGTAATCCTATTAATGGATTCAGAAAAAACATTTGATAAGATTAAAATCCATTTATGGTAAGTGTGATCAATAAAATAGGGTTAGGATGGAAATATTACAACATAAATGAAGACCTTTTATGACCAACCCACAGTTAACATTGCACTCAATAGTAAAATAATTAACATGTTTTCTCATAGATCAGGGTAAGAAAAGGATATTCACTCTCATCTGTTATTATTCCACAGTCTAGAAAGTATTAACTATATCTCTTTGGCAAAGAAAAGAAATACAATCTAAAGTGAAAACCAAAATGAGTACTATTTGCTGATAGCAGGGTAATATATATTATATATATTATATATTATATAGTATATATATAATATTGTATATAATATATATAATATATATTACCCTGCTATCAGCAAATATATATATATATATATAAGCTTACAAATATTCTACTAGAAAGCCATTGAGAACAAACAAGTATAGTGGCAGCTTATAGAATCAACCCCCCCTCAAAAAAACTGTTAGATTTCTATTCATATCAGTAAAATTAGAGACAACCTTTAAAACATCTCATTTGTACAGCACGGGAAATAGCATTAAGGGCAGGTATGCAAGGCAACTCCATGCCACTGATGGTCTTCAAGCTCCAAATGACACAGTTCTTATGTCTGCCAGCACTGCTGGGTCTGAGCAGTATTTCATCTCTAAACTGTATGGGATGTATAGAATTGTCAGGTCAGCCCAAACCATAAACCAGAAAACCAGACAACCAACCAAACAAGTAAACAGACAAGACACTCCATTACATAAGCATCAATGATGATCTCATTGACATGATCCTAAAAACATGATCCTAAAGCAAAAATAAATTAAGGGGATTTCATAAAGCTCAGTGGCGTCTGTGCAGCAAAATGAACTGTCATTACAAAAATATTGTCCAGTGAATGGGAGAAGCGTTGCACCTTTAACATAGGATTTGTAGCAAAGATGCGCATAAAACTGATATAACTCAACAACAAAACCAATAACCTTAAAAGCCAAAGAAAAAAAGACAGGCAGATGGCATTAGGAACATTAAAAAAAAGGATGTTTTTCATCACTTTTGATTAGGGAAATTCAAGTAAAAATTATAAAATTCAAGTAAAAATTATAATTATACTTGACCTCACAATGCCCTATGTTAAAAAAAAAAAAGAAAAGAATTTCCAAGTGTTGGCAAACGTGTAGAAAAAGGAACCCTAGACTATTTCCCTGTGGGAAGTAGAATGAGATCTTCTTAAAATAATAAAAATTGATATATAATATAATGAAGAAATGTTATCCAAGTTGCCTGCCCAACAATATTAAAACAACAATAAAAAATGCATTCCTGTGTTCTTTGCAGTATTGTTTACAGTAGCCCAGATATGGGATGAAGCAAAGTGCCTGATGATGGGTTATTGGATAAAGAAGATGTAACTCAAATTCATAATAAAATGCTTCTCAGAAGAATAAATGGACTCCCATTCCTTCCATTTTGGTTCATAGTATCATCTCTCAAAATAAACCAACACCTAATAAATGTCCTTGGCCAAACTATAGATTATCAGAGGGCCTCAAGCAAAGCTAGGAGGGTTCCATAAATATCAAGGGGTCCAATAAATGAATTATAATTTTTAGTTACTTCGGATTATATTTCTATATAAGTTTCTTATATTTCAGGGACGCTGTCTCGTTTTCTGAGGTGTCAAAAATCAGATGGACTGGACATGTAATGGGATTTAGAGATGACCGCTGGACTAGAGCTGATACCAACTGGATTCCACAGGACATCAAAAGACCGCATGGCCACCCACCTACGAGATGATAAGATTTCTTTGTCAAAATTCTGAATGAATTGTTTTAGGCTCTTTGTGTTCCTGGAGTGAGCAGATTCAACTAGGCCACACTAGCACGAGACAAGAACAAATGGAGATGTTACTGGCACCCACTTGAGCAAATAGAAGATCAATGCGAGGACAAGTGATACAAGTGATACAATTTGCTTCTGCTTATAGTTCTACCCTGACTATTCATCTTAAGAAATACATACTTGGGATCATTATAAATCAGATTTTTTTTTTGCAAAAAGTGTAAGGAATAGCCATGAATTCAGAACAATTTTTCCCTTGAAGTAAAATAGATTTCAGAGTCAATAGAAATGTTTTGTTAATTTGCAAAATATCTTCCTAGCTGACACATGTAATTTATTATCCTTTCAATATGTCTGTCTCTCTAGTTCAAACTGTGATTAATAAAGTAGCATGTGTGGAAGTTCTTAGAATTATATATGGGACTTCTTTCTTTATGTGGATGCTATACTATGACAATCAAAACTCTTTTGCAGCAGTTCTTTTTGACATAATCTATTAACTGATTTTGCTACTTTAGACATAAACAACTCTAAGAAAATAAACATAGAATACATGGTTATGAAGTCTTATTTACTCTTTTGCATTGTATTTTTTAATGGATTCCATAGCAGCTCTACTGATAATCATCCTTTTTCTTTGAGGATAAAAGGTGACAGGAAGATAGTTATTAGGATATAAAGTCTTTAAATTTTATATGAAATAGGATATTGAATGTTTGACTATATAAGACTAAATGGATATTCACAGTTAGCAAAGCAGTACTTCAGCCAAAGATTTTGGATGTTAATACCTCAGAATATTTAGTAACTATTGTATTTCAAGGTTTGCCAAGTAAATCAGTGTTGTTCTGTCATTTTGTTCTGACATAACTGAAGAATATATATTAAGTCACAACAACTGTACCTTATAGCTAACTTTACATTTCAGTGATAGCCTAAAATAAAACCAATATTATGTCTTTATAATAAAAGAATCTAATATGAGATGCATCAAACTTTAAAATTTAACCTATATTATATAACTTTTCTGCATACAATTTCTATTAAATTTTATATAAAATTGAATGTTGATTATTTCCTTATATGGATTATACTTCATACTCTGATTTTTAGTATATATGTTATATATAATAAGGATATTCACATCATTATAAAGTAATCTCACCATTACATCATTCTTTTATTAAGGATAAGTCTCATTAATGTTGTGTTCCTTTAATTATTTATATATTCCTTGGATATTTCAATAGAATTTATTTTGGCTGTCATCTATAATAATTAACATGACATAATTCAAATAGAAACATCAATATTTGTATTTCATCCCATAGTTCATTGATATCTAGGAAGACTTGCAGGTAATTCATATCAGTCATAAATTGGCTATGACTATCACTCAAATTTTTAAAAGTAAAAGCAAACGCATATTTTCCTTCTATTTCTATTTCATTATACTTATTTCATTTTAGTAATTACTTTATTTGAGGTTCATATAATTATTAATCAATTAAGAATTATATATGAAGACCATTATATTGAGTATTAACAAATCCATAATGTTATTTGTGCAATAATGATGTTATATACTTAATAAAGTTCACAATAAATAACTAAATGTAATAAAATGTAATACTACATTTAAATTTTTATCTATAAGTGTATAAGTGTGTCTGTTTGATCACATAATCATAATAATCACTTGAATATTAAATATGAACTATATAATAGAAAGGTACATATTCATAGTTCACATTAAAAAGAGTACTTAATAATCTATCGATATGCTACAGTTCACTCACTGATCATGGATATGAAAGCATGGCCACCTGTTATACTTTGTAAGAGTCATGCTAAAGACAGAGTTTTTGGCAGAACTGTATATAATAGAATCAGAAGGGGTCAGCCAGAGGACGTGAATGCAAATTCAAGCATTACTAGCTGGACCTGGGCAATTAGCAGCTCCATATTCTCCCCAGTCCTTGAAATGTACATTTCTCCCATTAGGAGCCACTTCAACAACTGGCGCAGCCTTGAGAGAATAATACATCCAGTCAAGTCTTCTTGAGCGAGGACAGTTGAGCCAATCTGCACTATCCGTGTGACTGAATCCTTTTGAAAAAGTTCATAAAGCTCACAACTGATAAGCACATGCTGAGATCTATCACGCTTGCCTTGACATTCACTTTTTCTTAAAACCAGCAACTCCTGTGTGCAGGGAAAACTGTGCAAAACTTAGAGCACACGCTTATTATGTGAAGGTACTGAACTTGATCCCAGACACCATCTGTCACCTGAACACCACTGAGAGTAGCACCACCAAGTGTAGCCCTGGTAGTCCCAGAGCACGGTAGAGTCCAAGCTCTGTACTTTCAGGCTGGCACAGCTAATTATTGCTGTGCATGGCCAGCTGGTCCCCTGCGCGCAATTCGGGAGGTCCCTCAAAAGACTGAAATTAACTAAAACTGACAGCTATCTGTCTGAAGTGATCTGCCCCTGATGGAGGCCAGTTTTGAATTTCTTCTGGGCATTCTGAGGTTCAAACCAGGCCAGTGCCAGGAAAGAACTTTGCCTGTCATCAAGGAAAAAGAAGCAGAAATGTGACTTTTTTTAAAAAGTAAACTTATTTTCTCTTTTTTTCTCTCTCTCTTTTAAAAAAAGCATTTTCAGTGGACGAGGCAAAGGTAAAGTTTCTGTTTCAAAATGAAGAATACTTTAAAAAAATTACTTAATATTTTTATTTTGGGGCCACACTGGGCTCAGCGATCAGTCCTGGTGGTGCTCAGGGGACCATATTGGGTGCTGGGGATGGGGATGAATCCATGTCAGACACGTGCAAGACCATGCCTTACCTTCTGTACCATCTCTCTGGCCCCTCTTACTATACTTTTTAAAACTCATCTTTTATACTGTCTTCTGGTGATCAAATTATCACTGACAAGATGTGATTCAGACTTAACATTATTGTGTTGAGTCAGGCAATAGAACATTTTGCACTGTGGAGAGAATAGTTTCTAAAATATTTTCAAAAATATGTATCACACATATCTAGTACATTTATTATGTGTTTTTCACTGTCAATCTTATTTTCATTTTGAGGCTTACTGGTAATCTTTTTTTTCTACTTTTAGGCACAATTCTTTAAAAAAACGATAGCTTTGACTCTTTGTTGCCCAGTTAACTATGGACACTTCTGGTCATTGCATTCAACAAAATGACCCATAAGTATAAAAATTTGGGAGCAAAGAGAGTGTAGTGGGTAAGGTATTTACACTGCAGGCAGAAGACCTAGATTCAATCCTTGACTCCCATACAGTCTCTCAAATCCACCAAAAGCAGAGCCAGGAATAAGCCCTGAGTGCCACTAGGCGTGATCTAAAAACCATAAAATATAAAGATTTCTAAGCTGGGAGGTATTAGGCCCTGCTTATCAGAGTAACTGTAATGCTTTGTGAGTGCCAGTACTCCTCTCGTTAATGCTTTCACATTAAATAGAGGTATTACCAATGCCTATCCCCAAACTACCAGAAATATGCAGTGAGATACTCTACATGAAAAATTTACAACTATATCATTCAACAAAGTTTTGTTTTTTTGAACTATAGAAGATCCCCTCCATCATTTTTTTGGATTAATGGAAATCTAAGTCTCTAAAGTTAAATTATTTATAATGAATATCTCTCAAATATTAAATATAATTGTGTTTATGTCCAATCCCCCTGAAATCTCAATAAATTAGTCAAGGGTTGTTGACACTGACATGTTTATATTAGACAAAAATTATAGGCCAAGGTAATTATGTGGATCAAGTAGCAAATCATTGCTCTTCCAATGTTCTTATGTGAAGAGTACATAGGAGCTAACTGTAAAGTATTACAAAATTTATTTATAAGTTAATGACATGACAATTATCCCAAACAATCACTACTGTGGCTCAAATCTTAAATATGAACATGTTTCATTTTCTTAAAAGTAAGAATTGCCACCTAAGCTAACCCTGCTGAGAGAGTCTAAGCTTTGCTTTGAGATAGCCACATGAAGCCTCCATTAGAACTCTCTAACCTCTTAAGAGTCTAACTCATATACAGATTCCAAACAAGAGAACCTAATATGTTTAGATGCAAGGTGAGGTGGACAATATCACAGGATTCAAAAGCTTCTTTAGACTTGCTGTTCACCAGGGGGCAAATAGGACCTACACAGCCTCCACCTGTCAGCCCCTTCATGCCAGCCAGAGTTGCAGGGAGCCACTTCCGCCAAATCATTTCTTTCCGGCAGATCACCCACATAGGAGGCAGGTGGGAAGATAAAGATTGTGCCGTTTCTACATCCTTTGAGGCATCCTAATAGAAAATACATAACACATAGCTCTCTGCCTTGTCGACTGAAGATTTGTCAGGCCTGAATTGCAGTTTGATTTCCTCGTTTTGTTCAATCTATCTCCTTTCATTTACAGGTGTTGATTTAATATATACATAAAAATATGTCTTTTACCTTCAATTCCACCTCAGGTGTCTGTTTCCTGGAGAGTGTAGTATGTGAAGCAGAGCAGAGTCAGAAAGACTTTTCTAGAGTAGGATGGGAATACTTGATCAGTACATTTTCCCACCCCTACTGACTCCTTTTGGAAAATTAAGACTTATGTATAGCAGTTTTAAAAATACATGTCTGTGGCAAACTCTGAAATACAGTCAAAGTGGATGACACAAAATGCAAATTCAATGTCTCTGATTTTTGACTCTAGAAAATTTGGAATGTGTTATGGTAGAAGTTCTATCTCAATGGGAAGCCTCAATCATATTATAGAATAGTCTGAGATAGTATGTAGTGATCAATGACTTTGCTTATTAATTCCATTGTCCAAAATGTCTTTGACACTAAAATATCTCTGTTTCTAAAAGACAAGATGGAATAAGATGCCATGACAGTGTTCTTTTTGCAGATATAAAGTAGTCAATAATTTTACTTATGTTGAGGCATTCTGGTGAGCAACGCGGCCCGGAAAATGCTCCGGACCCGAATTGGGGCCAGCAACACCGGGGAGCCGGAAGGAAGAGATGCCGCCAGCACACCTTCTCCAGATGGAGCCCTGGCGACACTGAGCAGCAACTAACACAGCTCCAGGATTTGGGATTGAGACACAGCCGAGCCGCGCGGCCGCGTTAGCGGCCAGGTGACCTTTTCTAAAACCTGAAAACATACAATCTTTTAATGGAAAACTAATTATCAAATGCTTCCTTATTAGGGTTATCTTGTTTGGGGGTATAACTCCCACAACAATAGTAAGTTTTGTGTTGAAATATGGAACGTAATCAAGGTGAAGAGATAATGAAGTGAAATTCATCAGTTATACAGTTGGGGTGGGGGGCGGGGGGTATACCTGGGTTTTTGGTGGTGGAATATGGGCACTGGTGAAGGGATGGTGTTTGAATACGGTATAACTGAGACATAAACCTGAGAACTCTGTAACTTTCCACATGGTGATAAAATTTAAAAAAAATAAATTAATTAAAAAAAATAATAATTTTACTTATGTTAAAAAGTATACACAAAGGAACCATGGCAAAATTAAAATATATACACCATTATCTCTTGGTGTTTGCAATTTTTGTTTTATTCCTGTCATTTTCTATAATTATTTCAAAAAAGAAGTATCTGAACATTGAGAGTTTACTATTATGCAATTACAAATCTCATAATTCCTATTTTTAGTTAGTGATAAAGGGCATATAGCAAAGTAATGCTATCATTATGCTAGGTATTCTATTCCCTTTTATTCCATAAACTTAAAATCTTAGTTGTTATTTTGGCTGCTACACATCATTTCACATTAATTAAAAAGTCAATTCAAAGTTTATCACTACAAAATTATAGTTTCTCTGTAGACAATTTATTCAATAAGGTATTTGAAACCACGGAAAGAATGTGTCATGTATGCTTATTAAACTTTTTATTTTTAGATTCAGTTCCAGTCTCTAACCTGTTAAAATCATTTTTTATCCATAGTCTGTCTTCCAATATTCAAAGGAATATGTCACCTAAAAACTAATTTGCTTTCCATCAATATATACTCTAAATTTTTGTCAAAAATGACTTATAGAGCTGGATTCTGAATTTGCCCTAAAGTTCATAGTAGCAAATTAGTATTGTCTGAGTGAGCTAGATTATTCAACACATTAGATCTTCATCCAAACACAAAACTTTTTAGTGTGTAGTTCTTCAATGGTTTCATTTAGAAAATAGTGGAAACTTAACAGAACTAAAAATGGAAAAAATGAATATTATATGATTTAATGGCCTGGCAAGGAGTTTAGTTAGAATGAATCTTCAAATATGACACATAAAAGATTTCTCAAGTTTTTAATTGCCTAAATTTTCACATAGGCAAGGGATCAGATACAATATGATCTATATTAAAAATCATATTAATGACTATATTAAAGCATACATGAATGAAATTAATATTTAGTTATTAACTAAATTTGTTCATGACAAATATTTATAATTACCAACCCCTGCCCCAGCATTTCTCTACTTTTATTATCTCAAGACTTCTTTTTTTTTTTTTTCTTAACCCTTAAGGTGTATGGAGGACTGGAGCTACAGCACATCGAGTAGGGCATTTGCCTTGTGCGTGGCTGACCCAGGTTTGATTCCTCCATCCCTCTATGAGAGCCCGGCAATCTGCCAAGAGTGTCCCACCTGCATGACAGAGCCTGGCAAGCTACCAGTGGCTTGCCTAAAACAGTAACAACTAGTCTCACAATGGAGGCGTTACTGGTGCCCACTTGAGCAAATCAGTCAATGAGCAATGGGATGACAGTGTGACAGTGTGACAAGGTGTATGGATTAGTGTCTACCAGATACCAAGGAATAGATCCCTACCTACTTGGTTTATCTTGGACTAATTTTTTTTTCTTTTTTCCTCCCTTAGTTGTTCTCTGAAGGCCCCAGGCCCTTTCCAGCTATCAGACTTCATTGAATCAGAGCTGTTTTCTTTTATTTTTTCAGTTTGAATTATTATATTCTATTCTTTTATTGGGTCACAAAATATTCAGCAGATATCCTTTGTCAATTTTGTATGCAAATGGATTCCTATCTTTACTGCATTTTTTTTAATTTATTTATTTTTAATTAGAGAATCACCGTGAGGGTACAGTTACAGATTTATACACTTTTGTGCTTATACTTCCCTCATACAAAGTTTGGGAACCCATCCCTTCACCAGTGCCCATTCTCCACCACCCGTAAACCCAGTGTCCCTCCCACCCTCCCCAATCCCATCTCCCCCCCACCCCACCCTGCCACTGTGGCAAGGCATTCCCTTCTGTTTTCTCTCTCTAATTAGCTGTTGTGGTTTGCAATAAAGGTGTTGAGTGGCCGCTGTGCTCAGTCTCTAGCCCTCATTCAGCCCGCAACTCCCTTCCCCCACATGGCCTTCGACTACAATGTAGTTGGTGATCGCTTCTCTGAGTTGACCTTTCCCCGGAACGTGAGGCCAGCCTCGAAGCCATGGAGTCAACCTCCTGGTACTTATTTCTACAGTTCTTGGGTGTTAGTCTCCCACTCTGTCATTCTATATACCATAGATGAGTGCAATCTTTCTATGTCTGTCTCTCTCTTTCTGACTCATTTCACTCAGCATGAAACTTTTCATGCCCATCCACTTAACTACAAAATTCTTGACCTCCTTTTTTCTAACAGCTGCATAGTATTCCATTGTATAGATGTACCAAAGTTTCCTCAACCAGTCATCCGTTCTAGGGCATTCGGGTTTTTTCCAGATTCTGGCTATTGTAAACAGTGCTGCGATGAACATACATGTGCAGATGTTGTTTTGATTGTACTTTTTTGCCTCTCTGGGATATATTCCCAGCAGTGGTATTGCTGGGTCAAATGGGAATTCAATATCTAATTTTTTGAGAGTCGTCCAATTTGTTTTCCAGAAGGGCTGAACCAGTCGGCATTCCCACCAGCAGTGAAGAAGGGTCCCTTTCTCCCCACATCCTCTCCAACAGCGGTTGCTTTTGTTCTTTTGGATGTGTGCTAGTCTCTGTGGTGTGAGGTGGTATCTCATGGTTGTTTTGATCTGCATCTCTCTGATGATTAGTGATGTAGAGCACTTTTTCATGTGCCTTTTGGCCATTCGTATTTCTTCCTTGGTAAAGTTTCTGTTCATTTCTTTGCCCCATTTTTTGATGGGGTTGGATGTTTTCTTCTTGTAGAGCTCAACCAGTGCTTTATATACCATTGATATCAACCCCTTATCTGATGGGTATTGTGTAAATATCCTTTCCCATTCTGTGGATAGTCTTTGTATTCTGGTCACTGTATCTCTTGCGGTGCAGAAGCTTTTTAGTTTAATGTAGTCCCATTTGTTGATCTCTGTTTTTACTAGATTGCTTAGTTCCGTGTCACCTTTGAAGATACCTTTATCTTCAATATCGTGGAGGGTTTCGCCGACCTTGTCTTCAATGTACCTTATGGTTTGTGGTCTAATGTTGAGGTCTTTAATCCATTTTGATCTGACTTTTGTGCATGGTGTCAGGTCAAGGTCTAAACCCATTTTTTTGCATGTGGTTGTCCAGTTGTGCCAGCACCATTTGTTAAAGAGGCTTTCCTTGCTCCACTTCACATCTCTACTGCATTTTTTTTTAATTGAATCACTGTGAGATAGATCATTACAAAGCTGGTCATAATTTGGTTTCAGTCATACCATGTCCAACACCCATCCATCCACAAGTGTACATTTCCCAACACTAATGTCTCCAGTCTCCCTCCCACTCCTCCACCTCTCTTCCTCCCACCTGCCCCTATGGCAGGCACCTTTCTTCTTTCTTTTCCTCTCCTCTTTTGTGTACTATGGTTTGCAATACAGGTGCTAAGAGATCCTTGTGTTTGTTCAGGACAGGACGTTCAGTATTTTTATAGGAAGGTACAGCTGGAGTAGCTTTTTAAAAAACTGGGTGGTAGTTTTGGGTGTGGACATGACTGTCAGAACTTTTGGAAGTACAGGGAAGTAGGAGAGGAAGCCCATCCTGACCCCAAGACAACCTGGAGATTTGAGTCACAAAAACTGTGTACCTGAATTTTCAGCAGATTGATATCTTGGTGACATTCACACCAAGATAGTCAGGTCCAGGGGCATGGAAGCAAATTTTGGATTGTGGGAGCAGGTGGCTGCTGGGGGCTCTGTTGGGCAATCATTAGGCTAAACCACCCCCTCCAATCTACAAGAGACTGCTCAGCCTAGAGCAGGTCTGAGATTAACTTTGGTTGTTCTTGTTGTTTTTTTTTTCCATTCTTTTTTAAACTTTTTTTAAAATTAATTAATTAATTAATTTTTGAGGGGACAGTTACAGATTTATACATTTTTGTACTCACGTTTCCCTCATAGGAAGTTCGAGAACCCATCCCTTCACCAGTGCCCATTCCCCACCACAAATAAACCCAGCATCCCTCCCACCCTCCCTAATCCCATCTCCCCCCACCCCACCCTGCCACTGTGGCAGGGTATTCCCTTTTGTTCTCTCTCTTTAATTAGGTATTGTGGTTTGCAATAAAGGTGTTGAGTAGCCATTGTGTTCAGTCTCTAGTCTACATTCAGCACGAATCACCCTTCCCCCGCATGGCCTCCAACCACATTTTACTTGGTGTTCCCTTCTCTATCTGAGTTGCCCTCTCCCCAGAGTGTGAGGGCAGCTTCCAAGCCATGGAGTCAACCTCCTGGTAGTTATTTCTACTATTCTTGGGTGTTAGTCCCCTACTCTGTTATTCTATATTCCACAGATGAGTGCAATCTTTCTATGTCTGTCTCTATCTTTCTGACTCATTTCACTTAGCATGATACTTTCCATGTTGATCCACTTATATGCAAAATTCATGACCTCATTTTTTCTATCAGCTGCATAGTATTCCATTGTATAGATGTACCAAAGTTTCTTCAACCACATGCAAAAGAATGGGCTTACATCTCGACCTGACACCATCACAAAAGTCAGATCAAAATGGATTAAAGACCTCAACATCAGACCACAAACCATAAGGTACATTGAAGACAAGGTCGGAAAAACCCTCCACGATATTCAAGATAAAGATATCTTCAAAGATGACATGCAACTGGCCAACCAAGTGGAAACAGAGATAAACAAATGGGACTACATTAAACTAAAAAGCTTCTGCACCGCAAAAGATGCAGTGACCAGAATACAAAGACTATCTACAGAATGGGAAAGGATACTTACTTAATACCCATCAAATAAGGGGCTGATATCAATGGTATATAAAGCACTGGTTGAACTCTACAAGAAGAAAACATCCAACCCCATCAGAAAATGGGGCGAAGAGATGAACAGAAACTTTCCCAAGGAAGAGATACGAATGGCCAAAAGGCACATGAAAAAGTGCTCTACATCACTAATCATCAGGGAGATGCAGATCAAAACAACGATGAGATACAACCTCACACCACAGAGACTAGCACACATCCAAAAGAACAAAAGCAACCGCTGTTGGAGAGGATGTGGGGAGAAAGGGACCCTTCTACACTGCTCGTGGGAATGCCTACTGGTTCAGCCCTTTTGGAAAACAATATGGACATTTCTCAAAAAATTAGAAATTGAGCTCCCATTTGACCCAGCAGTACCACTGCTGTGAATATATCCCAGAGAAGCAAAAGAGTATAGTCAAAATGACATCTGCACTTATATGTTCATCGAAGCACTGTTTACAATAGCCAGAATCTGGAAAAAAACCCGATTGCCCTAGAACAAATGACTGGTTGAAGAATCCTTTTTTTTTTTTTTTTCCTTGGGGCCGGGTCACATCCAGCGATGCACAGGGGTTACTCCTGGCACTGCACTCAGGAATTACTCCTGGCGGTGCTCAGGGAAGCATATGGGATGCTGAGATTCGAATCCTGCTCAGCTGCGTGCAAGGCAAACACCCTACCCTCTGTGCTATCACTCCAGCCCCTGAATCAGAGCTGTTTTCTTTCAGTTGTTTGTTTGTTTGTTTGTTTGTTTGTTTGTTTTGGCACTTTTCTTGCACAGACAATCAGGATTCGATCTTGGCATCTCATATGGTACCCGAACCCACCTGGAGTGATTTCTGAGTGCAGAGGGAGGAGTAACCTCTGTGCAGAGCTGGTTGTACACCCCTTGGAACTCAACCACCCCCCGCAAAAAAAAAGAACCCAAACAAAACATCTAACTTACTTTACCTTACTTTTTTTGTACATGTATATTTCTTGGTTCCTTTTTTGGTTATTGCAGTTTTTAATTCTTTTTCTTTGCTATTTTGTTGTTGTTGTTGTTATTAAACCACAGCTGGTGGTGCTAAAGGGTTACTTCTGCCTCTGGATTCAGGAATTTCTCCTAGAAGTGCTCAGGGGACCATATGGGAAGCTGAGGCTTGAACCTGGTTTGGGCGGTGGGCAAGGTGAGGGCTCTAACCACTGTACTATCTCTCTGGCCTCACATTCTTAAATGTGTCTATGCTTCCTAGTTTTCACATTGTTTCATTGCCTTAAAAAAATAAAGTATTCTTGTGTTTGAATTTAGAAAATAAGTTCAAATTATTGGTATACAATGATTTTCCTAAAAATGTCTAACTCAGTCTAGAGGCATATGCGTTTTTTTTTTTATTTTCAAAGTTAAATATATGCATGGATAAGCCGGAAAGCAACTGAATTTTTATTGCTCTAATTTGAATTCCTTTCACTTCCCCCTGCATTTTTGGGCTCTTTGTGGCCTTTGCTTTTAACATAATCACGGAAGAAGGTAGGTTTTTCATCTATTGTCTAAAATAGTCTTCCTACTGTTCCAAATGTATTGATTTACATACTTTCAAACTTTTTTTTAAATCAACATTGTCTGCCCTTGATCAAGTTTGAATTTGAGTATTAAAATATATACCTTCAATTCCATTTTCTTTGATATGCGCTGCTTAGGTAAACTAAATTCTGATTTGTTTTTGTTGTTGTTTTTGGTGTTTTGGCCTTACCTAGCTATGTTCAGGGTTTACTTCTGGCTCTCTGTGCCCAACTGTTAATCCTAGCAGTGCCTGGGGGACAATATGTAGTTCCTAGTATCCCAGTTTAGCTGCACCAGCAAGATAAGAACCTTATCCATTGTACAATCTCTCTTTAGCCCACAAAAGTTTTTCTTTAATTTTCTTTTAATTCTCTTTGAAAGTTTTGCTTTGTACCTTTTTCAGGGGGTGGAGTGGGGAGGGGGCAGGGCAGGTCAGGCCCACCACTGCTATGGACGCTTGACTGCTAAGGTCATGTGGTATAGCCACATATTCAAAGGTGTTCTGGAGCGGAAGTCAGAGCTGTCTGAGCTATCACACTTGCCTTGAGAAATTTATTCCAATGAGTTTTCAAGTCATGGCACAGAGCTAACAACACCTAGGTCTTAAACGCTATTATTTTATGTTTTGAATTGGGATCTGGACTCTCTAATTTGGTGATCTATAGTTTTACTGTTTTAGAATTCCCTCTATATTTTTTTTTAATTGAGATAACATTCACTTACATGACTGTTTTAGGAGTACAATTTCACAACATTTCAAAGTTTATTATCTTATATGAATATTTTTATCTTTCTATCTTACTATTTGCTATATATATGTATATATATATATATTTACGTTTATATGTATATAACCTCAGTGAATTGTCCTTAACTTCAGAGATAATTATAGAAAAAAAGTTAGGATTATAAAAATTATATGAACAAATGTTACAAGACTTAGCTCTATGAAAAATATTAGAGTGAAATGAGGAATTAACCAATCTATTTAAACAAAAGAAAATGTTTTTAATTTGTATTCCACTATTGCCTGTTTCTTATTTTACTATGAAATATTTTAACACTATTTAGATTTATTTATATTGCAAATTTTATTTTATTATTTTGTGGCAACAAAAATGAATTTCTTGTAGATTTACTGTGATACCAAGTATTGTAAAAATCCTATCATTTTGCTAACAAAATCTGTGTGTTTATGTGTATATTTTCTTCATTCATTCATTAATAGGTAACCTGTTTTACATATTGGCTGTTGTGGATAATGCTGTATTAAACTTGGAGGTGCTTTTGTCTATTCAAGATCCTGATGTCAAATGTTTTGGATAACTTTCAAGTTATATAACTGATAGGTCACATGATAACTCTCTATATATGTATTTTTTGAGGAAACTCTATGCTACTTCTACAGTAGCCTAATAATTCTGCATTCCTACCAATATTGTGAAAGTTTTAATTTCTTCACATCTCTGACAAAAATGTCTTGTCATTATTACTGTTATTGACATATCGGTGCAAAGTCATATTCCATGTGGCATTGATTTAAGTTTTCCTAAGTATTAATGGTGCTGAGTATCTTTTTATTTTTTTTTATTATTTTTTTTTAATTATCAAATGTCTTTTAATGTCTTGAGCTTGAAATTAAACATTGAATCACTTAAATACAAAATTGACTGAATATAGAAATTTGAGGTGTAATTATTAAACTGAAAATCTACTTCACTACTTTAAAGTTACCAGATCCTATTTTTTTTTTAATTAATTTATTTTTAATTAGAGAATCACCGTGAGGGTACAGTTACAGATTTATACACTTTTGTGCTTATAATTCCCTCATACAAAGTTTGGAACCCATCCCTTCACCAGTGCCCATTCTCCACCACCCGTAAACCCAGTGTCCCTCCCACCCTCCCCAATCCCATCTCCCCCCCACCCCACCCTGCCACTGTGGCAAGGCATTCCCTTCTGTTTTCTCTCTCTAATTAGCTGTTGTGGTTTGCAATAAAGGTGTTGAGTGGCCGCTGTGCTCAGTCTCTAGCCCTCATTCAGCCCGCAACTCCCTTCCCCCACATGGCCTTCGACTACAATGTAGTTGGTGATCGCTTCTCTGAGTTGACCTTTCCCCGGAACGTGAGGCCAGCCTCGAAGCCATGGAGTCAACCTCCTGGTACTTATTTCTACAGTTCTTGGGTGTTAGTCTCCCACTCTGTTATTCTATATACTATAGATGAGTGCAAACTTTCTATGTCTGTCTCTCTCTTTCTGACTCATTTCACTCAGCATGAAACTTTTCATGCCCATCCACTTGACTACAAAATTCTTGACCTCCTTTTTTCTAACAGCTGCATAGTATTCCATTGTATAGATGTACCAAAGTTTCCTCAACCAGTCATCCGTTCTGGGGCATTCGGGTTTTTTCCAGATTCTGGCTATTGTAAACAGTGCTGCGATGAACATACATGTGCAGATGTTGTTTTGATTGTACTTTTTTGCCTCTCTGGGATATATTCCCAGCAGTGGTATTGCTGGGTCAAATGGGAATTCAATATCTAATTTTTTGAGAGTCGTCCATATTGTTTTCCAGAAGGGCTGAACCAGTCGGCATTCCCACCAGCAGTGAAGAAGGGTCCCTTTCTCCCCACATCCTCTCCAACAGCGGTTGCTTTTGTTCTTTTGGATGTGTGCTAGTCTCTGTGGTGTGAGGTGGTATCTCAAAGTTGTTTTGATCTGCATCTCTCTGATGATTAGTGATGCAGAGCACTTTTTCATGTGCCTTTTGGCCATTCGTATTTCTTCCTTGGTAAAGTTTCTGTTCATTTCTTCGCCCCATTTTTTGATGGGGTTGGATGTTTTCTTCTTGTAGAGTTCAACCAGTGCTTTATATACCATTGATATCAACCCCTTATCTGATGGGTATTGTGTAAATATCCTTTCCCATTCTGTGGATAGTCTTTGAATTCTGGTCACTGTATCTCTTGCGGTGCAGAAGCTTTTTAGTTTAATGTAGTCCCATTTGTTGATCTCTGTTTTTACTAGATTGCTTAGTTCCGTGTCACGTTTGAAGATACCTTTATCTTCAATATCGTGGAGGGTTTCGCCGACCTTGTCTTCAATGTACCTTATGGTTTGTGGTCTAATGTTGAGGTCTTTAATCCATTTTGATCTGACTTTTGTGCATGGTGTCAGGTCAAGGTCTAAACCCATTTTTTTGCATGTGGTTGTCCAGTTGTGCCAGCACCATTTGTTAAAGAGGCTTTCCTTGCTCCACTTCACATCTCTTGCTCCCTTATCAAAGATTAGATGGTCGTACATTTGGGGTTGTGTGTAGGGATATTCCACCCTGTTCCATTGGTCTACGGCTCTGCCTTTGTTCCAGTACCATGCTGTTTTAATTGTTACTGCTTTGTAGTAAAGTTTGAGGTTGGGGATGGTGATGCCTCCCATCATCTTTTTCCCAAGAATTGTTTTAGCTATCCTTGGACGTTTGTTATTCCATATGAATTTTAGGATTGCTTGATCCATTTCTTTGAAGAATGTCATGGGTATACTTATAGGGATCACATTGAATCTGTATAATGCTTTAGGGAGTATTGCCATTTTGACAACATTGATTCTCCCTATCCACGAGCAGGGTATATGTTTCCATTTCCTCATGTCCTCTTTGATTTCATGGAGTAGCGTTATGTAGTTTTCTTTGTAAAGGTCTTTTACTTCCTTGGTTAAGCTGATTCCGAGGTACCTGATTTTCTGGGGCACGATTGTGAATGGGATTGCTTTTTTCATGTCCCTTTCCTCTGCCTCATTGTTTGCATATATGAAGGCCATGGATTTTTGGGTATTGATTTTGTAGCCTGCAACTTTACTGTATAAGTCTATTGTTTCTAAGAGTTTCTTAGTAGAGGTTTTAGGCTTCTCTAGATATAGTATCATGTCGTCTGCAAATAGTGAGAGTTTGATTTCTTCCCTTCCTATCTGGATGCCCTTAATCTCTTTTTCTTGTCTAATAGCTATCGCAAGTACTTCCAGTACTATATTGAAGAGGAGTGGTGAGAGTGGGCATCCTTGTCTTGTGCCTGATCTCAGAGGAAAGGCCCTTAGTTTTTCCCCGTTGAGGATAATGCTTGCCGTAGGCTTGTGATAGATGGCTTCGACTATCTTGAGGAAAGTTCCTCCAAACCCCATTTTGGCGAGGGTTTTCATCATGAAAGGATGTTGGATCTTGTCAAATGCTTTCTCTGCATCTATTGATATGATCATATGGTTTTTATCTTTACTTTTGTTGATATGCTGGATTATGTTGATTGATTTCCGAATGTTAAACCATCCTTGCATCCCTGGGATGAATCCCACTTGGTCGTGATGTATGATCTTTTTGATGAGTTGTTGGATCCTATTTGCTAGTATTTTGTTGAGGATCTTCGCATCGGTGTTCATCAGGGAAATTGGTCTGTAATTTTCTTTCTTAGTGGTGTCTTTGTTTGCTTTTGGTATTAGGGAGATATGTGCTTCATAGAAACTGTTTGGGAGAGTTCCTGTTTTTTCAATTTCCTGGAAAAGTTTGAGGAAAACAGGCAATAGGTCTTCTTTAAATGTTTGGAAGAATTCGCCAGTGAAACCATCTGGGCCTGGGCTTTTGTTTTTGGGGAGGTTTTTGATTACCGTTTCAATTTCCTTAACATTGATGGGTCTATTCAGGTATTCCAGGTCTTCTTTCTTCAGTGTTGGGAGATTATAGGAATCAAGGAATCCATCCATTTCTTTTAGGTTCTCCTTTTTTGTGGCGTAAAGACTTTCAAAGTAGTCTCTAATGATCTTTTGAATCTCACTGGTTTCTGTTATGATGTCCCCCTTTTCATTTCTGATTCGATTTATTAGAGTTTTCTCTCTTTCTTTCTTTGTGAGACTTGCTAGCGGTTTATCAATCTTATTTATTTTCTCAAAGAACCAACTCTTTGTTTCATTGATCTTTCGGATTGTTTTTTTGGTTTCGATGTCATTAATTTCTGCTCTATTTTTTATTATTTCTTTCCTTCGGTCTGGTTTGGGGTCCTTTCTCTGGTCATTTTCTAGGGTCTTGAGTCGTGAAGTCAAGCTATCTATGTGGATCCTTTCTTCCTTCCTGAGGAATGCTTGGAGAGCTATAAATTTTCCCCTTAACACGGCTTTAGCTGCGTCCCATAGGTTTTGGTAGCTCGTGTCTTCATTCTCATTTGTTTCTAAGTATCTTTTGATTTCTTCCTTGATTTCCTTCTTGACCCACTCATTGTTCAACATGGAATTGTTTAATTTCCAGGTGTTTGATTTGATTTTCCGTATTTGTGGGTGGTTAGCTTCTATCTTCAGCGCGTCGTGGTCTGAAAAGATGGTTGATACAATTTCTATTTTTCCGATTCTATTGAGGTATGTTCTGGGGCCCAGTACATGGTCTATTTTTGAAAATGTTCCATGTGCACTGGAAAAGAATGTGTATTCTTTCTTTTTGGGGTGTAAGGCCCTGTATAGGTCTATTAGGCCTCTCTCTTCAATTTCTTCATTCAGAGTCAGTGTTTCCTTGTTGAGTTTTGTTCTTGTGGGTCTATCTAGAGGTGATAAGGCCATATTGAAGTCTCCGACTACAATTGTGCTGTTAGTGATGTCCTCTTTGAAGTCTGTTAGGAGTCGTTTTAAATATTTAGCCGGTCGTTTGTTAGGAGCATATACGTTTAAGAGTGTGATTTCTTCCTGTTGTACATATCCCTTGATAAACAGAAAATGACCTTCGCTGTCCCTTTTGATCTTTTTCATCCTGAAATCTATGTTGTCGGATACCAGGATGGCCACTCCAGCTTTTTTAAGGGGGTTGTTTGCTTGGAGGATTGTTTTCCATCCTTTGACTTTGAGTCTATGTTTACTCTGTTTGTTCAGGTGTGTTTCTTGCAGGCAACAGAATGTTGGGTTTAATTTCCG
This sequence comes from Sorex araneus, assembly GCF_027595985.1. NCBI lineage: Eukaryota > Metazoa > Chordata > Mammalia > Eulipotyphla > Soricidae > Sorex > Sorex araneus. Next base: position 114,109,846 of record NC_073303.1, on the reverse strand, counting down.
GATCCATTTAGCCACTCTGTGTCTTTTGATAGGTGCATTTAGGCCATTGACATTGAGAGAGATTATTGTGATGTGGTTTTGTGTCATCTTTCTGTGGGATTTGTTGTTCTTATGGGGCTCCTCCTTGTCTTACAGTAGCCCCTTTAGACCTTCTTTCAAGATTGGTTTTGAGTCTATGAAGTTCCTGAGCTGTTGTTTATCCGAGAAATAGTGTATGGTTCCTTCGAGTTTGAGTGAGAGTTTAGCTGGATAAAGTATTCTTGGTGAGGCATTCATTTCGTTGAGTTTTTTCACTATGTCCCACCATTGTCTTCGGGCTCGGAGGGTTTCTTCTGACAGATCGGCCGTAAATCTGAGGGGTGCTCCTTTGTATGTGATTTCCCTCTTTGACCTTGCTACTTGTAGAATTGTGTCTCTATCTACAGCATCCGCCATTCTGACTATGATATGCCTTGGAGTCTTTTTATTTGGGTCTCTTTTTGCTGGCACTCTTCGGACTTCTTGTATCTGGACGCCTGCCTTCTCCAGCTCTGGGAATTTCTTAGTGATGATGTCTTTGACTATGTTTTTTTCATTGGGGTTCCTTCCCTGTGGTTCTGGTACTCCAATGATTCTTATGTTGTTCCTCTTGAAGTCATCCTCCAGGGCTCTGATTCGCTCTATAGCCATTTTGAGGTCTTTGGCCATGATTTGTTGCTCTCTGTAAGCTTTCTGCAGCTCATCCTCAAGCTCGCTGATTCTGTCTTCGGTTGTAGTCATTCTGCTGTTGAGGGCATCTAGTGATATTTTTATTTCATCTACCGATTGCTTTATTTGTGAGACTTCGGTTCGAAGGTTTGAAATTTCTGCTCTCATTTCTGCTCTCATTTGTTCCTGTATTTTCTTGGTAGACCGTTCCAGCGCTTGATTCATCTCCTCCCTTAATTTATTGGATGTCTGTTCCATAGTTGCTTGGAGTAGGTCGACTCTCCTCCATATTTCCTCTCTGAATTGTTTATCTGAGAGGTCGTAGATGTTGGGAGACTCTTTTGAGGTTTCTAGTATCTTTTGTTCTCCCTCTCTTGGTGGAGGGGATTTTCGCTGTTTCTTCATATTGTCACGGAAGTGCAGAGTTGGAACCTTGTAGTTATTTATTCCTCTTCCTTTTTGTGGGAAGAAGGGGCTCCGATTGTGCTAAACTTCCCTTATTCCCTGATAGCTTTTATACTGTCAGCCTAAGCTAATGGCTATTTTGCGTAAATGTTTGAGATCGCAAAAGTGAGTTTTGAAAGGAATACACAGTACGGATTGAGCTGAGGTAGCAAAGAATAACTGCGGCCGCGTTAGCGTTGGCCGCTCTGAGAGGAGGCCACGCCCACTTTAGACCACGCCCACTAAGACACAGATAGAATGAATTCTATCAATTGTGGCCAAAGGAGAAGTCATGGAATGTTAAAATAAAAAAAAAAAAATAACTGCGGCCGCGTTAGCGTTGGCCGCTCCGGAAAAAGGCCACGCCCACTTTTTAGGCCACGCCGCCTGAGATGAGGACACGCCCCTAAGTAGCAGAGTGGGGATTGGTCAGGATCGGACGGCGGCAGCGGAAAGGTGCCAGGCAGGGGCTTCTCCTGCGGCGGGCAGGGGGCGGGGAGGGGGGCTTCTCCGCGCTGAGGCAGGCTCTCCAAGGGATTGCCTGTTTACCTGCAGGATGGAGATTGGTCAGGATCCGACGGCGGCGGCGGAAAGGTGCCAGGCAGGGGCTTCAGGAGAAGCCCCGAGCCGCGCCTTGAGTATCTTTTTATATATCTTATAGTTATTTGTGAGTCATTTTTGAAGACATTCAGATCTTTATCCTACCTTTTAATTGTGCTAGTATTTGGGTGGGGCAGTGTATTTGGAGAACATACTCAGGGTGCTCAGGTCTTACTCCTGGTTCTGTGTTTAAGGGTCTTCCCTGGAAGTGCTCAAGGAAAATTATGTGCTGCCAGTAATAGAATCAGAGTTGGCCACATGCAAATAAAAATAAATAAATAAATAAATAAATAAATAAATAAATAAATAAATAAATAAAATGCCTTAACTCCTGTATTGTATCTCTGGTCCTAGTTTTATTTTATTTTTCTTTCTTCAGTTGTTTCAGTTCCTTATACATTTTAAATATTAGTTCTGGTCAGATATATGGAGTATAAACCTTAATAAATAATTTGTGTAAGGAGTCAAATAATAAGATGTTTGACATATAATCACTTTTACAGTTAGTAATTTTTAGCTTTTTGGAAGTTCTAACAAATAACTGTAAACATTCTTCTCGTTTTCTTTGAGAGTTTAGATTTCATTCTTAGTGTAATAACTAATTTTGGATAATGCCCAGACATTTTAAATATCAGTTAAAAGTTTAGTCCACTCAAACTTGTTTTTCGTTAGGTATTTGCATCATTGAGGTTCAGAGCATACATCTAGCTCACCTTGTGGGATGTGGTTAAATTATAAAATTTGTTTTCAAAGCATTTATAACATTCTGCTGCTCTATTAAGATCATTTGCAGTATTCCTACACTCCTTGTGGTGTTCTCCTTCAGTATTTAATAAAACTTTTGCCATTTTGTGTGTCTTCAGCAAAGGATCATAGGATGCAGAGGGTTTGAGTAGGTGATGACAACAGTGTTATAAAATACAGGTTCGGGAGTCAAAGCATGGGGTTCATCTTAATTGACTGTGTGACCTTGATAAGTTAAGTAATGTTTTGACTTCCAGGTTACCCTCCAGTGAAATAAGGGCATTTTTGGTGACTAGACTGGCAATGAAAAAAGCTAATTCGTGAGTATCTGTTATGAAGCAATTATTTGTACTCTCTAGCAGACTGGGTTCCGGTAGCAGCTATCGATTTCAGTTTGCAGATGTGCTTTTTGGCATCCAGTGCAGATACCAGCACAAACTGTCTGGGGGAATCTTTCTTAAAAGTATGATGCCCATTTCTGTGGGATTATCTCCAATATACAGAGATAACACTTCCAGTCCATCTGCCAGCACTGAAATAGTCTGGGTCTGTCTGCTGCTTCCCACCTTCAAGTTCTAAAGTCTAAAAGTTGTAACTTTTTCCTTTCTTTTTCTAATTCTCAGGATAGAACAGTATTCTGTAATATTTTTTGTAATTATTTTTGGTCATTCAATTTTTTGGACACCGAACAAACAGATTTGTCTTATTTCTGCTGAAATAACACTGCTGGCAATGTTCTCCTGATAGTATGCTTACTGGGGTTATATAGCAAGAATATATCACAGAAGCTTTTTATATATTTTAGTAATCATCTTGCTTTTATTTAAGTGGGAAAATGGAGGAATCATTGGAAACAGAAGTTTGGGAAAGGAAAGGTCTCATGGCTCTTAGTGGAAATGCATAAAATGGAGGAATCCCATTGAGGGACTTATCTGTGTTTTTCACTGAGAATAATATCATGGATGAGAGAAAAGATCAGTTTTCATTAAAAATAGTCATGTAAAAAAATGGAGGAGACTTGTACAGATTTATCTATATTGATAAACCAAGATTGGTATAGCAAGAGGTTCTCGTTGATAGTCACATAGAACATTTTCAAGTTGAAGTCAGTTCCAAGTTTAATATTATAGGTTTAATATTAACAAAGACATCCTATGAAAATAATAAAGTATTGTTTTTCCATTTATAACATTAGAATCATGAAATTGGTTTTGTTTGATTATAGGTGAGATATATCATATACATTATCTTTTATATTGGAGATAAAACTTTAAATTGGTATAAATTTTCCATAAAACAATGTAGATAAACATATTTTATTTTGATGTTAATAAAATGAACACTCTTTTAAATTTTGGAATTTGCTAGTTAAGGTCGATTGCTATTAAATATCATAGTTGGAATATTTTATTTTCATAAATGATTTTCAAATAAGTATAAGATCTTTAGCAAAGAAAATCTATACTAATAATTATTCTGCCAATAAATCTATTATAAGTTACCTATGTGATAAATACTATTCATCTATTTTAATTAATTGATTCATTTATTTGCATTTATTTGTGATATAGGGGTTAGAGCTATGGACCATTACATAGGGTACTTATCTTGCATGCAGCAACCCTCTCACGATACCCCCTATGGTCCTTTGAGCCCCACCAGGAGTTATCTTTGAGCAAAGAGCCAAACGGAGAGAGAGAGCGCGAAAAAGGGAATGCCCTGCCACAGAGGCAGGGAGAGGAGGGGAAACGGGGGTGGGTGGGTGGGTGGGAGGGATGCTGGGACCATTGGTGGTGGAAAATGGACACTGGTGGAGGGATGGATACTCGATCATTGTATCACTGAAACGCAAGCACAAAAGCTTGTAAGTCTTTAACGGTACTCCATGGTGATTCACTAATAAAAAAATATATTTTTCTTTTCTAGACATATATTTTTATGCTCACAAAAAGTGTGCTTATAGGTCACAATTTCTAGATAAAGATGATAATTTTAGAGATTAAAATTTATGTAATTGTTAATTTTTTACTTGGGGTGTTCAAAGAACTGCTTTCCAGTGATAAGTTTGTTAATTTTTTTACTATATAGTGTTGATAAATAAGTTATGTAATTTTATTTTCATGAATAGAATAAAATAAAAAAAAACAAAAATGTATATAAGAAGGATTTTTACCAAAATGAGTAGTCATTATAGAGATATATAGAAAATTAAGGGCATAGATAGAAAATTTAAATAAAAATGGAAACACATGGACTCAATTGGAATATTTGACAATTTAAAAATAATTATCTGGTTTAAGTATATTTGTATTTTTCATGACAAAAAAGTATGACATTTCTAAAATATCTTGTCTGTCTCTTCTTGTTTAGGTCTGGTCAATATGTTTTCTCCTAGGACTAGATAGAGGTTATGGATATGAAATAAAGAAAATTTTCCATTGAAGAATGTCAAAAACAATTTTTCTCATGTCTTGTTTCATAAATTGCTGGATTTAAAATTTCGATTGCTTATATATTTTGCTTGTTCCCATGTACTTTCAAAAATCAGTCTTTTTTTTAAGAATTGGATTTTCTTGTATAACAATTCCAAGATATTAGATGATAAAATTGTTAAATATATTATTTATAATCTTCTAATTTTTCTTAGAAATTATTTGAGAGTGATTAAGCTTTATACGTAATTATACACAGAACACCGATTAAGAGAACAGATAATGTTGCTGAAAATTTTCAAATTAGGTTAATATTTTTCTATTAAGTTGTTCGAGTCCTTATATGCACTGATGATTAACACCTTATCAAATATATACTCATAATATTTTTCTTCCATTCTATAGATTGATTTTCACTGATAGTTATTGCCTTTTCTATGGAGAAGATTTTTAATGTAATGTATTCTCATTTATCTGCTTTTTCTTTTGTTATTTGTTCTTTTGATTCATATCCAAAAACCTATTGTCAAGAAAAATGTCATTTAGATTTTTGCTGTTTTCTTCTACGTGTTTTAAAAATTTCATATCTCAAATTTAGACTTTTGATTCATTTTTGAGTTTATTTTTGTATATAGTGAAAGGAATTTTTATCTTGTTAATGTGCATACCTTTTTTTTCTCTACATTTTCTTGAAGAGATTACCCTTTATCTATTGTGTATTATTAACAAGACTATTGAAGGCAATATGACGCTACACACCAGGGTTTGATTCATTTTACTCTTTGTTTGGGTAATAGCAGTGGATCGGCTTATGATTCTACATTCATATATCATTCTTGGCTTCACATGGGGAATCATACGGGGGCTGGTGATCAAACCAGGTTGATCTATGCAAGGCAAGTATTGCATAGTATACATGCTATACTATTGCTCAAGTGCTCTGGCAGCCCAGGCTTTTTTTCTTTCCTTTAAAATTTGCTTTTTCTATTTTCATATAAATTTTATTATAGATTATTTCAAGCCTGCTAGGATCAGAACTGGGCCTCCTCCACCTATATTCCTTATTTTCCAGTAGCTTGGCAGTCACACCCACAAACTACCCGTGTAATCCCATCAACAGATAAGTTCCAAGATAGTGATATAGAATCTCTTGCCCTCGCACCTGGCTGTCTTCACCAGGCCCCTCAGAACAGGGTGGATTGAGTTTCCCTCCCTGCCTCGAGCAGAGACCCGGCAGCCGAAGACCTCCAGAACCCAGCTACAGCCATGCTCAAGGCCCCTCTCCACATGTTCAGATAAGCCTCATGCATGAAGGAACCGGCAGAGGAACCCACGTGTGAGGGACTCGGGGCTGAGATCTCCAAGCCTGTTCAGATTGGGACTGGGCTTCCTCCACTCAGACCCCCCATTTTTTTAAAATTTTTTTATTTTTTAATAAATTTATTTATTTTTAATTAATGAATCACTATGAGGGTACAGTTACGGATTTATACACATCTGTGCTTATGCTTCCCCCATACAAAGTTCGGGAACCCATCCCTTCACCAGTGCCCATACTCCACCACCAGTAAACCCAGCATCCCTCCCATCCTCCCCAATCCCATCTCCCCCCACCCCACCCTGTCACTGTGGCAGGGCATTCCCTTCTGTTCTCTCCCTCTAATTAGCTATTGTGGTTTGCAATAAAGGTGTTGAGTGGCCACTGTGCTCAGTCTCTAGCCCTCATTCAGCCCGCAACTCCCTTCTCCCACATGGACTTCGACTACATTATAGTTGGTGATCCCTTCTCTGAGTTGCCCTTTCCCCAGAATGTGAGGCCAGCCTCCTAGCCATGGAGTCAACCTCCTGGTAGTTGTTTCTACAATTCTTGGGTGTTAGTCTCCCACTCTGTTATTCTATATGTCATAGATGAGTGCAATCTTTCTATGTCTGTCTCTCTCTTTCTGACTCATTTCACTTAGCATGAAACTTTTCATGCCGATCCACTTAAATAAAAAATTTGTGACCTCCTTTTTTCTAACAGCTGCATAGTATTCCATTGTATAGATGTACCAAAGTTTCCTCAACCAGTCATCCATTCTAGGGCATTTGGGTTTTTTCCAGATTCTAGCTATTGTAAACAGTGCTGCGATGAACATACATGTGCATATGCCATTTCGATTATACTTTTTTGCCTCTCTGGGATATATTCCCAGCAGTGGTATTGCTGGGTCAAATGGGAGCTCAATTTCTAATTTTTTGAGAATCGTCCATATTGTTTTCCAGAAGGTCAGACCCCCCATTTTCCAGTAGCTTGGCAGCCACACCCACAAACTGCCCCCTGTGTCCTGTAATCCCATCAAGGGCCAAGATCCAGAGACCATAAAACAATGCTCCCGGAAGTGCAGGGCTGAATTTGTGGCCATGTGACCTCTTATAGCATAGTTATCCATCTTAGAGAACCTGGCAAGGTACCAAGAGCATCCTGCCTGCACGGCAGAGTGTAGCAAGCTCTCCGTGGTGTATTCTGTGGTATACACCAAATACAGTAACAATGATGGGTCTCATTAACCTTACTCTGAAAGAGCCTCCAATATGGCACCACTGGGAAGAACCAGTAAAGAGAGGCTGCTAAAATCTCAGGGCTAGGATGAATGGAGACATTACTGGTGCCTGTTTGAGAAAATCAATGATCAATGTGATGACAGTGACAGTGATTCAGAGATAGATTATTCAAATTTCTGTAATGTCTACTTATTTATTATACATTATTTTCTCTAGATGATGTGCCACAATATCTAGATAACTTTGTCTACCTTACTTAATATTTTACCCAATACCAGAATATATGGAAAAGCAATGAAATTCTCAGAAATGTTTAGTGCATAGAATAAAGGGTAACAAGAAATAGGAGAACAGAAGAATCGAGATAGAAAGGATCTCTAGAGTTTCTTTTTGACCTGGTGAAATAGTGGTAAAATAGTGGTGATGATGAAGATGGGGATGATGACGATGAGTGTTATCATGATGATGATGAAGATGATGATAATCTTAATTGTGATATAAAATATGTGACGATGGTGGTTTTGGTGGTAGTAATAATGGTATCAGAGATGTAAATATGGAAAATGTTTCACTGTCACTGTATCACTGTCATCCTGTTGCTCATCGATTGCTTGATCGGGCACCAGTAACGTCTCCATTGTGAGACTCATTGTTACTGTTTTGGGCATATCGAATACGCTACGGGTAGTTTGCCAGGTTCTCCAAGAGGAACGGAGGAATCGAACCTGGGTCGGGAAAATGTTTAGGAGTCTTTATATAAAAGAAAGTATGGAAGAGTTAGTACAGTGGGTGAGATGTTTGTTTTGTACCCTACTGACCTGGTTTTGCCCCTAAGTATTCAATGTTGTTCCCTGAGCTACAACAGACGTTATTCCTGAGAGTAGAATTAGAAGTAAGCATGGGGCTGCTGGATGTGGCCCAAAAGTGAAAGAAAAGATAAAAAGAAAATGATGATTTTAGGTTCAAATAAAATGCCACATTTAGCAATAATGTGACAAATTATATTTTTATTCAGTAGCATTTAGTACAACTAATGCTTAACACAATGTATATTCCAGATTTAATAAATATCAGCTATATGTTAATTTGCCTAGAGAAGACTTCTCTTGGAAGACTTCTCTAAGCCTTCCAAACACATTCTCTTGCATTTGAGTGAAAGAAATGAGGAATTCTAGAGCCAATAACTAAATTAAAAACAAGTGCAAAATTGAATCCCATTTTTCTAAAGTCAAAAAACTAAAAATGATGTGCCAATGGTTCTCAACATGAAGATTCGAAGCAAAAAGTTTTCATTTTTTCCTTAATATATTTGTAATAAAAATAAATTTTACACTCTTTTTTAACACTAATGACATAATTATTTAATGTCATCATTTATTTTATTTAGAAGTAAAATTATGTGGTAAATGCCTGTCTTGGCTGCATAGTAGCCTGGATTAAGTCCCCGGAACTGGAAAAAAAATAATATTTAATACATTTTCTAATAAGCTACTTAACCTGTGTTTCTCATCTATTCGTTGCACTGCATTTGGGGCATACTATGCATATTTTCTTGAGAGGAAAATATTTTAACCACTATTAAATCAATTTTGACCTAGGTATGTCATTAAGATTTTATATATGCTTATATTTAACTCTTAGATCATGTTTTGCAAGTTCTCTTATTTAAAATATCACAATATACTATAATAGTCAAACATGTATTCTATATGTAATAATTGGTATTTAATGCATCTCACTTCTGTTTAATTCAAGATGCATAAAAATTCAGCATATTTCATGAATCATTGCTGCAGTAGGATGAAAATGTATACAAGCCTTTATTTCACGTAATGAATAGTTGTGCAAGACAAAATAGCTTTGGAGGTTGATTGTATTTTAGAAGCATATCTAAATGGAATACCAAGTATATACACGTAAAAAAAAACAGTGAGTATAAGCATAACTTACTTAGAATAAATAGTTCAATTTGAGACATAGATGCTTTATCAATGACTTTAATTGAAAGAATAGAGGCTTGCAACCACTCAAAATAAAATATGATGGTTAGTGTCATAATGTTATAAAACAGATTCTTCTTGAGAGCAGAGGGGTAAGAAGAATGAAAAACATGATGGACCTTGAATCACAGCTCAACAGTAATGCTGTATAATTGCTTTTCATCCTCCCTATCAGCAGTGAAGCTTTAAAACATTGATCAAAGATGATGACTATCACAAAGTGTTTCAAGTGCAGCACATTGTTAAATTTCTTCAGCCTCTGAAATAATTATAGCATGAGCAAGCATAAAGATGATTTTTCTACCTCAGACTGCCTTCCTCAAACAATTTCCCAGCCAAGGTAGATGGGATTAGAAGAAATCTGACATGAATGAGCTATATTAGAACATCAATGTCAAAAGATATATCACAGGCACTTGCCTCAAAACGATAAGAATACAGGAAATATTTCACACTAATGCATGCCAGAATTCAGTCACTTTCCTTACTGACAAGCACACTTCAGAAATGGACACAAAGCATACCTAATGCATGAAAAGATACTATGAGCAACGAAAGGTGTTTATTTATGCTGTTAGAGAGAGAGAGAAGAGAGAGAGAGAGAGAGAGAGAGAGAGAGAGAGAGAGAGAGAGAGAGAGAGAGAGAGAGAGCTCCTGTCAGCTAATACTGAAGCAAAGATTGAATGAGAGGAGACTTTTATCCCTTAAAGGGAATACGCTAAAAAAATATTTTTCTTTTGGCAATAAAAATTAACTGTTAAAGATTGGTTGATATTTTAAGCTGATTTTCATTAGTTTCTAAATTTGCCATTTAATTAGTTAATTTTGTTATTGGAACTCTACTATATGATGGTTATTGCTCAGTAAAACATGTGTGAAGTTTTTCAAGAGTTGACTCTGATGCTCTATTCCATATTCTTTTAGGTCCTCTGGATTCATTACAATTCTGGTAGATAATCACATTTTCGGCAAGTTTCCTGCATCAGAGGATCTCTTTGATGTCTCTGCAACAGAACATCACTCTATCTCAATGAAATTAGGAAGGGGAACTTCAGTAAATCTTAGTCAATGAATCGTGTATACATGTTTCATCAACCATGTTGTTTGGAAGCATAATTGCAAATACATTCAATGTAAGTTCCCAGATGATCTGAGAGTAGGTTTAACTGACTTTGATATTCTCACCTGTTGACATTTAGCTTTCTCTCAAATGTGGTTTTCAATTTTCTCCAAAAATCAACTTTCCTGCTTGTTTCAGGAACTGTTTCACAGAGGTACCTAAACCAGTTAAATACTGCATCAATAGAAAGGAGTTTCTCCACATGGATTTCTGAAACTGATCTTAGGTTTGAAAACTGGTTTGCTTTAAGATCACATTTTAAAAGACTCATGCATAGAAAGTTGAATGAGAAGCAGGTGGAAGGAGATAGACAGGTTTATGTAATAGATCTAGCACTTGAAATATATGAATAGAAAGTCTTTTTACAAAGATTGTAGAGGCAATTTATCCTCTAAAAAGTGTACCAGAAGTATGACCACCTCAGTTCCAACTCTCATCTCAGAACATACTGGGAAATCAAAATGTCCTTTTTTGTGTGTGTTAACTACTTGTAACTTGAAGTACTTGTAGAATTGGGAAAAAAAAATGCTCCTGGATATAATGGTAATGGTTGACTATGAAAAAAAGCTGTACAATTCTCAGATTCTGGTAGTTATTCCCACACAATACTGAGAGAAGAAATTAGTGGGATGCTACTAGATTAAATGGAACAGTGGAAAATTCAGTCTAATAATATTGCTGCCCAAATATTTACAGACTTTGAAACCAACTTTTCTTCGTGGGGGCTAGAAAACAATTTTTTGTTAGAGGACAACTTCAGTAAAGTGGCTGAGTTGGGTTCTTTGCAATATATTGTGGTATGAACCCCTAAAAATTATCCACAGCTGGGGCTGGAGTGATACTACAGTGGGTAGGGCATTTGCCTTGCACGCAGCCAACCCAGGTTCGAATCCCAGCATCCCATATGGTCCTCTGAGAACTGCCAGGGGTAATTCCTGAGTGCATTAGCCAGGAGTGACCCCTGTGCATCGCAGGGTGTGACCCAAAAGGCAAAAAAAAAAATTATCCACAGCTTTAGTGGTTCACTCAAATCTATAAATATACTAAACTCAGCATAGAAAGAAGAAAAATGTCATCTTTGCTCTGAATAAGATACTGTGATAGACACCTTTTCGAACTAAGCTAACAGGTAAATATGTACTTAGCAGAAACTCAGAAAACATGTATAGGCATCCTGGGTGTCAAGGGTAGCACTGGATAAATACATTATGTAAAGCTGGGAATTAAGGAGTTTTTCCTTCCTGATGCCACACTCCCGTAGCATAAGATAAAATATTTTGTGTAAACACCTAGAATTAGTTTTAATACAATTCTGGATAGACTTCTTGAAGCTTGAATGCATTTGTGGTCAGCTGTAAATGATTTGGAGAAAAAGAATATCCTTTGCATAGTATGAGGAAGAGATCATAGAGGCAGGCCTGAAAGAAAAAGGTTATTGAATATTTGAATGCAGTTCTCCTATGTTATTTGGTAGGTCTAGAGGAAAGCGCAAATGACAGGCATGTTCTAGGAAGAGAGGACCATCAGTGTGTCTGAAAAGGTTAATGCTGGCTACTCTGTGTAGGTCAGACTTGACAGTGAATGATGCTTACAGGGAGACTCGTCTGATGGAATCCTGAATGAGCAGAAGACAGGTGATGGCACTTTGACATAAAGAGAATAAAGCATAGTGATACCTTAAACAAATCAGTGGTTAGGAATTGAATTATGGTAGTGGCCAATAGAAGAAAAATAAGCCATGTGTGACCAAATGCTTTAACTCAAAATCTGATACTAGTTTGGGGGTGCTGTTTTTCTCCATGGGAAATTGTGATCTTTTGCTCATTTACCTGATTTGAAAATTTTAGACAGAGACCAAGTGAAGGCAAAACATTCCTGATCAAGGACTTTGAAATCACATGATGCATACATGAATTAAATATTTCCTCAATTATTTCATAATGACTTCCAGATATTTAAAAAAGTAACTCAGGAATGGAGCAATAGTATAGCAGGTCAGCATTTGCCTTGCAAACTGCCAACCCAGGTTTGATTCCAAGCATCATATATGGTTCCCTGAGCACTGCCAGGAGTAATTCCTGAGTGCAAAGCCAGGAATAACCCCTATGCAATTCTGAGTGTGACCCAAAAAGAAAAAAAAAAGTAATTCTCTACCTTGGGGTTAGTTATTATTGATTCTTTGGACTTAGAATAGATGCAAGAGTATAGTTTCAGCAAAGATCTTGATATTACTAATTCCTTCCTCAGAAGGTAAATTAGAGGCACTATAAAATCCTCAGGAGGGTTGCAAGTATACTGCTGTTACTCACAAAAATAAAAGAAAGCTCTGAAGACCTTTTTCACTCTCAATTTACTGTTTTAATTCTGGCAATATCATAAAAATTCTGGCTGATTATATTGGTATACCTAGTAAACGGTTTATTCTATTATAGTCATGTAATTGATATGAAATCCTTATCAGAAAAAATCAATATTCAAACTTATTTGTCATAGTTATTGATTTTAAAGTGCACATTAGAGAGGATTAAAAAGTTATGTTATGTGGCAAAAGAAGATGGAGCGATAGCATAGCGGGTAGGTTGTTGGCCTTGCATATGTCTGATCCGTGTTTGATTGCCCTGTCCCTCTTGGAGAGTCCAGCAAGCTACTGAGAGTATCCTGTGTGCATGGCAGAGCCTGGCAAGCTAACCGTGGCATATTCGAAATGCCAAAAACAGTAACAAGTCTCACAATGGAGATGTTACTGGTACCTGCTCAAGCAAATTGATGAACAGCGGGAAGACAGTGCTAAAACAGTGCTGCTGGCAAAAAAAACAAAGCAAACAACACACTAGTAGTCTAGAGTTATGTATCACTTTCCTATATAGGGGTTAGAATGTTTGATCCTTGGAATTTGAGAACATTATTATGCCTCCTAGATATTTATTCTCAGACATATTTGTTTTTCACTTGTTGATAAGATAAAGTTATAAAATTCCTATTTAAAAATATCAGAACATTTATTTACAGTTAATTTAAGAATTGCTTTTCAAGAAGAAATACTTGGGTGTTTTTCAATATGTATCTGCTGAAATATACATATATATAGGTAGATGAGATATAGAGAGAGAGATGAATAAAGGTATAGCTTATTTCTCTATATGGATAAGTTTATAGATCATACATAGCATATATATCTACATATGATCATATATATTATCTATATGTAAATCGATATACATATGATCTATTATATATAGAGAAAGCATGTATAAAAGAATGCAAAAATCATAAAACTACCTTTGTTCACAGAACATATGATTTTATAGCTATTAAATACTAAACAATTTTCAGGAAAAAGTTATAAAAATTCTGCAACTATAAAATAATGACTTTAGGAAGCAGAACAGTGCTGACTTACATTACACCTTGCATAATGTTTGAATAATGTAGTACTGTCAGATTGCCATGTAGAATGTTTACTGCCAATCAGGTTCTAGAAATGTGAAACTACTTAGAGGTCACCATCAAAATAGCAAAAGGTATATCTTACATATCTTCTGTTGTGGTTCTTACTGCTAGTCTTTCAGAGATTGCTTGGAATCTACCTGATTTCTAAGCCTCAATTCAGTCTGTTTTTCTGCCAATAAATTCCTTTTTTGGCTTACATTGGTTAATTTCACTTCCTGGCAAGTACACTAAAATATCTCTTTACTAGATTGCAACATATTTAGGGAACAGAAAAACACATTTTATTCATTATTTTATTCTGACTGTCGGCATAGTGCCTAGTGTATAACCTGAGCTCAGTGATGTTTGATGGACAGAGACAGTGAAGAATATAAGGATAGTATGCATGGAATTTTGTTACTCAACTATAACCTCTCCTCTCTGGTATGATGGGATTACACTAAAATAAGTATCAGGCTATGTAAAATCGAACTTTTGGTAATAATAATAATTTGACAAGGTTTAAAAGCAAGATTGATGTGTTTGTTTCTTTTGTTGTTTTGTTTTGGGGACATGCCTTGCAATTCTCAGGGGTAACTCCTAGCTCTGGGAATTACTCCCGTGGAGTTCAGGGAAGCAGATGGGATGCTGGGAATCAACCCTGGATTAGCCGAGTGCAAGGTAAGTGTCCTACCTGCTGAGTTATCTTTCAGCTGAGTTATACTTCAGCCCCAGAATAACATATTTGTTTTTCACTTGTTGACAAGGTAGTACTGTAGCACTGTCATCCCATTTTTCATTGATTTGCTTGAGCAGGCACCAGTAACATCTCCATTGTGAGACTTGTTACTGTTTGACATATCAAATATGCCATGGGTAGCTTGCCAGGCTCTTCCTTGAGGGCGGGATATTCTCAAAAGCTTGCCAGGCTTCTCCAAAAGGGGCAGAGGAATTGAACCCAGGTTGGTCTCATGCAAGGCAAACACCGTACCCCTTGTGGTGTGCTAAGGCTCCAGTCCTACAGACATCAAATGCAGATGCATTGGCATTATGCATTTATTTCCTTATGTTTCATATCCTCATCTATTTTTTAGGCCTAAAACCCACAATCTTTCAACAATCAATTTCCTCTCTGTTCATAAACCATTTTGATAGATCTTGTCAGAGTGTCTGTTTCTTAAGTGAGTTTCTTGGTCAATTTAACCTGAAATGTTCGATTGATGAGGAAACATTTGTCTACTGTAGTTCCTTGTTACTTATTAAGTGTTGAGTCCTGATTAAGACTCAGTTTAAGCAGACACAGCATAACTTAGTCTGGAAAAATTTGATTTCCACACACAAAAATGTGATATCCTTTCTAAATAGAAAAATAAATGTATGTGTTCCTTTTATCCCTAAAGTGTAACATTTTCTTTTATCCTTTCTTGTTCCTTTTAGTTTCCCTTTTCATTTTGGTTTATTCTTTTCCAGTTTCTTCTTCCTTTTAACCTTCTCTTTTTAGGTCTCTTCTATTTCCTCTTTTCTGAAAGAAGTGGATTTCCATAATTTTTTTCATATTAGACTTACTGCTTTTTTTTTCAGTCAGAGCTATTACTCTACTATCAACATAGGGAAACTTGATCAGGATTTTTCTTGATATTATTAATCTGATGAGGTTCCAGAAAGTGAAGCCTAAATGATGGTATATTTTCTGTTTTTCATGGAGTTCATGATATTCCATACTTTGCTCAACAATTATATACATATATATTTTTTATATATATATGTATATATATATATATATTTTACACATACACACAAACATAAAAAATGGTGTGCTGGTCTGGGAGTGTGGCTCAAATGCTAGTTTGCATGTGTTACATATGTGAAATCCTAGTTTGATCCTTCTACCACATGGTCACTCACTGCTGGGACCAACCCTATAAGCTCCCAAGTCTGGCTTGTTTGCTACAATTAACTAGAATAAACTATATTTAGAAAAATAAAATAAAATAAAAATACCTCTACATTGATTTATCTTACTGACTTTTATGGCATTTACTAACTTCTGCCCAGATTAAGCAAATATATGGATGCTGTTTCTCCCTTAATTACTTATGTTTCTCCAGATTTAGGGTTAGTTGTTATCTGG
Source organism: Sorex araneus (assembly GCF_027595985.1). Lineage (NCBI taxonomy): Eukaryota > Metazoa > Chordata > Mammalia > Eulipotyphla > Soricidae > Sorex > Sorex araneus. The sequence goes on along the minus strand of NC_073303.1, from coordinate 114,093,715 downwards.
AAATTCCCTCCATTCAATTTTCCTGCTCTTAGAACTTAAAACATTTTTTTTGGCCTGAAAAAATATTTTATCCATCCAGACTTCATCATATAATTAGCATATAATTTACAGCTTTTTTATTATTGATGCTGTAGAAACTATACTATTACTCTGTGCAGAAGAGCTGAATCTGAAAGTCTTCTCTAGAGCTGCTTTGAACATAAAATTTATAGGAAGCTATATCATAGGGTTGAAAGTGCTTATAGTGTATAATCCACATAGTTGGCTCAGGTTTCAAATCTTTCCCTTATATATTTATGTACCTCTTGGTAGATAATCAGACCTCTGAAGAACACCAGAGGTCTTGGAAACTGACAATGGGCACGCAGAGCTATTGTGATACTTATATAAAAACAATGGATGAAAGTTTCTAGCACAAGGACACCCCCCAATTAAGTATGGGACCCTCTCTTATATATAGCAACATTCTGATTTTGAATTGCTAATGTCTATGAGTTCTAAATACCAAACTTTCTGAAAATAGAAACAGTTTTATTTATATTAGACTCCTTAATTAATTGCATTTTTATGTAATACTTTTTGCTGAAAGAAATGCTCATTCATCGATAGGTTATTTTTTTTTCTTTTTGTGTCAGACTCGGCAATGCTCAGGGGTTACTCCTGGCTCTGCACTCAGAAATTACTCCTGGCGGTGCCCAGGGGACCATATGGGATGCTGGGAATCAAACCTGGGTTGGCCGCGTGCAAGGAAAACACCTTACCCGCTGTGCTATCTCTCCAGCCCCCCTCGATAGGTTATTTTTTAAAGCTAAACAGTAGGTGGTGCTTTGGAAAGATTTACCAGATATACATTAGGAATGAAAAGCTTTTAAAAGGAGACCATAACACTAAATGCAAGAAAATCATGCAGAGGAAGGTGAAACATTACAACAAGAAGTAACTTCTCTCATGTAAAAATGTGTAATGTGTAAAAATGTAAAATGTGTAAAAGAATGAGTAGAGAATTTAGGTTGATAAATGACTTTGGTTTTTATCTTTATTTCTTTAAGTTTGTGAATGTAGTCATATAATTAATCTCTACTGACTTCACTTTTTCCTATCTTTACAGGAATTTATACACTGTATGCTAAGTTAATGACATCTCATAATGCTTGAAAATATGTTATTCTTAACACATTGTTGGATCTGGATAGAAATTTTTTTTAATATAAAAACCTTTTCATGATTGTGACAAACAGAAGAAAATGTATTCTATGGTCATCAGGGGCTCTTATTTTCAAATTTAGAGAAATATATATGCCTTGAGTCATTGAAAATTACATCTTGAGAGGATATGGATCTTTTTCTTTCTTTATATTTATTTATTTTTGTTTGTTTTGTAGTCATACCCAATGAGGCTAAAGGCTTGCTCCTGGTTGTAGGTTCTGAGATCACTCCTGGCAATGCTCAGCGGGCCATATGTGGTGCTGGGAATTGAACCAGGGTTAAACACAAGCAAGGCAAGCATCCATTAAAATGTTTTCTGGGATAATGGGAATGTGTTAAAATGATTATGCTGCAAAAATTTCTAACAAGCAATTGAAAACAAAAATAAGTATTCTGTTTTTATATGTACGCTTAAATATTCCTGTTACTCTTTTTTTGTTTGTTTTTGCTGTTGGGCAACAACTGAAGTTGCTTAGGGATTACTGCTGATGGGACTTAAATTCAGGTCAACTGTGTGCTAGGCAAGTGCCCTACCAGTTATACTATCTCAAACACTAAAGGTATGTGTTAAAATGTAATTATAAATAGCATCTCTTCCAAACAACTGCATTAGCATAAGTATTTCCCAACTAGATGCTAGAAGTCTGTTCCCCCAAGACTTAGCTAAAATTCCTGTTCACAATAGCCAAAATCTGGAAACAACCCGAGTGCCCTAAAACAAATGACTGGTTAAAGAAACTTTGGTACATCTACACAGTGAAATACTACGCAGCTGTTAGGAAAGATGAAGTCATGAAAGTTACTTATAAATGGATAAACATGGAGAGTGTCATGCTAAGTGAAATGAGTTAGAAAGAGAGGGACAGACAGAGGGACTGCACTCATTTGTGGAGTGTAGGGTAGCGTCACATGAGGCTGACACCCAAGGACCGGTAGATACAAGGGCCAGGGGGATTTCCCCATAGCTGGAAGACTGCTTCATGAGCAGAGAGGAGAAGACAGATGGAATAGAGAAGGGATCACTAAGAAAATGATGGTTGGAGGAACCAGTTGGGATGGGAGATGCATGCCGAAAGTAGATAATGGACCAAACATGATGACCTCTCAGCATCTGTGTTGCAAGCTATAATGCCCAAAAGTAGAGAGAGAGTATGGCGAATATTGTCTGCCATGGAGGCAGGGAGAGGGTGGAAAGGGGGGTATACCCGGGATATTGGTGGTAGGGAATGTGCACTGGTGGAGGGATGGGTGTTTGATCATTGTGAGATTGTAACCCAAACATGAAAGCTTGTAACTATCTCAATAAAATTTAAAAAATAAAAAAAAAGACTTAGCTGAAATTATATTACATGAAAGACAGTTAAATATTCAAAATAGTCACTTTTTTAATAAATGGGCAGAGTGTGGGAATGATAAAATCTTTTTCTATATTGAAATATTTCTAGATATAACTATGAAAAAGACTCCAGAGAGTATTGTTAATTTACTTCTCTAGACAGAAATGTAACATTTTAGCCAATGTCTTTTATTATCTAATTAAAAATTCTGTTTATCCAGTACCTATCAGTTAAATGATATTAAATTTTTGATTTAATAATAAACCATTTTGTCCGTTCACAGATAATGGCTCCCCATAATTAAAGCATTTTATTTCTTTTGATTTAGTTGTCATGAATTCTAAAACTGTTTTGAGCTCATATTCAAAATGATGATTAAAAAAAATAAATTTGGTGTGAGTGGTTAGGGTGTGTGTGTTGAATGCAGTTGACCCAGGTTCAATCCCTAACACTGAAGAGTTTCTCTGCAAAGAGCCAGGAGTTATACATGAGTACAAGGCCAAAAATAAAGCCTAGGAATTTCAAAGTGTGATTTTAAATAAAAACAAATATAATAATCAGAATTTTTGATACTTTGCTGAGTAATGTTTTGTTTCTAGACCATTTTTCTGTTTGTATGGTAAAAAATTTACATTTGTAAAAATAAAACTATGGGAAAGAAAAGCAATAGTAAACAATTACAGATTTCTGCATGCTTTCTCTTTATGTACTAGAGAATTCCCAAAGCATTTCTATAGATAGATATCTAAGACCACATATGTAATAATTGGAAGGACGATGGCTCATCCTAAAGGTGAATTCAAATACTAAATTTATCTATTAAGCATATATTATCTCCTCCGAGGCTTTTACTTTTTTCCCATGACATCTTGGATTCTACAATGTAAACAACAGGGTACAATGAAATACTAAGATTTTGCTCAATTTAGACATTCAAATTTTGATATTATAGTTTACTTTGCAACATATATTGTTAAAATTCTTTCATGTTTTTTTCCCAAATCGATAAAGGTATTTTGACTTCCAAAATATTTTAGCATAATTTTGTAGATACATGATGTTCTGGGAATTGAATCAATGTCAACCTTATGGAAGGCAAGTGCCTTACTCCCTGTATTAACTCTCTGGCCCCAAATGTTCTTGTTCTTTCTTTAAATACTTGATTGATAAAGTATATGATTTATGTTGCCAACTCTTAATTGAAATCCTGCTAAATAAATAAATCATTTATCCAGCTCATATTGACTACATATAAACATCACCCTCTTTACTCCCTACATTTTTCTCTTCTTTACTTTTATCTATTTCTTGTCTAGTTTGGTAATATTTATGCTTATGTTGGAGCTCAACCAAATCATGAAGATGAGTCCTTGGACGCTGCCCTGCAAGCAGGAAGCAGAACCAGGACCCACATTGCACTAAGTGAGCGAGCCTAAGCTTGAGAGTCTGATTGATATAAAAAAGGCAAAACTGACCCTCTGTGGCCAGCAAATTCCTGCAGCACAAAGCAGCAGCTTCCCCTTCTCACATATCTCAGACCTAGCTAAACTTTACATGTAAATGTTTTCTCCTATTTATCACAGACCCCAGGTGTGAGGAAGTTATGACAGTTACAGTTACAGTTACCTTAACTGACTATGTTTTCTAACTATGTTTCCGTTACTGAACTGACCATCTCTTCTGTTACCTCAGGTACTTTGTTTGGTGATTCTTCCTACGCTGTTGAATTTTATTGGACTTGATTATAATAAGCCAGCAAATGAAAGGACGCTGAACCGGCTGCTCTTGGTCACCAGATCTGAGCAAGTCTTGTGATCCTCTGTGAACAATAATTTCTTTAGCATTCCTTATCTCAGTGCCTCAGACCACCTAACCAAATGTTCATACAACATCTGGCGCCTGAACGTGGGGCCCAAAGATAAGGACTGGTGCGGGAAAAACCGAGAGGGGCAATGTTGCACAGAGCTTGCATAGCCTCTCCGAAGATCAGAGAAAAAGAAAAAGGGGTAATGGGTAATTCCATAACGTCTTAGCAGGGTGCCTATATTGACATCCTGAACTCTCTAACAAAAGCAGCTGGTCTGCCTTTGAAGGAACAAATAATGTGATGCCTCCTTGAGAGGGTACATAGGTATTGCTGTGGATTCCAGGCCAGAAATAGAGATCAGTTCAATTTAGAACGGTGGAAAAGGGTAGGAAAAGAATTGCGCCATGCACATAAAAATGGAGACGTGATCTCAGCAGATGAATGGGGTCCGTATAATTGTATTGCTGCTGCCCTGACTTCTTTGCAATTTGACTCTGAGTCTGAGGAGCCTTCTCTCTCACCTTCTCATACAGCTCTCTCGACTGATCCATCGGTTTTCGAAGCAACTTACAGGGAAACTCCTGTGTTAGAGGAGCAGAGTGCGGAAGAGTCTTTGATTCAGCCTACATTTTGTGCTAAGCCAGAGGCATCTATGCTACCTGTTGATTCATATCAGATTGATAATTCACCTACCCAGTCTGAGTCTAACAGCTTTGGGTCAGACACAGACAACTCTGTTTCAAGAGAAGTGGTAACCCGTCAAGTATTGAAGGCAGTTAATAAAAAACTAGATCAACTACTTAGACAGATGCAGTACCCTGAGGTGCACTGCCCTTCTAAAGGACTGATAATGCCTGCCCTGTAGGGGCTCAAGATCCTGACCCTCAGGCAGTTCCTTTTCCTCTCCCCTATCAGAATAGGGGACTGGAATCTTTGCGTTGCTGTTTTAATTTTACTTCCGAATTGCATTCTCTGATGCAAGAATCTGAAGCTCCTTTATATCAGGTAAATTTGATACAGCAGCCTGTTCAGTTTATAGCTTTTCCAGTCATTCAAATCCTCATGTGCAAGAAAAAAGGCAGGCGGGTGAATATGAGCCTGTTCCCTTTAAGTTTCTTTCCTCGCTTGAGCAAGCTGTAGCCACCTATGGTGTTACTCCTAACTATGTGCTGGCCCTTCTCGAAAATTTTGCTGCAGCTAATACTCTGCTCCCGCTTGATTGGCAGACTCATGAGAAGGGAGTGTTAGAAAATTCTAAATATGTACAATTTAAATCCTGGTGGAGAGAAGAGGCTGAGAAATTTGCTAGGATTAAGACACCAAAACATGTTGACACCACTGTGAACCGGACTTTAGGCACTGGAGACTGGGCTTCTGAAGGAGAACAAGTTCACTTGGAGCAGACATTTTTGAAGCCGTGAATAAGACCCGTGTGAATGTCTGGTGCTATCTTGAGACCTCTGTAAAGCATACTATGCCATTCACTAAAATCCTTCAAGAAGCCAATGAGCTTTATACAGATTTTATCGCCAGACTAAAGGACTCTCTTGAAAAGGCTATACCTGATGAGGCAATTCGTGAATTGCTTATGTTAACTTTGGCGGTGGAAAATGCTACAGCAGATTGCCGAAAAGCAATTCAGACTTCTAAATTAATGGGTAAAAACTCTCTGGATGATTTTATCAGAGTGTGTAGGGAAGTGGGAACACCAGCCCATCAGGCGCAAATGATTGCCTCTGCTTTTAAGAATGCTAATCAGGTGAAGTGTTACTGCTGCGGAGTGGTTGGACATTTCAGACAGATTGTACTCATGCTAAATCTGGGGCAAGGAAGGAACCAGGCAGTTGTAGACGGTGTAGCAAGGGGAAGCATTGGGCTAATGAATGTTGCTCAAAAAAGGATAAATTTGGAAATCTCCTAGATGAACCATTGGGAAATGGGAGTTGGGGCTCAACCTGGGATCCGTTCAACCATATGGGAAACTGTCAGTTGAACCCCAAGTTAAATTTGAGGGTTTTCCATCCCCTTCGATGGTAATTGATAAACCTAAGAATATATATATATATATATATATATATATATATATATATACTATCTTTATTGAATTTATGAGAGAATGGAAGTGTAGCCGCTGACATTTCAGCTTTACAGGATTTGTTTCTGACTCCTAATAAAATTTATAAAATCCCGACTAATGTTTATGGCCCCCTTCCAAAAGGAACAGCAGGATTGGTCCTAGGTAGAAGCAGTATGACTTTGCATGGTGTTAACATAAACATAGGACTCATTGACAGTGATTTTTTTAATTTAATTCCAGCTAATATCCTGATATCCTGTTCAAGCGGATATCAGAATATTAAAAGGGGAGCGTATTGGTCAACTGCTTTTGCTTCCATGTATAATAGGGAAAAATACAGGTATGAAAAGAGAAGGTGCTTTTGGAAGCACTAATGCAGAAATATTTTGGGTAAAAAAGATTACTGATAATAAGCCTACTTTAGTTATGACCTTTAGGGATGGAACAAAATTGGAAGGTATGTTAGACTCAGGTGCTGATGTTACTGTTGTCACCTCTCGTCATTGGCTTATGGTTTGGCAAAAGTGCTGTGTGGATGTTACTTTTTCTGGTATGGGTGTGGTCACTGATGTTCAGCAGAGTGCGACCTCTTCATTGTAGTGATCCTGTTGGAGACAGGGCAGTTATCCAGCAGTATATTGCTCCAACAGCCATCACCCTAAAGGGACGGGATTTGTTGCAAATACTTGGTGTGAAATATATTAAAGACAGAAAGGTGTCCCTGCGATCACCTTTTTAATTTGGGCCACTGCTCAAAGAACAGCTCTCCCAGGAGTCTGAAAACAGGTTCAGCCTATTTGGGTTGAACAGTGGCCCTTGACAAAAGAAAAACTTGAGGCTTTGTATAGATTGGTTACAGAACAGTTTGATTTGGGACATATTGTTTCTAGCTCTAGTCTCTGGAATTCACCTGTATTTGTTATTAAGAAATAGACTGGTGAATGGTGAATGTTAACTGATCTAAGAAAAGTTAATGACTGCATAGAACCAATGGGCCCTATACAAATGGGCCTGCCTAATTTGGCCATTATTCCAAAACAGTAGAATGTTATTATAATTGATTTAAAAGATTGTTTCTATACCATCACCTTAAGGGAAAAGGATAAAGAGAAATTTGCTTTTACTATGCCTGTCTTAAATGATGAAACTCCTGCTAAAAGTTATCACTGGACTGTTCTGCCTCAAGGGATGATGAACAGTTCCAGGATGTGTCAATATTTTGTTAATCAACCATTGGATATAATAAGGGCACAGTACCCTGAAGTCAAAATTATTCACTATATAGATGATATTTTAATCATTGCTGCACCTCAGATAAATTTGCAGAAAGTTTATGAACTGTAACTTATGAACTACAGTCATGGGGTTTAAAAATTGCTCAGGACAAAATTCAACGTCAGGTTCCTTGGGAATTTTTGGGACAAATAATGTGGGAGAATAAAATTATTCCTCAAAAGGTCCAAATTTGGAGAGATAAATTAAAAACTTTAAATGACTTTCAAAAACTATTAGGAAATATAAATTGGCTGCGGCCTTCTTTGGGTATTCCAACCTATGCCCTACAAAATTTGTTTCATACATTGGAAGGTGATCCATCTTTAAATAGCAACCTAGCCCAGCAGCTGAACAAGAATTAGAACTAATTGAAGAAATTGTTAATAAGGCTGAGCTAGATAGAATTGATTCTTCAGAAAACTTAAATCTGATAGTGTTGCGTGCTTCACATTCTCCTGCTGAGAGTTTGGTACAAGGAACTAATATTGTGGAACGGAGTTTTTTTTTTATGTAATAAACCTACTAAAACATTGGTTACTTATGTATATAAAATATCTCAAATAATTCTCAAAGGAAGAAAAGGAACTAGACTATTGATAGGGAGTGATTCTGCTGAAATTATTGTACCATTGACTAGTGAACAAATCCAAGTGCTATGAGAAATTGATGAGGATTGGAAAATTGCCTGCACTAATTATTTGGGTAAAATTCATAACAACTTTCCAAAGCAAAAGATATTTCAGTTTCTTAAATGTACTAATTGGATTTGGCCTAACATTATAAAAGCTGAACCTATTGAATCCACCATTACATTCTTCACACATGCTAGCAAAGAAGGAAAGGCTGCTTATACTGATAAGCAAAATGATAAGGTTTTACAAACTCTATATAATTCTGTTCAAAAGAATGAATTGTTTGCAATTATTTCTCTTTTACAAAATTATTCTGAACCAGTAAATATCGTAACAGACTCTCAGTATGCAGTTTGGACTGTCAATCATATACTTATTGTTGTTTTGCCTTTGAGTGACTCTAAGCTTATTTGCAGCAAGTTTTGAGAGACCATAAACATCCTTTATACATTTCTCATATACAAACTCATACAGGTCTTCCAGGTCCTTTAACTCAAGGCAATGATTGAGCTGATAAGTTGGTTGCTTTGGCAATAAATGCTAAGAAGTCTCACGCTTTGCATCATCAGAATGCTTGTGCATTGAAAACCAAACATGTCCTTACTTGGAACAAGCTAAAGACTTTATTAGGCAATGTCCTACTTTGTCTGGCAATTAATATGCCTCATATGCCTTTGGGGGCTAATCCTTGGGGCATAAAGACAAATGCAATTTGGCAAATGGATATTATTATTGCCCTAGCTCTTGGTAAACAAAAATGTGTTCATCAATCGATACCTATTCACATTTCAGATGGGCTTCTGTCTTATCTTCAGAAAAGGCAGGAGCTCTGATTTCTCATTTGTTAGAAGCATTTGCTGTTATGGGTGTTCCTAAGACAATGAAAACTGATAATGCACTTGCTTTTTTTGTGCTTCAAAAAAATTAAGGGATCTTCCCAACTTCAACAGAGAAGAGGCCAGGCAGTCTGGTGAGCAACGCGGCCGGAGAAATGCTCCGGACCCGAATCCGGGCCAACAACACCAGGGATCCAGACGGAGGAGGTACAGCTGGCACACCTTCTCCGGATGGAGCCCTGGCGACACTGAGAAGCAACTAACACGGCTCCGGGTTGCGGGACTGGAACACATCCGAGCCGCGGGGGGGCACTGGAGTGGGGCAGCGCCTGCCCAAACTCCAAATGGTCCCGGCCGCCGGAAGTCCCGCCGTCGACCCACCCTCGGCACCATCTTCCCACCTTCAACAGAGAAGAGGCCAGGCAGTCTGGTGAGCAACGCGGCCGGAGAAATGCTCCGGACCCGAATCCGGGCCAACAACACCAGGGATCCAGACGGAGGAGGTACAGCTGGCACACCTTCTCCGGATGGAGCCCTGGCGACACTGAGAAGCAACTAACACGGCTCCGGGTTGCGGGACTGGAACACATCCGAGCCACGCGGCCGCTGACGCGGCCGCGCGACCTTTTCTAAAAACTGAAAACATACAATCTTTTAATGACAAACCAATTATCAAATGCTTCCTTAGTAGGGCTGTCTTCCTTGGGGGGAAACTCCAACAACAATAGTGAGTTTTGTTTTGCAATATGGAATGTAATCAAGGTAGAGAGAAAATGAAGTGAAATTCATCAGTTACACAGTTGGGGGAGGCTGTGGCGGGGGGGTATACTGGGGATTTTGGTGGTGGAATAGGGGCACTGGTGAAGGGATGGTGTTTGAATATTGTATAACTGAGACATAAACCTGAAAACTTTGTAACTTTCCACATGGTGATATAATAAAAATTTTAAAAATTTAAAAAAATAAAAAAAAATAAAATAAAATAAATTATTGAATTTAAGAGAAAAAAAATTAAGGTAAATAGTGCTTTGATAACGTAACAGCTTCAGAAAAGCATTGGGAAGTTCAAAATAGCTCAGAAGAAACAAGTTCTAATATAATCAGAAATAATTCAGAAAAAATTATTCTGAGAGGTGAAGTCCTTTATAGGGACCCAGTCTCTGGGAATTGAATACCAGGTCAGGTAGAAAGGTGGGGGCGAGGTTTTGCTTTTATTTCCACAGATAAGGATCGTTTTTGGTGTCCCACCAAAAGACTGAAGCTTCTCAATCACAACAAGAGATGGCAAATGAAAAAACTGCAGGATGAGATAAAGAGACTCTGGGTCAGCCATCAGGCCCTGGACCAGAACGGACTTCCTCAATGCAGACACCTTCAGGCAACATGGCAAGCAGCAATCCCCACATGGGGGAACATAAAAGCCCTGAGCAGCCATGCTGAAGAGGTATTACATAACAATAACATGGAGAAAACTCCTGAAACTTTTTTTACCATCATATCTCTCCTGACATGACAGATCCGTGCCTCTCCTCAAAAACCTAATTTAGCAGGCCTTTACTAAAGGATGTATCTTGGCAGGGTGGCCAAAATAAGAATGGCAGTAGCACTATTGATATGATTTAGTCCAACAAGAAAGTTACCTCGCCCTGTCCTTAGCTGGTATGCCTTTTCCTTATGTAATGTTGGGTAGTGTTTCATGCATATTTTATTAAACTATCTATGAGGTCTAAGAAGGAGGAAGTTTCTATTTTTACAGGGTCCAAGTAGGTGTCTGGATGCTGGTGATTCTTCCTTGGCCTTGGGAGTCTAATAATGGGAGTGCTTCGGCAGTTACTCATCCACCTCTCTGGAAGGACCAAGAGATTCCTGAGTTTGCTCATCATAACAAAGAATCATCACAGTGACAACAACTGAGGCGGTTGCTGATTGTCGAAAAACCTGGACTGTGAAATTCATCCAGAAATGGCACGAAGACTTTGAAATATTATGGACTGCTGTAGTGCAAGCTGAATTGGCTGTTGCTTAAAGTGTTGCTTAGAGACTAGTTGGTCTCCGTTGACAAATGCCTCTGAACCAGGATCAGGACTAGAATATTACTTAATATGTGTAAACCCTGTATATGTAAACTCTGAATTATATAATGAGAAAGACTTTCTGTGGGAAAAAAGGTTAGAAAACATTCATTAAAACATAAAATATTATATGGAGAAGAATAGAACTTTAAAGTAAATTTAAGGCTCACCCTCCTGACCTAGGGTCTCCAGAAATTTGGTCAAGGATTATTTATGACAGTTTGAGTTTTCTCCAAGCAGGATTAAAGTATTGCTGGGAAGATTTGGGAGAACGGGTGTTATTTGTTACTGGCCATTCTGTGTTTGATCTTTCATTTTAAAAAAAAAGGGGGGAGATGTTGTTGCCCAACCAAATCATGAAGATGAGTCCTTGGACGCTGCCCTGCAAGCAGGAAGTAGAAACAAGACCCCACATTGCACTAAGTGAGCAAACCTAAGCTGAAGAGTCTGATTGATATGGAAAAGGCAAAACTGACCCTCTGTGGCCGGCAAATTCCTGCAACACAAAGCAGCAGCTTCCCTTTCTCACATATCTCAGACCTAGCTAAACTTTAGAAGTAAATGTTTTCTCCTATTTATCACAGACCTCAGGTGTGAGGAGGTTATGACAGTTACAGTTACAGTTACAGTTTTTGTAACTGACTACCTTTTCTAACTGACTGTGTTTCCCTTACTGTAACTGACCATGTTTTCTGTTACCTCTGGGACTTTGTTTTGATCCTTTCTCGTTGTTGAATTTCATTGGTGATTATTCCTACACTGTTGAATTTTATGGGACGTGATTATAATAAGCTAGCAAATAAAAGGAGGCTGAACTCGCTGCTCTTGGTCACCGATCTGAGCGAGTCTTGTGCTCTTCCTTGAACATCACTTTCTTTCACATTCCTCATCTCAGTGCTTCTAGAATAGACACTAACAAATCAGTTATACAAGATATTGCATTAGTTTAGTAAGAGGATATAAACTTCTACTACTTAACAAGAGATAGGATCTGGAGACCCAGGTTGGATGCTGGCACTCCATACAATTCCCTAAGCCTATAGGTGTGGTCCCTGAGTGCAGAGACAGGAGGGGAGTAAGTCCTGAGCACCAACAGCTGGGCCAAAACAAAGACAAAAACCAAGACACAAACAGATACTCTTGGTTTAGGTTTGCATATAAATGGAATGTGCCCTGGTGGGCTAGACTGTAGGTCTTTCTGATTCCTTCTTCACTGATCTGCAACCCACCCTATCCACCCTTTCGAACATTTTGCTTCCTTTTACTCCTTTACTATAAAACCACTTTCTGTGACCTTAATGTAAGATGTTTACTTTGGGGACATGAATCCCCTGACTTCTGCTTTATTGCTAATAAAGCTGCTCAATCCATTTCATGTCTCTCAATTGGCCATTGAAAACAGTTGAATTGGTGGGGCTGGAGCAATAGCACAGTGGGTAGGGCGTTTGCCTTGCATGCAGCCGACCTAGGTTCAATTCCTAGCATCCCATATGGTCCCCCGAGCACCGCCAGGAGTAATTCCTGAGTACAAGAGCCAGGAGTAACCCCTGTGCATCACTGGGTGTGACCCAAAAAGCAAAAAAAAAAAAAAAAAAAAAAAAACATTTGAATTGGACTTTTGCAGTTATATACATGAAAACCAATAGATCTTAAATAAAATATTCACTTTGGCACCTATTTTATTTGTATTAATAAAGTATTAATATTGTTGTATTAATATTGTATTAATAAAGTATTAATATTGCTGAAATGCAAATGTGATTATTTTACGACTTACTTGGAACCTAATGCTACAGAAGCAACTGTGTATTTTAAATAATAATATAAAAGAATAATATAAAAGAACAATATAAAATACTTACACTAGAAGTTTGTTTAATCATGAACACTAAAACACAGTTTATGGTGGGAAACTAAGGAAGTTTTTTTCACCAGTCGGCTGAGTCTTGACAGCAAAGTTACCTGACTCAGAGCATCAGCGAAGAGCAAGGTCTCACAAGCTGTTTTATAGGGCATTTCAGCAAACTCATCCTTCTGGTTCATACTAAGTATTAAGTGTTAGCCATGCAGGAATGCATTTACATCAGGGCATCGAGTATATTGGGGTTATAGGATAGCAAGGACATCTAATTAGATAAGGAGTTACAATCATGATAAACATCAAGGGAAGTTGGCACAAGAAAATCGAGGGGTCTTGTGGTTCTGTAGTTAAAAGCACATTTAAGTAACTTATAAATATCACACATAACAATAATACTTGAGGAAATAGCATAGAATTAAATCTCACCACACTGCCACTTATGTAACTTGAACTCTCTTTTTCTTGTTCCTTTTATAGGACTGTAGAAAAATGCTAATGTATGGAATTGGTGCTAATGATAGCATATATTTTGCTAGGTCTGTAAGATTAAAAAAGTTTATAGTATATGTAACTCTATCATAGATTTATCTTTAAAGACACCTGGCCTAGTTTCTGAGAGTTATTTGGAAATCTAATGGCATACTCTAATTTTCCTTATAAGCACATGGTTCTCTTTCGCAGAAATGAATCTTTAAAAGAAACATATGTTCAACATTTCTTTTTACTAAAGAACGACAGTTAAATGTCTGAAGGAGGAAACACTGGATCAAAGTGGAGTGGAAATAGAGACGGATGTACTTAGTTGTTTAATAAGAGGCTCAGTCTTGAAATTTATCTGGAAAGCTCTCAAGGATAGAAAGTCTAAAGAGGAGTTAATTAAAATAAATGTAAGCATCACTGCCTAATTGTGATCATTTTCTTCCTGTACCTACTTGATCTCACTTTAATCCTCACAGTCTAAATATAAAATAATGGTCAGCTTTAGCAATTACTTTGCTATAGCTAATCCATCAGTGACATTTAGAGAAACTAAGGGATCTACAAGGATTTTGTTTTATAAAATAGAGATTGCTTCATTACTTTCTACCTTAAGTATAAATTGGACATTGACCTAACTCATTTTCTTGTGGTAAGGTAAGTTTTTATACTCTCATAGTGTACTTAAGATCCCAAGCCCTCGTTAGATTTACATACCTACTCAATTTCTCTTTGAAAATTTATAGAAAGGTGACTCAAAGATAATCAGCTGGTTAAATAAAATTCTGACAAAATTGTAATTGAAAAATAATACTTTGAATTTTGTTTAAGTATTATCAAATTATTCAGAAAAAGAAATATATATTGTCCAAAATACTTACTACTTTTAGTTGCTACCGTAAACCCATTACCAAAGCACAGACTGGAAATCTTCAGCTTCGTTGCTGACTGTAACATTGTATGTCTGAGAAAAAAAAATCCTAATTCATTCAGGTGTTTATATTGAGGTAACTGATAACTTCTAATGAATGCTTTTGAATAGGATTTTGATCGGGTTTGTATAACCAAGCAAGGAAACAAAATCCCTGACACATAGGTAATTATAAATTTATAAATACAAGTTTTGTCAGGAGGTATTTATTCTGGTGATGGGTGTGGTGTTGAAGTTATGTCCAATGGAAACACCAATAACAGTATTATAAATCACAGAACCTCAATCAATAAAAAATTAAGTAAAATAAAAGAAATATATTTATTTTTCTTCAAAATAACCATTATATAAAACTACCCAGTGTTTTCTTACTTGTTTTCTAAATAAAGTAACTAGTGTTCTCTTATTTATATCCTAAACCTTGTTTAAAGGTAACCTCTAGGATTTGATTTAATTAAATCAAACCACAATTCCATTAAGTCTTATCAATTCCAATTCTCACTCCCAACATCATGAAAACATGCTAAATTATAGACAACTGCTTTTATGTGCTATTTGAAAATAATTTTTCTTCCATTCTCCTGGAATGTATTTTGCATAGCAAAAGTAACCTATTCAGAAGGAGAATTAAATACATCACACACTTAGGTTAAATATTTCCTATTTCATTGGATATAAATTCTGAGCAACTGATAGTAGCTTATGAAATCTTTTGGGGAATTTGGCTGGTCATTTCTCTAGAGGTTCCTTTCACTTAATTTAACTGCATCCACAGCAGTTCAGCCACACTAAGGGATATGCAATTCATACCACAGTCAATTTTCACCAGAGGGTGTTGTTATTATCAATAGTTGTATTGTTCGTTAGTGTTGAAGATTATGCTTTGAGCCTGTTTCAGTTTGGTAATAGGAAAGTCTCTGAAGTGAAGATTTAGTTGAAGGCAATTTACCTAAGAAGTTGTGGGAAAAATAATGGATGTAAAGAGAGCAGCTGCAGCAAAGATATTATGTAACCCCACAAGGGGTTGGAAACTCCAGTAACCTTCCCACAATGTATTTTATTGATAGAATGGAGTCAGACTTTGTACCCATCCAAGAATAGTCACTTGGTTTATGATTATCTTTTAGGATAGACTGGAGATGTAAGTAATGTTTTATTGGAATTGGACAAGTAGTGATATTTTTAGCTATGGCATAGAATGATACATTTTATGAATTGAATATACTTGCTTTCTGTAATAAATACATATCTTTAGCAATAGGCTTTTTAAGTTTCTTATTGATTTATTTTCTGGGAAGATTTAAGATAAAAAGAAGCATTCACAGCCTTTGACACTGAATTAGATACAGAACTCCCCCATATTTATATCAGCTTGCTCCTATACACTAACTAGCTTTCTCCTCTGGCAGAACTCCACCTCTTGTAATTGTACCTATGTTCATCAAACAGAATTGTGGAAGTAGCAAAAACCCTATGTGAGTCACTAGTGTGGATGTAAGAGTCCACTTCTACAATATTGAGTCTCTGGCCCATGTATTTTAGATACTTTATACAAAGAATTGCATGGTTTTTATTATTTTATAATTGACACTGCCTACCCATTCTTGTGGAATGCTGTTTCCATGCTGGAGTCTTACATTAACTTTCAAGAATCTGTAACATTTTCCCATATTTCTAGTGATTTATGAATATATGTTTGGTAAGATATGTTTTGTAAAAATATCTTCACAATGTATTGCCTGTCAATGTCTGATGTAATATGATAGAGATACCATGTTAGTGGATTACTAAATAATTTTTAGTGATGCTGTCTGTCCATGACTAAAAATAAAGAGAAATCCATGTTCTAGAAACAATAAAAAGATAAGAAATGGTGTTGAATCAATTAAAAATCACCCTATGACCAATTAATTCATTGACATCTTTTAGGGATTATTAACCATTTATGATTATTAAAAAAGGGAGAGAGAGAGATCCCAAGACTACTTCTCCTGCAAGGGAGCATAAAATAAGGCTCCCATAGCCATGTCACAGGACTCTGTGCCAGGCTGTTTACACTTGGGGTGCTCCAGAGGGGGGCGGATGAGAGACCTTCCCACCCCAGGGGACCCAGCCCTGGCAACTGACCTCCACCACCCAACCGCCACCACACTCCAGGCCACTCCCCACCCACTTGAGTCCAGCCTCACATATGAGTGAACATATCTTACACAAATATATTGTGTTTCTATTTTAACTTATATAGCTGGAAATCAGTCATCCTAAGTATTTTACTATGATTGCAATTTATTACAATACCTGTTTCCATCTTGCTTCTTAAAGAACCAGCATACTGACCTTATATGTGTCAGGAACATACCATTAAAATTCCCCTTACTATCAAAGAACTCAGTCCTGTGACACCTCCTTCATAAATGTGAAACCAGGAGTCTTACAGAGAAACCACATCCAATT
This sequence comes from Sorex araneus, assembly GCF_027595985.1. Classification (NCBI taxonomy): domain Eukaryota; kingdom Metazoa; phylum Chordata; class Mammalia; order Eulipotyphla; family Soricidae; genus Sorex; species Sorex araneus. The sequence goes on along the minus strand of NC_073303.1, from coordinate 114,076,750 downwards.
TTGTGCTACTGAATGCCTTCTTAACTATCAATGGAATGTGTTTAATATAGTTGACAAATAGTATCCAGCCTTATATTTCATGCACTAAGTCACACATGCATACTTATGAACCATGTAGTTCACAGTTCTTTTTATTGAGCTTCTTGGTATCTTTACACCACTTTTTTTCTAGCAGTTTTCATAATTTTTACTTATCTGTAACTAGGGCACATTGACTTCAGGTTTTCAGCTGGTATTCTCTTCGGCTAGCACTGCGACCTATGTCCTTGGCAGAATTTTCAATCCAGTGTTATAAAAGAGTTTGGTCTGATTTTTAAAACTTTTTTTTTATAAAGACATATGCTACTCCTTATATCAGATTTTCAGCATCCCTTCCCTTGCATATTATTGAAATTTTTTTAGTTCATTCTGCCTAGACTATGACATTTTAAAATTATAGTCCTTTTCTCTCATTAGATCACGAACCATTACAATGTAGTTATTTTGGTATTTTAAATACTGGTTATTGCCCTCATGAAAAAAAATGGGAAGGAAGGCAGAGATTCTGAGGGTGAATCCAAGTTAATTTTTTAAGGTAGTACAATGCAGATTTCTTCAAACAAAACAGCATTCAAGAATTTTACATGGATTATCCAGTGGGTTCTGGGAAATCCCGAGAGATCCAGATTGAAGAGGTTCTATATAGCCTCAGACAATTCAGAGCATGGAGAGTCCGGATGTTCATCTATTGCCTTGCATTTGCACAAGAAGTATTCTGATCCATCCAAATCAGAATTCTATCCATACAGTAGTGAATGTTTTTAGGATTAACTAGTCTGTCTTTTCTGAAACTGCATTATGAATGATTTTGAGACTCAGTGTTCTGTTTTTCAACTGCAGGTGATTTAAGTCTCCATTTTTAATTGACAATAAGTCTCTATATAACAAGGATTTTTGAAGAACTTTTTAAGGAGCAATATTTTAAGAGATTAAAGAAAGTAACAGTAGGTTGATAAAACTTTGAGGTACAGTGAGCTTATATCACTCACCATTAGTGCTAGGAACTGTTATGAAGTTGGAGTACCTCTGCAGAGAGAATTAAAATTGAATTTAGTTGAATATCACAGTTTTGTACACCCATATTTCTTAGGTATCCCTAGGGAGAAAGAGTAACTCTGGACCAGGAGCTTCTTTACCAAGACAACTATTGTAGGATCTGACCTTTGATATATCAAGCAAAATGTTCTGTCCTGTAGCATGTCTGTGTGTAACAATATTTATTAGGGGGACAAAAGTGACAGTTCTACTGCTAATTTATCTTTTACAATAACTACTGTCTTACATTTTTTTTTCTTATCTTCAACACACATGCAGAATAAAATCTGCCTTGTTCATTTTCTATATTGAATTCCAGGGGAACTTGTGAATTCTGAAGGCAGATAATTTGAAAGTTGAAAAAATGCAGCAGACATTACTTTAGTACTTCTAAATTTCCTCATTTTTGGTCCCTCAAAATTTAGGTCTCATTTTTCCTCTGTAGAGGAGAATGACGCAAATGTGGTGGAAGTAGACTAAAAGCTAGGAAGACTAGAATGACACTTTATCCTCTTTGATTTTTTTCTGTGACTTAGAGATTGATTATCCAATGCCTTAGCATTGCAAGACCTTCTCCAGAGTACTGTAAAGCAAGTGAATACCAGAGCCATCACTAGTCAAATAAATTTGAATCTGAGTGTAGTACTTAGAGGTTTTTAAGTTATAAATGCTTACTAAGCACTTGTAAAATTCGGTCAGAATCGCATCTACAGTGACTTTACCAGTTGTGCTTATGGTTAGTGATTCTTGTGGATACTTTTGTGACAGAAATGAGTATATTACATCCATTGCTTTGATGCTAGTATGCCAATTTCAACCACTACTCCTGTATATACGTAGAGAGAAACACTGAAAGGCTTTTTTTAAAAATTCTATCCTTCGACATTGTCTTCAATGTACCTTATGGTTTGTGGTCTAATGTTGAGGTCTTTAATCCATTTTGATCTGATTTTTGTGCATGGTGTCAGGTCAAGGTCTAAACCCATTTTTTTGCATGTGGTTGTCCAGTTGTGCCAACACCATTTGTTAAAGAGGCTTTCCTTGCTCCACTTCACATCTCTTGCTCCCTTATCAAAGATTAGATGGTCGTACATTTGGGGTTGTGTGTAGGGATATTCCACCCTGTTCCATTGGTCTACGGCTCTGCCTTTGTTCCAGTACCATGCTGTTTTAATTGTTACTGCTTTGTAGTAAAGTTTGAGGTTGGGGATGGTGATGCCTCCCATCATCTTTTTCCCAAGAATTGTTTTAGCTATCCTTGGACGTTTGTTATTCCATATGAATTTTAGGATTGCTTGATCCATTTCTTTGAAGAGTGTCATGGGTATACTTATAGGGATCGCATTGAATCTGTATAATGCTTTAGGGAGTATTGCCATTTTGACAACATTGATTCTCCCTATCCACGAGCAGGGTATATGTTTCCATTTCCTCATGTCCTCTTTGATTTCATGGAGTATCGTTATGTAGTTTTCTTTGTAAAGGTCTTTTACTTCCTTGGTTAAGCTGATTCCGAGGTACTTGATTTTCTGGGGCACGATTGTGAATGGGATTGCTTTTTTCATGTCCCTTTCCTCTGCCTCATTGTTTGCATATATGAAACCCTCCACAATATTGAAGATAAAGGTATCTTCAAAGGTGGCACGGAACTAAGCAATCTAGTAAAAACAGAGATCAACAAATGGGACTACATTAAACTAAAAAGCTTCTGCACCGCAAGAGATACATTGACCAGAATCCGAAGACTATCCACAGAATGGGAAAGGATATTTACACAATACCCATCAGATAAGGGGTTGATATCAATGGTATATAAAGCACTGGTTGAACTCTACAAGAAGAAAACATCCAACCCCATCAAAAAATGGGGCGAAGAAATGAACAGAAACTTTACCAAGGAAGAAATACGAATGGCCAAAAGGCACATGAAAAAGTGCTCTGCATCACTAATCATCAGAGAGATGCAGATCAAAACAACCATGAGATACCACCTCACACCACAGAGACTAGCACACATCCAAAAGAACAAAAGCAACCGCTGTTGGAGAGGATGTGGGGAGAAAGGGACCCTTCTTCACTGCTGGTGGGAATGCCGACTGGTTCAGCCCTTCTGGAAAACAATTTGGACGATTCTCAAAAAATTAGATATTGAATTCCCATTTGACCCAGCAATACCACTGCTGGGAATATATCCCAGAGAGGCAAAAAAGTACAATCGAAACAACATCTGCACATGTATGTTCATCGCAGCACTGTTTACAATAGCCAGAATCTGGAAAAAACCCGAATGCCCCAGAACGGATGACTGGTTGAGGAAACTTTGGTACATCTATACAATGGAATACTATGCAGCTGTTAGAAAAAAGGAGGTCAAGAATTTTGTAGTTAAGTGGATGGGCATGAAAAGTTTCATGCTGAGTGAAATGAGTCAGAAAGAGAGAGACAGACATAGAAAGATTGCACTCATCTATGGTATATAGAATAACAGAGTGGGAGACTATCACCCAAGAACTGTAGAAATAAGTACCAGGAGGTTGACTCCATGGCTTCGAGGCTGGCCTCACGTTCCGGGGAAAGGTCAACTCAGAGAAGCGATCACCAACTACATTGTAGTCGAAGGCCATGTGGGGGAAGGGAGTTGCGGGCTGAATGAGGGCTAGAGACTGAGCACAGCGGCCACTCAACACCTTTATTGCAAACCACAACAGCTAATTAGAGAGAGAGAACAGAAGGGAATGCCTTGCCACAGTGGCAGGGTGGGGTGGGGGGGAGATGGGATTGGGGAGGGTGGGAGGGACGCTGGGTTTACGGGTGGTGGAGAATGGGCACTGGTGAAGGGATGGGTTCCCGAACTTTGTATGAGGGAAGTATAAGCACAAAAGTGTATAAATCTGTAACTGTACCCTCACGGTGATTCTCTAATTAAAAATAAATAAAATTAAAAAAATAAAAAAAAAATAAAAAAAAGATTTAGAACAAAGGTAAAAAAAAAAAAAATTCTATCCTTCATTGACTGTACCATGGGTCAAGTATATAGGTGGTCTTATAGAAAGTTAACTCTTTCCTATTTACTATTCTGAAGTAGTCCCCATGAGAATGAACCTAAACATAAGCATAAAAATACTCAACAAACATTTCAAGATTAATAGTGTTAGAGAATAATGGAATTATTAGATTTCCACAACTTTCTGTTCCTTTAACTAAAACCTTGTTCCCATTGACAGTTGTGAATTGCCATTTTACATTTACCATGAGTAATAACTAATTAGGGTTACAATATCAAGGAGATTATACTGTTTGTCTTTGTGTATTTGGCTTGGTTCATTGAGTATATCCTCAGAATTTATTCAAGTTGTAATGGCAGGGTTTCTTTATTTTTTCTCACTGAATAATATTTCACTTTTGTTTTTATACACATACATGTATAAAGCCATGCTTTATTCTTCTCCTTTGTTCATGGACTCCTATATTGTCTCCATATCTTGACTGTTATGAATAATGATGTTAAAAATTTAAAAAAAATTCCTTTTGATATATATCCAATAATGGATGTTCTTATATAGTATGATATTTTTATAATGACTTTACCAATTTGCTTTGCCACCAGAGGTTCATGGAATTTCCATAATTTCCACATTCTGAAAAATACTTATCATTTGAAAATACCTATTTCAGTTGCTTTCTTTGAAAAAAATTACATTGTTTGCCTTTAAGTTGTACAGTGCTCTATATATGTTGAATTAATTGTTATATACAATTTTTCCCTTTATTTAAATACTACAGTTTGCAAAGTTGTTTGTGGTACATTTGTTACATAATTCAATATTGCAACACCCACCCCAGCAGGAGTGTGACAATTGTTCTCATTCTTAGAACAGACTCTCAAGCCTGCCCCCTTAGCAGGCACATAATAATTTTATGTAGCTTGTTGCAACTAAATGGCTGTTGTAATTATAAAAGTTATCTTAGTAAAGGAAGATATGTGAACATTGTTATATCTCACCATGGGGTCTTTAAGCTTTGTCTTAAGGCTTAGTAAGCTGTTTGTTGATGGTTTATGTTTCTGTGTTATTGTTTGTAAAAAAACATCTACCGGGGGAGGTGGGAGGGGGGCAGCAGCTCTCCCCTTAGGCCACCAGGGTCTCACAGGGTCTCAGGCTGGGGTGAAGGGGGGAGTGGCAGGCCATGGGGCAGACAGAAGAGGAAAGGAGGGCCAAGCCAGTTGATTGATCAGATGCCGTTTATTCCATTATCTCCACGTGCCTGTTCCAGTCTCTCTGAGCTCCCCGTTTCTCCTCTTTCCTCTCTCCTCCAGCACTTTTTCTCCCTAGCTTCTCATTCCTCAATGGGGGGGGGGGGGGGGGCGCCACCCATTCTCTGGATCCTGCTCTTCTCCACTCCACTAGTCTCTCCACCCAAGCTTGTCTCTCTCCACCTTGCCCTCTGGACTACACACAGTCTGGTAGCAAAATCAACATAAGAAAGCCCTTCCTGAGGGCCCACTGGTTATATACAAAGGAAACACCACCTAGGGGCATTTCAAAGCCCTTCCTGACTGCCCTCAGGCAAAATACATCTTAAGGTGTTTTTCTCCTTTTCTCAGTCCAAAAACTCAATCAACATCTTGATACTAGTTATTTTTGTATGGACACAGTAAGAGATACATTGAGGCTTGTAGGGCAGCTCTCCGGGCAACATCTTGCCAGAGACTCCGACTACAGTGCTCAGGCCAGATTAATCATTCCTAACCCTATCAGGATCCAAATCTAGTTATTACTTTTTGGATCATGACACCCTTTGTCCATGACCAAGGTCTTAACTTAGAGTTAAGCATTAGGCACTTTGGCCAGGCCCATCTTGATGCCAGGGTAGCACAAAACTCACTGCTTGCCCTGGGTCCATCCCATCCCTCATCGGGACCCTGACTTTGGGGGTGCTGTAAGTAAGTAATTAAGGACAGCTGTGGCTTAGGTCTAGAGAACAGATGCCCAAGAGCAAAATATCCTGTAGAGTCAAATGACAGCCAGGTTACAAAAGCATAGCATTTGTACTATCTTCCTGTGCCCATAAAAAAGGACACGAATCTGAATAAACTATGCAAAAGATTCAAGAAAAGGAGAAAAACAATATTTACAAGTTAAAAGAGCACAAAGAAAGAAGTTACAAATAATCACAGAGGAAAGGGAGCACTGTGATGGGAACAACCCAATAAACCTAAACTACCTGAGGCTATGTTTTCCTACAATTGTTTGTTGTTTATTTGGCTCAGTCGGCTTCTATGTTACTTTCCCATCTAATTTAGGATTTTCCAACTGGAATGTCAGTCTTCCAGAATATGAAGGTGTTGCATGCTGCCATGCTGTCCAGAAATTCCATGAAATTTAACTGGGCTTGCAATGGTTTGCAAATATATTTCTTTTCCTTTTTGTAGACTGTCTTTTCACACTGTTGATTGTTTCTTTTTTCTTTTGCAAATTTTTATTTGAATTAGTACCCTTGATTGTTTTTTGTGTTTTGTGTCTCTATTTTTTGGTTAAATAAGATTTACCACTATTGCTAAGAGTTCTTTTTAAAATTATCCCTGATGATATTTTACTTGTAGTTTTATGGTTCAGGTCTTATGTAAATTTCTAGTCTACTCAAAATGATAATTTCTATTAATTTTATATATTATAACACCTAACTGTAGTATTCATTTAGATTTATTGAATTTGTTTAAAATTTAAACATTTTACAAGTTTATTTTTTCACACATGAATACAGTTATTTTGATGAAGTCAACTTACATTTCATTTTTCACATTGTTGATATATAGAATTTGAAAGTTTTATCTATACTAGGTATAAATGCATATTACATATGTCTTGAAGTCATTTTTGACCTAATGGAAAGTTTTAATTTAATAGAACCCAATTAGCTATTTTATAAGGATATTTTATGAAATTAAACTTATGGATACAAACCCCTTTAAATAAAGATTAATTTATGAATATTACATTAGATGCACATCTGTATATCCTTGATAAAAAATTCATATGCAGACAGGTTTAATTAGTGTACATTGATTCCAGAAATTTGCGATTAACATTGTTTCCAAAACTCATTGTTATAATAACCACATTAAGATCATATACTATAATTATGGGGAAAAGTATTATAATTTCAATTCATCTTTGAAAATTTGGGGCAATAAAATACTTTTATAAAAATTCTAGCATTTATTGAAAAATAAACTAATACATAGATTCTCCTAGAGCCACTTATATTCAATGTTCCATAATTCGTACAAATATTAAAAAGGAAAATAAATGGAATACAGGATGCATAGATTTTAAAGAGGATGTTCAAGTTTTCACTATGCATGAAAACTATACTAATATGTATTGAGAGGTCATATAATCTACCTAGAGACTGTAAAACTTAAATGTGTATTAAGAAGCTTTTGAACACAAAACTGGAAGACAAAGTTAGCAGACAAAACTAAAGCTCAAGAAAGGGTAGCATTTGCTGTATCATTAAAATAAGAGTACATTAAGACTGCATCTTTAGAATGTCCAAGTCATCTCTATTGGAAAAAGAAAACTGTTGCTGAATCCAATCTATATAGAAAGCTAAAATGGAAAGCTAAATCTTGTTTATACAATAGAGAAAAATAATTTTACTATTTTAATTCTCTTAAGGTCAATTCAAAAAGAAAGGCAATTTGTATCAGAATTACTTTTTTATTGCATTAATATGACTATTATAAAATCTTCTGTAAAGCAAAATGCCCAATATAGCCAAGAAAAGAGAAAGGGTAGAGAATGATCTTGGAACACTTACACTGTAAGATATCAAAATTAACTATGAAGTCATAACAATTGCTGATGGTGCAGTATCAAGAAAAACACAAAGATACAGACCAGAGAAACAGAAACGGGAAATTTATGAACTATTTTCCATCAGCTGCATAACTAAAAAAAATATAAGTACACTGACCCCTACTCTCTGCTATGAACACAAATATATTTTAAATAGACTATTGATAAGGAAAATCAAAGAGAAAATATTGACATATCTAAAGGAAGACTTAGAAGTATATTTTATATCCTTTACTTTTACAGCATTTTCTGAACCGGAAACTAAAAGCATTATCAGACAGCAGGCTAATAAACTAGATTCTCATAAAATTTTAATTTAAATTTAATTTAATTTTAATTGGTATATATGCATAGAAAGAGAGAAAGAGAAATGAAGGGGAAAGAGAGGTTGTTTGCTTAAGAGCAAACATGTTCACATTTCTTGAATATTCTTGGTGTATTATGATTATTTAAACATGAAGATTATTCTTTGCTTAATAATTTACTTTTGACTTTGTTTTTACCATTTTTTCTTTGTTTCCAAGGAAGCAAACATGTAAGAATTATACTAGCATGTATTAGTTCATAGTGGGAAATTCCCCATCCTCTGGCTCTTCTAAGGCAGAATGAGAAATCAACACAGCTGAAGCAGTAGTTCAGTAGTTTACACCTACAAGTGTAGAGTCATGAGTTAAATCTCTGGTGCCACTTAATGTGTTGAGCATGATACTGGCAATCCTGCTGCCGCGATTCCCCGTGACACTGGCAATTTTGGGTGTATCACAATGAGGCAGGATAAAGCAGCACAACTAATGGATATGAGCACCACAATGATCCATGGTGAGCAAAACAACAGGAATTTGGTAAACAACATAACTAAACAGTGTGACACCCCTGGAAATTATTGAGGGCAGTATAAGAGCTGTGCAATCCGAAAATCTGTTGTGTGAACCCTGCTGAGGCCCACAGCTAAAAGGTAATCCCCCACCCCACCCAACCATCATCACAACTACAAATTAGGGTAGTCGTAGCACTGTAGCACTGTTGAGCAGGCACCAGTAACGTTTCTATTGTGAGATTTGTCGTTACTGTTTTTGGCATATTGAATATACCACCGTAGCTTGTCAGGCTCTGCCTCAGGCAGGATAGGATACTCTTGGTAGCTTGCTGGGATCTCTGAGACGGATGGAGGGATTGAATGTTGGTCTGCCGCGTGCAAGGCAAACGCCCTACTCGCTGTGTTAGGTGAATAAAAATAAAGGTCTTCAACAAGTTACCAGAGCGATACGCAATTTAATAAAATGCATATGAAGAATTTACAAGTAGTAAATGATAATGAAACATAGTATGCTCCAGGGATATTTATCTTATGTAAAGAACATCAGGAGTCAAGGGAAAGAGATTTTACGTCATAAGGAGGAATGAGCATTGCTTTACTCATTTATTTACTTATTCTTTTGGGGCCACACCTGGCAGTGCTCAGGGATTACTCGTGGCTCAAGAGTGATTCCTGGCAGTGCTTAGGGGACTATATGGATGCCAGGGTTCTAACCAAGGTGAGCGAGGCAAATGCACTACCCCGCTACACTATTATTCTCTGGCCCTTACATTGCTTTGTTTTAGGCACTGTTTTGAAAAGTGAGTTTCTACTATAAAGGATATGTTTAGTGATAAACTTACCATTGGGCTACCTCCAAAACTAAATCTTTCTAGATCATGAAACGAGGAATGATGCTTTGTTCTTTGATTAGGAAAAGGACAAAGGATTGAGACAAGGACAAGACTTCTTGGTCTTGAGTCTTTGATTTTCTTCAAACAATGTGCATTCCTAGATCCTGGTAAATCTCTCCCTACATCCATTCACTTGATTAAACCTGCTTCCCCATTCCAAGATGACAATAATTGGAAGCAGCCTTTTGTGGGCATAATGAGAAAAGTCTACTTGACTTTTCCAGGGAGAATGATCCCCAAGGAAAAATACTTCTGTATAAAAAATAGAGAGGAAGCTTGAAAAGGATAAATAGAGGGTGAGTTCTACTATTAACTGAATGTGTAAAAAGGAGTGTATGTTAAATCAGATTATTCTTGAAGTCCAAAGTCAGGTAAAAAAAAATTCTGCAAAGCTACAAAGGCAAAGGTGTTCCAGTCTTACTCAATAATTGGTCTGCCTGGGACATGGATCAATGATGGAATCCTGTATAAGACTCTCTGAAAAGGGGGTGTTAGACTTTAGAACCCAATCACTTTTTGTAGATGCTTTGCAATAGAACTATAGGAAGGTATTTTCTTGTGACTACCTAGTGTCCTAATGTAATAATACTGTAACAGCACTCTACTTTATATGGTAATGATATTGATAGTCATATATATTCTCAACCATTTACCTGCTATATAGTTGTGGTTTTTTTTTTATTGCTTTTTGGGTCACACCTGGCAATGCAGGAGGGGTTACTCCTAGGTAATGCACTCAGGAATTACTCCTGGCAGTGCTCGGGGGATCATATGGGATGCTGGCAATCGAACCTGGGTTGGCTGCATGCTGGCAAACGCCCTACCCACTGTGCTATCGCTCCAGCCCCTGTTATATACTCTTCATGTCTTCATTTTATTGTTGGTGCTTCTTATAAGAACATTTAAAAACGATTTTGTATTCCTTTGCATCTCAAACGATTCTGACTTATTTGGGTTATTGATTTGCCTGGAATTCTCTTTTGGTCTGCTTTATATTGTTAGCCTTCACTAAAATTTCTTTCTCTGTTCTTCTCATTTTTCTTGTTAAACGAACCTCCACTCCAGTTTCAATCAATATATTACTATTGATATTTAACAGTAGACTAGCTATATAACTAGTTATAATATTAATTTATATATCAGTTAGTGATTTTATTACCTCTAAATTATACTGTTTTAAAATTGTGGAGATATTTATATTTAATCATATGAATGTAACTTTTAAAAATTAGAAAAATCAGAAATGGGGTAGTTTTTTAGTCAGTAGATATCATTTTAATTTTCTCTAGAAATGAGAGTTTAGAATAATTTATAAAATGTAGGTATACAAATTCCTTGTGCAGAAAAAAAATTATCCTGCCAGAGACTAAATCCAAAGGGCCACAAAGAAGGCAAGACCTTATCCACTGTACTGTCTCTTGCCCCAGTATTATATACTTCAAAGTTACAGAAATGAGGTCTGTACTATCTGAGGAACTTGAGAGTTAAGTTACAAATGACATTTTGAAGCAGTTCTAGAATGTTAAAATAAAGGAGAGGACATGGAAAATGGCTCCCTCCAAGGAATGTAACCTAAATGAAGGAAATGGTAGAAGTGAAAAGTAAATCTTTAATAATATGTCTGGGCTATTTTAAATATCTGTTCTGAAACTAGTCAACAAATTGGAGGAAAATTCCATCATGAAATATGATGAACATAATTCTTCATGGCCAATACATGGTTTAATTGGATTAGATAATAAGAGAATGTGGCTCTCACTTGTAAATTATAAGCAAGTAAATGAAAAGAGGCAATGGCTGAACCAGATATGTTCCATTAAAGCAACAAATACTGAAGTCATATGATCCAGAGTAGAAGTTAACAGAAATAGACTGGGCAAAATTACTCAAGACTTGCTTAATTGTTTTAAATGTTTTTTCACTTATTTTATCATTCCTCCAAAATTTGATATATGTCATAAATTTATTGCATATATCTCATAGGCTCTATATTTTTACATTGGCATTCCTCTGTAATGCCTTTATATTATTTACTATTTCTCACTTTTAAACTGAAAGATATTATTTATACTTTAAATCACAGGTGTTTTGCTACATTAATAGAAATAAATACTTAATAGAATGTCCCTTTGTAACTACTCGAATACCATTTATGACAAAATTGAACTCATTATTATTTATTCTTTACATGTCACTTGACAGTCTCTATCCTACTACTATTGTAAGATTTAGAGTTAAATATTTTAAATTTATGTTTCTTTCTTTTATCTGCATACAGATTTTAAAGAGACAAATATAATGATAAAATTTCCCTTAGTCGGATGCCCAATAGACATCTGACTGCAATTTTTAAAACTATGTGTTTAATATTACTTATATATTATTTGATCTATTAGTTCAATTTTCCACTTGACAAGTATTACTACAAAGATGAATCACTGAAATGAGAATCATCTCTAATGCCGCAGCTATTTTGGTACATTAAATACCAAATGTCTATAGGTGCCTCCATTAAAAAGGATTGATAGATTTTAACTACAGCATCAGCTAAATGAACTTAGCATCCACACTACCTTTAATTAGGGTAATGTCTTCATTTATTATGCTAAATTAAGCAGCTATATTTTCTTAACTTTTGATCTTTCTTAAACCCAGAAAATAAAATGAATAAAAATGTGAAACAACTCAATGTTGTGACATTTAAAATTGAGAATGCTAAATGGAAATAAGATAATTCACATAGAATAATATTTTTGTAAATAGAAACTGCTTTCTAAAAATTTTGTTTTCAAAAAACTGTAGTCTAATTCTAAAAATTATCCTACTAAGCAGCCTTATATTTTTGTGGGTGTCTTATATGTAGGCACTTAATTAAAATTTTTATCTTTCTCCCATTATCAAATAACTTCATCCAGTCAATCTGATAATCACTTCTGATAGTTTTAGTATGTGCAGCCTTCAATAAAATGTAATATAGTAAATATTTTAGCCATAACATGCCTCTGTTGGATATGGTAATAGAATATACTTTTGCCATTCCATTCTAAGCATAAATTGTCATCAAGCTGATTTCCAAGGCCATCATGTAGTAAAGTATAATACCTCTCAATAAATCCATTCATACATCTTTAGCATCAAAGACTGCTCAAATATGTCAATCAGAATGATTTACTTACTACTCAAACTCTACATGAATTAGACTACACAGCTAATGTTGGAAATAAACTGCTTATTTTGCACCTTCACCCTATTTTGTTCTTTGAAGCACCAACAGGATTGATCTTTAAAAGAATAGAGCCAAGAGTAAACCCTACTCAGTAGTGGATGTGGCCCAAATACTACAACTAATGTATATGAGTTGTTGAATGATCTTCTTTGAAATACTCATTTACATATATATGCATATATATAGTCCTGTTTGAGTCTATACCCATGATCACATCTTATTCTATCATAAATTATTTAATTATCTTCTTTGAAGTAACTCCATTGTTTTACAACACTCTTTTCAACTGTATTTCAAACGACTATACTTATATAGGTTGTAGCATTACTATTTCTATTTCTATGATGGATAGGTTGAGATCATAATATTTAATTCAAATGGTTTACTTTAAGTTTTACACAGTGTTTCTCAAAATTACAGAAGTATACTGGATAATAATCCTATCAACTTTCTCATTTTAATATTTTTGTATTTACAAGTTTTGAGAAATGAAAATAGTGTCACTAGATTTTTTTGCAGTTTGTTTACTATCACACTTATGTAAAGTAGTACTGCCACATTGCCTGATTTGATTTGAGAGGGCACATACCAGTCGAAGATTCATTGATCAAAATTGATCATATAACAAAAGAGAAAATATGTGCAAATTTCAGTGTTTCACTAACATTCTCAGGGATAGTCTTTGAATTTAGAATTTAGTGTGCTGGTTATAACTGTGTGCACATTCTCAATATAAAATATTACTGGAAAATAAAGAGCATGTCTCCAAAGCATTTATTCCAGAACTCATGACCTCAAAGTTACACAGGCAACTTGGTGGGTAACATTATAAAAAAAGAAGTGATGGTGGATGCTGTTGTGATGTCAAGAACTTTAGAACCTTGTTTCTCACTGTATACCAAAGTAGCACCTTCTTATTTCAAACTATGCTAATTGGTAGCTAGTTCTATACCATCTCCTTTACAAAATTTTCCCTGACCTACAGATCATTTGGTTATTCGTTGAGTTACTGTAGAAAACTGTCTCTCTAGCATGGATTTTAACACCTAGTATTGGCATTTACAGCTTATTTTCTTGATTATAATAACTGAGACTTACAGTAATTGTGGCTTACAGAAGACATGCTCTCTAAAAGAAGTGTAAGCAGATTAACAGAAATGTGTTACGTAAGGGCATGAATTATTTTAGTGATTCTATTGTAAGAATAAATATTTCATCAAGTTTAGAATTAAGATGTAATTTAAGTATCCTGATTCTAAAGAAGAAAATAACTCAAAAGGTTCTTCACAGTATCAATAATAGAACCTTAAAAATGCAGTTATGGGTATTTAAATTAGAAATAAAAGTGAATCACAAGTCTGCCTCTCCCGGAAGGGAGCAGGAGACCACCCTAGCCATGCTACCGGATTCTGCACCAGGCTGTGCTTACTTGGGGTACCCCAGAGGGGGGCCGGGTGAGAGCCCTCCCCACCCCAAGGGACCCAGCCCCAGCAGCCAACCTCCACAACCTAACTGCCGCTATGCCTATGCTCAAGGCCACTCCCCACATACTCGGACTGAGTCTCACATATGAGTGAACACATTCCTGGACCGCACAGTCATGTGACACATAATAAGACACTCCCTACCCATTCTCCATAATCATCAGACCATATTTGATGGAGTTCATACAGTAGGCAACAAATCATAGAGGGAATATATATATGCATATATACATATTTTCAGATATATACCAAAGCTCACATCACCCAAACTTTAATAACATGTTAGTGATATCCTATAGAATGTCTTAATGGCTCCTGCCAAAATAGAACAATCTTCAGACTATTACATATATGAACACTTTTTTGTAAGCAGGTTCAACAGTTCTTCATAACAGACAATACAAAATATATTCTTCCAGTTGTGTTTTGGGACAGGGATTGGGGCTTGGCATGGAAACATCCCGAATTTGTTGGTGGGAAGGTGTAATGGTGGCAGGATTGGTGTTTGAATGTTAAATGTAATCAAACATTGTGAACTAACTTATGGATAAAAAAAATTAAAAAGTGTAAGTGAAGCTTGCCTAAAGGAATTGTTTGATGTGTTTGCTAAAACTCTTTTTATACAAAAGAAATTGGAAGATTATTTTAATTACAGTAACATTTGCAAGAATATTTAATATGTATCTTAAAATTTTAAAATTTTATTATTAATGAGAGAGCTAGAGTGATAGCACAGCGGGTAGGGAGTTTGCCTTGAATGCAACTGATCTAGGTTCAATTCCTCAACTTCTCTCGGAGAGCCGGGCAAGCTACTGAGAGTATCTTGCCCACAGGGCAAAGCCTGGCAAGCTACCCGTGGCATATTCAATATGCCAAAAACAGTAACAACAAGTCTCACAATGGAGATGTTACTGGTGCCTGCTCAAGCAAATTGATGAGCAATGGGATGACAGTGACAGTGATGACAGTTACTGCTAAAAAAACAATGTATTGATTTATAAATCTTTCCATCAAGAAGCTCACATGTGGTCATAAAAATACACAAGGCAGGAGTTGGGAGATATCTTGGGTATGGGTCAAGAGCATGCTTTTATTTATTTATTTAAATTTTATAAGGTAGTTCAAAATATTTGATTACATGTAATATTCAAACACCAATCCCACCACCATTACACCTTCCCACTACCAGATTTGGGATGTTTCCATCCCAAACCCCTTCACTGTCCCAAAGCACAACTGAAATAATATATTTTATATTGTCTATAATGAAAAACTGCTGAAAACACTACAAAAAAGTATCCATAGAGGAAACAGTGTGAAGATTGGGTTCAAATAGTAGGCAACAAATCATAGAGGGAAAATATATATATGCATATATACATATTTTTATATATATACAGATATATATATATGAAAGCTCACATAACTTAACCTTTAACAATATGTTAGTGATATCCTAAAGAATGTCTTAATGGCCCCTGCCAAAACAGGTGCATGCTTCTTACATGTACAAGGACCCAAGTTTGATTCTCAGCATGGCACAACCCCTTCACAGCGGTGCTTGTCATAGCCATGGAGACACCTGAGCAATAATAATGCTGACAGTGCCCCTAATCACCACTCACTGAGCACTGTTTGGAAGACCCCCCCCAACATGTATACTGTAGCTGTGAAAATGGCCACCCTCAAAACATAAGGGACTCTTTAAAAATAATGGTAGAGAAAGGTATTATTAAGTTTTAGGTAAATCCATGAAGACAACTTTAGAGGCGAGGGATATAAACATCGATTTCTCTTTTAGGAATACAGTCAATAATTTACTTCCTTAACTTTCTCAGAGAAAGCTATGCTGGTAGCAAGATAGTCTAAGCAGATAAACCTGATATATTTATGAGATTAAATGAATAAAATATTTACAAATTAATAATATGTAAATAGACTGGAGCGATAGCACAGCAGGTAGGGCATTTGCCTTGCATGTGGCCAACCCGGGTTCAATTCCTCTGCCCCTCTCGGGGAGCCCCACAAGCTACTGAGAGTATCCAGCCCGCACTGCAAAGCCTGGCAAGCTCCCCGTGGCATATTCAATATGCCAAAAACAGTAACAAGTCTCATAATGGACAATACTGGTGCCCACTTGACCAAATCAATGACCAACAGGATAATAGTGCTACAGTGCTAATATGTAAATGTATATATTACTGTATGTTTGTCATATGCTCGCAGTCCTGTATTTTTTGTTGTTTTGGGGCCACACTTTGCAATGTTCAGAGATGACTACTGGCTCTGTACTCTGAGATCATTCCTGGTAGTGCTCAGGGAACCATGTGCCAGAGATTGATTGAATGGTGTCTACAGCAAGCAAGGCAATGCTTACCACTGGAAAAATCCAACCTGATTTTTTAATAGAATTTTTCAGGACAATCAAAATACCATTGGAAATTGAGATAAAGAAAAGAATCAAGTTGGCCATCTCTTTCCTAGAATTAGATTAAATGTCCGAAGACTTCTCTAAGGCCAAATCATGGTGTGCTTCTTACTGTTGTATGCCAAGAAAAGCTGTCAGTTGGTATCTTCAAACTTCACAGAACAAATATTTTATTTATTTGTAATTTGGGAGCTTCCAAACCATACGCAAGAGGCTCAGGGGGTTTGGGAATGGTACTTGACTAATCTGAGCAGTACTTTAATGGAAGGGCCTTTAGAATGTGCAGCTTCTCAGGTTCTGCCAGGCCTGGGTTACTGTGGGCTCCCCTTGGTGCTCAGGAGTCTATCATCATCCCTGATGATGCTCAAGAAAAGGCCAGGAATCAAATTAGGGCCAGGTATAGACTAGTCGTGTGCCCTAAGTTGTTTACTTGTCACCTAACACCTGAGAAGCCATTTTTTTCAGAAAGTACTTGCATAAATGACATTTTTTTTCAATAATGGAGAAAGTCTGAGGTTTACGTTTTTTTATGATGTAGAATTAAAACTTTTAAATGACACCTTTGGTGCATTTTGAATCATTTGGATAAAATGTGTTTTGTCTATTAGGCTTTCCCTAATTTAAATGATAAATATTGAGAAAATGGTACTGCTTTTAAAAATCATATGCTATTTAGTTGTGAAATTTAATATATGGATTATATTTTGCATGTCTCTAATGCTAAGAATATGGCACAATAAGTTATTTATGATAGCATGTATATATTAAGTGAAGTGGAAAAACATTTAACTAGTTTAACGTGATTAATGGAAATGAAAAATATATAGAAAAATGCTACAAAATATAACACATTTGGAAAATAGACCTTTGACAAACTGATGTAAGAACTAAATTTTTTTTCAAAGAAAGACAAACCTAATTTAGATTGTTCAGAATATATTTTTCTATAATTTATAATTTAAAGTTATTTGAGGATGAATCATGTCAGAACCTATTATCTGTGGCAAAACAAGATTAATATTTGTCTTTTCCCTGCTTAAACTCTTGCATACAATTTGTTTAGTGCTTATTGTCAAACCCAGTTATAGGCTCATTACACATGTAATGTATACTAGGTAAGTATTGTTATTCGAATGATAGGCATGAAATATGAGGTTCAAGTAAATTGGTCAGCTTTCTAAGAGACCTCAGGAGGTTGGGGGAGATGATGCTTTCACTATGAGAGCTGGCTTCTTGTGATGAAGAGCAGATATTTTGTACTTAAATATCTTCTCTGATTAGAGTCTCAAATAGTAATTGTCTAACAAAAACGTGAAGTGGGAGTAAGCATATATTATTTACTTAATTATTTATATTACTTGCTTAATATATTAAGCATATATTACTGGTGGGAATTTTGTCTGGTTTAACCTTTAAAAAAAAGCATTATATATGTTTCTAAAATACCTAAGAATTGAGCTATTAAATCACCCAACAGTTTCATTCCTTCTCATCTACTAGGCGGGCCCAAAAAAACTCTAATCAGAAAAGACATTTGTATTCCTATGTTCATTTCATTGCAGCACTATTCTCTGTCACTGTAACACTGTCATTTTGTTCATCGATTTGCTCGAGAGGGCACCAGTAGCATCTCCATTGTGAGACTTGTTACTGTTTTTGGCATATGAATATGCCACGGGTAGCTTGCCAGGCTCCACCTCCGATGGGGTACTCTCGGTAGCTTGCCGGGCTCTTCGAGAGGGATGGAGGAATCAAACCTGGGTCAGCCGTGTGCAAGGCAAATGCCCTACCCGCTGTGCTGTCTCTCCAGTCCATTCTCAGTAACCAAAATTCTGAAATAACTCAAGTGTCCAAGTATAGATGACAGGATGAGAAAAGTATAGTATATATACACACAATGAATACTACTTGGCGATATGAAACTATTCAAACACGCAATCCGCACTATGTGGATGAATCTGGAAAGTATCAAGCTGAGTAAAGTCAGTCAGAAGGAGAAGGAAAGGTACAGAATGTTTTCTCTGATATTTGGGATATACAGAAGCAGAGTAAAGGAATAACAAGTGACCAAAGGAAATGTAAACCTTAGAGTTGGTCTACAGAAGTGTAATTACTACAGCAGAGGAATGTGGGGGTAGGGCAAAAGGATAGAATGGCAAGGTGGAGTGGGGTGGGGGTGGGCAGATCCTGAGACACTGGTGGAGGGAAATGTTGAACTGTGTGTGGTGCTGGAACATTGCATTCGTGAAAACTTCACTGTCACTGTCATCCCGTTGCTCATTGATTTGTTCGAGTAGGCACCAGTAGTGTCTCCATTGTGAGATTTGTTGTTACTGGTTTTGGCATATTGAATACTCCACAGGTAGCTTGCTGGGCTCTCCAAGAGGGGCAGAGGAATTGAACCCGGGTCGGCCTCGTGCAAGGCAAACACCCTACCACCGTGCTATCACTCCAGCCCCACGAAAAACTTACCATCAGCAAATTGTAAATTGTGGTGTCAAAAACAAATAAATAAAGACCTGTTTGCATAGCCTTTAAATTTACATTGTTTGGGTAGTCAACTGAGTGCTAAAAGTTTCTCAGGATAAAAGTTTCTGAATTTTCTTGACCTCAGCTTGAATTATTAACTCAAATGCCAAAGTGGCATGTCTTAAGGTTTTTCTGAACACGTTAGTCAGATCTCTTCTTCTGTCTTAGAAAGTCTAAGCTTTTCAAAAATTTCACCTTGAGTAGTTTCAACCTGTTACTATCTCACAAAAAGTGGTTTGGAGAAAATTTGCCATAAGGACATTGAACAATATTTTTTAGGGAAGTTGGAGAGACCCAATAATTGTAAATTAAGTAAAACCAAAGAAATTTCCAATGTCATATATTTAAAGCAGGATGGGTGACATAGATCTTGACTTAGAATTATTCTATGAAGGTTGTTTCACATCTTAGAGATAGTGATGAATGTAATAATTTGTTCTTTTTGTAGTCATCCGTATACTAGCCAACAGCCGTAAGAAGCATACGTTATGAATATAATCTAGAAAATACACTATTGCTCAGACATAAGATATCTATGCATATGTATATATGCAAAAGATATATATGTATATATATATATACATTGAGATAGCAACTTTAATGTACTTAATTCAAAGTTAATGAAAACTCTCTATATAACTTTAAAAGAAGAATTGATTCATGATTAGAAAATGATAGAATTTCTCATTGTCATATATAAATGAAATCATGTGCTAATTCTACTGTTAGTAGTTTTTTTAAGTAGTTGGTATTAAAACAAGACAATCATTTAAATTTCACAATGAAACTTACATATGGAGGTCAAAATATAAGGGTCTTTAGGTCAAATGCAAAATTATTTTAAATTAATTCTTGGCACAAAACTGAAATGATGTTTGAAAGTGGTTATATTTTGCTTTCATTAGCAATGGTTCTTGAACTTTAATTCTTAAAATGTGATACAGAGAGGTTCTTAGCATGCATTTATAGTAAATACCAGCTCCTTCTAGCATTTTAATTCTCTTAATAGGTATTGCTTTTTGTACAGAATTTCACCAGTTGAATGTTAATATTATTCTTGGTTATAGAAAACATTATACTCATGTTTATTTACCTATTTTCTTTTGAACAAAAGTTTAATATTGAGATAAAACATATTATAATTCTATGATTCATAAACAGATTCCTGTAAGCGCTTCAGATAATTTATTATTAAGTACTTCTTAAAATCTAGTTGGAGGGAGCTGGAGTGATAGTATAACATGATTGCCTGAGTCACATGCAACAAACCCAGGTTTGACTACTGGCACCCCATGTTGTTCCCCAAGCACTGCCAGAAAATTCCTGAGCACAGTTAGTATGAGCCTGAAAAACAAAAACAAGCAAAGAAGAAATCCAGTTTAAGCTGTTTTATGAACTTTTATTTTGAAATTTGCATTTTAATTAAGTTTATAAATAGAAATATACTTTGATTAAGACATGCAATTTTCTAAATGAACTGAAAACATATGAAAAATAAAAAAAAACATCTGGAAAAAAACGGGAAAATAATAAAACTTAAATTGATTCTAAATCTTAGGAAAATTCTAGAATGAATGTTTAAAGAAGAATTGAGGGCAAACATGATAGTACCACAGAGAGGGCATTTTCCTTGCACACAGTCAACTCAGGATTGATCCTAGGCACCACGTATGGTTCCCTGTCCCACCCAGAGTGATCCACAAGTCATAGAGCCAGAATAAGCCCTGAGAACTGATAGGTGTGATCCAAAAAAGAAAAGAAACAGAAAAATCATATTGGAAAAGATATTATCTATATCTGATAATCTGATATTATCAAATATTTAATCAAATATTAAAATTCATTTCTATGACATATTTCTTTCTTTAATTTACTGCCTTATAAGAATATACACATTTGTTTACACATTTCCAAATGTGAAATGAAGAAAGAAATAATATAAGCTGTTTGGGGTTATGAGACAATATAATCAGATGTGGTTACCAGAGTAGCTCTAACTTAAAAGATGACATTTGAGCAAAGAACAGAAGTGGAAGAACTGATAAAAAAAATTTTCTAGTAGACTATTAACAGGCTTACAGATAAATTTCACTGTGAATTTTGTAGTGCTCACAATAATGTCTTAATAAAAATGTAGATATCTAATACATTAAAGGGTTATAGCTTTGACTGAAAATGTACTCACCAAGTGTTTGTTGATAATATATCAGCTTGCCCACTTCATATTCTTACCTCCAACTGTACTCTTCAATAATTCAGTTGGTAAGATATAGAAAACAGACTTAACAAATTTTTAGACAATTGCAAAATAGCAAATGTAATTAATCCTTCATGGATAAATTTAATTTTAAATTGAACACTCACCAGAATTAATTGGCACATCCAAATATTAGATATCTTATTTAGCTGGAAACTAAAAAGAAGTATGCAAGTACAGGATGATTGAGTCCTGGGTAAATAAAACCTGATTTACAATATTTGAAACTTGGAAATTTTCAATTTTCTCAAATCATCATTTTTCTTGCTGTTGTTCTTAGTTTGGGAGCCAAGAACAAGAGGGCTTACTTCTAAGTCTGTACCCAGACTTCCGTGGGGTTTCTGGGACCATATGGGGTGCAAAAATTGAGGCTGGGTCAGCTGCCTGCAAGGCCAGTATTCCATGCACTATGCTATCACTTTGGCCTCTAAAGACAGACTTTCAAGAGCTAAAATTAGCAATTTGCAGAATACGTATTATAAAAAATGGTGTTAGTCCCTTAAAATGCTACCATCTTGACTTTTGACAATGAACAATCTAAGCCACATTCTACTGCTGAAATGGAATATAAAATAAGTTCTACAAATTTGACTATTCATTGCACTCTTGGCTCTGGATAATTTAATACTGATCATGGTGGCAAGATATTTGTATTTAACTTAATGCAATATTGGAATTTTGTTTAAACTGTTGAGTCTGCAGATTTTATATATAACTGCCTATTCATACTTCTCAACCCATACTGTAATAACATCATCCTTGGATATGTTTTTGCTTCTTTTTCTGTACTGTGCAGGTGTACTGTGCAGGGACAGGACAAATACCTTAGTTTATTTTTTTCCCCATCCATGACCTGGTGATACACACTTTATTTTTGCTTGACATGTCTTTGGTACATAAAATCAAATTAATCTATGAAAGTAAGCATCATTAATAGCTCAGAATAGAATAAGTAACCTGGTGAAAAGAATTCTTTGTGGAATCAGCATATGGGAATTACCTGAATGCTGATTAATAAAAAGTTAATAATAATAGAACCAATAGCCCAGCAACAACTGAATGGCTAAAGCAAATGCATTGTAATTTGAGGCCATGAATCAATCCGGTGGTACTACCAGATATGCAGAGTGTGGTCCTGGCAGCTCTACATTTTGTGCCTGACCATCCTACTGTCAAATCCCCAGTACCACAACCAATTTCTGCCTTTCCCATAGCCAGGTGTATGTGAACACTACAACTAAAGGGCGCGATGCTTGGGGTACACAGATGTGAGTCCCAGAGTGACCTCTGGGAGCTACAATTGAAGGAGTGTAATCCCCAGTGAACATGTGTGCTTATATCACACCTAAATCTTTCAACTTCTGCCAAGCACTTCAGCCAGATATAAAAGCATTGCAACCTGACGTGTACTACTCAGAAACCTCACAAATTGTGTGATGCCACAACAAAGAATGTGCATGAGCCTCAATCACTACAGCAGTGCCATCAAGAGAGAAAGGGGACAAATAAAATAAAATAATATTGGGGTATTAATCTGCTGAGGAACAGGAGGGGAAATGTTATGAGATGGTACATTTATACATACTAGTATTTTAAGATAGAATTCTAGGCTTTCACTTGATGGACATATACTTAAATTTACTATCATGTATGCTTTCCTGTGCTGTATGGTGTAACTTTCCAGATAGTGTTAACCCACCTATTCTTATCACCTATTTCTATCATGCCTGTGACCCATGATAACTATTAAATAACTTGCTATTGATTAGAACATTAAACACATACTTACTATTTGTATGAATTAAACTTGCTAAACATGAGCTCCTGATATGCTATTTGATTTTTTTTCGGTGGCATTGAAATCAAAAGAACCTAGTAGTGAACTGAAATAGCATGCACTTTCAATTTGTGAAAACTCTGAATTTACATAGGGAGGTTTCACTTCTCTTTCATGAACTCATATCTTTATGTTCATGTTGATTTGAACTTCAAACGTGCAAAACTAATCCTACGGTCATAATTTTTTGTCATTCAAAATGGATTGCTTCTCTTTATCTTCATAATTCTATTAATGTACCAGTTTTCCTGACCATGAAATCCTGCTAACTTATGTTAATTTTTAAATGTCTTCTTGCTCCCTCATATCCAATTAATTGTATTAGACTGTAAAGACATCTGTTAAGTGCATTTATTTTGATAACAACCACGCTACATGTGATAGAACTAAAAGTACAGATGGGAAGACCATGAGTCACTTCCCTAAAAAAGGTTTAAGTAACCATTATTCAGGCCAAGATCCATTCGCAATTTCCCATTAGCATTTGCTAAGGCATTTCCTCTCATTTTCCCCCTGATATCCAATAATGGATTTAATTTCCTTTATCTTGATCTTATAAATCTTATCTAATGTTTGAATTATTTTACTTATGCTCATCATGCAAACAGCAGGTAGGACGTTTGCTTTGCATGCAGCCAACCCAAGCTCGATTCCTCTGTCCTTCTTGGAGAGCCTGGAAAGCTACAAAGAGTATCCTGCCTGCACGGCAGAGCCAGGCAAGCTACCTGTGGCATAGTAGATATGTCAAAAACAGTAGCAAAAAGTTTGACAATGGAGACCATACTAGTGCCTGTTCCTGCAAATCAATGAACAACCAGACAATAGTGCTACAGGGACAGTGACAGTGATGTTCATGATTTTTTAAGATGTAATAAATTCTTTGATGTATCAAACTATGACTAATTTTTTTTTCACTTTCAATTATGGCTCTCTATCTCAGAAGGTGAATTTCTGCAGCAGTTTATACTTCGCATAGTTCTGGACACTCCTTTTAAGGCAAATACCATCTTATTTAGGAGTAATGCAAGGATGGTAGAAATTCCTAGTCAGCATCTATATGTTTCTACATTAGCACAGATTTAAGCCCTTGTCTAGCACACAGCTGACCTGGTTCTATCCATGCACTACATATAATCCCACCAGGACTGACTCCTGAGTTTGGAGACAGAACCGAGGATTGAGCACAAGCTGCCTCAATAAAACAAAACAAGTACAGAAAAAAAAAATCAAATCCAAGTTTTATTCTACAGTTTTACGATTGTGGTAGATTTTCACATCAAGTACCCTTCCAGAAATTAGATGGGATACCTTATAACTTAATTCATGGTCAATGTGAAAAGGCATACATGGAAGCAATAATTTCAAGGTAACTGGGTTGAGTTATGTAATGGTTATAATTGATACCTGGAAGGTTAGGATGAAGGTGGATTTTCCTGAGCTGGTGAGTTCTTGGGAATTCTGTGAAATATATGCATGCAACACTCTGAAGGTTAAGAAGTTAGCGTTTATTGTATGGTATGGGCAGATGGCTTCATGTCCCTTCCCAATGGCAAAGGGCTTTCTTCTACCCTTGCCATTTGTTCTGTCCTGCTATTGCCCTGTTCCTCCTGGTCAGGTCTGGTGTATGGCTTCCTAAACCCCACCCCACACCCATCTGCTCATCTCCAGGGTAGATGTATCACTGTCATCCTGTTGTTCATAGATTTATTTGAGCGGGCACCAGTAACGTCTCTCTTCCTCCCAGCCCTGAGATCTTAGCAGCCTCTCCTTACTGGTCTTTCCCAACGATTGGTGGCTCTTTCAGAGTCAGGGGAATGAGACCTATTGTTACTGTTTTTGGCATATCGAGAGCTTGCCAGGCTCTGCCTGTGTGGGTGGGGTACTCTCTGTAGCTTGCCAGACTCTCCCAGTGGTATGTATGAACTCTATCAAGTATGGTGTGGTAATTATGGAAAATGGGTAGGAAGTGTCTTATGATGTTTCGCGCAGCCTTGAAGCAGAAGTGTGGTCCGGAAAGTGGTCTGGAGCATGGCTGCGTCCCAATGAACAGAATACTCACTAGAATAGCCAAAACAATACAAAGGGTGACAATACAGAACTAAAACTCAAAATTGTGAAAAATTTTGCAAATATTGCCTCAAAAATAGAAAAATTTGGTAATTTCTTATCCAGTAATATAAATATAATCTTTATTATCAATAACCTAGTTACTCCACTCTTTTCAGGGGAGAAGATGGGGTTTTTGGGTAACACCATGGGCTATTCCTGGTTTTGACAGCACTGCTGGCTGCTGCACAAAAATAAAAATAAATCCTTTTTTTTAAAGTGACCCATAGTGGTGCTATGGGTAGATGATACTGAGCAATGTACATTTTCCTTGTCTGAAATAGTGTCCCTGAGCCTTTCCTGGACTGTCTCCCAGTGGTTCGCTGGCATCTTGTCACGTCTTTCCTTAGTCTCCAGCCTGCTGTCCGTCTGGAGCTTTGAGACCCCTGCCCGACTCTGCCAGGCTTTACCTCATCCTGCCTTCTGTCTGGGCGGCAGGTACCTCTACCTGATTCTGAATTAGTCTTAGGCAGAACTAGAGAGGAGTCAGCTGAAGGGCAGAAGGGGAGAGAGAAAGGAAAAGGGGTGTGCATAGCCCTGGCACCTACTTTTATCTACTGTCATCTCCCACCCACAGCCATCCCATTGTCTGTTTTGATTGACTGTATAATGAGTGAGATTTGAAGTGACCAAGTAAAGTCAATAGGGCTCCAACCTTCCACCTCCACTGTAACTAACAGGAATCCCCAGAATCAAAAATGGGAAGAAGTCTAACACATCTTTTTGGGGTAAGGGAGAGGAGAGCTCAGTTTTATTATAATAAATCCACATAACTTAGAAAAAATATATTAAAATTGTACAGTGTTAGAAATACATTCACAATGTTGTATAACTATCACTATTACCACACTTTAGAAAATGTTATTAGTAGCAAAGAAAACCCAGTGCACATTAAAATTTATTCCCCCTGAACCAGAGATAGTGCGGTGAGTATGGTGTTTGCCTTGCATGTGGTGGACACAAGTTCAAAGCCCGGCACTCCACATTGTCCCCAACCCCTTCAGGCATAATATCTGAGCATAGAGCCAATATTAAGACCTGAACACAGCTAGGTGTGGCCCCCAAATAAAGCAAACTTCCCATTCCCCTATCCCAGTTCTGTGTGTGTGTGTGTGTGTGTGTGTGTGTGTGTGTGTGTGTAAAATCAATGACTTTGCCTATTCTGAATATTGCAAAGAAAGTATTTTAAATAAAATATCCTTTTCCTAGCAAATTCTTTATTTGAATTTTCTCAGGGAGTTTTATTGATTTATTTTAATGTTTAAGTTTCAATATTCCTTGTTTATTTGTACACATTATATTTTCAAATAAGCATTTTTTGGGGTGTGATAGTGTGGCAACTTTAGAAATCAGACTAGTCCTTCTCTCCCTATACTTCCTCCAGTTTATTGGTATTTCTTATTATTGACATTAATTTTTTCTTTTCTAAACTCATTTTTTATCTGCATTCTCTGTGATGTGTGGCACTTGTATCTCTATTCTATTCATTTAATGAAAAGTTAGAGATTGTGCTGAGATTTGTTTAAAAACCCCCAAACAGTAAACTAGTTTAGACCATGTGACAGTTTGTGTGCATATTCAAGTATTGGGCATGTCTTTACAGCTCACTCATGTAACACTTCTTCAGCCTTTATCTCTTCTCATTTTAGAGCCCAAAGGTTTGACTTTGAGGAAGAAATTAGAGACTTTTTGCTTTGTTGTGTATCTTTTTGGTTTTGAACTCAGCTAGTTGTAACCCTCAAATAAAGCAAACAAAAAGAATTCTTGAAATTCATACAGACTTCTAATACCCAAGATAATATTACAAACTCTTATTTTTCAGAGCATTGAATTCCCCAACATTTTATTCCAAGCTTGTTGGTTAGTATTTTGCTCCATAATTTTCAATGTTTTCTACAGTAATGGCAAATACATCTTCATATAAATGTTTTTACCAACTGCCCTGGACAAAGAGTGAGTCCTTCAGCAAGACAAAGACGAACTCTTTGATCTAATCTTTCACAAAGTTCCTAGAAAAGCATTCAGCCATAATTCTTTGCATCTACAGAATGATGATGCCTTGAAGTGAGGGACGTAGTACTGTATATAAGGTACTTGCCTTGCACACAGTTGACTAGGTATGATCCCCCTCATCCCATATTATCCCTATGGCCTGCTAGGAGTGAAACCTAAGTGCAGAATTAAGAAAAAGCTCTGAATACTACTGAATTAGACCTAAAAATAAATAAATAAATAAATAAATAAATAAATGTAAAAAGTTATGTCTCTTCACAGACATTGGATACCTAGAAATGCAATTCAATCTATAGTAGTGTATATATCTGCAAGCACAAGACCTTGTGTTCAACCTTCACTCTAACAAGTGCAGGAACAGATGCAGGCAGATAGAAGAACAAAAAAGGAAAGCTAAGTCTTTACACAATTTGAGAATGTGGAAGGGGAATAGGGCAAGTTAAAATGCCACTAAGCCCTCTGTTCTCACCAACATTTAGATGACTTTTTTTAAGCATTGTCTTCATTGGTACAAAACTTTCATCGCTGCAAACTTTTGGTTGGTTTCCAGAGTTTCACAAAGGTTGATTCTGACAGTTCTTATGAGGTTTTCATAGCTTTCACGGAAGGATGAACTTTTGGGTTTCTTTCTTTGCCATTTTCACTGACAACACTAGGTAGACTTTAAAGATGATGTTACAAATAAGCTGTGTTTGTAAAAAAAAATGAAATTAGTCATCTAGAAAAAGAAAGTAGAAAATGATGTTGGAAATATTTGCTATGCTTTTCTCAGAAGTACAATAGGAGACAGACAAATGTTGGGAAGTAACTCCAGAAGGTTTAGGATGAAAAATTGGGAATGAAGAAAAAAACAAAAAGAAAAAATGAAACGGGGAAATTGGATGTCTATTTGAACTTCTTATATTATAAAATAGTCAGAATTCATTGGAACAATGTATACCGAACAAGTCAGGTAGTTTTGAAAAATTATTTTTGCAAACATAGAGAATGAATGATCTAGGAATCAATTTAGGCAAAAAATTTAATCTGAGAGTAATATAAGCATCAGGAACATAAGAGAAGATGAACCAAACTATAGAAAAGGAGAGGAGAAGAAACAGGCAAATACAAGCTAAAGCTTATAAATGTTGATCATCACTTGTTTTAATTGGAAAGAAGGACAGAAGGAAGGCGTGTGATTGGAGAATTGTGAGAAAATTCTCTAGATTGGTGTGGGTATTTTGTCATCAGAAATCCAAGAGGATTTTGATGCCATTCACTAAAACCAAGACTACTAAACATGATTGTTGTTTTTGTTGTTTTAGTTTGGGGGAGGGGATGTGCAACACCAATTGTGCTCAGGAGCTATTCTGACTCCTTACTCAAGAGTGACCCCTAATAATGCTCTAGGGACCAGATGCTGTCCTGAGGATTGGAGAACAAGCAAAGTACACTCCTTGCATTGTGTACCATCTCCCCTGTCCCCAGACTATTGATCATTAAGTGAATTCCTGAGAGGAAAATTTGATGAATTCAAATGTAGATATCATGATGTTAAGTTGTCTAAGGAACATCTAGAGGCCGTGTCCCATTGATAATTTGAGAAACATAAGCTTTTTGTTAAGAAGTAACTTGGAGTTGACAATGTACAATTTAGGAAAACCAAATATGTGAATTTGTGTATTTATACACACAAGTATATAGGTATCACTGTATCAGTGTATCACTGTCACTGTATCACTGTCATCCTGTTGATCATTGATTTGCTTGAACGGGCACCAGTAATGTCTCCATTCGTCCTAGCCCTGAGATTTTAGCAGCCTCTCTTTATTCATCCTCCTTAACAGTGCTGCATTGGAGGCTCTTTCAGGGTAAGGGTAATGAGACCCATCATTGTTACTGTATTTGGCATATCAAATATGCCACAGAGAGCTTGCCAGGTTCTGCAATGCAGGCAGGATGCTCTCAGTACGTTGCCAGGTTCTCTGAGAGGGAGAACTAGGCTATAAGAGGTCGCATGGCTGGTTATGCAGCTGCAGGCTTCCAGGAATGTTGTTTTATAGTCTCTGGATCTTGGCCTCTGATGGGATTACATGGCGCCAGGGGCAGTTTGGGGGTATGGCTGCCAAGCTATCAGAATATTCTTGTCAAAAGCATAAGGGTGGTTGAGTGAACATCTTAGTGAGGGAAGCAGGAGAACCTGCCCACTTTGGGTGCTGCTGGACAAGTGAGCATCCACTGCATCCTGTTGGAAGGGGCAGCTCCTCAGCCTTGGCCTGCCCAGGAGCACCAGACTCTCAGGGACGAGGGGCACAAGCCAGGGCCACAGTGCCAGGAACAAGTGACAAACACACTGAACTATACTCACAACTGTCTCAGCACATCCCTCAGCTCCTTATACAGACAAGGAGAATCTTAATTAAAGTTTCAGGCTGGGATATACCTTAGTGATGAAGTGTGTGCCCCAAATGTTTGAGGCCCTGGGGTTAGTCCCCGGTATCATAAAAATTAATGCTCAAATGCTTCCTCTTCATTACCTAATAAATTACAATAAAAAAATAAACATAACATAACTTATACTATTGTTTATTCGTTATGTTTACATCAAAATAGCTTTTAAAATGTCAAAAACTTTATTTGACTTTCTAATTTATGTTAATTTATTTACAACACCTAAATGATGACACCTTAAGTCCAGAAATGAGAAAAGAACTGTAGTCTCTTTATGAGTTTCTGCTTTGCTCAGAATTTAGAGATCCAGATAAAGCATGACTTTGTAAAATTTATGATAATTTGAAATATTTCCTGTACTTCTGAATTATTACACCACACCACACACGAGAAAGAGAGAGCTAGGGACAGACCAACCTAAATTAGCTATGTTTATAGGTATATGTAAAAATATATATGTAATATATATACACCTATGTATACATGTACATATTTTCTGTCAAAATATTTGATAATATATTTATATTGATGGGTCAGTTCCTTAAATATAAAAAAAATAGTGGGAAATATGATGAGAACTACACTAGGTGAAAAAGTTTTTCACTGAGGGGGACACACTGGTGGTTACTCCTTGTTCTGTGCTCAGGGACCATAAACTCTGCCAGGGATCAAACCAGCA
Source organism: Sorex araneus (assembly GCF_027595985.1). NCBI lineage: Eukaryota > Metazoa > Chordata > Mammalia > Eulipotyphla > Soricidae > Sorex > Sorex araneus. Next base: position 114,046,117 of record NC_073303.1, on the reverse strand, counting down.
TCAGCCTCATGTAAGAAAAGTATTTAACCACTCTATTATTCCTTTGTCCCTACCTAGAGAATTTTAACAATGGATAATACGTTAGTATTTCTAGCCAGTTTACTTAATATGCACTGTAGCACTGTTGTACTATTGTTCATCAATTTGCTCAAGTGGAAACCAGTAACGTCTCCATTGTGAGACTTTTTGTTACTGTTTTTGGCATATCGAATATGCCATGGGGAACTTGCCAGGTTCTTGCGCTGTGGGTGGGATACTCTCAGTACCTTGCTGGGCTCTCAGAGAGGGATAGAGGAGTCAAACCCGGGTTGGCCGCATGCAAGGCAAATACCCTACCCTCTGTGCTATCGCTCCAGTCCTTAGTATAAGAGTATAAAATATTATTGATAAGAATGCATGAAAATTATAGCACTCTTTCATAAATGTTTAGCCAAGTTTATCATTAGTGATTTTTCTATCGATAGTTAATACACAAAAATAAGTAAAAGCAAAAATGCATCTAGAGGATAGTTTTGTTTCAATAGCATATGTGCCAACATATCATTCATATGATAGGAAAGTATTTTTAGACATAACCATTGCTTTTTTGTCTAGATAATCGATGTGTACTTAATTTTAACATTTCAGTTGCAAGAAAATTAAACTCTCTATGGAAATAAGGCAAGAGAGTCACAAAATATAATTAGGGCAGAATGCTGCTCTTATGATATCTTAGGGAATCTTAAATCACAAACTCTTACCCTTATTCCCAACTTTAATCTCTCCAACATTAGGTTTTAAAAATATTTACATCTAACTACATAGCTCATCCTTTGACGAATAAGAAATTAATTTTTTTCCTAGTTAATGGTAAAAGACCCTTAGTTGCAGACAGGGTCTCAACTCTAGATTAATTTATCAATATGTCACTAAAATAATATAACATAATACAAAATAATATATATGTGAAAATAAGAAAGCATGGTTATTTTTAAATAGAGATAGCAATGATCAGTCACCATTAATGTTTTACACTGGTGTTTGCTGAATTTCAAAGAGTTTTCTGAGTTATTGAGAAAATTACCATTCACATATGAATTGCTCCATTTATATAGTAAAATAATTCCCCTGTGTAAGTTTTATATGTGACTAATATATGTGATATCTTACATATATGACTATGTGAGAGGCAAAATACCTTTATGAAAAGATAGAATGAGCATGCTTAAAGATGGAGTCCACAATATCTTTTATAGTTCTTCAAATCTGTCTTGTAATATGTTAACTGTCATTAAAAGTAAGAAAAATGACACATTGGGATCAAATAAATAGTGTAGCAGTTAGGGCGCTTTCCAACTGTGGTCAATCTAGATTCAATCCCTGGCACCTTTATGGTTCCCTGACCTCTATTATGAGTGATCTTTGAGTAAGCATGCAAAGGCACCACATTAGGCCTTTGGGTTCTAGCTCACTGTTTTATGGTTCAGAATCCTGAGTGCCCCTAGATTTTTCATACTTTATACCCATATCATACCACACACACACACACACACACACACACACATGATTACACATGAGTACGCACACACACATACAGCATATGCACAGAAAAGTCCAGAATACTATTGACATTGAAAACTATGAAGCTAGGTCAGTAAAGTGCTTTTCCTTTTTTTTTTTTTGGCTTTTTGGGTCACATCGGCGATGCACAGGGGTTACACCTGGCTCTGCACTCAGGAATCACCCCTGGCGGTGCTCAGGGGACCATATGGGATGCTGGGAATTGAACCCGGGTCGGCTGCATGCAAGGCAAACGTCCTACCTGCTGTGCTATTGCTCCAGCCCCCTGTGTTTTTCCTTTAATTTTTTTTTTTCACAGAATGATTTTTATTTTTTTTTAAATTGCACAGTTTTTATTTGGAGATTTTAAAGGGAAGGAGGGAGAGAGAGAGATGAGCTCAGGCAGCATATACATGACAGAATGATTTTTTTTAAAAAAATTGTTACTATTGAGTTTCAAAGGCTCAAAAATATTTAGTATAAGTTCAAACATATATTGCAGCTGGACTGGAGCGATAGCACAGTGGGTAGGGCAATTGTCTTGCACGCAGCCAACCTGGGTTCGATTCCCAGCATCCCATATGGTCCCCTGAGCACTGCCAGGGTAATTCTTGAGTTCAGAGCCAGGAGTGACCCTTGTGCATCGCCAGGGATGACCCCCTCACCCCCCAAAAAAAGAAAATAACGAGTTTTTAAATCTCTTATACTTTCCAATAGTTCACCAAAAAAAGCATCAACTTTATCAAAGAATCAGAATAAAATACATCATCACTTCTATGCTTAGATGGTTAAACTGTTCATTTTATAACTACAAGGCAAAATTACTTTAGTGTCTAACTATTTAATAAAAAGTATATATTAAAGTAAAATATGTATGTTGATTTAAATTCATAATACATAATAGTGTGCTAAACATTTGAATCCTGTCAGCATTGCATATATAGTTTTGATAACCATCCAGATAGTTAATATTTCATTTGGGGAAAGCTTGATAAAGACTTGATACATTTTTGTGTAATTAGTACTTAAGAAAGAGCACAGGATCTGCAGAGAAATGAGATGCAGATCTCAGATTACTACTTAATAGCAATATAACCTTGCAAATGCTACCTATTAGTGACTTATTTTCTTCTTTGCATGGACAGTTCAGACAAGTTGGTTTGTGTACTAAAAATATGATTTTTTTATGCAGATAGCTATACTGAAATTCAGAACTGAAAGGAAATTTCTACCAACATAAAGCAGCTTAAGGCACTGAGGAATTTTACCTGAAATCACAGAATAAACAACTAATTCCTATCTGTTTTAGAAGGGCAGAAACAGATGGGTACATCTATGTACCCATAGTCCTCTATTTAATTTGATCAAATTTATATTTTCTTTCTGATTTTTAAGTTAGGCACATATGTATTTTTTGATGCGAATACATGTTATATGGACATTTCTACGGTTTCCTTGACTGTGGAAGTACATCAATGAAAAGGTTACTTACAAATCTCTAAATTATCACATTGTATATTAAATGCTCTATGTTCTTAATGTGATTATCATGTTAATATATTATACATTAAGAATATTGAGTGATTTCAATACATAAATAGAAATAATGAATTTGGCCGTCAAAATGCAAATACAAGGGGAAGCCTGAACTTTCAAATAGAATTTTTACATTGCGTCTTTGATTTATTAATGATAATATGTTGTAAGTAAACATAGACTTTTGGATTCTTACAGAATGGAAATCTTAATTTATAAAAAGCTATCTCTGGATATCTTCATTTGCAAATAGTTGGGTTTCTTTTACTGTTTGTTGCTATCGTTGTTGCCATTGTTGTTTGTAAATGATTATGTCTCTTAGTAAGTTAAGTGTTTGGCAGTGACTGGTTTCAGTGTCTAAGATAAATATTGTACGATCTCCAAGGTAATTTCTCTCATAGTGTTGGTTCCAACTTTATGTTTGAGAATCCATCCTTTCCAAAATCAAAAAAGAATATTACATTAAAGGAAAATTGAGTTGCTTCAACTGCTATTGCTATCTTATCATACACACCACACACACACACACACACACACATATAGATAGATAGATAGATAGATAGATAGATAGATAGATAGATAGATAGATAGATATAGACATATATAGTGCTAGGTTGTTGGGACACCTGGAGATGCTCAGGGGTTACTCTTTACTCTGCAGTCAGGAAATATGCCTGGCAGGGCTCTAGGCACCATACGGGATTCGGGGATAGAACCCAGTTCAGCTGCATACAGGATAAGTGCCCTTCCCACTGTATTCTTTCTCCAGCCCCAGAGATAAATCTTGCTAGTCATGTTTGAATGGGAACAGATGAATTTATTTCTAAAACTAAGAGCTGCTATTTGCTATTTGAAAATAGCTTACCTATGCTTAACTGCTAGATCCTTATGACTAATCACTTGTCTGTTTCTCCTTAATGTCCACATTGTCATTATTCTTATTTACATTGCTTTATTTTTGTTTTTGCTGATTTATGTAACTAAGTTAACTAAGACTCAAGTTCAATTCCTCTGTCCTCTAGAAGAGCCCAGCAAGCTACTGAGAGTATCTCGCCCACGTGGTAGAGCCTGGCAAACTCCCCATGGCATATTCAGTATGACAAAAACAGTTACAACAAGTCTCACAATGAAGACATTACTGGTGCCTGCTCGTGCAAATCTATAAACAATCGGATGACAGTGACAGTGACAGTGGTAATTATATTTGCAACTTAAGAAATTTATATGCTAATGTACATTGTTTTAGCATGCTAATTTAACTCACTCCTATGGTAGTGTATCAATAACCTTGCCTAATTTGTTAAGTGTATTGGTCATGTAGCAACAACAATATTTGCTTTTTTAAGATTTGTTTTAAAATATATTTAGTATGCTTTGTTTAAATAATTTATCAGTCTCAATAAAAGATGTGGTAGCCTTATATGGATATTAAAGTGTCCTAATAATATTTTGTGTTCAACTTAGAAATATTCTACTTATAGTTAACATCTTGCAATATAATTTACAAAGAATTTCAATTCAAGAAAAAAATAATACAGCTTGTTACTTTTTTTTGGCAATGCATTGCTAGATACTCCATGACTGAATGAGTTTTTAATCTAATTTAGAGATGACATATTTGTTAAAAATAAATAAAAATAAGTATTTTATAATTTCTTTAAAGTCCATTTTTATATTTTAATGAATTCAATAAAAATACCCATTATCTGAGACAATGAAAATTTCTCTTGGCAGTTTCAGTTAACTACTAGTACTATTTTTGTAGGCAGATAATACGATTAACCCAAATTAATTTAATTAAGTTCTCACTAAATTAAAAGGAAATTAAATATCTTCTATACAGAAATAAATATTGCTAACAAGCTATAAAATAACAATTATATTTCAATTTATATCTAATAATATAAGATATGGAATGTAATATAAGGTATGGAATGTTGTCTCATATACACATCATTTTGTCAAGTAGATTTTTGCCAACTCATGTCTACTGGCAATCTTTTGATATTTGCAGTGTGTTTCAGATCTTAGGATATACAAGTGAAATCTGTAAATTGCAAAAGAAAATGTGTTGGGGGGGAGTCATAACTTTATTCTTAATGATGAAGAAAGGAAAGATTCCGTGGCAATGGAATTCCTGGGAAGTAAAACCAATAGCCCCGAGAATGCGAAGAGCTCACCTTGTGAGCTCAGAGACCTTTTAGCACTTTACCTGGTGTCAAAAGACCTCGAAGGTGGGGCTCCTCTCTGAGAGAAGCTCCAGCAGGAACAAAGGCCAGAGAAGGATTTTGAAGAGGACCATCAACCACTCCAGTTCTACTCCTTTGGCAACCACTCAGGGCAATGGACTATTACCTACCTAGAAAGCCCTATGTGGGATGGCTTGCAGAAAAAACCAGCTCTAACAAAGGAAGGGTACGTATATGCTTCCCGAACCCGTGTGCTGCTTGTGCCAACGTGGCTGAGCACATGTGGCTCCTGAGCACATGTGTGGCCACATCTTCTTTCTTGTGCTGTATACGGGCGCTCTCTCCATCTCTGGGGAAGCCCTCCTTCTGTCTTTTTTTTTCCTCCTTCTGTCTTGAGTGTATAGCTCTCTGTTCCTTTTCTCCCCCTTTTTCTTCCTAAAAGTCTCCAAATAGTATATGTTTTCACCTCACTGCTCATTTCCTCCTGAAGATTCATTCTGTGAGTTAGGACAAAGACCTGGAAACACTAGGTAAGGTCTAGGACTGACTCTCCTTACTTGCAAAGAGCAATTCCTCACTCCAGTCTGCTTCTGTAGCTCCTCAAGAAATCAAAAAATCTGGTGGTAGGGATTCACTCCTGTGCAGAAGAGACCAAGTGGAAGCCAGGTGTGGCTTGATGGCCACCTCCTGGGGCTGACAGGGGTCTGACCCATGCCACACAAGGGCTCATGGCAGACTTTGTCAGTCCTAAACTTCCCAGCTGATCCCTGGGTAACAGAGGTGGCTCAGAAGAAAGTAACCATCTCTCTCCTTTCTACCTCACATATGCCACACTTGGGGGCTATTATGATGTTCATTTTCACTGGGTCTGAGAAAGGATAGAAAAGTCTTGAATCTTGATGTACTATCAAAATGTTTTTAATGTGGGAGAAAAATTCATCCCATTTTGAAAAGAACTGTTTCTTTTCAAACCAAGATGTTAGTTTACTTATATCTTTAAAAAAATGTTCAATGTTATAACTCATATTTCTAGTAAGGAAACTATTTTATCAAAGCTTAGAAACAGGATTGTATTATTTTCATTCTTCTTTGCTACTAAAATTTGATTTCTGTAAGCAAGATATTAAGTTCATTAATTTTATTGTTGTTATTGGGCCATATGAAGGTCTGCCTAGTTCTTATTTTTGACTCATGCTCAGGGATCCTGGAGGTGCTCAAGGGACCATATGTGGTAGCTGAAATCTGACTAGGGGATCCTTCATGCAAGACAAGCACTTCCCCACTGTATTACCTCTCAGGCCCTTAAACTTAGCAATTTTTAAGAAAGAATCACTGCCTTTTATGTATCTTTCTTAGATATAAAATTAGAAACTCTTCATTAGTAGACTATTAAGTGTAATACTTGTACTCATCAATACTTTTATTATTTATATATAAATTATTATCTTCCCTGGGGCCTCTTCGGAGGGGATGGGCTCCAGCTTCCCTCCCCACTCCAAGCAGAGCTCCCGGTGGCCAAAGACCTCTGGAGCCTAGCCACAGCCATGCTCAAGGCCCCTCTCTACACATTTAGACGAGCCTCACGCATGAAGGGACTGGCAGAGGAACCCAGGTGTGTGGGACCCGGAGCTGAGACCTCCAAGGCTGCTCGGATTGGGACTGGGCCTCCTTCGCCCAGATTTCCCATCTCCCAGTAACTAGGTGTTCACACCCACGGACTGCCCCCGGCACTGTGTAATCCTGTCAATGGTCAGCATCCAGAGACTTAAAAGCAAGCTCCCGGAAGCAAAGTGTCCCTTCGATATCTTATAGCCTACTTCTCCCTCTGGGAGAACCTGACAAACTACTGGGAGTTTCCTGCCCACATGGGAGAGCCTCGCAAGGTGCCCATGGTGTATTAATATGCCAAAACCAGTAACAAGCTTGGTCTCATTCCTCTGACCCTGAAAGAGCCTCCATTATGGCATCATTAGAAGGACGAGTAGAGAGAGGCTTCTAAAATCTCAGGGCTTGGACGAATGGAGATGTTACTCAGACCGCTCGAGAAATTCGATGATCAACGGGATGATGATGATGATATAAATTATTGGCCTTGATTATATTTAAAATTTATTACAATGTACTGTATGTGGCCCTTGAATTGCTGGTATTACTGCTAATAACAATCTTCTTGAATAAATTTTCTTGAATAATCTGTAGCACTGTAGCTCTGTCACCCGTTGTTCATCAATTTTCTCGAGCGGTCACCTGTAATGTTTTCATTGTGAGACTTGTTACTGTTATTGGCATATCAAATATGCCACAGGTAGCTTGCCAGGCTCTTCTGTGTGGGCAGGATACTCTCTGTAGCTTACTGGACTCTTTGAGAGGGACGAAGGAATCGAACCTGGGTCGGGTGCATGCAAGGCAAATGCCCTACCAGCTGTGCTATCACTACAGCCCCCTGAATACTCTAGTAAGGAAAAAGAATGGCTGCAGTATCATTAATTACTGCACACATCATAGTAATGGTGATTTTAAAGAAAATTTTAAAAGTTTGTTGAATCACAAATTCTAGTATGAAATAACTCTTTTATGAAATTTTGAAGAAGGGACTATGGTCCTGGTATTTTGTCAGGTATGTGAAGTGAAGAAAACCAGAGATACCTGAGTGGGGGTTGGGTAGATTGAGTCAAGAGAGTAGCAGTCCTTTGAATGCCTTGAAGATAGAAGTGAGTTTAACAATGAGAACAATGGGAGCAAACTAGAAAAGCTTTAGAGTCAAGAGAAGAAAGAGATAGAAGAAAGGAACATGGGGACACAGTTGCAGTCCCTGTACTTAACTTGATGATTTTGGTTTCAAATGTAAGAAAATGAAGGATACTTTTTTTCACAGGAATTCAATGTATCTGATCTTTGTTTGATGAGAAATAGAGCTTGGCACACTATTGGTGAATGGTGATATCATCAGGCCCCTGACTATGGGATTATGAGAAATGGCTTGATTTTGAGTATATTGTCAGGATGGATTTATAGAATTTATTGATAAGTAATGAAAAAGGGATAAGTTAAATATTACTTAAAAACCAAAGTGGGCCTGTAGAACTTAACAGAATGACTTCTTAGAAACATAGGACTACAAGAGAAGCAGTTTGAGAGTAGAAACATTATATATTATATTATATTATATTATATTATATTATATTATATTATATTATATTATAGATTATATAGCATATATTATATTACATATATATTAAATATGTGTGTTGAAATACCTGTTAAATACCCAGGAAGATATCCATTGATAATTTGGGGGGGTGCTATCTATATTATGTTTATTATTTTCTACTCTGAATTTGGTGTGTCCTTGAAAGTGCATGTGTAGTGGTTATTAGTGAAATTTTATGAAATCATAAAATACTTGGTCTTAAGCCTGTAATCTGAGATAATCACTTTAAATTCCATATCCAAATAAAATTGTATTAACTTTTGCCATTTATTTTGCTTCTTAATCTTTTCTATCAACAAAACAACCAAACATGCACCTCTCATTCTTCGCTAATCATTTTCTGCACCAATCAACACCACCTTTCCCCACTCTAAAATATATTAAATGGCTTTATAAGAACTATTCATTTTTGTTTTCATAATGTTGTAACATTTTTTACTTAATCAACTAGATTTGGTCTATTTTTAATGACAGGTAATAAGAAATTTTGTGTACCTATATATTTTATTTTTGTTGGGAAATTTGATGGTAAAGTTGGTGTTAGCCTGAAATCTGGGAGTTCTTCTCTATATTACAGATTCATATTTCCAATTCTTACTTTCATAAGGAAAGACACTGGTGGGAGAAATAGTACAGAGGCAACCCAGTTCAACCCCCCCTGGCATAATATATAGCCTCCTAGAGAACCACCAGAAGTCATTCTTGAGCACAAAGCAAGGAGAACAATAGGCCTTGAGCACCTTTAGATATGGCTCAAACCCTTACACATTCCCACTTCCTATACAAAGTAAGACATAATTATTCCCAATTCTATGAGAAGACATACAAGTGTATTTTATTTTAATGATAAAGAATCAAGATAATTTTGTACAAGTTAATATAACTTAAACATGAATAAAATGTAGAAATGTTTGCTTATATGTAAAATTTATTTTTTTAAGTTATTGATGGGCCATCAAGCTGTCACAAGATGAAGAGTTGCCTTAAGAGATAGTTTCTTTTTCTTTAATGTGTGCAAAGCCCACCTATAGGAAATGTAATTTGATAATTGATCTAAAGAAGTGAGCTTACCATGGTGAGGAGAAGGTGGGGGAGCGGGCTTTAAGGAATCTTAAACCTTTGGCCACTTGTCCAGATTTTACCATGGTTCTTTATATCCCACATATGAAGGCAATATATCTACATTCCTCTCCCTATGGCTGACTTCCCTCAGCTTCATACGTTACATTCTACCCACATACTGACAGATCGCATGATTTCATATTTTCTTATAATCAAGTAGTCTTTCCACTGTGTACATACACCAAGATTTGACTATTTGATTGCTTACTATATGACTGTGCACATGTACTATGCTTTTGATAATTGCAATGGACATAAGAGCACAAATGTCTTATCTTAATAGGGTTTTTGGGTCCTTTGGTTATATTAAAAGAACTGGAATTGTTGGATCATATTAAAAGCTCAATTCTTAGTTTTATTCAGAACTGTTCATATTGTTTTCCAAAGGAGTCAGGCCAGTCAACATTTACATCAGTAGTGGATAAAATCTCTATTTCTTCTACATTCTCATAAACTGGTTGTGTTTCTTCTTCAATATGTGCGAGTCTTGTCGGTTTGAGGAGGAATGAAATCTCATTGTTTTGATACATTTCTCTGATGTGATACTGAGCATTTTATCATATACCTAATAGTTATCTACATGTCTTCTTTGAAGGGGTTTATATTTTCTCCTTATTATTTATTGGGATGATATTTTTTCTTATAAGTCTTACAAGTGATTTGTCACATGAGTTTTGCACAAATATTTTTTTCCTAATCTGTGTGGTGTATTTCATTCTGGTCATTGTTCCTTTTGCTGTGCAGAAGCTCTTAATTTGGTGTAGTCCCATTTGTTTATCATTGTGCCAATGGCACTAAATTATTGAGGATTCCTCTAGATTCAATGACGTGTAGAATTTTGCCTATGCTTTCCTCAAAATAGATTATGAATTCAGGTCCAATATCAAAGTCTTTGAAATCCACTTGTAATTAACTTTGTGCGTGTGATGAATGAGAATAAGTCAATTTTTCCACATGCGACTGACCAGTATTTTCAGCACCATTGGTTGAAGAGGCCTTTCCTACTTTATTTCATGCACTTTGCTCTTTTTTTGAAGATTAGTTCTCCATATTTCTAATACGTTGTCCTGGGCTTTTGATTTTATTGGTCCCAGCATCTGTCCTTATTCCAAGTCCATGCCATCTTCATTTCTATATCTTTATAGTTGGGATAAGAAAACTCACCCATGTTTTTATCTAGGATTGCTTTGGCTACTAGGGGGAAGTGGTCATTATGTCATATACATTTCCGTAGAATTTGTTCTCTATCTATAACACATATCATGGGTGTTTTTATAGTAACTACACTGAATCTACAAAGTGCTTTGGGAAGGATTACCATTTTGACAATATTAATCATACTCCATGAGCAAGGGATATATTTCTATTTATTGTATTTCTATTTCTGTCGTCATTCTGTCATCCCATTGTTCATCAATTTTGCTCCAGCAGGCACTAGTGACATCTCAATCGTGAGACTTGATACTGTATTTGGCATATCAAATACACCATGGGAAGCTTGCCAGGCTCTGCCATGCAGACGGGATACTCTCAGTAGCTTGATGGGCTCTCCAAGAGGGATGGAGGAATCGAACCCATGTCGGCCACGTGCAAGGCAAACACCCTCTCAGCTGTGCTATCACTCCAGCCCAGTATTTCTATTTATTAAATATATTAAATATATTTCTACTTGTGTTTTCTCTTCTTTAGTAGTGATTTATGTTTTATTTATAGGCTATAAATAATTAAAATATAATTTACTCATAATTAAAATTTTATTTATATTTGCTTTTATTTACATTGGGAATAGCTCCTGAATAAACTCAGAATGCAACCCCCCCCCCCAAAAAAAAAAAACTCCAAAAAACAAAAAAAGAAAAATTCTTTTATTTGGGGCTGGGGATGTGTGCACATACTTTGCATGCAGGATGCCTTAATTCAGTCTCGGGTACTTCGTGAGCTCTCAACACTGCTAGGACTGACCCTTGAGCACAGAGCAGGTGTAGCCCCAAGCACACTGTCAAGTGTGCTCCCCCTTATACTGATATTTAGATATAGGCAGGAATGATGAAAATTACAGTCAAAACTACATGGAAATAAGGCCTTTTGCCTTGCACGTGGCCGACCCAGGTTTGATTCTTCTGTCCCTCTTGGAGAGCCTGGCAAGCTACCAAGAGTATGCCGTTCACACGACAGAGCCTGGCAAGCTACCCGTGATACATTTGATATGCCAAGAATAGTAACAACAAGTCTCACGATGGATATGTAACTGGTGCCCACTCGAGCAAATCGATGAACAACAGGATAACAGTGCTATAGTGTTGTGCTACATCATATTTATTAATATGCCTTTCACCTCTTCTTGTTAATCTGATTTCTAGGTACTTGCATTTTTGAGGTACCTAGAAATCAAAAGTTTTTAAACACTTTTTTAAAAAATTTAAATTACCATGAGATATATAGTTAAAAAGTTGTTCATTATTGAATCATCATAGAATGTCCTAACATTCATATTTTCTCCAGTGCATATTTCTGTTGACCAGTATCTCTTCCCCCCCACACCCTTTTACCCCCCAAGCCTGTCTCTATGTCAGACACTTTTCTTCTCTCTCCCTCTCTACCTTATGTTCTTTTCACACACTGGTTTGCAATACTGTTACTGAAAGGGTGTCATGCATATCACTTTACATCCTTTCAGTACTCAGCATTTTTTTCCAGAATGATCATTTCCAACTACCACTGTCATAGTGGTCTTTTCTCTGTCCGAACAACACTCCACCTCCCTTCTGTTCCAAACTTCCTACTGTGGACAAATCTTCCTGGCTCTTGACAAACACTTTTTTTAAAGAAGCAAAGCTGTTTGTTTGTTTGTTTTAATTTAAAAAAACAAAGCCCAATCCATACTATTTAAGGTGAAATTAAATCTATGCATTGGACAGTATCTGAGGTTTTTGTGGAGCATACTATGAAGTATTCAGAAATACAAGTTCTGTGAGGTTGATTCTGTTAGAATCAATTTTCTAGACCAGTGGTCTTCGACCACCAGTGTGTAGATTCGTGCCTGTCCACAGGTGTAGGAAGGTTAAAAACACTGTTTCAGAATATATGGAAATGGGGGCATGGAGAATCTGAGAACGTGGAAAATGACAACACCTATTAATAGGCACAGATTGAACATGTCGCCACTTCTATCTCACTTTATCATCTGTTTTTATAAGAAATTGAAGCCAATGAAGTTCACATCAACAAATATAGTTCTGTTTTGCATCTAGTTTTGTTGTTGTTGTTTTTAACTACTTTCTTCGAGATATTACATGAATTATTAATTTTTAGATGGTTAGTAACTGATCAGCAGTAGGTTTCCGGCCTCAAGAAGTATCAATTGCAAGGTCAAGCCATGGTCAGTTTGATGTTTTGGGTTTTTTTTTTTTTTTTTTGCCAGGGTAATGATGTGAGGCCAATTTCAGGTCATCTCTTACATTACCTCAAGGCAAAACAACAGAGCTAGAAATTTCTTAGGCTTGTTCTGTGAAATAATGTGTGTCTAAGCCATCTTGGGTTTATATTAGTATTCCCCATTCTGATTTTCTCTCAGTTGCAGAATATGCCAAGCTCCCTACCCCGGTCTTTGTGTACATTCCTGTTTCTTCTGAGAATATTATTGCTTATATTCTTTACTTTTTCAAAATTTATGCTGTCATGAAAAGTTTTATGTCTTTAAGGAGAATTTTCTACTTACAAGAAATTTCTCCTCACCAACTTTGTACCTGGGAATTATTTTATTTATTTATTTTTTTATATTAGGGTCTTATGTTCACATATACATGGTGCTACGCAATGGTTACACATTAATTGTTGATCAAATTTTCCCTCTTTAAAATACAATATTTCTTTAACTTTAAAGATATTTTACATTTGTCTCTAACAGTCCTGCAAATCACAGGTGATAAATTATTGTTATACCAGTTAATCAATAGTTGATTCATTTTTTCTAATATCATTTCAACTATATTCAAGAAATAACATTATGCCTAAGTTTTCAGTGCCTGGTGTTCAAGAGTACGTACTTTGATTGACAGATGTGGGTCAGAAAATGAGAAATTAAACAGGCTTTCTGCAAATTAACTCAGGAACAATTTGCTGCAAACATAATTGGAGTTTGTGCTGAAATTATCCTAAATTGCCTGTTAAAAAATCTTACCTAAAGCCCTCGTCATCACCTTATATTAAAATAATCAAAATAAAACCTGTCATATGAAACCTAATAGGATCTTTCAAATATACTCTCTTAAATACACATTCCCTGCCACTCACTCACTGAATTTGAAACCTCACTTCATAAATTTTATTTCTGAGTCCTTTACTTCCCCATGGGCTGGAGTGATAGCACAGCGGGTAGGGTGTTTGCCTTGCATGCGACTGACCCAGGTTCAATTCCTCCATGACTCTCGCAGACCCTGGCAAGCTACCAATAGTATTCCACCCACACTTCAGAGCTTGGCAAGCTCCCCGTGGTGAATTTGATATGTCAAAACCAATAACAACAAGCCTTACAATGGAGACATTACTGGTGCCCGCTCAGGCAAAATCGATGAACAATGGAAGAACAGTGCTTACTTCCCCATGTAGTGATAAAATCTTTACCTATTTATTTAGCTGGAAAAAAATCTTCTTGAGTAGCATTCTTCATACCTTAAGTTTTTTTTTTTAATCAACCATATCCCTGAACTAGGGTGAGTTTTAATACCTTTGAGGCTCAGATTTATCTTCAGTATGAAGGGAATATATTATCTGATTGTAAAATATGTTAGCATAATTGAACAAAGTGACAAACTAGAATTTGAGATTTGAAATATGTTGGTTAAAATCCTTCCCCTTCTGCTCAACAACTTTCCATTTTTAGGCCGTGGTCCCAACCTGTAATAGAAATAACATGTATTTCATATACATCTTGAGTTAGAGGTATGCATTTTGTTGTGCAATAGTCACTAAATAAAACGTAGCCATTAAAGAACTTGCTCAATTTATGGAAAAGTAGGATGTAGCATATTAGTGCAACAGTGTATTTATTACAACATGCAATAGCATATGATTGTATAACAAATAAACACCTTATATTAACAGAATTGTCACAAAACAAAGAAGTAAGCAATTATTTAAGGGAAGGATTCAATATAATTAATAATTATACTGAATGTTAAAAGTTCAATTTTAACTGAATGTTAAAATTGAGTAGGAAATCTTTCTATGAACAAAAGTATTATAGAAAATTTGGTATGATAATCTAATATTCATAGCACTTGCTCAGCCTATGTTAACATTGGATGGAAGCAAAGAGGAAGAAAGAGGAACTAATATTTCTTTAAATAAAGGTAAAGCCAAATCATAAAAATACCTTTTTTGTAGTATAATAAGAACTAAGATCTGATTTCCACTAAGATAGAACTAAATGGACTATTTGAACAAGGGAATCATGTTTTTGTTGCAAAAATTGGTGCACTTAAATAGACTTCAAGTGGTAGCACAGTGGCAACTTGTAAAAATTTACTCTTGGTTATGGCTGCAATGAGGATGCTTGCTACATTTACATAGATTCAGCTAATGAGAATACAGTGAATTCAAGTACATTTAGAAAGCAGATGACTTAGCATAAAGCAAATTGTTATAAGAGCTTCCAGTTTGTATCACTAACTTTACATTTGCCAGTTCCTTGAGTGTGACCCAGAGGCTGTCCCATTTGGTTGCTCCATCTATCCACCTACATATAAATATACAGTGACCTGTGTCACAGCTGGGAAACAATCAGAAAAGTACCAATCTTCTGAAGAGATGGAAATGCAGGGAGATCTATTTATCTTCCTCAGCAAAGAGAAACATTATCATCATTATTCTGCAACGTAAGCAAATGTTTTCTCTGTAGATAATTTGGTCCTTTATCCTGCTATCCTGGAATTTTTTTCTGGAGGGAGATATATGCTATCCTCTGTTTTAGGATGTACGTTTTAGTAAATACACTGAAAATGTCTTGGCGTGAGTCATTATGAGAATCACTGAGGTTCTCTATTCTCAACCAAAGAACATAGAGATTTGATTGAATGTGAAACATCGAGGATCAAAAGATCTGAAAAAGAATGCTCCAGAAAAAGGAAACTAATACATTTAAAATATCTGGAGTCACAAGAAATGGCACATAGATGGAAAAAATGAACTTATACATTTGAAAAGAGAAGCATAAACAAAACATGAAGTATGTGTAAATTGAGGATATAAAGATAGGCCAAATTAGGAAGAATGAATATTATCAGCTTAAAGTAGCGCTTTATATTGAAAATTATAGGAAGTTTCTAAGAATTTGATCAGGATAATTTTATAGAAACATATTCTTTAGATTTCATAAACTTTACCCTAAATATAAAGTGGTTGCCAACTTTATAAAAGGAAGACAAAATAAGGAAAGTAACAGTGTGATAAATATGAAATTATTGTTGCATTTGATCCATATTTTATCTTTGGTATATTGTTTTGAAATCAGAGATGGAAGATAAAGTATAAGTAATTAGGAATAATAATGATAGGATGAAATTTTGGGGGAGTAAAAGATTAAGTGTGTTGTCATTATTGCTAGGATAAGACTAAATTAGAAAATAGAATCAAGAGGATTGTTTAGATAGAGTAACCATAATTATCATTTAAACAATCCCTATTGGAATTTAATGATAATGTATTAATGACTACATAAACATAATAAAAATAAAAATGTAACTAAAGATTGTCCCTAAATTCTTATTGAGTATCTGGTAATAGACATCAACTTGGGAATTTGAAAAAAGCTTCAGTGCTCTCCAGGAAGTTTGATAAAATCAATTAATTTATAGTTTAAAAAGAATAGGTAGAAACGTAAAGAAAACTAACAGTGGTGACCGAAAATGGAAGATAATAAGTTTCATAAGAGCAGAGGACTTTAATTTACTGTCCATATTGAAGGCTTCTAATAGCATCGTCGGCACATAGTGAAAACTATTTAATACAAATGTCTCTTATTTGGGCTGGAGCGATAGCACAGCAGGTAGGACATTTGCCTTGCACTTTGCTGACCTGAGTTCTATTCCTCTGTTCCTCTCAGAGAGCCTGGAAAGCTACTTGTGGCATATTCAATAAGCCAAAAAAATAGTAACAACAAGTCTCACGATGGAGACGTTACTGGTGCTTACTCAAGCAAATTGGTGAGCAAAGGAATGACAATGACAGTGATCTCTTATTTAAAATTTTATACAAAAATATAGGATAAAAATGATATGGACTTAGTATGAAAAGCCAATGAAATTATAAGTATCAGCACATTTTCCTTTAACAGCTTTCTTGATAATCAAGTTCACTATAATTAAGTCCATTTAAGTATGCATTATGCACACTGCAAATAAGATGATAAAACCTACTATCTCTATTATTATTTCATTTGCCCTTGCTTTGTCAGATTTTAAGCTTGTAACCTTTTGTGGTAAATGAATATTGTTATCAAATGATTTCTTTTATATTTACTGAGATGATGATAATATTTTGTCCTTCATATTGTTAATGTAGTTAAATTATTTTCAAATGTTAAGTCAGGGTTATCTTGTTATTAAGATAATGCATTTGATTTGAGGCACAATCCTTTTGAAGATCACTAAATGTAGTGTTTTATCATTAGATTTACAGTTTCTATGAAAAGAAATTTTGAATTTATGTTTATGAGAAATGTATATGATTTTTCTGGATTAATATGAGATTTCTATGTCAAGTTCTATTGGCCTAATCAAATACACTCGGAATCTTTAATATGCTAAAATTTTAGTTTAAAGGTTTTAAAGGACATTTAACTTTTTTCTTTGTAGTCCAAAATTCAGTAGTTTACTCACCTTGGCCTAACATTTTCCTCAAAATTTATTTTGCATATGTGTTTGATATCATAATGATTTATCAGAAGCTATTTTCATTTCTTATGTCATTTTGAGTCACTTTATTAAAGTTACTTTCATTTTATAGTAGGTTTTTTTTTTCAATTTGAAAGCAGTCATTTATTAACTGACCAGATAATAAAAATACGGTAGATACCTTAGTTCATCCAGTCTAATCAGCCGGTTGATCTGGTCTTCTCTGTTGCCAGCACCCCCAACTTCTACAAAATGGGTGGTCTTTTTATTCATCCTACCCCGGGGAGAAGATAACTTGAAGGGTCAGAGGAA
The DNA here is from genome assembly GCF_027595985.1 of Sorex araneus. NCBI lineage: Eukaryota > Metazoa > Chordata > Mammalia > Eulipotyphla > Soricidae > Sorex > Sorex araneus. The sequence continues at coordinate 114,028,316 of NC_073303.1, read as the reverse complement.
GTTGTTTGCCTCTTCGAAGCGTTTTCCAACAGTATAGATCTCATTAATCAGATCCTCCATGCAGACAATGCCATATTTACCCAGAGTTCGCGCTATCAGTGCATTATCCCTTAGAGCAATTCACTTCTTGTGGATTTTGCTATAACCACGCTTGTAGATCAATTCATTCACTGACTTCAGGTTTGGGTACCCCCGTGCAATATAGGGTTCCACGATCCTCAGCATGTTAATCAAAGCCTTGTTGAGTTTAACAAAGGTACCATTGTAGATCTGGCGAAGGCGGAGAAGCTGTAGCATCTTTCAGACCTTGGGGCTCACACCATTGATACCTCTGATTCTGATGAGGAAAGCCAATTTGGGTTCCGCAGGAACGTAAAAGTTGCCAGCTTTTCTCGCCATCCTAGCCATGCGAATCGCTGTCCTGTATCCTGTACATCTGCCTATACTCCTTGTGTTGCTTAGCTTTTTCGTAGATCAGCTTCCTCCTGACCTTTCGAAGCATCTTTTGAGCAAACTTCTTTCTCAGGCGCTTGATCTTCAGCTCTGAGAAATTCTTTCGCTTTTTATTCAGGTTTTCTGGCACATCAGGATGCTGCTTTTTCTTCTCTCCCGTCGCTGCTGCTGGCTTAGCAGGGACCTTCTTTTTCTTCTCTTCTGCGTCCTCCATGGTTTCAGTCGGAAATGAGCTCATTTTATAGTAGTTTTGATTTCAGAAAACTTTCAGTTTAGTATAAGTTAAAATACATTAGCACAATGTTGCTTGTTATTTATTTATTCTGTTCTTATTTTCAGAATAGTTACATCTCAACCGGTAACCACTCTTTCATAGCTAATATTGTAGTTTTGTGTTTTCTGTTTCTTCTTAATTCTTTATGAAAATCAACTAATGAGTCACGTTACTATTTTCACATCTTACTCAATTCCTACTCATGGAGTTAGTGTAATATGCTACAATGATGACTAATGGAATCATAAAGAAAAATGTATTGATCTATACCAAGTTGGTGGAAATTCTATAATAAGCATGCAATAACTGTATTGCCCTCTCCACAAAAATATATTGGATGACCATGTATCAGAAAGTCTGATTGCTCCATTTGATAATGGGATGAGTGAAGCATCTGGGAATACGTAGTTGATATTCTTGAAAATCCCCATCTCAACATATTATATAAATTATATTATACAACTGAGTTCAGTAAGGACAATAGAGCTATTAGGCTAGGTAAACTATACTAGGCCAGATGTCAAAGCATAGCCAACAGATATTAGATGTATTTAAATATCATAATGAATAATTATGATATTATTATAATAATAGGGCATTTGCCTTGAACGCAGGCCTACCTGGGTTTGATTCCTCCACCACTTTTGGAGAGCCCAACAAGCTACCGAGAGTATCCTGCCTGCATGGCAGAGCCTGGGAAGCTCCTCTTGGTGTATTTGATATGCCAAAAACAGTAAGAACAAGTCTCACAATGGAGACTTTACTGGTGCCCACTTGAGCAAATCGATGAGCAGTGGGATAACAGTGATAGTGACAGTAATGAATAATATCACAATGGCAAACAAGGTCCAAAGATGTTATGGATGTTTGGAACACTGTATCACTGAGACAAAATCTGTGAGTAATTCATTAGGACAATTCTATAGTTTGTACCAACCATAGAAAAATAAACTCATAATGCTCATGAGTCTAATTAGGTTAGACTAACAATTTTTAAACTTTAAACAATTTTTCAGAACTAAGGGAAATTTTGAACTTGGAAGAAAAATTGGAGGAAGACCTACACACTCTGAGAACAGCTTGTAATAGTTCTAATTAGACTTTTTATTTTTATATTTGAAGTGAAACATGAAAATTATTAGACAATTTTGATGATCTCTCTTTTTGTTTATCTTGAATCATCTCTAGTTCTTGAGGATGTCAAACAAAATTTTGGTACAACCAAACAACTGTAAGATAATTGTATTTCTCACAGGAAGAGGTTATATTGTCCTCAGTGAAGACAATAGGGAAATAGGTTTGGAAACTCTGAAAGCATAGCTATCAGGTACTAGGTGAGTGCAATTATCATAGTGAACAGATTTTCAAAGTGAAGTTATTGAGTTAAGTTCAGTTTCTGAAAGCCTATAGTGAATTCCTGGGCCCTCTTTTTAGTCATATATCTGGTCACTAAATGCATAATCAAAGTCACTTTAGAATGCATAGAAAATTACTACATCTGAACACAAATTTTCCCCAATCAAATAACATAATGCTTTGATCAATTTTATACCTAAGTGAAATATTTTAATTTGGAGGAAGAAATGGAGGAAGAACTGCATTTCTTGTTATAGGACTAGGACTCCTTGTCACAGTTCAATTTGACTTAAAAAAAAAAAAGACAGCTGAAATGTAACAGGAAAATTTTCATGATCATCTTCTATTTTTATAAATCTTTATAAACAGTGTTTGAAAATATTTGATACACACAATGTAATAGGAAATATTTTATCTTAAATGTGTAAGGGAGGCTTCTGGATTTTAATCAAGAAAATATTTCAGCACTAAGAAATTAACAAAAATTACTAACATCTTAAATAACTAACATATGCAAGATTGGTAGTTTTACCATATCTTAGTTGAGTTCAAAAGTCCAGAGTATGCAGAAATAAAGTTATGGACCATAAAAAGTAATTATTATTATTTCAGACAAATTGAACCTTTATTTTAGACCTCCTATGAGATGCAGAATCTGCCTTAGAGAGAATTTACTTGATCTCAGAATCATTGCTTGCAACCATAGATTTATCATATTCATTTGTTTGCCTTTTCCTTGGGAACAGAATCCAAAGGAACTCACATTGATTTGGAGCATGTGGTTGTGTACAGTTATAATCTGCTCAAGTCTGTGTTTACTTCCTTGCTCTCTTTTTTAAAATATCATCAAAATAGCTCTACCCTTTTGAACAGCTTTTAGAATACCATGGATTTACTTAATTAGTGATACCTTATAGACAGGATTGAATGATCAGGAAGAGATTAGGGCATTGGAGAACTGGTTAAATGACAATTCACATGTGAGAACTGTAGATTCATAGATCTGCCCTATTGGTAAAGTGTTTAGGAATCAATGCTGTTGACATTCTAGAATTCCTCCAAAATAAAAGCAAACTGTTTCAATTGACTATCCCAGTATGAAGACTTTTATGCTTAATTTATCCGCTTTCTGAGTGTTCTACAAATAATACCAGATATCTTATTAGATTATGTCTTCAAATGACATTATACTGTTTTCTGAACAATATCAATGACTTAATGCCATATAATTCCATTTAATGTACTGTTATAATGTGTCTTTTGATGCCAAATTTATCTCTACATAAACTATAAATTTTACAGAATGCTTAAACTTATTTTAAAACAGCTAAACTGGTAAACATGCCTTGAATATACAAAGAAGAAATTTCTTCTATGAAATAGATATACACATATGTATACGTATTTGGTGTTGTGCATAAGAATAATTTTTAAAGAATGGAAAAAGGAGCTTTGCAGTTAATACTACATCAGACCTTGCCCTTAAGCTAGTGGTGGTCTGAGCAACAGAAGTTTTGGTATAATCTTTTCACACTTTTTGTAAGAATGCTCAACTTTCTAAAGCATTTACAGTTTCTCCTGCTTTAAATTTACAATGCAGATACCAAGTGCCTTGAACATTTTCAGTGTACCCAATGTCTAACCTTCCACTTTATCTTTTCAGATGTCAGAATAGCTCTCTCTGCTTTGGCTCAAAAAACAACACTTTGACCTATAGTCTATAGTGATTTAAATGAATGCTGTCTTAAAGCTCTGAATAATGTGCTTCAACTATCTACTGTTTTGTATTTGGTATAACAGATTTTAAGATAACACTCTACTCTCCTGATTTTCATATCTAAATTAGGCTCTCTGAGGAAATGATAGGTCTTTATTTCTTCTAACCAATCAGAGTAGCATATGCGACAGGTTATACATGAGAATGTGATTACAAAAGAATATAACATCTCTCTGAAGAATAAATTCATTCTCTCCCCTTTAATACCTTTTGCTCTCTCCTGAAATTCACCCTGCTTTTTCAGTAAACAATGTGCTCTTAATGCTAAAGACACAAGGAAACAAAATGTACTGGTGACCAGTAAGGATTCTTTCTCAGATAATTTTCTGATAGCTTTAATCTAGGACAAACCTTAATTTCAAGCTGTGATCTTCTACAAAACACTCATAAAAGCCATTACTAGATCCCAGAACCACAGGAACCATGAGGTAATAAAACTGTTCTAAATTTGAGTGTAGTGGATTTGGACCACACCTATCACTACTCAGGATTTATTCTTGGCTTTGTGCTCAGGTATCAATCCTGGTGGTGCTCAGGGGACCATAAAAGGTATGTGGGATTGAACTTGGATCAACTGCATATAAAGCAAGCACCTTAGCCCCTGTACTATTTCTCTGGCCCAATAAATATCACTGTCACTGTCACTGTCATCCAATAAATATATTTTAAATAATGAAGTTTGTGCAACTTTATTAATAACATTTGAACTTTGAGAGTTTTAGGATATTAGAAGGATGATTGATTTTAGCTTTCTTGCCCTCAATCTTCCATGTACTATTGCCGCCATATATTTAGGTATCTGTAGAATTGCTAGACAGATTAAATGCTTACCATGTATGTATCTTGGAGTCCTCAAAAATTAATTTTAACAATTTAGTAAATCATGTCAGCTGAAACTTAATGGAACAACAGTATTTAGAAACTTGGCAGGCAATTTCTTCCCATTTGCTTTGATCTGTTCCCCTCTTCCACCCTCTTCACCAGCATTGAAAGAAATACTGGTTCCTTCTCTGCTCTGAGTGACTTGCTGCATTTTAGAGTTTAATTCATTTACCTCTGATACTGTATCTCAGACAGTAGCTACATTAATGGTAATGCTTCATTATGCTAGTGTTATTCTATGGTAATCCTTGAGGTTTTGTGATTAGGAATACCAACTTTGGATCTCTTACATCTTTAGTGAAATTGCTAACATTTTACACTTCTTTATTATTTTTTTTAATTTATCCTCTTAGTCAAAGGAGATTCACAGGCTTTAATTTGATTCTTTGCACTGCTTTAGCACTTATTCCAGAAGTCAAGATCCAAACATGGTGGTATTTTTCAGCAATCAAATATTTCAGTCTCGATCACAGCCTTGAAATATTGGGTAATAATCATTGGGTTAATACATGGCTGAATGAATCCACTATGAGTTTAATTTTACTTGGCTTTTATAAAGTCTTATTCTCACAAGGGATTTAGATGGTAACAATTTTGAGCCAAATTCTGTCCTACAGTTTTCCGACTGTCGACTGTCTGAATAATCTCTTTCTGCCATTGTACAAGTATATAGTAAAACTAGCTTGCAGCTGAAATATTTCAGCATATACTTATTTCTCATAGAGTTTTACACTTTTTCTTACAAAACCTAACTTATTTCTCCATCAATAAAATCTAGATGAGAAAGTAGGCTCTATTAAAGATTGAGCAGGTATCACGGCTTTTGTGCATAAATGTGTGTGTCTGTGTGTGTATTGGAGGTGAAAGGTGAGGGCTCATTTCCCTTGATTTCTTCTTCTATCTTGCCTTCAGTACACCATCATTTCTAAATGAACACCTTATTGGTTGCTCGTTTCTTAGGATGCCATTTATATTATCTACCTCCACTACTGCCTGTAGTTCAAACAGTTTTGCTTGTTCATTTTATTTAAACTGATAATTTGTTATTTGCTTTATAATTTTCATTTAGTGCTTCTGTTGAAGTATATCGATTATGTAGGTAGCATATAGCTAATAATTCTCCCAAATTTATGATTACAGTTGCTAGCATAAGTCCCACTATGCACTGGAATCTTCATAAAATATTAAATATGTAATGTTAAGAAGATTTTCAATTTTTCCCATTGCTCATCAATTTGTTCGAGCGGGCACCAGTAATGTCTCTCATTGAGAGACTTATTGTTGCTGATTTTGGCATATCCAATAAGAACGTGTAGCTTACCAGGCTCTGCCGTGCAGGCTCCATACTCTCAGTAGCTTGCCGGGCTCTCCGAAAGGGGCGAAGGAATTGAACACGGGTTGGCCACGTGAAAGGTGAAAGCCCAACCGCTGTGCTATCGCTCCAGCCCTTAAGAAGATATTTTCCTAAAATTTATTTGTCTAAAATTTCTTTAAAGGTGTGTATTTTTGTGGAAGCCATAAATGGAGAGTCACTGCCAAATATTTATTATTGTTTTTATCACTCTTACCAGGTAAATGTATTATTGTCTTGATAAATGAAAGTCATTCCAAAATTCTCAAGAAATTGTAATTCATTTTAACCTGTGATAGATCTTATGGACTCATATAGCAAGTATAGTAGCATGTTTATTCACCTGAGACTTTTGATTTGCTATTTGATGGAGTTGGGGGAGAGCATTGTTTTGTTTCTGTTCTGTGGGTGGGCATATCCCTGAGGTTCTTAGAATATATTCCTGGCTTTGTGCTCAGGAATTCACCCAGCAGTACTTGGAGGACCATATGTTGTGTCAGAGATTAAATTGGCTTTAGCACCAGGCAAGGTTAGAGTCATAGCCTCCTACTATCTTCCTAACCTGTTCCCTGAGATCATCCTTACTGCTCAAGAAATACAAACATTTTCACTTTACTTGGATTATTTCTTCACATTTTTAAGCGCTAGCAGAAAGTTTTCCCCATGCCCTGAGGTCCTTGCCAAGTTGTTTCTTGTTCTAAGGATATACTGTATGGCAATTAATTCTTACCTAGTCAGTCTCATGTTCTGGTTCTCTTGAAGTCTCAAATTGAATTTCAGGAAAACTCCCTGGACCATAATGGGATATGCTGGCTAAATCTTGCAGTTGCTTTGGGGTGTAATTACTTTCCACTCTTGTCAGTTTCAACATGTCTGAGGCCAGCTTATGGTGGTATAACCCTTGTTTGGGGCCAGTTTGTTAAGAAAGTAGATCCTGAGAGAGTTGCCTCTTCCTTTACACAAAAGAATGGGCTTTCAGTGTTTCCCTGCTTGGGAGGGGGTTATTGCAGAGAGTATCCTGCAATTCAGAGAGAGTTCAGCTCTATTATCTCTGAGTGATGCGAGAACAAATATTCTCAGGAACCTCTAAGGACCTCATGGCACATTTCAGAATTTAAAAACTTGAGGTTTTAACAATTACGCCTGACTTTAGAGTACAAGCAGCCTTGCCAACGTTTATATAAATCTGTGGCTCTGCTCTACCTGCATATGATCATTTGATCCAGAGTTTTGTCCTCACCTGACTTGCTCTTCAACTAGAGGAAACAGTTTTTCACTTGCAGACAATCATGATCTTAGGTTCTTCTTTTGCTCTTTTAACAGTTTGAACTGCCTCACTGTTTGCCTCTCTTGCTGCAGGTCATTAATGCAATGTAGAGTGAGCAGGCAATTGTACTCTCCTGATAGGCATTGTTTCCCCTTAAACTTACAAATGCCTACTTTATTTTCCCAACCAGGAAAGGCAAGTCCCAATCTCCAATCTAGCTCCTCTTCTAATCTCTGTTAAATTCATCTAGAAAAAGAAAATGTACCCCCTGTCCAGTGCTCCTCTCTCCTTGTGGGATCAAGTCTCTCAGCGAGGTTGATAATTAAAGATACCCTTAAAACTAAATTCTCTAGGGATGCAAGGGCACGACTCACTAGCATACATTGCATGTTTTACAATCAAAAGATCACAGATTTAATCCCCAGGGTCACCACATGTGCTAGGCACAATCCCGGCAGCTCTGAGCACTTAAAAGGAAAGCAACACTTGGTGAGAACCTTTGGCAAGTGTGTAAACTTGCTCACATATAAATTGGCGAGCAACTCAGCTAGAGAAACACAACTAAAATTGATGTTGGTGGGCCCCACTGGTGACTCATGTGAAGCAGGGAGGAGAAAGATGGTCACTTTCTCGCCATTCACATCTGCCAACCAGGAACCAGGGTAAATGGGTCCAAGTCTCACTCTACAGAAAGGAATTTCAGGAATAGAAGGCAGTGAAGTAAAACAGTTTATTTGGAATATTTTGAAAGTGTGGAGGAGGAGAGAGAGACTAACATGCTCAAGAGAGAATGTGGGCTTCTCCAAGCAGGTGAGAAAGTCCCTACATATATCCCAGCATCAGGTATGAAAGCATGAAAGTACACATCTCAAGAGAGGAGATGTGGGCAACACATGAGCTCAGATACCATATGTGCTTGGCCACATGGGCGCAAGCAGCACATGGGCTGGGGCAGCATATGTGTGCACTTCCTTTGTTCAAGGTTGCCTTTATAGGGCTTTTCCAACCTACCCCCTTGTGGAGCTTCCACCTAGGTCAAAGTCCATTGCTAAGGAGGATGTCAGGGGGTAGAGTTGGGAATGGTGATGATCTTTGAAATTCCTTTTCTGGCCCTTTGTTCCTGATGGAACTTCTCTCAGAGGGGTGTCCAGCCTCCTAAGGATTCCCTTGACAGTGCCAAATGAGGGTCTTATCAGGCCTTAGTTCCTGTTTTTTCCTGTTTTCTGCAAGGTCAGCTTTTGCCATTTTGCCATTGCCTTCCATACCTGCCTTCCTGACTATAACAAAATGAGAGTTCAACAGTCAGGCATGCTTGGGGTCCACAGTCACTGCAGAAACAAATGCAACAATGAAGAGGAAAGATAAAGAGAAAATTATTAAGAAAACATAATAAAAATTTCATGTCGCATTTGATTTTCTAATATCTCTCTCCTTATCATCCTTTAAGTTTTCTTCATGGGGGATGTAGAATAACTTTGGTTTGTGCTTTCTCCTCTGCCATAAGGAGTTTAAGCTTACTGAGTAATACCCATCACAAAGCTCCTGAAGCACCTCCATTCCTCTGTATTTATTTGAAATAGCTCTAAACATTGTAGGATAACATTGGCTTGTCCTTTCTCCCTTGCCACAGGGAGTCTAGATTTATCAGATTATACCAATCACACTTCTCCAGAGTCACTCCCATTCCTTTACTTATCTTTCTTTGTGCTCTGCTTTACCAACCACCAACTGGTCTATCACTTTTTCCCCTAAATCAGAATCTGTTAACTTGTAAGGTCAGATCCTTCTAAGGACACATCTCCTGTATTCATGTGTGAAATATTTCCTTTCTCCTCTCCATATGTCTTTTGCACAGTTTACTTTAAAGCAAATGCAGGGCTTTACACCCCCAAAAGAAAGAATACACATTCTTTTCCAGTGCACATGGAACATTTTCCAAAATAGACCATGTACTGGGCCACAAAGAATACCTCAATAAAATCAGAAAAATAAAAATTGTATCAACTGTCTGCTCAGACCATGATGCGCTGAAGATAGAAGCTAATCACACACAGACGCAGAGAATCAAAGCAAACTCCTGGGAATTAAACAGCGCAGTGTTGAACAGTGAGTGGGTCAGGAAGGAAATCAAGGAAGAAATAAAGAGATACCTAGAAACAAATGAGAATGAAGACACAAGCTACCAAAAACATATGGGACGCAGCTAAAGCTGTGTTAAGGGGAATATTTATAGCTCTGCAAGTATTCCATTGGAAGGAAGAAAGGGCCTATATAGATAGCTTGACTTCACAGCTCAAGGCCTTAGAAAAGGACCAGAAAAAGGAACCCAAACCAGACCAAAGGAAAGAAATAATAAAAATTAGAGCAGAACTTAACAACATGGAAACCCAGAAAACAATTTGAAAGGTCAATGAAACAAAGAGCTGGTTCTTTGAGAAAATAAACAAGATTGATAAACTACTAGCAAGACTCACAAAGAAAGAGAGAGAACCCTAATAAACCGAATCAGGAATGAAAAGGGGGACATCACAACAGAAACCAAAGAAATTCAGAAGATCCCCAGAGACTACTTCAAAAGTCTGTATGTCATGAAACATGAGAACCTAAAAGAAATGAGTGAATTCCTTGATTCCTATAATCTCCCAAGACTGAACAAAGAAGACTTGGAATACCTGAATAGACCCATCAATGTTATGGAAATTGAATCTGTAATCAAAAATCTCCCCAAAAACTAAAGCCCAGGACCAGACGGTTTCACTGGCGAATTCTTCCAAACATTTAAAGAAGACCTGTTGCCAGATCTCCTCAAGATTTTCCAGGAAATTAAAAAAACAGGAACTCTCCCAAACAGTTTCTATGAAGCACACATCTCCCTAATAACAAAAACAAACAAAGACACCACTAAGAAAGAAAATTATAGATCAATATCCCTGATGATCACTGATGCAAAGATCCTCAACAAAATATTAGCAAATAGGATCCAACAACTCATTAAAAAGATCACACACCATGACCAAATGGGATTCATCCTAGGGATGCAAGGATGGTTTAATATTAGAAAATCAATCAACATAATCCATCATATCAACAAAAGTAAAGATAAAAACCATATGATCATATCAATAGATGCAGAGAAATCATTTCACAAGATCCAATATCCGTTCATGATGAAAACCCTCACCAAAACGGGCTTTGGAGGAACTTTCCTCAAGATAGTCAAAGCCATCTACCACAAGCCTACGGCATGGATTATCCTCAATGGGGAAAAACTAAGGGACTTCCCTCTAAGATCAGGAATGAGACAAGGATACCCACTCTCACCACTTCTCTTCAATATTGTACTGGAAATACTTGCGGTAGCTGTTAGACAAGAAAAAGAGATTAAGGACATCCAGATAGGAAAGGAAGAAATCAAGATCTCACTATTCTCAGATGATATGATACTATATCTTGAGAAGCCTAAAGCCTCTACTAAGAAACTCTTGGAAACAATAGACTTATACAGTAAAGTTGCAAGCTATTAAATCAATATCCAAAAATCCATAACTTTCCATTATGTAAACAATGAGACAGAGGAAAGGGACATGAAAAAAGCAATCGTGCCCCAGAAAATCAAGTACCATGGAATCAGCCTAACCAAGGAAGTAAAAGACCTCTACAAAGAAAACTACAAAACACTACTCCATGAAATAAAAGAGAACATGCAGAAATGGAAACATATACCTTGCTCATGGATAGGGAGAATCAACATTTTCAAAATGGCAATTCTCCCCAAAGCATTATACAGATTCAATGTGATCCCTATAAGGATACCCATGACATTCTTCAAAGAAATCGATCAAGCAATCCTAAAATTCATACGGAACAACAATCGCCCACAGATAGCTAAAACAGTTCTTGGGAAAAAGATGATGGGAGGCATCACCCTCCCAACCTTAATCTCTACTACAAAGCGGTAACAATTAAAACAGCATGGTACTAGAACAAAGGCAGAGCATCAGACCAATGGAACAGGGTGAAATTTCCCTACACACAATCCCAAATGTATGATCATCTAATCTTTGATAAGGGAGCAAGAGATGTGAAGTGGAGCAAGGAAAGCCTCTTTAACAAATGGTGTTGGCACAACTGGACAACCACATGCAAAAGAATGGGCTTAGACCTCGACCTGACACCATGCACAAAAGTCAGATCAAAATGGATTAAAGACCTCAACATCAGACCTCAAACCATAAGGTACATTGAGGACAAGGTCGGCAAAACCCTCCACGATATTGAAGATAATCTTCAAAGATGACATGCAACTGGCCAACCTAGTGGAAACAGAGATCAACAAATGGGACTACATTAAACTAAAAAGCTTCTGCACCGCAAAAGATACAGTGACCAGAATACAAAGACAATCTACAGAATGGTAAAGGATATTTACACAATACTCATCAGATAAGGGATTGATATCAAGGGTAATATAAGGCACTGGTTGAACTCTACAAGAAGGAAATATCCAACCCTATCAAAAAATGGGCCGAAGAAATGAACAGAAATTTTCCCAAGGAAGAGATACAAATGGCCAAAAGGCACATGAAAAAGTGCTCTACATCACTAATCATCAGGGAGATGCAGATCAAAACAACCATGAGATAACACCTCACACCACAGAGTATGGCACACATCCAAAAGAACAAAAGCAACCGCTGTTGGAGAGGATGTGGGGAGAAAGGGACCCTTCTGCACTGCTGTTGGGAATGCCGACTGGTCCAGCCTTTTTGGAAAACAATATGGACGCTTCTCAAAAAATTAGAAATTGAGCTCCCATTTGACCCAGCATACCACTGCTGGGAATATATCCCAGAGAAGCAAAAAATATAGTCGAAATGATTTCTGCACTTATATGTTCATAGCAGCACTGTTTACAATAGCCAGAATCTGGAAAAAACCCAAGTGCCCTAGAACAAATGACTGGTTAAAGAAACTTTGGTACATCTATGCAGTTGAATACTATACAGCTGTTAGAAAGGATGAAGTCATGAACTTTGCACATAAGTGGATCAACATGTAAAGTATCATGCTTAGTGAAATGAGTTAGAGAGAGAGAGAGAGACAGACATAGAAACATTGCACACATCTGTGGAATATAAAATAACAGAGTAGGAGACAAACACCCAAGAATAGTAGAAATAAGTATCAGACGGTTGACTCCATAGCTTGGAAGCTGGCCTCACATTCTGGGGAAAAAGCAGCTCAGGTAGAGAAGGGAACACCAAGTAAAATGTGGTTGGAGTCCATGCGGGGGAAGGGTGATGCGTGTTGAAAGTAGACTAGAGACTTAGCATGATGGCCACTTTATACCCCTATTGCAAACCACAAAACCCAATTGGAGAGAGAAACAAAAGGGAATATCCTGCCACAGAGGCAGGGTGGAGTGGGGGGAAATGGAATTGGGAGGTGGGAAGAATGCTGGGTTTTTTGGTGGTGGAGAATGGGCACTGGTGAAGGGATGGGTTCTCAAACAATGTATGAGGGAAACACGAGCACAAAAATGTATAAATCTGCAACTGTACCTTCACAGTGATTCACTAATTAAAAATAAATAAATTTAAAATAAAAAAAAATACATGGAAAAGATGGACTGTGAGTTTCAAAGGAATCTAAACAAGCCATGCAAATGACAAAAAGGAAAGAGAAAATATATTATTATTAGTGCTTGATGGAATTTTGTGTGCCTCAGGGGCACTGTAGTAATTCAATAAACGTAAGCTTCCTGAGGGAGGAGCAAGGACAACACAATGTTATCCAACAATGCACAATCAAAGTTTAAAAAAAAAATAAAAAATAAAAAAATAAAGCAAAAATGTTCCTTTTGTATACACGCAGGAAGATAGTTAATATTATGCTTTTGTGACTTGGGAGTTAATTGACTCCGAATAATAGTCACTCCTGAGCATCTGCTTTCTCCACTTAAGCCTCAGTTGTCCTTAGTTCCTAGCACAGCGAAAGCAGGCTTCCGACGAGAGACTGGATGGACCCAGGGCAAGCTGTGAGCTACCTTGGCATTAAAATGGGCCAGGCCAAAGTGCCACAATACTTAACTATAAGTTAAGAAAATGATCATGGGCAAATTGTCGTGATCCAAAAAGTGACAACAAGATTAAGACCTTGCTAGGGTTAGGAAAGACTAATCTGGTCTGAGCACTGTAGTCTAAGATCTACAAGGAGATAGCCCCAGGAGAGCAATCCTTTAAGCTTAGCTTATCTCTTACTGTGTCCATACAAAATGACTAATTTTATAAATGTTTATATGTTTTTTGGGCTACAGAAAGGAGAAGTACACCCATAGATGGAATTTCACTCTTGAGTGGGTCTTCTTACTGAATGAGTATCTATCCTAGAAGAAGCTTCCCTGAAGGAAGGACTTTACCTGTGTTGATTGTGTGACCATGCCTATATGTATTTGTTACCCCAATATATATATGAAGGTTAAAACATGAGAACGGCAAAAGAGAAAGACATCCATTAATATCCTGGATCTGGCCTCTAATTATCAGCAAGAACTTAGTGTTATTATAAAGTGGCCTTGGAGTTTGCAACCAGGCTGGCTGTTCGCCTATTGAACCATTTGGAACATTAAAATCAGGCAAGTTCACTCTGGGACTGCTCTTAATCAACACAGAAACAAGTTGCCTCCATGTGTTGGTTAGACTTCTCTGAGATGGTGTAGCTTCCACCACAGCAATCTCTTCCCTGGCAGTCCTAGAGTCTGGAAGTCCCAGATGTGTTGGCAGATCCTGGTGTCTGGAGTATTCTCCTGGACTGTAGACAAAGCTTTTCCACTGCGTCCTCAGATGGCCTCCCAACTCCCCCCAACCCCCTGCATACTGGACAGCAGTCTCCAATGGTTCCTATTTTTAGGAGCAGGAATTTATCATATGAATATTCTATCCATATGCTGCTGCTAGGTTGATGGGAGCACAAATTGGGGGGTAGACATAAGAGAGCATCACCACCTGCCTGCCCATCCGCTATGCCCTTGCAACAAAAGTGCCTGGTGAGGACTCAGATGGTCTGCAGGACCTCCGCATGGCTTGGGCATTCAAGTTCTGAATTCCATTCAGATTTCCCAGTGCCTTGTCTAATCTCTCATACAAGAAATTCAGGAGACAAGATTGAAGCAAAATAGTGTTTTTTTGGGAAATATGAGAGGAAGAAAAGAGAATACTGCTCTCTGAAACTAAAAGGAAGCAATTATCCACCTTTGGTTGAGAATTATGTGACACCCCCTCCCCCCACTTGAGTATGCCATAAACTAAAGAAGTATTGCAGACCAGAGTCGAGGGCCAATCTTCAGAATGAAGTGCACCATACATTTTCAGCACTCCATCAGTGCCCCCTACTTCCCAGACTTGGGGGTAGGCTATAAAGATGAGACCCCTAGCTGGGGCTTTATCAGGATGAAGGACTTCAAACTTTCAGAGGTTTTTTTCCATATTATCTGTTTTCTAATTACTTGTGTTGAGATATCTTTTACAGTAGTGTTGAAGTCAACAGTTTACACTTGCTGAAACACAACATATAACCAAGCTCTCCACCACTGTGTCAAGATCACTGCATTATTGTTCCCACCACCTCAATTCCTAGTTCCATTGATCTTGTCTCAGTGTTTGTTTCCGTTGGGGAATTGTCTTATCCCTTTCTTGGTTTCTTTATACACTGAATATAAGTGAGATTATTTAGGCTCTATACTTTCTTTTCTAACTCACTTCACTTGTGTGATACTCTACAATTCCTTCCAAATCACAACAAAATTTTGTTTTTCTCACAGCAGAATACTGTTTTAGTAGTGTGTGCCCATGACACAATTTCTTTCTTCACTCATCTATGTTGCTGCATTTGGGTTGTATCCAGATCATGGCTATTGTAAATAGCGCCGTGATTAAACACAGGCATATGCAGGTTGTTTTTTTTTTTCCAGGTTAATGTTTTTCTGCTAAAGCATTTCTTCACATAAGGAGGATCCAGTCTTTAATATTTGTGTCTGTGTCAGTTAGAGTCTTTTCAGTCCTTAATGTCTTCAGAACCCATCACTGATGGATTCTAGTCTTCCTTACCATTTGGGCTGACAACACAGCAACTCACTTTTATATTATATCTTGGTTTTATTATTTTCCTAAGCCCACTGAGATGGGGAAATCCTCTTTATCTGACTCCCATTTCAATTATAACTTTGTTTTACTTTAGTTTCCTTTGTAAGGACCCTATCTCTAAACATAGTACATAGAGACCAGAAGTACAGTGTATAATTTATTTTGCAGGGGGAGAGAGGAAATGTTTCACATGAAACATGAAAACTGTTTTCACATTTTATATAATGTACCAAGCATAAAATATTCCTGTTGTATAAGAATACTCCTTTGGTCTCTGACCCCACTCCCTGATAATACTTATTCCATGATTCTCTTCCCCACCATAATTTCCTACAATGTTGGCAAGCACTAATAAGTGCTTTAATTTGCAAACAAATTATGTCTGGGAGTTCTTGGATAGGCTAAGGACAGGGGCTGGGATTGAAAGTATTGATTGCTAGTAGAAAAATGTGATTAAAGAATTTGAGATTTTATTACCCACCCACAAAAGTTGGGTTTATTACCAATGATAATAATTAAATAGTGTAATCTTTACCAAAAACCTTAATTTAAAGGGGTTTATAGAGCTTCTAGGTGAGTAAATATAGGCAGATACTGGAAAGGTGGTGAATGTGGAGGGAACATAAGGTCTCGACATCTCCATCCCCACACTTCATTCCCCAAAAGTCACTTTTCTCTTATTTTTGAGTTATGTTCTTCTAGAATTAGCTAGTAAATTAGTAAGTAAACTGATTTTCATAAGTTACGTACATTTTTTTCCTGACAAATATTTGAACTCTACAATGTACAGCAGCACTGGCGACAATGTAGACTCCTTATTGATGTCTGAATTGGGGTGGAATGAATCTGGATGATGGAGTCATTAGCCTATGATTTCTGCACTTACTCCAGGAAGGTAGTGTGAGAATTAAATTATTGTGCTAGGAGCACTCATATTGGGCCAGAGAGTGGAAGTATTGATCAATGTAGGAAGCACTCTGACTATCAGACAGCATTGTGCTATAGTGTGAGTGTTAAAAGAAACATCCATTTTCCTTTTATACCCACTCTATTTTGGCTGAACAGAATGCCTGTTCTTATAAATTACAGCTTTGCAGTTTCACTAGTATACCCACCCTGCGGATAAGAGTTATGAAGATATACAATCACATATTCCCCTTACTACTGACATCTTGTACAGAACTAATCCGTGCTTGCTAACATCCTCCCTCATATCCTCTAACAAGGCTTTTTGTTGCCTTAGAGTAGAAATACCAGCACAGGTCACTGTAGTTTGTATTTCAATTTGTATTCTTTTGACAAATTGAATAATAATTTATGCTTTTAAGTATAGGTATCTTATGGGTTATTTTTGATTTCAGTACCTTGAAAGTGCAAAGAATAGAAGTAGGCAAGAAAATCTTGTTGGATCACATAGCCTGATACTTTTAAGAGCTGGGAAGGCCCTTAATGGTGTCCATTGAGCAGTTTCAGTGTGGAAATGGAGGCATCACCGTCATCTATTCTTAACAACTGAAAGTGTTTTATGAAGCTCACTCACAAGAATACTTGGATCAGAAATAGATTCCTGGATTCTTCCCAGAAGATAAATCAAAGTTCAGAGTGAATGAGTTGAGTGAGCAACATAAATCAAAATTTGTGAACCACAAATCATACCCACTTTCTAAGGAAGCTTGCAGAATCCCTGGATTTCTGAAGATTTGTAAAGAGACTTTGAATTCCTGGGTTCTGTCTGGAAATGCAATTTTATATCCTGTGGTTATTGAAGTCATTACACTGGTGTCTTTCTCATGGCTGTATAACTACATATCTTTCTGCTATTCCTGAAAATATTTCTTTCTGTCCATTTGAGTTCCTCTGCCCATTTATTTCCCACCATTTGGCAGCATCACTTAGGATGTCTGGGCAGACATTTCAGTTCTTGTGGCTGGAAATTTTCCCATTGCATAATGTGCCTTTTAAATTTTTAATTGAATAGCAAAATCGTTTCTGTTTTTGTTCTCACCTGATAGTTGAAAAATTATCACAGGCCAAGAAGTTAAAAAAAATACTTTTGAAAGTAGCGTATATCTGTTTAGCTTCATAGCCAATTTATGTACAAAGATTTATGTGCTTGGAGGAGAACAAGGTGCAGGAAATAAATCTTGCATGGATGGAGAAAGAAAGCTCATACTGTTAAATATTTCAAACTTCTAAGATTGCTTATTCAGATAATGTAATATGTAAATGATGACATATTCAGTTTAAAATATTTTATCAACCGTAGCACATTAAAAAATTATATGTTAGAAAGATACAAAAGGATGAACTTTAAAATGATAGGTTTCACATGATGAATTAACATTTTACATTTTGTTTTCTATAATTTCATGTAAATATTTTTTGAAAATTATAGAGCATATTTTATTGAATCACATATTTAGTAATAAATGATATTGTGAACTATTTTAAATGCAGAAATTTGTTTCTATGTTATTACAATATTAAATAGATAAAAAGTCGTGCATTTTAAAATTGTTTTATTATAACCAGCAGAGAGATAGAACAAGTGAAGTCTCTGACCAGATTTAGTCTCTGGC
This sequence comes from Sorex araneus, assembly GCF_027595985.1. Classification (NCBI taxonomy): domain Eukaryota; kingdom Metazoa; phylum Chordata; class Mammalia; order Eulipotyphla; family Soricidae; genus Sorex; species Sorex araneus. Next base: position 114,010,236 of record NC_073303.1, on the reverse strand, counting down.
ATCCCATATGCACCCAGTGCACTGTGAGGAGGGATCCCTGAGTGTACAGCCAGGAATAATCTTTGAGCCCTGTTGGGTTTGGTTCAAAGCAACAACAGCAACAACAAACTCTTATCATATAAGAAGTTACTTGCCAAAATAGATTTAAAAACTGAATCAAAGTTTCTAGTTCCTACAAGAAAAACATCTGAACAGTCAGAACAAACACAGCCTTAAAGTCAAAGAAAGAAAAACAGTCCTCCAAGCAAACAATTCCCCAAAAAATGCTGGGGTGGCCATACATACATACAACAACACAGATTACAGGGTGAAAAATATGAGAAGGGACAGCGAAGGCCATTTTTAATAATCAAGGGATATGTACATCAGGAAAAATCACACTTCTAAACATATACACACCCAGTAAGGGGCCAGCAAAATACTTAAAACAACTGATCATAGACTTCAAGGAGGACATTGGTAGAAACACAATAGTAGTCAGAGACTTCAACCTATCAAGAGGTGACTGTCTTGTCATCTCTTCATAGGTCAACAAGTCTAAAACTCAGTAAGGAAGTTCTGGCTCTGAAGGAAGAAATGAAAGAGACCGGGCTAATAGTTATATGCAGGGCTTTTTATCTCCATAAAATTGAAAAATACATTCCTTTTTCGTGCACATGAGACGTTTTCCGAGATAAACACCATGTACTGGGCCACAAAACATATTCAAGAGAATCAGGAAGATAGAAATTGCATCAACTCTCTTTTCAGACCACAATGCACTGAAGACAAAAGTTAGTCACACACAGAAACAGAGAATCGAATCAAACACATGGAAATGGAACAGCTCAATGTTGAACAACCAGTGGGTCAGAGAGGATATCAAGGAAGAAATCAAAACATTCTTGGAAACAAATGAGAATGAAGGAATAAGACAAGGATGCCCACGCTCGCCACTTCTATTGAGTATAGAAATATTGGAAATATAGGCCATAGCAGTTAGGGAATAAAAAGATATTAAGGGAATCCAGATAGGTAAGGAAGAAATCAATCTCTCACTATTTGTAGATGACATTATATTATACTTAAAGACCCCTAAAGCCTCTACCAAGAAGCTCCTAGAAACAATAGACGTGTATAGTAAAGTCTCAGGCTATAAAATCAATACCCAAAAGTTCAATGGGTATTTGCATTATTTCTTATGTGCAAATAATGAGAGATAAGAAAGTGATATGAAAATAAAACAATTCTATTCACAATCATGGCTCAGAAAATTAAGTACCATGGAATCAGCTTAACTAAGGAGGTAAAGACCTGTACAAAGAAAACTACAAAACACTACTTCAAGAAATAAAAGAGAACACGGGGAAACAGAAAAACATTTCCTGCTCATTGATTGGGAGAATTAACATTGTCAAAAAGGCAATACTCCCCAAAATGTTATACCTTTAAGGGTATCCATGACATCTTTCAAAGAAATTAATCAAACACTCCTGAAATTCATATGGAAAATAATTCCATGAATAGGTAAAGCAACTCTTGGGGGGAAAAAAGATGGGAGGCATCACCTTCCCCAACCTCAAACTGTATTACAAAGCAGTAATAATTAAAACAGCATGGTATTAGAACAAAGACAGATCTGCAGGACAATGGAATAGGGTTCAATATCCTTACACACACACTCAAGTATATGATCATCTAAACTTTGATAAGAGAGAAAGAAAGATAAAATAGAACAAGGAAAATCTCTTTAACAAATGGTTCTGGGAAAACTGGACAGCTATGTGCAAAAAGAAAAAAACAACAATAACAAGAAAAAGGGCTCAGACCTCTACTAACAGCATGCAAAAAGGTCAGATCAAAACGGATTGAAGACCTCAACATCAAATCAGAACCCATAAGGTACATTGAATAGAAGGTTGTCAAAACCTTCCACAACATTGAAGCTAAAGGTATCTTCAAAGATGAATCTTCAAAGACCAAGCAAGTGGAAGCAAAGAAAAACAAATGGGACAATCTTAATCTAAGAAACTTCTGCACCTCAAAAGAAACAGTAACTAGGATAAAAAGAGGCCTATGGAATGGGGGAGGATATCCAGCTAATGCCCTTCTGATAAGGGGCTAACATTAAGGATATACAAGGCACTGGTTGAACTCGGAAAAAACAAGAATCATTCAATCCCATCAGAAAATGGGGTGATGAAATGAACAGAAATTTTCTCAAAGAAGAAATTTGAATTGCCAAAAGGTACATGAAAAAAATTATCCTCGTCACTAACAATTAGGGAGATGCAGACCAAAACAACAATGTGATATCATCTCACATCACAGAGACTGGCATATATCCAAAAGAACAAAAGCAACCAGTGTTGGCATGGATGTGGGGAGAAAGGGACTCTACTCACTGTTGTTGAGAAGGCTGACTGATCCAGTTCTTTCTGAAAACAATATGGACATTTCTCAAAAAACTAGATATTGAGCTCCCATTTGGCCCAGCAATACCACTTCTTGGGAATATACCCTGGGGGCTCAAAATCACACAGCAGAAACACCATCTGCACTCCTATGTTCATTGTAGCACTATTCACATAGCCAGAATATGGAAACAAACTGAGTGCCCAATAATAATAATAGACAAATGGATAAAGAAACTGTGGCACATCTACACAATGGAATACTATGATGCTGCTAGAAATAAATGAAGTCATGGAATTTTCCTATAAATGGACAGACATAGAGAGTATCATGCTGAGTGAAATGAGTCAGAAGGAAACGGACGGATATAGAATGGCTGCATTCATTTGTGGTATATAAAAATTACATAGTAGAAGACTAAAAGGCATGGCCAGGGAAAACAGGGGTTAGGAGGACTGGTCAACCACAAGTGTGTTTAGGGCTGAGAATAGGTAAGAGAAAGAAGAGATCACTTGAAAATAATAGCTGGGAATGATCACTGAACAAGATCTGAGGGTTTAAAGTAGGTAAGGGATATTGAGATATTCTTGATAATCTTTCAGTATCAATATTTCAAACAACAATACCCAAAAAAGGAGAGAGAGAGATAGAGAAGAGAGAGAGAGAGAGAGAGAGAGAGAGAGAGAGAGAGAGGAAGAGAGAGAGAGGAGGGGGAACTCCAGTCATAGAGGCAGGAGGCAGGGGGTGGGGTGGGGGAAGGGAGGGAACCTGGGGATATTGGTGCTGGGAAATGTACAGTGGTGGAGGGATGGGTGTTGGAACACTGTATGACTGAAATCCAGTCATGAAGAGATTTGTAAAGATCTCTCTCTGTCACAATGATTCAATAACAAAGTTTTTTTAAAAAAAAACACTTATAATGGTGTGTGTGTTATTGAATACTTAAGGAATTAAGTTCCACAAACACAGAGGATAAATTCCCTTCCAGATATATCTTGTATGTTATCATATTTTTAAACATGTATATTTTAATACTTCAATATGAACCTGTAATTCTGACTTTAGGGTCCCATGGAATGAACCCTTTACCAAATTCTTATGTAAGGATGAAAGATATGTTTTTACTTCCCTACAATACATAAAATGAAATAGTATTTCAATTTGAATGAAATTGAAAGGTCAGAAATAAAATTCAGACCTATGCTGCAACATTGATGATGGCTATGATATAAGCATTATGTTAAGTGAAATTAACCAGTTGCATAAGGAAAACTATTAAAATTTTGCCTATCTGCATGTGTAACTTACTTCTGGTAGTCAAACTAATGTACAGAGAAAGTAAGATGGTAGTTGCCAGGGAATTAGGAGTTAGGAGAGTGAGAAATTGTCTTACAGATACAGAGTCTCATTGTTAAAAGTGAAAACAGGTTCTAGAAATAAGATATACTGGCAGTAATATATTAATGTGCAATCATTTATTGCCACTGAAGCATGTGTTTCAAAAGTGTTAAAATTATAAACTTGACATTTAACCAGAATTTAAAATTTGAGGAAAAATACATGCAAAAATAAATTAGTTGTTTTTTTCATTAAAAATATGTTTGAACTATTTGAAAAAATGTCAAAGTAATGCATAAATGCATCTTTGAGGACTACTTAGGGCATTATGTTACATGTACATGGTATCATTATAATTTAGAAAGCGGTGACTGAGTTGAGGTTATTTAAATAGTCTGATGATGTTGATGAATAACATAAATTAGGAAAAACATTGTAGAAGATAGATGTGCCCATACTTCTGTAACGTCAATATGACTAGTAATAATATAATAAAAGTATAAACTTGTGTGAAATGCTTCCAGTTCAACATCAGGGAGTGTGCAAATAATATTGAGTAGTTTTGCAACTTAGTGTGGTGTACGTCTTTGGGGTGTGTGTGTTGGAATACCTTTAGTGCTTAGGACTTAGTCCATGCTTTGTGCTCATGGATCACTCTTGGAGGAGCTCAGGTGCCACAGATCAAACGCAGGTCAAACACAAGCAAGGCAAGAGAAATGAATTGTGTTCAATGCAACATCAGTTCATTAAGGATTGTCACCTAGGAATTGTCAGGGAAATTAGGCTATGAGGAGTGAACTGAAAGTTTAGGTGTAATGTACATAATTATTTTACATTTCCATGTTAACTACAAAGAGAAAAGAAATCCATGCACTTCCCTAAGTATGGAGTTACTTGGAGACTGTACTTTCTGGGTGCTTGGCAATGGAATCATAGAATTTATAGAGGGCACCTGCAACTAGAAAATATAGACAAACAATGAAGAGTCAGAACAAAAGGTAGTGATTAGTTAGAACATTCAGTGACATTGGAACATTTTATGTCAGTGTCAGAAACTAGAGGTAATTATTAACAAAGATCTTAAGTGTGCAATAGAAATGAAATGATCCTACACCATCAACATCTCAGAATTAGCAGAACATTTTTGTTAAACAATAATAATTTGAATAGGGCCTTTGTAATCATTCAGCATGACTGATTCTATTTTCTAAGGGAGGATGGGACACACCCAGGCATGCTCAGGGTTTTCTCCTAGCTTTGCACTCAGGAATCATTCCTGGCCATGCTTGGGGAACATATACATATACATATGTGTTCATACTGAACATATTCAGTATGAACCCACATTGGCTGCATGCAACATGTCTGTCTTACCCCACACAAAGAATTTTAATAGCATTTTTGAGATTATTTTTAATTTCTACTTGGGGGACACACAGATGCCACTACTCTTGACGTGGTGCTCCTGGATTATTCTGAGCATTGCTTAGTGGGATCATGAAATGCTGGGGACCCAGCAAGCAAAACGTGTCTTTCAGGTCAAATTTGTTGTATTCTTATGTGAGGGCAGGGTTGTTTGACACATTTTGTCTCTGTGAACAGTTTGTCTATGTGAACTCTAAATTTTCCTCACCGGGCCAGATCTTACCCAGGGTAAGTATTTTATTTGTTCCCAGTTTTATATTTTTGTTTAGCTCTTCACCTTCCCTGTCATTTTTTTCCTTTTGCAAAGATTTCCAAAGCCTCTGCAGCACATATGAGAGTTGCACGCACGCGCGTGCACACACAAACACACACACACACAAACACACACACACACATACAAACACATGAAGTCAAAAAGATAGTATAGTGGGTAAGGTGCTTGCCTTGCACACAGCTGTCCTGGCACCACATATGGTCCCTTAGCCCACAAGGGTGATCACTGAGCACAAAGAAAGGAGTAAGTCCTGAGCACAGCTAGTTGTGGTCTAAACCAGGTGTGGCCCAACAGGCAGGGAGGAAGGAAGGAAGGAAGGAAGGAAGGAAGGAAGGAAGGAAGGAAGGAAGGAAGGAAGGAAGGAAGGAAGGAAGGAAGGAAGGAAGAGAGGGAGGGAGGGAGGGAGGGAAGGAGGGAGGGAAGGAGGGAGAGACAGGTGCACACACTGTGGAGCTTTAACTCTCACAGGTCACCCCCAAACAGAAATTTCAAGACACCAATTTTCTATAAAACTGCTTGAAGACATAGATGGTAAATAATGAAATTCAGTTTTTTATTCACAATGTTTGGTTTCTCATTTGCTACAAAGTCTTATTAAAGTTACTGTGTTGCATTTGCTTCATGATAGTTATAGTTATTCTATAATCATATTTGGATATTAAGTCTTGAGTAAATAAATGTTAAATGATCAAACAATATAATATTAAGTAGAAAAATTAACATTTATATTTCTTTTAACACAAGTACTTATACCCTTCATTTTATATTTTAACCCTAATAATTTGATTCCTGTGTCTATTATATTGATTCTTGCTATCCTAGTCAATTTTTCACCAATGAATGATAAAGAAGAAACAGTTATTATAGTTCTTACCCACTACATTAGCTCTTCCAGTAGGTTTAGTAATAACGTACACTCATGCATCAAATCTTGAGGTCCCTGTGGTTCCCTATTTCCATATTCAGTTTCTTTATTGAATCAGCTGCTGCCTTCTCCAAACTCTCAACTTCTTTCTTCTTCTGCAGCAAAATTTTCTGTTCCATTAGATAGTGATCTGTTGTTTATGGGCCAGCTTTTTTAAGCACTGATTTATAGTTCGATGCTGCAGAGAAATCCCAGCTTACTACCTCTTGATCAGTAAAACAGGTACTCATGCTTCAATTGTGCTTTGCTCTCTTACTCGGTAACAGGCCAGACTGAAAAGTGAAAAGAACTGGAGAAATAGAGATGATTGCCTAGGATAGGTTACAGAGTGCTTTAGGAGACAGAACTTCTGCAGCAGGCAATTTGAAATTCAGAATAATGGACATCTCACTTTGTGAGACTTTGCTATTGTGGCTAGAATATGTTATAATAGAGAAAAGAGGAGGAGAGCTAAAAATAATCCCTTGCATTGTGCTGGTATCTATACAGCAATTCTGCTGTTTAAAACTTCTGCCACTCTGTATGTGGAAACCAATTAGATATAGGAGGGTTTTTTGGCTGGTACACAATCTAGCTGGGCCATTTCTTTTTAAAAGTCAGGACAAGACAGAATGAAAAGACATTTGGAATTTCTCTGTGTAGGTGACAAAGAGTCCAGAGAGTAGGGGGGGAAAGGTCTTAGTTTCCAACGATTATCCTTGTTCAAATGTCGCACACACTTATATGTGGTGTTAATACCTTTACTTTTTTTTTGTATCTTCTAAAATAGTCTAAGGAAAATCAGCCAATACTACAGAATTCTATAAAAACTACTAGAGTCCCATACTCTTGTAAAATAATGAGGGTGATTGATGGATATATATTTTCTCTATGATTCAGACAGCTTATAGTTTTTATAATTAAATGTTTGTCAGCATTTTAAATGCAAACTGCATTTTCAAAAGATTTATGACTTGGCAGTGAAATTCAGCACCAAGCTAGAATTTGGCATAGCCATTCCTTGAGTGGAGCGGATTGACATTTCAAATGCATCTTTCTTTAATATATCATGGACTCTAATTCAAAGAGATTGGCTATTTTAATTTCAGAACAATTCAGTGCTTCCCAAAATCTCCATCCCAGCTGCTTTACATAAGTGTTCTGTCCTTGTTACAGATTCCACCAATACTCAAATTTGAGGAACTCTGAGAAATTTTAACACAGTGCAGAGAAGAACTAGTAGCTGATTTTTAAAAAGTTGCTGATAGAGTGAACTCAGTCTGTTTTGTATTGGGGAACTGTGAAATTTACAGTAATATTTTGGAAAAAATTAGCAAGTACTATCTTATGGTCTAGACAAAATGCTCTAAATGAACATTTTCAAGCGAACTGATAAAAAAAAACTAAAGTTATCGTGTTGAGTATCCTGTGTTGAAAGATTAAAGGCAGAACTGATACAATAAGGACCAATAAAATGGGCTAAAAATGCCACATTTTAGTATCAAAAACAGAAAAGAACAGGAGAATCAGCAGACGGAGATTGAACTATTAATCTATAATTCATTAACTGTGAAAATTTTCAAAATCTTTCATTAGGTGTTTGTATATTTAACGGTTCAGTTTGGAACCCTTATTTTCCTTAAATCTCCTACAGTTTTAATCACTTCAAAGAAACAGGTAGCCATTTTTAGTTTCTTTTTTTAACTTTTACTGCTAAATTAATATCCTTTAGCCTTATGACCATTTAAGAATTTGGTATTCATAAGATAAACTCTAAAAAACTAAAAGCCCTCATTATTACCAGTCATTTTTCATTGATCAATCATCTGAATAATAGTTTATGAGGTTGAGATGAATGATGAGAATTCCATAATACTAAAAAATGGCAGAGTTCAGGAAATGGTTTCAAATATGCCATTTAAATTATAAGCAAGAAGAAAGATAGTGTAACTGGCTTAAGGCATTTGCCTTGCATATGACAGGTTCTGGTTTGATCTTTGCACCATATATATTCTGCCTCGCCAAGTACTAGTCGAAGTGACCACCCAGCACAGTGCGCGGGAAGCTACGAGCACAGCCAAGTGGGTCCCTCACCTCACTGTCACTGTCATTGTCATCCCATTGCTCATCGATTTGCTTGAGCAGGCACCAGTAACGTCTCCATTTTGAGACTTGTTGTTGGTTTTGGCATATCGAATACGCCACGGGTAGCTTTCCAGGCTCTGCTGTGCAGGTGGGATACTCTCGGTAGCTTGCCAGGATCTCTGAGAGGGGTGGAGGAATTAATTGCATAGTTGGCGGCGTGCAAGGCAAACGCCCTGCAACTATGCTATTGCTCCAGCCCTCCCTCACCTCAGAAAAGTAAAATTAAAAAATAAAAATAAAAAAGTAAAATAAAATAAAAAACAAAATTAAAATAGAATCAAAATGTACACTTAATTTTCCCTTTGTTCTTCCGAAGCTACCTGAAAGCTTAAGGCTAATGTATTTTCACATCAAACAAATATGTTCTTTACAATAACAGTTTACTTGTGATTTTTAAACCAAGCCTTTGTGCCATTCATGCCTGTCATCCTTCTTGACTGTGCTATTCCATTTTAGCAAATGAATAATTATGGAAACCACTATTGGTACGACTACATGTATAGTTATCTACTTATCTCAATGGTCTCTATTAACTATATTATGGTGCTAATAAGAACTAAAAATACAAATTTTCATGTTAGAGCATAACAGTGAAATTTGTAGAGAAGATCTACTTCATCAATGTAAGTTCCTCAACATCACCCCACAATCCCCACTGACTCTCCCTTGCCCCTTTCATGTGAGCAAAAGAAATAAGTTTGAAATTTTGCTAAGAATACTAATAAAAATGTGGATCTTTCCTTCACAACAAATATTTCCATATGTATATGCATATTGGTTCTGGATTAATGTTTATTTGCAGCCTTGTTCTATTCAAATAAAATTTGGTGAAATATTCCTTTTAAAGGTTAAAAAAGTACAAGTGCAAATGTAATAGCACAAGTAATATTTACATTTTCCATGGATACTAGCTGGTTAATTAGGACAAATTCATCAGTTTACTTTTCCAAATAGTTTCTATCTTTGCCAAAATGCCAGATCCAGATCAAAGGTTATATTATCTTCCTTCTGTGCTGGAAGTAGGCCCATAGGTCAAAATGTAATAAAATGTGAATCATCATCATCCAAAACTAAATGTTATGCTGCAGATGGCAGAGGTTTAAGTACTTATTAAATTGATGTGCAAATTAATTTAAAAAGAGGTAGATGGATAGCTTTGGTAGCTACTGCTCTGCCAGTTTGGCACCGTCTATTGAGCTACATTAATTTTGTGGCAAGTCAAGACTATGATAATGAAAGTAAGTTGCTGGTAAGAGAATAGTACATATAGTAAAGGCAAGACAATATGGCAAATCTGAATTTGCTGCTGAATTAAAAGCCTGAAAATGATAAATATTGCATCATTAATAAAAATGGGAATTGTAAGCCAGCATTCATTGAATACACTTACATAGGAGAATAGCCAATAGAGTATTTTGTGCCCTCATATTAAATATGTGCATTATGCAAAGTAGGAGAGTCAGTTGCATATTTTATGCTTTTCACAGCTTCATTAATCAGAAACATAAAAGATATATTTCAGTTCCATGAAGTAAAAAGCAAATATTTTTTTTCCTGATTTTCTAACAAGAGAAAAGCTAGACAGACTGAAAATGAATTCTCTTTGCCCACAATGAAATAAAATTTTACTCTAATCTGCCATCCCTAGTGCCGTTAAACAGATCCATCCTTAGAGTTATATCTTAGATTTGACCTGAAATAATGTGTGCTAGAATTATTAACTTGTGAGAGTACTTAAATAGTAACCTTCATGGCAGAGGAAAGGAAGAGGCAGGCTAATGTTAACATTAGAACGTTGATCTTGGACATTTTATTGATGGAAAAGTGAGGTGACTGTGTACATCAAAACCATAAGAGCCAACACTATCATAAGCATGTGATCCAACTATTATGATTAGATTAAAAAATAAATTGTTAAGGGGGTTAAATAGGGAGTGGAGGGAGCTTGGGGGCTTTTGAGCAGGGATGATGGCACCAGTGCTGGATTTGGAGTCAAATCACTGTGTGCCTGAAGCTCTATTATAACAGTTATGTGAAACATGGCTCTTAAATACAATTTTTAATGATGAAATTTGTGAAATTCTAACTAGCATGAGACAGAGAAGTCCCTTAATAAATGGATTCATGGGAGTTCTCATACTTTTGAGGGCTTTCTTATAGGGACACTGACAGCTTTATGTGATAGATTATAATGTCTCAAGGAAGAAGGAAATATTGATATTGAAATCTCAAGTATTTAGCATGGAGCACACTTCATAGCAAAGAGTAATAAGAGAAAACACATTGCAAAAGCTATCTTAACAAAAGGAATGTATTTTTCCAGTTCATTCTCACACAAAAAAAATGGAAAATAGAGACAATAAAAGGCTTAACATTGAGAAATAGCTTGGGAACACCAGTTAGGAAAGAGTAAAATACTCGCTGGACGACATGTGAGTGGAGAAAAACTTATGACACCCAAAGATTTCACACACACACACACAAACACACACACACACACACACACACACACACACTTTTTTCTGTTTGTTACTCTTTCTCGGTACCTAGGGACCACTCTTGGCAGGCTCAAGTGAGCATTTGGGTTGTTGGGGATCAAACATGCAAGGCAAATGCCCTACATACTGTATTATCACTCCACTATAGACACATTGAAAAGAAGTGTAAAAAACTAAGGAATGCCTAGGGGCGAGTGCACTTGCGGGCTCTCCGGGCTGCCCTGTCTCACGGCCGGCGTTCGGTGCCCTGGAACCGCAGTGTGTGGACTGGATAGGGACAGCCAGTGGTCAAGGAAAGGCAAAGGAAGAAGGAGGACCAAGCTGGTCGCTGATTAGTTACTGTTTATTCAATCTTCCACCTTTCTCATCTCCCGCACTCCCAGCTCTGTCCTCTCTCTGGATCAACTGCCGCACTCCCAGCTCTGTCCTCTCTCTGGATCAACTGCCGCTTCTTTCTGGCTTCTCTATCTCCTCCTACTTCTCTCTTCCACCTTGCCTTCTAGGCTACCCCCAGCCAGGTAGCAAAATCAACATAAGAAAGCCCTTCCTGACTGCCAGTAGGCAAAATACCTCTTAAGGGTTTTTTCTCCTCTCCCCATTTCAAACACTCATTAACATCTTAATACTAGTTATTTTTGCATAGACATAGCAAGAGATACATTGAGGTTTAAAAGGCAGCTCTTCTGGCAACATCTTGCCACAGGCTCAGACCACAGCACTCAGGCCAGATTAATTATTCCTCACCCTAGCAGGGTCCAAATCTAGTTATCACTGTTTGGATCATGACAGCATTTGTCCATGATCAAGCTCTTAACTTATAGTTAAGCATTTGGCACTTTGGCCAGGCCCATCTCCATGCCAGGGTAGCACACAACTCACCGCTTGCCCTGGGTCCTTCTTGTCCCACGTCGTCGGGACCCTTTTGGGGATGCTAGGAAGTAAGGGCAGCTGAGGCTTAGGTCAAGAGAACAGATGCCCTGGAGGAAAATATCATGTAGAGTCAAATGACTCCCAGGTTACAAAAGCATAACATTTGTTAAGTCTTCCTGTGTCCATACAAAAAGGACTTGCTCTGAATAAACTATGCAAAGGACTCAAGTAGAAGAGAAAAACATTATTTACAAGTCAACAGAACACTAAGAAAGAAGCTACAAATCAACAAAGAGGAATAGGAGCACTGTGATGGGAGTAACCCAATAAACCTAAACTACCTGAGGCTATGTTATCCTACAAAGAAGGAAAAATATTATGGTTCCAATATACTTGGGTTTCTATGAAAAAAGGAAGAAGGTAAATAAAATAATATCTTATGCTTTATAAATTGAAGACTACTGTTCAATGCAAAAATGCATTGGTTGATAATGCATGTTTAAGTTAAATAAATGAGAGAAATGTCATAAAATTACTACATGGGCTGGAGTAATTGGTGAAATTTACTAAATCTGCAACCAAATGTTACATCTAGATAGATCTCAATTTGCTAAAAAGGAAAGAGTAAAATACTGGGTGGGGGATACATGAGTAGAGAAAAACATATATGATATATGAACTCAAGAACTTGTTGAAAAACAATTGGTTGGGGTCACACCTATTTATGCTTAAGGCTTACTCCTTGCTCTACACTCAGGGATCACCCCTGGTGGCCTAGGCAACCATATAGGGTACAAGGGGTTAAACTCTGTAAGACTCACATGAGGCGAGGGCCTTACACCTGTATTATCTCTCTGGTCCTTAGAAAAAATAATTTTTAGGAAAACTGATACTCTGCATCACTTTCTTCCAGGAGTTTTGTTTTATAGTCTCTGGATCTTGGCCATTGGTGGGATTACAAGGTGATGCAGAGTCTCCTGCACCCGTGCCTGACTGTCTTCACTGGGGCCCGCCAGAGGGGAGCAGGCTGAATTTCCCTCCTGGCCCTGAGCAGAGCCCCAGCAGCTGAAGACCTCCAGAACCCAGCCACAGTCATGCTCAAGGCCACTCTCCACACGCATGGAAGAGCCTCATGCATGAAGGAACCAGCAGAGGAACCCAGGTGTGTGTGACCTGAGGCTGAACAATCCAAGCCTGCTTGGATTGGTACTGGGCCTCCTCCACCCAGATCCCCCATTTTCCAGTAGCAACGCAGTCACACCCACAAACTGCCCCCAGCATTGTGTAATCCCAACGACGGCCAAGATCCAAAGACTATAAAACAAAGTTTCTGTAAGCAACTTCTTATAGTCTAGTTCTCTCTCTCAGAGAATCCAGAAAGCTACCAAGAGTATCCTGCCCACACGGCAGAGCCTGGCAAGCTCCCTGTTGCGTATTTGATATGCCAAAAACAGTGACAATGATGGGTCTCATTCCCTTGACTCTGAAACAGCCTTCAATGTGGCATTGTTGAACAGGATGAGTACGAAGAGGCTGCTAAAATCTCAGGGCTAGGATGAATGGAGACGTTACTGGCACCTGCTCGAGCAAATCGATGAACAACGGAATGACAGTGATACAACTGATACATTAGAAAAAGATGTACAGAACAATTATATAAATGCATAATTTATATATAAAAGGAATACAAGGTATTAATATATTAGAAACACATAAGTGAAAAGGATATCAATATACCACTTAAGAGAAAAAAAACCTCAACTGGATTTAATCAAACCAATTAGAACTTGAGAGATTTAGTTTGAATGTGCCTCTTGCTCCTGCTGCCGTCAGCATTGATGGGTGTATTTCTAAAGGCCCCAGGCAGTGTCCCACATGGGTCTGCTAGTGCTGTGGCCCATGAATACCCTGGGGCCCTGGAGGTTCCACTGTGACAGGACCCAGGGAGCTCTACACTATATAGCCTTACATTCACACTCTGCTGGTTGCTGAGAATCACTGGCAGAGGCATCAGAGCCCCCTGAACACTGCTCGGAAGCTTCCTCTTACTGTAGGATAACATGGGTTCATCCTTTCTCCTCTGTCCTTTCTCCCTTGCAGCTGGAAGCTTAAGTTTACTGAGTTACTCCCATTACAATGCTCCCGAGGCACTCTCATTTCTCTGTGTTTATCTTTAACCTCTCCTTTTGTGCTCTGCTTCCCCAACCTGTTAATCACCTATATCCCCTACTCAGAACCTGTGACTTGTAAAGTCAGATTCTTCAGAGGCCTCTGGACTTTTGTATTTGTAGTGAAATATTGCTTTTCCCTTTCCTTTATATCCTTTGCAGTTTACTTTAGTGCAATGTTCTTTTTGTATATACCCAGGAAGACAGTGAATACTATACCTTTTGTAACTTGGGAGTTTATTGATTCCGAATAATGTTTACTCCTGGGCATCTGTTACTCGACTCAAACTCAGCTTCCCTTAGTTCCTAACACCCCAAAAGCAGGGTCCCTACAAAGGACTTGGATGGACCCAGGGCAAGCTGTGAGCTATCCTGGCATCAAAAAAGGACAGAGGAAGTGCCATGAAACTCATAATAAGTTAAGAGCACGGTCATGGGCAGACTCTGTCATGATCCAAAATGAAGTAACTGGATAAGGACCCTGCCGTGGTTATGAGGGATTAACTTGGCCCGAGGATGCAGTCTGGGATATATATTGAGATGTTCCCAGACAGCTTAATATATCTCTTATTGTGTCCATCCAAAATGATGGTTGGAATAAATGATGAAAGAGAACACTATTCAAATTTATTCTTCTACTTGTTGGAGCGATAGCACAGCAGTTGGGCATTTACCTTGCACTCGGCCGACCCAAGTTCGATTCCTCTGCCCCTCTCAGAGAGCCCGGCAAAATGCTGAGAGTATGGAGCCCGCACGGCAGAGCCTGGCAAGCTACCTGTGTGTATTGGATATGCCAAAAACAGTAACAATAAGTCTCTCAATGAGAGACGTTACTGGTGCCCGCTCGAACAAATCGATGAGCAACTTGTTGAATATCATGTTCCTCAGTTCCTCAAACTTTTGTTTATCAATGAATAAATCCCCTTATGAAGACACACATAAACATAAATACACATAAACAAACATACGTACACAGACACATATGTTTGTGTGTGTATACAAATACACACACATATGAACTCCTTGGTGCTGTATTACTAATCATTTTAATTTTATTTATTATGTTTTAACAAATTAAGAGTTTTATAATATTTCAAGTTTTGACTTTAAAGGGCTTGCATTAAAAAAATCATGGATGTTGAATAAATATGAGAACAGAAGTTACAATACAGTCTTCATTCCTTCAGAGCATTTTTTTCTCTTGGCTCCACTAAGGAGAAATATTAAAAGATAGAAGGACTCTGAACCCACATATGCTTCTATTTATCTAGTTAAATTTTCAGGGCTAATGTAATTCAGTGAAACACAATTACCTTTTTTTTTTTAACTTTTTACATTACACCCTGCAATTCTCTGGAGTTACTCCTGGCTCTGCATTCAGGAATTTCTCCCAGAAGTGCTCAGAGAGATCAAATTGAATGTTTAGAACTGAACCCAGGTCTGCTGCATGCAAGGCAAATGCCCTGCTGGCTGTATTATAGCTCCCACCCCTGACTTTAATATTTTAAAACACATAAGTTGAGAAAAGTAACGTGAAATTTATCAGCTACACAGGGGGGATGGGGTGCACTGGTGAAGGGATAGGTGATTGAGCATCGGATAACTGAGACTTAAGCCTGAAAGCTTTGTAAATTTCCATATGGTGATTCAATAGAAAAATTTAAAAAAATTAAAAAATTAAAAAACATAAGTAGATCTAAATTCTTTTGTTACTTAAGGAGTTTGTAGGTCAATATAATTAAATATTTGATAATGAAAAACATTTTCTTTTAATATAGTTTGGAATTTTATTTGACTAATTTATTTTGATGCTCAAGAAACAATGTGACCTTTCTATAATAGATTACACTTGAGAATGCATTTGTCCCAATTCATTTACCCTGAATTGTTATTTCCTTGTTTGTGTGTTTCTTCCCTCCCTCCTTCCCTCCTTCCCTCCCTCCTCCTTCCCTCCCTCTCTCCCTCCCTCCTCCCTCCCTCCCTCCCTTCCTCCCTCCCTCCCTTCCTCCCTGCCTCCCTTCCTCCCTGCCTCCCTTCCTCCCTCCCTCCCTTCCTCCCTCCCTCCCTTGCTCCCTTGCTCCCTTCCTCCCTTCCACCCACCCTCCCTCCCTCTCTTCCTTCCTTCCTTCCTTCCTTCCTTCCTTCCTTCCTTCCTTCCTTCCTTCCTTCCTTCCTTCCTTCCTTCCTTCCTTCCTTCCTTCCTTCCTTCCTTCCTTTCTTCCTTCCCTCCCTCCCTTTCTTTTTGTAATTGTTGTACCATACCTGCCTGTATTCAGGACTTATTTCTGGCTCTGAAATTGTGGCTCACTCCTGGGAGTAGAGGGGGACTATATGCACATGCAGTGTTGGGGATACAATCAGAATTGGCTGTATGCAAGCTAAGTTCCTTACCCAATGTAATACCATATTTGTGTGTGTTTTTTTTAATGAACCATTTTATTATTTCAGAATGCTCATAAATGGCATATGTCTACAGGATCTATAGTGCCTCTCATATTTATGCAGCTGCTATAGTCAGGAAACAAATAAATATTCCACATCCAGCATATTCACATAAAATGTTTATATTGGCTTATACTTTATTATCAAACTAAAAATTTATATATTTAAAATACAGAATAAATAATTTTACTTCAGTTTACATAGCTGAAATATCAACCAAAAACATACCACTTTCTACTGTGGGGGATTTTTCAGTATGGTTTCATAGTTAAAAAAAGAGGCAAATAAACTAGTTAACTAGACTCACTGTCCTTATCATATTACTTTTCATATAAATGTATATACATATTAAAATTATGTGTACATCTTAGATTAACATAGTTACTTATGCTTCAATAAACAAGCAAAAAATATGAGCAGCTCACAAAGGTTATTTAAGGTATAGAAGAACAACTCTTAATGTGGCAGAGATTGAATGACATTCCTATTTAGAGAAAAATGGAGTTGATGATTACCTTCATTCACTACTTTTAAAGTAGCTGTTTGCCTTTTCCCTAGAGTGATTTTTCTACTAGAAATTACTTTAGCCCTAGGAAAGTCCATAAGTTAGGCATCATTTGAAAATGCACTTCTATCCTCATAATCTTCCTCCATTTCAAACTGCTTCCTTTATTGTTGCTATAAGCCACATACCTGGCCTTTATATGTAACTAGTTTAATTTTTACCTAGAATTTTATCCGGTTTGTTTCTTCTTTTCCAATTTTTTTTCCAATTTATTTGGAGTAATACAGATAAATTATCATAAGTGGTAATATTTTTACATACTTTTAAACTAAAACACCAGTTATTAAAGTTTTACTTATCATGGGCTTTTTTGTAAAAGTTGTCTATATTTGGCATCTCTTCAGCAAATTTCACAGTTCTCTCAGCTCAATTTCTTGTCACTGGTCAAAGACAAAGTAGGAAAAGAGCAACTCCCAGACTATTTCTTCAGTTTCCCAGGGAATTTAACACCAAATACCCCCTCGGCAGTACAGGAATGAACACTGGAAAAAAAAAATGGAAAAAACATATAGAAATCTCCTAAGTTCAAGAAGAGAGAGAAGTAGACAAGACAGAAGGGACAACCCAAACCTCAGAAAATGACTTTAGTGACACCATGGTTTGGATGTTTAAAGGTTTCAAAGAAACCATGACACAGTAATTTTAGCCAGCAAGGCAAAAGTGAGTTGAAAGGCAAAATGGGAAAATTACAGGTTGAAAATGACAGAAATGAAAAGCATGGTAGGTGATACAAAAAACTCATTGTATGCACTGAGCCGCAAAATAACAACTAAGTAAAAAATAGAGAAGCTCCACGATGAAGCTAATTTAAGGATAGAGGAAATCCTTAGATTACAACAGAAACATGAGAAAAAGATCTGGAAAAAAAAAAAAGGAGAGTGGCATACCATACCGGAGAGTAATGGGATGAGCTCAAGAGAAACAGGTTTACTTCTTTTTTTTAATTTTGAAAATTAATTTTTATAAAGTTGTTTGCAATAACAGATTACATCCAATTACACCAGTCCCACTACCATCACACCTTCCCACCACCGTTATTTTGAATTTTCTCACCACCACTCAAACCTGCTGAAAAGGCAGATGCTAGAAAATTTATTTTGTATTGCTTATTATGAATAGCATAAGATGTTGATCCTGGAATTCTAGAATTTTAGATAACTAGGGTCTGGAGAAATCTCTGCAGTGAGCTGCTCGGTTTGAAGATTCTTTTGTGTGTCTCTGCATCATGGCTGTTAAGGAACTTAAATGACAGCCGCCAGAGGCAATTCATGGGCGTGACCTTGAGGGTTTCATAGGGATGAGGAGATGAGAAGTGGCCCATCCCCTATCCCTTGAGCCTGGAGTTTGACATCACTGAACCTATGTACCTCCAGTTCTCATTACGTTCTGGAAGTTGGCGGCCACCAGAAGTCTTAGGGGGCAGGTGAAGGGACGATGCCTACTCCTGTCTGAGGCACCCCCGTGAAATCAGCCTGGCTTAAAGTCCGGAAGCATCTCTGCAGCAAGCTGCTCAGTTCCAAGATTCTTTTGTGTGTCTTAAAGTTTCCTTCTTTAAGTCCAAAGCAAGGGCATAGTATTCAGTGGTTGGCAATTATTTAAAAAGTGCAGTAAATGAGTCAGAGCGATACCACAGGATAAGGTGCTTCCCTTGCACACAGCCAACCAAGTTTGATTCCTGAAAACACATAATCCAGGAACAACACTGGCTTAGGTGTACGGGAAACAAGCAATTTGCTAATTATCAATTTATATAAAAATATCAGAGCCAAGCATAAATCCTGCACACTTTGGGCGTGCTCCCGCCAATAAACAGCATAAAAAAAAAGATGAAAAGTGCAGTTGGTGAGTTAATAGAAACACAGATACATTGGCATATATATTATGGTATGTATATATTATTCTGTACTTCAAATATGATGGAGTTTGGCATGAGCCTAGTTAGATTATATTTTCATATACATTGATAATTCACAAATTGTTCATTTCTCATAGATGACACTTTGTTTTCTGACCAATTGATGTCTGTATATGTATATATATATATATGTATATGTATATTTATATATGCTGGAGCTATAGCACAGCGGTAAGGCGTTTGCCTTTCACGTGGTTGACCCGTGTTTGATTCCTCTGCCCCTCTCAGAGAGCCTGACAAGCTACCGAGAGTATCGTGCCCCCATGGCAGAGCCTGGCAAGCTACCTGTGGTATTCCATATGCCAAAAACAGTAACAATAGTTCTCATGATTAGACACGTTACTGGTGCCCACTCGAACAAATCAATGAGCAATGGGATCTATATATGATAGGGAGTAATATTTCAGGACATGTCTTAAATTTTTATTTAACAAAATGAGAAATTATTATAATATTGTTCCTAAACTTAATGTATTGCCATTTTGTACAAAATTAATAAAGAAATGCCAACATGATTGATAATAAATGGAAGATTAATGTTTATGATCACAGTGCTTATTTTGACGTATACTAATTGAATTTACTATGGATTTGATATATATTGATTGAAAACGTCACTATGATTATAAAAATTATATGGGGCCTTTAAAATTTCTCACATATATATCTGAGTCTTACAATGACATAGTGAAAATGCACATTTTTATGCCATGTATAAAAACTGGAGATTCAACTTTAAAGTGACATCCTAGGGTTATTATTTGAAAATCCAAGTCGCTTTCTATACAGAGATTGATGATATCCATCATGTAAAGATTTGCAAACTGGCTCTTTTATTGTCCTCTATGCTTTGTATGAGAATTTTCAATCTCCCATCTCTTGTAAAACTATGAAAAATATAAAATATACCTATATTCTGCTGTGAATATGAAAATCTTATGGTGTGTGAGATGCTTGTGAAAAATTAAAAACACATATTCAAAGGATTGGAGCCGGAACAGGTTGGGTATTTAACTTGAAAGTGACTGTTCAGGATTCAGTCTCCCTATAAAATCTCAGAGCCTGCCTGGAATAAGCTCTGAGCACTGTCAGATGTAAAGCCCCCCACACCCCCGATTTAAAGTTTCTAATATTATCTCTGGAATTTTGCTGAGTACATAATGACAGCCTAAGATGAACCTGCATAACTGAACAATGTATTATAGCATACCACTTTTGTTTCACTGGGGGGTCACACTGGATGATGCTCTTGGGTCCCTTCTGGCTCTACACTCAGGAATTACTCCTGGCAAACCATATGGGATGCTGAGGATGAAAGTGTCGTGGGTTGTGTGCAAGATAAGCACCTTTTCCTCTGTACTAGCTTTCTAACCCCAGCATGCCATATTTTTAAACTTTTCAATATTCTTCCTAGGTTTACACTAGAAAAACACTAGAAAGTCATTTTAAATGTAATATAAAGATTCTATAGGTATCAATATCTAAACATCTGGTTTCAAATTCTGCTCCTAGACCCTGATTTGGAGATGTGATGCTGATTACAGAAGATGCATTTTGTCAAGTTTTGAGCTATTAAATATACTACGATTGGACTGTATTAGTTTGCCTAGCTGATTATCAGTAGCTCTTTTCTTTTCTTCTAGATACATTTATTGCTTGAGCGATAGCACAGCGGGTGGGGTGTTTGCCTTACATGCGGCCAACCCAGGTTCGATTCCTCTCTCCCTCTTGGAGAGCCTGGCAAGCTACCAAGGTATCCTGCCTGCACGGCAGAGCCTGGCAAGCTACCCATGGCATATTTGATATGCAAAAAAACACTAACAACAAGTCTCACAATGGAGATGTTATTGGTGCCCGCTCGAACAAATTGATGAACAATGGGATGACAGTGCTACAGTACAGTGTTATATTTAGTGAGGTGGTATTTTCTCTAAAAATAGAGAGCAAGATGTTTTTGTAAAACCAGACATTGTGATTTTCAAGCTAAAATCAATCACTTAAATCCATTTATGTCTTACTTATGATCTTCCCACTGGTAATTGTTCAGCTTTGCTTCCATAGCAATAATGTCAAAGTAAATAACTGCAACAAAGTGCAAAGCTTGCTATTAGGACTTGACTTATTGTGAATAAGGTGAATTTTGGTTATTACAAATTTCTACTCAATGAACACTTAAAATAGTATAGGTCAAAGTTATGAATTATGGCCATTTGCATAAAAACATAAGGTCTTCAATTATCATCCTTAATTCAGAAGCATATTTAAATAACAAGAGAGAACAATATGGACTTCAGTGAAGGGGTGTGGACCTGGGATGGCACAGGTTCCATCCTTAGCACTTCAAGAGAACATTCCCTCAAACTTGGTGAGAAAGGCAAGTACAAACTGTCTAATATTGAACAACAAAATGAATATGATAGTAATTATTATATCCTGTAAACCAAAAAACCCCAGTTTGCCCATAAGTAAATAAATAAATGCAACTCTTAGAATATGTATTATCCACAAGGAACAGACAGTGCATTTATACTAAAAAAACACATTGCTTAACATCACCAGTAATAAGTTATTGCAGCATTGTGAAGCCTGTGATTTGATGCTTTAAGAATTCAATAGCATTCTATGATATCCTTAAGAAAATGCATGATTTCAGTCTTGTCATAATGCAGTCTAACAAAAAAACAATTTTAGACAAAATCAATGATCAATATTCTTCACAAGTGTCAAGGTTATGAAAGACAAGGAAAGCCAGAATAACTGCTCAAACTGAGAAATACTAAGAAGGATTTTAACTAAATGCAATGTTAGAACCTAAACTTAATCCTGAAACAAAAAGAGAACATTTGTGGGAAATTTAGTGGAAATTGGATAAAATCTAGTTTAGTATTCATAGTACTTTACTAATATTAATTTTTCAGTTCCAGTGATTTGACTATGGTTATATAGAATGAAAATATTTAAGAAAGCTGGGGCAGAGATATATGAGCACTTTGTAGAATTTTCAGCTATTCTCTGTCTAAAGTTAGTTCAAAATTTTAAGAATATCTTTAATTACTCTTGGATTCAGATATTTTATTAAAATTATCTAAACTATAGGTAGCTTAAAAATATTTATCATGACAAAATTTTGGATTGGGATGCTGCTTTCTTAATGCCAAGCCCCATAAGCCTGCCAACACTGCTCTCCAAATATCCTGGGGGATATTTTTACCCAAAGTGCAATTGATTTGGTGATGCGTTGAACCTGAAGTCTATTGCTAGGCATTTTTAAAATATGAAACTCATTTTTTAAACTTCATATGAGCCCATTCTAGGCTACCCTAAAAATAATCTGTAAGTTCATCCATTTAATTTTCTGGTTACTCAATAAGTTACACTCTAAAAATGGCATAAATTTTTTTTTAAAGACACTAGTAGGTATCCTTTTCTCTTAAAACAGAGCTTAGATTTAGAGAGCAGAGAAGAATCATTTAGGATATTTTTATATCTATTTCCCATAGTAAGCTTATTCTTAAAAGTGGTTATTTCTAATGATCTGTTTTATATTATTCTTTGTTCATCTTCTGGATTATTAAAAATATTTAATAAAACAGCATTTAAAATTATTATCAATAAAGTACATATATTTATTAATGTATATGATAATATTTTCACTTGACCTCAAAAATAATTATCATTCCTTAAACCATATATAAAATTATTTCTATAGCTATTAAACTATTGAATATTCAATAATAATTTTAGAAAATTTTGCACATTTTGTTAATTTTACTGCATTCATATCTATGTGGTATACAATTATAAAAATGCCACCATATTGTTAAGATATACAGAAAATTAAACTCACGGAGTTTTGTTAATTTAATAGTTCTATTCCTACTAGTACTAAGCTAGTTAAACCTCATACAGCTAATAAAATAATATTCTATATATGGTATGCGGGGAGTAATTATAGTTAGAAAGAAAAGCAAATAGTTTGGAGTTTTATCCATAAAGTTCGTTTTTATGAAGTTAAAATTTTAGGTATTGATAGATCAGTTTAGAATTCCAGACAGTCCTGAACCTGCATCCAGAGTGTCATTGAAGTCATTGATTTTGCTAGAGATTTGTTCCCATTTGACGAGCTGATTGAGAAGACGACAATTGTCATTTTAAAAGAAAACTAAGAGTGAAGTTACTTCTAGGAAAGATCCTGGAAAGAAACACATAAAGACACATTAATTTATTTTTTTATTTTTTTTTTTGAAGTAAATAGATTTTATTCAGAGGTCTCTGAGGGAGGGAGGAAGGGATAAGTGAGAGAGTGATAGCAAGAATAACGCGCTCAAGGGAGAATGCGGGCTCCTCCAAAGATGGAGAGAGCTCTACACACACCCTAGCACTGGACACAAAAGCATGAAAGTACACATCTCAAGGGGGGAGATGCGGGCGACACAAGTGCTCTGCCACATGGCACAAGCAGCACATGGGCTCAGGCAGCATATGCGCCAAGACACATTAATTTAAACTGCACAATAGTTTGAGGATCCCACAGAGCAAAACGCCAGGGGAGGTGTTGGTGATGTACACCCTAGGGGCATCTTGATTAGTCCGCCCACCAAGCGGAGTGTGCGTGTTGTGAACTCTGTGGGTTAGCAACAGCCAATAATTTAAAGCTGGTAGAAGAATCACTAGAGACATTTAAAATGCAATCACCTACCCTTTCTTGGCCTTTGAAATAAAATGAAATGCCCGTAAAATTGGTGAAGAGAATTTGAGATTCCCTATCGGGATACAAGGCTTTCTGTGGTTCTTACTGTTGTTTAGATTTGATATCAACATTTAGGCTGTCAATGATTTCCTCTCGGGAGACTGATGGATATAAAATTCCAAATGTTTCTTGAGTGACTAAAATTCTTAATATGCAGATATAGGAAAGTAGGACATGCTTTTCCTACCTAAACCAAACTGTGTTCCAGGAGAATAATTTCCTAGATAATGGTGCTAATAAGATAATTTAAATTTAAGTACCCAAAGAAATGTAATAATAGACAAGTCAAAGTTCCATTGGCTGTGGTTGTCAGAGTTCAAAATATGTAGCCTCAGAAGACTCATGTCCTCATCGATGTCCTCAAGTTTGTCTTCATGCTCTCTTCCTCTGAGATAAGGAGTATTATTAGTGTGTTAATGAAGCCATTTTCACTAGCTTCTTATGTAGACAAAATAGAGATGGAAGTTAAATTATTCCCTTCAACTCTCTTCCTCTGTGTGCTATAGATAGCAGTATTTGTAAAATAAAGAAGTCACAAGGAATTTAAGTTTACTATGCTTTAGAAACTAATCCCCAATTTACTTGTGAGTTTCATTCTCTCAGTAATTTTCATGGCACTCTTGGTAGCACTGTAGCACTGTCTTCCCCTTGTTTATCGATTTGCTCGAGTGGGCACCAGTTACGTCTCCATTGTGAAATTTGTGGTTATTGTTTTTGGCATACTGAATATGCCACGGGTAGCTTGTCAGGCTTGGCCATGTGGGCGGGATATTTTCAGTAGCCTGCGGGGCAATCTTGGTAACCAGAATTAAACAGGGTTTCATGTTATCATATTTCTTAGAAGCATGTATGTTAAAATCCCCTTCACTCATCACAGATAATTGCTATTACATGTTAAAGCTTATAAAAGCAAAAATCTGCAGGATATCTAGAGTTATTTACTTTATATATATATACATACATATAAATACTTATACATATATATATCTTGTTCAGGTGAAATTATGAATTATCTGACAGCAACCTCATCAGAAAATGTATAATATATTATGCTTATTTATAATTTAACTTTACAATATTTTGAGACAAGAATTAATAGAGTCAAAGAAAATTCCTCTCTAGATATGTTCAATATTAATTTTTCCAATATTAATATATATCTGTGGAAACACGATTAGTCACTCATGAACTACATGCATTATATATGCTTCACTTTATCATCTCTATTCAAAATAATCTGTATATTAAAGTCTGTATGTTTACCTCAAGTGATTATTTTATGTCTAATTCTGTGTTGGTCCATTTATTCTCTAATTTTAGTGACTTTATGTAGCACTATCTATAGCACTGTCATCCCTTTGTACATCGATTTTCTCAATCGGTCACCATTAATGTCTCTATTGTGAGACTTGTTGCTACTGTTTTTGGCATATCAAATACGCCACGGGTAGCTTGCAGGCTCTGCCCTGCAGGTGGGATACTCATGGTAGCTTGCCAGGCTATCCGAGAGGGACAGCAGAGCCTGGCAAGCTACCCATGGCATATTCGATATGCCAAAAACAGTAACAACAAACCTCACAATGGAGACATTACTGGTGTTGCTCGAGCAAATCAACACTACTAGAATTAAAATTAATTTTGAATAGTGTTCTTGTTAAGCAATTTATACATAAATTTTTGGTGTTTATAGTAATACTTCTAAAGTCTTATTGTGTATTAGGAGCTATGATTTTTGCTTTACATTTATAATTTCAAGGAGTCTTCATAATAGCTCTTTGATTAACATATAAATACAAGATTGAAAATGTGGAGCATCATGCAAAATACAGAAGACTTTAAACTTGATCTGAAAAATTGGTACCTTTACACCTTTCAACACTCTGTTAGAATATGTAAAATCACAAGAATGAATAGGTTAGTGCTCATAGTTCTTAAGTCAGTTTTTCGGAGATTCTAAAAGAGCACCAAAACATTTGTTGGTACACTGCACATTCTTTGCTCTTCTCAATTCTTAAGTAAACATTCTAGATTTTACTTGCAGTAATTTCTGCTAGAGTCTTTACTCACAACCTTTGGTTACCAGCAGGTAGATGATTAAAATGCTTTTGTTTTACAACAAAATTGTTGTTTCAAAGCTAATATTTTTAATAGTTTGACAGAAAATCCAAAGTAGTGACCTCAGTTCATATCACCTTCAAAACTTGCAGAATTCCTTTAGCAAAAGAAAAATTTTGCTTAACTTCTAGATGGGTATAAATAAAATCATTAGGTAGAGATGATAATGGAGTTTAAATTGCTGGTCCATAAAATGTCTCTTTACATTTTATTTAAATTTGGAGAATAGAAACATATTTGAGAAACTTGTTTTAGTAGGAGTAAGTACATGCTATTGCAGTATAATAACAAGCTTAAAGGTGTTGTTGCCTTTTTTTTATATTCTAAAGATCATATGCTTTTATTTCAAATATTGATAACCTCTTTTAAGTACATTTATTTATTTCTTCCTCCTCCCTCCCTCTCTCTCTCCTATTCTTCCTCTCTATCTCCTCTTCTTCCTTCCTCTCTATTTCTGTTATTTCTTTCCTCCTTCCGTCCTTTCCTTCCTCCCTTCCTTCCTCCCTCTCTCCCTTCCTCCCTCCCTCCCTCCCTCCCTCCCTTCCTCCCTCCCTCCCTCCCTCCCTCCCTTCCTTCCTTCCTTCCTTCCTTCCTTCCTTCCTTCCTTCCTTCCTTCCTTCCTTCCTTCCTTCCTTCCTTCCTTCCTTCCTTCCTTCCTTCCTTATTTCTTATGTATGTATGTGTATATTTGGGGGTCTTCAAGTGATGCATGTAGGGATCTCTCCTGTGACACTCAGTCAAGGGTGTCGTTTGTTTCATGTTAGAGTCTAAAAATGTAGTTTCGTTTGATACATAATGCCAGGGCACCCAAGTGTTTTGGAGGGCCTTTAGAGCTTCTGACAATTCTAATAGGCTTTCAGGCTATATCCAGTGATTATTGGAGGTCAGGGGACACTGTACTCTACCAGGGATCAAACTCGGGTCAGATACACTTGGATGTAAAATGTGTGCATTAACCCCTATCAAATACTTGTAAAGATATTTAAACATGATAGCACTGCGGGTATGGTATTTGTCTTGCAAGGGGCCAACCCGGGTTCAATTCCTCCGTCCCTTTCGGAGAAGCTGGCAAGCTACTGAGAGTATTTCACCCTCATGGCAGAACCTGGCAAGCTCCCCTTGGCATATTTGATGTGCCAAAAACAGTAACAACAAGTCTCAGCTGTTACTGGTGCCTGCTTGAGAAAATCAATGAACAACGAGAGGACAGTGCTACCATTTTCTAACAAAGTACTCAACTTTCTCCATTTCTAACAATGTCCTCAGCAAACTTCTAACAATGTACTCAGTCTATTCAGTTTTCTCCTGGCTCTTTATCTTTATGGGTATTTTTAAAAACCAAGTAAGTATTGAATTTTTTCAATTATTTTTTTAGGGCTAAACCTAACCAACTGTGTTCTGGGATCACTCCTGGCTCTTTGCTCTATGCTGGTGGTTCTCAGTGGGAGCCATTTGTGGTACCTATCATCAAACCAGGATTTATAGTACGCCAAGCGACTGCCTTACCTTTGTAGTATTTCTCTGGATCCTTAATTTTGTTATGACTGAATTATGTTATCAATTTTTTTCTTGCAAATTACTGTTTTTAATTGACGTAATACTTTATATTTCATTCAATATATAATCATATTTTATTGAAATTTTATTCATTTTACTTATTTGTAAATATTGATATTTTCATTTTATATTTAGCAGTTTTTAATCTAGTACATTACCCAATGTCAGATCTATGTTAAATAAAGGTTATTTTCCATTTTTATTTCAATGAGATCGTATTTAAATTTTCACCAAATAAAATGTTTTGATTTTTAATTGTAAATTTTTCTATTGTAAAGAGCAATTCTTTCCCTGATTTAAAAATGTCTTTATTATTGCTTTGGTTTCATGACTATTCAACTTTGAATAATAATGATTTTCTCTCTAATTAATTACTGTAGTGAATTAAATTAACCAATTTAAGTTTAAAATATTACTTTACTTCAAGGATGAAGAAATAGTACAGTGGGTAGGGCTCTTACATTGAATGCAGCTGACCCCAGTCTGATTCCTAGCACCACAAACAGTGCCCTTTTTTAGTGATTTCTGAGTGAAGCGTCAGGAGTAAGCCCTCAGCATAGCCAGGTGCAGCCTCCAAAATGAACCAAAAATTTAAAAATCTCAGAAAAAAAATTTGCAGTAATTTTTCATCTATCTAATATACTGTTAATTTCTGAATATACTGTTAATTTCTGACATTTTCATTACATTTTTATGTCTTTCATCTTCATTCTCTTATTATTGCTATCAATGCTTAATTATGAAGGCATACAATGGTTTACTTTTATTTTGAAAATTATGTTATACTTTATTTCCTTTGCAAAATTTTTAAATCGCATATCTACCTTATAGAAAAATCTATCAGAAGCAAATCCATTAAGCAGCTTAAATCATTTTATTCAGAACTTGAAAAACTTTTCATTTATAAACATTTTATTAATGGTATTTCAACACCTTGACCCATTTCTAACAATATACTCAAGTGCTTTAATTTTGTATAGCACAATAGCATTATTAATTTTGTTATTTATATTTTATCTAATCATTATTTGAGTTTTCCAAAGTATTCTTACTAAATTTAATCTGAATATCCTGTTTCTTTTCTAACTTTAAATTTAGTACAAAATAGGGAAAAAACAAATATTTACAAATTTAAATAGACAATAATTTATTAAAATGCTTTCCTACTACCAGCCTATTTGAATTTAGTTTCAATTTCTGGCATTGATATTGTAATGCAATTCTAGAGTGGTAAAGGTTTTATGTAGGAAATAGGAAATAGGAGGAAGAGAGAAAGGGTATCCCACTAAGGAAGAGAAAAGTATGCTTCGAATCCTATGAAGGAAGATAATGTGGGCTGAGATATAGCTGTGTTCTCGTTGGCATAAACTGAGGTATTGTTCAATTTTGTATTGCTTTTGTTTCTTTTCTTCTTATAGATTTTGTCTATTGCTTTCAATGCTTCTACCATTTCGACAAAATGTGTTATCTCTACTTTTGAAGTTCCACTGAGCTTTCTTTTACAAACAAATAGTTGTCAATACTTTTAAAGGGTCTATGATGACTAGGTATTGCCATTCTGACCATACCTAGGGACTGGACCCAACCTCACCGGTTGCACATCGGTTGGAAGAAAAAGAGAGGGTGAGGAGACGGAGCCGTATGGAAAAGACAAGACACAAGGTCTGGGAGCCTCTCCCAGGAGAAGACTCACTTTATTGCAATCAGGCGTTGGTTTATATACCCTAGGAGAAAAGGGGGAACACTGGATCAACACCTACGGGTGGGGGAAATTCCCACACAAGCCCACAAGCAGTCGAACAGGGTGTTCTGATCCCTCTTTCCCCTTGCCTGGTGGCAATTAGCTTGCTCCACGGTACCTGATATTTTGGTTTAGATATAGTCATCAGACATAGCATGTGGCTGTCTGAGGAGGGAGGGGAGAGTCTCTGCCCTGAAGCCGAGGGGGCTCTACCAAGGGAAGGACCACTTATCACTCACCTGCTTGGGCCAAATCTCCGAGGCTTGCCCTCGACCCCAACTGTTCCCCCAATCTTTCCCTGCAGCGCCCCATCAGGTATGTAACTGTGTCTAGCACTTGCTTCGAAAGGTCCAGGGATCTCTTTCTACTGGCACATTACTGTCCTTTGAGCACCACTGTGAAAAATCCATGAGCAACAAGTTAGAAGTAACTTCCCGAACACAGTTGAATATGGCACCAGAGTAAAATTCTATGAACTTTACCAGAGTAAAGTTCTATGATTTGTTCATATAGTTAACTTTGGGGCGCAATCATATGCATATGTGTATATACATACGTATATACTGTACATGTATCTTGAGGATTTTATTAGCAAAATATTCAACTCTCAAATTCCTTTCTTACTTTGAGATTTATTCTCTACCATGAATAGACAGAGGCGAGCTCTTAGTTTTCAAATTTTATTGTGTCTACAGAATGAGTTATTGCATTATTGTTTTTATAACAAAAAATTTAGCTTTAAGGTTGATGGCAATTCCACCCTCATTATAGATTTTATAATTTACTATATTTTATCTCTCGTTGTGTAATGGATTTATCTTATACACAAACTTGCTATGTTTTATTTTACTACTACAAGTACAGGAATCTTTTATCTATCTTTTACTGTCCTGCCAATATTTTCAAACTGAATTAAAATATAAAGTGGTGAAGAGTGTCTAAGTTACTAACTGCACAGACCCTGTAACCATTGAGGCCAACATGTTCTGATATATCCTCTCAATGTTCCGAGCGTGGCAGTTCTTGTGGCAATTACATTAAAGAGACAAACAATTATGGGTCTCCCTGTGGTATAATTCTATCAGGACAAGTACTTATGGGAATGGGAAGTACATTGTAGTAGTGAGATCAGCATTATTTTAAGCACTAAAATTCAACTTACTGAAGCTAAATAAACCCAAGGAATAACATTCACAGAACTTTCTTGGGTTTGAGGTTTGCAGATGTTATCTGTACCTTTGACTACATAATTTCTAGAGTATCACAAAAATCAATTTATTTTAAGAAATAACTCAGAAAACAGTAGTAAAGCGTCATTATTTTTATTTATTGTTTGGGCTTAGAGGGCCAAATCTGACAGCAGTATTCAGTGCTTTTTCCTGGTTCTGTGCTCAGGGATCATTACTGGCAGGCTTGGGGGACCAAATGGAGTGTTTGAGATTTAACCCATGTCAACCATATGCAAGGCAAGTGCCCTCCTCACTATCCCTTCTCTATCACAGAATTAAGTCATCTTTATATACTCCATATCTTGTATAAAATGTTGGTATTTTTGTGTATTATGGTCAGTCATAAGTATCCCTAAGCAAAATACTTGTTTCCTCCAAATTAGTGATAAAAGATCATCAGTTTGCTTTCTTTTCATCACTTTTTAAATATAATTTTTACAGAGTTAGTATAATGTTATTAGGAACATAGATAAGCCTGAAACTTATGCCAGTTCTCCACCTCTCACTGATGGTCAGTAATGAGACCTTGTGGCAGAACACTTTCCTGTCTTATATATGCGTGTGATTCTGGTCTCTATCCCCAGCACTCCAACAAAGAAAACAAAACCTTATGATACGTTATTCCTTCTGTACTCACAGATCCATGAATAACTTAGAAGTCTCCAGGAACTCTGTCTTCTGAATTCTCATGCTTAATATTATGCTGGATTCATAGCAATTATATTGCTATTGTACAACATGGTTCTCACTTTGAATAAACAGATAGATGTGGTGGTTGATTAAGTTTCTTATCCTTGAGTGCTTGAATGGTGTGTTGTGAGATTGTTTGCTCAGTACAAATGGCAAGGATGTGGCAGGATGTGGGGAGCAGAACGCTGAGGACTCAGGGACAGCCATATGACTAGTATATTGCATTGGCTGCTCTAGGTTCTGCCTATAATCAGAAACATACCAAGAAAATATGCATTACCATTATGATTTTTAAAGGAAAATGTGAAATTTTATCCAGTCACTCCATTCAACAGTTAAGATTTGGCATTTTGTTGATTAGAGCTATTTATAGTGAATTGCTAAACCCAAGAACAAGTGAAAAATCGCTGCTAATGAGAAGAGAGCTATTTGGCTATGCCACCATTTTGTTAAAGGATAGGTACTCTGTAGAAATTATGCTCACAGGATATATCAGCCGGCAAAGCATCAGGCATCTTCTATTCTATTAAGGAAGAAACCCTAAGAAACTGTGGGTAACCTGAATAGCTAATAATTAACTCTAAAGAGGGAAGGAAAATAAATTTTATTGAATCAGTCATGTTGAAGTTTATTAAATGTAGAAGAATAAAACACATTAAAATTTACTTTAAAATTTGCACAGATTTCTGTAATTTTAATTTAAAAAGTTGTACAAGTTAACAACTCTTTCAAAAAATTATTTATTGAATCATTCATATATTGTGTGAAAAATAATGACTCATTACAAATACCTTTGGCAGAAATAATGATTGTGAAGTATGGAACCAGTCAGGTAAGTATATAGGAATCAGTAAGGTTAGACAGTTCTTTGAATAAGAAAACAAACATTAAATAACTAGGCTTGAGGAAACTAAACATTACTTGCCTAGATGAAGTTAGTAGGTAGGTAATAGAGAAATAATGTGAAGCCATTTACCTTTGAGAGATTTTAAGAATGCATCACTAGAATCATATGGTTAGAATAAAACTTGATTAATAAAAATATATGTTAATAATGATAAGACAACATTATTTGCACCTATCATGGCATTATAATATAGATTTTCCTATTTATGCTTGAGACTTATGGATAGTCCATATTCAGTTTTTTTAACTATTGCTCCAGCCCTGGACCAAATAATTTATCGAAAATTTGTTAAGTGGTCTTAGGATAAAGCTTTTTATTTTAATAAATATTATGAACTATTTTAATTTTGATAATTTGTGTAGACACCAGAGAGACTGACACATTAAGTAGTTCTCAATGTGAACTTTTCAAAATAAATCAATTATTTTGTAGCCCTTTTCATGACAAGGAAAATATTTTAAACGTTTTTGAGGACTATTAAGAGTTCCTGGGGCTGGAGCAATAGTACAGCAGGCAGGGCATTTGCCTTGTACGCAGCCGACCCAGGTTTGATTCCCAGCATCCCATATGGTCCCCTGAGCACTGCCAGGAGTGATTCCTTTGTGTAGAGCCAGACAGAAGTCAGCCCTGAGCATCATCGGGTGTGGCCCAACCCCCCCCCAAAAAAGAGTTCCATTATATAGATTGATTTTAGTATAGTCAATTCCAAATTTTATGTTAAACAATGGATGTTTTATTATAAAGTATGTTGATTTATACATTGTTATAATTATATTTATACATAAATAAAATGTGAAATATATATTAAAATTATGAAACCATAAATTAGTATAGGTATGTAGCTATAAATTTACATATATGTATGTATATATATACATACCTGTCTGTATGGCAGAGCCTGGCAAGCTACCCGTGGCATGTTTGATATGCCAAAAACAGTAGCAATAATGGGCCTCATTCCCCTGACCTGAAAGAGCCCCCAATATGGCAGCATTGGGAAGAATGAGTAAGGAGAGGCTGATAAAATCTAAGTGCCAAACTAGGCTGCCAAAATGAAGAAGGAATAAAATGACTGTCTGTACTTTCAATGCACATATGCTGGCATCAGAAGCATCCATCGAGGACCCAATTATGCAAGCACAGAAGATCAAGTATGATGTCATTGGACTGACCAAGATGAGAAGACATCTATCACATTGCACCATTTTTGACATTGGAGAAGAACTGTTCCTCAGAACATATGACAGTATAGGCATCGGTGGTGTTGGTTTCCTCATCAACATGAATTTGGCCATGAGCATTAATTCATTTGAATGCCTAACAACCCTAATCAGATGCTTACATTTGAATAGATGTGGCTCATTGCTGGCAGTTTCTATCTTTGTCGTCTACACACCAACATCCAATTACGAAGAAGAAGAAATTGAGAAGTTCTACATGCAGCTGGAAAAGTTCTATAAGGAAGACCACACCTTCTACATGGTCATTGTCGATGATTTTAATGCAAAGATAGGACAGAGAAGGTTGCCTGAAGAACTCCACATTGGGACTGACGGCCTAGAATGGAACAAATAGGGTGAGAGACTGTCTGAGTTCATCATGTTGACCAAGAGCATCCATCCATGGTAACTAGCAGTTGCAGAAGGCCGAATCATAACGTTGGACATAGGAGCCTCCTGGTGGACAGTTCCACAATGAAATTGATCACATCATATTCAATCATCGGTTTTGCCTGACTGATGTTGCTGTTGTCCCAAAATTCCAAATGGGATCAGAGCAACCTCTCCTTCATGCAAAATTCTACTTCACAGAGCGGGGAGAAAGGGCTGCAAACTCTAAGAGAACTCCCAGAATGACCACCAACTTAGAACTCTTTGGCACTATTGCAGCAATGTGGGAAGATGCTGTCATTGACAACATTGATGGGGAATATGATCAACTGGTCCAGCACCTCCATGACTGTTTGAGGAATGCCGAGAGTAAGAAAGCCACAAAAAGATGCCTGTCTTTGGAAGCTCTTGAGCTCATTTGCCAATGTGGTTTGGTGCGAGCCGCAGGCAATCATAAGCTAACTTCTGAGCTCGCAAAACTATGCAGAGAAGTGTTAAAGGAAGACCTCAAAGAGAGAAGAGCATCAGTGTTCTGATGCGGCAGAAACTGGGAAAAGTATTTGCAATGCCCGCCTATCCTTTGCCAATTACAAGACCAAGATGACTGCCCTCCAATGTCCTGATGGATCTATCACATCTTCAGAAAGGAATGGCAAAGGTTA
Organism: Sorex araneus; assembly: GCF_027595985.1. Classification (NCBI taxonomy): domain Eukaryota; kingdom Metazoa; phylum Chordata; class Mammalia; order Eulipotyphla; family Soricidae; genus Sorex; species Sorex araneus. Next base: position 113,976,037 of record NC_073303.1, on the reverse strand, counting down.
TCCGTGACTTCTACTCAGATCCGTTCAATAGTCACGTCCACCTGCCCACATACCAAATTCTGCAAGAAGGAAATGTCATTCCCAGCGTTCTCCCTTCTGAAATGCGACATGCCATTTCGTAGGTAAAGACAAGGCCAGACCCAAAAAGTCTGCCACCAGTACTTGTCAATACAGTGGCTCGGCTCTTTACATGCTACCTGTCTGAATGCAAGCTTCTGTCCCAATTTAAAAACAGCATGACCATTCTGTTGTACAAGAAGGGAGACATCACAACATTGGAAACTATCACCCCATCTGCCTGTTGTCTGTCGTCTACAAGATCACTCGAGTCATCCTGAATAGGATTGGCAGAAAACTAAATGAAGGACAACTATGTGAGCAAGCTGGGTTCCAAAGAGGATTCAGCACAGTCGACCATATCCACTCACTGACGAAGCTCATTGAGGTTTCACAAGACTTCAAGATGCCTTTCTAACGTTCATTGATTTAAAGAAGGTCTTCAATTCTGTTGAGACTGAAGCAGTCATTGAAGCCCTAGTTAAAGCGGGCGATCAAACTCAGTACATCAGGATCCTCTGAGAGCTGTATTACAGATTCACCGGCAGTATCTCACCATTTTACAGGACAGTAATCATTGATGTAAAGAAAGGGGTTCAGCAGGGTGATAGAATTTCATGGAAACTCTTCAGTGTCACCCTCGAGAACATCATGTAATGACTGGAATGGGAAGGAATGGGAGTGAAGATAGACATTTGGCAACTACCCCACCTCCACTTCGCTGATGACGTTATTCTAATAACACCAAACATTAGCTAAGTGGCACGGATGCTGGCCTTCTTTTACCATGAGTTTGATAAGGTTGGACTGCAGCTGAATCTCACAAAGACAATGTTCATGAGAAACAGACTAGTTTCTGATGTTTTATTTGCTCTCATCGGAACAAACATCTCCAAATGCAGCAGTTATGTGTACCTGGGTCAAGAACTCAAAATGACAAACGACTTGACGCCAGAACTGTGCAGGAGGAAGAGAGCTGTGTGGAACGCCTTTAAGAATGTCAAAGAAGTTGTTATGAGGATGAAGAACCTCTGGCTCCTGGCACATCTATTCAACTCCACGTTCTTCCTGCAGTAACATATGCCTCAGAGTCCTAGGTCCTACAAAAATAGGATAGGAATGCTCCTAAGGTCTCCCAAAGAGGAATCAAAAGAACTATGTGTGGAATATCACATTTTACTCAAGTGAGAAAAGTAATCCGGAGTTCTGACCTCCATCGACAATCAAGGATCAGGGACTCTGCCTTGTTTGCCAAGGCATCAAAAATCAGATGGGCCAGACATGTAATGTGATTTAGAGAGAATGACTGGACTAGAGCTGTTACTGACTGGATTCCATGGGACATCAAAAGAATGCCTGGCTGTCTACCTAGGAGATGGTTAGATTTCTTGGTCAAGTTTGATGTTCTCTGTGTTCCTGAAGTGAGCAGATGCCATTGGGCTACACTGGCACATGAAAGGGATGAATAGAGATGTTACTGGTGCCCGCTCGAGAAAACCATGAGCAATAGGACAACAGGTGATAATAGGTGATATGTATATAGAGAGAGCTATATATTTACATATCATCTTTTACTAACATGCTAAAACTAGTAGTTTTTACATTTTCACCATAATGAAAAATGTGTTCAAATATCTTAAACTTTGACACAGTATTCATCATCATCATCATCATCATCATAATCATCATCATTCCGTTGATCGTTGATTTTCTTTAGTGGTCTCAGTAATGTCTCCATTCATCTTAGCCCTGAGATTTCAGAAGCCTCTCTATACTTGTCCTTCCTAACAGTGCCACAGGCTCTTTCAGGGTCAGGGTAATGAGACCCATTATTGTTACTTGTTTTGGCACATAAATATGCCACTGGGAGCTTACCAGACTCTCCCATGCAGGCAGTAAACTCTCAGTAGCTTGCCAGATTCTCTAAGAGGAAGAACTAGGTTGTTATTAGATGCAGGGGCAAGAGACTCTGTGTTGCTCTCTTCTGGGAACTTGGCTAAATTATAGACTCTGGATGTTGGCTGTTGATGGTATTACACGGCTCCAGGGGCAGTTTCTGGGTGTGACCATCTAGCTACTAGAAAATGGGGGATCCGGGTGGAAGAGGCCTAGTCCCAATCTGAGCAGGCTAAGAGATCTCAGCCCCGGGTCCCACACACCTGGGTTCCCTGGCCTGTTCCTTCATGTGTGAGGCTCGCCTGAAGGGCCTTGAGAAGGGCCTTGAGCATGGCTGTGGCTGGTTTCCAGAGGTCTTCAGCTGCTGGGGCTCTGCTCAGGGATGTGTGTGTGGGGGAACTCAACCCTCCCCTTCCGAGGGCCCCTGTCTAGACAGCCAAGCACAGGGGTAGGAGACTCTGCCGACACAATATCACAGCTAAATATTTCAAGGTTTCATGGGTGACAAAGCACAAGTGTAGATAGTGTCCTGTGAAAACAGATCCTTAGGTCTGACTCCAAAACTTGGGTGACCTAAGTAGGACTTGAATGGAAAAGAAGAGCATTTTAACTTTAGTGGACGTTTACTAGCATTTTGGCATGCACATACTGTGGTAACATCAAACCCAAAGCATAATTTTACATTTATATTGTACCTTGTTAAAAAAAGAAATAAATTCAAACCTATAAAAATATTTAAGTAAAGGGAAAATAAGAAAATGGTAAAGTTTATATAATCTATTGAGACTGAAATTAAGTAGGGAATGAATTCTAGGGCATGTTGTAATGCTAGTAAGATATTGAAATCAAGACCATGAGTAATATATAGAAAAATAATTTTTATAATGCGTGTAAAGTTTGCATGATATGAAAGATTAACTAAACCATAAGGTCACTTTGTTCTTTTCTGTAGTACATATATAATAGCCTTGAGATAGAAATAAACATTACTTTAAGTATATTGCAAATATGTAAATTAAAATAAATAGATCATGTAATGTAATTAGCAACTTTGCATTTTGGTAGAATTTTTCAAAACACAAGTACAAATTGAGAGATGAAATAAAATAAAAATATTAGTTAAACATTAGCAGGGATACAGAGAAATTGTTGCAGTTGAAATATTCCAGAAAGTGTGTGTGGGATATGCTATTTTTCCCCTTATTTATATGTCAAATAAAAATCCTGCCTAAAAATAATTACTACATGATGAATGTGGCTAAAAGCTTTCCTTGCAATCTGCAGATTTGGGGTTGAATCTCTGGCATCTCATACAGTCTCTGAGCAGCTCCCAGGTATCACCCCCTGAGAACAGAGACTGAAATAGCCCCTGAGCACTGCAGAGCATGTTCACTCCTCCAAAAAATAAATGGGACCATAAATATAGTATACTCGGTAAGGCACTTTACTTTCACGTGACTTACATGGATTGGAAACCTGATGTCTCGTATTTTCCCTGGAGCACTTACAGGAGTGATTCCTGAGTGTAGAACCATTAATAACTCCTGATCACTGGCAGGTGTGCCCCAACAAAACAAATGAACAACAATAAACACAAAACAAGCAAACAAATAAGAACTGCATTGGATAGATGTGATATAAAAAATGCTGCCAATGTTAAACTTGGTTTGTTTGTAAGACTTATTAGGAGTATAATACCTGGAAAAAATAAATCCAATTCCCACTTTCATTAAACTTACATCCTGAGATAGTGTATAACTATTTGAAATAATACAGAATAAGAAATATAATATAAACCCCAAGTTAGTGTTCTGAAAAAACATTTTACAGTTCAGTGTAAAGAAATGCCTTTTGTTTATAAGCCTCATGGAATGTTTTTAGATTTGAATTAGATGTTTGAATGTGAATTGTATTGATAACAGCATAATGAACAGGATTTCAAAGTATTTGAAAATCACATGATTTTTATTGGTGTAAGCACAAGGAGGCTCAATAGAATATATTATTTATCATTATCCTCATCATTATTATTATTGAATCCTGTGTGATTGAGGTGAGTTGTTAAGGGAGAAAACCATGGAAATTTGACATTGTAAAGAAATGAGGTTGTGTATTCATATGGCAAGAGTAAACATTTCAATACCTCTGCCAGTGAGCTAGTAAGTCATTATATTTTGAGCTTAGATGACTTTTTCATTTTTATTCCTTTTGTAGAAACTCACCAAGTGACTTAAAAGTATATTATAAGCCTAAATTACTATATTTTACATGTTTTAACGTAATTTTTTCTCGCTGTTAATGTACTCCATTGACATTATATTTGTAGCTGAGTGACTCAGTGTTCACTCTTACTCTACTGTCAACTGTGGTTATAAAAATAACAAACCAACGAATGAACTCTTTTTATTAATCCTTTTATTTATTAGGACTTAAAAAATCAAAGCACTGTTGAGACAGAGTCTTAGGACCCTAATAAAAATTGTCTTGTTTGTTCTTTAATAGAATTACTTGAATGGTGCAGAAAATAATAGACAATTAAGCACCCTCTTGGATCTAAGTTATATCGTTAACAATGTATCATTTATTGAATAACTATCACTGAATTCATTGCTGAATGCTATTTGGAAATGTTTATAGCTCTGAAATTTTTCAAATTCATCTAAATAGATTTATATCTTTGTCTATGTCTTTCACTATTTACTGTCCAAAGAGCAAGTTGTGGGTAAAAACCAAGGTATTTTATCTCAGTAATAACAACAAAGCTTAAAAACACATTGTACCGGATGCGTTTGTATAAACACTTTACAAATATCACTCAACACAACAATTAAAATATATACTATTTATTGAGTTGGCATAAATATCATACTGTTAATACTTAATTTTGTTGTAAGAGTTAGTGCACATCTGTCAGCATCAAAATGTCAAGACCACCCCACACCTCCTGATGCGTCCCATCTTAGTAACAACAGTTCTGTTAGAAATCAAGGCTTTGTTTTCACTGATACTCCATTCCTTTCACATATACCACATGTATTTCACTCATGTATACCATATGTGTGAGATCATCTAACATTGATTTTATCTTTATCCCTCTGAATTATTTAACATGACACTTCCTAGTTCTGTCCAATTTTGAGCAAAAGGTAAGATTTCATCTCACAGCTAAGAAGTATGCCAGTGTGTATCTACACCACAGTTTTATATCCATTCACCTGTCATTGTATAAGAAGGTTGTTTCCAGGTCTTAGCCATTGTGTAGTCTTCCGTGAATGTAGATGTTCGAGTATATATTTTCTCGTTAATGTTTTTGTGTTCTTGTCAGAGATGTTTAAGAAATAGAAATTTAGGTTTTATGGGAACTCCATTTTCAATTTTTTGAGCAGTCCTCATAGAATTTTCTACAGAGGTTGAGACATATGGCATCATCACCATTTATTTATTTATTTTTATTTTTTTATTGAGTCACCATGTGGAAAGTTACAAAGTTTTCAGGTTTAAATCTCAGTTATACAATGCTCGAATACCCATCCCTTCACCAGTGCACATATTCCATCACCAAGAATCCCAGTATAGCTCCACCCCGCACCCCCACACCCCTAACCCCCCCACACCCCTAGCCCTCCCACCCTTAGTCCCCCGCCTGTGTAACTAATAAATTTCACTTTACTTTCACTTTGATTGCATTCAATATTTCAACAAAACTCACTATTATTGTTTGGAGAGTCTCTCCCCTAAAGTCAGACCTGCTGAAAAGGAAGCATTAGATAATTTGTTTTCCATTGCTGAGGATGAAGAGGTATGAGGTCCAGTGACCACACTTAGCGGCCTCTCGGTTTTGGGTTTCTGTATTTTAGTGAGTAAGTCCAGAGAGATATCTGCCAGAAGTTGCATCATTGCCAACTTGTACTTCTCAGTTACATTATATTCCACATATGAGTGCAATCTTTCTATGTCTGTCTCTTTCTGACTCATTTCACTCAACATGATACTTTCCATGTTGATCCATTTATATGCAAATTTCATGACTTCATGTTTTCTGACGGCTACATAGTATTCCATTGTGTAGATGTACCAGAGTTTCTTTAACCAGTCATCTATTTTGGGGCACTCTGTTTTTTTCCAGATTCTGGCTATTGTAAACAGTGCTGCAATGAACACAGAAATACATATGCCATCTTTACTATACATTTTTGCCTCTCTGGGATATATTCCCAGGAGTGGTATTGCTGGGTCAAATGGAAGCTCAATTTCTATTTTTTTGAGAATCGTCCATATTGTTTTCCAAAAGGGCTGAACCATTCGGCATTCCCACCAGCAGTGAAGAAGAGTCCCTTTCTACCCGCATCCACGCCAACACCGGTTGTTTTTGTTTTTTGGGATGTGGGCCAGTCTCTGTGGTGTGAGATGATATCTCATGGTTGTTTTGATCTGCATTTCCCTGATGATAAGTGATGTGGAACATTTTCTCATGTGCCTCTGAGCCATTCAGATTTCTTCTGTAGGAAAGTTTCTGTTCATTTTTTGATCGGGTTGGCAGTTTTCTTCTTGTGGAGTTCAACCAGTGCATTGTATATCCTTGTTATCAACCCTTTATCAGATGGGTACTGCGTAAATATCCTTTCCCATTCTGTAGATTGTCTTTGTACTTTGGTCACTGTTTCTCTTGAGGTGCAGAAGCTTCTTAGTTTGAGATAGTCTCATTTATTTATCTCTGTTTTCACTTGCTTGGCCAGTGGCGTGTTAGCTTTGAAGATACCTTTGGCTTCAATGTCATGGAGGGTTTTGCCAACCTTGTCTTCAATGTACCTTAGGGATTCTGGTCTGATGTTGAGGTCCTTAATCCATTTTGATCTAACTTTTGTACATGGTGATAGGTGGAGGTCTAAGCCCATTTTTTTGCAGGTAGCTGTCCAGTTTTGCCAGCACAATTTGGTAAACAAGCTTTCCTTGCTCCACTTCGCCTTTTTTGCTCCCTTATCAAAGATTAGATGGTCATATATTTGAGGGGATGTGTCAGAGTATTCAACCCTGTTCCATTGGTCTGCCGCTCTGCCTTTGTTCCAGTACCAAGCTGTTTTAATGACTGCTGCTTTGTAGTAGAGTTGGAAGTTGGGGAGGTTGGTTCCTCCCATTTTCATTTTCCCAAGAATTGCTTTAGCTATTCGTGGGGACTTATTGTTCCATATGAATTTCAGGAGCGCTTGCTCCATTTCTTTGAAGAATGACAAGGGTATCCCTATAGGGATCCCATTGAATTTGTACAATGCTTTGGGGAGAATTGCCATTTTGACAATATTAATTCTAAAAATCCATGAGCAGGGGATATTTTTCCATTTCCTCGTGTCTTCTTTTATTTGCTGAAGTAGCGTTTTGTAGTTTTCATTATACAAGTCTTTTACCTCCTTATTTAAGCTGATTCCAAGGTATTTGATTTTTTGAGGCACAATTGTGAACGGGATAGCTTTTATCATGTCACTTTCTTCTCTCTCACTATTTGCATATAAGAAAGCCATGGACTTTTGGGTATTGATTTTATAGCCTGCAACTTTACTATACGAGTCTATTCTTTCTAGGAGTTTCTTGGTAGAGGTTCTTAGAAGAGGACCAACAAAAGGAGCCCAAACCAGGCAGAAGGAAAGAGATAATAAAACTTAGAGCAGAAATTAACGACATGGAAACCCAAAAGACAATTTGAAAGATCAATGAAACCAAGAGCTGTTTCTTTGAGAAAATAAATAAGATTGATAAACCACTAACAGGACTCACAAAGAAAGACAGGGAGAGCACACTTATAAGTCGAATCAGAAATGAAAAGCGGGACATCACAACAGAAACCAATGAAATTCAAAAGATCATCAGAGACTACTTTGAAAATCTGTATGCCACGAAACAAGAGAACCTAGAAGAAATGGATAAATTCCTGGATTCCTATAATCTCCCAAGGCTGAACCAAGAAGACCTGGAGTTCCTGAATAGTCCTATTAACATCAAGGAAATTGAAACGGTAATCAAAAGTCTTCCCAAAAACAAAAGCCCAGGCCCAGACGGATTCACTAGCGAATTCTTCCAAACATTTAAAGAGGAACTATTACCAGTTCTTCTCAAGCTTTTCCAGGAAATTGAAGAAACAGAAACCCTTCCAAACAGTTTCTATGAGGTTCATATCTCCCTAATACCAAAAGCAAACAAGGACACCACAAAAAAAGAAAACTACAGGCCAATATCCCTGATGAACACAGATGCGAAGATTCTCAACAAAATATTAGCAAACAGAATTCAACAACTCATCAAAAAGATCATACACCACGACGAAGTGGGATTCATCCCAGGGATGCAAGGATGGTTTAACATTCGGAAATCAATCAACATAATCCATCATATCAACAAAAGAAAAGATAAAAATCATAGAATCATATCAATAGATGCAGAGAAAGCATTTGACAAGATCCAGCACCCCGTTATGATGAAAACTCTCCCCAAAATGGGTATTGAAGGGACCTTCCTCAATATAGTCAAAGCCATCTACCACAAGCCTACGGCAAGCATCATCCTCAATGGGGAAAAACTAAGACCCTTCCCTCTGAGAACAGGGACAAGACAAGGATGCCCACTCTCTCCTCTTCTGTTCAATATAGTACTGGAAGTACTTGCAATAGCGATTAGGCAAGAAAAAGATATTAAGGGCATTCAGGTAGGAAAGGAAAAAATCAAGCTCTCACTATTCCCTGATGATATGATATTATACTTAGAAATCATCACCATTTTTAAATGAGTGTTCTTTTCCCCAAAATACCAGCTATCAGTAATTGTTACCATTTCTTTTTTTTTTTAAATTTTATTGAATCACCATGTGGAAGGTTACATAGTTCTCAGGATTATGTCAGTTATACAATACTCAAACACCCTTCCCTTCACCTGTGCCCATCTTCCATCACCAACCCCCCTAGTATACCTGCCGCCCCCTCCCACCTCCCAGTCCCCACCCTTGTAAGTGATAAGTTTCACTTCGTTTACACTTTATCTCGATTGCATTCCATGTTTCAACACACAACTCACTACTGTTGCTGGGGTTTCTCCCCCAAAAGTAAAAGACAGTCCTATTGCCAAAGAAGCATTTGATAGTTCTCCATTGCTAAGAATATAGAGATATTAAGTCCCTCTATTTGTTACATAACTTTTCTTTTTCCCCCCTTGCCCCGCGCCACCGTTCACGCCTGTTTAGTAATCGCCACGCTGCCTGACAAAGGGAAAAAAAAACGAAAAAGATGGTTATTTCCCGTCATCAGCCGGTGTGGGGCTCTGGCTTAGTTGATAGTCTAGTAGAGTGTCAGCAAGCAGTTTCTGGAACCAAAGGTATTGCGCTGGTATAGGCTCCGGCTCGAGATTCCACCAGTGTCCCGCTGTGCCATGTACATAATTTTTCCCCTTATATCCCATTCCCACGCCACCAGGTCTGTTTGTTTAATGGACATCACACTATGGTTGACACCACGCCGCGTTTCTTCCTGAGAAAGAAGGATATTTCTTCTCAGCCGGCATGGGGATATAGCTTAGTTCAGTCTAGAGAGATGGCTACCACTTTGATTGCCTTCAATATTTCAGCAAAAGACTTACTATTCTTGTTAGGATCTGCCACAAAAGTCCGACCCGTTAAAAAGGAACCATTACATATTGCTGATGCTAAGATGACATTAGGTCGAGTGGCCGCTGCCGCGGTTGCGTGGTTTTGGGTTTCTGTATAAAGCCCAGGGAAAGTACAACCAGAAATAACATCACAACAAACTTTTACCCTTTTATGGTGCTCATAAGATGGAGAAACCTAGAGAGAGGCTCGGCGTCTCCATTTTGCGCTCAGAAAGCCGTGGACCCTGCGCTGTGCTCAGGAGGAAGGGATTGAGAGAGAGAGGTTAAAAGAATTGGGGAATGCCTGGTTTCCACTGTCGCAGCCCACTGTGGGGTCTCCGATCCCGTGCCGGAATTAGTTCAGTGGGCTGCTTGGAGTCCAAGGGCACTCTTTTGGGCTCTTCCATCATGCTCGATCCGCAGCAGGGCCAAAAGGGACGCACACGTGGGGGAGGTGGGGTTAAGTATATATCTGCGGTGGGCGGAGGTCACCGCCCCCGCCCCCCTGGGGTCCCCCTCGCGTTCTGTTTCAGCTGGCTCGGCGTCTCCATTTTGCGCTCAGAAAGCCATGGACTCTGTGCTGTGCTCAGGAGGAAGGGGTTGAGAGAGAGAGTTTAAAAGAATTGGGGAATGCCCGGTTTCCACTGTCACAGCCCACTGTGGGGTCTCCGATCCCATGCCGGAATTAGTTCAGTGGGCTGCTTGGAGTCCAAGGGCGCTCTTTTGGGCTCTTCCATCATGCTCGATCTGTGGCAGGGTCCAAAGGGCACCATTTCTTTTTAATTTATTTATTTGTTTATATATTTTTTTTCTTTTGGGGTCATATCCAGAAGTGTTCAAGGGTTTCTCCTGGCTCAGCTCTCAGAAATTACGCCTGGTGGGGCTTGCTGGAAATTGGAACCCAGATCAACCACATGCAAGACAAACACCCTACCTGCTGTACTATCACTCTGACCTTCCAGTATTGGCATATGAACTTTTCACTGAGTGTAAGGTGAGATTTTTTGGATTATATTACTGATAATTAGCATTAATGAATATTATTATTTTATATATCAATTTTACATTTTCATGTCTTTTTTTATGACATTTCGTTTTATAGTATGTCCACCCATTTTAATGATTTTTTAAACTACTTTAAATAACTCATGAAATTAAACATCAAAACTTTATATATATATATATTTCTAGTCAGTGGCTGTATTAACATATGAATATAAAATATAAACAGAATCCCTATTTGCAGAAATTCAACATAAAACTAGAATATATAGATATAGATGTTGATATAGATCTATATATTAGAGTTTGTCTATATCTTTTTTTTATATTTGTATCAGTTCTGCTATCTCAACTGATTTCTTTGTGTTAATTTTCTTTTCTGTGAATAGTGGTTGACAATTACTGTTATCAATCAGCAGTAATTGATACTGTTTATCAATTACTCCTGGTTACAATTTCCAGGGGTAATTGATGAGCAGTATCTTTGGAGAATTTTTTCATACAGAGGAAGAGTTACTTTCTTCTAAGGGCTTCACTGGTGAGCTGTAAGTCTCTAGTAACGCTACTTATGTGCAGTAATTTTAAAATTACAAGGATCAGCTTTGTGTGGATGCAGCTCTCTAAATACTTAGATAAGATACGTTGGTTTGGCTACTCCTTTCTCCTCGAAGATGCTGCGGAGTAAACATCGTCGAGGTTTTCTCATGCCTAAGTCCCCCAAAGGTCCCAAGCAGCTGCGGAAGCTCTTCATCGGAGGGTTGAGCTTTGAAAAGACCGATGAAAACCTGGGAGACCATTTTGAGCAACGGGGCACGCGCTGGACTGTGTGGTCATGAGAGATTCCAACACCAAGCGCTCCCGAGGCTTTGGGTTCATCACCTAGGCCACATGGAGGAGGTGGCTGCAGCCATAAATGCAGGACCACACAAGGTGGACGGAAGAGTTGTGGAACCAAAGAGGGCTGTTTCCAGAGAAGACTTTCAAAGACCTGGCCCCCACTTAACTGTGAGAAAAGAATTTTGTCGGTGACACTAAAGAAGACATGGAAGAATATTGTGGATCATGGCAACAGGCGCCAGAGCAGAACCCCTACCCCCAAGAATTGTCATCTAATTGCATTCATAACTGCAGCATCCAGCCCTAATTGGGACTGGGCAGGGTCAAAGCAAAGTTGGAGAGGAGATAGGTGGTGCTAAACTTTATGTGATTGGACCATCCTCTTAAACCAAGATTCTCTATGAGATATGTGTGTATTTGGCAATAAAGTGAGTGGCCATCAGCTGTCTCCTGGAGTGATTTCTCTGTGCACCTGTCATGCTTCACCCCGCATCTGCCCCGACCCAGTGCACAACGTGTCTGAGCACATTGGGGAAAACCGATTCCCCAACAGAACATCACCTGAGAGATTATTTTGAACAGTATGGGAAAATTGAGGTGATTTAAATCATGACTGACCGAGGTAGTGGCAAGAAGATAGGCTTTCCTTTTGTGACACTCAATGACTATGATTCTGTGGACAAGATTGTCATTCAGAAGTGCCATACTGTCAATGGCTACAACTGTGAAGTAAGGAAAGCCCTGTCTGAACAAGAGATGGCCAGTGCTTCATCCAGCCCAAGAGGCTGAAGTGGCTCTGGAAACTTTGGTGGTGGTCACAGAAGTGGTTTTGGTGGGAATGACAAATTTGGCCAACGAGGAAACTTCAGGGGGCGAGGTGGATGTGCTGGCAGCAGAGGTGGTGGTGGATGTGGTGGCAGTGGGGATAGCTAGAATAGATTTGGAAATTATAGAAGCAATTTTGGAGGTGGTGGAAGTTATGAAGATTTTGGAAACTGCAACAGTTAGTCTTCGAATTTTGATCCATGGAGAGAGGAAAGTTTGGAGGCCGAAGCTTGAGCCCCTGGTGGTGGGGTCCAATACTTCACTAAACCATGAAACCAAGGTGGTTATGGTGGTTCCATCAAGAGCAGTGGCTATGGCAGTGGCAGAAGATTTTGCTAGGAAACAAAGCTTGGCAGGGGAGGGAAGCCAGAGAATTGACAAGGAAGCTACAGGTTTTGTGAACTCAGGCAACCACAGTGGTGGCCTGGGTCTAGCTGCTAAAAAGAAGACACATTTTAAACAATACTCTTGTATATGGACAAACACTTGAGAATTGTATTTGTGATTAATTATATCACTGTTATCATTGTATCACTTTCATCCCATTGCTCATGATTTGCTTGAGGGGGCACCAGTAACACTCCAAGTGAGACTTGTTACTGTTTATGGCATATGGAATATGACACCCATGGGTAGCTTGCCAGACTCTGCCATGTGGGCGAGATACTCTTGGTAGCTTGCCGAGCTCTCCAAGAAGGATGGGAGAATCAACCTGGGTTGGCTATGTGCAAGGAAAATGCCCTACCCGCTCCAGCCAGACTAATTGTAAAATAGGTTATTTTAATTTCTGTTCTGTGGAAAGTGTAAAGCATTCCAACAAAGGGTTTTAATGTAGATTTTTTAATTTTGCATCCATGCTATTGATTGCTAAATGTAATAGTCTGATCACAATGCTGAATAAATGTGTCTTCTTCTTCTTCTTCTTCTTCTTCTTCTTTTTCTTCTTCTTCTTCTTCTTCTTCTTCTTCTTCTTCTTCTTCTTCTTCTTCTTCTTCTTCTTCTTCTTTCTTCTTCTTCTTCTTCTTCTTCTTCTTCTTCTTCTTCTTCTTCTTCTTCTTCTTCTTCCTTCTTCTTCTTCTTCTTCTTCTTCCTTCTTCTTCTTCCTCTTCTTCTTCTTCTTCTTCTTCTTCTTCTTCCTTCTTCCTCTTCTTCTTCTTCTTCTTCTTCTTCTTTCTTCTTCTTTCTTCTTCTTCCTCCTCTTCTTCTTCTTTCTTCTTCTTCCTCCTCTTCTTCTTCCTCTTTTTCTTCCTCTTCCTCTTCTTCTTCTTCTTTTTTCCTCTTCTTCCTGCGTAAAGTTAGTCTACTCTGGAGCCATCTTGGTAAACTTAACCCAACGTCTGAAGTTATAATTCTTCAGGGTGACGCCAGGTTCCGTTTGAAATTTATTTATATCCTGCTTGGACAGAGAAGCCATTGTCTTCAGAAATGTTGGTGTAGTTGAACTAATGGTTACTGTGTTGTGACCCTGGCATTCAACATCAAAAGGGTCATCCAAGCAGAGTCAATGAAGTTTATTGGATTATTAATGATTGTTGGCACTCCTATGGGATATAACAAAACTGAATATGGTACCGGATAAAATTATGGATGGGAATGAAGCTTGTGTTCCATCCATTATCACATATAATCAATAAACAATTTAATATACTCTTGAAAAAATAAAATAAAATAAATACTTAGATAAGGAAATTGTTAGAACCTCAAACTTCTACTCTGAAAATATGTGCATACCATTCTATCGAAGAGTCTTTGATTTTATTTGTTGAATTGGAGTCTGGGAGTTTCTGATGCCTGTGCTAAGGAGACCAGGAACCCAAGCAAAGGTTTTCTGCTCACAAGGTCAGCAATGCAATGCAGGGATCCAAAGTTGTAGAGCTACTGGGGCCCTTCAGGGCCAGAACTTATCTTTGTCACCCCAGTGGTTACTGGTGGCCTTAGGGCTGCACCCAGTATTGATTGCTTGGGGGATCATATGATCCAGGAATGAAACCCAGCTCAATTGCATAATAGCATGTGCCCTAAAGGCTGTCACGTCTACCAGCCCTGCAGTGTGACAAGGTCCTTGCATGGTGGAAGCACATTCAAGGAATGCTTCTTTCTGGAATTAGACAACATCTTGTCCCCCCTCCCCTGCCAATTCTCAGAATCAGTATACCCATAATGTGTGTGTTGTGCTTAATCTGTATGTTTAGTCTCAGGAGTTCTAGGAGAATAATGACTAGAGATTCAGCTCACATAAAACATGCAGCAAGAGATAACCAGCTGGGTTAATAAGGAAATTTATACACATTTTACAGAAATGTGAACTAACAGATACATAGAAACCCCCAAATATACTAAGCAATTTAAATCTAAAAGATAAAAAACAGGAAAAGCCCTACATGGGTCCAGAGTTAGGATAAGTGCTGTACACACCATGAGGATTAAATATGGACCTGCTTATATGCTTAGTAACAAAATATGGTGCCCACCCAGAGGAAAAGTACAAACAACCCCTGACAAGCTACAATCCTTAACCAGGGCATACGGCTCAGGGAAATAGGTATGTTGAAATAAATGGAAAGCATAGAAAATATGACACATTGAAACTTTGAAAAGAATAAGGTGCAGTAGGCCATTGTGGTGTTTGTTAAATATAAATATAAATAAACATAAATAATCTTTTTTTTTCTTTTTTGGGTCACACCCACCGATGCTCAGGGGTTACTCCTGGCTTTGCACTCAGGAATTACTCCTGACGGTGCTTAGGGGACCATATGGGATGCCGGGGATCGAACCCGGGTCGGCCGCATGCAAGGCAAACGCCCTACCCGCTGTGCTATCGCTCCGGCCCAAACATAAATAATCTTATAAAGCAGATTAGATTCTGGAATACTTGGTGGGGAAAGAGCTAGTTACAGTTTAATAAGAAAAAATGAAGGATCCCCATATCCTATTAGCCTGAACTGACCTAATAATAGACCCTAGGATTTGGAAAAGCAAGAGTTAATGAAGTCATGATCAGATATGATGAAAGTATTGTACTAAACTGATGCAGTTCATGAGCTGTAAGTTTTGAACCTTGCATATTGTACTTGTGACGTTTGTATTTTTAAAATACTGTATGGCCACAACTGTTGGGGCCAAGTTCGGGATGATGATTAAATGAGATGGAAAGCTTCATGTCTAATTTCCTGTCGTAATGGAGCCATAAGTTAGACGCATATCAAGAAAATGGACATGTAAATATGGACAAAAAATTGAATAAAATTGAATAAGGTCCCCAGACCTCCTTCAACATTTGAGAGAGAGTGTTCATGTCCTGCCGCTGACTGCACCAGCCCACCCCCAGGGGCCCTGAACCTTTGCTGAAGACAGTCTGTGGCAAAAGGCTGTATTATCTTCCAGCCCCCGAAGATTTTTAAATTTAATTCTATAAAACTTCCATTCCTTATGCCATGACATACTTAATATGAAATGTTTGTCTACTACCAGAGTGCAATATTTAGTATTTAAGTGTAAAGATAAAGTATGTGCAAGTTTTAAGATTACGATTTTATATGGATCATTATTTTTATATGTGTTCAATTTGTAGTTATGATATCATTGTCTTATGCTTCTCCTCTCAAAGGACTTTATGAACTTTATGTACTATGTCCTTTGTAGATAAATTTAGTTATGCTTATACTAACTAAAAATGATACATTTAAAATCTATAGTTAAATATCATATGTCATAGATAAGCTACAAAACTTTGGAGTTAGTCTTGAAAGTCAAAAAGTTTCTTTTAATAATTAAGCAAAGCAAGTGGGCACAAATAAAAACTGTCTTAAATGGACTTGAATCTATAGCCAGCCTGTATATGTTCTTCAACTCTGTCCTTTCTGGTTTCACAGTAAAGACAATGTATAAAAACCCAGGATTGGGGTTGAAATGGTTGTATAGTCAGTAAAGCACTTATTTTACACCCAGTCCACATGGAGTTTGGCCCTTGTCATTGCATAGGATGCCCCAAGCACCTCTAGGAGTGATCCCTGGGTATACAGCCAGGAGAAAATACTGAGAAAAACAAGATAAAGTCCCTCTCCCCCCAAAAAAACTAAGTAAAAACCCAGTACTGACAATATTAATAGATACAGAAACATAATATTCTTGGATTACTATATTTATATCTGCATACATAATAATATTTAATAACTATATATTATGTCATGCTGTTAGTTAGGTACTCACCATTAAACAAGATAGGGTGCCTCTTTTAATGGAATACTTAACTAATACAGAAGGAAAAACAGGTAGAAGAATCACATAATATGATTGAATCTTGTATCAGTGAAGAATGTATTATTTTGTTTCTTGTAAATGTTGGTAAGAAAATTCACTTTAAAGAAAAAAAGGTAAAATAAATAAGAAATTTAATGATACCACTAAGTCATTGAAATTGTGTTCTTAAAATATCTCTTTAACTAATTAGACTTAAGTACATTTTAGACTACTTTTCACTTTTATATGCCACCATTGATTTTCAAGATATGATATAAAATATCTTTTAACTTCAGCATAGATCAAAATATGGAGCATTAAGAACACACTCAATCCACTTTTATGCTCCTCAATCATTACATCCCTATTGTGTGGTCACTCTCTTATCGATTTTTTATGTATTTCTAGAAATGGTTTTAAGCATGAACATCGTATCAAGTACCTTTATCCAGTTAATATATTTATAGTCTTATCATCAATATTGGACTCTGCGCCAGGCTGTTTTCACTTAGGGCGCCCAGAGGGGGGTGGGTGAAAACCCTCCCCCCAAGGGACTCAGCCTCGGCAGCCAACCTCCACCACCCAACCATCGCCATGCTCCAGGCCGCTTTCCAGAAACATTATGAGACACTTTCTACCCATCTTCCTACCCATTTTTCATAATTACCACACCATATTTGATGGAGTTCAGACAGTAGGCAACACATCATAGAGAGTAATAAATGTATGTAAATACATATATTATATACATATATACATACACACACATATATATAAGTGTATACATGTATACCTCTCGGAGACCCCAGCAAACTACCGAGAGTATCCCGCCCAAATGGGCAGTGCCTTACAATCTACCCATGGCGTATTTGATATACCAAAATCAGTAACAGTATGTCTCATTCCCCTGACCCTGAAAGAGCCTCAAACCATTGGGAAAGTAAGTAGGGGCTGCTAAAATCTCAGGGCTGGTAAGATTAGACACGTTTGTGGTGCCTGCTTGAATAAATTGACAAACAATGGGATGACAGTGATACAGTGATACATGATCATCAATATTTATCTTTTTGTCAACAAATAGAAAAATTTTTCTTTCTTTATGGATTTTACTTGAATATATAAAAATGATTTCGCTTTGTGTAACGGATTTTCTTTAAATTTCTTACAAAAATATTTGTGCATATGGTTATATTCCAGCACCACTGTATGAATTCTAGCTTCCAAACTTTCTAACCGTTAATATTTTTTGTGAGTTGAGTTATTATTCAAACAAATGCCTCTTGTTGTTGTTAAAATCATTCCAAAATATATTCATTAGCAATCTTGAAAGAAGAAAGTTCATAAAACCCATAGTTGAAGTTAGAAAGTAAGTACCAGTTAATTTTCTTTATTTATGGTCTGGTCACACATTTTATTAAAGTTTGACTAGGGAAACCTCTGTGTGTGTGCGTGTGTGTGTGTGTGTGTGTGTGTGTGAGAGAGAGAGAGAGAGAGAGAGAGAGAGGAGAGAGAGGGAGGGAGGGAGAAAGACAGATATAGACATAGAGAGAGGTGCTAAGACAGACATTATAGGGTGTTGAGCAGAATCCTTTGACCTCTGTCACTGATGCCAGTGGTATTTTTCCTGTCCTTGCCCCCAGGCTTAATAATTCCAAGTCTCCAGATATTGCCATATGTCTCCTGGAAGGCAAAATTACAGAAGGTTAAGAACCACTGATATAAAGGAAAGATTCAATCAACTTTGTGTTCCACATCACAAAGAGCAAATCCTTTGAAATTTTATTTGTACACATTACCATGCCTCAGGCACATTCTAAAAGGGGAAGCGAGTAATACTCAAGAGTTTTACATCCTGTTTATCGAGGGTAGGGTGTAAGGATTTAACTATGATAAGTATTTTTCACTAGTGGAAGACGTTTTCAATACCTTTTTTTTTTGAATTAACAAGCTGAAAAATTTCACCACTGGGAAATAAATTCTGTAAATGTGATTATATGTTTATTGAAGGTGAAGGACATTGAATACATTTGCAGCAAAAATACATTTTCTGAGTTAGTACAAAATGACATTTCTTGGCATATGTATTAAAATCAATGTGAAATAATTATTAGGAATCATCACTGTCTAGTACTGCAGCATACAATGAGGCATGTAATGCCCCTAACATAATCTGATTTGAAAGTAAAGCAGCTAGAAATGTTGGAAAAGGTGAATCTGGTCTCTAAATAGGAGACCTTCATCCAGAGGAAACAGAACAGTTGAGAAAATTATTTATTGTTGATTGGGGCTTTGAAACTACAGGTGTTAGGTGAAGAGAAATTACAAAGTTACAAACTGGCAGGAATGAGAGCCCCTGCAACAGAATACCAGACTTATTTTGTGTGTTTTGTGTCTTCTTTTGTGTGTTTAAGAAGTGGATGTAGCATGTGTTCTGGACCATGAAAGGTTAAAGGATATGTAGTGTAAGCAAAGAAAGATGTTTCTGAGAGGGTTCTATAAAACTGATGTCTATCTAACAATGAATGAAGTTACAAAAGAGTATCATTTGGAAGACTGCCTTGAAAAATATGACAAAATTAAAACCATGGAAGGTATTGAAGACAGCATAGTCAGGGGCTGGGGACACCAGTTTTCTTTTAAAATTTGTGATGGTCATAATATGCTTGATAAACTTCTTGTTTGGAAAAACCACACTAATAATCAGCAAAATTTTGAAGTGAAAATGGCCCCTTCTCATATATGAAGGCCAGTTAGCTGAAGAGCAAAGTGGTTGTTGAAGGTGGACCTGGCAACTTTATATCACAAGGATACTTTTAGAAATCGTGGAGAAAATTTTGTTCATAGTAAAAAATGTGCTGATGGCAACAGAGGTATTTATGGAGGAAGCAATGGTAGATATCGTGGACTTAGAGGTGGAAGTGTCAACCATGGTGACAGTTCTGGTTATAGTAGTGGAAGAAGTTATGTAATGAAAGAATAAGCTATGGAAACCATAGTGGTGGATAGGTGGTGGTGGTAGATAAGATGTTTCTAAGGAAGGAGGAAATTTTGATGGTGGTGAGTATACCTGGGTTCAATTCCTCTATCTCTCTGCAGATCTTGGCAAGCTACCAAGAGTATCCCGTCTGCACAGCAGAGACTAGCAAGCTACCCCTGGTGTGTTCGATATGCCAAAAACAGTAATAAGTCTCACAATGGAGACGTTACTGGTGCCCGCTCTAGCAAATCGATGAGCAATGGGACAACAGTGCAATGACAATAAAGAAGATGAAAACTAAAATTAATTTGGAAATGATCGAAAATTACAGGTTATGTACCCATGAAAATTACAGGTTAGTTTGACTTGGAAAACTAAAGGTTTCTTTGAGATATTCTTCCCAAGTTCAATAGAGGAACTGTGAAAATCTGCCACAGAGGAACCGGCAATCCATAGTCAGAAAAGCTATTTCAGCTTAAGCAAGAAATCTTTCTTGTTCAGAAATGTCATAGACACAGTGTACAAAATGTTCAGCTATTAATTAACTCAGCATATCAATTAGGTGTTTGTACCTGCAGTTTTTGTCTATTGCAGCCTTTTCATTTTTTCTTCTATTAGATAGATATGTACATTATAAACTATCGTACTGGTATCAGAAATAAAAATTAAGGAAGTTTTAAATATTTGCAAAAGTCTGTTTTTCTTTATTATAATACATAGGAAACAGCACAAAACACATTTTTGAAGGAGTTTCTTAGTGTGAAGGTGTTTTTTTGTTTTCTTATGAGTACAGAGACTAAGGTACTTCCCTTGTAGGTAACTCTGAGCACTGCCAAAAGATTACAAAGCCTGAGTACAAATGTCCCTGGGCACCATCAAGCACCATGAGATGTGACCCTCATCCAAAAATATCTGCTAGTTTGGGGGCTGGAGTGATAGCACAGTGGGTAGGGGTTTGACTTGCACACGGTCAACCCAGGTTCACTTCCCAGTATCCCATATGGTCCCCCAAGCACCGCCAGGAGTAACTCCTGAGTGCAGAGCCAGGAGTAACCCCTGAGCAATGCCAGGTGTGACTCCCCCCAAAAATCTGCTATTTTTATAAAGTTACTAAAGTTAACTGTGAGTAAACACATGGTGGCTGCCATTTTAAGAGATCATAAACTCCCATTTCCAAACCATGAAATGAATGGTTTCTACCATGCAGCCAAAAAAAAATATATATTTGCATATATAGGTACAGATATCATTTCCACTGTGCTCTTTTGCATTCTCGGAATATATTCCCAGAAGTGGTATTGTGGGGCCATATGGAAGCTCAATTTCTAGTTTTTGAAGGATCGTACATATTGTTTTTGAGAAAGGCTGGACCAGTAGGCATTCCCACCAACAGTTAAGGAACATCCCTTTTTCTCCACATCCACGCCAGCACTGGTTGCATTTGTTCTTTTGAATGTGTGCCAGTCTCTGTGGTGTGAGATGATATCTCATTGTTGTTTTGATTTGCATCTCCCTGATGACTAGTGCACACTGTTCACAATAGCCAAAATATGGAAACAACCCGAGTGCCCTAAAACAGATGACTGGTTAAAGAAACTTTGGTACATCTACACAATAGAATACTATGCAGTTGTTAGGAGAGATGAAGTCATGAAATTTGCTTATAAATGGATAAACATGGAGAGTATCATGCTGAGTGAAATGAGTCAGAAAGAGAGGGACAGACATAGAAGAACTGCACTCATTTGTGGAGTGTAGGGTAGTGTCACATGAGGCTGACACCCAAGGACCCTAGATACAAGGGCCAGGGGGACTTCCCCATAGCTGGAAGACTGCTTCATGAGTGGAGGGGAGAAGGCAGATGGAATAGAGAAGGGATCACTAAGAAAATGATGGCTGGAAGAACCAGATGGGATGGGAAATGCACGCCAAAAGTAGATAATGGACCAAACATGATGACCTCTCAGTGTCTGTGTTGCAAGCTATAATGCCCCAAAGTAGAGAGAGAGTATGGGGAATATTGTCTGCCTTAGAGGCAGGGGGAGAGTGGAAAAGGGGGGGTATGTCCGGGATATTTGTGGTGGGGAATGCGCACTGGTGAAGGGATGGGTGTTTGATCATTGTGAGATTGTAACCCAAACATGAAAACTTGTAACTATCTCATGGTGATTCAATAAAATTTTAAAAATTAAAAAAATAATAAATAAATAAATAAATGTTTGCATGCTGGCTATGTAAGTTTTATGTAAATAGAATTGGGTCTTTAGTTTTACCTAATTTTAAAATTGATAGCTTTGGTTTGAAAATATCTGCATTCTGAATTGACTGTGCATTTTCCTTCAAAATATATCCTATGATTTTAGTATATTAGCTGTGCGGAGTCTTCAATATTGTCTGGAACATCATCATTCTACATTCACTTTGGTCATATGTTAACTGCTGACTTGAGTTTATAAGGAACATGCATTACTCTCTATTTAAATTATGGAAGGGGATTTCATGTTTTCCCAGACCTCCTATAGCAGAAAACTTATTTAAAACCTGAAAATACAAGAATTCTAAGCCTAATTAATTTGAACAAATTTTATTGACTGCATTCTTTTCTGTTTGCTTTTTTCTTTCATTTTGATGCACATGAGGCCCATTAATCAACAGTTATTCTATTTGGCTAAATACATATTTTTTGATGCAAACTCTCAGCAGAATAAAAATCTTGTACTGTTAAGTCCTTAAAGATAATAAATAAATCAATCACAGATACCATAGCAACTGGTTGTAATGTAATTATAGTTCTTGATAAGTTTATATTTGTATGTCAATCAAACTTCATTGAAAAAAGGAAAAATACTTTGAAATATGTATGAATAATATACAGTGATTTCTTTACATATTAATATGAAATTGTGTTGATGAAACAACAATCCTTATTTGTAAGGCTGTTTTCCATGTACTTTTGGTCTTGTTTTTGTTATATGTATTTTGGAGTCAAATGTTCACATGGCATGCAGTGGGGATAAAAAGTGGGAAATATCAAGAATAACCTGGCAAACTACCCCCCAGGCTGTTTTCATTCATGACGCCCCAGAGGGGGGTGGGTGAGAACCCTACCCGCTCCAAAAATCCCAGCCCCGGCAGCCGACCTCCACTACCCAACTGCTGCCATGCTCCAGGTGGCTTTCTGGAACATAAAAACAACTTTATAAGACACTTCCTACCCATTTTCCATCATTTCCACACCATATTTGATGGAGTCCAAACAGTAGGCAACGAATCATAGACACACACACACACACACACACACATACCCCTCTTGGAGAGCCTGGCAAGCTACTGAGAGTACCTAGCAAGTTCCCCATGGTGCATTGACATGCCAAAAACAGTAACAATAGGTCTCATTCCTCTAACCCTCATAGAGCCTCCAATCGTTGGGAAAGACAAGTAAGGAGAGGCTGCTAAAATCTCAGGGCTGGGACAAATGGAGATGTTACTGGTGCCCACTAGAGTAAATTGATGAACAACAGTGACAGTGATACAAGACCTGTGGGGTAACAGAGATAATTCAGTAGCCAGGGTCCTTCCTTGAAGATGACCAAACCAGGCTGAATCACTGGCACTACATAAATTCCTCTGAACTCCTGCAGGATAATACCTCAGTGCAAAGTCATAGGCAAAACCTGAGCACTGCTGAGTGTGCCCTCACCCACCCCCCAAACCCAAGAATATTTGGAGACCATTGGTGGAAAGCCATGTCAATCTTGAATGTTCTTTACACACCAGAAGTTAATCCAGTCAATTATTGTTTTGTTTGTTTTGCAGTGCCAGAATCAAACATAGGGTCCCACTTGCATTAGGTATGTACGTTATAGCTGAGTTGCATCCCTGGCCCAAGAATTTTGTTCTTACCTATTCAAACTCATTTGATTTAGTCATTTATATTTCACATATGTTTCAAATTATCAAGTACATACTTTCACTTCTCTACCTATTGCACTTCAAGTGATCACCTGTTTAAAAATTTCTCAGACTTAAATTGGAGAGACAGTACAGGGTTAAGGCACTTGCTTAAGTGCATAAGTTAAGGTGTGATTCCACCCCACCTCCCCCAGCAACACTTCCTCTATCCACCCCAGGTTAAAACTAGTTATGAGCTTTTATTTATTTATTTTCCTTCTCCAAGCCTACCTAAACACTTAAAATATGAAGAGTTGATATGTATGTTCTATTCTTCATTAATTTCTTCATTTAGGAATCTTATTTCTTACTGAAATTCCTACTAGTTATATGATTATATAGTTTTTATATATTGTCTCATACTTTATGTCTTGGAAGAACATAATTTGCAACTTACATAGTTCTATAGTTGCAATGATGTTTCTATTTCTTCTCTTTTTTGTTATCGGTAATCTGCGGGCAGGGCGTTTGCCTTGCGCGCAGCTGACTCAGGTTCGATTCCTCCATCCCTCTTGGAGATCCCGGCAAGCTACCAAGAGTATACCATCCACATGGCAGAGTCTGACAAGATATGCCGTGGTGTGTTCGATATGCCAAAAACAGTAACAAGAAGTCTCACAATGGAGACATTACTGGTGCCTGCTCAAGCATATCGATGAACAACAGGACAACAGAGCTACAACAGTGCTACTTGCAAATATTAACTTAATTCAAATACACTCTAGACAAACTTGATTCTCCTTGGTCATATTTACTAATGACAGGTTTGTTGTTAGAAATAACTAGCTCTGTTGTGTCATTCAACACATAATGTCTCTTGGGGGATTAAACATATCAAGTATTATATGCTGTATATTGGTTGAATCTCATTAGTAAGGAGAAGATTAATCATCATTGTACAGATTTGTTGTACCTCCATTTATTGAGTTGTAAATAGTTGGTAATTGACCGTTTTATAAATCAGTGTCCTTTAGCTTTTATTTATCTTTGGCCTTTTCCAAATTTTTATCCTTTCTTTGTGCTCCCACTCCCCAACCTAATGGTTATTCCCCTGGTCTCATGCTATCTTCCCCCATTCATTTAATTTCACCTGTTTATGTTCTGGAAAATCCTGGAGCACACAGAAATGCTCTATGTCCCCCAGTTGAGAAATGCTGGAATGTATTAACTTTTAATAAAAGCCAGGGAAAATTGTTATTGCCCCACACATTGGATAATTTAAGAATTCTCCCAGCTAGTCATTCATTTGGATACATATTTTAGTTTCTTTAGTGCTTATTCCAATATTGTAAAAATCCTCATGAAGATTAGAATGCAGAATTCTCTGCATTAATTCATCTACCAACATTCTTATTTCTATCCATCCTGTGCTTTAGGATATTTTTTCCACTGGGATATTTTAGATAAAAGTTTAAATTAAAGAACTTTGATTAAACAGATCATCCTCCATATTGTTTTGGATTTTCATCTGATAGTCAAAAGTCAATAAAAGGACTAAAAGTCCAGCTTCTTCAAGTAGGAAGAAATTCTCTGACAATTTCTTTGGATTTTTATCCAAATCCTAAATTCTCCTGGGTTTCATCTCTGCTGGCCCACATGTATAATTTTGAATTCAACACCTTCCATAATCAGGTAAAATAAATCCTTATAGTAAATCTTTGTATAATCACTTTCTGTCAACAACACTATAATATAGTATAGAAATACTCTTTTTTGTGAGTGTTTATTTATTTGTTTGAACTCACACCCAGTGGTGCTCAGGGGTTTCTCCTGGCAAGTTGCTCTGGGGTGATTCTTAGTGGTGTTCAGGGGACTACACATTATTAAGTATTAAATTCAGGCATCAAAATGCAAAGCATGCAGTCCAACCCTTTGAGGTTTATCATCCACCTAGATATATTGAAATTTATAATTTGTTATAATTTTACTTTTATATATAGTAGTCATATTTTCTTTCCTCCATTTTTCTTGTATTATATTTTTATGCCTCACTATGTCATTTGGAATATGTTAAAGCTTTAAAAAAAACAAACTACTATCAGCAGGAAATATTTTAGTATCAGTCAAAAATTGTTTGGAATTGATTCTAGCAATAGAATCTTTATCAAAATATGTTTATAAACTGTTTGCCTTTCACCAATTCAAAGAAAAAATTATCTACAAATGATTTACTTTAATTACTTAATTTCTTATTAGTAAAATCAATCATGGTATATCTCTTTGAGTTCTCCTTTCTTGTTGTCATGATGATTCTGCAATTAAATATTCTTTTTACTGATTTTGGAGATAAAAGTAACTTATAATGGTAAATTGAATTTTCTGTATCACTTTTATTTCTTATTGCAGAACCATATTTTGCCTAAGACAAAAACGTATTCCATTATGAATATTTTTGAGCAGAAACATTTTCACTGCTATACTTCTATATTTGGCACATTGATTTGTTTTTCCTTTCAATGCTGATCTTGAAATTCATTTATTTACTTTGGTCTAGGGCCATACCTTGTTATACTCAGAGTTTTCTCATGGCTCTATTCTCAGATTTCATCCCTGGTGGGACTTGGTGACCAGACGTGTTGTTGGAGATTGAATGCAGGTCAGCTGTGTACAAGCAAGCACTTTAGCCATGCAATATCTCTCCTGGCCCTGAAATTTTAACTAATATCTTCTTTAATCTATATGTTTTATTTAGAAAGATAGAATTATATAATCACAGTAGTCAAATAATGCTTTATTTTAGGAAATAATGAAGGTACCATAAATGTGAAATGGTGGTATAGAAGGAGAACAGGATATGAACAGGATATAGAAGGAGAAAAGGATATGTCCATCTTTTGTCCAAATTTGGGAATTTTGTTATTTTCTCTTTTTAAATGTAAAACTAATTTACACTTAAGTTGAGAAAAACATGCTTTAAAGAGGACACAATTAAAATCATGTTTCATATGTTGTCCTAAAAAGAAATGATTTCCTTTTATGTTTTTGGGTCACACCTGGTAGGGCCCCTCTCTAGGGTGCTGGGGAACCAAATGGTGCCAGGAACTGAATCTTGGAGCTCCTGAACACAAAACATGTGCTCCAGTCTTGTGTCTCCTCTCAAATCAAACAGTGATGCTGTCATGGTTTAATAAAACCTTAGATTTCGAAAATGCTTGTAGAATTTATTTATTTATTTTTATTTTTTTGCTTTTTTTGCTTTTTGGGTCACATCGGGCATTGCACAGGGATTACTCCTGGCTCATGCACTCAGGAATTACCCCTGGCAGTGCTCTGGGGACCATATGGGATGCTGGGAATCTAACTCAGGTTGGCCGACTGCAAGGCAAACACCCTCCCCTCTGTGCTGTCACTCCAGCCCCAGAATTTATTCTTAAGTGAGGTCTGTGTTAATTAATTAATTGATTGAATGCAGTTATGATCTTTCCCCTTCAGATTATACTTCATTTTTTCTGAATACGCTTGTGACAAAAGACAATTTAAAAAATTTGTTCTATGCATACCCAAAGCAGAAATTGTTCTATGCATACCAAAACACAGATTATATAAGTAAAAAAAATATTAAAATATGCCTTTTTAAAAAATATAAAAAATATAACTTTTTGTTCTTAGTATTTAGGTGCGTAAGAAAACAAGGGCCAATTGAAGTTATGAAGCAAAATATTTTATTTGTCTTCCCATGTAGCTGACCAAGTGCTTACAATTAGTCACCCACTAGCTTGCCTTGTATACACTTCAGTGAGACTTCTCTTCTCCCCACAGAACTCTAGCTTACCTCTTAACTTCCTAACAACTCAAAAAAAAAATGTTTGCCCCAATCTGGAAAAAAACAGAGTGCCCCAAAACAGATGACTGGTTAAAGAAACTCTGGTATATCTATACAATGGAATACTACGTAGCTGTCAGAAAACATGAAGTCATGAAATTTGCATATAAGTGGATCAACATGGAAAGTATCATGCTGAATGAAATGAGTGAGAAAGAAAGAGACAGACATAGAAGGATTGCACTCATATGTGGAATATAAAGTAGCTGAGAGGTAAGCTTGCAATGATGTAATTTCTGGCAGATGTTTCTTTGGACTTAGTTACTTAAATACTAAAATACAGAAATCTAAAACTGCTAGTGCGGCCACTCAATCTTATATCTCTTCATTCTCAGCAATGGAAAACAAATTATCAAATTCTTCCTTTTCAGCAGGTCTGACTTTAGGGGGGAGAAATTCCAAACAATAATACTGAGTTTTGTGTTGAAATATTGAATGTAATCAAAGTAAAGTGAAAGTAAAGTGAAACTTATCAGTTACACAGGCGGGGTGGGGGGCTGGGGAAGGGGGAGGTATACTGTGATTCTTTGTGGTGGAATATGTGCATTGGTGAAGGGATGGGTGTTCGAGCACTGTATGACTGAGACTTAAACCTGAAAGCTTTGTAACTTTCCACATGATGATTCAATATAAGAATAAATTAATTTTAAAAAATGTTTGCCCTTCTAGACATACAGGTACACAATTATGCCTTTTACTCACTTCCATGGGCTGGAGCTATAGCACAGCAGGTAGGGCATTTGCCTTGCATGCGGCGAACTGGGATTTGATTCCTTGGTCCCTCTTGGAGAACCCAGCAAGCTACCAAGAGTATCCTGCCCGCACAGCAGAGCCTGGCAAGCTACCTGTGGCATATTCGATATGCCAAAATAGTAATAAGAAGTCTCACAATGGATATGTTACTGGTGCTTGCTTGAGCAAATCAATGAACAATGGGATGTCAGTGCTAACGTGCTGCTTCCATTTGGTACAAGCTCCCAATAAAGTATCTGTTACCCTACTTAGAGCTACATTTTTAAAAATCAGGTGCTTTTAAATTTTGAGATAATTGTGGTTAGAGCATTCTCTCTATTACAATAGTCCTTTATATTATTAAACTTACGTGCAGGATATTTTTTTACATACATGAATTCACTGCTATAATTATTTTTATTAGCAATAATTTAGCAAATTATAATATTTGTTAAATGGCTTTAACTAATATGTAGTTTTCACAAATGAGAAGAGTGCAGATAAGGTAAAAAACATTTAGGAATATTACACAAGCTATAATATTAATATTATAATTTTAACATCCGTCCCTGTTACACACCACCATTTTTACTAATAGGCTTATGCTATTCTGTCACAAAGTTAATAATATGTATATATGAGAATATGTGTATTTTAAAATACTAGACATAATTTTAAGCTTCTAATATGTTGAATAGCTTCCCCCCACTTTATTTAAAACATCATTCACAAAGTTGTTGATGATGAGTTGTTACAGGCATTCAATATTCCATCACCAATCCCACTACCACCATCACCTTCTTTCTACGATTGTCTTCATTTTTCCAACTAACCTCAAGCTTGATCTCATAGCAGGCCACAATAATTTATTTAATATTGTTCTTACCACTATATAGCTAAAGGTGTGATCAAAAATATTTTAGTAAAAGAAAATTTGTGAAGGTTATTGTAGCTCACCATGAGGAAATTAAGTTCTTGTTTGAGGTGAATTAAGCTATTGTTGCAAGTTAAGCTTGCTGTGTTAATGTTTTTATTAGTCAAGATTGGTTAACTTCTACATTATAGTCCCTTTTGATCTCATGTGCACCTGCTGGTAGGTAAGTATTATAGAGTTTGAAGATGTCCAGAATACCCAGAATACTTATCTGAGAAGTCTGGCCAGAGATTGGTGGTGGCCTTGGAGTATGACTGCAGCTTCCTGGACTTCAGTAGGGTGGAGGCTGGTCATCGTATCCTCAGATGGGCCTGGATATCTCAGCTGGGAACAGGTATCTGATAAATTTTTCAGCTTTTGATCTATTTAGATATTTATTCATAAGTCTCTTTGTGACAAAGTCTGCACATGCGTTTACATGGCAGGGATGGTGGATGTGGGAATGGCTTCTAGGCCTTTTTTTTTTAATTGAATCACCGTCAGAACAGTTACAAAGCTTTTTATGTTTAAGTCTCAATCATACAATGATCAAATGGCCCATCCCTTCACCAGTTCACATGTTCCACCACCAAGAAACCCAGTATACCCCCCTCCGCACCTCCACTCTGCCTGTGTGGCAGAGGATTTTCACTTGATTCTCTCTTTACTTTGATTACCTTCAATTTTCAACAGAAAACCCACTATTATTATTTGGAATTTTCTCCCAACAATCAGACCTACCGAAAAGGCATCATTGGATAATTTGTATTCTTGTATCACTTGTCATCCTGTTGATCTTTGATTTGCTCGAGTAACGTCTCCATTCGTCCCTGTCATGTACTAATTTGTATTCTATTGCTGATAATGAAGAGCACATGAGGTCGCAGGGCTGCGACAGTGTCCGTGCTGTTTTTGGAATTATGGTATTTTAGTAATTAAGTCCAGAGGTATTTCTGCCAGCAGCCACTGCATTCCAAGATTGGTTTGTGTGCCTCTGAGATCATGGCCATTCAGGAGCGGAGGAGCCATTTGTGGGCGGCCACTCGGGGTCTCCTCTGGATGGGGAGCAGGGCCAGTTCTGCCTCTCCCCTACCGTGAGATTTCCCATCACTGCAAGCTTGCAAGTTCCTACCTCTCTCTCCACTAGGCTCTGAAAGGTGGCAGTCGCCATGCTGCCACAAAGGGGAAAAGGCTGAGGGACAAAAGCTTTTCCCCTCCCGGGGTGGCATGGGGCCATAGCTTAGTTCACAGGCCAGGGACATTTCTGCCAGCAGCTGCTGTGTTCTGAGATTGGTTTGTGTGCCTCTGGGGTCATGACCATTCAGGAGCAGAGGAGCCTGGCCTCTGGGTCTTAAAGAAGCTTGAGGGGATATGGGGACGTAGAGTATCCAAGATGACCTGGAGTTTTCAGCCAAAAGGTACCGTGTACCTGAAATTTTGGGCAGATAAACATCTCTGTGGGGCTCAGTGGGAAGGTAATGGATTTGGGCCAGAAACATGACATCATGAACAGCTTTCTTTAATTTTGCAAAAGACACTACTCAGAATTATGAAACACATATACTTAGTTGGCACTTGTCCACATGTTTTATATTCATAATCAAATTACTGACATCACCTGCTTTTGGTATTAAATGGCCCAATACTGTTTCCTTGCTCTCTGTTGAATTCATTTCTGCTATTCCATCCTTAATTGTCCACTTGATTTGAAACTAGCTTTTCATACTATATAGAAATGGTATGAAAACCTTCCATACATAAATTTCCCTACCATATAGAATTCTGAGTTGTGCCAAAAAAATCACATGCTAGAACAGGGTTAAATTCAACAGAAGATTCTAAGAAACATAATTCTTAAATCCTTATGAGAAAATCTATATTTCAGTGGATAAAATTTCAATAATTTAAACAAGAGTTTTTTGGAACTTGGAATCTTCAATTTGCTCTCTTTAAATCATACTACAAAGGAATTATGTACACACACACACACACACACACACACACATATATATATATATATATACTTATTTTCTCTTGAAGGAGTAGCTATTCCTAAACCCCATTATGTTCTACTTTCATTGTAGAATAAATTAATTAGTGCTCCCTAGGTTCTCTTCTATAGAAATTAGCAAAGATGAATTTCCTGGCTTCCCACTTATGTATATAATTTTAGGATGATCTCAAAAATCACTATTCCCATTTGTGATTGTTTAATGTGTTTCCTTACAAATGGATTTAGATCAAATCATAAAAAAGTTATGTAGAACAGTTCTAAATATTCTTGGTGATGAAATTGTTTTCCTTCCCTATACCATATGGTTCTGTATAAGTGTTATTTCCATTATGTAAACCTTATAATTTGTCAGCCAAGTTTCCTGTAGACTAAGTAGGAGGCTTGAGTATAAAAGAAAAGGAATATATCCTGACAACATAATAAAAATAATGCTGGGATTCCAAGTTTAAGATATTAGCTATTATTATTGTTATTATTATTATCATTGTTATTATTATCATCATTGTTATTATTATTATTATTATTATTGTTCTTCACCATAGATAGTAGATAGAAATAGATGAGTATCCTAAATTTACTCTGGGATAAAGAGGAAAACTCTGATACTTGGCACTTGTCTATTTGCCAGAATAAGCTATGGGAACTTACTTTTTTTTTCAGAATATTCAGAAAAACATCAATTATGAGCTTATATTTAACCTGAAATATAAAAGTTAAGGACATGCTATTGTATTATGCCCTTTGGAAAGGCTGCATTAGTATTTTCCAAAATTTGAGCATGGTCAATAAACTATGGAATTATAAAGTATCTTCAGTTAAGAATGATGCCAAAATTAATACAAACAACTGAAGTGAAAAATACAAGTTAAATGGAGAGAAACAGGGAAAAAGAAGGAAATGAACCATTCAATGTTAGAATTCCAACTAATTAATAACCTTTTTGACTGATTTTATTATCTATTAAAACAGACAATTTAACTTTGCTAAATTTGAAATAAATTTAGAATTTAATTATATGCTGAAACTTAGAAATACAGTAATACACAGAAAACCTTTGCCTCAAGTAATGACTACCTGCATACTACAAGTATATATACACATATTTCTACATAGTAATATAATACATACTGTTTTGTCTGTTATTAGTAATATATATATGTGTGTGTTGTGGAGATTCATCTTTGATCATTATAGAAACTTGCTTTCAGTTTTAAAAGGTATAGTTACATATGATTGTTGAAAAAATAATGTATGAAATAATTTACTTAATAAAATAATTTACTTAATAAAATTATATAATTAAGTAAAGTATATTACTTAATTTTGAATTCAAATTTTCAGTATTTCCATATTCTACAATTTCCCTTTCTCATTGTTTGTCTTTATAGAAATTATTATTAATGAAATTCTAATGTTAGAAAACATTTGTAACATAATTGAATTTCTCTTAGGAGTAGAACTAGAGTATAATTCTTATAGTTTCTTTTATATGGGTTCACTTTAAGTGAATCAGTGTCAATTTAACATTTTGAAACTACTTATAAGAGGCAACGCTTGGTAATTCAGTTGTCCAATATCACTGTGTCTAGTATTCATGAAATTAGAGAATTCTAAATTATTGCACTCATGAAACAACTTTTTGTTGAGATTAGATGTATTTTAATTTGGCAGTGCTAGATCATGCTTAGTCTCATTTCCATTATATTCAAATATTGCATAGTTGAATTTGGTGAAGAACACATATTTAGATAAGTCAATCAGTCATTGAAAACACTGGCTAAAATTTTAGGGAATAAATTTCATAAAGGTTAACTTAGGTAATTTTATATTTGGTCAAAAATTAATTAGAATGTGTTCTTGTTCTATAATCTAAGTATAAATATCACATATTTTTCAAGGATTCTTTGATGCTTAAAAATTAAAACAGGGGCTGGAGCTGTAGCATGGGGGGTAGGGCGTTTGCCTTGCACTCTGCCAATGCAGATTCGATTCCCAGCATCCCATATGATACCCTGAGCACTGCCAGGGGTAATTCCTGAGTACAGAGCCAGGAGTAACTCCTGAGTATTGCTGGGTGTGACCCAGAAAACAAAAACAATTAAAACAGATAAATATGCAAAGTTTATGTACTTACCTTGCACACAGTCAACCCAAATTCAAGCCTCAGCATCACTTATGGTCCCATGAGCTCTAATGAGAAGTAATTACTGAACATAGGCAGATGCAGCACACACACACACACACACACACACACACACACACACATGTACATGCTCATGCACACACATGGAGACTTAGTTGACATGGATATTTTATCTTAGTAGAAACTTTCTGAGGAGGTAAATTAAACCTTCAGATTTGACCATATAAATCACTGTTGGTGCATATGATATGATGGATAATGTAAATAGACAGAGTGGTTAAAAGAATATTCAAATGGCTTGGCCTGGTCACATGATTTTTTTTAAAAACTTATGACTATAGAATCAGAGATGAAGAAACTTAGAGATTAAAACAAGACATAATTTAGTGCCCCACTGTTGGTTTTGAAAGTAAAAGGATACATGTAAAGAAATTAGGATATGCTGAAGGAGTGAGGAAGGCTGTGTGCCAATGAAGGATGTATTTAAATAAGCACATACCCCATCCATAGTTTTATGTTCTGGACAGGCGATTGAACAGAATTTTATTGTACTTCTAAACTACCAAAATTTGAGCAATAAACAAATATTTTTTATAAGCTTCTGTGTGTTGTAATGTGTTAGGCAGCCTTTGAGAATTATTAGAGACAGCTACTATAAATGCTATATGGTAGTGTATGAATCCACACACTTCAGGAATGAAAAACAGCCCAGTATGATTAGAGCTTGGAGGGCTGGTAAGAATGATAGGGGAGGAAATTGGAGTCAGGTACACAAAGGTGCTATGTTAATGGGTAAGTTTCCCTTGGGGATTTGTAGTGTGGGAAGGGAAAAAAAGAGAAAGAAAGAACAAGAAGCATTCCATTAGGAACAGATAGAAAGGGATTTGCCAGTGAAAAAGTCTGAGAAGTATTATTAAAAAGATTAAATGGGAAAATGTTTAAAGAATCCCAAAGTCATAGAACAGAAAAGAGGACATTCTCAAGGATATTTGAGTGATCAACACTTCAGACACAAAAAGTGAGATGTTCTTAAGTGTAATCAGTTAAATCCTGTAACATTCATTTTATGTCATTTCTCTGTGTTTTGTCCCCTTTGGCCCCTGTAGACATTGTTGTTTTTCATAAATAGACAGCAATGTTTTATGGTTTTTATTATTAAATTTTATTATTATTATATTATCATGTTGCTTTTTACAAATATCGAGTGTTCTGACATAAAGATGAATGAAATATAATTTTGAGGGGCTGGAGCAAAAACACAGCGGGTATGGCCTTTGCCTTGCACACGACTGAACTGGGTTCAATTCCCAGCATCCCACATGGTCCCATAAGCACTTCCAGGAGTAAATCCTGAGTGCAGAGCCAGGAGTAACCCCTGTGCATCACCAGGTGTGACCCAAAAACTAAAAAAAAAGCCAAAAAAATAAAGAAATATAACTTTCAGGTTATTTTACAGGAGTTTCTATCTGTAAACACCCCAGAGTTTAGAAGAGACATATTACTGAGGCAAAAGCAGATCCTGGGAAAACATTGAAAGGTGTGTGAAGAATTCATTATTAGTATTGAGAAACTGATTTTCTGTGAAAAGTCCCTAAAGCAGAAGTTCTGGATGTTTGCCCATTTTCATCAAATTATTATGTCACATTTAACAGGGTCAGTTGTAGCAGTTGTTTTGTTTTTGTGATTTCTGTTAGGTTTGAAATGACTGAAAGAATAGCGTTACATAGTGACTAAGTCTGTGGAGATTGGAAAGGTCTTTGGCAGTTCATTAGATCCATGAGGTATAACCTGAATTAATCACAAGGATGCCCTAATAAAAAACAGCCTTCAAAAAGTTCTCCATTTCTCTTTCTGACAGGACAGACAACAATGAATTGATGACTTGCAACCCAGAGAAGGGCTTTACTGGAATTTACCCCACTGCCACCTTAAACCACCTTAATCTGAAACTTCCCATCTTGGACTGTAAAAAAATGGATTTATGGGAGTGATAGCACAGTGGGTAGGGCCTTTGCCTCGCATGCGGCCAACCCAGGTTCGATTCCCAGCATCCTTTATGGTCTCCTGAGCACTGCCAGGAATAATTCCTGAGTATATAGCCAGGAGTAAGCCCTGTGCATCTCTGAGTGTGACCCCCCCAAAAAAATTAAAAAATGTATTTGTTCTTTACAAGCCACTATGTCTAGGACAGAACATTTATAGAAGCATTGAACAGAATATATTTTTCTAAGGATTAAGTAATTATTTAAATATGAAACTCCAGGCCACCAGTATGAAAAGCATGGCTCAAACTTATGAGATACCTCTGGGGCCCATTAGTGTAAGTGTATATATCACTGTATCACTGTATCACTGTCACTGTCATCCTATTGCTCATCGATTTGCTCAAGTGGGCACCAGTAACGTCTCCATTGTGAGACTTGTTCTTACTGTGTGTGACATATCGAATATGTCCCGGGTAGCTTGCCAGGCTCTGCTGTGTAGGCAAGATACTCTCAGTAGCTTGCCGCCAGGCTCTCAGAGAGAGACAGAGGAGTCGGACCCGGGTCAGCCATGTGCAAGGAAAACACCCTACCCGCTGTGCGTGCTATAGCTCCAGCCCAAGTGTGTGTATATATTGGCTTTTTGGGTCACACCCGGCGATGCACAGGGGTTACTCCTGGCTTTGCACTCAGGAATTATTCCTGGCAGTGCTCAGGGGACCATATGGGATGCTGGGAATTGCACTGAGTTGGCCACGTGCAAGGCAAACACCCTACCCACTGTAGTATTGCTCCAGCCCCACATTAGTATATTCTTAATCTGTGGGCTACAACCCCGTATGGACTCATGTCCGTGACTCTGGTGATTGTGAATCATTTAAAAACTTGTTTTAAAATAAATTTACTTATGATATATTACGGGGAAATGTTTCATTTGTGTAACTATTTTATATAGTCATAAAATTTTATATACCAGTTTACCCTTATTGCGTTTAATGTTTTTTCTGACAAAACGGAGCCACACATGAAAAAACTTTCCTGCTCGACACCACTTATTAGCCTAGTGACCTTAACAACGTTATTTAATTTTTCTTGATCTCAGTGTCTTGTTCAATGGAGATATTAATATTTGCTTATACATAAAAGAGCAAAACATATATAGAAATTGAAACGCACCTAATGCAGTGTTTGTTGAATATTTCTTATTTACTACTCATCATATGCACTTGTTAGGATTTAGAATGTGAGAATTATTATTTTTTATTTCTATTTTTTAATGAATCACCATGAGATAGTTACAAGCTTACAAAGTTTTGTGATTATGTTTCAGTCATACAATGATCGAGTACCCATCCCTCCACCAGTGCCAATTCTCCACCACCAATGATACCAGTATCCCTCCTGCCACCCCACTGTATCACCTCCCCACAACTTCCCACTTTTGTAGCAGTCACATTCCCTTGTACTCTCTCTCTCTCTCCTTTTGGGTGTTATTGTTTGCAATACAGGTACTAAGTGGCCATCATGTTTTGTCCATAGTCTACTTCCAGCACGCATCTCTGATCCCCAGCTAGTCCTCCAAGAATGTTAAGCCTTTTTCTTTGATGCTGTGACATCTGGAGGTCTCATCTTGGTTGTTAGATTTGTAGGCATGTTCATCGCACTCACGCAATTGAATTGTGGTGTACAGGTATACTTGATTGTGGTTCACCAGAAATTATACCCTTGATTGTGGTTGTTGGATGGCTAAAGGCAGCACCAAGGGGCTTGCATTTCAGCATGTGGGGGCAATGCCAGGATTAGCCTTACTGACCTCAGGGTTGCAAGGCAGGAACTTTTTTTTTTCAATTGTTAGGTCAAATTTTCTACTACTGAGCATTTTCTTTCTTTCTTGTTTTGTTTTGTTGGTGCAACGAATGAACCCCAGGGTCTTAGGCCTGCAAAGTCTTAGCTATACCACTGAAGCATATAGTGGGGTTCCAACTCCCAAATATTTTCAACCTCAATATTTGATCTTCAAGTGAATGAGGGTGTAAAACTAAACACTCGAAGCATATTTTTGTTGAAAAGTAGTGGAATAAATGGGGTCCTAGCATTCTCTCAACTTCTTTCTTCTCCCTTTGCTAGTCCAAGTCCTTCAAAATGCATAAAGTTGTCCAAAGAAAGCAGAGCTAACAAGCTGTCTTACTTTTTTAAAAAAAGAGGAAAGAAAAGAGAAAAGTAAAGGTAATAAATATAGTAAGCAGATGTCCACACTGATGTTTCAAATCTGTGATAATCATGAAGATAATTATTGCAATCATTTTTACTCTTTTAATCTTGCTTCTGCACAGTCTGATGATTGACGCTATACTCCCAAAATCACATAAAAGATTTTTAAAAACCTCATAAAACTACTTTCAGATTTTAAAGTAACAGTCATCATTTCCTTGGACGCGGTCCATGACATAACTCTGGCTTAGCTGCCTGCAAATTTGCTTCAGCTCTTTCCTTTGGGCATCAAGTTCTGACATAGACAGATACTCTAACCATAGCGCCGGGAGCTTTAACAGACAGTGTTTCTATTATATGCAGTGTAGAGGATGATAAATATCTTAGGTGATTTCCTATTAAGGTTTTACTTTGGTTGACTTTTCTTCTAAGGAGAAAGAAAATATATCGCAGAAAACGATTTCCCCGTGGGATTTTTCCCAATCCATGGTATTTCTGGTCCAATAAGGGATCAGTTGCCTACCCAAGTGATTAAGATACTAATTTGGCAACTCATACTCTTTTTTTTTTTTGTATGCTTTTTTTCCTCTCTTATATTCCCTAGGCCTTTCTTAGGAACGGCTTCATTAACATTGAATTGGCTTTCTTTATGGAAGTTGGAGCTCCCAGTAGCTTTGAAAAAATATTTTACAAGCTGTGCAGCCCTCTGCTAATTGATGCTTTGCCCTTTTTCTAAGCACCTAGAAATATGTGCATTGAGAAAACTAAAATATTTTGACTCTACTATTACTAAATTATATGAGAGTAGCTCTTTAACACTATTTTATGTTTATTAAAATAAACAGTATAATATTCAAAACAACATAGAAATTATAATTTACAAAGGTAAATTTTAAATTATTATTTTAGCGTGTTTGGAATAAGTTATCATTTCTTCAATTGCTTCATTATGATAAATTAGTGCTTATTGAGCACCAATATTAACAAATTGGTTTATTGGACATATCCTAAATCTGTCATAGGTTGTGTGTAAGAATTAATCATAAATCCTTCATTTGAGAGACTGAGATCCCCATCCAAACTGTTATTAAAATGCTGTAATTTAAATTAGAAATATAGATTTGATTTATTATATATAACAAATATTTTGATTGCTTCAGAAAACAGAGAAAGAGAGAATTATGGATAAAATGAGGTGCAATTAGATATTTAAACATGGATGCATTTTTTGTTCCTTTGCTTTTTGGCAATAGGGTGGGACACCACTCTAGATCTCGAGGGCTGTTCCTTAATCCATGTTCGTGACTGGTACATTATGGTGCTCAGGAGGCTGCATTCGGTGTTAGAGACTTAAACAAATGTTGGCTGCATCTAATGCAAGTGATGTAACATCCTGCATCTTAAATTGTTTGGGGCAGCCTAAGGGGGTCATAGAAGTGAATTTTGAGAGCCCAGTTTTAAAGCAAGAACAGAAACTAAGGCCAGAATACAAATACGCTATAGACATTTTCAAGAATGCTGATCGGCTTTGGATCCAGTCTAGGAACTATGGCAAAAAGCTGCCAGACCAAGGCTGACAGGTGTA
The DNA here is from genome assembly GCF_027595985.1 of Sorex araneus. Lineage (NCBI taxonomy): Eukaryota > Metazoa > Chordata > Mammalia > Eulipotyphla > Soricidae > Sorex > Sorex araneus. The sequence goes on along the minus strand of NC_073303.1, from coordinate 113,937,221 downwards.
GGTAGAGAGAGGGAGTCTTGTGACTTGCAGTAAAGCATGTGAATTTATCTTCTTAAATTTGCTTTTTCTTTTTTTAAATTTATTTATTTTTTAATTAGTGAGTCACAGTGAGGGTGCAGTTACAGATTCACACATTTTCGTGCTTGTTTTTCCCTCTTAAATTTACTTTTACAAAACTTGATATTTGACTTTTACTATTTAGAATATTTTCAAAAAAATACTTTAAACTGAAGTTATTGCCCACTTTAGAATTTTTATTTTACTTAGTAGAGTGCCTTGGATTATTTAATGAACTGTAATTACGTATTGATGGGTAAATGAGAGTTCTATGATTAATGATTTTATCCAAGTTTATTGACTTATACTTGATATAAATACAGTATAACATTAAAGTATACAACAATTTGTATATAGTTATACATGCATATACAGATATATGTATATATAGTATATTATTTACCACAATAAGATTAATTAATGATCCTTCATGTAATAAATTATCATGTTTTTATTATCACCAGTGTATTAAAGCTTAACTGTCACATCTTTTAGGTATAAAAATAAAATTATAGCTATCATGTGCTCAATATTGGATTACAGAAATTTTTCATTATATAAGTAAAAGCCTTATCACCCCAACATACCCCATTTCAACAATACAAAACTCCTTGCAGCCAATATTTGACATCTGTTCTATGAGTTTAGCTTTTTGATATTTCACTTACACAAAGACCATACAGTATTTGTCTTTACCTGAATTATTTCACTTATCATAATGTGATCAAGGAGCACCCAAGATGTTGAAAGTGACAATATTTTATATAAAAAATAATATTATAGTATGTGTACAAGAACATATACCATATGTTCTTTTTCCATTAACCTTCTAAAAAAGCAGGTCTTAACCACTATGAGCAATGCTGTGATGAGCATAGGGAACAGAGCATTTCAGTGATTTTATTTTGTGGATATATGCCCAAACATAGAATTGCTGGATTATAAGTAGTATATTTTATATGGCGGGCTGGAACAATAGCACATCGGGTAGGGCATTTGTCTTGCATGTGGCAGACCTGGGTTTGATTCATCTGCCCTTACCCGAGAGCCCAGAAAGCTACCGAGAGTATCTCACCAGCATGGCAGAAGCTGGCAAGCTATCCGTGGCATATTCAATATGCCAAAAACAGTAATAAGTCTCATAATGGAGACGTTACTGGTGCCTGATCGAGCAAATCAATGAGCAATGGGATGACAGTGATACAGTGATATTTTATATTGGTTTATGTAGTAATATAAATTCTCATCATAGTTCCCTAAGGGTCACTTTTCTTTACACCCTTCCCAACATGTTGTCTCTTAATAATACACATTTTAATCAGTATGAGATGGTATTTCATTATGTATTTACTGACACTTTTCCTGATGATTAGTGATGTTAGACATCTTGTCTTGTGACAGTTGTCCCTTATATAATTTGAAATATTTTTTTGGAAAAATACTCAAGGCATGTGTGTACTTTTATTTAGATTATTTTTATTATTGACTTGATTTAGTTCTTAACAGTTTTCTGTTAACCCTAGCCAATTCCTCTAATTCCATGGATTTGATAAACTTATCTTTTGCTCTATGAAATCTCTCTAGTTTAATACAGCCCTACCACCTATTTATATTTTTCTGTGAGTCTTGTACTTTCAGTACAATATTCAAAGCATCAATTTCCAGACATATATCATGGATTTTTTTTCTTTTTTCTTCCATATATTTTTAATTTTTATTTCTAAGAAAATTTGTCAGCATTGAGGATTTAATGTTGAAGTTTCCAGGGTTTCTCAAAGTACTTTTGATAAACAGTAAGAAGTTTAATAGATTCCTGAGTCTTTCTTTAGAGTCTTATTATGTCATTCTTAGACAAGGTATATATAATTTGCACTGCAAGTCTGTCTTTAAACGTATGATCAGATTTTCTCTGTGGAGAGACTGAGAGCATCACATTAGCACCTAAAAATTTACCTCTCAGATATCATTAAGGTAACTCCCTGGAGATCATCCTAAATTCTATAGTCCATTTTCCTGGTATTTAGTTGCTAGGATGCTGCTAAATAATTGAAAGTTATAAACAAACTCTGTGGCTTTACACAGTAAATGCTGATTTTAGGTTTTATCCCTTATATGCATAATTAAATAGTTAGGAATGTTTCATGATATAGGGGCCAGGGGTCTGCCAAGTACTGTTCAAGAGACGCAGAGAAACTTCAAGTGATTCTTAACCAACTGGGCCTATGGTTCAATTGAACTCAGAGTCAGATTATGTGGTGCTGGGCCCTGTGGCGTGGTTGGTGCTTGTGCCATAGAATACCTAGGTCAATCCCAAAGTGTTCTGTAATATCTGGGGCCACAAGTGATGCTGCTCAGAGGACAGTGAAGCACCAGAGACTTATGTGGGATGAGCTAGAGGCAAAGAAAAAAAAAAAGCACTTTAAACTCTGTGCTATCTCTTTGTCATGATTTCTGTTTTTTTTTTTATTATTATTATTATTGAATTCCCTTGAGATGCAGTTACAAATTTTTTCACAATTGGGTTTCATTCATACAATGTTCCAATGACCATCCCTTCATCAGTGTACATTTTCTGCCACCAGTATCCCCAATTTCCCTTCTGTGGTCCCCTCCCCAGCCTGTGTCTATGAGAGATGCTTTTCTTTTTTCTTCTTCCCTATCTCTCTGTCTTTCTCTCTGTCTCTGTCTCTGTGTGTCTGTGTGTCTGTGTATCTGTCTGTCTGTGTGTCTGTGTGTCTGTCTGTCTCTCTCTCTCTCTCTCTCTCTCTCTCTCTCTCTCTCTCTTTTCTTCTGTGCATTATAGTTCATAATACAGGTTGAGTCATGATTTAATAGCATTGAACAATTGCTTTAGTATACATAGTTTTCTCAGAAAAAATATACTTCAAAAGGACAACAATTAACTTAAACTCAGTATCTTTTTTATCGGAAATTTTAGTCCTCTAGCTTGAGAAATGTTTTTCTTCAAATATTTTTCTTCCTTCTCCAAAAGGAAGAAAATAATCATTTATTGCACAGTTAATGAAGTAGGAAAGTAAGCACATCTTGAAAATGGTACCATCAATTTGATATCTTGGTATGGAAATTCATTTTTTATCTCTCTGCAATCTGAGAACACCTAGAACAGTAGGAAAATAATTGAGGAGGAGAGGTGTTTTGTGCTTCTTTCTTTGGGTTTTCAAAGACTTTATATTATAAAAACTTCAATTCGTAAGTTCAAAAGATTTTTTGACTTTTCAGGAAGCTTCTGAATGGCAGGCTTAGAAGGATTAGGACATGAAGTTGAATAGCTGAAGTCAAAATAATGACTTTGGTGTTCTCTTATACTTCCTTATTAAAGCAAAGGAAGAGCCCAGTGAGGGAGAATGAAGGTCAACAGACAGGAGGTGCCTAGCGGCCTTCATTTAAACTAATATGCAAATGTTTCAAACTATATATTTTTAAATAATTCTTTGGTCACTTACTAAATCTGACACGAAAGGTCTAACTTTCAAGGAATCTAAACTTAGGATTCAGTATGCGGCATTAAAGAATGAAAATAGTAGCCAGAACTCAGCGTGAAGCGTGGTGCTGCATAAATAAGAAAATAGAATTACTTTTCAGTACTATGGATTTATGGTCTGTTAGAAAATGACTTTCAATGTGAAAATGTTCAAAGTTAAGCACTGTCCACTGCAATGAATAATAATAAAAAAGATAGAGAAAAGCTCCTCTTAGAGTGTTATTTTTATAGATTGAAAAGTATTTGGATATTTTAGTTGATATTTATGTTTATACAGAAAATAAGTTTGAAAGCAGCCTCGAGTGACTAGATTATCTGTTTGCAAGAAAGCAAAATTATTGGATCTTTTTTATGAAATATATTCTGCAATTAATGACTAAATATTTGCAAACCAACAAGCCATGGGCTTGGGCAATCAGTTAGACATAAAGTAAGCTTGGATTTTTGTGGTCATACAAACAGCTTAGAGCAAGCAAAGGTCTCTTCAAATCTCAGGTTCCTTTTTGAATACTGATCTACTGATACCCACTTAATTGGATTGCTGTCATAATTTATTAAAAAAATGTGTTATCCTGGTGATTGTAGACATTTAATAAACATTAGTTTCATTTTCTTTTTTAAAAAAGTGTTTTTGATTTTTATAGTAAATTTGACAGACAACTTTGTTAGGTACATTTTTCCTTTTTTTGTAAATTTTAAACTGTAATTTCTCTTAGAAAAAAGCTTTGTAAATATGCCTGAAATACTAATTACGTAAAGCATTATCATGGTTTATTAAGCTAATCCATTTAAAAAAAATTGAAACCCTCTACAAAGGATAAAGGCTGTGAAATTTACTATTGAAGGATACTGGGGTTTTATACACACAAAGTATACAAAGCACACAATTTTATAAAATTTAAAGACTCTGGGAAAAATTCATTCTCAAAATTTTTTAATAGATGCTTAAGATAATGAAAGTAAGATTTGTTTTCATTTTTTGTTGCTATCTCTTTCTCTTACAAAACTTTCAAGAATTTGGATAACTTGAGACTTACCATTTTACATTCTATACTTGTAAATGCTTTCCCATTAAATCTCTTTCATTTCTTAAATTTTTCCAATGGAAACTAGTTTATTCTATTCAATCTTTATAACAATATTTTTGCTTCAAATTCAGTGTAGTATACATATTAGAAAAGTCAACATAATCTGAATATTTTACATATATTAAATTGAAATTTATTTACTTCCAAACTTTATTGTTTTTCTTTCATATAAATACCATCACTTAATTTTTTAAAAAAATTTTAAATGAAACACTGTGAGATACAATTAGAGACTAACACATTTTCGTGATTACATTTCAGTCATACAATGGTCGAGTTCCAATTCCTCCAGCAGCGCCCATTCTCCACTATCAATGTTCGCAGTTTCCCTCCTATCCCTCCCCCCAACACACTCACCTTTTCCCTCCCACACCCCGCTGCCTCTGTGGCAGGCACATTCCCTTTCACTCCCTCTCCCCTTTTGGGTGTTACGGTTTGCAATACAATTATTATTATTATTATTTTTTTTGCTTTTTGGGTCACACCCGGCGATGCACAGGGGTTACTCCTGGCTCATGCACTCAGGAATTACTCCTGGCGGTGCTCAGGGGACCATATGGGATGCTGGGAATTGAACCCGGGTCGGCCGCGTGCAAGGCAAACGCCCTACCTGCTGTGCTATTGCTCCAGCCCCGCAATACAATTATTAACTAGCCATCATGTTTGGTCTAAAATCTACTTTCTGCACACATCTCCCATCCCAAGTGAGCCTTCCAAGCATCATTTACTTGGTGATCCCTTCTATCTCATCTGCCTTCCCTCCCTCCACCACACGTGAGGCTGGCTTTCAAGTCATAGATCAATCCTTCTGGTCTTTATCTCTACTCTCCTTAGGTGTTAGTCTCCCATTATGTTGATTTATATTTCACAAATGAATACAGTCCTTCTATATCTGCCTCTCTCTTTCTGACACTTTTTTTTTATTTTATTGAATTACCGTGAGATAGTCACAAGCTTTCATGTTTGGGTTACAATCTCACAATGATCAAACACCCATCTCTCCACCAGTGCATATTCCCCACCACTAATATCCCAGGTATACACCCCTTTCCCACCCTCCCCCTGCCTCCATGGCAGAGAATATTCCCCATACTCTCTCTCTCTACTTTTGGGCATTATGGCTTGCAATACAGACACTGAAAGGTCATCATGTTTTGTCCATTATCTACTTTCAGCATGCATCTCCCATCCCAACTGGTTCCTCCAGCCATCATTTTCTTAGTTATCCCTTCTCTATTCCATCTACCTTCTCCCCTCCGCTCATCACTTAACGTGATACTCTCCAAATTGATAAACTTATAGGCAAATTTTATTACTTCATCTTTTCTAACAGCTGCATAGTATTCCATGTTGTAGATGTACCAAAATTTCTATAACTAGTTATCTGTTCTTAGGCACTCGGGTGTTTTCCAGATTGTGGCTATTGTAAATAGTGCTGCAATAAACACACAAGGGCAGATATCATTTCTACAGTACTTTTTTGCATCTCCGAAATATATTCCCAGAAGTAGTATTGCTGGGTCAAATGGGAGCTCAGTTTCTAACTTTTTTTAGAGATGTCCATGTTGTCTTCCAAAAGGGCTGAACCAGTCAACATTACCACCAGCAGTGAAGGAGAGTCCCCCTCTCTCCACAGTCATGCCAACACCGGTTGCTTTTGTTCTTTTGGATGTGGGCCAATCTCTATGATGTGAGATGATATCTCACTGATGTTTTGATCTGCATCTCCCTGATGATTAGTGATGAAGAGCATTTTATTTTATGTGCCTTTTGGCTATTCGGATATCTTTTTTGAGAAAGTTTCTGTTAATTTCATAACTCCATTTTCTGATGAAGTTGGATGTTTTCTTCTTGTAGAGTTCAACAGTGCCTTGTGTATCCTTGATATTAACCCCTTATCAGTGGGTATTAGGTGAAATTTTTTCCCATTCTGTAGACTGTCTTTGTACTCAGGTCATGGTTTCTTTTGAGATGTAGGAGTTTCTTAGTTTAAGATAGTCCCATTTGTTTATCCTTGTTTCCACTTGCTTGATCAGTGGTGTTTCATCTTTTAAGATACCTTTAGTTTCAATGTTGTAGAGGGTTTTGCCTAGCTTTTCTTCAATGTACTTTAAGGATTCTGGTCTTATGTTGAGGTCTTCAGTCTATTTTGATTTGACTTTTGTGCATGGTGTTAGGTAGAGGTCTGAGCCCATATTTTTGCATGTAGCTGTCCAGTTTTGTCAGCACCATTTGTTAAAGAGGATTTCCTTGCTCCACGTCACATTTCTTGCTTCCTTATCAAGGATTAGTTGATCATTTATTTGAGAGTGTGTGTCAGGATATTGAACCCTGTTCCATTGGTCTGTGGCTCTGCTTTGTTCCAGTACCATGCTGATTTAATTATTACACGTAGTAGAGATTGAGATTGGGAAATGTGATGCCTCCCATCTTCTTTTTCCCAAAAATTGCTTTAGTTATTTGGGGGGTTTGTTGTTCTATATGAATTTCAGGAGTGTTTGATCAATTTCTTTAAAGAATGCCATGGGTATTCTTATAGGGATCACATTGAATCTGTATAATGCTTTGGGGAGTATTGCCATCTTGACACAATGTTAATTCTTCCAATCCAAGAGCAGAGGATACCTTTCCATTTCCTCCTGTCCTTTTTTATTTCTTGTAGTAGTGCTTTGCAGTTTTCTTTGTACTGGTCCTTTACCTTCTTACTTAAGCTGATTCCGAGGTACTTGATCTTTTGAGGCACAATTTTGAACAGGATTGCATTTTTCATATCACTTTCTTCTCTCATACTATTTGCATATAGGAAAGCCATGGACTTTTGGGTATTGATTGTCTTTCCTGCAACACTACTGTATGAATATATTGTTTCTAGAAGTTTCTTAGTAGAGGCTTTAGGGTTCTCTAAATATAGTATCATATCATCTGTTAATAGTGAGAGCGTGATTTCTTCCTTTCCTATCTGGAGGCCCTTAATATATATATATATATATATATATATATATATGTATATATATATATATAAAGGCCCTTAATATTAATATATATGTATATATTTTTTTCCTAATGCTATTGTGAGTACTTCCAATACTATACTGAATAGAAGTGGAGAGAGTGGGCATCCTTGCCTTGTTCCTGATCTTAGATGGAAGGCTCTAGTTTTTCCCCATTGAGCATAATGATTGGCATAGACTTGTGGTAAATGAAACTATGTTTTGACTATATTGAGGAAAGTTTCTCCCATACCCATTTTGTGAGAGTTTTCATCATTAACGGGTGCTGGATCTTGTCAAATGCTTTCTCTGAATCTATTGATATGATCATATGCTTTTTTATCTTTTTGTTTGTTGATATGATGATTATGTTGATTGGTTTCTGAATGTTTAACCATACTTTTATCCCTGGGATGAATCCCACTTGGTCTTGGTGTATGATTTTTTTGATGAGTTGCTGAATTCTTTTTCATAATATTTTGTTGAGGATCTTCACATCCGTGTCCATCAGGATGTTGACCTGTAATTTTCTGTTTTTGTGATGTCTCTGTTTGCTTTTGGTATTAGGGTGATATGTACCTCATAGAAACTGTTTGAGAGTGTTTGTTTCTTCAATTTCCTGGAAAAGCATGAAAAGAACTGGCAATAGTTACTCTTTAAATGTTTGGAAGAATTCACTAGTAAATCCAACTGGACCAGGGCTTTTGTTTGGGGGGAGAATTTTGTTTATAGTTTCAATTTCCTTGATAGTAATAGGTCTATTCAGGTATTCCAAATCGTCTTAGTTCAGCCTGGGGAAATTATAGGAATCTAGGAATTTATCCATTTCTTCTATTTTCCCTTATTTCGTGACATACAGACTTTGAAAGTAATCTCGGATGATCTTTTGAATTTCTTTGGTTTCTGTTGTGGTGCCCTCTTTTCATTTCTGATTCAGTTTATTAGGGTTCTGTCTCATTCTTTGTGAGTCTTGCTAGTGGTTTATCAATCTTGTTTATTTTTCCAAAGAACCAGCTCTTGGTTTCATTGCTCTTTTGGATTTTTTTCGGTTTCCATATCATTAATTTCTGCTCTAAGTTTAATTATTTCTTTCATTCTGACTACTTTGGGGTCTTTCTGTTAGTCCTTGTCCAAGATCTTGAGCTGTGATGACAAGTTATTTATGTGGGCCCTTTCTTTCTTCCTGAGAAATGCTTGCAAATCTAGCTGTGTCCCACAGGTTCTGGTAGCTTGTGTCTTTATTCTCATTTGTTTTCAGGTATCTTTTGATTTCTTCTTTGATTTCCTCCTTGACTCACTCATTGTTCAATATTGAGTTGTTTAATTTTCATGTGTTTGATTTAATTCTTTGTGTTTGTGTGTGATTAACTTCTATCTTCAGTGCATTGTGGTCTGAAAAGATAGTTGATACATTTTCTACCTTTCTGATTCTATTGAGGTATGTTTTGTGACTGAGCATGTGTTCTGTCTTGGAAAATGTTTTTGTGTGCACTGGAAAAAAATGTGTATTCAGTTTTGGGGGGATGGAATGCCCTGTATACATAGATTCTCTCTCTCTCTCTCTCTCTCTCTCTCTCTCTCTCTCTCTCTCTCTCTCTCTCTTTTAAGGTTTGTTTTGAGTCTATGAAGTACCTGAGCTATTATTTATTCATGAAATAGTTTATCATTCCTTCAAGTTTGAGAGTTTAACTGGATAAAGTATTCTCGGTGATGAGTTCATATCGTTGAATTTTTTTACTATATTCCACCATTGTCTTCGGGCTTGTATGATTTTCTCTGATAAGTCTGCTGTAAATCTAAGGGGTGCTCCTTTGTACGTGATTTCCTTCTTCGACCATACTGCTTGCAGTATTGTGTCTCTATCCACGGTATCTGTCATATTGATGATGATATGTCTTGGAGTCTTTTTATTAGGGTCTCTTTTTGCTGGTACCCTTTGGGCTCCTTGGATCTGGATGCCTGCATTCTCCAGCTCTGGAAACATCTTGGCAATGGTATCTTTAACTGTTGCTTTTTCATTGGGGTTGCTTTCGTATCATTCTGGTACTACAATGATTCTTATGTTGTTCCTCTTGAGTTCACCCCTTAGGTCTCTGACTTGTCCTAGAGCTATTTTGAGGTCTTTTCCCATTGTATGTTGTTGCCTATATGATTTTTGCAGCTCATCTTCAAGCTCACTGATTCTGTCTTTGGCTGTAGTCATTCCACTGTTGAGGGCACCCACTGAGTTTTTTATTTCATCCACCGAGTCCTTTATAAGTGACACTTCTGTTTGTAGCTCTCTTATTTCTGCTCTCTTTTCTTCTTGTATTTTCTTGGCTGTAATTCCACTGTTTCTTTCATGTCCTCTTTTAATTTATTGGATGTCTGTTCCACTATTTCTTTGAGCTCATTGATCATCCCCAGCATTTTGTCTCTAAATTCTATATCTGAGAGATCATATTTGTGGATCATCTTTGTTGAGGTTTCTGGACTCTTTTTTTTCATCCACTCATGGTGGGGATTTTCGCTATTTCCTCATCTTGTGAGGAAACACAACATTGATTTTTGCTGTGTTCTCATGTTTCCTCAAAGAGGTGGTTCACTATCAGTGTACCCCTCTCACTGCGGAAAAGGATTCTGGATGAGCTCGGTAGATGGTGGTCACCCTTTTCCCCTTCTAGAATACTAACTTTCTCTTTGGTACTCCTCTGTGATATATGTGAGGCCTCTCCTGAAGCTTCAGAGAAGCTTCTACTTTTATATTGGGCTTGTTCAGTTTCTTGTGTCCACTGCTATTTTGGTGAGATTGGAATAGGCTACTGGACTGTTGGCCTATTGTGATTGGGATAGCCAGAATGTTCTCCTCAGAATTAGGTAATGAGGACCGAGGTGTAAGTCCAGAGCACTGGGAAGGGGAAAAGTAACTGTGGCAGTCCCAGAGGACACGCCCCCCCTGCAGCTGCTCTGTACCTGTGAGGAAGCTGGAAGTTGGGCTGGTGCCTGAGCAGAATTAAAGTCCCACTTTTAACACTTGCCAGGGGGAGCTACCCTGGCCCAGGTGTGGGGGCGGACCTTGGTGTAGGGGGCTGTTCCTGCAGTTTCCTGGGTCTGTTTTCAGGGCACACCATGCCCTAGAAGGCCATTCCCACTTTTATCTTTTTTAAGGCTGTTGGTTATTTCATTTATTTTCACATCTTCATCAGTACATATAATGCTATTTTAAAGTTTTACATTTATCTTAATTTGTGCATAGCATTCTTTAGAACACAATTTGAATTAGATTTCTGAAGATTATATACTTATCTTTTCTGTTTTACTTGGTGCTAGTAAGATGTTCTCTAACTTGTATTAATTTGAATTTTCTATCTTTTAGATAACCTGCCCAATACTTAATTATTAACAATTTTATTCCTTATTGCTTATGATTTTCACAGATATATACATATATTATTTTTTTTTTCTTTTTGGGTCACACCTGGCGATGCTCAGGAGTTACTCCTGGCTTTGAACTCAGGAATTACCCCTGGAGGTGCTCAGGGGACCATATGGGATGCTGGGAATCAAACCCAGGTTGGCTGCATGCAAGACAAATGCCCTACTCACTGTGCTATCGATCTAATCCCTATATTAATTCTTAAGAACATAAAACTATTACCTCTGTACTTTTAAAATTTTAAAAATTCTGTTTACATATTAAAAGTGAAATACAGCTAGAACATTTTTATATATTTGAGGTATGAGTGAGGAATTGAGCATCAGTAAATATTCAGATATTTTACTCAGATAATTTACTAGTTCAAGCTATTTTCTGAAAACTTCACTAACGTTCTTACTTGCTACTTCACTCAGATGCACAGTTTCATGTATGCATGGGCTGACCTAAGGATCACTGCTCTTGTTACACTGTTTCTGGCACAAATTTCACACTGCTTACTTCCAATTTGATACTCAGTAGTGCAATGTCCTCTGTTTTGTTTATTTTACTGTTGCTGCTTTTCTAAAGTTATGTGGGTAAAAAACTTAGTCCCAAATTAACAGGCTTCATGAATAATCATTCATCACCTCAACTTGTTAAGTTAAAAGCCATGAGCACAGCATCACTAATTCTTTTCTTACTACCTCCCAACCTAAAATCCTTAATAGAGACTTAAGAAGGTCTCTCCTAACCTCATACTGAAAGTAGATACCAATTCTTTGAATTTGTAGGAACCAAGTGTGAAAATCTTTGCCATTTCTAATAAGAAATTTGCTCTCAGTTTCTAGAGAATATGTACATCTTTGCACAGGGCCTTTTCCATTTCAAACTCAAAGGAGTCTTTTCCTTGCCTGTTTCTTCCTAGAAAAAACAAATTTAAGGGAAAAAAATGGAAAGATGACAAATAATGAAAAGCTCATTATCACTTATTAGGGTAATGCAAATCAAAATGACAATGAAATATCACCTCACACTTGTGAGAGTGCCTGCATAAAAAAGCCCAGAAATAATAAGTTATAGTAGGAGTACGGAGAAACAGGAGCCTTCATTCATGGCTATGGGAATGTAAATTGATTCAGTCATGGTGAAAATATCACAGAGAATTTTTTTAAAATATCTATAGCGGATCAATTATGTATTCTATTCATAAATGTCTTCCCAAATAATAAAAAATAGTAATTTGAAAAGATATACATGTGTCTATGCTGATTGCCACATATTTAAATATGTTAAATATATCTGAATATGGAAATAGTCAAAGTGTTCAACAAAAGTTAAATTTAAATGGATAAAGAAGCTGTAGCCAATATACATAGTGGAGTATTACTCAGTCATGAAAAATAGAAAGTCTTGCCTAGTGCTACAACATGAATTGAATTTGAGTGGGTAAATGAAAAAGTCAGAAGAAGCAACGCAAATAAATGACAATCTCACTCAAATGTGAGGTAGAGAAGTAGAGTAAGAGTAAAGACAAAGTCTAATGGATTAAACACCCTGAATTCTGCAGAATAAATGTTATCATAGGTAAAAAGAGTAAAGACAATGGGCAGTTGGTAAGACAATTGGTAAGAGATTACAATGAGTGGTTAGTGGAGGGATATTTAAACTTTGTTTACTTTGATATTTTAGCAGTATTAATTTGATGCACATTAATAAGTTATATATATGTATATGTAGACTATATAGGCAGAAGTGTAATATACGTTTTAATGTGTAAAATTATACCCCAAAATAGTATTTTAAAACAATACTGCCTCACTGAAAATTCAAATATAATTTATAAGGCATAATACATGAATCTGTTCTTTTATTTCTGTTTATTTTCAAAATGTCCTTGATTCTCATTTACATTCTGCATTTTACTTATTTTTAAAACAACTTGTTCAGTTTCATACATAGCATAAGTTTTTTGGGATGTTAGCTTGAATTACATCGAGTTAATAACTACTAACTTAATTTACTTCTCTTTATGATTTCCTTTATTAGCATATGCATTTTAGTTGTATATTTATTTAAGATACACCTAAACATTTCTATAACTTTTTGCTTAGTCAATGTTCAGTCAATATCATTTATAATTTATCTTTTTTTAAACTATTGCCCTCCTCTAAAGTCACTTGCTCTGTTTTTAGCAGTTTTTCAAAGGATTTATTAAACTATAGAAACACCAGAGAAGAATGATATCTGGTTTTCTAGGAATGCTTTTGGTTTATTTTCACTTTTGAAAAATATTTTTTACAATGAACAAAAATTGAAATTGACAACACATTTTTGAATTTTCAAGTGATTGTTTTCTTAAGTTTAAGTTTCTGTATTTCCATTGACAAATCAATTTTAGGTCATGTGTTGTGCTTGTGAAAGAGACATCTTAGGTTTTCCATCTAAACTACTTTAAATTTCTCAAGATATTTGGTTTTTATGAATCATGTAGTAATATACACTTAAGTTTGAGAAGGATTATCTGAATGAGTGGGATGACCATTTCACCTGCAGGGTAACAGCTGTTAGTCTCAAGTATTATTCCTGTCATAGTCTCCCTCTCTTGTTCTGGATCACTGTATCAGTATATTATTATAATCCAGTTGTTCATCGATTTACTCAAGCAGGCACCAGTAACGTCTCTATTACACTCAGCCCTGAGATTTTAGCAGCCTCTCCTCACTCGTCTTTCCAACTATTGGAGGCTCTTTCAGGGTCAGAGGAATGAGACTTATTGTTACTGTTTTTGGCATATCAAATACACCACGGGTTGCTTGCCAGGCTCTGCCGTGTGGGCAGGAAACTCTCAGTAGCTTACCAGACTCTCCGAGAGGTATGTATATATCTGTTACTGTATTTGTGGTATGAATACACCACGGGGAACTTGTCAGGCTCTCTTGTGCGGGCAATAGACTCTCACTAGCTTGTCAGGTTCTCCAAGAGGGAGAACTAAGTTTGGTTCCTGGCCGTTCCCCACCGCTTCCGGGAGCCTTGAGCATGGCTGTGTCTGGGGTCCAGAGGTCTTCAACTGTTGAGACTCTGCTCAGGGTGGTAAGGGAAATGCAACCCGTCCCCTCCAAGAGGCCATGGTGAAGTCAGCCAGGCATGGGAGCAAGAGACTCTTCATCACTCTCTTCCGAGAACTTGGTTTTCAAGTCTCTGAATGCTAACCATTGATGGGATTACCAGGTCGGGGGACACAGGGGGACAGTGTCTGGATGTGATTGCCTAGCTACTGGAAATGGGGAATCTGGGTCGAAGAGGACCAGTCCCGATCCCAGCAGCCTTGGAGATCTCAGCCCCAGGTCCTGCACACCTGGGTTCCTCTGCAGGTTCCTTCATGCATGAGGTTCATCTGAACATATGGACAGTGGCCTTGAGCATGGCTCTGGCTGGGTTCCAGAGGTCTTCTACTGTCGAAGCTCTGCTCGGCGTGGTGAGGGAAATGAAACCCGTCCCCTGTGAGAAGCCCCGGTGCAGACAGCCAGGCACGGGGACAAGAGACTCTCCGTCGCTCTCTTCCGGGAGCTTGGTTTTATAGTCTCTGGATGTTGGTCATGGACACAGCACCAAGGGCAGTTTCTGGGTATGACCACTTAGTTTGAAGAGGCCCAGTTCCAATCTGAGCAACCTTGGAGATCACGGCCCGGGTCCCGCACACAATTCCTTCATGTGTGAGGATCGTTCGAACATGTGGAGTGTGGCTTTTTCTGGATGCCAAAAGTATATTGCAACATTTTAATAATATATATGCTAAAATTGTTTTTTGATCCTTGCATCTGTCCAAATCTAACATTTCTTTAAGCTATTGATTTATGTCTGTGTACTTCTGTTTACAAGCTTTCTACATGAGATATATAGTATATTGATGTTGTCTTCTGACATGTCTAGTCTCCTTAGTTTTGTGATATAAAATTTTCAAATACTTATCACTAATTCTTGACATAATGAAGTACTCTTTAAAATTTATTTTATTGAGATAATATTGGTTTATAGGTGTATAAATGTTTGTATGTTTTAGAGGCACTGTGTTAGCAGAGCACACATATCACCACCTTTGAACCATTCCCTTTCCACCTTAGTGACCTCAAATGCTTTCAGAATATGTTTATTTCTATTTGTAATAAAAATAAATTACGTTTTGCTTGAAGGTATATCCAGTAATGTCCAGGGGCCACACCTAGTTCAGTGCTCAGGGGCCATGCCTGACAGTGCTTAGTAACCATAGGTGACTGCCTAGGGATAAAACCAGGATTATGGACAAAGAGATTGTACACTGGATAAGGTAATTGTTTTGCATGTGGATGACCTAGATGATTGCTGGCACTACATATGATCCCTGAGTAGAGGTAGAAGTGATTTCTGAGTACAGAATCAAAAGTAATTACTGCAGGTATGGCCCCGAACAAAAGCAAAAAATAAACCATAAAATCATTATCACAGGGTCATGCTAGGGAAATACCTTGATCTTGTACTATCTCTCTGGCCCACACAATAAAAGTCTTAAAATAATTCTAATGCAAATTAAATGATATGTTAAAACTTGCATTGTAATTGTATTGAATAATTCCTTCTTCTATTGTTGGAATGTAGCTGTAAATATTTTAGGCCTAACAATGGTTTGTCATTTTGCCCTTGCCACAAAGAGCTTAAGTTTATCAGGTCACACCCATCAAAGTGCTCCTGAGTCACTCCCATTCCTTTGTTTATCTGTAACCACTTATCTATGCTATCTTCCCCAAGCAGTTTATCAGCTTTTCCCCCTAATCAGTCTCTGTTAATTTATAAGGTCAGATCTTTCGAGGACACTGAACTTTTATCGTAAGTTAATATTGCCTTTCTCCTCTCCCTGTGTCATTTGAATAGTTTACTTTAAAGCAATGTCCTTTTTGTATGGACAAAGGAAGACAACTGTTCATATGCTTTTGTAATAGGATTTAATTGGCTTCAAATATTATTCACTCCTGGGCATCTGCTTTCTCAACTTAAGCCTCAGTTTCCCTTAGTTCCTAGCATCCCAAAAGCAGGGTCTCAATGAGGGAACTGAAGGGACCCAGAACAAGCTGTAATCTACCCTGGCATCGATATGGGCCAGGCCAAAGCGCCACGATTTTTAACTATAAGTTAAGAGTTTGATCATGGACAAATGCTGTCATGATCCAAAAGCAACGATGAGACTAGGACCCTGCTAGGGATAGGGAAGACTAATCTGGTCAGAGCACTGTAGTCTGAGATCGAGATGACCCCAGGAGAGCAATTCTATAAGCGAACATTTGTCTGCCTCCTGAACAAACACAATCAAGGAGGTACTGGTCCTTATGCAGTAAACTTGTCATTAAGTGGCCAGACTCTTTCAGAATTAGTCTTAGAAGAGGGTGTCGTGTATGTATGAGAACAAGCTAAGCCCAAGCCCAGGAATTGCCTCTACCTTTTCTAGTTTAGAAATGTTTTCAGGACTTTGAGTAATAGTACAGTGGGTAGAGCATTTGCCTTGCATTCTGCCTACCCATGTTCAGTCCTCAGTAATCCATGTAGTCCCTTGAGCACTGCCAGGAAGATTCCTAAGTGCAGAGGCAGGAGTCAGCCTTGAGCACTGCCAGGATGCAAACAACAACAACAAAAAAACACAGAATATTTTTTTTTTTATTCATCTTACCAATTTTGATTAAAAAGGTATCTGGCAGAGGACAAATAAATGCATTTTTGTCAACTTAGTTGTTTACTTCATCTTTTTTATGAGAGGTAATTTCTTATGGCAATGGATATATAAATAAAAGGAATTATGCACTTTGTAGTCACTTCCAAATGTTTTTGTATGCAATTTATCCTGGGCCTCCTGTTCTTGCTTAGATCATCCAATCCTTAATTCTCCTGAGAAATCACGTAGTATATTTATTACAGATTGTCTGTATCTAGCTAGCTTGTAACTAGCTATTATATAACTATGCATTTTTATAAAAAATAATTATGTAGTACTGTAGCACTGTAGCACTGTCATCCATTGTTTATTGATTTGCTTGAGTGGGCACCAGTAACATCTCTATTGTGACACTTGTTATTGTTTTTGGAATATCAGATATGCCACGGATAGCTTGCCAGGCTCTGCCATGTGGGCAGGATACTTCTCAGTAGCTTGCCGGGCTCTCTGAGAGGAATGGAGGAATCAAACCGGGTTGGCCACGTGTGCAAGGCAAATGCCCTATCCACTGTGCTATCGCTCCAGTCCCCAAAGATAATTATGTACATCTAACTTTATCTCCTATTCAAAATAAAATATCTGACCATCTCACCTCCTCTACCATATCACTTGTATGAAACACTTTCACCTCCAGCTGCTCTGGTTCTGTTGATTTTCCAATATCTCTATGTACTCTGCAGCTACATGCTCACATAACTAGTTTTTCAGACACTTTGTTCTATTTACATATCCCTCTGCAAAATAAATTAGGTCAAAGTACACTAGTGATCATGGAAAGCTGCCAAAATAGAGTTTAATGGGAGGAAATGTAGTTAATTATCTAGGCTGTAATTAGATAATCTTAAAAATAGTTGACTTACATCATTATATCTTAAATATCTAATTGACATAGAATTTATTTTGCTTTAAGGTATAAATTAGGGATGCAGCAATGCTTTAAACTATTAGCTGTTAATCATGCTATTTACTAAATTATTAACTATCAATGGTCAGGTCAGTGTTGACATCTTACTATTATTTAGTAAGTAACACAGATACACAATTATTGTCTCTTTCTAGAATAACATTATATTATCTAGGTTTCCCTGTGGTAACACTAGCATTTTTATACCCTTCTTTACTGCTATTTCTTCCTAGTTTCATAGTCTAATATTCTTCTAATTGTTCAGGTACTTTGGAATTTAGTAGTAAAAACTTTTCTTCTTGCTGTAATTTCCAGCATGACTGTATCTAATCCTTAAGCTTAATTTTGACAATTTTATATTGATGACGCTTTATTTTTTTAATTTTCTACCAAAGACAGCAACCCACTATCCTCACTCAAATACCTCCATAACAGTTTCACTTAAATATCTACATAGGTACCTAAAAGTTAGCACAACCCACAAAGAATAGTAGCTTTGCTTTTTTGCACCCTCCTCTCTTCCTGGCATTAATTATACCAAAGAATTCCCTTTGTAAATTTTTTTTATACCCATACATTTTTTTAGATCATAGACATTAGCTTAAATATTTTTTTGGCAGGATCTGCATTCAATCCATCAGCAAGTGATCTTTCTTTCAAAATACATTTTGCAAAGCTTCTGATCATGACTTCAGCTACAACTGTTATACAAATCATCACCTCTTTCTATATTTATCTGAATAGTTTTTTAATACAGATTTTAAAGAAGACATTATATTCTGGAATTCAGTCTTACTTATGATTCTAACCAGTTCTGATTTTAATAAAATCAAGATAATTAACAGATTAGATAAAATGTTTCTTCTTCTGGCATAAATAAGGGCAAATTGGATGTGAGGCAGATACAGAATCATGACAAATCCAGAATATACCTACTTTCTCATTTCATCATCCTCACATATGAAGTTCCATTCATGAACTTCATCTGACATGATTGCCCGTCTTCCAAATTTCATAAACCAAAATTTAGCCATAGGTTATATCTTGTTACAAAAGAGAATAGGAAGAAGACTTTATTTCAGGCACTTATATACTTTAGTAAGAATGGATAATTAAGTTTAGGCAAAAATTAAAAAAAAAAGAAAAAAAATTTCCTCTCTGCCTCATACTTCTGTTGTTTAAAAGTCTTATAATAGATTTTATAGTACTTAGCAGAACTAAAGTTCTTCTGCATGCTATGTAAGCACCCATTTTATTCCATGCCCTCATTTTTTTTTCAAAACATACTTCATCTACATTTTGCTCCAGCCAGCCTGCCCTTTTCATCCTTTGAGCATACCAGGCTCTTTCTCATTTGTAAGCATTAAGTTATTTTCACTTTTGTTAAAGATCTTTACGCTATTTTCTGTGTATCTTTCTTCCTATAACTCAGAGGTCTTTCATAAATTAACCTTGCAAAGATTAGCCCTTCCTAAACGTGAACAATTCTCTAATTTATTACATATGTTCTTCTACTTATTATAACTACTAGTACATGAAAATGTGCTATGTATAAATATATCTCAGCAAATATATACTTAGATATTTGTTTTTTCTGTATTCTGTCAAAGAGATGCAACTCTTTTTAAAAGCCAGAATTCCACCATATTTTTTCACTTATTTATCCCAAAGTAAATATCAAAAATATTTTAATAGTAACTTGTGTTGCTACTTTTATTATCTGCTAAATTTTAAGTAATATTTGAACTATAATCTAAACGTATATGCTTGAGAGGTAGTATGGGAGTTAATGTGCTTGCCTTGCATGCAGCAGGTAGATGCTTGCCTGCATGCAGCCAGCCTGGGTTCAATCCTTACCATCCCATAGTCTGCTGAGACCAGATCGTGAGGAGTGACCCTTGAGCACAGAGCCAGGAATAAACCCTAAGTACTTCCAGGTGTGGCCCCAAACAAACAAAACAGCAACAATAACAACAACAAATAATAATAATAATAATAATAATAATAATAAAAAGAGTTATGTGTAAATTAGATTGTCTCTCCCTATCAATCACTTAGGTTATTCACCTGTGTTTCATTAAAGTTTCACTTGACTTGCTTATAGTTAGAAATTGGTACATGTGAATTGTTTTTTGGGCTGGAGAGATAGCAGGTAGGGTGACAGCGGGTAGGGTGTTTGCCCTGCAAGTGGCCGACCCGGGTACAATCTCTCCACCACTCTTGGAGAGACCGGCAAGCTACCAAGAGTATCTTGTCTGCAAGGCAGAGCCTGGCAAGCTATTCATGGCATATTTGGTATGCCAAACACAGTAACAAGAAGTCTCACAATGGAGACGTTACTCGTGCCTGCTCGAGCAAATCCATGAGCAACAGAATGACACTGACAGTGACAGTGAATTGTTTTTGGTTTGAAGTTTAAAAAAAAATTAAGTATGGTGATGCACTTGAAAATCTATATGGCAGATCTAAGTAGAATAATACTGAAGCAAATCACTAAGGACTTTTATAAGTTGCCATAGCAAAAATAGCTCACTATATTTTATGATGCCTTATCAAATTTGTCTTACGTATTTATATTAAGTGTAAATCATAGTTACTAAATAAATAAGTGTTGAATGTTAGAGACTACATGAATTAATTGATGAGAAATAAATTTGAGAATCGGTAATTTTTTTTTAAATTAAAGTAGTTACATTTGGGTCAGAGTAGTCCAATTTTATTCAAACACACTTGCCATGTAAACTGTGTATAAAATAAATTGACGATACCCCCATTTGTATAGTTATATGTGGACAAACATACAGTTATTCTCTTACCTCTTTTCCTAGCTCTTTTTTAATGAAAGAAATCTGAGTATGCACAGACAATGTAAGCAGCTAAGAAAAATAACTACTATTTACAGTGCTTTTATTTTCTCCTGTGATTTTGGTTTACCTTCTTGATTAATTCATCTAAAACTCCAGAACACTTATTCTTATAATGGAGGAACAAAGAGTTTTATAATTTTCCTAAAATTTCATAGGTTGTATTGTTTAATAAAAACAATAGTTTAAAAAATTTCCTAAGCAATCATGTCGTGTTAATAGTAAGCTTATTTTTAAACGGTATGCTAAATTAATATATTGAAACTGTTAACCTTTGAAAACAGTAAATTTCTTTACTTCAAAATTTAAAACCTAAGAGCTCCAGAAAATTCAAACAAATTTGAGTTAATTCAAACATTGAGAACGGAAGAGTATTTGTCGATTAAAAAAACATCCAAAATTCAGTTTTAGACTGCCACTCCTATTTTTAGTTATTAATATTTTAGAATATTAACATTAATATTCTAAAATAATATTAGGACTATTAACATTTTCCTCTTAAAATTCCATGTCCAGCATTTAGACAACATTATTTATTATTTTCCATTGTGACAGATCTTCAACAAGATCTCATTCTCCTAAAAACAGGTCTTATACTTTTCTTTTCATTGCACTTCAAACTTCCTTTTCATTTTATATTAAAAAGGACTTCAGGTCACTTCACTGTTTTCATCTGGTATGTTCCTGGCATATAGCCAAATCCATATTTCTCCAGTGAAAGCTATCTAGACACAAATCCAATGCTCCAGAAGTACTGTAGTAAGCTTGCAATTACACATAGTTTGGACAGAAAGAAGCTCCAAAAAAAAAAAACAATAGAGGACCATTAGAAATATATTTGTATGTGTATAGTTTTTAGTTCACGGGCGTCTTTTGTGCTTGCTTAGATAAATTTTGTTTTGTTGTGAACTAGGAAAAGAGTGTGGAACAGAGGGTAAAGGAAGGAGTCAATTTATTTTATGCAATATTTAAGGGATAAATTGTTTTTAAGATACTTTACCATGTATTCTGCTAGTTAAGGAACAGGTCAATGACAGCAAATCAATGCAGCTTTTGGAATTATAGTATTGCTATTAAAAATTTTTTGTGTTCTTGATTCTGCAAAAACAATATAATGTTTTGGGTATAAAAAATCCCTTTTACATCCTTTAATTTGGAGAGTATTTTCAAAAACTTATATTCATGTGATAGTTAACATTTTTAAGGTAAATAAGGTTAAACAGTTTCTCCATATCTAAGATGTAGGAGTAAAAATACAACTATTTCCTTCTATTTATTTATTTATTTATTTATTTATTTACAGTTACAGATTTATACATTTTTGTGCTCATGTTTCTCCCTTACAAAGTTTGATAACCCATCCCTTCACCAGTGCCCATTCTCCACCACCAGTAAACCCAACATCCCTCCCCCCCTCCCCAGTCCCATCTCCCCCCACCCCACACTGCCACTATGGCAGGGTATTCCCTTTTGTTCTCTCTCTCTGATTAGGTGTTGTGGTTTGCAATAAAGGTGTTGAGTGGCCATTGTGTTCAGTCTCTAGTCTATATTCGGCCCGCATCATCTTTCCCCCACATGACCTCCAACCACATTTTACTTGGTGTTCCCTTCTCTGAGTTGCCCAGAATGAGAGACCAGCCTCCAAGCTACGGATACAGCCTCCTGGTACTCATTTCTACTATTCTTGGGTGTTAGTCTTATAGTCTATTATTCTATATTCCACAGATGAGTGCAATCTTTCTATGTCTGTCTCTCTCTTTCTGACTCATTTCACTTAGCATAATAATTTCCATGATGATCCACTTATATGCAAAAGTCATGACCTCATTCTTTCTAACAGCTGCATAGTATTCCATTGTATAGATGTACCAAAGTTTCTGCAACCAGTCATCTGTTCTAGGGCACTCGGGTTTTTTCCAGATTCTGGCTATTGTAAACAGTGCTGCGATGAACATATAAGTGCAGATGTCATTTCGACTATACTTTTTGGCTTTTCTGGGATATATTCCCAGCAGTGGTATTGCTGGGTCAAATGGGAGCTCAACCTCTAGTTTTTTGAGAATTGTCCATATTGTTTTCCAAAAGGGCTGAACTAGCCGGCATTCCCACCAGCAGTGTAGAAGGGTCCCTTTCTCCCCACATCCTCTCCAACAGCGGTTGCTTTTGTTCTTTTGGATATGTGCTAGCCTATGTGGTGTGAGATGGTATCTCATGGTTGTTTTGATCTGCATCTCTCTGATGATTAGTGATGTAGAGCACTTTTTCATGTGCTTTTGGCCATTCGTATCTCTTCCTTGGTAAAGTTTCTGTTCATTTCTTCACCCCATTTTTTGATGGGGTTGGATGTTTTCTTCTTGTAGAGTTCAACCAGTGCTTTATATACCATTGATATCAACCCCTTATCTGATGGGTATTGTGTAAATATCCTTTCCCATTCTGTAGATAGTCTTTGTATTCTGGTCACTGTATCTTTTGCGGTGCAGAAGCTTTTTAGTTTAATGTAGTCCCATTTGTTGATCTCTGTTTTTATTAGGTTGCTTAGTTCCGTGTCATCTTTGAAGATACCTTTATCTTCAATATCATGGAGGGTTTTGCCTACCTTGTCTTCAATGTACCTTATGGTTTGTGGTCTGATGTTGAGGTCTTTAATCCATTTTGATCTGACTTTTGTGCATGGTGTCAGGTCGAGTTCTAAGCCCATTTTTTTGCATGTGGTTGTCCAGTTGTGCCAGCACCATTTGTTAAAGAGACTTTCCTTGCTCCACTTCACATATCTTGCACCTTTATCAAAGATTAGATGATCATATATTTGAGGCTGTGTGTGGGGATATTCCACCCTGTTTCATTGGTCTGCAGTTCTGCTTTTGTTCCAGTACCATGCTGTTTTAATTGTTACCGCTTTGTAGTAGAGTCTAAGGTTGGGGAGGGTGATGCTTCCCATCATCTTTTTCCCAATAATTCTTTTAGCTATCCGTGGGCGTTTATTGTTCCATATAAATTTCAGAAGTGCTTGCTCCGTTTCTTTGAAGAATGCCATGGGTATCTCTATAGGGATCGCGTTAAATCTGTATAATGCTTTGGGGAGTATTGCCATTTTGACAATGTTTATTCTCCCTATCCATGAGCAGGGGATATGTTTCCATTTCCTCATGTCCTCTTTTATTTCATGGAGTAGCGCTTTATAGTTTTCTTTGTAGAGGTCCTTTACTTCTTTAGTTAAGCTGATTCCAAGGTATTTGATTTTCTGGGGCTATTTCCTTTCTTTCATTCCATGTCTTAAACATGCATGCTGCACACACACCCCCACCTCCCGCCACACACACCCCAGTTCCATCTTCCTTTCACTGGTCTAACAGTATTTGGTTGGCTTTAAGGCATAGGTCTTAATAATTAGGTTTATATTTAGGTGTTTTCCTAAAACAATCACTTGCAGACCTAATATTAATGATATTGATGGGGAGGTCTCAGGGGGGAAAATCACTAATACGGGCTTGGAAAGGTAATATAAAGGACTGAGTACATTCATTGCATGCAAGAGACCTGGGTTTAATACCTGGCATCACATGGTCCTCTGTGCACTGCCAGGATCAACTCCCAAAAACATAGCAGAGAATAGCCTGGAGCAATGGGTGAGTGTGGCAAAGCAAAGCAGTGCCTTACCTGGAAAGGTAGTACAAAGATTTAGTACTTTTCTTGAGTACTATAGACTTTAGTTCAATTCCCTAGACTTACTAGCAAAACGTCAGGAAGAGTGAACCCTGAATCCAGCCATGAATAAGTCTTGAACACTGCCAGTTGTGACCCCAACAACTAATACAAAAAGTAGTGCAACCATCTTGTAACACAAAAAGTAACCCAATGCAGAAGACGGGAGGAACATCCCATTCTCCACATCTGGTATATTCCTCTGAGCTCTGTCAGGAGTGATCCCTGCATATAGAGCCTTTAGTAAGCCCCTAGTATCATTGGCTGTGACCAAAAAACAAAACTAAAAGAAAATTATATAAGCGAATAAACGAGTCATATTAAGATTTGCTCTCTTTAGCCTTCTTATTGATTCCAATACAATCAGGCTTTTTTCACACTTTGGATATTTATACCTTGGGATTATTTTTACAACTTTTTAATAAGTCCTTGACTAAACCGCAATCTATTGTTCTCATTTTGCTTAAAAAGACAGTAGGTGTTTGTGACTATACTTTGGGGTTAGAATCTGAAGTCTTTGAGGGACAAGTTATTTATCTTTGAATATTAATCAATTTCCTTAACATTTAATTTATTTATGTTAAGAAAAAAAGTTGCAACTAATGGATAATAATAATTAAACATAGATGCTCATTAATTTAAAATGATATTTTATTTGCACTATCATCATAGTCCCTAGGACATAAAAATTCTACAATAATTTTTAAACATATTTTCAACTTAACCCATATTTATTAATTTTTTAACCCATATTTCTTTTAGTGAAGGAAAAGGTGAATAATTTTTTCAGAATGATAACATTTAAATTAGGAGTTATTACCTCATTACAGATCAAGGCTTAATGAACATTCACATTCAAGCGTATATAATTTTAAATAATAATTTTAATCAATAGGGAATACAAATATATTACAATAACTGAAATATATGTAAAGTTCCTGGTATATTTTTTTCTGATTATATATTTGAGATTTATTGAAAATGGTTTATAATATAGTTTTGAAGTTACCAGTCATTCATAGATCATTAGTAAAATATGCATTTATATTGAATTACTATGCTATTTAGTTATAATAAGCCTAAGTTTGTTTTTGATTTGTATTTCTGATAAAAGCTGAACTCTTAATTTTTTTTCTGTAAGGAATGATTGTCTTCCTTCAAATTCCATCGTTCTCTCTTAAAAGTTGAGCTGTAAAACTTCCTAGTCAATATAGAGGTCATAAGTACATTTTTTGATATTTTTAACATTAAATGTTTGAGAATGAAATAATTTAATCATTGACTTGATTTTAATGTTGCTAGTTCAGTTTATTTACTCCGTTCAAGGATCAGTAAAGTAGACCTTCCATTCTTTTTCAAGAATCAGTGAACTACTCCAGGGAAGGTCAACATAATAAAACATTTATATTTCATGAAGATAAGATCACTCTACAACTATTTAATTTTGCTTTTACAATATGAGAGTATCTTGAAATAATGTGTAAATGAATGATAATGGTTGTGTTCCAGTAAAGTTTTATTTACAAAAAACACAACTTTCCAGATTTGATTCATGGACTGAGTATCACAGAAGTAAGAGATTTCTTGTAGGAGACAGCACTGTACAGCTGTCGTCCTGTTGTTCATCAATTTGATTGATTGGGCACCAGTAATGTCTCCATTGTGAGACTTGATGTTACTGTTTTTGGTATATTGAATACACCATGGGTAGCTTGCCAAGCTCTGCTGTGAGAGCAGGATACTCTTGGTAGCTTGTTGGGCTCTCCGAGAGGGAAGAAATAATTGAACCCGGGTGGGCTGTGGGCAAAACAAATGCCCTACCTGTTGTGCTATCGCTCTAGTACATATTTTAGCTACATATTTTAGCAGAAGACAGCCAGGCAGAGGGGTAAGAGACTCTGTGTCCACTATAAAATCGGGAGCTTGGTTTTATAGTCTTTGGATGTTGGCAACTGATGGGATTACACGGCACTGGGGGCAGTTTCTGGGTGTGACTGCCTGTGTCTGTCTTCACTGGGACCCCTCAGAGGGGGTGGGTTGAGTTTCCCTCCCTGCCCCGAGCAAAACCCCGGAAGTTGAAGACCTCTGGAACCCAGCCACAGCCTGCTCAAGCGCCCTTTCTTTCCACACGTTCAGACAAGCCTCACACATGAAAGAATCAGCAGAGGAACCCAGGTGTCCGGGACCCGGGGCTGAGACCTCCAAGCCTGCTGGGATCAGGACTGCGCCTCTTCCACCCAGAGTATAAAACCAAAAAGGTTTGTTTTATTCCAGAAGTGCATGGCCACTTTGAGCTGCTGGACATCTTGTAGTCTAGTTCTCCCTTTTGGAGACCCTGGCAAGCTACTGAGAGTTTCCTGCCCACAAGGGAGAGCTTAGCAAACTTCCCATGGCATATTCATATGCCAAAACCAGTAACAATGATGGGTCTCATTCCCCTGACCCTGAAAGAGCCTCTGTTGTGGCACCATTGGAAAGGACGAGTAAAGGGACGCTGCTTAAATCTCAGAGCTAGGACAAACAGAGACGTTACTGAGACCACTCGAGAAAATCGACGATCAACGGGATGATGATGATGATGATGATGATGATGATGATGATGATGATGATGATGATGATGATGATGATGATTTTAGCAGAATTAATAAGGTTGAATCTTTCTAACTTTTACTCATATTTAAATAATATTTTCTAAGAGTAGAAGCCCAATAGCAAAAAGAATAGTATAAAGTTTATCATGTGGCTTGCAATCCTTGTAACACTCTTAATCTCCCAGTCAGAAACAGAGGTCAGTCTAGAGTTTCATAACCATAGAAAAAGTAGACGTTTTTAGTTTCCCAGTACCTCCTTGGGGTTAAGCAAATACATCTTTATATTGAAAAACTTTAGAGGTCATACCATTTTAAAAACAGTTGTATATATGACTTCTGTTTTGATTAGTGCCCCTTTAGATCACAATAGTTAACACTCATCTGCTTTGACCTGAGAAAATAAATATGCGAAGAGTTTTGTTGTCTTACTGCTTCTTTGGCAAGTGTCTTGTGAGTTCACAAAGTGTGAGGTACAAAACACAAGTGTTCGGCCACCTAGAACCTCCTCTTCAGCCTCTTTAGCAGAGAGACAAAGAGACGGGGACCACAGACTGGTGGTCAAAATGGCCCATTTAATGCAGAGCTGCTAACATACTTATAGAACATCTGAAGGGAACCGGTGTATAGAACTGCATGTAGGTATGATTGATCATTTACAGAGGTAAAACATTTCTGCAGAGTCAACTTTCTTGGTTGGATTAACTCAAAGAGACACTGTCTCCCAGGAACATCTATATTGCTTTTCTCTTTCCCTTTATTTGTATGTGTTAAACAATTAGGTTTACATCTGATTAATGCTTGCAGTTATTTGAATTAACATAAAGATTTAGGTTCCAAAACTTAGTTCTCTTGGCTCTGAGGGCAAAGCTTCTGAGTTTCTATTGTAAATCTCAGATTAGGTCCTCAGGCCAGTTTGTCCTTCCCTTTGGGGTTCCTGTCTCTCAAGTCAAAAGAGCTTGCATAAAGACCATCCTTTCATGATTTCTAGATTTTCACATTTTGATGCTGGGGTAGCTTTTCCACTTGGTACAAGTCCATCCCAGCCACATGGCAGGAACTCCCTTTGTGGGGCGTGAGGATCTATGGCAAGTGAAGCCTGAGGAAAGTAATTACGATGGATGCCCAGGAGTAGATGTATTTCAGAGTCAATCAACTCCCAAATATCAGGGTCACAGCATTAATGGTCTTTTTGTGTTTAAGCAAAGAGCATTTTCACATAGTAAAATAGGAAAAGGCTGTAGGGTAAATAGAGAAACAAGTAATTCACAACAAATACAAAGTCCAGAGTTACCAGAAATTTTTGGTTTAGAAGTAACCAACACTGACTTTGGGAATTGTTGTAATAATGAGAGGTAAAACACAAAGGAATGGTTAAAGAGAAACTCAGGGGATTAGGGGTGCTCATAAGAGCACCACAAGCTTCTCTGGGTGAAGGAAAAGGGACAATTCACTGATGAAGCCTAAAACACTTAAGGTTAATATCCAGCATACCTGATATGCATAATCTTTAGACAAAGTTCTCAACAATTTAAAATTCCCCTGTGAAATAGCTTATAGCTAATATGTAGATAACTTATATTGCTTTGTAATAAATACAGCCATCTACAATTTATCCTCCCTTTTTTCTTATACTAAGTCAAAAACACACACACACATTAACTTTGCCCAATAAGGTAACATTTTTTTGAAGCATAACATGTTCTTGAGTTCATGATTTATCTGAAGTTGCTACATACCTTCCTACAGAGATACTACAGACCAATATAATGAAGAGGAGGGCAGGTTAAGGGTTAAATTTGCCTTTGTAACTGCTTGGCTGCTTTGAAAGATGTTTTCTCGACCTACCGCTGGGCAGGAAATGGTCAACAAATCTAGGAACTGTAAACAAACATTTTCGAGGTAACAGTTAACAGATGTTGAGATTAGCAAATTAAGTGACCTATGTGTGATTCCCTTTGATCCAATATGTGTGATTCCCTTTTCTCCCCCAAAAGGGTACAAAAACGGCTCACTTTTTGAGTTTGGGGCCTTCAGCTTTGCCACTTTTCAAGCACGGTTGAAGGTCTCGATATATATATTGGCTTGAATAAACCCCCTGAGTTTGCAGAAAGAGTTGTCTTGGTTTTGTTCTTTTGTTCCTCTGTGCCTCCCCCAGGCAGAGATCTGCCAACCCCTAACAATAACATTTTCGCCCTGGCACCGCAGGGCTCAAGGAGCAATAGGGCATTCTTGGACCCTTGCATGGAACTGTTGACCAATTGTTTAAGAATCATCAGTGGGACCAGTGGCTTTCTGGGGTACCATCTAAGAGCTGGTTTCTGCTCCAAGATATGTAAAATTATTTTTCTTGGACAGTGATTAAGAACGCTTTATAAGTCTTCAAGATATCCTCGAGTGCTGAAGATAATAGGTGTCAACTGTTCCAGAACGCCTACACTATTGTGAATTAACTCATCTATAATTTAACATTCTCACTGACACTGAAATAGTTATAGTCCTTTGTAACTTAGTTACTTTTTCAACAACCTCCCGGGCTGATCTTATTTTTCATGTCTTTCTACTCTTAGAGGTTTGAATAAGCATGGAATTTCTTGTTCCATTAGATGGGCTTTATCATCTGCCACCAGTGGCAAACTACAATCTCTCTTTGATGTGGTGGCAATGGATCCTTAAGTAGAGGGAATGAACTATAGTAGCTAAATTTTGTAGACCTCTAATGGGTTAACTTTTAACATCAGAGCCTGTAAAAAACTAAAGCACTCCAAGGGGCTTGTGCACTCATATGCTTTCCTGCGGCTTTGTCTCACAGACTGCCTTCTGTGCTCTGGAACCGCTTGTGTAGGGGTGGGTCGGGATGGCTGTTGGCCAAGGACAGGAGAAGGAAGAATGAGGACCAGGCTGGTTGCTGATTAGTTACCATTTATTCAATCTTCCATCTTTCTCATCTCCCTCACTCCCAGCTCCGTCCTCTCTCTGGATCTACTGCAGCCTCTCTCCCATCTCTCTCTTCCCTCTTTTCCTCTCTCGCCCTTGCCCCTAGGTTACACACTGCCAGGTAGCAAAATCAACATAAGAAAGCCCTTCCTGAGGGCTGTCAGGTTCAAAGGGAACACAACCTAGGGGCATTCCAAAGTCCTTCCTGACTGCCAATAGGCAAGATACCTCTTAAGGGATTTTTCTCCTCTCCTAATTCCAAACACTCATTAATATCTTAATACTAGTTATTTTTGTAGGGATATAGCAAGAGATACATTGAGGCTTGCAAGGCAGCTCTCCTGGCAACATCTTGCCACAGACTCAGACTACAAGACTCAGGCCAGATTAATCACTCCTAATCCTAGCAGGGTCCGAATCTAGTTATCACTGTTAGGATCATGACAACATTTGTCCATGATCAAGCTCTTAACTTATAGTTAAGCATTAGGCACTTTGGCCAGGCCCATCTCCATGCCAGGGTAGCACACAACTCACCGCTTGCCCTGGGTCCTTCTTGTCCCACGTCGGGACTGTGCTTTGGGGTGCTAGGAAGTAAGGGCAGCTGAGGCTTAGGTCAAGAGAACAGATGCCCTGGAGGAAAATATCATGTAGAGTCAAATGACTCCCAGGTTACAAAAGCATAGCATTTGCTAAGTCTTCCTGTGTCCATACAAAAAGGACATGGCTCTGAATAAACTATGCAAAAGACTCAAAGAGAAGAGAAAAACAATATTTACAAGTCAACAGAACACTAAGGAAGAAGCTACAAATAAACACAGAGGAATGGGAGCACTGTAATGGGAGTAACCCAATAAACCTAAACTACCTGAGGCTATGTAATCCTAGAAGAGCCTTCATTAAAAAAAAGTCTTTTGTTCTAATTGGAAAAATATAATTTTATTTATTATTAAACTGACCTGTAATGACATTCTATCACTCCTTTATATATTTTTCCAGTAATTATTTTAATATTGTGCTTCCTGCTAGTCTTTTTTCATTACATGAATATAAAGGAACCCATACCTTTAAAATCTAGTCATCAACTATGACTACAAAAATGAGAATAATCACATTCCTGACCACATGACATTTTCTCCCGGAAGAGACTTTTTGCCACGGGACTTCATGCCAGGCTGTAAGAGCCTGCCCCACCCCAAGGGACCCAACCCCAGCAGTGGAAAACCTCTAGAACCCAACTGCTGCCGAGCTCAACGCTGGTTCCCACACACTCAGGCCAAGCCTCACGTACCGGTGAATGTATTCCTGGACTGCGAATGCAGCAGGACACCACAGGCAGCTGCACGACACATCATAACAGACAATGCAAAATATAATATTTTGGTTGTGCTTTGGGACAGGAGTTGAAGCTTGGGATGGAAACATCCCAAATTTGGTGGTAAGAAGGTGTAATGGTGGTGGGATTGGTATTTGAATATTCACTGTAATCAAATACTGTGAACCACCTTATAAAATTAAAAAAGAAAAAAACATGAGAATAATTTCTAGAAAAGTTGAACTGTCCTTTAATTTTATTCTCTTTTAGATTGAGCCAGGGAAGTAGTGAAAGGGAAAAATGTCATTCGATTCATGCCTAGAAAATCATCTATTATTGGAGCAAAAGCTTCCCAGTCAAAGAAGTAATTGCATTTGAAGGCATGTTAGAGGGTTAATGTATGCAGTAAGAACAGATACACTAGGAGAAGGTCACAGTCTTATACTGATGCGAAGACAAACTACAAATAAACCACTCAAAGTTCAGAATTTTCCTCTTCATGTTGTTTGGGTTGCACCCAGCACTCCAAAGTAGAGAATTTTCAAATTATGTAGCATTCATTGATATGACCGTTTTAAATTTAGAAACTTCTTCAAAACTGAATTATGTGAAATCTAAAAAATATCTTGTAAAAAAATAGAGTAGACAGGTAACCCCCTTCACTATGTTTGAAATATTGATGAGAGTGAATCTTTGGATAGCATAATGAGGCTACTGTTCATTGGTCCAGTGAGACCTAAAAGAATTTTATATATGTACAAATAATGTGATGTGAAAACCAGAAGACAGAGGACAGCTAATTAGTTTCCAGGACTTCCTTTAAGTTTGTGTGCATGAATATATATATATATTAATATATATGTATATTCTTATATATTAATATATATATAATGTGGGGGGATTATGTCTTTTAAAAACAGCCTGGATTCTCAGAACAGTCCCTTATCAAACCAGAAAATTTCACATGACATATTTTGATTATTTTATGGGAAATTAGTTTCATGGGGACAGAGAAATCAATAAAGCTTGTTGCAGAAAAAAATTCTAAATTGCTGATGTTATATGATAAAAAAATTCTTCTAGTTAATGTTTTCTTAGATATTTTCCCTTTAATTTATTTTTCTTTTTGGGTTACACCAGGCAATGCTCAGGGGGTGCTCTTGGCTCTGCACTCAGGAATTACTCCTGGCAGTGCTCTGGGGACCATATGGAATACCAAGGATTGAAACTGGGTCAGCCCCATGCAAGAAAAACACCTTATCCATGGTACTATCACTCTGGCCTCTTCCCTTTAATTTGTGAATTTTTATTGCTGGTTTAAGAATTTCTGGTGTCATTATTTAATTTCTAAATGCAAATGATGTGAATATATTATCAAATTTAATGTAACTCCTGAAAACTAATCTGGTTTCCTCTATTTTTCACACAATATAAAAAATGTATATTTTCAACAATTGCACAATGGTATCTAGAGATGTGTTAACAATACTTTATTTTTGCTATTATAACTTCCTAAATGTATAATTAGGAATTTTTGTCACTTTGAATTTTGCTCACTTTTTACAAATTTTTTTTGTGTAGGAGCCACACTGATTGGTGGTCATGGCTTAATGCTGGCTCTACACTTAAATTTTACTCCTGTCAGTGCTCGTGGGGACCATAGAGAATGTTGGAGATAAAACCTGGGTCAACTGCATATAAGGCAAGTGCCCTACCCACTGTACTATTGCTTTGTCTCATTATACACATTAAAAAAAATTAAATCACTGTGACATATACAGTTACACAATTGTTCATGACTGGGTTTCAGTCATGGAATGTTCCAATGCCCATCCCTTCACCAGTGTACATTTCCCACCACCAATGTCCCCCAATTTCCCCTTGTTCCCCTCCTACCTGCCCCCTGCCCAGACCAGCCTTCAGACTCTCTCTCTCTCTCTCTCTCTCTCTCTCTCTCTCTCTCTCTCTCTCTCTCTTTCTCTCTCTCTCCTCCCTTCCCCCTCTCTCTTTACTGGAACTGAGAAGTTATTATATATATTCCTTTAACCCACTTTCAGTACTCAGTGTCCAGAGTGATCATTTCCAGTTACCCTGTCCTTCCACTTATGGTAAGCTTCCATCTTTGAATCAGTCCTCCTGGCACTTTTTTCTACTGTCCGTGAGTATTTGTCTCATATTATGCTTTTTATGTCCCACAGATGAGTGCAGTTATTCTATGTTTACCTCTCTCCTTTTGACTCACTTCACTTAGCATGATATTCTCCACGTCTGTCTATATATAAGCATGTTTCATGACTTTACTTTTCTTGGTGATGGAATAGTATTCCATTGAATAGATGTACCATGATTTCTTATCCAGTTATCTGTTGTAATGCAGTCAGGTTGTTTCCAAATTATGAATAGTGCTACAATGAACATAGAAGTATAGGTGTTGTTTCTGCCTATGTTTATGGGCCCCCCAGGTTATCTACCCAAAAGTAGTATTGTTGCATCAAATGGGAGCTCAGTTTTTAGTGTTTTAAGGACTGTCCATATTATTTTCCAAAAAGGCTGGACCAGCCAGCATTCCCACCAACAATGAATGAAAGTCCCTTTCTCCCCGCATCCAACATAGTGCTAATTGTTCTTGATCTTTTGGGTATGGATCAGTCCCTATGGTGTGAGATAATATCTCATTGCTGTTTTGATTTTCCTGCATTTGGGTAATTTTATTTTAACGTATTTTTAAACTTTTCATCAATGTCACTCTTCTCTAATTTTCTTCAATAATTTCCTATGCTTTCCACTATTATGAGGTCATTTCCTAAAAAACTAATGCTCAATTTCCATATATTTTTCTCAAGCTGTACAATCTGTTATTAGACTTTCAAAAACTCTTAAATATGTTTGTATTTTGAGAAATCTTATGATCTATTGTTATGAATTCTAGAGTCATAAAATAAAAGTTAGCATCTTGATCTATTTTCCCTAGTATATTATTTATAGTTAATGATATGTTTCTGTCAGATATAACATCTGTGGTTCCAATTTTAAGTTCTGTTTTTTTTTACTGTTTTATTGGTTACTCTCATTTTCAAAATTAAATATTTGACATCACAATTGAAAAGTTCTAGAGATTCAGATGTCATTATTAATATTCCTTTAGTGATATTTCATGCTATTCACTCAGTAGTAAGAAAAGAATAGGAAAATGTTACTATAATCCCATAAATATTCAAACTGAGTCAATGCTGCTTTGCATTTTATTAAGACTCTATCTACCTGTTTCACATGCTCTGCTAGATATAGCTCTCTAGGT
Source organism: Sorex araneus (assembly GCF_027595985.1). Classification (NCBI taxonomy): domain Eukaryota; kingdom Metazoa; phylum Chordata; class Mammalia; order Eulipotyphla; family Soricidae; genus Sorex; species Sorex araneus. The sequence goes on along the minus strand of NC_073303.1, from coordinate 113,902,839 downwards.
ATCACAAATTAGTGTTTGGTAGCATGAGATTACTTAAATTCCACTATGCTTTAAGGGGTTTTATTTAAGTTTCCACCTTCTTGCTTTTACGATATAAGAATTTTTCAAATGCCAGAGGGAAAACTGTATTGCATAAGAATCACTTCTTTATCTCTTTTCCTTCCTATTAGGCATATGAGGAACTGAGCTTTCCAGTGCATTTTTGCCATTTCCTAAGTCTTAAAAAGTGATGCTGGATTTTCTATGTTTAGTGTCATTGTCTCTTGATTTTGACTTCTTGTGTTATATCTGAAATCAGGGATAGCCCTGAAGACAAATAGTCCTGATACAAGGTTGTATTTCCCGTCCAAGTCTCTGAGATATTGATTTATTTAGACAGTCTCTGATATTTGGAGTCAAATTTTCAAAAAAGACCAGATCAGACTTTTGTTAAGTATTTTTATGAGCTCAAAATATTTTTGACCCTTTATTGAGTCTGCATCTCAGTTCAAAGTTCTGACAATTAGCTGCAAGTTAGAGCAAGTCACTGTTTCTTTGTACCTCAATATTATAGCAGTAATACATATACAAGTATGATTGTAACTAAAGAAAGATACTCTGAAATTTTATAATAAATCATTTGCCTTCAAGTTATAGCATACTAATTTGTAGAAATGTTTATATTATTGAAGTTGACAGCTTTATCAAGTTACTGCTTGTAAGTTTACTTAGTATAAATTATTGAACCTGGAATAAATGTCTTCTTTTTTTTTTTAATGCTTTTTTGGTTACTCCTAGATCATGCACTCAGGAAACACCTGGCAGTGCTTGGGGAACATATGAGAAGCTGGGAATCGAACCCAGGTGGACTGCGTGCAAGACAAGTGCCCTACCCACTATGCTATCGCTCCAGCCCCCTATCTTTTTGGCTTATGTTTTTGCCATTTCTAAATGAAATTGCTAATTTATTTCTAATTTTTTTCTAATTTTAATTTCTAAGATTTCTAAATTAAAATCAGGAGAATTTAAAATTCAAAGTAGAGTTTTGAGTTTTGCTTATTGGTTTATTAGATTAGTCATTTTTTTTGTTTTGTTTTGTTTTGTTCTTTTTCTTTTTTTTTTTAATTTTGTTGAATCATTGTGAGATAGTTGCAAGCTTTCATGTTTGGGTTACAGTCACACAATGATCAAACACCCATTCCTCCACCAGTGCACATTCCCCTCCACCAATATCCCTGGTATGCCCTCCCCTTTCCCACCCTCCCCCTGCCTCCATGTCAGACAATAGTTCCAATGAATTACTATGTAGCTGTTACGAGAGAAATCATGACATTTGCTTATAAGTGGATAGACGTGGAGAGTATCATGCTAAGTGAAATGAGTCAGAAAGATAAGTTACTTTTTAAAAGCCTTATTATTCCTCTATTATTTTGTTACTAGAAAGAAATTACACAAATAAAATGTTAACTATTCCAAGAAAAAAGATGGAAAGTCAAATATTATGTTAACTTGGTCATCCTGTAGAGTTTGAAAGAAGCCATAGCACCAACTGTGACGCAATGAGTTAGCCGTGTGGAATGACTCCACCACCTTGCAGTGGGCTTGCCAAGAGGGACTAGATTCTAGAATTCATATTCTAGAATTTTAGCCTTTATTTACTTTTATGCGAAAAGTAAATCTAGCAACCTCTGATAGCAAGTGAAGTTTTTTTTGATAATACAATGTAAATGAGGCAGAACAAGAAATATTTTTTCAGCAAAAATATTAACTTTCATAGTCAATATGATAAGAATCTATATAGGTAATTGAAATATAAAGAAAGATAAAAAAGAAAATTTTTATATAAGACAAGTATAACATTATATGTTCTCATAAAATTTGCTTGTTAGAGCCCCCCCTTTTATGTATAGGTGTATCATCTTTCAAAATTAATCTAAGTCTATCACATATTATATTTAATTGTTCTTTAATTTCTTCATTTATTTTGTTTGCTTTGGGGCCATACCAGGTGGTACCTAGGGCTTACTTCTGACTCTGTGCTTAGAGATCACTCCTGGTGAGGCTTGGGTGACCATATAGGGTAGCAGGTATCCAATTGGGGTGGGCTGTGTGCAAGTCAAGCCTTCACCCCTCTGTTGTCCAGCCTGATAATTTCTTAAATTCAATTTTATTTTTTAGGATATCTTTATTTTGAGTTTTATTTACTTGCTTAGAGAAATACTAAAGCAATACTATTACAATACTGTGTATACAAGTATGATTGTAACTATAGAAAGATCACTGTCACTGTATCACTGTCATCCATTTGCTCATCATTTGCTCGAGCGAGCACCAGTAACATCTCCATTGTGAGACTTGTTGTTACTGCTTTTGGCAAATCAAATCCGCCATGGGTAGCTTGCCAGGCTCTGCCGTGCAGGCGAGATACTCTAGGTAGCTTGCCGGGCTCTTCAAGAAGGGTGGAGGAATTGAACCCCGGTCGGCCGTATGCAAGGCGAATGCCCTACCGCTGTACTATTGCTTCAGCTCATGAAAAGATACTCTTTTTTTTTAAATAAATTCTATGAGTTTTTATATGAGTTCAAGGGAGAAATTGAGGAAGTGACAGTGATAGTGTAACCATAGGGAACTTACCTTGATGTATCCATCCTTGGGTTCATTCCCTGGCGTGTCCCATGAAGTCTTCTTTTAATCTTATTTCCTAAACAATTTGTAGAATCCTGATAAATGTCTACCTTTCTCTCAGATTGAAATCCTTATTTAAAAAATGTTCATCGAGATCTTCATTAAATGGCACTCTTTTCAATCATTCTACTATCATTTCAACTTGAAAATTGAAATGACATAATTTTAAATTCTGCTCAATTATTTTTATTCTCCAAAAATAACCTGAAGAATGTTTCGCACCAAGTTCTATTTAACTTTTGAACATCTTCAGAGTATTCTAGGTGTAGACTAGGTGATTTACGAACAAAAATAATTTTATTTCTCATAACTGCAGAATGGGGAAGGACAAGATCAAAATGGTTGCAGAATGTCTGCTGAACAGCTGCCTTGTTCACTTTATATACACCACTGTCTTTTATTATCATCATGTGTCAGAATGAGTAAGTGACCCTTTGGAATATATTTTATATAAACACAAACTTCAATGGCAAGTGTTCTGCCCTCATGATATAATCACTTTCCAAAGATCCATTTCCACATACTCTGAGATTTTGGTTATATTTAAAATACGAATTTTGTAGGGTACATAGACTAAAGCAATAGCACAGTAGGTAGGGTGTTTGCCTTGCACGTGGCAGACCCAGGTTCAATTCCTCCGTCCCTCTCAGAGAGCCTGGCAAGCTACTGAGAGTATCCCTCCTGCATGTCTGAGCCTGGCAAGCTACCTGTGGCATATTCAATATGACAAATACAGTAACAAGTCTCACAATGGAGGCATCACTGGTGCCCGCTCAAGCAAAACAACTGGAGGACAGTACTACAGTGCTACATAGATTTTAGTCTAGAGAATAACACAATTTAAAAATTAACTTCTAGAAATAGAACAAATGTTTTGACATATGTTTTCTTTTACTCTATGAGCATATGTGGTATTATGAAGGAAAGTGTTGATTGTTGCTTCCGTGTTATATGCTATGTTATTGTGTCATAGATCACTTAGCATTTTTCTGTGCCATAACCAAATCCTGAATCATTTCTTGATGACATAAGATTCAAGTAGGTTTTTCACTGCATTGAGAAAACCAAGTTTCATATGAAAGAATGCAGTTACTAAACAAAAGTAGATAATGACTAGCAAAAATAGAGAATCAAAGAAAGAGATCCAACATGACCACTCATATATAAAATGTTCTTTTGTTTTATAACTGACTCCACAACTCTGTTGCCATTTGGTCCACATGACTCTAGACACTTAGTTGCTCTTCAGATTTCTCCTTGTCTTCTGTATATTGCTTAGCACTAGCCCCTTTCTGCTTACTGTCCACCCAGTAGCTGGCTACTTCCTTTAGCGCAACTCAAAAGGTGAAGGACTTCCCTATGAGCCAATCTGTCAAAGCATTACCCAAGTAAAGCTCCTTGTGTGCTTATCGCCACCTTGTGGCCAATCTCTTTTTCCTTGATGAATTCTGTGCTTTTATAAATAAACACAAGACACTTCACTATAGAAGCAATATTTAAGGTCTGAATATCATTCCATAATAATCAAAAAGAAATCTTAGGCTTGAGAAAGAATGAAGTCCATAGCATGATTCTAAAAGAACAAAATTTCATCTACTATATCTAGCATCAGATTTCCCTTGGAACTTCTGGGAAAGTTATAGCAAAAAAAAAAAAAAATTACAGATTGATTCTTAGCAACAGCTAAGAACCCCAACAGTGGAAATATAAAGCATTGAAAAATATTGCTGTAAGTTAGGCAACAAAAAGATATCAAGGGAACACAGATAGGAAAGGAAGAGGTCAAGCTATCACTATTTGCAGACGATACGATGCTATACAGAGAAAACCCTAAAGACTCTACAGAAATGCTCCTAGAAACAACAGCCTAGTATAGTAAAGTGGCAAGCTACAAAATCAACACCCAAAAGTCCATGGCTCTCTTATATGAAAATAACGAAAGAGAAGAAAGAGACATTCAAAAAAATCACATTCAAAACAGTATCACTGTATCACTGTATCACTGTATCACTGTCATCCCGTTGTTGTTCATTGATTTTCTCGAGCAGGCACCAGTAGCATCTCCTTTCGTCCCAGCCCTGAGATTTTAGCAGCCTCTCCTTACTCTTATTTCCCAATGATCGGAGACTCTTTTCAGGGTCAGGGGAATGAGACCTGGTACTGTTATTGTATTTGGCATATCAAGTACACCACAGGGAGCTTGCCAGGCTCTTCAGCGTGGGTGGGATACTCTCGGTAGTTTGTTGGGCTCTACGAGAGGTATATATATTTATATATAAATAAAATGTATATATATACATACACACACACACATATATATATATATATATTTCCCTTTATGATGATGTGTTGCATGGCTGCAGAATATGTTCAATCTTGTGAAGTATACTGATAGGGACCGTATTAAATTTTTATAATGCTTTGGGCAGTATTGCCATTTTGATAATATTAATCCTCCATATCCATGTGCAGAGGATGTGCCTCCATTTCCTAGTGTCCTTTTTTATTTCTTGAAGTGGTGTTTTGTAATTTTCCTTGTATAGTTCCTTTACCTCCTTGGTTAAGCTGATTCCAAGGTACTTGATTTTCTGAGGTACTATTGTGAACTCATGAACTCACACACACACATGAGATCACCATGGTACCTCATAAAATCAAGTACCTTGAAATCAGCTTAAACAAGGAGGTGAAAGACCTATACAAAGAAAATTATAAAACACTACTTCAAGAAATATAAGGGAATACTAGGAAATGGAGACACATCCCCTGCTAATGAGTAGGGAGGATTAACATTATCAAAATGGCAATACTGCTCAAAACACTATACCAATTTAATGTAGTCCCTATCGGGATACCCATGACATTTTTCAAAGAAATAGACAAACACTCCTGAAATTCATATGGAAAAATAAACACCCATGAATAGCTAAAGCAATTCTTGGGAAAAAAGAAAATGGGTGTCATCACCTTCCCCAACTTCAAACTCTACTACAAAGCAGTAGTAATTAAAACAGCATGGTATTGGGCTAGAAACAGACCTGCAGACCAATGGAACAAAGTTGAATACTTTGTCAAAGACCCCAAATATATGACCACTTAATCTTTGACAGAGGAGCAAGATATTGAAGTGGAAAAAGGAAAGCCTTCTCAACAAGTGGTGCTTGGAAAACTGGACAACTGCCCGCAAGAAAAATGAACTCTGACTTCTGTCTAATGCCAGGCACAAAATTCAGATCAAAGCATACTAAAGACCTCAATATCAGACTTAAGTCCTTAAGGTACATAGAGGAAAGTTTAGGCAGAACTCTCCATGACATTGAAGCTAAAAGCATTATTAAGGATGAAACACCACTAACCATGCAAGTGGAAGCAAGCAAACAAATAGGAGTACTTCAAACGAAGAAGCTTCTGCACTTCAAAAGAAACAGTCAGTGACCAAAATGCAGATAAAGCCCACAGAACTGGAAAGAATATTTGCTCAATACCCATCTGATAAGGGATTAATATCCAGGAAATACAAGACACTAGTAGAATTGTACAAGATAAAACCTCCAACCCCATCAATAAAATGGGGAGAAGAAATGAACAGAAGTTTCCCCAAAAAAGAAATTCACATGGCCAAAAGGCGCATGAACAAATACTATACATCACTAGTCATCAGGGAGATGCAAATCAAAACAACAATGAGAGATCATCTCACACTACAGAGACTGGCACACATTCAAAAGAACAAAAGCAACCAGTGCTGGCATGGATGTGGGGAAAAAAGTGATGCTCTTTCACTGTTGATGAGAATGCTGACTGGTCCAGCCTTTTTGGAAAACAATACGGACAGTCCTTCAAAAACTAGAAATTGAACTTTCGTATGACCCCACATTACCACTTTTGGGACTATATCCAGAGGATGCAAAAAAAGCACAGCAGAAATGACATCTGTACCTATAAGTTCATTGCAGCACTGTTCACAATAGTCAAAATCTGGAAACAACCTAAGTGCCCTAGAAAAGATGACTGGTTAAAGAAACTTTGGTACATTTCCACAGTGGAGTAATATGCAGCTGTTAGGAGAGATGAAATCATGAAATTTGCTTATAAATGGATAGACATGGAGAGTATCATGCTAAGTGAAAAGAGTTAGAAAGAGATGCACAGACATAGAAGGACTGCATTCATTCCTGGTGTATAGAATAAGATTACATGAGGATGACATCAAAGGACAGTTGATACAAGGGCCAGGAAGATTGCTCCATAGCTAGAAGCCTGCCTCATGAGCAGAGGGGAGAAGGCAGCTGGACTAGAGAAGGGATCACTAAAAAAATGATGGCTGGCACATGAAACGGCCCCCTCTGCTCCTTAAACACTATGATCTGGAAGGTCTACTAACCCATTTTAGCACCCAGTGTCTTCTTATAGAAATGCATCTAGACTGTGAACTAAAATATCAGAAATCCAAAACCGCGCAGCCTTGAGCTCATATAATCTTCATTCTCAGCAATGGAAAACAAATTATCAAATGATGGTTTTTCAGCAGGTTTGATTGTTGGGGGAGATTTTCAAATAATAATAGTGAGTTTTCTGTTGAAATATTGAATGTATTCAAAGTATAGAGAGAATAAAGTGAAGATAATTAGCCACTCAGGTGGGGAGATGGGTGTGGGAGAGGGGTATGTTTGGGGTTCTTGGTGGTGGAACATGTGCATTGATGAAGGGATGGGGGTATGATCATTATATGATTGAGATTTAAACCTGAAAACTTTGTAACTTTTTTCACGGTGATTCAATAAAATAAAATTTAAAAAAAAGAAAATTATGGCTGGAGGAATTGGTCAGGATGAGAGATGTGTGCTGAAAGTAGATAATGGACCAACCATGATAACCTCTCAGTATTGCAAGCCATAATGCCCAAAACTATAGAAAGGGAGTGTGGGGAATATTGTCTGCCCATGGAGGCAGAGGGAGGGTGGGGAAGAGAGGGGTATACTGGGGATATTGGTAGTGGGGAATGTGCACTGGTGGAGGGATGGGTGTTTGATCATTGTGTGATTGTAACCCAAACATGAAAGCTTGTAACTATGTCTCTGTGATTTGACAAAATTAAAATAAATAAATAAATAAATAAATAAATATTTTTAAAAATCCCCCCCAAAAATGTAATTAATCCAAGCAAAGGAACACTATATTTGAAACATAAAGTAGAACTACTAGGATGATCCCAGAGCACAGAGTCAGAGTAAGATCTGATCACCACTAAGTGTGCCCCTACCCCACTCTTCTAAAGCAAACAAACAAAAAAACCCAGCAGTTGATTTCTAGTTCTAGTAATGACACAACTGTCAAGTTAAATTTTACACATTAGTAATGAATGCAGTCTTGGAAATAAAATAAAAGAAACTACCAATCAACAATAAAGCTATCAGAACAACTATGCTACCAACAAAGAAAATGCATGAGTTTTGATCTTTAAAATAGGCACTTCTGGGTGATTTATGAAGTGAACAGAACTGATACTTTGTCATTGGAACACACAAATAATGCTGCAGTCAGATCAGAAGGAAATTAGTCCCAAAAGTTAAAGTAAAAGAACATTTAGAAATTGATGAGCTGGAGCAATGGTACAGCAGGTAGGGCATTTGCTTACACATGGAAAACCTGGGTTGGATTCCCAGCATCCCATATGGTACCCTGAGCACTGCCAGGAGTAAATACTGAGCAAAGCTAGGAGTAATCCCTGTGCATCACCTCTTGTGACCCAAAATGCAAAAAAATAAGAAAGAAAAAAAGAAAAGAAAAGAAATTGAGGGAAGATAAGCTCTGAAATTTAGTGTCTAAAAATTTCAAAGTAAGATATATCAAATTCTAAATTGATACAATCTAAAACACAACTAGAGATGAATAAACTTTACTCCATATAAATAAAGCACAGCAAGAATGGTGATTTAGCAAAATATAGTAAAGAATATGGTAAGCTAGCATCGTTACAAGGGCAAACATTTTAAAAATAACATTGTCAAACTAGAATTCTATAGTCAGTGGTCAGAGCAATAATACAGCAAATAGGGTACTTGCCTTGTGTGTGACCGGTCTGGGTTCAATTCCCTGCAGCCTTGAGCACCACCAAGTATGACACAAAAACTAAAAAAGAAGAACTCTATAATCAATAAAAATGTCCTTCAATGAAAGTGTGATATAATGTCTAGGGTTAAAAAATAAAAAAACAAGAACATTGGACTTCGTATACTACACATACACACACACACACAAAAGAAAAAAACTCTATAATTTTAGAACTAAATGGAATGGGATGAACATTTAAATCTTCATACAAAAAAAGGAAACATAAAGAGTACCTGGAATATAACATATGTATATATATGTATACAATGTTCACAGTACACCCCCTTTCCAAACCTCTCCCTGCCTCCATGGGAGACAACTTCCCCCAAAATCTCTCTCTACTTTGGGGCATAATAGTTTGCAATACAGATACTGAGATCATGTTTAGTTCTCTATCTACTTCCAGCACACATCTCACATCTTTTTTTTTTTATTGAGTCACCAAGTGGAGGGTTACAAAGTTCTCAGGATTATGTCAGTTATACAATATTCAAACACCCCTCCCTTCACCAGTGCCCATCTTCCATCCCCAACCCCCCCAGTCTATCTGCCGCCCCCTCCCACCTCCCTAGTCCCCACCCTTATACATGATAAGTTTCACTTCATTTGCGCTTATCTCGATTACATTCCATGTTTCAACACACAACTCACTACCGTTGCTGGGGTTTCCCCCCAAAAAGAAAAAGACAGTCCTATTGCCAATGAGGCATTTGATAATTCTCCATTACTAAGCATATAGAGATATTAAGTCCTGCTGTTTGTTACATAACTTTTCTTTTTCCCCCTTGCCCCGCGCCACCAAGTTCACGCCTGTTTAGTAATCGCCACGCTGTCTGACAAAGGGAAAAAAAACCGAAGAGGATGGTTATTTCCCGTCATCAGCCGGCGTGGGGCTCTGGCTTAGTTGATAGTCTAGTAGAGTGTCTGGAAGCAGTTTCTGGAACCAAAGCTCTTGCGCTGATATCGGCTCCGGCTCGAGATACCACCAGCGTCCCGCTGGTCCATGTACCTAATTTTTCCCCTTATTTCCCATTCCCACGCCACCAGGTCTGTTTGCTTAATGGACATCACACTATGTTTGACACCACGCCACGTTTCTTCCCGAGAAAGAAGGATATTTCTTCTCAGCCGGCGTGGGGATATAGCTTAGTTCAGTCTAGAGAGATGGCTACCATTTTGATTGCCTTCAATATTTCAACAAAATACTTACTATTCTTGTTAGGATCACCCACAAAAGTCCGACCCATTAAGAAGGAACCATTACATACTGCTGATACTAAGATGACATTAGGTCGCGCGGCCGCTGCCGCGGCCGCGCGGTTTTGGGTTTCTGTCTAAAGTCCAGGGAAAAAGTTGAAGGAGAGAGAGAGAGATTTCCGCACGGGGGACCTGGCGGAAACTCTCAAGTCACATACTGCAGGTTGCTGGTGGGCTGCCGGTGTCCCAAGCAGCTCCATCCTCTTCGTCAGTCATTCTGGGGGTGCGGGCGCGGTGAAATGGGAAAGCCCACGTGGCTGCACTCTCTTTAAGTGTCCGATGTGGGCGGAGACCGGTACTTCCCCGCCCTAGATCCCCCGCCAGCCGCGCCGCGCACTTGGGTGCGTCTCTCCATTTTGTGCTCAGAAGTGGGGTAGATGCTGTGCTGTGCCCAGAGGTTGAGGGGAAGAGAGATAGATTAAAGAAAAAAAAAAAAAGAGAAACGCCAGGCCCCCGCTCGGGGGACCTGGCGGAAACTCTCAAGTCACATACTGCAGGTTGCTGGTGGGCTGCCGGTGTCCCAAGCAGCTCCATCCTCTTCGTCAGTCATTCTGGGGGTGCGGGCACGGAGAAATGGGCACATCTCACATCTTGAACGATTCTTCCAACCATGATTGTCCTAGCGATCCCTTCTTTATTCCAGCTGCCTTCTCCCCCAGCTCATGAGACCGGATTCCAACTACGGGGCAATATTCCTGGTCCTTGTGACTACTATCCTTGGGTGTCAGTCTCTTATTATGTTATTTTATATTCCACATGGGGGCTGGAGCGATAGCACAGCGGTTGGGCGTTCGCCTTTCATACAGCCAACCTGAGTTCGATTCCTCCGTTCCTCTCGGAGAGCCCGGCAAGCTACCGAGAGTACCAAGCCCGCGCGGCAGAGCCTGGCAAGCAACCTGTGCATATTGGATATGCCAAAAACAGTAACAATAAGTCTCTCAATGAGAGATGGTACTGGTGCCCGCTTGAACAAATCGATGAGCAATGGGATGACAGTGATATTCCACATATGAGTGCAGTCATTCTATGTCTTTCTTCTTTCTGACTCATTTCACTTAGGCTTATACTCTCCATGTCCATCCACTTATAAGCAAATTTCATGACTCCATCTCTCCTAAAAGCTGCATAGTATTCCATTGTGTAGATATACCAAGGTTTCTTTACCCAGTCTTCTGTTCTTGGGCACTTGAGATGATTCCAGATTCTGGCTATTGTAAACAGTGCAATGATACAGGTGCATACAAGTGCAGATGTCATTTCTGCTGTGCTTTTTTGCATCATTGGGGTTTATTCCCAGAAGTAATATTGCGAGATCATATGGAAGCTCAATTTCTAGTTTTTTGTTTTTGAAGGAATGCCCATACTGTTTTCCAAAAATATTGGATCAGTCAGCATTCCCACCAAAATTGAAAGAGCATTCTTTTTTACCCACATCCACGTCAACACTGGTTGTTTTTGTTCTTTTGAATGGGAGCCAGTCTCTATGGTGTGAGATGATAGCTCATTGTCATTTTGATTTACCTCTCCTTGGTGATTAGCGATATGGAGCACTTTTTCATGTGCCTTTTGGTGAACTGGAAACTTTTCAAAAGAAAAATATTTATAGATGGACAGCAAGTACATGGAAAAGTGATACAAAAGATTTGAAAAAGTCTTTTATGAAGATGAGGAGAAAAAAGGACCATGATTATACTAATGGAGGGAATGTACATTATTACATCTTCTATAGAGAAAGATATACAGATTTAGTGGGAAAAAACCTGGACATGGAAATATCATATAATGCAGCAATATCACTCTAGGGTGTTTTATCAAAGACTAGCACTGTAGCACTGTTGTTCCAATGTTCATAGATTTGCTCAAGCGGGCACCAGTAACATCTCCATTGGGAGACTTGTTGTTACTATTTTTGGGTTATCGAATATGCAACGGCTAGCTTGCCAGGCTCTGCTGTGCGGGCAGAATGCTCTCCATAGCTTGCCGGCTCTCTGAGAGGAACAGAGGAATCAAACCAGGGTCTGCCATATGCGACGTAAATGCCGTACCTGCAAACGCCCTACCTGTTGTGCTAACAGTAATTAAATAGGATAAATTGCTGCCTCTGCATTAGTCATAACAGCCAAAACCATGAAGATAACCTATCCTAAAATGGATAAAGAATCTATACACACATATACAGTTGGGTAGAATTTGAAATGATAAAGCTAAATAAAAGAATATGTCAAAATTTAAAGATGATGATTTCACCCATTGAGAAATATAAATAGCAAAGAAGATAAACCAGTAAAACAGAACAAGAATAAATCTTAATTTTTATTTGATTATTATAATGATAACTAAATTAAGAGGGAAGGGGGCATAAAAGAATTAGGGAGAAAAAACAAATTTGAAGGGTTAGCATGAGAAATTTTGTAGCATAAATTTGAAGAGTTAGCATGAGAAAAAATTTTTTAAATTTTTTTGAGTCACCATGTTGAAAGTTACAGTTTTCAGGTTTAAGTCTCAGTTATACAATGCTCGAACACCCATCCCTTCACCAGTGCACATATTCCACCTCCAAGAATCACAGTATAGCTCCACCCCGTCCCCCAACACCCCTAGCCCCCCCCACTCCTAGCCCCTGCCCCCAGCCTGTGTAACTGATAAATTTCACTTTACTTTCACTTTGATTGCATTCAATATTTCAACAAAACTCACTATTATTGTTTGGAGAGTCTCCCCCCTAAAGTCGGACCTGCCGAAAAGGAAGCATTTGATAATTTGTTTCCCATTGCTGAGAATAAAGAGGTATGAGGTCGAGTGACCATACTTAGTGGCCTGATGGTTTTGGGTTTCTGTATTTTAGTATTTTAGTAACTAAGTCCAGAGAGATATCTGCCAGAAGTTGCATCACTGCTAACTTGTACTTCTCAGTTATATTATATTCCACATATGAGTGCAATCTTTCTATGTCTGTCTCTTTCTTTCTGACTCATTTCACTCAACATGATACTTTCCATGTTGATCCACTTATATGCAAATTTCATGACTTCATGTTTTCTGACAGCTACATAGTATTCCATTGTGTAGATGTACCAGAGTTTCTTTAACCAGTCATCTGTTTGGGGGCACTCTAGTTTTTTCCAGATTCTGGCTATTGTAAACAGTGCTGCAATGAACATATAAATGCAGATGCCATCTCTGCTATACCTTTTTGCCTCTCTGGGATATATTCCCAGGAGTGGTATTGCTGGGTCACATGGAAGCTCAATTTCTAATTTTTTGAGAATCGTCCATATTGTTTTCCAAAAGGGCTGAACCAGTGGGCATTCCCACCAGCAGTGAAGAAGAGTCCCTTTCTCCCCACATCCATGCCAACACCGGTTGTTTTTGTTTTTTGGGATGTGGGCCAGTCTCTGTAGTGTGAGATGATATCTCATTGTTGTTTTGATCTGCATCTCCCTGATGATTAGTGATGTTGAATATTTTCTCATGTGCCTCTCAGTCATTCAGATTTCTTCTTTGGGAAAGTTTCTGTTCATTTCATTACCCCATTTTTAATCGGGTTGGCAGTTTTCTTCTTGTGGAGTTCAACCAGTGCATTGTATATCCTTGATATCAACCATTTATCAGATGGGTACTGCGTAAATATCCTTTCCCATTCTGTAGGTTGTCTTTGTACTTTGGTCACTGTTTCTCTTGAGGTGCAGAAGCTTCTTAGTTTGAGATCGTCCCATTTACTTATCTCTGTTTCACTTGCTTGGCCAATGGCATGTCAGCTTTGAAGATACCAGTGTCTTCAATGTCGTGGAGTGTATAAAAATAAAAATAAAAGGCACGGGCGAGTGAAGGGACGCCTCACCGCACCGAGCCAGGCACAGGGCCTAGGGCAGCAGCTGTCTCTCCCGCCACCCGAGTTCGGTAGTCTCCGGCCACTTCCCCCACCCCGGGGAGGTTGATGGCGATGATGTGGCAGGCGAAGGAAGGAACAGAGCCATGATGGTTGGTCTCACTTGCAGTTTATTTCAATCTTCCCTCTATACACTTTCCCCCCCTCATCTTCTCTCCGAACCCCTTTTATTGATCATGGTCCTTCCAAAGGGCGCAATACATTGACATCACCAAAGGCACCAAAATATCTTACAGGAAGAACATTGAGGCAACATAATTCTCTTGTATCTGCAGGCCGTTAATCTAGGCCCCCGGAAAGGAGATACAAAATCAAAACCTTTCATTGGGCTGAAAGCACTCGATTTCAGTCCAATGAAAGGTTTCATCCCAAAGACCGGGCTAGGCCAGAGCCTGGAATCTACAATGTCAAGTCAGGCCTGGCTAGCACCTAAAATCTGCATGTCAAAGATCAGCTAGGCTTCTGTGACAAAAGGGAAACTGCCTCTGAAATTAACTCCAGAAGGCAGCTGGAAAAGGGGAAATATTCCAACATCTCCCCCCTTTTTGTTTAGGACAGATTTTAACCATAAAATAAAATGCTAGGCACAAAAAGTTCAATAACACTAGCAGAACACCTATTCTCTAGGACAGAAACTCTTTCAGCAGGACCCATCCAAGGATGAAATCCCATGGTTATGTTTCTCCTCTCCTTGTCCGACAAACATATAAGCATTCACAATATTAATCATTTTGTATGGGCATAGCAAGAGATGCATTAAACTTTTAGAATTGCTCTCCGGGGGTCACGTCAATCTCAGACTACAGCGCTCAGGCCAGATTAGTCTTTCCTAGCCCTAGCAGGGCCCTGTCTCGTCGTTGCTTTTGGATCATGACATGACACCCCATGACCAAGCTCTAAACATATAGTTAAGTATTAGGTGCTTTGGCCAGGCCCATCTCAATGCCAGGGTAGCACACAACTTACCGCTTGCCCTGGGTCCTTCTTCGTTCCACGTTGGGACCCTGCCTTTTAGAGGGCTAGGAACTGAGGGCAACCAAGGCTACAGTCAAGAAAGCAGATGCCCGGGAATTAATAATATTCAAAGCCAATTAAATCCCAATTGCAAAGGCATAATATTAAATGTCTTCCTCTGTCCATACAAAAAGACATGGCTTTAAACTAAACTATTCAAAAGACAGGAAGAGAGGAGAAAGACAATATCTCACTCATACATATAAAATCATAGATTTAACTCATCAAAAATACTTTGCCATATAACTGAAAACCCAATACCAGAAGGATAGTTATTACAGGTACTATGAATTTACAAATCCATTATTCTAACTGTTCATATATATATATATTATATGCTAACAAATGATTTTAACATTATCCCATAAAAATTCAGTCAAATTTTACAGCATAAGTGTTATACAAAATAAAGCATTATTCCAATCACATTCTACAGTGGCGACTCGCTGACCAGTCACCCAGCAAAGTAACAGTTCAAGGAACATCAGCCAATTCAGACTGCAGTCCAGAGTCTATTAGTCTTTGAACAGTCCAGAACGTCTCACACCATTTCTGGCCAAATACCAGTCTGTGTTCCTTGTTTCAGAGCTATGTCTGCCACGGCCATTGTTGCTGTCACTGTGATGTTCCCCATGATAGCAGCAATGAGCAGGCTAAGAAATCTCTGAATCCATTAGAGAAGATAGATGATCAGTTGACAAAGGGCTTCAGTCATTGGATTCTTATCTCATGGTCGATGAAAAGTCACCAGCATTCAAACACCTACACAGGCTCTGAAAAATAAAAATTCTTTCCTCGAGGAATCTCATAGATTGGCTAATACAAGTATAGATGGAACACTGTCTACAAGAAATCAAAAGGGTGCACAAGCTAAAACAGGAAGAGTTAAATTTCTGTTAAAATACATCAGGTTAAAAATCCAAATTAAAATGATGCAGTAAGAAAAAATCTATTGCATCCATACACTGATTATCTTTAAATTGCCATACCAGGCTTATTTCCACTCTTTTGACTGTATGAACATAACTTTGATGGGCGTGACCGATATACCTAAGCTCCTAGTGGCAAGGGGAGAAAGGACAAACCAAAGTCAGGCCTAACATCTCCCCCTTTTCTGTTTACAAAATTACAAAAATTTGAAATAGAAAGAGGAACAATTCCAAACACAATACAGTCTTATAAATTGTAGTAAAATTTCAGTCCGACCCTTGGCCAGAGCAGTGCTTATAATAAAGCGTCTAATTGTCCTGCACTGTCCAAAGGTGATGAGTCACCAATGATGAGAGTCAGTTAGTCCCATTCTGAAGAAATGAAGTGTCTGGATCAAAATTGAAGAGTTGTTTCTGAAACAGCAGCAGTAG
The DNA here is from genome assembly GCF_027595985.1 of Sorex araneus. Lineage (NCBI taxonomy): Eukaryota > Metazoa > Chordata > Mammalia > Eulipotyphla > Soricidae > Sorex > Sorex araneus. The sequence continues at coordinate 113,886,540 of NC_073303.1, read as the reverse complement.
TGGTCACAGCAATGAGTCCTAGGGGAGCAGTTATAGGAGTCTGATGAACTTCATGAAGTACTGGATCAGGCAGGGAGCACTGGAACAGGAGCATCACAACTCTGTCAGGAGTCCTTCAGCAGGGGAATATAGCCATTCTCTGCTCAGGTTCACTGGCAGTCATATCTGTGTAACCTAGCTTATGTTTGGAAAAAATACTTTTTTAAAGTTATTAGAGGCTTCGACCATTGGGGTTTGGTACGTCTCCATGCCTAAGGGTAGAGAAAGAGACAGGGGGAACCCTGACACGAACAGTTATCCTAGAAAGAAATTGAAAGGTGTTCTTATTAAAAGTCATTCCTTCCTCCTTCAGAAACTGAGGCACCTGTGAATTTCAAGGAAAGGGTAAAAGTAAGCAATTGTTAATCCAAAATATGGGGTCCTGGTGCTTTCCATTCTACAACCTGTAAAAGAAGGATACAAGGAATGCTCTTAATGTGACCTCATGATATGTTAGAGGAGCTAGAGGCCTTTGCTGTAGGCCCTCTGATGCAAACTCCTCCTCTGGTTTCCTTGTGGCTTTCGGCTGAAATCAGTTTGGGGGTGGCTTGTGGCTGGAATTTGGAGGGCTATAAAACTGCAAAGTTCTGGAAGTTAAAGCAGGCAGATGAATTCGGGTCCAGATGAAATGCAAAACGGGACCCAAAGTTTCTTGGTGGAGATATCTGTTGAAAGAAAAACATAGCCTTTTCCTCGAATGAGGAATCTCCCTGCTGTCCAATTTGTCAATTTTAATCCAAATAGGAGAATTAGTAGTTTCTTGAGCCTGTACACCTTCCTGGAAATGCCTTTCAGCTGCTGTATGTGGCTCTCGTTGAGGCAAATTTTAAAAGTTTAAAGTGAACAGTGTCAAGGACAAGGAGTCAAACGGGGCATACCTCCTTTAAAAAAAAAACAAAAAACTGTGCTCAAGTCATAGATCCAGTAAGACCAGCATGAAATCTGATAAGAGTAATAAAGGAAAAAAAAAAATCAGAGCACTTTTGTAAAACAGCTTGTAGCTGCTGAAGCAATTTTTGAACTATAGTGTTTGATGCATTTAAAGACAGTCATAATACCAGGGAAGAAACCAACAACATAAACTGAGTTTGAGATTATATTAGCCAGCCCTGGCACATGGGCAATGAAGAAACCAATGTGGCAAGTTATAGCCCTCATTGGAAGCTCTTTCCTGATATCAGAAATAACCTGCTTCATAACCATGCACACATACAAGCAGCAGTATCCTAGTGACAATGCCTTCTGTCCCTCACCAGACTCAGCATCTATAGTGGCTGAGTGGGTGAGCACCCAGGAATGAGGCGTCTCTGTGCCTCCTGGGTCAATAAGCAATTGCCAAGTGGGAGAATAACCATGTACCCACTGGCCCTGAAGCTGTTTTCCCAGAGGTGGATTCTCATGAACTGGAAGTTCACTTCCCCTAAAATAAAACTGTACCAGCCTGAATCTTTGAATAACCTTCCTTGGAACTGGCACATCACCACAGGTTCTGATAAAAAAACCCTGATATTTGGTTGTCCAGACTGAGTTCCTGGCAGTTGATCTTTGGAATTAAGACTAGAAACTAGACAAGGCTTTCTCCACCTCTGGCCTGACTGAGGCCTCTCAGGGTAGCTGAGCCCTTTTACACAGAGTTCTGCTCGGTTAGCCAGTGCAAATTCACCAACAGACACAACTCTTTGATTCCAAAGTTCCTTGCTTTTATCCTGGCTCAAAACCTGTTGCGCATTAGGTACAGAACTCAGCTCCGCATGTCCCATACACGGGATAGCTTCCTGTTCCCTGAACTCAGCCGCTTGTCGCTGAGATTCTAGATGCACTCCATGAGTGGCGTCAGAGATTGGCGACGCTTTTACCTTCACTGTCAGGAAATCCTCCAGACAACCATGAAAACCTGATGTGCTGCTTGCAAGGTTCACTTGAGCAAGCTCCCTCTCTTCCTAGGGGCTCAGATCTTGTCCCTTTACAGCAGAATTTAATTTGTCTGGACTCTGGGTGGGGCAGATGGTAACTGTATCAGGGCAGGGAATATCCAAGGCATTGCTCCCTGCCGTGGCTGGTTGCAGTGAATCTACGGACTGGAGCTCTGAAGCTCCATACTGGGGAGAAGGGCTTTGCCGACCTTGTCTTCAATGTACCTTAGGGATTCTGGTATGATGTTGAGGTCTTTACTCCATTTTGATCTGACTTTTGTACATGGTGATAGGTGGAGGTCTAAACCCATTTTTTTGCATGTAGCTGTCCAGTTTTGCCAGCACAATTTCTTAAACATGCTTTCCTTGCTCCACTTCACATTTTTTGCTCCCTTATCAAAGATTAGATGGTCATATATTTGGGGGGATGTGTGAGAGAATTCAACCCTGTTCCATTGGTCTGCTGCTCTGCCTTTGTTCCAGTACCAAGCTGTTTTAATGACTACCGCTTTGTAGTAGAGTTGGAAGTTGGGGAGGTTGATTCCTCCCGTTTTCATTTTCCCAATAATTGCTCTAGCTATTCGTGCGGGCTTATTGTTCCATATGAATTTCAGGAGCACCTGCTCCTTTTCTTTGAAGAATGACAAGGGTATCCCTATAGGGATCACATTGAATTTGTACAATGATTTGGGGAGAATTACTATTTTGACAGTATTAATTCTTCCAATCCATGAGCAGGGGATATCTTTCCATTTCCTCGTGTCTTCTTTTATTTCCTGAAGTAGCGTTTTGTAGTTTTCATTATGCAAGTCCTTTACTTCCTTAGTTAAGCTGATTCCAAGGTATTTGATTTTTTGAGGCACAATTGTGAACAGGATTGCTTTTATCATGTTGCTTTCTTCTCTCTATTTGCATATAAGAAAACCATGGACTTTTGGGTATTGATTTTATAGCCTGCAACTTTACTATATGGGTCTATTGTTTCTAGGAGTTTCTTGGTAGAGGTTTTAGGGTTTTCTAAGTATAATATATCATCAGCGAATAGTGAGAGCTTGATTTCTTCCTTTCCTACCTGAATGCCCTTGATATCTTTTTCTTGCTATTACAAGTACTTCCAGTACTATATTGAACAGAAGAGGAGAGAGTGGGCATCATTGTCTTGTCCCTGTTCTCAGAGGGAAGGGTCTTAGATTTTCCCCATTGAGTATGATGCTTGCCATAGGCTTGTGGTAGATGGCTTTGACTATACTGAGGAAGGTCCCTTCTATACCCATTTTGGCGAGAGTTTTCATCAAAAACAGGTGCTGGATCTTGTCAAATGCTTTCTCTGCATCTATGATATGATTATATGATTGTTATCTTTTATTTTGATGATATGATGAATTATTTTGATTGATTTCCAAATGTTAAACCATCCTTGCATCCCTGGGATGAATCCCACTTGGTCGTGGTGTATGAACTTTTTGATCAGTTGTTGAATTCTGTTTGCTAGTATTTTGTTGAGAATCTTCGCATCTGTGTTCATCAGGGATATTGGCCTGTAGCTTTCTTTTTTTGTGGTGTCTTTGTTTGCTATTGGTATTATGGAGATGTGAGCCTCATAGAAACTGTTTGGGGGGGTCTCTGTTTCTTCAATTTCCTGGAAAAGCTTGAGAAGAACTGGTAATAGTTCCTCTTTAAATGTTTGTAAGAATTCGCTAGTGAATTCGTCTGGACCTGGGCTTTTGTTTTTGGGAAGAATTTGATTACCGTTTCAATTTCCTTGATGTTAATAGGACTATTCAGGTACTCCAGGTCTTCTTGGTTCAGCCTTGGGAGATTATAGGAATCCAGGAATTCATCTATTTCTTCTAGGTTCTCTTGTTTCGTGGCATACAGATTTTCAAAGAAGTCTCTCATGATCTTTTGAATTTCATTGGTTTCTCTTGTGATGTCCCCCTTTTCATTTCTGATTCAGCTTATAAGTGTTCTCTCTCTCTCTTTCTTTGTGAGTCTTGCTAGTGGTTTATCAATCTTATTTATTTTCTCAAAGAACCAGCTCTTGGTTTCATTGATCTTTCAAATTGTCTTTTGGGTTTCCATGTCGTTAATTTCTGCTCTAAGTTTTATTATCTCTTTCCTGCTGCCTGGTTTGGGCTCCTTTTGTTGGTCCTTTTCTAAGGTCTTGAGCTGTGAAGTCAAGTTATTTTTGTGGGGCCTTACTTCCTTCCTAAGATATGCTTGCTGAGCTATAAATTTTCCCTTTAAAATGGCTTTAGCTGCGTCCTACAGGTTCTGGTAGCTCATGTCTTCATTCTCATTTGTTTCCAGGTACCTTTTGATTTCCTCCTGATTTCCTTCCTGACCCAGTCATTGTTCAACATTGAGCTATTTAATTTCAAGGTGTTTGATTTGGTTTTCTGCATCTGTCCATGATTAACTTCTATTTTCAGTGCATCGTGGTCTGAAAAGATAGCTGGTACAATGTCTACTTTGTTGATTCTGGTGAGGTATGTTGCATGGCCCAGCGCATGGTCTATTCTGGAAAATGTTCCATGTACACTGGAAAAGAATGTGTATTCTTTTTTTTTTTTTTGGATATAGAGCCCTGTATAGGTCTATATTAGTCCCTGTATTATTCCTCTCTCTTCTATTTTTTCCTTCAAAGCCAGTATTTCCTTGGTGAGTTTTAATATTCTTGATCTGTCTAGAGGTGATAGGGCAGTGTTGAAGTCTTCAACTACTATTGTGTTGCCCACAATGTCCTTCTTAAGATCTGTTAGCAGCTGTTGTAGGTATTTAGCTGGTCCCTCATTGGGTGCATACTTATTTAGGAGTGTGATTTCTTCCTGCTGTACATATCTCTTGATTAATAAAAAAGTGTCCTTCACTATCCCTTCTAATCTTTTTCAACCTGAAGTCTTTGTTGTTTGAAACTAGTAAAGCCACCTCAGCTTTTTTGAGGGAGTTGTTTGTTTGCAGGATTGTTTTCCATCCTTTGACTTTGAGTCTGTGTTTGTTCTGGCTATTCAGATGTGTTTCTTGCAGGCAGCAGAATGTTGGGTTCAGCCTCTGGATCCATTTTGCCAGTCTGTGTCTCTTAGTTGGTAAATTAAGACCATTGACATTGGGGCTGGAGCGATAGCACAGCGGGTAGGGCGTTTGCCTTTCACGCGGCCGACCCGGGTTCGATCCCCGGCATCCCATATGGTCCCCCAAGCACCGCCAGGAGTAATTCCTGAGTGCAAAGCCAGGAGTAACCCCTGAGCATCGCTGGGTGTGACCCAAAAAAGCAAAAAAAAAAAAAAAAAAAAAAGACCATTGACATTGAGAGAGATTATTGTCATAGTGTTATAGTGTTTTGTGCCATGTTTCTGTAAGTGTTTGTTGTGCTTGTTTTTCTTGTCTTACAGTAGCCCCTTTAGACCTTCTTTTAGGTTTGGTTTAGAGTCCATGAAGTTCCTGAGTTGTTGTTTATCCTCAAAATAGTGTATAATTCCTTCGAGTTTGAATGAGAGTTTGGCCGGATAAAGTATTCTTGGTGAAGCATTCATTTCATTGAGTTTTTTCACTATATCCCACCACTGCCTTCGAGCTTGAAGGCTTTCCTCCAATAGGTCTGCTGTGAACTTAAGGGGTGCTCCATTGTATGTGATTTTCTTCTTCGACCTTGCGGCTTGCAGCAGTGTGTCTCTATCTGTTATGTTCATCATCCTAAGTATGATATGTCTTGGAGTTTTTCTGTTAGGGTCTCTTTTAGCTGGCACCCTTCTGGCTCCTTGAATCTGGATGTCTGCATTGTCCAGCTCTGGGAACTTTTCAGCAAAGATTTTTTTGACTGTGGCTTTTTTATTGGGGTTGGTTCCCTCTCCTTCTGGTACTCCAATGATTCTAATGTTGTTCCTCTTGAATTCATCCCATAGGACTCTAATTCTCCCTAGAGCTATTTTGAGGTCTCTCCCCATTGATTATTGTTGCCTGTAGGCTGCCTTCAGCTGATCTTCAATCTCACTGATTCTGTTTTCTGCTGCAGTCATTCTATTGTTGAGGGCACCCACTGAGTTTTTTAATTCATCTATCGAATCCTTTATTTGTGACATTTCCTTCTGTAGGTTTTTTATTTCTGTTCTCATTTCTTCCCGTAATTTCTTGGTTGTCTGTTTTATCTTTTCTGTCAGGTCCTCCTTTAATGTAACGAATACCTTGTCAATCTTTCCATTGAGTTGATTGAGCATCTTGAGGATTTCACTTCTGAATTCTTTATCGGACAGCTCCAGTTTGTAGGAAAGGTCTACTGAGGCATCTGGACTCTTTTCTTCATCCTCTCCTTGTGGTGGGGATTTGCGCTGTTTCTTATTATTGTGGTGGTATGGAAGAGGGACCTTCAAGTTCACCTCCGGTTGTGAAAAAGGATTCTGAATGGGCTTGGTCAGTGCTGATCAATTTCTTCTGTACCCCCTCTAGAACATGTTCCTCTCTGATGTTCCTCTATTCTTTATGTGAAACTTCAAGCAATGCTTTTTTAGAGTGGGGTCCTTTAGCTTTGGCTTGAATAGCTGCTTATATTCATTGGTAGTTTTCAAACTTGGAATTGGCTAGCAACCTGCAAAAGGGAGGGGACCGGCCGGCCGGCGCTGGAGGGTGGCGAGGGTCTAGGTGGACATTGCTCAGATAGGGTGGAGTCGGGTTTTGAAGGAAGATAGCGCGGGGAAGGGGTGGGGAGGTGCAGGCGCAGATGAGATGGTGCCCGTTCAGTCCACTAACCTGCAAAAGGGTGAGACAATTTTTAATATGAGTTAGCATTAGAAATTTCTTGGTGAGTGTTGTGAGGTATATACACTTAAAGAGGTGTGAAGTTATACTCCTAAAACTTACAATAGCACTTTATTAAAATAAAAACTTTCAATTAGTGGTGAATATTTAAAATAAAGAAATGAACTGCAAAGAATTAAACCGTTAGAAGGGAATGCCATGGTTTAGTAGTATTCTTTAATTTTACCATTCAGAAAGCTGAAACTTAGAAAGATATGCCTAATATACACTGCTAATAAACAGCAGAATTTACCTTTCTCTACATTTTCTACTTTATTATAATGGTCATGCCAGGATTTGGGTTTATTGGAGCTTTCTGTTTGTTTCATATAGAGATTAAAAAATAAATTAGTTGCCAATGTTTGAAGATATGCATATTTCTCATGAGACTAAATATCAGCTTCCCTGGAAATTTGAACAATTTGCAACTCAGAATCCATATACATTTGGCAATAATTTTCAGCACTTATAAAATGCATGTGTTCTCCAATCTGCATTCTCTTACTTTTTAAAACCAAATTGTTTAGATATTGTGGGTTTCTTATTTTAATTTTTCATATTCATTTTTTATTTTCATTATATATACATGCCCCCAAACCATTGATTTTTATAATTAGGGATGAATAAGAACTTAGAATAAAGTAAACTATTGATACTGAAAGGAAATTTAAATGCCATCATGATCCAAAATGTCTTACTCATACATTTTACCAATTAAATATTTATAGTTTTCTTCTTAAATGTACTTTTCAAGATTTCCTCCTCTAAATAAAGTTGCATAACCTCACAAAGTCACCTGTAGGACAAATCTAACAGTCATTTACTCCTTTGTACAGATTGTCTTATTAATATCATAGTTTTTATAATTGATATACTTATTAAAATACTAACTGGGAGGTAGCAAATTATAATTAGTTTTAAAGTTACTATTATAGTTTTCTTATTACAATGTTATAAAAAAAGTAAAAATGCATTTGGAGATTAAAAGTATTTTTTGATATATAAAAGGGAAGAAATACCAATTTACTCTTTCAGGACAAATTAAAGAACATTGGAAGGTAGAGAAATATTTATATTAAATTCAATCGAACTGTATGGTTTTATCTTTGGTATATATTACGAATGCTGAATTATAGAATTAATCGTCACCTGTCAAATTTGTGTTCCTTTTCTAAATGAAGTAGGCAGATTTGTAAAGTAAGCAAGTCATAATATTGTGGGCATCTATAGGTGTTATATACATTTTTATATTTATTACATACTGATATCAAGACATGGTTAGATTTACTCTAGATTGTACAGTGAAATTTTGTAGAATATTTTAGGAAAAATATGATCTTAAGAGAATTCAAATTATTAGTTTATTTTCCCCTATTTTAATATAATTGTAAATAATTTTCTTTATTTTTTTTTATGTACTGCCCACACAATCTTCTACATGGCCAAGTTCACTTTTACTTGACTGCATGTTAGCTACAGAACACTAGGTGAGTACTAAAATAAATGTGCTGATGAGACTTATGGGTATAGCTTTTTTCCAGCTAATTTGATATTTTTACTTTAATATATGCATAATATTTTGACTTTATGAAAATGTATTACTGGCATTGATAATAAGCAGTTTTGCAAGATTATGGTTCCTGTTTTAAGTTTACCTATTATCATCTGTATTGGACTTTTTTTCCTCTTGTGCTAGAAAAATTTAGTATGATATGCTTAGTCAGGCCACTATCACTTAATGTTGGGAAATATATATTTTCTATCTTCTCTCTTTAGTTTTCTTTTCCTAGGAAGAAATCACCTACCTTAGGGCATAACACACTTTTTGTCTCAGGGAAATTTTTGTTGTTGTTATGGGCAAAATGGTGTAGGTGTAACATGATAACTATATATTCCACTTGAGGGAAAACTATACTATTAAATTTGTCCCTAAAATTTTGCTTTCATCTACATAACATTGGCATTGCACTACTAAATTATAATGTCTAAATTATCATGTTGCTTGTGCTATTTATAATTACTAAATTTTAGAATGAATAAATATATTCAGTTTTGAGAAGTCTATCATTTGTTTCCGTTTCACATAGCTCCATACAAAAAAATGAAGTGATTCACCCATGGCTTGTTCTAACTGGTGAGAATGTACTGTGCTTTGTGCTGAAAATGAGTGCCTCTCATTTTGTTGAATAAAATGGTCATTTCTATAGACTATTTTGTTACATTATTGCATCACTACTTTGTTTTATCATTTTTTTGAATTTTGATGTTGAAAATTTGCATCAAAACACAAAACAAGCTGCGCTGAAAATCCTAGTAACAGATTCTCATACTGTGTAGCCCTGTTATGGAGTTCCATATCACTAATGTGAAGACTATACTTGCAAGAGATAAACATGGGCTATAATCCATAAAACCCTTAGTTCATTTCTTCAAACATTTCTATGATTTGTGTTTATCATATATAACTTATGAATCCATATATGTTTTCATATATGGAATTTGAAATGTTTCCTTATTGAAACCCAGAGTCACAACAGAAATATGTGACTCATTGAAAACATGTAGTAGAATTTAGGAGAAAACAAGGTAGGGTACTTAATCGGTATAATCCACGCATATCCTCCCACAGTTGCTGCATGGTATACACCAGAACATGCATTTAATACAAATCTGGAGAAAGTGTATAGTGGGTAAGGCACTTACTTGCTTTACACATGGCTGACCTGTGTTTGTTATCTGGTAACCCATTTGCTGCCCCAGGCACTGACAGGAGTATGTCCTGGATACAGAGTTAGAAGTGAAGCCTGAGAACTGCAGGTATGGCCCGAAATTTTTAAAAAAGTGTTAAATACAGAATACTCTTTTAGTTCGCATTGCAAAAGACACAGTGGAGCTAAAGATATTCATTCCAGTATAGTCTTTCCTCTTGGAGCAAGAAGAGACAGTCAGAAATCAAGGGTTAGATGTGCTGCTCTCCTTGGTAAGTGGTCTATGTCAAAAATAATGGAAACAATAAGTGCAGACAGACATACTATGAAATATGAACTCATTCACTGCTATTGAGTTTATTCTCTATTTCAGTTTCTATGGCAGATGGTTAGGAGACCGCAAACAATTAACAATAGAACTTTCTTGTGATCCAGAAATTCCACCCCTGGACATTTACCCCAAGAATAATAAATCATTTATTCAAAAGGATATAAATACATTTTCGTTCAGCTTAGCTTTTCAATAGCCAATATCTAGAAACTACTTAAGTGTCTAACGAAAGATATGTAGATAATAAAATTGTGGTGTGTGTGTACATGTACACACAATAAAATACTATTAAGTTATGAGAAAATTGAAGCCTTGCATACTTTTTTAAAAAAATTTTTGGGTCACACCTGGTGATGCACAGGGGTTATTCCTAGCTTTGCACTTAGGAATTACTCTTGGAGGTGCTCAGGGGACCATATGGGATGCTGGGAATAGAACCTGGGTAGGCCGTGTGCAAGGCAAATGCCCTACACGCTGTGCTATCACTCAAGCCTCAAGTCTTGCGTACTTTTGAAACTAGATGGAATTAGACAGTGTTATGTTGAGTAAAGTGAGTCAGAAGAAACAAGAAAAATACTAGAAAATTTTCTCTTATATATGGAATTAAGGAAAACAAGGATCAGACAATCTTTAAATGGAAATAGACATTGAGATATGGTCAATAGAACTGTGAACGAAAGAGGCAATATCTGGAGAAGGGAACCTGGGATAGTGATGGAGGAACTTTGATATTTTTGTGGTGTCACTGAAAACACAACAATAATATAAATAGTATTGAAAACTGTTAAACCTCAATAAAAACAACTGATTTTAAAAATTAATATGACAGTTTTACTAAAAAAGACAAAGAATGCACAGTAGAAGGAGCTCAACAGCAGGATATTAAAAGTTGAAGATCAAATCAATAAATTAGATGATGTTGTATAACATTCCATTAAAAAGAACAGAATAAGGAAAGATTTCTGAGTGATGAGAACATGATATTTACAGGGTGGACCATATAAAGTTCATTGAGATTCATAGCCTTCAATGTGTGAGACATTGGGTTAAACTCCTGTTGGATGGAGGAGGGGGTAGAGAGAGACAGAGACAGAGACAGAGACAGACAGACCGACAGAGACAGATACAGAGAGAAAATAGACAAGAGACAAGTAAGAAAAGAGACAGAGAGTCAGATTTAAGAGATAGCATCAAGAAGAATAACGTTTTCATTATAGGGGATTTTAGTGAGAGAGAGAGAGAGAGAGAGAGAGAGAGAAAGAAAAGGGGGGGAGAGAGAGAGAAAGAGAGAGAGAGTGATAGGGGGAAAATAGCTCGGAATTTCCCCAGAGAGGTAGGAGACACACTTTAGATATTTGGGAAATTCTAAGTGTTCCAAACTAAACAGTCAAACAAATATATAATAAGACACATCACAAATAAGATGGCAAAAGCCAGATGCAGATACAATTATGAAAGCAACAAGAGAAAAAGACTCATGTTGAAGAGACCCTATAATATTCAAGTTTATAAAATGAAACCCAATAAACCAGAGAAAATGATCTTATTAAGTCAATGTTTTGAATGAAAAAGACCACCAAGTTAGAAAGCTTGATTCAAGTTAAACCAAAAAGTGATGCAGTTTTATTCAGATAATTCGAGGTTGAAACCATGAGCACTGAACTAGGTCTTGATGAATATTAAATTGTTTCTATTGCACACGGCTGACCCAGGTTTGATTCCTCTGCCCCCCTCAGAGAGCCTGGCAAGCTACGGAGAATATCTTGCCCCAACTGCAGAGCCTGGGAAGCTGCACGTGGCCTATTTGATATGCCAAAAACAGTAACAAGTCTCACAATGGAGACGTTACTGGTGCCTGCCCTAGCAAATCGATGAGCACAGGGATAACACTGTAAAAAAAAAAAAAGGCAATATATCCCACTCAGAAATAATAAGATACATTAAAAACCAAAAATTCTGACTATGGTATTATTATTACTTAAATTGTCAGAAATATTTCTTTTAAATTTATTTGGTTTAATTTAGACTCAGATAAGGTATAAAATAATTTGGAACAAATTTGCAATGGAAAAATTACTCTTTAAATTTAGCTACAAGTACAACTCTTTATGAACCCAGGAAAAATGAAATTGCTCAAGGAAGGTTTTCAATCTATTAAAACCATCAGTAAGTTAAATGAACATGTTCAAGAAAATTTTTCATATGAAAAATATTTCTTTAGAAGTACATATAAATGCTACTTAATAGAAATGCAACAGCTATAAACCCCATCCATGTAAATGAAGGCCACTACTAGAAAAATGTGAAATTTTCTCAAAGTAGTTTTACTTTAGTCAGCTTTCTGAATAAAATTAATGAAAATAAATAAAATCATCATTTCAAATTATACAGTATTTCTTTTCTAGGTATTTTTTTTTCTCGAGCTGACTTTTAGTTCAATAAGATTTTTAAACTTTGGAAATAAAAAACTTACTCAAATTACCACAGATCATTGGATTTTAATAAACAGAATGCAATGTACATATCAAATTGATAAGATTTAGTATAGTTTTGTTCTGATTACTATGTTTGTAATATTAAACTAAGTGGTTACCTATATTTATGTTTTGTGTTAGATTTGTAATATTAAAAATTTGAATATTTGATTTTAATAAATGAAATGCAATGTACATATAAAATTAATATTTTGTATAGTTTTGTTCTGATTACTATGTTTGTAATATTAAACTAAATGGTTACCTATATTTATATTTTGTTCCAGAGTACGGTATGATACAAGCTTTAAAATATTAGAACATTGAAAGGAAGGAATTTTCGTCAAACTATTTTATTATCTTCTGCAGGAAATGGCTAAGTCAAATGTTTTCTTATTTTCTCATTATATTTAGAAACATTGCACTTGTATTCTACTATCCAGTTCAAAGTCACATTGTATAACTTATCAGCATTCTTATTGGTGCATTGGGGAAAACAAGATGAACATTCATTAATGGAGTTATAAACAAACAGGCTGCACTGGCAATAGGAAAACTGCTTGAAAATAAAACTTTGAATGCCTTAAAAGGGGCTTTGGCTAACGTTTATATATTTGTATTTCTCTTATAAAATTTTAATTAGCTATTATTCCAGAACTTTAAAAAATACATTTCCCAATATTTATTCTCTGAGATGACCTAGACACAGTCCCAAATTGATTGTGGCAAATATTTGGCTATGACTCATATCTTTTAATAGAAACAAACTGTAGATGAAAAAATCATTAAAAATAATGTATTTTGCACATATGCTAATAGACCATATAATATTAGCAATATGCTGCTTTCCTTATAGTCTTTAATAATAATACAAATCCCTGTAGTAGCAAACATATATTTGATACCATTGGCAAATAATTCAGTATGTTTTCTGGAAATCAAACACAAAAGATAATGGTAAGTTATATAAATGCTTGTTTTGTATTTATAGATACAAAACTATTACTGCATTAAATTTTAAAAATACTAAGAAGACAATTTTGTACATTAAGATCTTTATCATAATATTTTAAGTGATAAAATATTCAATAGATTATTTCATTAATTTTAATTACAATAAGTAACTAATATCAGTTCTATCTCTCCCACTATAATTATTATTTGTATCTGTGCACTTTCTAGATATTTCCAAACCTATAAATCATTGTGACTACTTACTAACTCTGGGCTTTAATAATGCGTTGAACTATGGCAGGTCATTTTTTGTTTTATGGGTTTTATTTGGTTTTGGAATCACTTCAGTTGTTACTCAGAACTTTTTCCTGATTCTATATTTAGGGATCACTCTGTGTAAGTGTCAGAGGACTATATGGGGTACTGGGAATCCAACCCAGGTCAGCTACATGTAAGGCAAGCACCTTTCCTGCTGTACTATCTCTCTTGTCTACAAGTCAAATACTTACAACAGCTTACTTTGACACTGAGCATCAGAAGACCATAATTGCATTGCAGTTGCAACTTAATTTGATTAATAACATGGCTCTCTGTCACTGTCACTGTCATCCTGTTGCTCATCAATTTGCTCGAGTGGTCACCAGTAACATCTCCATTGTGAGACTTGTTGGTACTGTTTTTGGCATATGGAAGACGCCATGGATAGATAACATTGCTCCCTAATAAACAAAAATTATTTAGGAGAGGGTTTTTATATTAAGGTAGAAAAATTAGAAAGTCATTGATCTATATGTGGAAATTAAAAAAACAACTTAAATTTTCTCTTAAAAAAACACTGCATGTAGCATAAAGAAAAAATTTCAAATTAGTTTACCTAATTTTGGGAAATAGTCAAATAGCAAATGCTATTTGCTATTTATGAAATGTGGCATATTATGAAATATGGCATTTGAATTTTTGAATTTGAATTTAAAATCAATATTTGAACATTTTAATCAATATTTCATATTGATTCTAAGCATCGAACTAAGTAAATGATTGCACTGATTATTTAATTGCCTTTCTAACACATCAGTATGGGAGAAAGTCATTAGTCCCATGACCCACATAAAAATACTGAGAAATTCACAATATTAGAAAGAAACTAAGTGTTGAGTCTACTATTTGGATATTTCAGTATCTTAGTCAATATTCTCTTTGTGAGGTTATATTCTCAAGGAATGACTTTTTCTTGCTACAACCTAGCATTATATCTAATCATAATTAAAGGTAAAAATCTTTATGCAGGTGTTTATATAGAATTTTATTTATATAGATATATTTTTCTTTTACAATATCTTCTTTCCAGACATTGGCACCTATCTTTTGCATCCCCAATTAAAATGCAATTTCATAACATTTATAAAAAAGTCATCTCTTAGAAAAACCAGCAAAAGCCAGAGAAATTGCTAAGTGAATTCATTACATATTTTGGTGCAGGAGATATAGGCTCAATAATCTATAACTGTATGGTATCCCTTACGCTCCTACTTCAGAACACAACTAAGGCACTGAACTGAGTGTTGCCTCAAAAACACTGGAAAAATCTAATAGCAGAAATAACAGGTGGAATTGAAGCGATAATAATGTTTAATACTGCATGAGCTCTATGCCATATTTTCTGCATATAAATTAAATTTTATCATGTAATTATATATGTGTATTATTCACACATTTTTTCTTGTCAATTCTTCAGCAGTCACTGCATTTGCCAAAATTTCAATTTAAGTTTCCCTAGAGACAGGTTAAGCGTCAGCATTAACATTTATGTACAGCAAACAAAATTGTGAATATCAGGTTTATATTTTTTATAAAATATAAATTGTTCACTCACTGCACAATGGATACCTAGCAGTTGTTTGTAAAGCTATTGAAAATAAGGTTAGACAAATTGGTACAATTTTAATTGATAAAAATATTTTTTGTTAATTTCCACATAAAATTTCATAATTCAAAATACTAAAAATAAGTATGGCAGAGAAATAGTTGATTTCAAGACCCTGCTAAGTAATTCAGGTTGGGGCCTAGAGTGTTAACAACAGATCTCTATGTTTTTCATGGAGGCAGATAGTAGAATTAGTTCAGATATATTTTAGAAAATAAATAGCACAGGTGATGCAGAAGTGATTATACTAATGCAGCAAAGAGTGATAACTTCTAATAAAAAGGAGAAATATGCTGATGTTAGATGTTAATAGTTGACATAGTTACTAGGATACTATAGTAAATTATAAATAAATAATATTTTGTTTTGTTTTTTGACTTTGAGTTACCCCCAGAGTCAGTCAGTCCCTTTACAACAGGGATTAATCTCATCAGTTCTCTGGGGTCCATCTATAGTGCTAGGGATCAAATCAGGATCCACCCTAAGCGGAGCAAGTACCTTAACTCCTGCTTTATATTCAGTCCTTAAACACGAGTTATATAATCTCACTTTAAGTTCTATTGTGTTTGTGGAGGTTCCATGGTAGGAAAAAAATAGAAGCAACCAACAGAGACTCATTAATAACTGATAGATGTCCATTTAATATGTATATATATATTAAATATACATATTTTATTTGTAAGTGCATTATCAAAAATACCCTAATTCCAAAGATATCTAACTTAGAATAAGTGTTCAGTAAAACAAAAAAGGTTTTACATTTCCTATGTTTAAACCTCTGTGATCAAATTGAAGACATTGGGTCCCCAAAAAGCAAAGGAATTTGCTCTCACTTGTGATTCAAGAATCTTACTGCATCCTTCTTGTCTGTTAGAAAGTGCTTTGACTAGCTTAAAAAGTTTTCGAAGTACTCCACCTAAACATTTAACTGTTTTTGTTTAAAAGTACATAATATCCTAGGTTGATAATTTTATTCAGTGTCCATTATTATTTATAGAATAAGCATAGCCTTATATTCTGCTGATAGAAAGAGCAAATAATAAACATCAGCTAAGTGGTAATTATTGTTTTGATTATCTGGATTAAAATCAAGTATATGATATATATTTCATTACATTTCGTTCCATACCATTTTTGTTCCTATGAGACATATGTTGTCTTTTGTTTTAGTTTTAGATGATGTAGGTGAGAAGAGATCTGGCTAAATAGTTTTTTCTTCCTTTTCTTTCTAGAAGTTGTAGGTATGATGTGAAGACAAGATATAATGAAAGAAGTTCTTTTGTTCTTGTGTATTTGTTGTTCTTTTGCTTTGTGTGTGAATGGGTGAAGACTCACTCAGTGGTGCTCAGGTCTTACTTCTGGTTCTACATCTACTTTCTTCAGATCCCAATTCTGGCCTACTCCTGGAGGGGCTCGGGCTTCCAATGTGATGTTAGGGATTAAACTCAGTTTAGCTAGTGCAAACACAAGTGCCCTACCTGCTTTACTATCTCTCTGACTTCCTAAAATTGTTTTTAAAGCCATATAGCATAACATAAATTTTTAAACTTTTGTTTTACATTTTTTATATTTTCCATGAAGTTCAAATTCTTTACTCAAAATATAAAAAATAGTTTCTTAGAAATAAAATTATTCAGTAATATTCTTTAGAAATACCTTGTGTTTACACATATTTTTAAGTTCTCATGAGATTATTTAATTGAGGGGAAAAATTCACATCGTTTCAGATTTCCTTTTTTTTGGTACTCCTATAATGATGAGATGACTATATTAAAACAGAAAAATTATCACAAATACATCAAACATTACTAAAATAATAATAATAAAGATTATGTAAGTACTGAATCAAGTGTACAGATGGATTTTGTTAAAGGAATATTAGGTAGAATTAACGTTTTGATAAACACTTAGAATTAACATTTAGATAAAGTAGAGCAACAGAGCTAGCATGGTGACTGCCTTGATCTCTGCCACAATACAAGTTCTCCTATGCTTAGTGATCATGTATCATGAGGAATGATCCTTGACTGCAGAATCAGGAGTCAGCCCTGAGCACACCATGTATGACCCCTCAAACAAAAGCAAAACAAAGAAACAATGCAACATGGTAGGAATCAGAGAGATCTTAGTGGGCTGAAGTGAAGCTTTCCAGGCTGGAGGCTCAGGTTCAAGTCCTGACATCTCCTAGGGCCCCCTGAGCACTGTTCAGAAGTGATTCTGAGGGACTGGAGTGATAGCACAGTGGGTAGAGCGCTTTCCTTACACGACCCTAACCTGGGTTTGATTATCAACATCCCATATGATACCCAAGCATCGCCAGGAGTAATTCCTGAGTGCAGAGCCAGGAGTAATCCCTGTGCATTGCCAGGTGTGACCAAAAAAGCAGAAGTGATGCTAAAAACCAATCTTGGCATTACCTCTGGGAATTGTCAGGTGTCTACCCCCCAAAAACCTGAAAGTAGATAAATAAATTAGGAAGACACTAAAAAAATAAGCCTAAGAACTGAAGATGCAGAAAGTCAGCAAACTGTAGGTGTTAGAAAATCAAGACAGCTCATCATCTCCCCAAATACAATTACTTATAATTTGACTCCCAAGCAAAATACATCCCTACTGCAAAATAACATTCATAATTGCAGTATGCAGCTGGACTCCTGCCCACAGGCTAGCTTTCTTCCTCCAAAGGTTTTCTAGTTGTAGATCTTTAAAGATAAGGTTCTTGCTTCAAAATCCAGAGGCTCTAATTATCTCAGACATTGGAGAAAAATCTTTCAGTGTCCACTTATCTTGATATAAGTTTTAGGAGATGGTGACACATTAAAAGTATGTTGCTTGTCCTTTTATTTATCTTACAAATATGTGCCTTGCTGAACTATCTGCCATGGGATCTATATCGTGCTTTTCTTCTCTATTATATACTTTATTAATTTGCACGGGTAGTGAAATTTTGACAATAGAGCAGTGGGACCTCTAAATTTTAGTAACTTGTCTTGATAAGACAGAAAATATAGGCTAGAGGAGAAATGTTGTTCTGGTTTAGGGCTAAATATATATGTTTAAAAAAAAGGAAGAAATAGTCTTTGCATCAGAGAGCGATTGTTCCCTTGTTCTATTCCTTTTTTTGAGGACTGATACAAGCCAAGTAACAAAGAAAATGTCAACTCACTTGGATAACTTGGAGAGTTAAGGAATTAAGTAACTCAAGAGATTTTTTTTTTTATTCTGTATTTGTTTGTGCTGAGATTACTATTTTTGGGCAACTGAAAGTGAGAAGTCGGTTAGTAGAAAACTAGATACTTCAGAGAATAACAGAAGTCTCATCCTAGAGACACAAACAGAGGTGTGTAAGTTTATATAGGTCCCTTATTTTAGAAAATATTTGTCTGGACTGATGGGTAATCAGGCCTGGAAGCAGTAGGCATGCATATAATGATAAGAAGGCTTTGAATATAATTTAGAAATAACCATATTTTCCACATGTAAAATTCAACAGTTATATTTGTGAGGTAATTTTTTTGTTTATGGTGTTCATAGGTGGCTTCTGCTAACATAAAAATATCACTATGTACAAGGAAAATTGATCAACAAAATATGTTTTATCACAGTTCTGAAGACTAAATGTTCTGGCATCAGTACCAGTATTCTAGGTAGACCACTCTTGGTGGAAATTTTCTTCCTGGAAGTAAGTCTGCCCGTACCTTGTTTTGTGCTATACTTCCTCCTATTTGTATCCAAGAGAAAGAAAGTCCTCTGATATCTCTTTTTTTTTTTTATAAGGGCACTGCTCTTAGCATGTGAGCTGCTGATTATTAACTCATTTAACTTTGTTTACCTCCCAAAGATACATGTCCCAAAACCCCACATTGCACTTTAGTGCTTCAACACCTGAACTTTGCTAAACTCAATTCAGTACATAAACCAACATTTTTCTTTAAAACAACTCGAGAAGAAAGTCACATAGAATGATACTAGATATTGTTCTAAGACTACTATGGCAACACATGGAGAGAATGTGTAATGTGTATAAATGATAGCTTTCGTTTTCCATTTTATGAATGAATTAATAAATTATAGCTTTCCTCTTCCATTTTATGCAAATTAAATAGACCAATACTTTATATGTTGTGAATCCAAACATCTGTATTTTATCATGATTATAGAGAAGGTTGACACCTAAACATACTGCTAGCTTTTGACTAGTTATATGTTTATATATGCATATACAACAAATTCCATGATCAGTTTTACAAAATATGAAATAAAATAAAATTCAGATTGTATTAACACAACTAAACATAATTTTGTGATCATTTAAATAAGTATATGTAAAATGCCTAATATGAAGAATTTTAATCAAAGATAATAGGGAATAATTTTATATGTTGTGAATCTAAACATCTGTATGTTACCATGATTATAGAGAAGATTGACATCTAAACATAGTGTTAGCTATTGATTAGTTATATATACATATATATATACATATGCATATGCAACTGAGTTAATTGTACATGTACACATCTGTGTATATTTAAATTTATGAAAAAATATGTGTGGAAATGAAAGTATGCCCTGAAATAAATATCAGTTCATGCTAGTGTACTCATTTACAATTATAGCAAAGCAATGGTTAAAAACAGGAAACATTTATCTCATTCAGGATATTCAAATAATATTTCTATGACCTATATAGAAAATCTGATATTGGTAATAACATGATTTGAGAAGCTAAGCTTCTATTTTAAATAAATAATTTGTTTGGCCCTATTGTATGTGAGTTACTGATTATGTCAATGACAATGACTTTTTTAATACTTAGCAACCCATTTAAAGGGTATTAGTGCAGCAAGGTAAGGCATTTGCTATGCATGTGACTAATCTGGGTTCAATCCCACCACCCCATATGGTTCCTCGAGTCTACCATAGTGATCTTTAGAGCACAAAGCCAGAGTAAACACTGGATGCTTCCAGTGTTTACAAAAAAGTAAAATAAAGCAAAATGAAATAATTAGTATGGTAGTACTGGAATCTAATCAAGCTTGGATGGAATAATGTAAGCTATAGTGTTAATTTTATGCATACAGCACCTGGTCCAGACAAGGTCAGACTCGAACACCTGAAGAATCTGCCACTAGTACTAGTCAATACGCTGGCTCAGCGGCTCAGCTCTTCACACACTACCTGTCCACCTGTCCGACTGCACCAGGATCTCACCATTCTACAAGGAAGTAATCATTAACATAAAGAGAGGGGTTCGACAGGGTGACACCATTTCACTGAAACTCTAGTGCCACCCTCAAGAATGTCATGCAACAACTGGAATGGGAAGAAATGGGAGTGAAGATAGACGGTTGGCAATTACACCACCTCCACTTTGCTGATGACATCGTTCTCATAACACCAAACATTAGCCAAGCGACACAAATGTTGGCTGACTTCAACTGCGAGTGTGGAAAGGTTGGACTGCAGATGAATCTCACCAAAACAATGTTCATGAAAAATGAACTAGTCCCTGACATTCCATTTGCTCTCAATGGAACAAACATCTCCGAATGCAGCAGCTATGTGTACCTGGGTTGAGAACTCAACAAGAGGATAGACTTGGCGCCAGAACTGCACAGGAGGAAGAGAGCTGCGTGGAACCACTTCAAGAGCGTCGAAGAAGTGGTTAAGAATATGAAGAACCTCCAGTTCTGGGCACATCTTTTTGACTCCATCGTTCTTCCTGCGCTAACATAGGCCTCAGAGACCTGGACCCTAGGGAAACTAGATGAGAAAGCTATTCGGTATCCCAAAGAGGAATCTAAAGAGCTATGGTTGGAGTATCATGTTTCACTGAAGTGAGAGAAGGAATCTGGAGTTCGAATCTCAGTTGACAATCAGGAATCAGGAACGCTATCTCGTTTGCCAAGGTGTCAAAAGGCCAGACACGTAATGTGGTTTAGAGACGACCACTGGACTAGAGCTGTTACCCACTGGATTACACGGGACGGTAAAAGACTGCATGGCCGCCCATCTACGAGATGATCAGACTTTTTCATCAAAACCCTAAATGAATGGTTTGAGGCTCTTTGTGTTCCTGGAGTGAGCAAGTACAACTGGGCTACACGACAGGGACAAATGGAGACGTTATTGGTGCCCGCTCAAGCAAATTGAAGATCAAGGGGATGACAAGTGATATAAGTGAATTTTACTCCCAGTTTTCCTAAAATTAATGTGGTAATATTTAATATTATTATAGTTTATGTCTAAGTTATTTTATTATAAGAAATTTTATGACGTTCACAAATTGAGTCAATTTCAGCATGTGTGTATCCATCACACATACCTATGTAACTCTGAACTTAACATTGATTGTACAATACAATAAATTTAAATGTTATGTGGTAGGGCTATTTTTATCTTTCAAACTGCAAGTTATTTTTGTTATAGGAGGAAAATATTTTGCTTAAAGTGTATGACTTAAGTCCTTGTTTTTACATTTTTATAAGGATTTCTTTAGGAAAAAAATAATGACTATCTTCTCAAATCCATTATTTTTTCTGTATGAAGTAGGGTGCACATTCTTCTAAAAAGGTTCTCAAGATAATACCTCGGATCTCTGTGTATTTCAAAGCATCTCAATTCTTCTTATGTATACTTGATTGATATGCTTTCCTAGAATTTGGTATAGTTTTATTCAGTCAAAAATGGTTTTGTTCCGCTCGGCCGCAGTAGCGGCCGCGCGACGTTATTTGTCTTCACAGTAGGTCTGAATCTAGTTGGGTACTCCTAACAACAATAGTGAGGTTTGTGTTGAAATATTGAATGTAACCAAAGTAAACAGAATGTAAAATGAAACTTATCAGTTACAAGGTAGGGGGTGGCGGGGGGCGGGATGGGAGGTGTACTGTGTGGGTTTTTTTTGGTGGAGGTATATGGGCACTGGTGAAGGGATGGTTGTTTCAGCATTGTATAACTGAGACCTAAGCCTGAAAGCATTGTAATCTTCCAAATCTTCCACACGGTGATTTAATAAAATAAAATTTTTATTTAAAAAAATGGTTTTGTTGAAAAATTGGTAGATTTTGTTTATTTTATGCATAGGTGATCCACATGTGTATGTTTTTTTCTCATTAAAAATATATTAGATTTTACTTGAAATTTTAAAATTTCACCATACAATTTTTGGGTGTAAATCTTATTTTCCTTATGGAAATGAGGAATCTCTGGGCATTTTGAATAAAGAAAATGAATTGAAAAAATCCATGTTTTCACTTATAGGCAGCTCTTCTTATTACTTGTTTATTTTAGTTTCCCACTTACATGTCAGACACAGAAGAAGTTTGATGATAATCCATTAGTGATCATTAATAATTAATACTGAAGATTTTAAATAGCTGGAAATATTTTTGAATTCATTAAGGAAGTTCATTTTTTGATGGTTCTTTGGCCTACTATTGATGATGGAAACAACTGTCTATAGATAATTTTCCTTCTACAGAATTTAGATATTCCAGTAAAAACAACTTAAATTTTCTGAAGAATGGACAATATTGTAACAGGAAATAGTGATCATAGGAATCTATAGCCCACCTCACTGAAGACAACTAAAATGAATTTTGGTAGTCACTTAAATTATACTTCTGCTAAGTGAAATACTAACCTTTTTTTATAGCCCCTTATTCTAAGAATAATTTTATTGTTATTGTTATCATTTTTGTTCTCTTTGTCTCTATTGGTTATAATTTTTTCCCATGTCTTTTGTTAACTATTATAATAGCATTACTTTTGAGATGGAACATTGGTGATATTTTACTTTCTAGTTGACATATATGTGTAAAGAAAAATTATTTTATAAGATTGCTATGTAAGGTTAATAAACTTGAATGAATATCTATAAAATCTCTTTAAAATATTAGTGCATTTGACGAAGTCAGCTTTATCATACATTTTAAGGCAGTTATGTGTATCTTAGATGAGTTATGGCAAAATATATTAGAAAACAATAATTTATCAATTTTAGCCTCTGTGATAAATGCTCTTTTTTTTAATTTTAAGGGGTGCTGTGCTGAGGGTCAAACTGAGGACTTCAATATATGCAAAGCATGTGATTTACTTTAATGAGCAGAATTTCCCAGCTCTTGGGAAAGGCTTTCATTGAATTTTGTCTTTGGTTGTCCTTGTAGCATTTTATCACTACATAAGTAAATAAAAAAAGACAGTAATAGCAAAAAAAAAAAAGTGATCCAAGACTTATAATGAAAATACATATATCAACTGAACATAGCAGGTTTTAAAAGATACATCATAAACTAAAGCAATTGTTCCATACTTTAAATATGAAATTCAAGTTTAATGTATTTCACAATTTCATTTAAATAATTGAAGGAGTATGTAACTGAAGGTCTAGAGATTGATAAAAATTTATAGAAAATTCTCTGCGGATTTGAATTATTTTTATAAAGAAAAGAAATAATATCCCATTCCATAAAAATTATAGGAGAAAATTTATTTATGTTGTGATAAAATAACTCATATTTTGATTTGACATTCCACAGGAAAAAGTATAAATCAAGTTAAAAATACATCACACACTGATTTTTTAGGAATCAGATAATGAACACAAAAAGATTTTTTAAAACAAAACAAAGTATGTTTGATATAAATTTTGACTTAGGGAATTTTTTAAGTTTTGGTACAGAAAAGTGGAAAAACTACGGAAAATTTGTTTGTTTTATTTTGAGCAGAATAAGAAGAGAAAATTGAAACTACACTAGCATCTGTGAATTTGTGATAGTTAGGGGATAAAAATATAGTTACTTAATTATGGGCTCTTCATTAATAACTTGGCTCTTCACCAAGGGTGAAGATTTAAAAGGGTGAGATTACACAAAGTCTAGAAAAATGTTTGAATTAGTTAGAATAGATAAATATCAACTTGAAAAAATGGTATTCATCTTGTTATACCGAAATTTGAAAATTTTTGCAAGATAGACCTACTGATTCTGATAATAAATGATACCTACCACAACACAATTTACCCTATTTGTAATGTAAAATCCATAATGTCCAGCATACTATATTTTTATTGTCTACTATTTATCATTTTTATATAAACTTCTCAGAGAGTATCCTGCCCACAAGGAAGACCGTGGCAAGCCCCACGTAGTGTATTCAATATGCCAAATACAGTAACAATAATGGGTCTCATTCCCTTGATCCTGAAATAGCCTCCAATCATTGGGAAAGACGAGTAAGGAGAGGCTCCTAAAAATCTCAGAGCTGGCACAAATGGAGATGTTACTGGTGCCTTCTCGAGCAAATCGATGAACAATGGGACAATAGTGATACAGTGATACAAAATATTTATCATATTCTATATATGACAAAGAACAATATGTCCCAAATGCAAAATTTTTGAGGCCAGTATGAGATCAAAGGTGACTTAAAATAAAATTAACAAAATTATTATCTGATCATATAGCTATGTTCAAGTTTTTAAGAGACATGATGGAATAAATATATCCACATATCACAGATTGTAATCTCACAAAATAATCAAAATTTTGAATAGAAAATTTAAAATAGAAAATTATGTGATCAAAAAGCACAAAGTAGGACTAGAGATATGACTGGAATATTCTTTTGAACCCCAAATTAAAACCTGGTAAAGTATACCCCCAAAGTACCACTGAGTATGAGCATGGTGGCCCTCACACACTATTGGGGTAGTAATCCTGGTAAGTTTTCAGCACCACACAAGAATAAAATTGTCTCATGAGATTGGCAAATTATCTCCAGAAATTTCCCTGACTATCTTGAGTATTTTAAAGAGAAACGCAAAAGAAGAAAAAGGAATAAATAAAAAAGCAAGCATAAAATGAATCAACAATTTATGTTGATACCAATTTTATGATGAGTAATAGAAGTCAAAGTTTTGGTAATGAACAAAAGGCAGTATTGATCAATTTAATTTATAATGCTACATAACTGAAACCTATGTAATGTAATAATCCAATGTTAGGTCACTGTATCACTGTTGTCCATCGATTTGCTTGAATGGGTGCCAGTAACATCTCCATTTATCACTGTCATGTTCAGGGTCAGAGGAATGAGGCTCATGATTGTTACTGTTTTTGGCATCTCAAATATGCCATGGGTAACTTGCAAGGCTCTGCTGTGTGAGATTCTGCATCACTCTCTTTCAGAAACTTTGTTTTATATTATATTCTCTGGATCTTGGTTGTTGAGTATATTACATTACAGGGTGCGGGGGCGGGGGCATGAATGCCAAGCTACTGGAAAACTGGGGATCTGGGTGGAGGAGGCCCAGTCTCCATCCAGGCAGGCTTGGAGTTCTCAGCCTCAGGTCCTGCATACCTAGGTTCCTCTGCCTGTTCCTTCATGGCTGAGGCTCGTCCGAGTTCGTGGAGAATGGCTGCCGCTGGGTTCTGGAGGTTTTTGGCTAATGGGGCTCTGCTTGGGGTGGGGAGGGAGATTCAACCCACCCTCCTCCAAGACAGACTGGCTAGGGGGCAGGAGATTCAGATTAAAGGAACAAAATATTCCTTTAATGTTAGGTCAATGAAAAAAAATTAGAAACCAAACATGAGCAATGAATATTACATCTTAATAGATAATAGAATAATATTATCTAATTTTCATAAATAAATGATAAAATTCAGATGAAAAATTAATATTAAAGTAAATTTATAATTTGCAAATAAATAAAAAGTTTGCATAGACTTAATCTGCTGAATAAATTGATTTTTTTAACCAAAATTGCTAAGAATGCCCAAGGCCCTTTGTTTTATAGATGAATTATACCAAACAATGCTCTCATTAATATGTTTGCATCTCATTTTTATTGTCATTTAAAAACATTTACATTAATGTAAAAGTGTTTAACTTTATGTTAGCAAATTTTTACTTAAAGTTATATAATATAACAAATTTTATTTTTCAATTACATTATGTTGATTATTTAGAATGTTAAACCATATAATTTGCCTAAAAATGCAACTATATAAACACAACATAATAAATAAAGTTGATTTGAGTAGTATTTAAAATATTATATGCAAATTTATAAAAAAAGTTAAAATTTATTAAATTAGTGTAAAAACTTAACTTCTTACTGAAAAGTCTAAGATTTCACAGGCAAAAATAGAAGAGTCATGGAATAAATAGAAAACTATCACAATGATATTTATAGAAGTATGGTTTTGTTAAGAGATTAGTTCTGGGCCAGAGCTATATTATAACAGGTAGGGCATGCAATCTGTTATATTATGGTCAGATTTCATCCCTAACACATTATAGGGCCCCCCCAAGACAACCAATAAATGTTAACCAAAAACAAAATAAAAGATATTAGTTTTTCTGCAAATTAGTCTATACTTTCAGTGTAAACACCTATAAAAATCATTATTCAATTATAGACTAGAAATTGAAAACTTCGTTTTAATATATAAAAAGCCTTATTCTGAAGGAACAAAATCTTGCTATTCATCAAAATAAAAATATCTTCTGGTTAGAAGTTTCTGTTAAGTTAATGAAAAGATATGTCACAGAGAAGTTGAATCTGTTTACAATTTATCTATTTCATGAAGGTCATATGTCAGGATATATTTAATACATGCAAATTAAATTTAAAAAATGACATATTAGAACTTTGTAAAACACTTGAACAGATTTATATAATGAGTGAAGTGGAAAAAAATACTAATCGGCTCATGAGAAATTGCATAGCACCATTAGTTAATAGGAAATTAAATACTGAAATACCAAGATAACCTGCTTCATATGCTCAGATATTTAAATCCAAGATATCAACCTATCACTCATAGTGGGTATATAAAATGACACAGAAAAATTTGAAATATGTATGGAAGTTTAAAGTTAACAATGAAACTATGTATTGCACCAGTTTTGTTATTTTTAGCTATTAGTCAAGAGAAATTAAAAATGTTAAATCATGTAAATTCAACTTTTTCTCTTCTATGTCTATTGATTAATTTCTCAAATCAAGCCAACCATAGATTCTCAACAATAGAGTAAGTTGTGCATATTTGCATAATAAAATCACAACATATAGAAAGTAATAGACATTACACAAAAACAGGAAAAATGCTCCTAATTTGAGGAAGAACAAATTAAGTCATACATACAAAAAAATGCATATTGTATTGGCTTAATGATATCACTTTGGAGAAACAGACATTGATAGTAGAAAGGTGGTAGAAAAAAAGTTATGTAAAGAGGTAATTTCTTCCTATTAGAAAGAACAGATTGATAAAGTAGAAAGAGATATTGTTGGTAGTAAGGACATCAAGTTTCTTTGTTTTGATTTATAGTTCATTATAGGTGCAATCAAATTTATAAAAAAAAGTACTTGTGTGTGCTATTTTACGTAAATATGATATTATAACAAAAATTGCAAATATACCTCTAGAAACTGAGAGTTGAGATTTACTAAATCAAGCTTTTTTTTTTTATGTGTTTTTCGTTGCCATTTTTATTTGAGGCAACACTATTCATACTACTACTAATACTACTTTTCTTGCATACATCATTCCAACACCACACCGATCACCAAGGGTCATTTCTCTCCACCAGTGTCCCTAAGACACATTCCAGCCACCTCCCAGGCAAGCTCAGTTCTATCGAGGTCAATGATTTTGGCCATTTATGTCTCCTTATATCCTACATATGAAAGAGAACTTTTGATTTGTTTGTATGTTTTGTTTGTTTGGGAGCCACCCCCAGTGATGCTCAGGGGTTACTCCAGGATGACAGTGATACAGTGATAAAAGTATAAATGTGTTTTTTCCTAAAAAGGGATATTACTTTATATTAGAAAATATTATGGTTGTGCATAAGTATCTGCATTAATAATTAAAATACAGAAAATTCTATAGAAATCTTAAAAACTCACCTGGATAGACATAACATATTATATATAAGTGAAAAATCATTTTCTTACTTTAAAAGGCATAGAAACCCTTAGCATGCTAGAAATAAAAAGAACTTCCTTGTAGTACTGTAGCACTGTCATCCCGTTGTTCGAGCAGGCACCAGTAATGTCTCTATTGTGAGACTTGTTGCTACTGTTTTTCACATACTGAATAAGCCACAGGTAGCTTGTCAGGCTCTGCCATGCAGGCTGGATACTCTCAGTTGCTTGCCGGACTCTTCAGGAGAGGGGAGGAATTGAACCCTGGTCGTCCGAGTGCAAGGCAAACGCCCTACCCGCTGCACTATTGCCCCAGTCCTTAATCTAGTAAAAATCAATGTAAGTGTCAGAACTAAAAGCTGTGCTCAGTGGCACAGTGCTGAGAAACATGACTTGTCCCTTGAAGAGCTCCTTTAAGGCTTCTTACAAAAATGGTTTCAAAGCTCCAAATTCCCTAAATTGTTGCTAGTCTATAAAACTTTGCATCACTCTGTAAAATTTGAATGATATAAAACCAGGTATGCTTGGTGAGGATTTCATCACTGTCACTGTCACTGTCACTGTCATCCGTTGATCATTGATTTGCTTTAGCAGGCACCAGTATCGTCTCCTTTGTGAGACTTGTTGTTACTGTTTTTGGGATATCGAATGCACCATGGGTAGCTTGCCAGGCTCTGCTGTGTAAGTGAAATACTCTTGGTAGCTTGCCGGGCTCTCCGAGAGCCACGGAGGAATCAAACCCAGGTTGGCCGCAAGACAAACTCAAGACAAACTCCCTAGCCAGTAGGATATTGCTCCAGCCTGAGGTTTTCATATATTGAGCTTATTTTTACTATATCCTACTTGCTTCTGACCCGTGGAGTATCATATGATAGATCTTTACAGGAAAGGTAGATCCATCCAGGCTGGGAGGAGACCCCAACACTTTATATTACTTAGTTCAACAACACTTTAAGAAATGGCAAATAGAGTGACAAGAAAATAAATCAGTAAGAGCCAATTTGTCTTTATATATGATTTTTGACCTGTGTAAATCACTGTATCACTGTCATCTTGTTCATCAAATTGCTCAAGTGGGCACCAGTAACATGTCCATGCATCACTGTTGTGACCTAGTGTAGCCCGATGGCATATGGGGGCTCTTTCAGGATTGGAGAAATGAGGACCATCGTTGTTACTATTTTCAGCATATCAAATGCGCCTGGGTAACTTGCCAGGCTCTGCCATGTGGCAGGGTACTCTCAGTAGCTTTCGGGGCTCTCTGAGACTGAAGAGGAAATGCTGTGTCACTGCCTTCCGGGAACTTTGTTTCAAGTCTCTGTATCTTGGCCATTGATGAGATTACATGGCGGTGGGGGAAGGGGGGGCAGTCTGTGGGCGTGATTGCCAAGCTACTGGAAAACTGGGGATCTGAGTGGAGGAGACCCAGTCTTATTCCGAGTAGGCTTGGAGATCTCAGCCAAAGGTCCCGCATACCTGGGTTCCTCTGTTGGTTGCTTACATGTGTGAGGCTTGTCTGAGCACGTGGAGTGTTACCTTGAGCATGGCTGTGGCTAAGTTCTGGAGGTTGTCTTATTTACCTATGTAAATAAGAAAATTATACTCATTGAATCCGATATAATAAAATGCCTATTAAATGTACATATATGTACATATATGAGCTGGAGCAATAGCACAGCAGGTAGGGCATTTTCCTTGCACGTGGCTGACCCAGGTTTGAAACCTCCATCCCTCTTGGAGAGCCTGTCAAGTTACTGAGAATATCCACCCTGCACAGCAGAGCCTGGCAAGCTACCCATGGTGTATTCAATACGCCAAAAACAGTAACAAATCTCACAATTGAAACGTTACTGGTGCTTGCTTGAGCAAATTGATGAACAACAGGATGACAGTGCTACTGTGCTACAGTGCATACATATATATGTTTTCAGCTCTGCAATCTGAAGTGCTTCTTTGCAGCAGCTTATGCAGCCATGCAATTTCAATACAGCAACTACTGGAAAGGTTGGATGAGCAAGCAGAAGCTCTGAGATGGGGTGGGTAGGCTTAGATGGCAGAGGTGGGCTGTAGGACCAAAGCAAAATTTCCAATAAAACTATTTACCTCAGGCCATAGACATAGTACAGCAGGTGAGGCACTTGCCTTGATGCAGCAGATGTGAGATTAATTCCTGGCACTCAATATTGTCCCTAGAGCCCTGCCAGGAGTGATGCACTAATATTTAGAATAATGAGATCTCCCTGTCTCCCTTACTCTTATCAGCTTGTTTGTCTCCCTTCTCACCCTCAACATGAGAAAAAAAGATATTTAAAATAATTATATGCAGTGAATTTTGTGTTTTTTTATTTAGGCAAAGTCTTCATCTAGTGTATAATCTTTAGGCTAGGGGAAACCCTAACAGCTCTCCCCCCTCATGGCCTGGGTTCTTTGGGCTCAGGCCATGCCCCCTCCTGGGACAGCCCAGACCATGGGCAGGCGAGAAAAAAAGGGCCAAGCCTATTAATTCCATTCTCCCCATGTGCCTGTTCCAGTCTCTGTAAGCTCTAAACTCTCCATTCTAGTCTCACACTACCCCTCATTCCTGTCTCCTCCTGTCTCTCCTGTCTACCTGTCCCCCTCTTGCTAGTTTCTCCATGCTCAATCTTGCTGCTCTGCTCTCTCTGTCGCTCTCTGTCTCTGTCTCTGTCTCTTCTCTGTCTCTGTCTCTGTCTCTCTCTCTCTCCTCTCTACCTAAATCTACACTCTGGGTAGACACCACACGCCATTCAGTAGCACAATCAACATATCAAAAGCCCTTCCTGACTGCCCAAGCCCTTCCTGACTGCCCATCAGGCTCGAGGGCAGAAATCCCACCTGTGGGTTTTTTTTCTATCCTTTGTCCAATAACTCAATTAACATCTTAATTAACATCTTAATTCTACTTCTTGATATTAGTAATTTTGTATGGACATAGTAAGAGATACATTGAGGCATGTAGGGTGACTCCCCTGGGGACATCTCACCACAGACTCAGACTACAGTGCTCAGGCTGGATTAATCATTCCTAACCCTAGCAGGGTCCGAGTCTAGTTATTACTTTTTTGGATCATGACAGAATTTGTCCATAGCCATGCTATTAACTTACAATTAAGTATTATGGCACGTTGGCCAGGCCCGTTTTGATACCAGGGTAGCACGTAGCTCACAGCTTGCCCTAGGTCTATCCAGTCCCTGGTTGGGACCCTACTTTTGGGGCGCTAGGAAGTAAGGGCAACTGAGGTTTAAGGTGAGAGAACAGATGTCCAGGAGGAAAATATCATTCCAAGTCAATTAATTCCCAAGTTACAAAAGCATAGCCTTAACTGTCTTCTTGTGTCCATACAAAAAGGAAATTTCTCTGAATTAACTATGCCAAGGATTTAAGAAGAAGAGAAAAAAATATTTACAGGTCAACATAGCACAAAGAAAGAAGTTACAAGAAAACACAATGGAATGGGAGCACTGTGATGGGAGTGAAACCCTGTAGCAAGGTGAAAAGGAAAAAACAGTGTTATCTTACAATCTAGGAGCTACCACTTCCATAAACTTATATTATGTCTGAAAACTCTGATATTTCCTTTATTTTATATTGGGTATAAAACCAGCAGTATTTTATAGGACTACTCATTGTAAAGTGCTCAAAGCTACTCTTTCAGACTTTTCAGTGACCCAGGCTCTTAGGTACCATGGGATAAAGCACAGTACTCCACTAGCAAAGCATGCCTTCTACTCATTTCAATTTATTTCTGACTTCCCTACTCCTTTGTAGCACTGTTATCCCATTGTTCATCAATTTGCTTGAGCGGGCACCAGTAATGTCTCCATTGTGAAACTTGTTGTTACTGTTTTTGACATCGAATATGCCACAGGTAGCTTGTCAGGCTCTGCTGTGAGGGATACTCTCGGTAGCTTGCCGGGCTCTCTGAGAGGGATGGAGGAATCAAACCTGCGTCAGCCGTGTGCAGGGCAAATTCCCTACCAGCTGTGCTATCACTCCAGTCCTTGGTATTTTCTAAGATTGCATGGTGTCATGATAGAGTTATGACACAGATTAGGGTTAATGCCTCAGTGCAATGTCGTCATGTTTCTAACTAACTCAAAATAAGTGCATTCTCAAGTACACCTCTTTAGGGTTTAAATAATAAAAACTGTACCAGATTTTTAATTTTAAACTGAAAATTTCGAGGACGAAGTCATTTTCTGATAGCTAGCATTTATTTACTACATGTCAGGAATGATGAGAAATGTTTTACATTCTTCATTTTACACATTCTTTGTAGCAGTCTAATAATGCAAATGATTAAATTATATTAACATTTTAATTATTATATATCATTTATTTATTAAATATACTTATAAAATATAAATATAAAATACTAATGTTTGATAAATATATACATTAATAATTATTTATATTATATTAATAAATAAGGATATATGTAATATATACATATATACACCTCTTAGAGAGCCTGGCAAGCTACTGAGAGTATCCCACCTGCACAGGCAGAGCCTGTGGCGTATTCCATATGCCAAAAACAGTAACAATAGGTCTCATTCCCCTGACCCTGAAAGAGCCTCCAGTCATTGGGAAAGACAAGTAAGGAGAGGCTGCTAAAATCTCAGGGCTGGGAGGAATAGCAACATTACTGATGCCTGCTCAAGTAAATCCACAAACAATGGGATGACAGTGATACAGTGATACAGTGATACAGTGAATAAATAAGGATAACATATAATGTTACTTTTTCATCCCTAAGCATTGTACCATCTATGTCAGAGTGAGGTGTTTTTTTTTTTTTCTATCTGAGGCAGCTCAGATAGAGAAGAGAAGGGAACACCAAGTAGAGGATGTTGGGAGGACCCATTCGGGTTGAGAGACGCAAACTGAAAGTAGACTACTGACCGAACATGAAGGCCACTCAATACCTCTATTACTACAACATCCAAAAAAAGAGAGAGCAAAAGGGAATGCCCTGCCACAGAGGCAGGGTGGGGTGGTGGGGAATGGGATGGGGGTGGTAAGAGGGATACTGGGATCATTGGTGGAGGTGAATGGGCACTGGTGAAGGGATGGGTAAATGATCACTGTATGACTGAAACGCAAACACCAAAGTTCTTAAGTTTGTAACTGTACATTACAGTGATTTTCTGATAAAAAATTTTTAAAAAAGAGTGAGTTCTGACTCAACTCTAAACTTTTAGTTTACTTGAATTTCTATGATTCTAAATTAAACAGAGATAGTCTTGGTTTGCTTAACTCTATTTTATATTCTCAATCTATAAGGCTTTCCTTTTCTAGTGTTTCCCATTAACTTAATAAATAACCTCTGCTTTTGAAATTGACAAGTATCTTAAACAGTGTTAAAAAAAAAAGTGTTCAAGGTTTTCAATAGTAAAGACCCTGGAGTTTGTCTTCACTGACAGAGGGAAAGGCCCATATTACTCACTGACATTAAAATACAACTAAGAGGAAATAAAATTGGAACCTGTTTCAAGTTTATGGTGATGACAGATTTCTCTCACAAATAGCTAGCAGAAAAATCTATCCTGAAAACAAATTACTATATATTGTTTACAGTTTTAGGTTAATATTTTATTTAATGCAGGAGTATGTATAAAACAAAGTATATATATGCAAATAAGTAATTATAATATTATTTATAGTACAATATACATGCATATATAGCATAGAAATAAAAGTTTCAAGTAAATGTTGACTTTGTTACCTATGCTTATTTCTCTAACACTTAAACCTGGACAGTACAATTTCAATATAACAAATTACTCAACTATGGTTGGAAATATGTATTATTATTTACATAATTACATCACATTAACTTATGTTCAGATACAATTTGAAAATTATTCTTAACTTACTATTCAGGCTTGTTGTTGTAACTATTATAATTTAAAGCAATCTTTTGGTTATAGTAAGCATCATTAAATAAATAAAACCCCTAACTTAAAAGTTAGTTTCAGATGTAACCTCTTATATCCCAGATTCTACCTTTACAAATTGATGAAGACCTATTCAAAATTTTTATTTTTTAAGAGCTTCTTTACTTTATGCATACAAAAGAAAATAAAAGTATCAAAAGATTGACTTTTTTTTTCTGCTTTGGACATTCAAGAAGATCAAAGTTTGTACACAGTTGTTCATAAGACAATTATTAGCTTCTCCATAAAACATATACTAAAAATATTATTTGAGAAACTTATTTTTCTTAGTGTGTCTATTACACCTTATAGAATAATAAATATTAATAGGAATATTTCATGTCTTTCATGAGTTTATTAGCCAGATGGGTAAATGGGATTGTGAATGGGATAATATGTAAATAGAGCTATAAATTATAGCCGGTTTCTGCTTTGTGGCTGAACAACACATCATAAGACATTGAATGCCCATTTCCCATAATTTCTGCACCATATTTGATGAGGTTCAAACATGGTGTGAACCATGGGAACACCAGTAAGGGCGATTAGAGTCTGCCCTAAAGGCCTCCATCCCTCTCAGAGAGCCCAGCAAGCTACTGAGAGTACCCTGCCCGCATACAGAGCCTGGCAAGGTACATGTGGCATATTTGATATGCCAAAATCAGTAACAACAATGGGCCTGAAACTGAAAGAGCCCCCAATATGGCAGCATTAAGAAGGATGATCAAGGAAAGGTTGATAAAATCTCAGGGATGAACTAGACTGCCAAAACGAAGAAAGACTAAAATGACTGTCCATACTTTCAACGCATGCATGGTGACATCAGAAGCATCCATTACGGACCTGATGGTGCAAGTGCAGAAGATCAAGTACGACATCATTAGTCTGATCAAAACGAGAAGGCATTGATCACATTATGCCGTTTTCGACACTAGAGAAGAACTGTTCCTTAAACATGCAACATTAGAGGCATCAGTGGTGTTGGTGTCCTTGTCAACACAAACTTGGCCATGAACATTGATTCAGCTGAATGCCTAACAACACGAATTGGACAATTACACTTGAATGGATGTAGCTTACTGCTGGCAGTTTCTATCTTCATCTATGCACCACCATCGAACTATAATGAAGAAGAAATTGAGAAGTTCTACATGGAGCTGGAGAAGTTCTATAAAGAAGACCACACCTTCTACAAGATCATTGTCAGTGATTTTAATGCCAAGATAGGACAGAGAAGGTCACCTGAAGAACTCCACATCTGGACCCATGGTCTTGAATGGAAAAAATAGGGTGAGAGACTGTCTGAGTTCATCATGTCGACCAAGACCATCCATGGTAACTCACAGTTCCAGAAGACTGAATCTAAACGTTGGACATGGGACTTTCCCACTGGACAGTTCCACAATGAAATTGAACACATCATATTCAGTCAACAGTTTTGCCTGACCGATGTTGCCATTGTCCCAAAATTCCAAATGGGATCCAACCGGCTCCTTCGTGCAAAATTCTACTTCACAGAATGGGGAGAAAGGACTGCAAAGTTTAAGTTTAAGAAGATAACTCTCAGAATGACCACCAACTGGGAGCTTTTTGGCACTATTGTGGAAACTTGGGAAGATGCCGTCATTGACAACATTGATGAGGAGTACGATCGACTGGTTCAGCACCTCCATGTTTGTGCGAAGAATGACAAGAGTGAGAAAGTCACAAACAGAACACCTCTCTTCAGAAACTATCAAGCTCATTCACAAATGTGGTTTGTCATGAGCCTCAGGCAATCACAAGCTAATATCCAAGATGACTGCCCTCTGACGTCCTGATGGATCTACTGCATCTTCCAGAAGGGCAATGGAGAGGATTATTCACTTCTACTCGGATCTCTTCCTTAGCCATGTCCACCTGCCCACATACAAAATTCCGCAGGATGGATATGTCATTCCCAATGTTCTTCCTTCCAAAATCTAACACATTATTTCATCGGTAATGACTCATATAGCACCTGGTCCAGAAAAGGTCAGAAGTGAACACCTGCAGAATCTGCCGCCAGTAATTGGAAAAATCTGGTTTCCCAATGTTAAACCAGCAGAACCATTCTGTTGTAGAAGAAGGGATACATCCACGACATTGGCAGTGATCGCCCAATCTGCCTGTTTTCCATCATCTACAAGTTGTTTATTCGAGTCATCCTGAATAGAATAGGCAGAACACTACACAAAGGACACCCATGCAAGCAAGCTGGGTTCCAAAATGGATTCAGCACAATCGACCATTTCCACATGGTGACCAAGCTCATTGAGGTTTCCTGAGAGTTCAAAATGCCGCTCTGTCTACGTTCATCGATTTTAAAAAAAAGGCCTTTGATTCTGTTGAGACTGAAGCAGTCATCGAAGCCCTAGCCAAACAGGGCGTTCAAACTCAGTACATCAGGATCCTCCACTAGCTATATTATGGATTCACCATCAGGATCTCACCATTCTGCAAGGAGGTAATCACTGATGTAAAAAGAGAAGTTCGGCAGGGTGATACCATTTCACTGAAACTCTTCAGTGCCACCCTCGAGAATGTCATGCAACAACTGGAATGGGAAGGAATGGGAGGGAAGATAGACAGTTGGCAGCTACACCACCTCTGCTTTGCTGATGACATCGTTCTAATAACACCAAACATTAGCCAAGTGGCACAAATGCTGGCTGACTTCAACCGAGGGTGTGGAAAGGTCAGACTGCAGCTTAATCTCACCAAGACAATGTTCATGAAAAACAAACTAGTCCCTGGCATTCCATTTGCTCTCAACGAATGAACATCTCCATATGCAGCAGCTATGTGTACCTGGGTTGAGAACTCAACATGAATAACAACTTGGTGCCAGAACTGTGCAGGAGGAGGAGAGCAACGTGGAACACCTTCAAGAGCATTGAAGAAGTGGTTAAGAGGACAAAGAACCTCCAACTCCGGGTACATCTTTTTGACTCCACCATTCTTCCTGCGCTAGCATACGCCTCAGAGACCTGGGCCCTAGGAAAACAGGATGAGAATGCTATTCGGGTATCCCAAAGAGGAATAGAAAGAACTATGCTTAGAATATCACATTTCACTCAAGTAAGAGAAGGAATCCAAAGTTCTCACCTCCTTGGATGATCAAATCGGGACGCTGTCTCATTTGTCTAGGCATTGAAAATCAAATGGGCAGGACATGTAACTCGATTTAAAGACAACCACTGGACTAGAGCTGTTACCCACTGGATTCCACGACACGTCAAAAGACTGCGTGGCCACCCACTTATGAGGTGTTCAGACTTCTTCATCTAAACCCCGAATGAATGGTTTGAGGCTCTTTGTTTTCCTAGAGCGAGTGGATACCATTGGGCTACACTAGCTCAGGGAGGTTGGAGAT
Source organism: Sorex araneus (assembly GCF_027595985.1). Taxonomy (NCBI): domain Eukaryota; kingdom Metazoa; phylum Chordata; class Mammalia; order Eulipotyphla; family Soricidae; genus Sorex; species Sorex araneus. Next base: position 113,849,117 of record NC_073303.1, on the reverse strand, counting down.
GTTACTGGCATCCGCTCGAGCAAATAAAAAATCAATGGGATGACAAATGACAAGTGATAAATTATAGAAGTTAAATTGAAAAAAGAAGATTTGCTAATTGTGCTTTGAGGATGAAGATAAAATTTCATGAAGGAGATTTATTGCCAAAAGGACTTAAAGAAAAGGAAGGTCCGCCCTTGGAGAAGCCCATATTTTCTCTTGAGTGTGTTACTCTCTCTCTCTGTCTTTCTCTCCCCCCACCCCCAATCTCTTCCCCTCCACACCTTCAAATCCTCCAAATAAAATCTGTTTTACTTAAAAAAAAAAAGGAAAGGAAGGGTACTGGGAAGATGACTTAGAAGGATAGAAATCATGTTGCAATGTTGTCCCATGTGAGATAGCAGGAACTACTGAATTAGAAAATTCCCAGTTCAAATTTATGCTGCTTGATTCTGTTTACTTAAAGATTTTAATATTTATCATTTAATAAGATATCTTTAACTTCGACAACTGTGTCTTTGACATTCTCCTAAGTCATATCTGGAGAAATATAACTCATAAAAACATAACTGTATCAAATTAACTTCAGAAAATTTAAATAGCTTTCTGTAAAAGGTATTCAATTTTATATGTATGACTCCCAGGCAAATTCCTGAAGAACTTACTAAGCACAAATTGGGAATACTAAGAAAAGAAGAAAGAAACTACTACTGGAAAATTTTCTATCAAGTTTTAATAAGAACACCCCACCTCTTTTCAACAATAACTTTTACAGTTTTCTGGAGTAAGAAATAGTATTTTGATGTACATGTAGATATTACATAAAAGTATTTTAAAACATTAGAACAGTTAGAAAGTATAACATTTTATATTCTTATTATAAATTTTGAGACTACTTTTCCAGAAGAAATATTGAAATGAGAAGAGGAAGGTGGTAAGAGGGAAAATACAAAAAAATAAAAAATAAAAACAACATAGACAGAGGGAGAGAGGCATGGAAAATTAAATGAAAAGAAAGAAAAAGTTGATTTTTGCAGGAAAATTGTGGTTGATAAAATTTAAATTTCTAAAATTTTGGTCCCATAAAAATGTTTTTCTTAGGAAACTATAATAGAGTCAAAATTGTTGAGTCAGATTATGCATTTTTAAAATATTTTTATTCAGTATCCATGAGGTAGACCATTTCAAAGCTGCTCATGATTGGGTTTCAGTCAAACAATGACCCAAAACCCATCCCTCCACCAGTGTACATTTCCCACTACTAATGTCCCCCGTTTTCCTTCCGTAAATCCTTAACACCCCACTCTACCATCCCCATCTTCCCTCTATAACGGGAACTTCTTTCTCTCTCCTTTTCCTTTTGTGCATTATGTTTTGCAAAACAACAAAGAGGTCATCATGTTTGCTCAGGGCATTCAGAATTTTTATTGAGACAGTAAGCGTGAAGTAGCTTTTGAACTGGGGTTTAAGCAGTTTTTGGGTGTGGATGTGACTGCCGAAGCTTCCAGAAAATCAGGAAGGTGGTGTGAGGTAGCCCATCCCAATCTGGAGAAAGCCTAGAGTATTCGGTCACAAAACCGAATACCCGAATTTTCAGCAGATTATATCTTGGTGAGGTCAGTCCTGAGACGGTGGAGTCAGGCGGGGGAATGGTTGTGATTTTGGATTGTGGGAGCAAGAGGCTCCCAGGGGTGTTCTGCTTGGGCTGGCACCAGGCTTACTCACCCCCTCCTATTTACCCTAGCCCATTCAGTCTGGCCTGTGTCTGAGATTAATTGTGACTTTTGATATCTTTTGAGAATTATTTATAGTCTCTGAAGCAAGGCCTATAAGAGACCTTGTAGAGCTGAACTGGAGGTGATTGTGGGCATGACTCTCACCTACCTAACTTTTGGCTGTTTATTTTTTCAGGAAACTTGGTCCCTAGTTGTTGGGTTCTGGCCAGAGACACAGGGGCAATTTGGGGGTATCGGGAAGCCTGACAGAACCATCAGGATGCTGATGCACTCACCCATCAGGTACAGATTAACCTTCTGGCAATATTGTACCCTCAGATTATGCATTTTGAAAGTAAAGACAGTTAGTTGCCATGGCCATTCTATTCCCTCCACCCCTGAAGATATATTTTTTTCAAAATTTGTTTCAAACCTGTAACACTTATAATGCCTTTGGTATATATGCAGTTTTGATTTTGATTTCTGAGAAAATACCAGTGAAAAATAAAATACAGGGATATTAATGATACATTTGTTTTCTCTTTTACAAATTCCATATTTTGTAAAATGTACTTTCCTGTTTTCTTCTGTCTTCTTGTGTTCCAAAACTGAATTCTAGTAAATGATAAGTGAACTTGGTATTAGTAACTACAACTGAGGTAAATTGAAAATGTGTTGAATACTCTTTTGGAACATTTTTTTTTTCTTTTTGGGTCACACCCAGCGATGCTCAGGGGTTACTCCTGGCTTTGCACTCAGGAATTACTCCTGGCGGTGCTTGGGGGACCATATGGGATGCTGGGGATTGAACCCGGGTCGGCCGCGTGCAAGGCGAACGCCCTACCCACTGTGCTATCGCTCCGGCCCCTCTTTTGGAGCATTTTATTCATCACTGGAAATTGTTTTTAGCCTTAAATTGTTCATCTCAAAAAGATAGTAATATCATTAACATTTTATGTCATAAAATTAAGGATTAGTTGTGTTGTCTAGCAAATATCTCTAGTATTATTTTGTTATCATTGTTCATTATCCTGTAAATAAAATAATTTGATAAAAAAAGATAGACAATACTGCAGTATTATTGGACCCCACTGCAATTATGGGCTAATACAGTAGTATAATAGTAAATGTAACCCATATTTATTATACTAATGCTAACATTCTATTATTTATGGCTCCTGATACATTTCATGGTCAACCATAATATTTTCTGTTCAGTCAAGTTATTCCTGCCTTAGAACACTTTTATTTGCCACTTTATGAGACTGCTGCCAGATCATCATCATTATTATGGGTTTCCAAAGCATTTTTTAGAGAATTATGTTTCTCAAATCCTGTGAGAAAGGTGGGTAGACCCATTTGTAAGCAAATGAAATAAAGACATTGAAGCACTAAAGAACAATAAGGTTTCACAGCTGTGTCTGTTGATAAATTGCGTAGATCATTGTTGACTTTTTAAAATCCCATTTTGGTATTGTACTCTTAATCATTTTGTATGTAATATTGAATCTCTAGGGTATTGTGATACACTTTTGTCTTCTCTCTTTAACCAGTTGTGAAAAATTTGGCTAACTTTGTACTTGTTTACAGATTAAATTCAGCATACCCAGGGATATACCATTAACTCTGTTTTATTTGGCTGGATTAAAACCAACACCTGCACCTTGTTTAGCAAGTAGCCTGCAGAGTGGGATAAATTAAAGTGATTAAAAAGATGCGTGATTTGAACTCCACATTGTCTTCACATTTTTATCGTCCTAATATCTCAAAACAATCTTTTTTTCCTTGCATTGCTGATGTTTCAGTTTTTATATGCATATGAGCAACTTGACTCTTTTGATTTATACTTTACTTCTAAAGCATATATTTTGTGCCTAATGTCTCTTAGAAATTCTCCACAGCACATCTTGAAAGAGAAGCTTCAAGGTGTTTAAGCAGATGAAAGACATGCATTTTTGTTAATTTTTGATTGTTTGTTTTTGTTTGCTTCTTTTATTTTATAGCTTGGGTACTAGGCCCAGTCATGTGCTAGGGTCTCCCTGTGACTGGTTGCACCAAGTATCAAATTTGCTTGCAAGGACCATACCCCCTATACTATGTCCCTGTCCAGAACATAGAATGCTTTGGTTGAGGCTATGAGACCCAAAGCGGTGAAATTCAGTTCTATCTGAACCTTATTCTTATGCATATTGCAGCATTTCATGATTGCGATAGCACAGTCTGCTTTCCATTTGCAGAAGCACTTGACGAGGATGCTCATCACAAATTCTTTAATATTTCTCTTGCCTGGAACTAATTTTATTTTGTGCCCTGAAGAATAAAATTTGAAATATAAGAAAATGAGTCTTCAATGCCTGTTAGCTTTCTTCCATTCAAGTAACTTGAACGTGGTACTTTCATGTACTTGCAGCTCAGTTATCTATAAATCTGAAACTAATTATAATTGGATCATAATTGTGCTGATCAAAAGAAAAGTGGCCATTAAAGCAGGGTTTGAGAAATAAAATAACCTGTAGTTTGGGGCTAGAGTGAGATATTCCAGTGGAGAGGGAACTTGCCTTACAGGCACCAACATGAGTTTGATCCACAGCATACTGTATGGTCTCACAAGTCTACCAAAAGTAAGTCATGAGCACCAAGGGTATGGTCCAAAAATTTAAGAATAAATATATAAATTAAATAACCTGTCATTTTAAGGTCCTTGAGTGATAGATGGCTCATTCTGTTGTTTTTCTAATTGGAGTTATAAAATAAGAGGCTAATGTTTTTGGATTCTTCTTGCCAGCTTATAATTTTCAACAAGGGATGCTATTTTTCTTACCTCCAACATGTTAAATAAATATAATTGAGATGTAGGTTACAAGGCAGCTGTGCACCTTGAAAAATAAATTTTAGAAAGCCACAAAATCAAGTCTATAGCACAAGGAGTCAGCCCAGACCCCAAAGTTAAGACCCATCAAGCAACTAACTGCTTAACAGGAATTAGTCTTAATCAAACTGTGAGTGAAGAAGACTAACAAAACTCAAAGATATTTTACTCAACTATTTCCTAGCAATGGACTCTTGAATGCTAAGGCAGCTTGGGAAAGGCTTATGAAATTAGCTTCTCCAGGCAACACAGTGAAGGCCAGATTAGAATTTCCCACACCTCCTAAGCATTCCTTTTTGAAGTTGCTCACTTGACATCCGAACTGCAAATCCAGGATTTCTTCCTTTTCAGGGATTATTCCTCTCTCTGAGAAGCTCATGTACTCATTAGAACATATTTCTTTTCCTACACTCTTTTTAAACCTCACTATCTCACTCTCTGTTTTCTCTTAAATATCATTTATGCAAATCAGGAACAGATGAATAAAACTAAAGAATAAAAGCTGGTTGGAGATGGGGAGTCCTTTCTTTTTTTTGTGCTAAAAGCACTTCAGCTCAGCATGAGAAATTTCAGATCCCTGAAAATTTACCAGGTAGTGAAGCAGGCAGTTAGATGACAATGAAATCTATGGAAGTAATTAAGTCAAGATGCGATTTAAAGAAGTGTCTCTGGGCCCGAGCTCTAAGAAAGGAGATTTCTTGCCTTGGAGGCAGACAACAAGCATCAGATCCCCAGCACCCTTTAGTGTTCCCTGAAACCTGCCAGGAGTGATGCTTGAGTACAGAGTCAGGAGTAAGCTTTGAGCATTGCTGGCTGGATCTCCAAAATCAAAAATGATAATTCTAATAATAAAGAAGTCTTCTGTCACTAACCTTAAAGTAGCCCAAAAGCATTATGCCAAATGCACTTTGTGGCCACATGAGGCCTAATAAGATTCTAATTGGCACTAGAGTGTCCCCAGAGAAGTCTGGAGCCTTGCAGAGAGGAGACACTTTAGCAGTAATAAAATCTGTGGTAAAGGCATGGAAGAAGAGGATGGAAAGTTTAAAACTCTTTCAAAAACCTGTCCTGATAAACCCTTATGTCACAAATTGCCAGAGCCAGAGTCAAGAATACATGACTCCATTCTCAAAGCCATTTTCTTCTCTGGAGAAGCCCATGTTCTCTCTTAAATGAACTACACTCTCCCTTTTGTTCTTTTTAATCTCTAAATAAAACTCATTTACTTCACCGTTTGTCTCCTCCTGATGTTTTACCCCAACCTGTTAGAGACTGCATAAATATTAGATCATTAAAGAAAACTGTACACATAATTCATCCACAAACAAGCATTAAAATTTTATCTCTGAATTTAGGAGCATACATCTTGGGTAACTGTAAATCTGTTGCTGATTCTGTAACTCCTAACTAAACTCTAGACATTGGAACACTGTCTGGCCTGACTTCCTGATAAGTGATGGAAAAAATATGCCCTAACCCTGAGCAGTATAAAGAAATTATTTCCTCCTGTTTGATCATATGATTGTAGCCATATTTTGTTTTTCTCACATTTCATTTGGTCAGGATGTGGGGCAGTGCTTTATTTTATTGCAGATTGGAGTTAATTTTGAACGCTTTTAACTGACATACCTCAATGTAAGTTTAGAATATCAAAATGATCATAGTTTTGAGTCATTGGTGTAGCAATTGAGGTCCTGACCAATTGCATAGAGAAAGGACAAATGAAACTTCTTCCATCTCTCTTATTTGATCTCGAAGGTTCTTGTTAAGTTCAAGCAAGTTCCAGAGCAACAGTGAATTTTTTTTCTGCAAGGGAAGGCAACATTCCTGGAAAACAATGGTAGCGTATAGGACTGACTTCCCTTTGTCATGACGATTATTTCCTTACTACAGTCTGAATTCCACAGCTTTTGGAGAAACTAGGAGGCAGTTGGTTATCATTTCTCACAGAGGGCAGAACAAGTAGCTCTCTAGTGAGTTTTTATGACTATTTTATGATTCTGGTAAGAATTCATTAAGGTCGATGTACAGGGCAGATGCTCATTAAAACTTTCGTGGTTGAGACATATGCCTCGCCATTCCCTGGTTGACTGGGCTTGCGAAGAGCAGTTGACTCACCTCTCAGGACTGCTACATATTGTCCCCATTTCACAGAAGTCACTGGCAACAGGAGGGGTTAGTTGCACACTGCATAACTCAAGTGGGGGAAGTCAAGTGACAGCTGCTTTAGTGAGGCTGGCAGGACCTAAATTGGACGTGACACTGAAATTCGTGCGGTTTCACTGGCCCTGACCTCCATGGACGTCCGTGTCACCAGCAATGTGGAGATGAGTCAGACAGAAGCCAGGTAAAATACTCTCTTTTTTAAATGACATGTTATAATATTTATAACAGACAGTTGAATCCAGCTGGGGGTATGGCAGCGATTTTGGATTGTTGGGGCTAGCAGCTGCTGGAGGCTCTGCTTGGGCGGACTCTGGCAAAACCACCCACTTCCAATATACCACAGTTGTACAGCCTAGCACAGGTGTGAGATTACCTGTAGTTTCTAATCTCTTTCGAGATTTATTGTGGATTTTTGGGTGGCAGCAGAGTTGTAATGAATATGAATAGGACTCTTCAGGTCCAACTTAGCACAACTACAAAGCCTGGGAATTGAGGTCCTTAAGTTGAGTACCTCAGGGTTCTGTATCCTCACTGTGGGCCCCTGGCAACTCCTTGGGGTTGGGTGGCCCCACCACCATTTACCCCATGGACCAGTCTATGCTGCCTGCAGTATATTAGGGAGGAAAACCTCCCTGAGCGCCAACTGTCTGAAGACCTAAGTTGGGGGCGTGTGCCCTCTGATCACGTTCTACGAATTGGTGGCTGCAGCCCACCCAGAGCGCCCAAGCCACATACTGTAACAGCCCCGTGCCTGGTCACCGAATGGGGCCACTGCTGTTGTCACTATTGGGGCACACGGGGCATGTTGGTCGCTGCTGGTAGGGCAACCTGGACCTGAGGGGTAGTGCATCAGCAGCCTGATGTTGCCCTCAAGCTTCCAGATACCCCCAAATTGCCACTGTACCTCTTGCCATACTCCAACTCAGGACCAATTTTGCAGAGAAATTAAACCATCAAAAGTTTCCTGTGGGAGCCACATCCACAAACCACCTCCAGCTCAGCCATAGAATCTCATTTATTGGCCTTGCTTCAGTGACCGGAAATGCTCTCTTTTGTGCCTATTTACTTCCACTTTGTGGTTCCCCTTTGCACTCACCATCAATGGCAGTGCAATGTGTGAGTACTGAAAAATCCCCACCACCCACCCACCAGTTCTTTCATGACTAACACAATAGGGCAGCAGCAATACGACAGTGGGTAAGGCACTTGCCTTGCATGCAACTGACCTGGATTCTATCCCCAGAATCCATTCTAGTCCCTTGAACCCTGATGGAATAATTCCTGAACCCAGAGCCAGAAGGATCCCTTAAGCAATGCCCGGTGGAACCCCTAAACAAACAAAAACCACAATGTATCCTCTCTGTATCTTCTTTTCTCATTAGGGAAATCTCTTCCTAAAACATACCGGCCCAGTACCTATCCCCACTGGTTTCACTAGAATTGCCATCACAACATTTCCTGGCTATTGATATTGTTCATCTACATTTTTTTCCCCAAAATGATATGGCTGACATTTCCTCATGAATTTTTGTTGTGTCTGCTACTATTTCTTTGTTTTACCTTTTCAGTGATTCTGTGGTTTTGTTTCTGATCATTTCTATTTTTGTTCCTATGTGTCAAGTTTCTAAAGTGCTACTTATACTGGTTTTTGAAACCATCTTTCCTGTGTAATGCTCTTTCCATAGAGTTTATCTTTGTATTTCCTAAAATGGAGTATAAACCCTACTACTGAGAATTATTCTCAACTTTAAATTCTGATTTTTCCTTTCCCACTACAACAGAAAGGTTTATAAAATTTTTAAAATTATTTAATCTGTATTTAAAATTAAATTAATTAATTTTATTCTTGCTTGCTCATTTTTTAACATACCCTATTAGATTAAAGGTATTCCTACCCAAACTGGAATTATGACCTCCTCACCAATCTGTATACGAAATTAAGAGAGGAGAGGAAACAATTAGTTGATTTGTTTTCTAAAATAACAGCAAGTAAATTTATTTATTTATTTTTAATTTATTTATTTTTAATTAGAGAATCACCGTGAGGGTACAGTTACAGATTTATACACTTTTGTGCTTATACTTCCCTCATACAAAGTTCGGGAACCCATCCCTTCACCAGTGCCCATTCTCCACCACCCGTAAACCCAGCGTCCCTCCCACCCTTCCCAATCCCATCTCCCCCCCCCACCCCACCCTGCCACTGTGGCAGGGCATTCCCTTCTGTTCTCTCTCTCTATTTAGCTTCTACGGCCCGCAATAAAGGTGTTGAGTGGCCACTGTGCTCAGTCTCTAGCCCTCATTCAGCCCGCAACTCCCTTCCCCCACATGGCCTTCGAACACAATGTAGTTGGTGATCGCTTCTCTGAGTTGACCTTTCCCCGGAACGTGAGGCCAGCCTCGAAGCCATGGAGTCAACCTCCTGGTACTTATTTCTACAGTTCTTGGGTGTTAGTCTCCCACTCTGTTATTCTATATACCATAGATGAGTGCGATCTTTCTATATCTGTCTCTCTCTTTCTGACTCATTTCACTCAGCATGAAACTTTTCATGCCCATCCACTTAACTACAAAATTCTTGACCTCCTTTTTTCTAACAGCTGCATAGTATTCCATTGTATAGATGTACCAAAGTTTCTTCAACCAGTCATCCGTTCTGGGGTATTTGGGTTTTTTCCAGATTCTGGCTATTGTAAACAGTGCTGCGATGAACATACATGTGCAGATGTCGTTCGATTATACTTTTTTGCCTCGCTGGGATATATTCCCAGCAGTGGTATTGCTGGGTCAAATGGGAGTTCAATATCTAATTTTTTGAGAATCGTCCAAATAGTTTTCCAGAAGGGCTGAACCATTCGGCATTCCCACCAGCAGTGAAGAAGGGTCCCTTTCTCCCCACACCCTCTCCAACAGCGGTTGCTTTTGTTCTTTTGGATGTGTGCTAGTCTCTGTGGTGTGAGGTGGTATCTCATGGTTGTTTTGATCTGCATCTCTCTGATGATTAGTCATGTAGAGCACTTTTTCATGTGCCTTTTGGCTGTTCGTATTTCTTCCTTGGTAAAGTTTCTGTTCATTTCTTCGCCCCATTTTTTGATGGGGTTGGATGTTTTCTTCTTGTAAAGTTCAACCAGTGCTTTATATACCATTGATATCAACCCCTTATCTGATGGGTATTGTGTAAATATCCTTTCCCATTCTGTGGATAGTCTTTGTATTCTGGTCACTGTATCTTTTGCGGTGCAGAAGCTTTTTAGTTTAGTGTAGTCCCATTTGTTGATCTCTGTTTTTACTAGATTGCTTAGTTCCGTGTCACCTTTGAAGATACCTTTATCTTCAATATCGTGGAGGGTTTTGCCGACCTTGTCTTCAATATACCTTATGGTTTGTAATCTAATGTTGAGGTCTTTAATCCATTTTGATCTGACTTTTGTGCATGGTGTCAGGTCAAGGTCTAAACCCATTTTTTTGCATGTGGTTGTCCAGTTGTGCCAGCACCATTTGTTAAAGAGGCTTTCCTTGCTCCATTTCACATCTCTTGCTTCCTTATCAAAGATTAGATGATCATACATTTGGGGTTGTGTGTAGGGATATTCCACCCTGTTCCATTGGTCTACAGCTCTGCCTTACAGCAAGTAAATTTAGACAAGTGTTACAAATCTGAGAGAAAAAAAATCTGGTGAATAATGCAAAAAAATTAGATATATCAATAAACATACTTCTTATGTGATTGAATAATTCCACATGTGGATTCTTTTAGTTCTATATTATACACTTTTTTCCTATAATATATGCACTTTATTTGCTCTATGGGAAATATTTTTATATTATTTGCAACTTAATAAATTATGCAATGTTCTAGTACATTTAATAAGATTGGTGTGCTGTCAGATATCTAGTGTACACCCACAATCTGAACTGCAGGTTACTTCAAAGGAAATTATAAAGATCTCAACATTAGTGTTTCAGTTACATGTCCCTCTACATTTTCTTTGCCTTGTCTTCTCTCTTGTTACCAGTATATCTTTAAAAACTGACATTTACATTCTATATTTTATACTTAAAAAAATGAGAAAGGGGAACTAGCTATCGTGTAGCCGGTAAGGCACTTTCCTGCCTTCCATGCAGCTGATGACTATGTTCCTCGCACAAATTTCCACCACTGTATGTGCCCTGAGCACCAGCAGGGGCCCTGCTGAGTCAGGAATAGGTCCCAGGCCAAGCATGTTGCTCCCCACCCAAACCAAAATGAGAAAAACATATTGAATGTTAGATGCAGAAATGGCGCCTACCATAGGGCTCCAATAATGTTAACTCTCAATAATATTAACTATAGTTTTTATAATTGTTGATGATTCACATAAAAATCTATCATACAGAATTTCCTAACATGAAATTCCTACTTTGTTTTTATTAGTAGATTTACTGTTGCTGCAAGGATGTGCAGTTATTAGAGTTAACCAACATGAAAAGTTATTAAAAGGGTGATGATCATTCTAAAAAAAGATCAGAGTGAAGTGACATATCTGCCAGAACCATTTCAAGAAAATACCTAGCTACAATTAGTGGTAACCGGATACCAGAATTTTTGAAATGACATTCATAGAAACATAGGGTCTCTAATGAAAAAAAAATTATATAAAGCAACTTAAAATGTATTTAAATTAGAAAATTTGAATTTACTTACATAAATAAATATGCTTAAAATAAACAATGTAGCAAGTTTAGACTTTATTTATTTTTATAATTAATGGAAAATGGCATTTGCATGACCTCTAACTTTCTATAATTCTATCACATGAAAACTGGTAGGAAAGGCCTAGTATAAATTTACCTAAAATAGTGTTCTTCTGTACATACAGTATGCAAAGCTAATTTGTATGCACTGCAGAGGAGACTAATGATCCTCCAAGTTTTAAAATTGGTCTCATACTCCATTTCAAGAAATACAAACATTAGCTCCAAGAAAGACTAGTCCATAATTCCTTCAGGATGAGAACATGGAGACTTTCACACAGGGGATAGCAGCAAGAGAAGACGTAAGGTTCTAATAATACGTATGATTATATATAATAGTTTATATATTCTCCTTCTGGGATTTTATATATATATATATGTATGCATGTATGTATAACAGATGGAGAAGTGCTGAATTTAGATTAATACCTTTTGCAAGGAAGTTTTAAAGAGAAGAAATCACCATAGAATTTTATACATGTGCATTTTTTAATTGTACATTTCTATTTTATGAGTCAAAGAGAGACCAAATCCATGTCACGGATGCCTTGCTCTTGTGTAGAATGTAAGAGGGTGGCACGTTTTTAGTGGCACTGAAAAAACTGGCAGTTTGGAGAGAACCAGAGGCAGTTGTCATTTTGTTTCTGCTCAAGAGAAAAATTTGTCTCCTTTCTGTTGCCTCCAAGTTTCCATCCTGGTCCAGACTGGCTTTTTTCAAGTTCATAAAGCAAAGAAATAGAAGTTTAAAAGTTGTACGTGCAACTTTTTCACTAAGAACAGTGCAAATACTGACCCCGGATTCTGAAATTGTTATTCTTTTTCCTTCCTGTTGGATATTTGCCTCCACAATGCCACTTAACTCCTCATCACCGTGGCACTTATTTCCCATTCCCTGCAATCTCCAACTCTGAAGTATGCTTTCTCTTCTTAATTTGTAAACCTCTTTTCTGTCCCCATAAACTAGGATCTTCTCGAAGTGCTTTTTTACCTTTCTTGTCCACTTAGGAATTTGAGGAATGAATTAGTAACTTCACAAAGGGAAAAGAGAAATGCAGGTAGTTGTTTTGTGGAACAGATGAAAGTGTATCTAGATCCTATTTTGAAGGCTGTGACTTTGAGTAGATTTAATGTAATATAAACTTTTGGGGGTTGGAATGATAGCACATGGATTAAGATCAGTTCTTTACTTGTGACAGACTTTGATTTGATGCCCTTTCTTTTCCTATAAAATGGTATAATAATAGATAACTCATCTAAGGATTATAAAAAATAAATAAGATAATGCACGAGAGAGATGAACTATATTGAAATAAATGGTAATCTGACTCTGAGAGTTTAAAATGAACTACAGTCAACTGTGGATTCATGTATTAGTTGATCTTATATTCATATGTCAACTGCCCAGTTCGTCATTGATTTACTCGAGTGGGCGCCAGTAATGTCTCCATTGTGAGACTTGTTGTTACTATTTCTGGCATACCAAATATACCAGGGGTAGCTTCCCAGGCTCTGCTGTGCGGGCGATATACCCTTGGTAGCTTGCCAGGCTCTCTGATAGGGACGAAGGAATCAAACCCGGGTTGTCAGCATGCAACCCCAAACATTGTGCTATTGCTCCAGTCCAAATATCAACAAAGTTTCAAAATATGTTATATACATATCTCAAATCTCCCTACTTTATCTTTAAATATGTCAATATCTACATGCTAGAAAATTGAGAAAGGAGAACATAATAGAAACGTATATGGAGGTAAGACAAGCCCCTCAAATATACCACTTTGGCAGAAAGATGGGAGAAAACCCTATAGCAATAATCTCTCTCAACATCAATGGGCCATATGCACCAATTAAAAGACACAGAGTAGCAGGATGGATCATAAAATTGAACCCATTATTTTGTTGCCTGCAAGAAATACATCTGAACAGTAAGAGCAGTGGAGGGGAGAAGGCAGCTGGACTAAAGAAGGGATCACTAAGAAAATTATGGCTGGAGGAATTGATCAGGATGGGAAATGTGTGCTGAAAGTAGATAATGGACCAAACATGATAACCTCTCAGTATCTGTATTGCAAACCAGAATGCCCAAAAGAGAGAGTATGGGTAATATTGTCTGCCATGGAGGCAGGGGGAGGGCGGGAAAGGGCGGGTATACCTGGGAGATTGGTGGTTGGGAATGTGCAGGGATGGTGTTTGATCATGGGTGTGTGATTGTAACCAAAACATAAAAGCTTATAACTATCTCACGGTGATTCAATATAAGATTATTTTTTAAAAAATAAATATATGTGGCATTTCACTGTTTTACAAACCACCTTTCATATAATGATAGAAATGCATTGGCATTTCATTGGCTTTCAATAAACTCTGTGTCAAGACATGGTCCCTTGGGTAGCTCCAAGAGTGAACCCTGAGGCAGGAGTAGTCACTGAGCACTGCTGTGTGGTTTAATACAATAACAAGCAAGATCTTTTTAAAAGCCAACAAAAACAAAAGAAAATAGAGTTTGTAGAAATTGTAAGAGCAATCGTCACTGTAATCATTTTTCTTCTGAGTTGGCTAAGCTGCCTTTAAGAGGCTCTTGGGATAAAGTTATCTCATATATTAAGTGAATAAGTTTTTGACTTTCAAGTAGAGATAATGTTGGCAATTCTAGATATGCACAACGCTAGTTAGCATATTTCACAAAGAATTATGATAGAAATGTATTTATTTACTAATAGTTAAATAATTCTGCTCATTGGAAATACTTATCTCTAGCACTGGTATAAGTGCTTATGTGTAAAAAACTAAGGCACGCCGACACTTATGTTTAAAATATTTTGTAGCACTAATACAATTACTTGTTCTCTAAAGAGCATACCAACTCAGAATAATGAGGAGCTGTATAAAACTAGCCTACTTAGTTTGATCATCTCCATGCATATTTATTATTTTTATTCTGATCTTTACAACTATTTGAGACATAAAGGATAAATCTTACATTTATTTTAATTGTCAGAATATTTTACATAATAGGTGTTTACTATATACATTTTAGCCATAAATATCTATAAATAACTTATCCATTATTCTATTTTTATTACTTTTACTATAGTAAAATGCTCTCTTTTGTGTTATAATTAGGTTATATGTGGCTGTTCATAGTATTCCTTTCCACATGTGACAATAGATTAATGAGATAATATCTAAAAACACTTGTGAATTTAAATTTGAATCATATTTGAAGACATGGTTCACTTAGGGTAGTAGAAGGCAAAACAGCTGTCATTCAATAAATAAGCATATAGTTCAGATAATGTGGCCTACATTTTTTGCATTTGGTATTTATTTTGATAAAAAAATGGATATAAAAACATCTAAATATACAACGTGGAGGGTTGAAATTCGCATGGCCTTCTATTTTGTGTAATTCGGGGCAAGGAGAGGAGGACCACCCCTGGTAGTGCTCAGGCTCTATAGCTTGGTCTGTGCTCAGGAGTGACCCCTGGCAGTGCTAAGAGGACCATGTGTGGGCAAAGGATTTGAACTAGAGTTAGGCAAGGTAGAGTTTTAATGCTGCACTGTCGCTCCAGTCAGAAATACTCTTTCATAAGATGACGAGGTATTTAGTGAGAGATCTGTAATATAAATTTGTTTTTGCTTCCTCTACTTTTCTTGCTATTGTTACAATAATCTGGGATCATCATGCACTCTTGGTTGCAGAGCTTACACACTAGGTTTCAGTGCTAGCCAGGGTCAAATTCACACGTTCTTGGTATTTGTGTGTATGGTGGTCATAGGGCTCATCAAGGGGCCCTGTAGTGCTCTTAAATGTGATCATGAGGTGTTATACTCTGGGCTGCAATGCTAGCACATCCTTAATTTCTGTGCTCACACATGGCTGTGCTCCAAGCTTCCACAGAACAGAAACACAGAGACCACACGTGATTAAACTCATGAGATTACTTCTGCAAGGCAAATACTTTTAGCATCTGGGCAGTACAGTGATCAAACTCATGATATTACCTTTGCACGGCAAATACTTTTAGTCACATTGGGCCATTATATAGCCCTTCCATGGCACACATTTATTTAATCAATTTCTGACCATTGGCAGCTATCCTAAAATAGAAATTGGCATTAAGATACAAGAATGGCATCTATTCTTTTCATAGATTCCCAGGTGTTTTCATGTAACTTTTATTAAAATTGACCCTATTCATAATTAAAACCAATACTGTAAAAGGTACTACCATATGCAGAAATGATAAGCCTGGTACATTATCATATATGTTGGAATTAGAAAATGTCTTCTTATGAGATCAAGTTATAATGAATTCATATATAATGAAATGCAACATATGGATTGAAACTAGAGGATTGAATATATTTTAAAAGAATAATGGTGATTCTCTAATTAAAAAAAAAAAAGAATATAACATACACGCGGCCAACCCATGTTCGATACCTCCGCCCCTCTCGGAGAGCCCAGTAAGCTACTGAGAGTATGGAGCCCGCACAGCAGAGCCTGACAAGCTTCCCGTGCATATTGGATATGCCAAAAACAGTAACAGTAAGTCTCTCAATGAGAGACGGTACTGGTGCCCGCTCGAACAAATCCATGAGCAATGGGATGACAGTGATAACATACACATTTAAAATTTATACAAAGTTGAAGTAGCAATTCTTACTACAGTAAAGTGGGTAATGTTCTCAGGACCTTAGCTGTAGCAAGAGAGAACTAAATCAACAAGATATTGACATAGCCAATAGAAACAAACCAAAAATTAAACTAACACATGTTTTTTAATAGGGGCACTACTGATGATTCTTTGTCCTCTTTAGTGGCCCACTGCAAAGAGATGCATCTGTTGATGCCTGGGTCAGTGGGGACAGGGGGACTGTGGAAAAAACTCAGGATCTCACATATGCAAATCATATTCCCTAGCACTTGAGCCATATTCTGGCCTAGTAGTCAAGTATTAACTTATTTGTGATAGTATGAACAAGAGACTAAATACCTGCCCTATTTTATTTCCATTTCCCCCATACAACATCATTCTAAGATGTTTTATGGGGGGAATGGATCAAAAGAGTAGTTAGGTCAAGGGTTAATTATGTCAAGATACTGAGTACATTGAGATACATGCGGAAAATGTCTTCAAGTCTCCTATTTATCCAAATCAGTCTCCCAAAGATAATTTTGTGCGTGGTATGATATAATTATCCCAAAGCTATTTATTCTTTTCATAAAGTTGTATGATTTTTCTAGCACGATTTATTGATTAGAGCTTCCTTTTTGTGCTTGGCTTCTTGCCACAAATTAATTTCCCATATATGTGACTATATCCTCAGTGCTCAGTTGACTACTCTTTATTTTGTTCAATTTATCTATGCAATTTTTTTCTTTAGTAAAAACTTGGATGTTAGAGTTAAAACCATAAATACACAGAAGAAAAAAGACAAAATAATCCATGATATTGGCCTCAGTGGTATCTTTGAAAGATAACTCCATTAGCAACAGAAAAAATTAATGATAAATAAATGAAATTACATAAAATAAAAAGTCTTCTGACGGAATGGAAGACAATATTTACATGCATACATCTTTAAAAGGATTACTAATAAATATATATATGGAATGCACAAGACTTAACAAGGAAAGAACTCCTTCAAAATAGAGAGTGGAGCTAAATAAACACCTCTCCAAAGAAGATATGTACCCAAAATGCACCTGGAAAAATATTCAGCGTCACTAAGTACAGGGAAGTACAAGTCAAGATGATGACATACTACCTCAAACCTATGTTAATAATTATATTAGAATGGCCAGAAACCTGAGTGCATGACAGCCTAAGCTTAATCCCCTGTATTCTATGGTCCCCTGAGATCTGCAGGGAGCAATGCCCAAGAATAAGTCTTGGATTATCCCCTCAGCACTGTGGGTGTGTTTCACAAATAAAAAAGTCCAGAAACAAGGACTGATAGGGGTACGTGAAAAAAAGAAATCTCTTGTATATAGAATACTGGTGGGAACAGAAATTTATCCAGCATCTATGGAAAATAGCATGGAGCATCATTGAAATATATATATTTATTTATATATATGTAAATAAGTATGGAGAAAAATATCTTCAGTTCTCCCTATATCTCCAAATAAGTCTCCTATACATATCCAGCTTCCCTCTTCACACCGAGCAGAGCTCCTGGCCGCTAAGGACCACCGGAACCTAGCTACAACCATGCTGGAGGCCCCTCTCTACACGTTCGGACAGGCCTCATGCATGAAGGTACCAGCAGAGGAACCCAGGTGTGTATAATCCCATCAATAGCCAACATCCAGAGAGAGACTTAAAAGCAAGCTCTCAGAAGCGCAGCTTTCAGCCATGAGGTATCTTTAGCCTGCTTCTCCCTTTGGGAGAAACTGGCAGTCTTCTGAGAGTTTCCTGCCCACATGGGACAGCCTTGCAAGCTTCCCATGGTGTATTCTTATGATAAATCCAGTAACAAGCTGGATCTCATTCCCATAACCATGAAGAGCTCCCAGTGCAACATCGTTGGGAGGGCCAAGTCCAGATAGACTCCTAAGATCTCAGGGAAAGGACGAAATGAGATGTTACTAGGCCCGCCCAAGAAATTGGTGATTAACGGGCTATCGTGATTGTGATCGTGATAATATACATATATTACATATTTTTTGCATGTGTGTTTGTGTTTATTTTTTTTTATTAATAGTTTATTTTTAATTAGTGAGTCAACGTGAGGGTACAGTTACAGATTTATACATTTTTGTGCTCATGTTTCTCCCTTACAAAGTTTGATAACCCATCCCTTCACCAGTGCCCATTCTCCACCACCATGTGTGTTTGTGTTTAATATGATCTAATAGTTCATTTTTGGTATATGTGAATAAAGAACATAAAAATGCTAATTTTAAATGCCATATTCACACTTATGTTCATTGTAGCACTGTTATAATAACCAAGATATGAAAATACCTCCAGTGATTAATGACAGATGAGTGGATAAATATATGACAATATGCAGGGAATAAATTGTGTGTTCATTTGATTATAATAAGTTATAAGAAAGGATGGAATTTTCCAGTTTTTGGCAATTTAAAGGAAACAGGTATAGATCATTCTAAGCAAAATAAATCAAAAGGAAAAAGACATTAACTGATGTTAACCTCCAGCAGAGAGTCTCTTGCCCGCATGCCTGGCTGTCTTCCCCGGGCCCCTCAGAGGGGATGGGCTCCAGCATCCCTCCCTACCCCGAGAAGAGCTCCCAGCGCCCTGAAACCACCGGAACCTAGCTACAGCCATGCTCAAGGCCCCTCTCCACACGTTTGCACGGGCCTGATGCATGAAGGTACCAGCAGAGGAATCCAGGTGTGTGTAATTCCATCAACGGCCAATATCCAGAGACTTAAAAGCAAGCTCCCAGAAGATATCTTGTAGCCTACTTCTCCCTCTGGGAGAAACTGGCAATCTTCTGAGAGTTTCCTGCCCACAAGGGACAGCCTTGCAAGCTCCCCATGGTGTATTCATATGCTAAATCCAGTAAGAAGCTGGATCTCATTCCCCTGACCCTGAAAGAGCCCCAGTGCAACATCATTCAGAGGGCCCAGTAGAGAGACTTCTAAGATCTCAGGGAAAGGATGAATGGAGAGGTTACTGAGCCCGCTTGAGAAATTGACGATTAAAAGGGATTTCGTGATCATTCGTGATCGAACCTCCATATGTGGCATATAATAAGAAACAAATCAAGGGTTAGACGAAACCAAAAGCAAATAGCCTTAGGGATTCTGACCATAGACTGTAATGGAGGTTCTCTCTCTCTCTCTCTCTCTCTCTCTCTCTCTCTGTGTGTGTGTGTGTGTGTGTGTGTGTGTATGTGTGTGTGTGTGTGTGTGTGTGTGTGTGTGTTGGAGGGGAGGTTGGGGACAGAGTGGGTGTATTATACCTAAATAAGGAGTCCTAAGACTGTGCTAAAAGATTATTATTATTTTGGTAGGGAGTGTGGTGTGGTAATTTACATTGAAGAGGTCTGAAATTATACTCCAAGACACATGCAGTCCTACTAACAGGTTACATTCAGTATCTATCTAATTAATACATATATGCATTAGTAGAAAGAAGAGTAAACACTTCCTTAATAGGCCGCTATGATGACTGAATTGGAAGAAAAAAAATGTTTCCCTGGAGATCTCTGAGAAAGCTCCCTTTCTCAGAAAACGGTCACCAAAAATAGTCTTTGAGAGTTTTCATGGGCTAGAGATTCCTAAGAACACAGCTTTCCACAACCTCAGACACCTCATGGCACTGGCCATGCTACAAGAATGGTGCCTTTGGAGTGGTGAGAAATTTATGCTGGCCATAGTTGGGGCTGAAAAAGCATGCATATTTTTGTGGTTATTTTTAACCTAGAAAGAGCCTCCATTGTATTTTAATCTTTGGTGTCCCAAATCTATTTTGAAACCTTTTTATCCATGCATGCTTAACTACCGAAACCGTCTTCCTGGCTTTCAGCACATATTTCTTGTTCAAAGCGGTGTTTCTGCATGGTTTGTATTGAGATCATATTCCAGCTTTCTTTGTTTGCATGTTAATGAGAGTAGGTTATTTTTTCAACGTAAAAGAACTTTTCTGCTAACTTTTCTCCCATCAGTTTATTTTATTTGGGGGCCAGGGACCAAATCCAATAGTGCTCAGGTTTTCCCTAGCTCCTGGAGAGGCTGAGGGGACCAATGTATGGTGCTGAGGATTGAACCTCAGCTGTCTTTATGCGAGGTAGTAAATGATCTTTTGCCTTTCTAACTGATCAAACAACTCAATGAATTTAGTGTAAAGCCCTTATTGAGATGATATGAGCCTATGATTTCACATTCAGGCTAAAATGTGATTATCAACAGAATTTTAGGCAGAAATATATTGATTTCAGATACATTGGCCTAAGCCACCTTATTCATGCTGCATTTCTATAGTACTGTTTATAAAAAAAAGTCTATCTTTTAAACGTAGATGTTAAATCCTTTTTAAAATTTATTATAATTTTGGTAAGTATAATAGTATTAAAGTTTGTGGTATAGATTACAAAACCACTATGCTCCTCCACCTTCAAAGTGCTCATGACCCTGCGGCAATTAAAATTAAACTTAAATTCTTAAGTTAGAATTTTAATTAAAATTAGGCTTAAAATTAAATCTCCATTATTAGTCCTTAAAACCTTATGATCCATCAGTTATATATCAACATGTTTAAAATATAAATCAATGAGTGAGGTCTGGAAGCATGCTGCATAGCATGTCTATGCTAGTTAAAAAGAGAAGGGAACACCAAGTAGAGGATTTTGGGAGGACCCATTCGGGTTGAAAAATGCGTGCCAAAAGTAGACCATAGACCGAACAAACATGAAGCCCACTCAATACCTCTATTGCAAACTACAACACCCCAAAGGAGAGAGAACTAAAGGGAATGCCCTGCTGCAAAGGCAGGGTGGAGTATTGTTGGATGGGGTGGGGGTGGTAGGAGGGATACTGGGAACATTGGTGGAGGAGAATGGACACTGGGTGAGAGATGGGTAAAGGATTACTGTATGACTCAAATGCAAATGCAAACACGAAAGTTCATAAGTTTGTAACAGTATCTTATGGTGATTTAGAAAATTATTTTTTTAATTAAAAAAATTAAAAATCACTGTATCACTGTATCACTGTCATTCCACTGTTCATGAATTTGATCGAGTGGGTGCCAGTAAAGTCTCCATTTGTCCTAGCCCTGAGATTTTAGCAGCCTCGCTTTGCTTGTCCTTCCCAATGGTGCCGCATTGGAGGCTCTTTAAGAGTCGGGGAAATGTGACCCATCATTGTTACTATTTTTGGCATATTAAATATGCCATGGCTGGTCCTGTGCAAGGCAAATACCCTATCCACAGTGCTACCACTCCAGCCCCAAATTTCCTGAAAGTAGATCTCAAATGTTTTTCTTTACCAAAAACAGTAGGAGACTATGTGTTAAGGGATGTATGCTAATGAGCTTGTGACTGTCGTTTCACATTGTATATGAGCATCCTCTTATATACTTTAAATATATGTGGAGTTTTTTACCATCATTAACTCCAATTTTGTGAAACTAACTCATTAAAATAGAAAAAAATAAATGAGAAAATCCAAAAATCCTTGTTATGCTGTGTAATCTATACTCATGTCAGTTAACATGTCTAGTGTCTTGTGTCAACAGTTGCCTAGCAACCTTGGACTAGGATCTAGTTGGTTATTTAATAAATTACATTAAAATCATTACATAGTGCAAATAAAAGTAGAATATAGAGGCATAACAATAGTATAGCAGTCAGGGTGCTTGTCATTCGTGCAGCTGACCTGGCTTCAATCTCTAGCACCACACATTGTCCCCTGAGCCCTGCTGTGAATGGATTCTGAGCACAGTCAAAGACTAAGCTTCAAGTACAGCTGGGTAAGGCCCCCAAACAAATGAACAAAAAGTACAACATCTCTGATATAGCACTATAGTACAATCCTCCTGTTGTTCATCGATTTGCTCTAACGGGCATCAGTAACATCTCCATTATGAGACTTGCTGTTACTGTTTTTGGCATATTGAATTTGCCATGGGTAGCTTGCCAGGCTCGGCAATGAGGATTGGATACACTTGGTAGCTTGCCAGGCTCTCCAAGAGGCGTGAGGAATCGAACTCAGGTCGGTCTCATGCAAGGCAAATGCCTTAATATATATGGAATGGTACTAGTAGATCTAACTGTTCTGCTTATCTCAGAAGACAAACATTCTTATCATATCATTATAAAATATTAATTATAATTCTGGGGAGATAATATTTATGAAGGTGAGAAAAATCCCCTCTATTCCCAGTTTTCTGGGGGAGTTGTTTTTATTATGTTTGGATGTTGAGAGTTGTATTATACATTTTTGGTATCAGTTAATATGTGATTTTACCTCCTTTAGCATAATTATAATTCATTTATTTTTGTATATTGACCCAATTTTGTATTCCTAGAATACATGGTTATGGCATATGACTATTTATATCTAGTTATTAGTACTTATTAAAGATTTCTCCATCTATATTTATGCAGTATATATTAGTCTCTAATTTTCTTTTATTTCTTCTTTTTTCTAATGTATTCATCTTATTGGGTATCAGAATAATAATAGCTTTATGAAATTAGCTTCCCATAATATCTATATTCTGGAACAACTGTATAACAATAATATTAATTCTTTGCTACAGTTTTGGATGAATTTTCAACTGAAATATCCAGGCCTAGATATTTACTTTCCTTAGTAGTTATGGAAGTATTCATATTACCTATTTCATTGGATGAATTATAACAATCAATACTTTTTTAAGAAGGTAGCCAATATTTGCCTAAATTATCAGCATTAACTTTGCACGATACTCTAGCCCCTTAGGCCCCAATGACAATTGAACACAGACTTTTGGAAAATAAAAAATGTTTAATTGCCACAGCATATCTCGGCAGAAAAAGACAGAATATGTCAACTCTGAGGCTGCCTGGAGGGTCTTTTAAGCAAGGCACAAGGAAATGCAAAAGTGTTGATAACTCGTGTAGGGAGCTGAGCAGGGGCACACATGGCTTCCCTGCTTCTGAATCCTGTGACATTCCAAGACAGATTTTATGGAATGTACAAAATATTGAAAGCCAGAATTTATTTAAGACAGTGAAGGAATAAAACATCCCATTGGAGTTAATGTCTTTAAGGAATAGAAAAAATAAGAAAGACCTTTCCATCAGTATAAAGCACTGCCACTGTGCTTTGGATTGGGGGGCAGGGTTTGAGCCACATCTGGTGGTAATCAAGGGCTTACTTGAGGTTCTGTGCTCTTGGAAGTGCTCAGGAGACCATATGCAATGTAGGAGATTGAACCAGGATCAGTTGTATATAGGCAAAGCAGGCATCTTCATCCCTGTACTATCTCTCTGCCCATGTTGCTGATTTTATTTCTCCTCCTTTTATAGTTTCAGACTTTTTGCCTTTCTGGTTCTTTCTTATTCTCCTCTTCCAATGGATGGAATACCCTAGGTTTTGAGAGCCTGAACATATTCTTCCATTTTCATGGATTTCCGTTGTAACTATAAACTGTCTCGGTGGGCTACAGAAATAGTACAGCAGGTAGGGCACTTGTTTTGCACAGAGTTGGCCTAGATTAGATTCCCAGCATCATATACTGTGCCCTAAACATCATGAGAATGGTGCCAGTGGCCATGGTTTTTGATATATTTAAATGATTTAATGAGGGGCTGAGCCATAGTACAGTGGGCAGGGCATTTGCCTTCCAGGTGGCTGACCAGAATTTATCCTCAATATTCCACGTGGATTACCGAGCACCACCAGGAATAATTTTTGAGAGAAGAATCAAGAGTAAGTCCTGAGAATCTCTTGGTGTGAGCACAATTTATGTATATATATATGTCTATATACATATATAGTATATATAATGATAACATTATATATATCCATATATATACATATACATACAGCTCACGAAGGATCCTGATGTACTGAGTTTAAACACCCTGTTTGGTTAGGGTTTAGATGACCACTTCAGTCTCAACAGAATCAAAGGCCTTCTTTAAATTGATAAACATTAAACAGAACAGCATCTTGAACTCTAGGGAAACCTCAATAAGCTTGTTCATCATGTGGATATGGTTGATCATGCTGAATCCTTTTCAGAACCCGGTTTGCTCACATGGTTGTTCTTCTTCTAGTGTTCCGCCAATCTTATTCAGGATGACTCGAGTGAATAACATGTAGATGATAGAAAACATGAAGATTGGATGATAGTTGCCAATGTCGTGGATGTCTCCCTTCCTGTACAATAGGACGGTCCTGCTGGTTTTCCACTGGGACGGAACCTTGCATTCACACAGGTACATGTGAAGAGCTGAGCCAGTGTATTGATGAGTACTGCAGGCAGATATTCGGGTCTGACCTTGTCTGGACCGGGTGCTGTACGCTTCTTTTCTGACAAAATGGCATGTTAGATTTTGGAAGGGAGAATACTGGGAATGGCATATCCATTCTGTGGAATTTGGTATGTGGGCAAGTGGACCTGGCTATTGAAGAGATCCTAGTGTAAGTTGTGGATAACCTTTTGCATTGCCCTTCTCGAAGATATGAAAGATCTATCAGGATGTTGGAGTGCAGTCATCTTGGTCTTATAGTTGGTGAAGGACAGGCAGGCATTGCAAATACTTTTCCCAGCTTCTGCTGACTGGGCCAACACTGCTGCTCTTCTGTCTTTGAGGTCTTCCTTTATCACTTCTTTGCACAGCTTTGTGAGCTCCAACGTTAGCTTGTGATTGCCTGAGGCTCGCACCAGACCATGTTGGTGAATGAGCTTGAGAGTTTCTGAAGACAGGCGTCTGTTTGTGGTTTTCATTCTCTCAGTGTTCCTTGAACAATTGTGAAAGTGCTGAACCAGTAGATCTTATTCTTTGTCAATGTTATCAATGACGGCATTTTCCTATATTGCTGCAATAGTGTAAAAGAGTTCCCAATTGGTGGTCATTCTGGGAGTTCTCTTCTTAAACCTTGCGGCCCTTTCTCCCCACTCTATGAAGTAGAATTTTGCACGAATGAGATGGTGGTCTGATCCTGTTTGGAATTGTGGGACAATAGCAACATCGGTCAGGCAAAATGGTCGATTGAATATGATGTGGTCAATTTCATTATGAAACTGTCCACCAGGAGACTACCTTGTCCAACATTTAAATTTGGCCTTCTGGAACTGGAGCTACCATGGATGGTCTTGGTATCATGAACTCAGACAGAGAGTTTCTCACCCTGTTCATTCAATTCTAGGCCATAGGTCCTGATGTGGACTTCTTTGGGCAAACTTCTCTGTCCTATTTTGGCATTAAAATCCCTGAAAATGACCTTGTAGAAGGTGTAATCTTCTTTATAGAACTTCTTCAGCTCCATGTAAAACCTCAATTTCTTCTTCATTGTAGTTGGATGTTTGTGCATAGATGATGAAGATAGAAACTCCTGGCAATGAACCACATCTATTCAAATGTAAGCGTCCGATTCG
Organism: Sorex araneus; assembly: GCF_027595985.1. Lineage (NCBI taxonomy): Eukaryota > Metazoa > Chordata > Mammalia > Eulipotyphla > Soricidae > Sorex > Sorex araneus. Next base: position 113,823,579 of record NC_073303.1, on the reverse strand, counting down.
TGTTGTTAGGCATTCGAATGAATCAATGCTCATGGCCAAGTTCATGTTGGCAAGGACACCAAAACCACCAAACCTCTGCTGTCACATATTCCAAGGAACAGTTCTTCTCCAGTGTTGAAATTGTGTGATGTGTTCGATGCCCTCTCATCTCGGTCAATCCAATGACATCATACTTGATCTTCTGCACTTGCACCATCACGTCCTCAATGGATGCTTCCGATGCCAGCATAATGCATTAAAAGTGCAGATAGTCAGTTTAGTCTTTTTTATTTTGTGAGACTAGTTTGGCCCTGAGATTTTAGTAGCCTCTTCTTGCTGGTCCTTCTCAACGCTGCCATACTGGGGACGCTTCCAGGGTCAGGGGAATGAGGCCCATTTTTGTTACTGTTTTTGGCATATCGAATATACACCACACCACAGGTATCTTGCCAGGCTCTGCCATGCAGGTGGCATGTAGGGAGGTGGCCCCCTTCATACTCATTGCTTATCTACAATAGCTGCCCCCCCACTCCTCACTTATCTTCTGTATTTTATATATATATATATATATATACACATATATATAATGATCTAGTGTTTGCTCATTCTTTGACTGAGACATATGCCCAATCCTTTTGATCAATCTGGCTGGAATTTTCTCCTCTCCATAAATTTGGTCTTGGCATCACGTTCTTAGATATTTGGTTTAAACCCCATAGGAATTTGTAATCCTGCTTCAGTTATCCCTGTTTTAGCTCACAGTTCCTATTCTCACCCTTCCCATTTACTATGTAACTACCTAACAGCTCATGTTTCTGTAAGGGTTGGGGGTGGTCCTTTAACATCATTAATTATGGTCATAGTATTTGGTTTTCCTGAACTCTGTAAAGTACTTATGTTTGCTGACCATATATTCTCATTCTCTTTGTCATGGCCATCACTCCTAGTTCCTGAAAATTGTCTTGGAATGGGAGGTAAACAATCTTAGTTTTCACTATATTTGGTTTATTTTTAATAGGATTAGGGAATAGTGTTCTGGGAAAATAATGACACTGATTTAATCAGCAAGGTGAGAAAATAAGGTAGAGAAACTTTAGAGCTTTCCAGAGCTCTAATATGCAGATGTGATAGCTATTACCCTTATTACCATTCTGATGTGTATAGTTCATAGGAATAGCTCCCTTTTAAAATTGCTACTACTTGGAAATCTGTGATATATTTCTCTTTAGAAATCAGTCCTTTAAAATTGCATCAATCTTACTAAAGTTTTCCAATGTTTGTTTCATATGCTTTTTTCCCCCTTGTCTTGAAGCACATAGATTTCTTACTACATTCTTTATTTTCATTATTTCCTTTTTTCCCTTCTTGATGTGGAGCTAGATTGCCCTTCAAGGAAAAGTTAAATAAAATTGTCTATATTTATAGATTGCTTCTTTCCTTGTGTTTTACTAGAAAGATCAGGCCTCAATGATATTTTTCCCATCTTATTTTGAAAAATATTTCTTTGGATTAGAATTTCTAGGTTGCCAATGCCTTCAGATCCTAGGCTGGACCACTATGATAAGGGCATCATTTGACTGCCAGTCAAGAAAGAGGTCAATCAATCTATAGACATATTAATGAGTAGAGAATTTTATTAGAAACAAGCTGATAGATTGGAAGATGGCAAATATATGTCCTCAAAGTTGCCATCTACTATACAAAGTCATATACAATTTTTATAGAAAGAGAACAAAAATCCACAGCTTTAGATATAGTCATTTGCAAGCTGATTGGAGCCAAAGTTACCAGTACATTCTACATTGTTTAGTCCCATGAAGCACATTCCAATTACCTCTGCAAACTTAAACTATATATATATTATATACTTAAACTATATATATATATTATATACTTAAACTATATATATATATATATATATATATATATATATTTGCTCTTTGGTCACACCTGGCAATGCACAGGGGTCACTCCTGGCTCTGCACTCAGGAATTACCCCTGGTGGTGCTCAGGGAACCATATGGGATGCTGGAAATCAAATTTGGATGCTGGGAATAGAAATGGGGTTGGCCGAATCCAAGGCAAATGCCCTACCCGCTGTGCTATCACTCCAGCCCCTAAACAATGATTTCTGATGAAAGTTTCTGTTCTCTTCCTTAAGAACTAATAAGGAAATGATTTTCAGAATTTTCAATCCTCCCTACCCAGAACTTTCTAATTGTTAAAAAAAAAAGTGTAGGGGAGCAATGGTACATCAGGTAGGGCATCTACCTTGCACGTGATCACACTTATTAAATTCCGGCCACTCAGATAGTCCCTCAAGCCTGCCAGGAATGATTTCTATGCTCAGACCCAGGAGTATGCCCTGAGCTCCACTGGGTGTGGGCCCCAAACAAACAAGCAAACAAACAAACACAAAAGAGCAAGAATAAAAAAAAAAATGGGGTGAGAGTTAGGATCACCTCCAGCCTCCAGCAGTGTTTGGGCTTAGCCCAAGCTCTGTTTTCAAGAATCACTTCTTGAGATTCTCAGGGGACCGTAATTTTGTGGTGCCAGGGGTTCAACTGAGGTCAACCAAACACCAGTATGGCAAATGCTTTAATCCCCCTACTATCTTTCTGGGGTCTGTGTGTGTGTGTGTGTGTGTGTGAGAGAGAGAGAGAGAGAGAGAGAGAGAGAGAGAGAGAGAGAGAGAGAGAGAGAGAGAGAGTGTGTGTGTGTGTGTGTGTGTTTTAACTTGGAATTGACCTCTTGATATATTTGAGCTAGTTTCAACACTAAAGAACAAGATATCTCAAAAATATGCTTTCTTCTTATTTTACAAATTATGTCTAGGTTTTATGTTTACACATATTAGGAGCAAGACACAAGGAAAAGTATGTTCATCTTAATTATTTCTTCCAAAGAAAAATTCTCCTATTTTGACTTCTGAGAATTTATGACCTTTGATCAAAGGTTCCTAGGAAATATGTTATTAGTTTTCTTTCAATTTTAGATTAATTTATCATTAAGAGAAATATAGGTAATTAGAATTTGATTACTATTTTCAGGATAGGCTGAATTCAGCTTCAACTAGTAGCTGTTCTTTACATAGTTAAAGAGAACTTTAAGTAAAATTGACTGTGAAAAAACGAATCAAAACTATTATCCAGGGATGCAGACCTACAATTAAACCTACTAAAGCATTTAAAGAGAAACAAAATGGAAAATTGCATTTAAATTCACAAATCACTGAATTTAAATTTACAAAGCTATTTACTATTATAGTTCTGTTCTATTAGAGAGTTCAGATTTTTTTCCTGCTACTAATTAAATACCTAAAAAGTCTCTTGAGCTTCCATTTCATCTAGATTATGTTTTACTTTTGAAGGAAATAAGAATGTGTTGGTATCTTCTTCTATGCACCCCAAAGGCTATACTCTACATATGTTCCTATTTCTTATTTCTCTTTCTATTGAGTTCAGCAAGGACATTTTACTTTTTCTAGTAGCAATTTGAGTAATTAGCAAAATGAATGCAAACCGTTATCTTCAAAATAACTTGCCTTTGTACTCATATTATTCTTTTTGCAATAAGATATAAAATGCACATTTCAATGTTTGTCATGCTTGACAAAAACTAAATATTGCACATAACATACATGCAAACTTTATAAAAACATACATAACTATATATGTATATATAAATGAATACATTTTATTTGAATCAAAATATATATATTATGAACTGATCTACTTTCACAGTATCCCAAGGACTTTGACTATTTTGGCTTCATATGATCAAAATGCATCTCCATAATGATATTGAAATGGCAAACAGCCAGACCTTTACATTCTTCCCTCCCAAATAAATTGACAATGGTATGGCTCTAGAGACAAAGTGCTTTTTTAATTCAAGAAAAATAATACTCTCTGTTCAATAGAAATATTGGATGGATTATTATATTTTTAAATCAGAAAATATATTGGTATACATGTTACAATATAACTGACAATTATCTACTTATTGATGACACTTTAGATAAAAATTTATATAAAATAAATGTAAACATGTTAATCATTTTCTATTCTACATAAGGAAGATGATAAAATGAGTAATTTTTTTTTTTTTTTGCTTTTAGGGTCACACCCAGCGATGCACAGGGCTTACTCCTGGCTCTACATTCAGGAATTACGCCTGGCTGTGCTGGGGGACCATATGGGATGCTGGAAATCAAACTCAGGTCGGCCGCGTGCAAGGCAAAAACACTACCTCCTGTGCTATCACTCCAGCCCCCCAAATGAGTAATTTTTAAAAAAATATTTTAAAATTTATTTTCATAATGTTTTCACAATAATGGATTACATTCAATATTTCAACACCAGTCCCACTACCATTACCCCTTCCCACCACCATTATTTTGAATTTTCCCGCCACCACTCGAACCTGCCAAGAAGGCAGATGCTAGATAATTTATTTTGCATTGCTTGTTATGAATAGCATAAGATTTCACATGGCCACAAGACCACATGCTCCTTGAATTCTAAAATTTTAGATAGTTAGGGTGTGGAGAAATCTGCAGCAAGCTACTCAGTTCCAAGATTCTTTTGTGTGTCTCAAAATAAGTAAATTTAAGAGTGTTAAAGAGGAAAAAATAACTTCTTGGGATACTCAGAATAAAGAATACAGTGATACGTGGCTCCATGATCCTCTTTATTTATCCACTCTCTCACTCAAATACACATTAAACCTTTGTGTACAGGATCCAGAGAAATAGCATGGGAATGAAGAGTGAAGTGCTTGGGATTGCATGCAGCTAAACCAGATTTGGATTGATTCCAGCATGACACGTTGGATCACTTCCAGAAGGTCAGTTCTGAGCAGCTAGGAACAGACCCTGAACACTACCAGATCTGACACAAAATCCCATAGAAAATAATCTGTGTATAAAGAAATATATATGCTGTCTGCCTTCAGGTAGGGTTTTGAATTATTTGGGACTTTGATTGTGTGCCAGTTGAAAGGCAGATGGAAAGGTATCAAGGACTGAACAATATGGGACCTGGAGAGATAGTACAGCATTTAAGGCAATCAATCGCCTTGCCCCTGGCCAACACTGGTTTATTCATGGCACCAAAAATGCTCCTTGAGCACCAGCAAGAATGACCCTGGAACACAGAGCCAGGAGTACTTTCTGAGCAATTATTGGTGTAACCCCAAGCAAAAAAATAAACAAATTAAAAGAGAGAAAGAAAATATAGGATGAGGGGGCAAATAAATTCTGAAAGTGACACAAGAGCCAATGAAGTCTTTTATATTTAAGGTAAATGACAAAAGGCAGTACATATAAATTAGGTGAACAGAGAGAGCCAAGTAAGTAGTCCAAATCAGAGATATTTTCAGTCTCAGCATCATTGGTGCTGGGGGCCAATTAGTTCTTTGTGTGTGGGTGTCTCCAGACATGAAGACATGCCACCTGAAAGAAAGGTTACAAAATTAGCAGGCAAAGTTGAATACTACAACACTTAAAACTAAAGAACACCAGTTACAATAGAAATTTAGAGAAAACCAACTATTGTTGAATTACATATGTGCATATTATTTGATGTTTGTTAAAAATTAGATACCGTTAGTCATTATGTATTTTATCTGGCAAATCTAACTGGATTAAATTTTGAAAGAATTTAAAAATCTCTGAGTTAGAGTCTAGCATGACCACATTTCATATGTTACAGTGGATCAACTACATCAGTTGACAAGGTTTTTAAACAAGTGTGTTTGTCCTATATACCTTAGCTATGGTAGGTTTCGGGGACAGAGTAGGGATAGGAAAAGTGCTCTCCAGTATAAGAGGTTATGTTATGGTGAAATAAAGAGAAGTAACAAAGACATAGACGAATACCTCTTAAGACTGAATAGTCAATATAGATTATGCTTTGCTATTGCAGTCTTAAAGAGCTACTGTAATAGATGTTTTTCCTTTTTGTTACAGGCCCTACAACTGTGCCTCATCTTACCTTTACTTTAGCCCCAGGTTGACAGTGCAGACTCTGTCTGTAATATTTCTGCTTCTGTTGGAAGAATGTGGTAACTCTTATGCTGATTCTTAATATTTTCATGCAGGTTTTTCAACCACATAGTTCTAAGTAGATTGCTGATGGGTAGAGTTCCACTGGTGAGTAGTAAACATATAAAACATTAATGAAGTGACTATAAAATGAAAGTCAAAGACAACTTTGAATAGTTTTCTAAAAAAAAAAAAAACAGAAAACTGATAAGCAAATTTAGCTTCAGAGTTTCTGAATGGCATCTTTCTAGAAAGCCAGAATAAAAACAGGGAGATCAAATCAAAGAAGATTTTTATATGAAAATATCTTATAAAAGTATCTGCACTGGACCCTATAGATTTTCACTGTATGTAGAGGTATCATTTGAAAAGCACACAAAATACCTATTGAAAATCTTTACTTAGAAGAATATAATGATAAGATATTTATTACCCTCTATATTTCACTGACAGATGCCAATTACAAGTGAATAAGAGTTTACTCTGTTATACATGTGATAACAGATATGAATATGTGGTATCTGGCAAAAAATATACTATATGAGTTATCAAACAATGAAGTATTTATTTTTTATCTTTATAGGATGGCTAACAAAGATGATATCAAACGAAGTTCTGGAGGCAGTGAAATTACCTAGGGAAATATTTCTCCTATTTACGTATTGGTCAGTAAAAATATATAAAAGTAGAAAAACCCACCACAGACTACCTGACATATATGGAGAACTTAAACTGGAATGTTACCAGTAACGAAGGTTGTACAATTCAAAGTCAACTATGACAGAGAGAAGTTCTATAGATTCATGAAGATTTGGGTTTTTCTTTAAGTAAAGCTGGGAATTGTTGATGAATTTAAAGAAGAAAAGAATAATATTTTATATTTTTTAGCTTTCTTTAGTTTCTGTTTTTTTTTTTTTTTTTGCTTTTTGGGTCACACTTGATGATGCATAGGGATTACTCCTGGCTCTGTCTGTACTCAGTAATTACTCCTGGCAGTGCTCGGGGGAACATATGGGATCCTGAGAATTGAACCCAGGTTGGCCACATGCAAGACAAATGCCCTATCTGCTGTGTTATCACTCTAGCCCCAAGTTTCTTTGTTTTAAAAGGTTGTAAAAATCAGAGACTAGTTCAAAGTTCTGAGTATTACAGATAAGAAAACACAAATGATGATAGTGATAGTGAAAGTGTTCAATATCTGAGTACATTATGAGAGTATTATATTTGGTTTTGTTGATTAATTACCTTATGAAATGGAAGGAAGAAAATAAATCACATAGTCCACAGGATGGGGATACTACTGATCAAGCTAGGTTTAAGAGTCTTGTTAGGTATCTAAATGGAGAAATGCAATAATAATTGGACATTGAAGAGAAATTTAGGCAGGAAATATAGCATAAAATTGTGCATATGTCATATCCAAGTAATGAGATTTGAGGATACAGAGAAAAAATCAAGGCATGCACAACTTAAATTACTATTTGTTTTGACTTCCATTGAGAATCAAATGTAAAATATAGAAGCAGAAATGAAATCTCAATACTCACTTTAATCATGGCTATTATACCTGTTGAATAGGGACTAAGACACTTTCAATTAACACAGAAATATTGGTTTGAATACACACTGCAATAAATCATTATAATTCTTGCAGAAGAGGAGGATAAGAAAGGCAGTGTGTGTGAATCATACCAAATATGAAAATTTTATTCTCACAGATTATGTTATTCATACTGAAGATATTTAACTAAAATTCATATTATTCTTCATAGATTCTTGGAGTTTTTCACATTTTTTAACACACTGCCTTTATTTTGGACTATCTTTCAGAGTTTGGCTTTATAAAAATGGACATTAAAATTAAGGTATAATATCTCTCTCTTAGAAAAATATAATAAAATAAGTATAAATCCAGGCACATTTACTTTTCTTTACAAAAGTTTCAGTTTCCTTAATCTCTGAACATCTATTACGTAATGAAGCCTACTTTGGTCTAGGTATACCTTTTATATAACTTGGCATAATTTAAGCAGCAGAAACTTGTAATCCAAAAGCACGAGTACTTTAACTATTACTATTATTAAGTAATGAAATCTTTTGTCTCTTGTGTATTTTGATAAAGCACTGTCGTCCCGTTGTTCATCGATTTGCTGGAGCAAGCACCAGTAACGTCTCCATTGTGAGGCTTGTTGTTACTGAATATTGTTGTTACTGCATATCGAATATTCCACGGGTAGCTTGCCAGGCTCTGCCATGCACGTGGGATACTCTCGGTACCTTGCCAGGCTCTCCGAGAGGGATGGAGGAATCGAACCTGGGTTGGCCACCCTACCAGTTGGCAAACGCACTACCCGCTGTGTTCTAGTCCATTTTTGGTAAAAGTACTCATATATTCTGCTAGCATCCATGAAACTAAAGAGGATACTTGATAGATTGTACCCTGATTAAATATATAGAACCTTTCACTGTTTTGACTGTCAATTTATTTTTCTTTTATAAATTTCTAGAAAACTGATTGCCATATTTATTTCATTTGCACTTGAGATTCAGATGCCTTGGAGAGAGCTTCTGATGTATGTATGACATATTTGTTACATGAGGTACATTCTTAAGCAGTATAATAATTTCAGTCCACAAAGGTGTCCATTCCTCACTAAGCAGTATTAATAGATATTATTTATCACTTTAATAGTCTTCTTAAATCTTTTTTCTGAGTCTTGGTGATCTTTGGGACCTTGAGAGACCTCTGTTATTCCCCAAAAGGCCAGATACTCTTACTAGCCACTATTAAATATGAAATTCTGAAGCCCATTCCTGTTTTTTTTAATCCTCTGTAGAGTATTTAGTACTTATCATCTTAGGAGCAAACAAGACCTTGCACTTCAGAGGGATATCTAGCAGACTTCTGAGTTGTTTTATGCCTAAGAACTAACTTTAGCAACCTTAATCTCATTAACAGTTGTATCAAGCTACAAAATTGCCACTGTCCTTGACTATCTTATGATACATCTCTAATTAGCCTAAATCTTGAGCATAACACATTTCCTTCTGTTCTGCATTGTCTCTTTTATCCTCAAGGCTAGATTGTGGAGAGACTTTCACTGTGCCATGGGAAAGGATGCCAGGAAGATATTGTCAAAGGCTGAGCCGTTGAAATAGAATGGAAACTTAAGATGCGGTAATGAGTGATCTCACTCTTATAGCATAACAGTCAAATGAATATTTATTTCCATAAAATGGCAGAAAATAAACCTACTCTGGTGTGAGACTGGACTAGAGGCTGCCTGAAGCTACTTGCATAGATTCTTGACTCTGAAGGTCGTTATCTATACTCTTTACCCAACATCATGCAGGCACAAGAACACACATGCTCACAAATTATAAATGAATAGTTTTTATAATTATGCATATTATTTATTTTGCCTAATAATCTATGATTAATATTGCTGACAATTCTAGCAAGTTTGGAAAGTTAAATTCTTACAGGAAGAAATCATGTCTTCTTTTATTAAGAATCATGGAATTGTACTAAATGCCTCACTTGAAAGCTGTTTAGTGTAAGTCAAATAGTCCTTATTTTACAGAAAAAAAATTATTAATATTATACCCTAAGAGTTCAAAAATTAGTCTTCATTTTATTTGTATCTATGTTTCAAAGTATATAAATTAGGAAGGAAATAGGGTAGCTTGTTAGTATATACTCTTCTAATATAACTCATTTTAATTAAACAGAAAAAAATGCATATGAACACTTTAAATAACAAAAATTATACAAAAGTATAAATGAATATTATATTTTCAGCTCATTTATACATATTATAACTTAATATTGGTATTATATATTATAAATTGAAAGATCTTGTCAATAAACCTGAGTTTTTGAGAATAATAAATAATAGCCAAGCAGTTTCTTCAAATATTAGATCCAAAGGATCTAAAGTTTCAGATATCTATTGTACCAAACTTGATGGTGTCTGTCCAAAATTTATGTTCTTTTGGAATCTCAGAATATGATCCTACTAAGATGCAGGGTATTTGCAAATGTAATCAGCTGACCAGGCTGGATTGGGTTGGGTATTATATCTAACAACTATGATCTTAAAAGAAAGTGTATGAAGGTATGGACTGTAGCACTGTCATCCAGTTGTTCATCGATTTGCTTGAGTGGGCACAAGTAACTTCTCCATTGTGAAACTTGTTACTGTTTTCAGCATATCAAATACGCCATGCGGAGCTTGCCAGGCTCTGCCGTGTGGGTGGGATACTCTCGGTAGCTTGCCAGGCGCTCCAAGAAAGATGTAGGAATCGAACCCAGCTTGGCCAAGTGCAAGGCAAATGCCCTACCCCTTGTGCTATCGCTCCAATACACATGGGGAATTCCATGAATGGTAAAAGCAGAGATTTCAGTGATTACTACACAATTAAAGGAAGACTGTGGACAGCTGGCAAAGATCAGAAGCAAAGAAAAAACATATAGAACAAATTCTATGAAGAGCCTCCAGTAGCAATCAACCCTATGGTTACCATGCTTTTATTTATTTGTTATGCTGAACTGTGAAAGAATACCTTTCTGTTCTTTAAAACCATATAATTTATAATAATTTGTTAAATAAGTCCTAGGAAACAAACATGAAAACTAATGAAATTAAAATTTGTCTCTGGAAAGGAAAAAATATTATTGACAATTTGACACAAATGATAATTAGTAATCTGCTTAAGATTTTGGGTTTTCATATCTAGACAAAACCAAAATCTGATTAATGAGAAAACACGGGTTTTCTCCCCTCCATCTGGGATTATTTATTTATTTATTTATTTATTTATTGTTACTAGCATCACCATTAACACTCTTTTAGTTGTAACTCTTGTTATCATCTTCAACAACACCATAAACAAATATCAACTGATTAAGTACTTCATTTAGCTTAGCCTAATTTTATTTTTATTTTATTTATTTTATTTTTTAAATTTTTTAAGCCTAATTTTAGATGCATGATCCACATAAAGGACGTAAAGAACTAACAAATATTGAAAAAGCACATAAATAATTAAGAGTGCACTACCCTCCTTAAACATATTTGTAGCAAACTTCATTAAAAAGGAATGTTCTCTTTAACCAGGTTATTTCTACCATGGGCAAAGGGCCAATTCTGAGTGAATGTCAATAATGTGATTGAATTGAACCCTCCACAATGAATCAAATTACATGTGGATGATTCCTTAAGTCTCCAACACAGCAACAGTCATTTAAAAAAATAATTTTACATAGAATTTTTATAATCAGAATGAGTTAAGTAGGTCCAGTCTCATAAATCTTGGACAAAGAAGTTAAATAAAAGATTTTATTAAATTTCTCCTAATTTTCTTTATTCTATTTTTAAATTCATGCATCTCTGATTCAAATATGCCGAACTTATCCTAAGAGACCCCCTATGTCTTCAAATCATTTATACAACTGTCTGGTATCTTGAAAAAAAGGACAGAGGGTGTGAAAGTGGAAGAAGGGGAGATAAAAGAGTAGAAAAAGATGAAAAATGAGAAGGAAAGTATGACAAGAAGAGAATTACCTCTAAAGTCCTCTGTAAAAGAATGAGAATAAACTTATTTCCTCTGCTGGTGCAAAGTTTTTTTTTTAATTTCTTTATTCAATTCAAATAAATTAGATAAACTGGGCATCAATTCAAATTTTCCTCTAATTCCACTGACTGGAAATTTGATATCAAATAAAAGATTCATTGTAAGATAAGCCTGTAACAACAAAACTGTGTGAGAGTACTGTATTTCATCATAATGGAATTTTACCTCTATAAGATTCCACAATATATTAATGGATTCTAAGGGGAAAAATACACAAAACTGAATTGAGATATTTCTTGTTATTCAAAAGTTGTACATGAAATTCAGGATACAACAAAAGTGGTAAATGACTTGGATTGCGAGTGTCTGGGTTGGACATCTAGCACCTTGTTTAAATCAGTTATCTTAGAGCTTACAAATGACCTTTAAAACTTTTAATTTTTTAATTGTTTTGCCACTGGTTTGCACAGAGCTATGTGATCAGTATTATATATTCAGTGTTACAGTGCAATCGTACAGTGCATGAGACTCCACATTTCACTGTGAGAAACTGACTCAGATTATATAAGTAAATCATAACACATGGAATTAGAAATTTATAGTCAACACTTGTTCTGTATAAAAAAATTACAGTAAAGTGTGAATCATCTGTCCTATGGCAGACCATGAGAAGTCATTGTAAATTAAAAAGCTGATTTACCATTGAAGTAGATCCCTCTCCTTTCTTCATACTGAAAAGTAATTTCTTCAACACTGATCTGAAATTGCTCAGAAATTTAAAGGGATTTTCCTTAATGTGAAAACTTCTATTTATTCTTTAAGCTTCCTTTTCAGTCCCTAATTCTCTTCTTCCAATAAGGTAAACTCATTTATTATTCTTATATCCGTACATCAATGCCTCAACTGATATAAATGTTTAGGCACTCTCTTCTTCCCTGGGACGCTTGGGTGGAGGCACTGTTGGTAACGCTCTGGACTTGAAAGAGCTCTAGGATCAAGGATCCTTACAGTGTTCAAGTGGTACCAGGTATCAAAGCTGGTGATGCCAGGGATCAGTTAGACTATCTCCTATCTCTTAACAACTATCTCTTATCTCCTATCTCTTGAGAACATAATGAAAACTTTCTGTAGGGATCTGTGGCCTCTTTGTCATAGTCCACTTGGATTACTTATTTATTTTTTTTATGATTTGGTAAGCTGGAAAGTCTAAGGTCAATTTGCAATTGATTAGAGTTCCGACATCCAGATGACTATTTCTTTGTCTATTCCTCATGTCTCTGTCTTTGGACCTGTATCTCTATTGATATATCTAATCGAAACGAGAAAGCATTCTATTTTCTCTTTTTCTTCTAAGGAGACTAATCCTCCCATGAAATTATCACCCCTTTTAAAATCTCATCTTAATTTCTCCCCTCCATCCCCTTAAATTTATTGACCAAATAACATTAGGGGTTAGGATTTAGGCATATGGATTTGTGGAAAATGAACCCAAACCATTTTTATTTAATTATTTTTGCTTTTTGGGTCACACGTAGCAATGCACAGGGATTACTCCTAACTTTACACCCAGGAATTACCCCTGGCATTGCTCAGGGGACCATATGGGATGCTGGGAATCGAACCCGGGTAGGCCAAGTGCAAGGCAAACACCCTACCCATGGTGCTATTGCTCCAGCCCCACGAAACCATTTTTAGTAAGAATTTTTTTCTCTTTTTCTACATACTGTGCAATATAATACAAAGATGCTGATTCATAATTCTGTGTAGTGATTTCTCACAAAATGTATAATTTTTAAACAGAATATATCTCTCAGGATAAGCATATAAGAAAATTTACTGCTAATGAAAAATAGTGTATACTTACTAAGCCCTTGTAAGAGATAGACATATGATAGTCATATAACATTCGCTCCTTCTGGTTTAGTACTCTGAAATTCTATAAAATATATTATCTTATCTTGATTTTATATATGAAAATATTCACACTCATCTAGTTTGAGTAACTCTCCCAAGTAATGAGTTTTTAGGCATGAATATTGTGTAAAATATTTTTTTATCCCCTAAAGTGTAGTATATAAAGTGAATCTCAACTTATGGATATGATTTATAGCTTTCAAATTAAATCATTGTCTTTATTAGGTCTCATGTCTTTCTAGGAACAAGAATCTGCATATGGTACAGTGGGATGGAGATGAAACTGATGAGTGATCAGAGGTTTATGGAAAATGTTAACTCAAATGTTATTTAAAGTTAAATGTGATTCCAGAGAGAAAACAATAGTAAATTCAAATGGTACCCATGCTACATTGAAAGGTATAGAAGAATATTTAAGGGTATTTCCCTATTTATTATTTATTTATTTATTTATTTATTTATTTATTTATTACTGAATCACTGTGAGATACTGCCACAGACTTACAGACTTTCATGATTACTTTTCAGTAATATAATGATTGAGTACCCAACCCTCCATGAGGACTCATTCTCTATCACCAATGTTCCCAGTATCCCTTATGCCACCCCCAAACCAGCCCCCCACCTTCCCTTTTACTCTGTTTCTTCTTTGGAGTGTTGCAGTTTGCAATACAGGTGCTAAGTGGCCATCATGTAGTCTACTTTCAGCACACATCTCTCAAAGATCATTTGCTATGAAACAAAAAGCTAGGAAAATTTTTTGTGATAGTAATGTTGCCCAAAGAAATAAAATTTAAAAAAAATTATTGAGGCTCAGTGAGTACTTGTCTATTATTAAAAAAAAAAAGACAAATAATTGTCATGAAAAAGCAAACATGCAAAAAAATCAAATAAGATTGGACAAATCTGGAATGGCTGCCACCATCTGTATTGAGCTAGTACTAATAGTGGCATTATAAAAAGAGACAATAATTAACTGATGTATATTTATTTACTTGTAAATAAAGAAAAATAGTAAGCTAAAATGATGAAAGCTAAGTTTAATAGAATTTTAGACATAGCTGAATATATTTAGAGAATACAATCTTAAAATATATAAGAAAAGAATATGAATGTATTAAACATTTTAATTTATTTATCTGTAGGATAACATAGCCTCAGTAGTTTAGGTTTATTGGGTTACTCCTGTTACAGTGCTCCTATTCCTCTTTGTTTATTTGTAGCTTCTTTCTTAGTGTTCTGTTGACTTGTAAATAATGTGTTTCTCTTCTCCTTGAGTTCTTTGCATAGTTTATTCAGAGCAAGTCCTTTTTGTATGGACTCAGGAAGACTTAACAAATGTTATGCTTTTGTAACCTGGGAGTCATTTGACTCTACATGATATTTTCCTCCAGGGCATCTCTTCTCTTGACCTAAGCCTCAGCTGCCCTTACTTCCTAGCACCCCAAAGCACAGTCCCAACGTGGGACAAGGACCCAGGGCAAGCGGTGAGTTGTGTGCTACCCTGGCATTGAGATGGGCCTGGCCAAAGTGCCTAATGCTTAACTATAAGTTAAGAGCTTGATCATGGACAAATGTTGTCATGATCCAAACAGTGATACTAGATTCGGACCCTGCTAGGGTGAGGAATGATTAATCTGGCCTGAGTGCTGTGGTCTGAGCCTGTGACAAGATGTTGCCAGGAGAGCTGCCTTGCAAGCCTCAATGTATACCTTGCTATATCCATACAAAAATAACTAGTATTAAGATGTTAATAAGTTCCTGGACTAAGGAAAAGAAAAAAACCTTAAGAGTGAGGAAGGGCTTTGGAAGCCCTGCCCTCAGGAAGGGCTTTCTTATGTTGATTTTGCTACCTGGCTGGTTGTAGCCTAGAGGGCAAGGTGGGAGAGAGAAGGAGGAGGAGACAGAGAAGCCAGAGAGAAGCGGCAGTTGAGCAGTTGATCCAGAGGGAGGCCGAAGCTGGGAGTGCGGGAGATGAGAAAGATGCAAGATTGAATAAACGGTAACTAATCAGCAACTAGCTTGGTCCTCGTTCTTCCTTTGCCTGTCCTTGACCACCGGCCGTCCCGATCCAGCCCATACACCACGGTTCCAGGGCACCGAAAGTGGGTGGTGGGACAGAGTCGCCCAGAGAGCCCGCGAGTGCACTCGCCCCTCGGCGTGCTTTAGTTTTTTACATTTATCTAAAATGAAATATATTCATTTGATTATGTAACTTTGGGCTGGAGCAATAGCATAGCGAGTAGGGAGTTTGCCTTGCATGCTGGCCAACCCAGGCTCGATTCCTCCACCCCTCCCAGAGAGCCCGGCAAGCTACCTAGAGTATCTCGCCCGCACGGCAGAGCCTGGTAAGCTCCTTGTGGCTTATTTGATATGCCAAAAACAGTAACAAGTCTCACAATGGAGACATTACTGGTGCCCGCCTGAGCAAATCAATGAGCAATGGGATGACAGTGACAGTACCAATGATTATCTTACTTTAGATTTTTTATTTTACTCTTCCTCACATCTCCCTTCTTTTCTACTAAAAGCCCAACTTTGTACTACTAAAAAGTACAAAGTTTTTCTTTTATTCATTTTTTTTAAATTAGGAGAATGTGAACCAAGGAGATTTGTGAGTATCAAAGAGAATTTTTTGATAAAGGACTGAAGGAAAAAATAAAATTTGTTCATAATTATGATTTAGTAAAAATATTCCAATGACAAACATAACATAACACTGTTATGTGTTGCTCAAGATGAGTTAGGGAAATTTTTTTAGGGATAATGAGTAGATCTATCTACCTGCATGCCTGGCTGTCTCCCCCAGGGCCACTTGGAGGGGATGGGCTCCAACTTCCCTCCCCACCCTGAGCAGAGCTCCCAGCAGCTGAAGACCACTGGAACCTAGCTATAGCCATGCTCGAGGCCCCTCTCCACACGTTCAGACGGGCCTAATGCATGAAGGTACTGGGAGAGGAATCCAAGTGTGTACAATTCCATCAACAGACAACATTCAGAGACTCAAAAGCAAGCTCCCGGAAGCGATATCTTGTAGCCTACTTCTCCCTCTGGGAGAAAGTGGCAAGCTTCTGAGAGTTTCCTGCCCACATGGGACAGCCTTGCAAGCTTCCCATGGTGTATTCATATGCTAAATCCAGTAACAAGCTGGATCCCATTCCCCTGACCCTGAAAGAGCCTCCAGTGCGACATCATTGGGAGAGCAGAGTCAAGAGAGACTGCTAAGATCTCAGGGAAAGGACAAATGGAGAGGTTACTGAGCCTGCTCAAGAAATCAATGATTTATGGGATTTCGTGATCATGAATGAGTAGATCTAGAGAAAAATTATGTCTTTTTCTTCAGGGAAAGGGTAGGCAGTGGATTTGCTTTTGAACCATAGCCAGCAATGCTCATAACTTACTCCTGGTTCTGTGTTCAGGGCCTGCTACTGCTCAAGGAACTATTCACAGTTCTGGGAATTGAACCAAGAGTGCATGTCACACAGCTTAACCATTTTAGTATCTCTCAAACACCCAAAGGAGATGTGCTTAATCCTCACGCTTGTAATCTTCCCCACTTTGTAACCTCCCACTCACCTTGAAACCTCTTTCCCATATTATAACAAATTGTCCCCACTTTATAGCCTCAATTTTTTTTACGATTCTGAGGTTTTACTATTTTCATTAACCATCATCTGTTCCCTTGCTTTGTGATATATCTCATGTGCATAAAATCATCCAATATTTATTTTTCTCTACTTTATTTCTGCCCATCTTATAGCAAATGCGAGGTTTCACCTTTTGTTAGGGCTGAGTTTTAATTCATTGTGTGTATAAGTGTAGAACACAATTTCTCTTTAATTCTTTTCAATTTATCTCATTGCACACTCATGATAGGCAATAGCAAGCCCTAAAAGCATAAAGCTTAACAGCACACTTTGCCTTAAAGGAGTATAAAAATATACTAAATACACAGAAACAAATATGTTGAAATGTGTAGATAAACAGTAATTTGCATTACAAAAAGATGACACTTGGGTAGTTGAGACTGACCTTTTAGTACCAACTAAGTTCAAAGCTATGGAAATATGGTCCACTTGAAGTTCTACTGATTATCACCTACCTCCTGTACTCATCATGCATTAAGTTGTATCTTGCTTCTATCTCTATTTCTCTATTTTCAACTTCATTTTAAGTCATATCTATAACCACTACTCAATCTTTTTTACATACCACGATTTCTTTATCCATTCATCTATTGTTGGGAATTTGAGTTATTTCCAATTTTTGGCTGTTGTAAATAGTGCTTCAGTGAACATAACCATGCAAATATCTTTTCAAATTAGGATCTGGTGTGGACATAAATTTCAAGGAATATAATTGTTGGATCACATGGCAGTTACAAGTTAAAAAAACTTCTTTTTGAGAAGTCCCAGGTTCTTTTCCATATGGGCTGAACCAGTTTAGAAACCCACTCAGAGTGTTTCTTTTTCTGCAAGAAATGCTGATTGTGCCTGGCCTTCTGGATAAATGTCATTCACAATCCTGTAAGGTGATGTCTCACTGTCCTTTTTATTTGCATTTTTTTTATATTCTGTGATGATCACATTTTTCACTTACCTGCTGGCAGTCTATATGTCTTTAGATAAGTGTTTTTAAAGGCTCTTTTAAAACATTCAATTTACAACCTTTTGAATTCAGTAAAAGCATAAATTTTAGTGAAGTACCTGGACATCCAAACCTATAACTGCAGTTAATAAAAGCCTATAAAATGTAGACAGGCATTTGTAATCTGTCAATGACCTACAAAAATCAATATTTTCTTGTTCAAAATATTCAGTTAATCTCTTCATCATTTCTTCAAAAGAGCTCAAATTGTCATTTAAACCACACAGTAAAGACAAGTTTCAGGAGAATTGGGAGGATGCAAAAATCTCTAGACCTTCAAATTGTTGAGCCACATCAATTAAAAAAGCACAATTCACCATGTATTCTGATATAATAAAGTAACACTTTGAATTAATTTAGAAATTAAAATTTTTCATCTTAGTGAAGTGTATGGCATACTTTTTAGTATTAATTCCTGAGAATTTCATTTGCTTAACAAATACTTTTGGGGTATTTCCTCAGTGCTGGGCATTATGCATGTTATTGGTAAGAATGCAAAAAATAATTGCAGTACAACAGCGATAATAAATTACTACTTTTATAGGAGTCTAATATTACATGTCTTTCCAAACTCAAATAGATATTACTATCCAACTCAGCAAAATGTAGTGTTGAATGACTAAAAGGGCAGTATACCCACTCAAAGAACATGCCAGAAGTTATCATTTAAGTATCATTAAAATACAATAATTTTTACTGCACTATTTATATATATATTTTAAAGTTCTACTTTATATAATGCTTTTATTAAATTTTGTAAAATTTTCTCAGAAATATACTGTTTATGATATCACTTTTTAAAGATGTTATATGGATACAAGCAAATTGAATACTTAAAGGAAGCATAAATAATTTACTTTTTAGTACTACTTTTTATTTAATAATATTATTATTTCTAAAATATCAGGGGATTCTTTGCTTTTATGTAAGCAATTCATTTCTCAGGAACTGTACTCTCAGAACTTATTTTGCTTGTTTTGGTTTTGGTCTATACTTGGGCGTGCTTCGGCCTCACTCCCCATGCTGCTTCTTAGGAATCACTCCTGGCAGTGCTATCGGTGAGGAACTGGGGACCCAATCAGAGTTGGCTCTATGCAAAGCAATTACTTTAAGCACTATATTATCTCTCTGGCTCCCTTCATAGAATATTTTTAGGACTTGGGGAATCATATCTTTAATGACAAATGACATTTTCATGGACAGAATGTATTCACAATACTCATTTAAATACTCATTTAAAAAGATAAACAATAAAACCTTGAATTTTATCTAGAAGTTCAGCTGCTCAGTCAAAGAAGCACATTTCTCAAGTTCCATTGCAATGTTTTATAACCACATGCATCGAGAGGACTAGTAGGTAATTTTATATCATGTGTTTAGAGGTCACTTTTGCTTACCCTACACTTTCTCTTCTGCTTCCTGCTATTTGTAAAATCAAAAACAGCTACTTAGGTCCAGATAGGATGAAATTACTCCTCTATTCCTTTGCCAACAAACTTGTGTAGAACTTGTTTTGATGAACTGTTAAAATTAAGATAGAAATAAACATCATTATTTTAAGAGTCATTATATTTTTGTTCCAACTTGTTGTAGAGATTACCCTTTAGCCAATACTAATACATTGATTATTTTGTTTCTTAAGTTTCAACTGTTCTGCTTCCTTCTTTAAAACTTTGAAATTATTCTCAGCCTCTCATTCCCCAAAAGTAGAACTTGCTTGGCTAATTGGGCACAGTGGTTTTTCTTTCTATATTCACATGCATTTACAAAGTAACTTTGTAATTAGACCTATCAAGGTTTTAAAGCACCTATCTTTTAGTTTTGAATTATATGTCTTAAAGCGAGTGAAATATTTCATTCTCCATACAACTATAAAATAGCTGATAGAATTGAAATGAAAATATTAGTTCTGATCATGTGAGATTTTTGTTCCATCACTTGTAACACTTGTAGTCCTGTTGATCTTCAATTTGCTTGAGTGGGACGCCAGTAACGTCTTCATTTGTCCCTGTCTCAAGCTAGTGCAGCCCAATAATATCTGCTTACTCCAGGAACAGGAAGAGCCTCAAATTTGTTCCATAATTGTATTTAGTGTTTTGAGCTAGTATTCTTTTCATATGCAAGTTGTGATAAACTCCAGATATTTAAAATCCAACAAAACAGTCTAGAGTACTGTTGTGTTCCCTTTGAACCTGACAGCCCCCAGGAAGTTTAGAGTACTGTTTTGTTGGATTTTAAATATCCAACAATTTTGAATTATTGGAGTACTGGACATTGTAAAAAACTAAGGCACGCCGAAGGGCGTGTGCACTCGTGAGCTTTCTGGGAAGCTCTGTCTCACCGCCTGTGTTCGGTGCTCTGGAACCGCTGTGTATGGGCTGGATCGGGACGGCTGTTGGCCAAGGACGGGCGAAGGAAGAACGAGGACCAATCTGGTTGCTGATTAGTTACCGTTAATTCAATCTTCCATCTTTCTCATCTCCCGCAATCCCAGCTCCATCTTCTCTCTGGATCTACTGCAGCCTCTCTCCCATCTCTCTCTTCCCTCTTTTCCTCTCTTGCCCTTGCCCCTAGGTTACACACTGCCAGGTAGCAAAATCAACATAAGAAAGCCCTTCCTGGGGGCTGTCAGGTTCAAAGGGAACACAACCTAGGGGCATTCCAAAGTCCTTCCTGACTGCCAGTAGGCAAGATACCTCTTAAGGGTTTTTTTTTTTTCCTCTCCTTATTCCAAACAGTCATTAACATCTTAATATTAGTTATTTTTGTATGGACATAGCAAGAGATACATTAAGGCTTGCAAGGCAGCTCTCCTGGCAACATCTTGCCACAGACTCAGACTACAGGACTCAGGCCAGATTAATCATTCCTCACCCTAGCAGGGTCCGAATCTAATTATCACTGTTTGGATCATGACAACATTTGTCCATGACCAAGCTCTTAACTTATAGTTAAGCATTTAAGCATTAGGCACTTTGGCCAGGCCCATCTCAATGCCAGGGTAGCACACAACTCACCGCTTGCCCTGGGTCCATCCTGTCCCTCATCAGGAGCCTGCTTTTGGGGGTGCTAGGAAGTAAGGGCAGCTGAGGCTTAGGTTGAGAGAACAGATGCCCAGCAGGAAAATATCATGTAGAGTCAAATGACTCCCAGGTTACAAAAGCATAGCATTTGCTAAGTCTTCCTGAGTCCATACAAAAAGGACATTGCTCTGAATAAACTATGCAAAGGACTGAAGGGAAGAGAAAAACAATGTTTACAAGTCAACAGAACACTAAGAAAGAAGTGAAGAGGAGGGCAGGTTAAGGGTTAAAAACTTGCTTCTGCTAAAGCTGAATTTGCCTTTGTAACTGCTTGGCTGCTTTGAAAGATGTTTTCGAGACCTACTGCTGGGCAGGAAACAGTCAACAAATGGGCCAACAAACTGCTCTAGGAACTGTAAACAAACATTTTCTAGGAAACAGTTAACAGTTAACAAATATTGAGATTAGCGAATTAAGTGACCTATGCATGATTCCCTTTGATCCAATAGGTGTGATTTCCTTTGATCCAATAGGTGTAATTCCCTTTGGTCCAATATGTGTGATTCCCTTTCATGCAATATGTGTTATTCCCTTTTCTCCCCCCAAAGGATACAAAAACGGCTCGCTTTTTGAGTTTGGGACCTTCAGCTTTGCTGCTTTTCAGGCATGGTTGAAGGTCCCAATATGGCTATATTGGCTTGAATAAACCCCGTGGGTTTGCAGAAAGAGTTGTCTTGGTTTTGTTCTTTTGTTCCTCCAAGCCTTCACAGGGCAGAGATCTGCCAACCCCTAACAGAAGCTACAAATAAACACAGAGGAATGGTAGCAACATAATGGGAGTGACACAATAAACCTAAACTACCTAAGGCTATGTTATCCTACAGACATACCTAAATTTCTCTTTGATTACAAATGCTATACATAATCTCTAATCTTTTTGACTATATGTTACAAGAGGTCAGTAAAAATTCTAAATAAAAAATATAAATACTCTTTCTTTAGAATATTGAACATCACTCCTTATAATGAATGTCCACTACCAAATCCTACTTTTATGAATCTGTAACTCCTAGCTCAAACTTTGTATAATTTGGGGAAATTATAATCCTCCTCAGAAAAATCCTTCTTAAGAAATGGAGTATAGTACAGTAAGTACGGTGCTTGCCTGGTATGCAGCTGATACGAGTTTGATGAAGTCCAGCACCCCATATAGTTCCTAACCACTGCCAAGCATGATCCCTGAGTGTAGAGGCAGAAGTAAGTCCCGTGCACTGCGGAGTGTGACTCAAAAACAAAAGATACAAAAAACAAAGAGAACAAACAAGCAAATTACTCAAATAAAATTTTTCTATTAAATTAAAGTTCCATTAAGTATGACGTGTGCTACTTCGAAAAAAATGATATATGCTTTTTGGGGGAATTAAGAAGATAATTATGGAACGACTTTATTAAATGTTGTGTTCATTATCCTTATAAACATTATTAAACACTAGCATCATATTACTTATAGAACTAACTTTTGAGATCTTGGTCCTCACATTTAGTCCAATTCAAGCTTCCTTTTTATGTTTTTAATTTTCTTCTGTAACATTCCACTGCTCTCCATGTAATTCTATGAATTTTTTCAAACACAGGAAATTTTTTGTCTTTTGTATAAACAAAAATATTACATTTTCTATGTCAGTGATTACTCTTTAATCTTTCTTCTGTTAATTTTGCACAATTTACAACTACTACTGTATTTACTATGTTTTATTATTTATGCATCTCTATCTGTATCTTTTAGATCTTTCATGTGTGTTGAAATAATTAATGTATATAGAAAACAAAGTCACCATCACTGTCACTGTCATCCCATTGCTCATCAATTTGCTCGAACGGGCACTAGTAATGTCTCCATTATGAGACTTGTTGTTACTGTTTTTGGCATATTGAATGCAACATAAGTAGCTTGCCAGGCTACTTTTCTTGCCCACGTGGGCAAGAGTCTCTCGGTAGCTTTCTGGGCTCTCTGAGTGGGACAGAGTAATTGAACCTGGGTTGGCGGCATGCAAGGCAAAAGCCCTACCTGCTGTGCTATACTAATCTTCAGTGTATGGTTTAACGTATTTTTTTCTTGAAATACATCAATAAAGTCATCACTATAGCGAAATATAAAACATTAAGAGCTGAAAGATATAACTTTCTGGCATAAATTTTTCTTGTATATCTTTGCAGCCTATATTATTCTCATATCTTCTCTTACAAAAGCATTTACTATTCTGATATCTATCATCTATATATATCTATATATCACATTGACATATTCTTAAATTAAGGCTTAGAAACTAACCATTTTATATTTTTATACTTTAATTTTCAAACAATTCATCAAAGTAAATTTGTTGAAGAAATACAGCAAGGTTCTTTGCACTTGTAACCCCCAATTTTAACATCTTGAATAAATAAATAAACAGAAGAAGTAAATTTGAATTGGTTATTTCTGCAGATTTGACATGAATGATACACACTGGTATGTGTGTAGTTTCATGCAATCAAATATTTGTGCAGAATTTTTTTCTATGTAATTCTATAACTTTTTCAAACAGGATATTTTTGTATTTTCTATGAACAAAATATGACATTTTCGATGTCAGTGATTATTACCACTACGAGACCTAGAACTTCACTCTGTTTATTCATTCATAGTCAGAATCATGCAGCATCATTACACTCAACCACATTCAGCCCCAAAACTCTAGTAAATGATATTAAGTTTATGAGGCTGGAGATATTGTACAAGATTTAATGTTCTTCCCTGCATATAGCTGCTGTGGTTTTATCCCAAGCACTCGGAAATGACCCCATCCTGCCAAGAGTGTTTCTTGAGCACAGAACCATGCTGGAGCAAGAGCACAGCGGGTTGGGCATTTGCCTTGCATGGGGTCGACTCGGGTTTGATTCCCAGAATCCCATATGGTCCTGAGCATCGCCAAGAGCAATTCATGAGTGCAGAGCCAGGAGTAACCCTTGTGCATCGCTGGGTGTGACCCAAAAAGAAAAAAAAAAGGAACCAGGTCCTGAGCCCAATCAGCTGTGGCCCCAAAACAAAACAAGATAACAAATATATATATATATGTATATATATATGTACATATATATTCTGTTTTGAATCTCTATAAACTTTTTATTTTGAGAAAATTATGTAAATAGGCTTATACAGAATATGTCTTTTCAAGATTACCCTTTTCATGTAGAACCTTAGATATATATGTGCCATTAAGATTTTCTTTGGCATGGACATATTAGTTTGTCAAAACATTCATGGTTTGAAGAAAATGTTAGCAGCTTCCTGTTTGGAGCTAATACAAAATTTACATTTATAAGCATTCGTGTATAAAAATATAGGTGAACATGATTATTAGTTTCTCTTGGATAGATACTTGAGTTCAGTCATGGGGTAATATAGCTGGATGATCTTTAGATTTTAAAAATATACTATTCCTGTATGATTGTATACTTTATATTCCTATCACTAACACATGAACATACAACTTGCTCTGCATTCTGGCTATTATTGAAGTTATCACTACTTAAAAATACATTATTATATGTGTGAATTTGATTTTATCAAGGTTTTAATTAGCATTTTGTAATGACTTTTGGTGTTTCAAGAGTTTATATATTCTCTTCAATGTAATGAAAGTTTTTTTAAACATTTTTAATTGGATTGCTATATTTGGTATACTTAGGTTTGGAGATGAAGTTATTTAAGTATTCCAGATAAATGTCATACAATGTGGATATTATAGAGTTAGAAATATAGAGAACAATGGAACTAAATAGATAACTCAGAAATAGAATAATAACAAAGCCAACTCATGAAAGAGAAAAAACAATTTCACAAAGATGGAATGAACTTTCCAACTAATTTTACTGGAGAAAAATCAACCACATAAGATCTAAACTCAACCTGCAACTTGCACTTTGTAAAACAAAGTACTCAAAACAATATGACAAGCTACATCTATAGCTAAACCAATAAGTGGGTCAGAAAAAAAGTAATGAAAAAATCTTCATAACTTAGAGAAGACAAAATATTCTTAGTCTTAACACTAAAGGCGTAATGCATGCAGTAAAAGTTTACATCAGACCTCATGATATTAAAATTTTCCTCAATAAAAAAAATAAAGAGGATAAGTATAAAATGAGAGAACAGGGAGAACATTGCAGTGATAAGTATAATATTTGCAGTGATTTCAACATTTATGAAATAAGGATTATGCTCTTGTACTGAAAAAATAGTACAATGGGTAGGGCACTGGCTTTGCATGTGTCTGACTAGGGTTTGATCCCTGACTCCAGCTATGTTCCCCTGTGCTCCTCAAGAGTGATCCCTGTTGCAGAACCCTGAGCACTGTTAGGCATGGCCCAAAATCCAAATAAACAAAAATATGCTCTTATCATTTTTCACAACTCACTTATAAAATTTGCTAAAATATATAGTATAATGTTTGATAAAAAGATAGAAATAAAACTTAGGAGTTTACTGATAGTGATACTCTCTCTCTACTTTGGTGTCAAAAAGGCAAATTATTCTAGAATTCAAAGAGAAAAGTATGATTCAGTATTACATAATTCATGAAAGAAAGTGCAAAACTTTTGAAAGCTCCAATTTTCTCTGGACCCTACTTAATGAGACATTTCTGTGAAAATGATGTGCATTGTTTACTGTGCATGGGTCACCGTCTAATGTCCTTGTTGACAAGTGTAATTGATTGCAAGCAAACTGCTCTTGACAGGGCTCTTAATGCTTACTTAGCAGAATTTGAGTGTCCTACCCCAATGTTGCTTCAAGTCAATAGGAGGAAAAAAAAAGTACAAATCTCCCTGAAAAGTCCTTTTAGGTATATCTTGACTATCAAATGTCAATACAGCTGACAAAGTGGCCAGCAAACTGCAAGTACTGGATATCATACGGTGATTATAAAAATTTACAGCTGTCAGCCAAAATGAGAATGTCTCCCATGGGTGTGAAAGTAAAATGTAAGGATTAGCTGATAGAGCATTCTTCTCTGGCTTTTCCTTTCATAAACTAAGATCACAGAGCACTGAGAATGTCATCCGCAAGGTTCAACAAAATGTTCACCCAGATTCTGAGCATTATATTGGAATTTTAAAAAATGTCTTTGTCTTAAGCAGCAGAATGTTTAAACCTCTTTGAAAGACAGGGTGAAGTGTTAATTGGAAAGATAAACCCAGAAAAGATTAAAATGCACCATAATTAGCATATTACATTTTAAACAGTGAATTGTGTTTCAAATTGGTCATAAATTGTGCCATGCCTATATGCTGTCATGTTAAGGATACTTCTAATTTCAAATAAGAGTAGGGTCATCAATTTTCAATCACTTCTAGGACCTTTGAAGGAAGTTTATCTACGACTCGCATTGGAATTTTATTTTGTACTTCTGTAAAATTAGTTTTTCTTACCAGTCAATATGCTTACACAATTCATGGGAACTTGTATGTTTCAAGACATTTGAATGGAGTCAGGTCATTGTTTTAGAAGTTCATATGAATTTGAATTTGGTCAAAGTCAAGTGTAATATAGAAAAGTGATCAATTCAGCATAATATGTGGGTCAGTTTTTTACTGATAATAAATACGGATAAATAATAAACAAGGCAAAGTGTCCATCCCGTATTTAATCCTCTTAATCCATTACATGACCACATTTATGAGATCAACATTCTTCCATATACACAGAATTCCAGTCCACCTCCTACCTCTTTAATTCAACACATTGCTATGACTTTGGAATGCTTACAGCTTGTATTTCTTTACTGCCCTTATATTTCATCTACATTGCAAGATCAAATTTTCCTAGTAGTTTCTTAACACTCTTAAGATATTTTAAAATTTTTACAAATTCTAAAACCAGTAAAGACTTCACGATTTACTAAGGCACTCAAAATTATGGATTCCTGAGCCTCAGTTTTCAATTGCACAGGCACTTTTCACTCCTCCCAACTAGGCATCCAAATGGGCTAGATATTCCATTTACAGTACTCACTCTTAGCCAATCCACTTTGCAGTGGAATTTCCAAAATAGCCTGTGTTAACTATAAGACTATGCAGCAGACTAGTATATATAATACTCTTGAAGAAAAATAGTTTGATAAGAATTTTTTCTTAACAATTTAAATAAAAACAACTAGATAAATTAAATTCACAATGGATATTAATGCTAGCCTACATATCATTGGCTCTTGAAGCTATTTGAGACCAGGAGTGAGCTAAAGTATAGAGAGAATATAAAAATCATTGCAATTAATGAGAGTAAACCATTATACAATAGCCACCAGGAAAGTATTGTAAAAAGAATGCCAGCAGGCATGATCAGAGAATACTAATTCCTGTACTAACAGCAAGCCCTGAAAGAATCAGCAGCCTGGCACTCCGGTGCAGAATAAGGACAACATTGACAGTCAGAAAGCATCTTCCTTGACACCGGCCTCCATAATTGAGGTTCAGCTAATGCTCTCTAATTTGGGTAAGGATTTCAATTTTCCTGGATTTTAGAGAAATTATCTTTTC
Organism: Sorex araneus; assembly: GCF_027595985.1. Classification (NCBI taxonomy): domain Eukaryota; kingdom Metazoa; phylum Chordata; class Mammalia; order Eulipotyphla; family Soricidae; genus Sorex; species Sorex araneus. Next base: position 113,795,814 of record NC_073303.1, on the reverse strand, counting down.
TACTCCCATAGAATTTACAAGCTCCTCCTGACCCTTCAAAAGTACTGGAGTCCCACTAGACTTCTGCTTCCCATTAGTTGCTCAAAAGTGGAATGAAGTGGAATGAAGTGCTGAGTGAAGATTGGTCCATTTTCAAGGTCTCTAGAAGTTCCGTCCTAATTTTAATTCTAAAATAGGTCTTACAGGGACCAAGAAGATAGTGGAGCAGGTAAGGCCTTTGCCTTGTGTACAGTTACTGCTGAGAGATCCCTTGCACCTTCTACGGTCCTGAGCCCACCTGGCATGACAGCTGAGGGCAGAGCCAGGATATGGCCTGAGCATGACTTGGTGCTACCCCCCAAAACAACAAAAACTAAAAAACCCATGAAAGAAGGTCTTAGCATCATTGTAGAGGCTTTCATTGAGCAGATTAAGAGAAGGTCCCAAACAGATGGTTTGCTTTATGTTTTGTTTCACTTGATCTGGGGGGATGTATGGGCTACACCTGGCTACAATCCAAGCTTACACTTATTTTTGAATTCTTACTTTAAAAAATTCCTTTAATAAGCAGGCATAAGAAAACATCCCTATTGATTTTATTCTTAATAGAGTATAGTTAGTGGTGGGTATCGAGCACCAATATTATCACTGATGACATGCAAAGAGTCTCTTACCCACGTGCCTGGCTGTCTTCCCCGGGGCGCCTTGGAGGGGATGGGCTCCAGCTTCCCTCCCCACCCCGAGCAGAGCTCCTGGAAGCCAATGACCACCGGAACCTAGCTACAGCCATGCTCAAGGCCCCTCTCCACACGTTTCGATAAGCCTCAAGCATGAAGGTACCAGCAGAGGAACCCACGTGTGTGTAATCCCATCAACGGCCAACATCCAGAGACTTAAAAGCAAGCTCCCAGAGTGATATCTTATAACTTACTTCTCCCTCTGGGAGAAACTAGCAATCTACTAAGAGTTTCCTGCCCACATGGGAGAGTCTCTCAAACTCCCCATGGTTTATTCATATGCCAAAGCTAGTAACAAATATGGGTCTCAGTCCCCTGACCCTGAAAGAGCCTCCAATGCAGCATCGTTGAGAAGGCTGAGTAGAGAGAGACTTCTAAAATCTCAGGGATAGGATGAATGGAGAGTTTGGTCATACTGCTTGAGAAATTTAACGATCAACGGTATGATGGTGATGATGATGATATTCATAAATCATGATGCATTGGTAATAAAGAAAATTTAGTAGTAAATTAAATACATATGTGAATTTCTATTTCTGGATCTTGTGTAGAGAATTTTGAAATGATTGCAAAATATGCCAAAAGCAATTCCAAAGTATTGAAGGAATGGTATTTTTGTTGTTGTTTTGAACTCTGAGATCAACAAGTTCAACACTTAAGAACATAATATTTTATTTTAAAAGATCTTTTAAAAAGTCTTGTGGTAAATTAGACGATACAGAAATCAGTCACTGGTGATTACTTGCAGATAAATGCTAGAGGGATCCACAAATTTCTACTGGGAGTTAATGCTTTTGTCAGAGAGAACATGTATCAATTGCACAAAGTAGCTTCTATTAGTATTATAATTTTGTAGTGATTATATCTCACGCAGTGAGAGTTATTGGCATGTGATAAATAGTACAATTTATGATTCACCTACCCTTCAAATTGTTACATGTATCACTGCTATACCCTTTATGTATAAGACACAAAGTTTTTTTAGAACTTTGCCCCTGTATTGGTACACTGAATAATTAAGTGAATGTTTAGGTCTGTGATTCCACCTTGAAACAACTGGCCAAAATAAAGGGATAATCGTGCTGTGTTATTAAATAAATTAGTATTGGTGTAAAGATAAGTTTTCAATGTTGAAAAATCCTTTACATTCACAAAATGACTACGTGAGCAAAATTTAATGTGTTAAAATGTGTTTTGTTCACTTTTCTGTTCAGAAATGGATTCTTTATTTTCTTTAATTAAGTAACTTACAAGATAGTAATAAACCTGACTGCTCCTTTAAATTACTTGAGACTTCTTAATTTCATGTTTTACAATTAAATTTAGAATAAGAAATTATGTTTGCCCAGAGGATCACTAGGATATTAACACTGCACTCTTTCACTAACATTTGTGAGATTACCAGTGATTACAGAATTAAAAAAAATAATAAAGGAACTGTTGGCAAATTTCTTGAGACTTCTTATAACAACTGGCCTAAAAAGAACTGAGCTACAATCTGTCAGTCAAATCATGCTAATTTCTGTTTCTTTTATTGCTTTTTTTTGTGCAATATAATATGTGAAGATTGTGGTAAATATTCTTTGGCTGAGTATTCTGTAATTAAAAACCTATCTTAATTCTTTTAGGAACCTGACTCTCTAAAATCATAACTACACGTTCTGACAGGAAAATGAAAAAGATTGGATATAGATTACAGAAAAAAGATAGTGAAAAATTGTACAGAAAATCAAGACTTGCATAATGTAAGAAAAATAATATACCATTACAAGTTCATTGAAAATGTGGAAATTTTTAATACAAGTGCATGTTTATTTCAGTGCTTGCTACATGAACCCTCTTAGTTAAATTTTAATATATAATATTGCTGCTTCCTGAGGATATCTATGATGATATATTATTTAGCTACTAATAGTTATTTTATATTTTAGCAGGCAGGTCAGATAAATATGTTTCTATTTGGGATTACATGGGGGTAGGGGGAGACTCACATTTTTGTTTTAGATAAATCTTATGCTTTGCTGATCACCAGTGTTTCCAGTAAGCCACACATGTGCAATATAAACAAATCTGTGTGCACAGTTGCACTTGTCTGATTTTACAATTATAGATAAACAGAGTCTGCCTAAGGCAAACTTGTGATGAAAGATGAAATTGAACATTAACTCACCTACTTCCTTCTTTTTGCTTCAGAACAAAATATCATTTTCTAACTTGAACAAAACCTTTCTTCATGCAGATGCACAAGATAAACTATTGACAGGTAGATGTGAGAATTGAATCTTTGAAGATTATGAACATAAGTTTAATAATGACTAGAGATCTCTGTTGCTTTATTCCATAGCCTATGTTCAACATCTGTTACGAAAATAATAGTACTAAGAAGTACCATATCAAAAATTGTCTAGAAAAGAAAACATGAGAGTTTACACAATCTACATTGAATTGTAGATTATGATAAAGTCTGTGTGTCAGAAGTGTGTGTGTGTGTGTGTGTATGATTAGAAGGACATTATCAATCTAATTTTTCCTACCATCCTTTGTCCTAACTCCTTAAAAATTGCCCTATGTGGAGCTGGAGCAATAGCACAGCAGGCAGGGCATTTGCCTTGCACATGGCCAACTCGAGTTTGAATCCTAGCATCCATATGGTCCCCTGAGCACCACCAGTAGTAATTCCTGAGTGCAGAGCTAGAAGTAACCCCTGTGCATAGCCAAGTGTGACCCAAAAAGCAAATAAATAATCACTATCACAATCATGAAATCCCATTAATCATCACTTTCTTAGGCAGGGTCAGTAACCTCTCCATTCGTCCTTTCCCTGAGATCTTAGCAGTCTCTCTTGACTCTGCTCTCCCAATGATGTTGCACTGGAGGCTCTTTCAGGGTCAGGGGAATGAGATCCAGCTTGTTACTGGATTTAACATATGAATACACCATGGGAAGCTTGCAAGGCTGTCCCATGTGGGCAGAGAACTCTCAGAAGCTTGCCAGTTTCTCCCAGAGGGAGAAGTAGGCTACAGGACATCGTGTGGCCTCTTTGCGGTCACGTGCTTCTGGGAGCTTGCTTTTAAGTCTCTGGATGTTGACCATTGATGGGATTACACACACCTGGGTTCCTCTGCCGGTACCTTCATGCGTGATGCCCGTCCAAATGCATGGAGAGGGGCCTCAAGCATGGCTGTAGCTAGGTTAATAAATAAATAATAAATAAATAAAAATTGCCCTATGTTAGAAAGTACAATAATGCTCAAATTTTATCATCTCTAAGAGCCAAACTATAATACCTTTATTTGCTGTGATTGTTTTGTTTATTGTTTGCCCTGTCTTTCGGGCCACACTCACTGTGTCCCCAAAGTATTAAATATCTTAAAACTTCCAACTGCTCATGACTTACACCTAGCAGGTTTGGAGGACCATTTGGAGTGCTGGGATGGAGCATAAGTTGGTCACAGCTAAGATAGGTGCCCTATACACCGTACTATCTCTCAGGCCCTACTAAATTATTCTTAAAGTGTGTTCTGTCTGTGACTAATGGTGCTTAAGACCCTCTTCAAGGTCTCCCAAAAGTTTCTAACTTTTCATAGTAATATCAAGGAATTATCTATTTTTTACCCCACTATGCTGAAAACTAAACTTAAGATGCAAAATCTTTTGTAAATAAATCTGTTGGTGGCAAAGTACCAATCAAAATAGGATCTTATTCTAATCTCAGTGTTACTTTTTTTTTTTCTTTTTGCGTCGCACAGCCATTACTCCTGGATCTGCACTCAGGAATTACCCCTGGCGGTGTTTGGGGAACCATATGGAATTCTGGGAATCGAACCCAGGTCAGCCGAGTGCAAGGCAAATGCCCTATCTGCTGTGCTATTGCTCCAGCCCCATTCCTCACTTTTAAAGTCAGGAAATTACTGTTTTAAAAGTTAATAACTTTTAAAGTTTTGATTGCCAAAACAGAAAAAATAAGGTTACATTTATAGTTAAACCTTTGTACTTTAAAGATGCTTTTACAGCCAAAGACCAAACATATCTAAACACTTTTCACAAGGGGGTCCAGAGAGATTGTAGGTAAGGGGCTGCTTTGCACTCAGCCTACCTAGGTGGGGATCCCTGGCATCCCCTATGATCTCCTGAGCACCGCCAGGGTTATTCCTGAGTACAGAGCTAGGAGTAATCCCTAAGCACCACCACGTGTGGCCCCAAACCCAAATAAATAAATAAAATAAAAATTTACTCACATATATGTATGTGTGTATGCATATATGCATATAGAGAAAACAACATTATAGGAACATATGATCTATTAAGTAAATTATTGTAAGAATTTCAAATAATAAAAGTAATAATGTTTGTTTTCTATTCAATTGTTTCTTTTGCCTAAGAAAAAAGATGTTTTAAAAATTAGTTATGTGTGTTAATACTTGGTTTATTTTTGTGATATTAATAGATAATTTGATATCTTAATACTTTCAACTTTTATGAAATGAACATCAAAAATATAACTCAATAACATCATAATTATTTGAGATTACAAAATATGCTAACAATTGCAAACAGTATTTAAGGAAAAACAATGTGAAAACTACTACTTTATTATTCATTTATTTTCATAGAAGCTGTGAATACCTATTGAGAGTACATTGGGTATTTGCAAAAAAAAATATATCCAATGAAACACTATTGAATTGCTAATTTTCATACGTTATGTCTGAATCTTATGTTATATAAATCATGAAATTTTGAAAGGAATAATTTTTTTTTGTTTTGGGGACATAGCAGTTGGTACTCAGGGCTTATTCCTGGCTCTGCACTCAGAGATCACTCCTGGCGCACACAAGGGATCTTGTGGATGCTGAGGATTGACTCCAGGCTCTACTGTCTGTCATTCTGGTACAATAGGAAAACTTTTATGTGATATCAATAGTATTCAAGTAGAATTTATGCTCAATATTATAAATCTAATAATGTTTCATCAGATATTTTTGAATTCTTAATAAATTATTTAAGAATATCACATTTTCGTTTGACATTATAAAAACTCCATTACTCTTATGAATAAATATGTAAAGTGTCTAAGGAAGTTAAAACAATTCACATCTAATTTTCCATTTCTAGCTCCCACAGAAATTCTAAAAATTAGTAAAATTCTGTACCAACTAAACACAATGAATTGAATAATGTGCAAGGAAACAAAATTGTAAAAGACTACTTGCTATTAATTGAACAGTATATATGTAATAATAATAATATAATAATAGTAAATATAAAATATACTATTATACATAGTACAAATTATATAAAATTATTTGCTTTGGGATACAGTTAAAAATGATGCTTAGGGACTATTTCTGTGCTCAGGAGTCACCGCTAACAGTGCTGATAAGACTATATGTGGTATTGGGGATTTAATATATGTGGTATTGATAGGATTATGGGATGCAAATCAAGCTTAACCTCTGTCTTATTTCTCCCACCCTCATAAATTATGTGTTAAAAATGCAGGAAGTTTTATTAAACAAAAAATAAGAATTAAGCCATACACAAATACTAGCAGTACAGAGAAATTTCTCTCAAAATGTTGCCAGTCTTTAAAATGTCTCCATTTGCAGCAACATGCAAAAAAATGGGCTTAGACCTCCACCTATCACCATGTACAAAAGTCAGATCAAAATGGATTAAAGACCTCAACATCAGACCAGAATCCCTAAGGTACATTGAAGACAAGGTCGGCAAAACCCTCCACAACATTGAAGCCAAAGGTATCTTCAAAGCGGACACGCTACTGGCCAAACAAGTGAAAGCAGAGATAAATAAATGGGACTATCTCAAACTAAGAAGCTTCTGCACCTCAAGAGAAACAGTGACCAAAGTACAAAGACAATCTACAGAATGGGAAAGGATATTTACGCAGTACCCATCTGATAAATGGTTGATATCAAGGATATACAATGCACTGGTTGAACTCCACAAGAAGAAAACTGCCAACCTGATCAAAAAAATGGGGTAATGAAATGAACAGAAACTTTCCCAAAGAAGAAATCTGAATGACTGAGAGGCACATGAGAAAATGTTCAACATCACTAATCATCAGGGAAATGCAGATCAAAACAACAATGAGATATCATCTCACACCACAGAGACTGGCCCACATCCCAAAAAACAAAAACAACCGGTGTTGGTGTGGATGTGGGGAGAAAGGGACTCTTCTTCACTGCTGGTGGGAATGCCCACTGGTTCAGCCCTTTTGGAAAACAATATGGATGATTCTCAAAAAAATTAGAAATTGAGCTTCCATTTGACCCAGCAATACCAATCCTGGGAATATATCCCGGAGAGGCAAAAAGGTATTGTAAAGATGGCATATGTATTTCTGTGTTCATTGCAGCACTGTTTACAATAGCCAGAATCTGGAAAAAAACAGAGTGCCCCCAAACAGATGACTGGTTAAAGAAACTCTGTTACATCTGCACAATGGAATACTATGTAGCCGTCAGAAAAAATGAAGTCATGAAATTTGCATATAAATGGATCAACATGGAAAGTATCATGTTGAGTGAAATGAGTCAGAAAGAAAGAGACAGACATAGAAAGATTGCACTCATATGTGGAATATAATGTAACTGAGAAGTACAATTTGGCAACGATGCAACTTCTGGCAGATATCTCTCTGGACTTAGTTACTAAAATACTAAATTACAGAAACCCAAAACCGAGAGGCCGCTAAGTGTGGTCACTCGACCTCATACCTCTTCATCCTCAGCAATGGAAAACAAATTATCTAATGCTTCCTTTTCAGCAGGTCTGACTTTAGGGGAGAGACTCTCCAAACAATAATAGTGAGTTTTGTTGAAATATTGAATGCAATCAAAGTGAATGTAAAGTGAAATTTATTAGCTACACAGGTGGGGAGGGCTAAGGGTGGTGGGGGCTAGGGGCGTGGGGGGCTGGGGTGTGGGGGTGCGGGGTGGAGCTATACTGGGATTCTTGGTGGTGGAATATGTGCACTGGTGAAGGGATGGGTATTCGAGCATTGTATAACTGAGACTTAAACCTGAAAACTTTGTAACTTTCCACATGGTGACTCAATAAAAAAAATAAATAAAATAAAATAAAATGTCTCCATTTGTATACTATTAAATACAGCAGGTTTTACTTTGAAAATGCTAATTTAATGCAGTAGTCACCTGATATTTGTTGAACATTATTTTTCAAATTTATCCTTATTTATAATTGCTCTAAAAGTATTGTGTAAGTTTAATTCTATTTCAAGTATTTTTTACATACTTGCCTCCTCAATTGTTACTTAGATCTTAACGGAAAGAATAATGATGCTATCTAACTGCCTAACTCTTCTTGGGAATCTAATATAAATGTAATAGCACAGTAAACTATTGCATAATATATCTAAATGTGAAACTACTCTTTACTATAGGGTTAAAATAATAACCAAGGTATAGGAGTGTGCTATTAAGGGAACACACTTTGGAACATTTGTAGGTGATGGTCTACATGTTGTGTTACAAGAAGAAAGTTATGACAACACATGAAATTAAGCTGTTGCCTTACTTAGAGTAGTGTTTCATAGGGAAACAAGCAATTGTGCAAATGTGGTCCCTGAAATAAAGAATATAGGATAAAAAAGAAACAAAGTTCAGTTGGCACAGTGTTAAAGTCATTACATCCCTAGCTGATTATAATAATTTGATAAAACTTACGCTTCCCTAATTTTTGTTTTATTTTATCAGCTGTCTCTAAAAGACCGTGTTTCTGTCTAAAATCAGTCTCTCACGATCTGCAGGTAGATACTAGGACCATTGTAATAGGAAGGTTAGTACCTCCTAAGGACAATCAGCTGCCATTGCTATTCTAAAATCTAGGTGGGTTCATATTATTTGTGGGGAGAGCTTGAGGAAACATGCCTATGTGGTTAAATCTTATTTATGATCCTGCACTCAGGGATTAATGCTTCTGGTGCCCAAGAGACACATGTGGTGCTGAATACTGAAGTGGGGTCAGTCGCATGCAAAAGAAGCACTTGAACTGCTGTATTATCTCTCCAGCTCCTAAAGGCTTTGTTGCTGTTATTTGAGGTTCTGGTGTCTGAGACATATTCAGTAGTGATGAGGTTTACTCATGGATCTGTATTCGGGGCTCCATACTTGGTCCTGGGGGTCAAACCCTGTTCACTGTGTGCAAGGCAAGAGCCTCACCAACTATTCTCTCTCTTTCTCTCTCTCTCTCTCTCTCTCTCTCTCTCTCTCTCTCTCCCTGCCCACCACCTCAGTCTATTCTTTAGTAGATTAAACATTTCACACTTTCCTACTCACTAATTAGAATTTTATTATAAAACCCTAATTTCTTATTTTAATAGAACAGGTAAGGGGGAAATGTACATTTCCATCCTTTCCTACATTTTTTTTTTTTTGATTTACTGAATTCGGTCACTAAGATAGATTTCTATAGAAGACAGTAAGTAACCTAATTAAGTGGAAAGAAAGTAAACAAAACATATTCATTTAAGTGAAGAATATCTTTAACTGCACAGAAAAATAATACGGATTTGGACTTTATTTTATACTGGATTTTTTGGATTGCATTTCAAATTAACTTGTAATTTTAGGTTTCTAGTGTTTACAAGGACTGGAGCAATAGCACAGAAGGTAGGGCCTTTTCCTTGCATGTAGCCAACCCAGGTTCAATTCCTCAGTCCCTCTCGGAGAGCCCATAAGCTACTGAGAGTATCCCATTCACATGGCAGAGTCTGGCAAGCTACCCATGGCATATTTGATATGCCAAAAACAGTAACATGTCTCACAATTGATATGTTACTGGTGCCAGCTTGAGCAAATCAATGAACAATGGGATGACAGTGCTACAGTGTTAAAGTGTTTGCAAAAACTACAATTTCAATAATTTTTTTACTTATATTCAAGGTTTCATGCAAAATGTTACTTGTGTTTTGTTTTGTTTGGCTAACAAGAGTTTTCTCATCAACAAATTCATTATATATACATATATGTATATTGAAAATATATATTGAATATATATACATATATATATATTTATTTATGAGAGCCTGGCAAACACCTCGTGGTAAATTCATATGTCAAAACCAATAACAATGATGGGTCTCATTCCCCTTACCCTGAAAGAGTCTCTATTGCAGCACTGTTGGGAAGGACGAGTAAAGAGAGGCTTTTAAAATTTTAGGGCTAGGACAAATGGACACGTTATGGAGACCACTCTAGAAAATCAATGATCAACGGAATGATAATGATTATATATATATATATGTATATATATATCCCATCCATCTTCTTCACCCTTTCTAATAACAGAGAATGCATGGGAAAGCTGAAATAGGCTGATACAAAATTTCGTTGTCAAATAAGATTAAAAATTTTTGATGCTCTAATTCAGTAACAAATAGCAAAAAAAAATTACTTTAATGAACATCAGCCATTTACTGTGAGGGATACAAATAGGAGCAGGATATTGAAATGTCAATCAACATGTAAGGAAATACATGCATTTTTCTTTTTGTAATTAATAAAAGCACTTACATATGTTTATTTTTATTGCACTTTTATATACTGTTCTATGTGTTGTAAATATGAATATAAAATAATTTATGCTCCAGATGGAAAACCTGTATACTAACAAATAAACTAAAGCTGATTGCTTCAGAGATATTGCTTCTTTTCCTTAGGAAAAGAAGTAGTTGTACCTTCTTAAAAGATGAATTGAAAAGTAATATGCTTATTTGTATGTATGTAAGCATATATATGTTTGTACATGTTTATATTTTTGTCATTTTGATTGTCACTTACTAAACATTATATTATTTACATAGTCTCATTTAGGTAGTCCTACCAAAACAAACAAAAGAGTTGTCTTTTGGCTATTTTTTATATTATTTTGCTATCTAAAATATGCAAGAGCTGAACTTTCAGTGTATTTTAATCATAAGAGAAACTTTGGACATAATAGCAATTAAAAGGAAATTGGTTTATTTTGTTCCATTATATACTTGTAAAGAATATCCTGAGCTGTGCTAAGGGGACAGGGTCCACTCTCCAGTATGAAAGCCTGATGGTTCAACACTTAGGCCTGGGGATATAGTGCTTTCTAAGCCAGCTGATCTGGGTACCCACTAACACTATGCAGGGCAGTATTTGGTGGGTTATTGTTGCATCATGTAACTACTTACTTCCTTTCCTTCTTCTACTTTAACTTAATACTGTCTTGATACTTTTCTGTGACAACAGAAATCTCCTGTGCTTTGGTATGCACTAGAGATTTGACTTTGATAATTTAAAAATTATCCAGTGCTACTGGGAAATTAATTTTTAACATTACTTACTTTAAATTTTAAAATGCACAGTGCATTGTGCTATCAATTTGATAGAACAATTACAAAAAGAAAAATGCTATACAATTTTACTTATAAAGTGTGTAAACTTCACACTTATGAAATTAAAGAGTGGAAATAAAATTTGAGGAATTAGAGAAAAGTGGAAAAAGACAGGTGTCTAAACTACAGTTCTAAATTTTTGGTTCAGACAAATAAATTCTATATATCTGCTGCACAACATTGAATGGTAGTCAAAAATCATCCATTATGTACTTAAAACTCATTAGAGGTTTAGATCTTTATTTAAATGTTCTTATGACAATAAAATTAAATTAAAAGAAAATCTATAGTTGGTTTCATGCTATTTATATCTTATTTTTCTTCAAAAGACTTCAATCGATCAGTAATCCTCTCTACTCCACAGGGTTGTCTCTTAAGATCAGCATGACTGCTAGTTTATAAAATCCAATGATCTTCCCCCCTTGCTTTCATCTTAATCAACTGCTAGAAAACATTCAACACACACTACTCCCTCTTTGAAATGTTCTCTTCTCTTAGCATCTCTGATTAAATTTTCCGGCTCTCTTTAGATCCCAGTATGTTTTCTTTTTATCTCATGATACCTGGCTACCTGTTCTCTCTGAAGTTCTAACGTCATTGTCACCCAACTAGGTTTCAATAGCTACCTACTTAGATGGCCTCTGAATCATTCTCATTCACTACACAGAATTTGCATATTAAAAATTATTGATATTGGAAAAACTTACAGTTTCATATTCACTTCTATTTTTTCACCTCGCCATTTGTTTCTTTTTCTACAACCTTGAACAAAATTAAATATTATGAATCTACTCCCAGAAATTGTTAAATAGCTTTCTACTGCAACTGGAATTTTTTTACTTAAAATATAATTGTCTGGCAGTGTTTCTATCTCTCTGAGTCTAATATTCTCCTTTCTTTCTGGGGACAATCAGCTGACTCTTTCTACTTTCTTACATATGAGAAATATTTTCCAATAACAAAAAGATTTTTTTCTTGATATAAATTGAAATATAGAAATGCTACCTTTTTTACAAATTTAGAATACCTAATTTATGTAATAAACATTTGTTATATTAATATGAATATGGGTGATAGGAAAAATTTAAAAAAAACAATTAGCTACCACTAAATATTTTTTAATTGAAAGGTCAGAACCTAAGAACTCTATTTGGCTGAAGAGGCAAGGCACATGGGCAAGGCACTTGCCTTGCACAAAACTGACTCGAATTCAATCCCTGGCACTATATAAGGTTGCCCGACCACTGTCAAGTGTAATTTTTAGAGCACAGAGCCAGAAGTAAGCCCAAGTGCTGACTAGTACTCCGAACACATGAATAAATAAATATTACTACTTCAAAAATATATACATATATGCTCTATATACACACATAAATATGTATGTACATATTTTGGGGTTTTGGACCAAACCTGACAGTGGTTCAGGGCTAACCCCTCGCTCCACACTCACGAATTAATTTTGGTGGGTCTTGTGGGACAATATGGGATGCCAGGGTTTGAACCAAATTGACCATGTATAAGGTAAGTTCCGTAGCTTCTGTGTGATTTCTCTTCAAATATTTTGTTTGTTTGTTTTTAACTTTTTATTGAATCACTGTGACAGAGACCGTTGCAAAGCTGTTCATGATAGGATTTCAGTAATAAAGTATTCCAACACCCATCCCTCCACCAGTGTACATTTCCCAGCACCAGTGTCCCCAGGTTCCCTCCCATCATGCCAACCCCTCATGGACTGCCTGGCCCTCTCTCTCCCTCTCTCTCTCTCTCTCCCTCTCTTTCTCTCTCTTCTTGGACATTGTGTTCTGCAGTATTGATACTGAAAAATTATTAAGAATATCCCTTTACCTACTTACTTTAAATATTTTTATAAAGACTTTTTTTTAGGTATAGCTTATTTGAATATTGCAATTCACTTTATGAATTGGAGTTTAATTTTATCATGCTGTCTTTCATTGTCTAAATTGTTATTTTAGAAATAATTAAATAATATAAAAGTAAAAGATTATAGTACCTCCTGAGTTATTTTAAAAAATAAGAAATAGGTTGGTGTCACAGAAACAGTAGAGTTACATATACTTAAGATATATCATCCTTATCTGGTGAAAGAATGAGACATTCTTAAAAAATAAAGAATGAAAAGTTTTTATATTATATTCTTTATTATTCTTTATTTCCTCAAATTACACCTCCATAAAAGGTGAAAGGCAATTTTAACTAAAACCATTGTTAATGAAGCAAAGTTTAGAATCAATAGAATTCAATAGAATATCAATAGAATATTAAAGAAACTGCCTTTGGTTTCTCCTTATACAAAATAGAGTAGTTGTCCAAATGTAGAAGGCCACATTATTATTGAGATAATATATGTGCAGATTATGACATAAGAGATTTTGTGCCCAATTAGATCTGCTTCTACCATCTAGTCTACATTGATAGTGTCACTCAGTTATGAAACCAACCAACCATAGGCATCCAATTCAGCCTCTCAACAGTAATCCCTCCAGTTCTACAGTGGAGAATCTATTTTTGAAATGTTTTAAGATCCTTGTTTTATAAACACACCCTTTGGGGCTCAATTTTTAGTGTTTATTACAAAAGGGGAGATTTAGCTTAAGTAATGCCTTTGAACACTTTTGAATGTCTCTACTGGAAGCAGGAGTATTTGTATTTGCAACTCTGGGTAGAGACGTGGGGTGCTGACAAATGTTCCTTACTCTGCAGCACATCCCTCCCCAACAAAGACTCATCTGGATCATTTGTCAACAATGCTGAACTTTGAGAAGTACTGTCCCAGCAGACTTGTTTTTCTGTGTGAAAGTTTGATACTTCCTATTGCCCACAGAGAAATTAGTGCAATATCTACCACATCGAATATATCTAAATGACATCAATTGTTTACTGGTGTTTCTCCACAGTTATAATCTAAACATTCTTCTTCAAACACATTTATTAAAACACTATTCCCTAAAATTTTGATTACGATTTCTCAGTGATTCTATTTTCAGGCAAGATAATTTTGTCCCAATCTATACTTCCTCTCCCATCTTCCTTTGTACTTTTCTGTACTTTTTTTTTTGTTTAACTCCATATATACTAGTTTTCTCTAAAATCCTTAAGATCTAACTAAATTCTTAAAACCTGAATTAAATGTAGGACAATCATAAGTACATCATGCATAGCTAATAATGCACAATTCTCAATTAATACATGTTAAGCAGTATTTGAAAAATTGATTGTTATAAGAAATTAACTTAAAAATCCGTTTAGGATGGCATTATAATTTTCTCCATCTTCCAAAATAAGTAAATAAGAGCACTACTTACTTAAAAATGATTTGCTGAAATAAAGCACAGTATATGAATGAACAAGTTCCTAAAGCACACAGGAGAGGTTAGTGCATTTCATTTTTAAAATCACATAAGTAAAAATAAAATGACACAGAAAGAACATGGTCAATTCTAGGAATGCCATATAATTGACTGTGGTTGAAACAAATCAAGTCTCATTGAAAGACGTCTCACAAATAGTGCTTGAACTGTGCATGTTCTCACTCCATCGTGGATTATCCTTTCAAAAATCCACTCTTAATTTTACTCCTAACTAACCAAATGAGCAATGGAACACATACACACACACACACACAAACACACACTCTGCATTTTTTGAAACTTCAAATTTAGCCTTATCTTTTACAAAAGACCTATATAAATATATGTTCTTCACGAACCCAAAGAAATCTAAGCTAAATTTCACTGTTTTTAGAAAACATAAACAGTAGTAGTAGTAGTTTTATTGTAGTCATTCTAGAAAATGGATAGCACACTTTCAAAAGGAAGAGTGGCACCACCAACTCCTCCCTTGGAAATTGCTTCCTACAGGTTATGCATTTAGGAATCACACAAGTAAAAATAAAATGACACAGAGAAAGAACATAGTTCTTGCTACTAATATGTTCTATGTCATTTTCAATGTTATGTTTTATTAGTCATGTTTAGTAGTTTAATTTTTGAATCTGAGAATATTTATTATATAAGACGATTTTATGAAAGTTTTCCCAAACATAACCATTAAATTACTTGAATTGAATATTTAGGTATCACTATTATCTCTGTATTGTGTGATATGAACACAATTACTGAAAAGTCATGACAGGTTTTATGTGTTTGGGTTCATCTGATTTGTGAATGAGGAAATATGAAAAATTAAAGGCATCCCAGCCATCATTTCAAGTCTTTTGAAGAATGAGGTAATTCATACTCAAATGAATGCACTAGCAAATGAAATCCTAGCAGTGCCCAATTTTATTATTCATTCATAATGATAACATATTCTATGAATTGACAAAATATAGGCTGAATAATGGATTGTTTATGAATGAGAAATGTTATTAAGCTTCAAATATAATAAAAAATTTAACATCTTTCAGTGTTTGCAATGATGCACTGCAAAAAAAATCTGTGTACATAACTGCAAAGTGAATATTATGTGGTTTATTAATCTAAATATAAGAAATCTAATAATACCAAAATAAAATTTGTTTTAGGTTAATCATCTGTATTTTCACAAAGGAAGTTAAAATTGAGTAAAATGAACTTATGAAGATATCAAAGCAATGACTAGAAAGTGAATGAGAGGAAAAGTTTACACCTATTTTATTCTGACCTACATTTACTATTTCCATACAGTAATCTGATATTTAATATTATCAATGGATTAGATTGCTTTGATTTGATGTGCACTTCACAATTGAGGACATTTTAAAATGAGCAGCATTCTGGGTGGAGGAATCCTAAAGAAAATTTATTCAGAAGACACCAGATTACAGCACTGTATAGCACTATCTTCCTGTTGTTCATTGATTTGCTCGAGCTGGCACCAGTAACATCTCCATTGTGGGACTTGTTGTTACTGTTTTTGGCATATCAAATACACCACAGGTAGCTTGCTAGGCTCTGCCATGAGGGCGGGATGCTCTCAATAGCTTGCCAGGCTCTCTGACAGGGATGGAGGAATCGATCAGCTGTGTGCAAGGCAAACGCCCTACCTGCTGTGCTATATCGCTCCAGCTGGACTGGAATGGAGAGATTACTCTTCATAAATCACTGTCACTGTCACTGTCATCCCGTTGCTCATCAATTTGTTCGAGCAGGCACCAGTAACGTCTCTCATTGAGAGACTTATTGTTACTGTTTTGGGCATATCCAATACGCTACGGGTAGCTTGCCAGGCTCTGCCGAGCGGGCTCAATACTCTCAGTAGCTTGCGGGGCGGAGGAATCTAACTCGGGTCAGCTGCTTGAAAGGCGAACTCCCAACCGCTGTGCTATCGCTCCAGCCATCATAAATAATATACTTTTTCAAGTTTATATTTCATTCTATGTATAATAAAAATGTGTTGAATACAAGAGAATCTACTTTATTTTTCTACATATACCTAAAAGTATAGCAATATTAGGGGGTAGGATTCAGTCCTTTCAAAATGTCCATGTGCTAACTTCTTCAGTTTCGTGGATAAGTCTCAATGCATTTAAGGTAATTGGTAATTCAATCTTAAATCCTAACAATCTATGTAACTTCTAGACTCTTTCTTAGCTGTTTTGTATGTGTTAATTAAAAGCCTCAATGAAACTAGACTGTATTATGAAGGGAAAGGAGTTTAAGATAAGCTAACCTAGAAGAAGCAGATGGAACAAAATTAGGTTCTAGATGATACATACAATTGAAGAAATGGGTCAAATTGATTTTCAGGTTTTGGAATTTGTTACCCATCCCTGTGTTTCTTTTCTTTGAGAAGAGCTTCCTAATATATTTATAATGATACACTGATAATTGCAGCATTAAAGTTTTAGATATGGTTTTGTGCATACATAAGTAATGGGATGGGGTAGAAATAAATCACGACAATAAATTTCATGACTAGAAAATATGAGTCGCAAGATTTATTTGACTTCATAATCTCTATCATATATACCAAATGAAGGGACATCAAAATATATAAAGTGATTATTAACAGAGTGGAAGAGATACATGGAGAGAAGCCATAGTAGGGTACTTAAAACTCCCACTCTTATCAGAATATTCAGATAAAAAGCAACCAAAAATTGCATTAAGGAATTAGACTTAATGGATACAATTGACATTTGCAGGAAGCAACATCAGAGAAACCTTGAAACACATTCTCAAGTGCATACTGAACATTCCCAAGGATACACTGCACATTTGAACAAAAATACATGTTGATAGATTTATGATAATACATTATTATCTTTTTGTGTTTTTTTTTGCTTTTTGGGTCACACCCAGCAATGCTCAGGGGTTACTCCTGGCTCTGCACTCAGGAATTACTCCTGGCGGTGCTTGGGGTCCATATGGGATGCCGGGGATCGAACCCCGGTCGCCCGCGTGCAAGGCAAACGCCCTACCCGCTGTGCTATCGCTCTGGCCCCCAGTATTATCTTTTTGAATCACAACAGTGCTATCCATGTGAAACTAGTTCGATTTATGGAGGTTATTGTGTGAAAGGTTTGCGTTCAAAACTCCATGTGTTTATAAAGAGAAAGCTATTTAACAGTTTTGAAAAGGTAGTTTTCTGGGGCTGGTCCTGGAGCGAATAGCACAGCCGGTCAGGGATTTGCCTTGCATGCGTCTGACCCGGGTTAGATTCCCAGCATCCTATATGGTCCCTCCAGCACCCCAGGAGTAATTCCTGAGTGAATGAGCCTGGAGTAACCCCTGTGCATCGCCGGGTGTGACTCCCCTGCAAAAAAAAAAAAAGTAAAAAGAAAAAAAGAAAAGGTAATTTTGACTTCCTAAATGGATGCTGACTAGTTCCTCTACCATCCTAGTTTCTGCCATAATTGGTTTACACTGGTCATTTGCTGATTGAATATTTAGAAAGCCAGGCTAGTCTTTCACTCATTCTGTCACTCCAGGGTCACTGCTGACCTCCTGGTGTGTCACTGATGCTTTGTATTCTGTTGCTGGGGCTGCATTCAAGTAGCCCACTGGCTCTTTTTTCCTTTCTCTTCCCTTTGTTTTCTGGCTACATGGGGCATGGGCAAGATTGGCTGCTTTTCTACAAAGGCAATGTAAGGGGCCAGCAAGAAACTACTGTCATTTCCGGCTCAAGCTGGAGATCCAAAACAGGTATCCTGGCCTGTGTTCCTCCTTTAAATGTCACTATCCATTATCCATTTGATTGGCTATCTCTTAGTTGGACAAGATCTGAAAAGGCCTTTTGATTAACGAGATTATTTACATCACTCCGCTCCTCACCACTTCTGCTGTAACAGTCCAAAATTTTTGTGATGAAAAATCTAGACTCAGGTTATTAGTATGTTCTTTAATAATAGTAAGAGATTGTCAAGTCCCCTTTTGTTTGTTTGTTTCTGTTCTGTTTTGTTTTAAATATTTTTTGTCTTAGGGGACACACCCAGCAGTGGCCAGGGGTTACTCCTGGCTCTTCACTCAGTACTTACTCCTTGCAGGCTCAGGGAGACCATATGGAATGCCCAAGATCGAACCTGTGTGGGCCACCTGCAAGGCAAACACCCTCTCTGCTCATAACAGTAACAGTTTTGTTAACCAAGATGTTTAATTTTTAAAAGAATCCAATGGCATCTAAGTGTAACTTTTATTTTACTAAATGTTTTTGCACTCATGGTTTATTCAAGACCATCTGTAATAGTGTAAAAATTTATGAAACCTAATTGGATGACTTAGTTTACCACTCCAAGTATTTATAAGTCAAGAAGGTTAATTTATAGGTGGCAATGGTGAAGATATAGTCCACTTCGAGTGCATAGGAAAAGAAAGGAGCTTCTTTAACTCTCGTCCAAGTTAGACTTTGGTCAATCTTTAAGGCAGTTTGACATTAGGGTACGTCATAAAAACTTGTTCTCATAAGTTAAGAAGTCTGAAGATTCAATGCCGATTTATAGCTTCAGAATAGCAGAAAGATTAAAATAGAGTTTAGTTATCGCAGATATCAAAGTGAATATATCTGCTTCCTGAAGGCTAATATATGAACACCAAAAATGAATTGAATTTTGAAAAACGTGAAAAGGCACTTCTGCCAATAACTCAACCAGGGGACGTCTGACTCACTTTGTGTCCTCCTGAAGATATCCCAAGGGAGATATGACTGAAAATTGCCAAAATTGCGGCTCACTGCACAAGACTTGGGAGCCAGCTGGTAGAATAGGGTGGCCACAGAAGATAAATCAGGTTATAAGGGGCCCACAGCTCAAAAGAAAAATGTTTGGTAAATGCTAATATAAAGGTGAAGAGTTTGCCACTAAAAAAACACAAGTTTCTGTATTATGTTTGACCCCATACTTATGAGGGCTAGGATGGGTGGGTGAGAGAGTGAGGAATCAGCTGTGATAATAGTCACTATATGCCAAGAACAATGATATGTTAGCAGCCCAAAGCCGGGATTGCTTAATAATACACAAGAGTATTTTGGATGAGGAAAGAGAAGACCTCTAGAAAATCACCATGTCTTAGGGTGTTTAATTGCTGCAAGAGAACTACTAATATGTTGAAGCACAAAAATTATTTTTTCTCCTTTTCCTCTCCTTCATGCTTCATATTTGATTGCACAGAGAACGGGGGATTATTGGTAAAGCCACTATTGCTGTCACTGTTCTCCCTTTGCTCATTGATTTGCTCAAGCAGGCACCAGTAACGTCTCCATTATGAGACTCATTACTGTTTTTTGCATATCGAATATGCCACGGGTAGCTTGCCAGGCTCTGGCATGCGGGCGAGATAATCTCGATAGCTTGCTGGAATCTCCGAGAGGGACAGAGGAATCAAACCCAGGTCGGTAGCATGCAAGGCAAACGCCCTACCCACTGTGCTATCACTCCAAAAACAAAACAAAAATGAGAACACTGATATTTCATTTCCTGTAAACGTTGGGATTTCAGTAAGACTTGCAGTTTAATAGGGGCATATTTTAAATTGGAAAACAATACAGACTTTAGATTGTGCTGGTTTTCAAAAGAAAAAATGTGACTACATAGAAAAAGTTATTGGAAAATATTGTTTGAAATAATTATCAGAAGTGATATATACATATACTTATGCTGATTTCTGTATCATATATAATGTAATTATACAGAATTTATCTTACCCTAAAAAGAGATTTCAAAGTAGTTTTTATAAAATAGCTTGCTTGAAACTTTTACATACTGTTACCTATTACTGAAAATGTTTCACTGTACACATGTTGAACTTTTAACAATAATGAACTGACTCTAATATCTTGTTTAACTGAAGTATGGACTAGTAATTAAAGAGTTATTAAATAAATTTCTAAAGGTATAAAGCTAATAATATAGAGTACTTGCATTTTAAGCAAATCCCATCTGACTCTAAAGTATTATTGACTACTAAGTCATTTAATATACTTGATCTCAAAATTCACTATTAGCCAACTTTTATTACCCAAATAATTTTATTATTCTGACCTGACTCCAGGGTAAAGTTTCAAAGAGAGGGAAATTATTCCTGGCATGACTTTTATGGGTGCTTTTCTCCAGGGCTGTTTTACAGGCTCATTATCTGGAAGAAATTCAAGGAGATACAGGATTAATGTTCACTGTTTACCTCACATCTCACATCTTTGCAACATAAATACTTTTCCCATGAACTGTTTTTAAAATTTGACCAAGAGAATGACCATATATACATTTATGTTAACTGAACAAGATTTGTATGTGATTTTTTTTTTTAGAAATTAACCCATGTAGCCGATTGGGAGAATCATATTAGGGTTTATGTTTTCACTTGATTTGATATTATCTTCACAAAACCTCAAGCTTTTCAACTGAGACTTAAGTAAATCATAATTGTTAATTAAAGTAATTCCTCAATTCACTCTTTCAAGGTAGGTAACAGCCAGAACTAATACAAATCTAATATGGTGCAGTGAGTGTTCTTTCCACCATTCGAATACATTTTTATTCAAGATAACTTTAGATGGAATAAGTTTTCCATTTCAGTACTAAAGGGAATATTTTAATTGAAGTAATCAGACCATATTTCCCTAATTGTTGTAGCAGGTATCCATCAGAGTATTGTGCAATCAAGACATATTGTTACAACAAAAATTGCTGAAAGAAAATCACTAAAATCCTCATTTACAAAACCTGCGTGAAACTTTTTAAATTTTCTTTTTAAGGACTTCAGGTGCACAAAATTGGCTTAATTAACATTCTTTCTTCCAGAAAAATATACTCATTTTCCAGAAAAGATGCTATTTTATTGTGTTTTACTTTTGCTTTATTCATTAATAATAGAATGAACACCTATGTAGACAAAATCACAGCATTACCAATAATATTTATATGAACTTGCTGCTCATTTTTACACTTTGCTATCTTTTTTCATCTGTCATGATAGATGCTATTTCTTACATAAAGTCTTTAAACTTAAATCCTGTCCATAAGGACATTTTTAATAACTCTTACATTATAAATTTGGCCATAGTTTAATGTCATTTTGTGTATAGTTTGTTATCATTGATTTCCAATCGCTTCATTAAAGTGTACTTAATATATATAGCATATATAGTGAAATCTGTTAGTGAACACATTTTTACTATTACAGAAGTAATAATATTATTATTATCATATAGGACCCTTATTATGCATATATTAAGAGTTACTTACCTAATGACTAGCTAAGACACATGTTGATCAGTGTTAATATTATTCAAACTATTGCCCAGAGGTTGCACCAAATTTATCCCCTGGAATATCAGTCTATAAAAGGTCCAATCAGAAAAGCAGTCTTTGAAGCATTTTGATAGAGAGAGAATTCTGAAAAAAATTTTTTTTTTGGTTTTTCATCAAACCCTGTGATGGACTGGTGTTACTCCTGGCTCATACACTCAGGAAATATGCCTGGTGGTGCTCAGGGGACCATATAGGATGCTGGGAATTAAACCTGGGTGGGCTGCGTGCAAGGAAGATACCCTACCCACTATACTATGGCTCCAGCTCCTGAATTATGAAAGTCTTTTAACAAAGAAGTAAATTTAAAACTGAACTTTGATTTGCATTTTCCATAACTCCATGAAGACTTACTGTTTCCTCGTATGTTAGTTGTATGTTCTTCATCCTTATGCTTTTATTTAGTTTGTTTTATAATTTTTAATAATTTTATTGAATTATCAGTAAAACCCCAAACATGTCAATGGTCCAGAGCAACAGTACAATAAAAAGGGTACTAGTCTTGCATGTGACTCTCTGCAGTTTGTTCCCCAGTACCTCATATGGTCCCCTGAGCCAATCAGGGTCAGGAATGACCTCAGGGTGTAGAGCCTGAGTAAGACCTGAGCATTCGGCAGGGTTTGCCCCTCACCTTCAACAAAACAAAATTTAAAAAAAAATGTCAATTTCTGGTGATTCTTCCAAACATAAATTTTTTCAGCTAAAGAAGACAGTAAATATAAATTAGTCTTCAAACTAAAAAGAAGATGAATATTTACTTTTGGCTATTTATTGAGCCAACAATTATCTTCTATAGTATGTTAATCAAGAGAAAACAAAGTAGTTCAAAATACTGTTAGTATATATGTGAGTGATAGCACAGAGGTTGGGCGTTCGCCTTTCACGTGGCTGACTCAGTTAGATTCCTCCGCCCCTCTCAGCCCGGAAAGCTACCCATGCATATTGGATATGCCAAAAACAGTAACAATAAGTCTGTCAATGAGAGACGTTACTGGTGCCCGCTTGAACAAATTGAGCAGCAGGATGACAGTGATACAGTGATATATGTGAATCAGTAGAACATTAAGTCTTAAAAGTAACATATTTATTCTGTTAAGCCAGATATTATATTATAAAATTAGGTTTCAGTTACAGGAAGAATTGCAAACATTTATATGTCAAGAAGTATTAATTTTATGTCATGAGAATACTATTTGAAATCTGTCACTGTCACTAAAATTTATGTAAAGCTAAAATAAAACTCTTTATATAACTGGGCCAGAAAAATAGGTTAGTAGGCTGAACACTTTGTTCATGGGAGATCTGACTTTAATCTCCAACACTATATGGATACTGATAAAATTGAACCCTGAGCGTAGTGAATGGAGTAGCCTTTGAACACCACTATGTGTGGCCACCAAGAAAATTATTTATACACTTTATTATATTAATAATTACTATTTATCCTTATGTGACCAAAGCATAGTACAGGACCTAAGGAACTTGCCTTGCTTACAGTCAACAAGGTTTGATTGTGATACTATATATGATGCCCTATTACAAATAGGAGTAACTACTGAGCCAGAGGGACGACTAAGCCCTCAGCACCACTGGTGGTGGCAGAAACATCCCAATAGTTACTATTGATATTCAATAAAAAATTTTGTATATAGTTATATATTAATATGTCAAATGTATAATTAGATAAAGGAGAAAGAGAATTGGCAGAAAATAAAATAATAAAATATTAACATGTAATTTATACTTAGATACATAAAAAATACAAACCAAACATAAATCTTAATTTCATGATTTTTTAGACTAATAGATCATAGTATCTAGCCTCAGATCATGGAATAGCTGACATGTAAAAGTTGGTTTTCTGGGATCAATCTTAAAATAATATATAAAAGAGAAAAATGTAGAATAAAGTTATTATGCCATTCATGTAACATACACTTTTCTAAATATGTAATGTGATTAAATACAATAGTTTACCCTTTGGCATGAAAATAATTTTCCATGCCAAAGGGTAAACTATTTTTTTTTTTGCAGTTGTTTCTAACATTCAATTTATAAATAAGATTCTAACATTCTAAATATATTCTTATCATTGTCCCAATACTCATTTATCTGTTTTTTTCAGATGCTTTATTATATCTTATCAGTGATTCATCTTCATTAGAATCCACTTGAGTTTTACCAGAAAATAGTGTAGCTGTTAATATTTTTATTATATAGCAGCTCTTCTTTCTTTTTTATATCTATCTATATATATTCATCTTTCTTGTAGTCTCTCTATTTAGAAATAAAAAGCTATTTTCAAGATTTAAGGATAAGTTTGTAGTCTTATATAGTGAGCTCTGGAATACTGCCCAATGTTTGGTTTTCTAATATGTTAAAAAAAAAGAGAGAGAAATAATTGAGTTTGAAAACTAACCACACAACACATTTTAATGTATTAATATTGCAGTAAAATATCCTTTACACAAAAATCCTTATTCTGCTTTTCAGCTGTTCAACCAGGGAATTTCTACCAGCTCTTCTTTCATGCAACCTAGTCATCTATTAGTCTTCTACTATCTTTTTACATATTTATCATTGACCTTTTATTCTTAGAATTAAAGACTTTGTTCCACTGAATGAGTAGAATAAGCCCTTTTTCCACTTATTCAGCTAAAGTAATCATGCCATGCTTTTGCTTGCCTTAGATCTGCACCCATATTTTAGGGATCCCAGTTTTGCCCAATTAGCTAATAAATTATTTTCTAAGTAGACAACTATTAAATGCAACATATGTTTGTGCCTTATGCTTATAAATGTGTTTACTTACTAGCTTCTCTTAATGATAAATTTTTTGAGACCAAGTAGCTATACTACTTTAAGATGTAGTTATGGGATTTAGAAAATTATTTTCATATAATTGGTAGCCACCAAATTTTGGTGAATATTCAAAAATAGAAGCAAGTTAATGAGTTACATCCCTTTTATTTAATTTATTTACTTAACTTCCATTTATTATGTTAGTGTTCAGACTAAAATAGTGCACTATTTTATGCAAAAGCATGGACTGGTTAATTATACTTGCTGAAGATATGCAAGGGCAATGCACAAAGAATTAAGCTTTAAAAAATAATAAAACCCTTTTCTGGTGAATGGCACATTACTCCATTGTTTAATGATTTTCTGCTTCAGTTAAAAATTGTGACCTCATTAATATTAAATAGTAAATGTGGTGTCATTCACATATATTCATGTCAAACTCCACTGAAAAATTACCTGAACTTTCCAACTTACTAACTGAAGTGCATTTTTATTGAGATTTAGTATGACAAGAAAGATTAAAGAATATTAACCTACAACTGAAAAAAACCTGGACTTTTTACTGATTGAAAGTTATAAGTTAATATAGCAGCACTTTCTATTTCGGTATGCCATTCTGGAATATACTTGATTTAGGATCAAGTACATATTTGAAAAAGAAGCTGGTTCAATAGACTATCACAGGGAAGGTATGTAGGTTGAGGTTAGTAGAATACAGAATTCTGAATATTTATCCATTGTAAGAATTAAGGGAGGAGTATATATAAAGGTGACACAAGTTGAAAGATTTACTCTAAGAAATATGTAGCCATGGGCAAAAGAGGAGAGAGAAGCAGAAATGTGTCACCACATAGAGTAATATGGTCCTGGCAGTGAGAAAAACTCATATTCACTAAGCATAATGTTTTTCAGATTGATTGATGTAGCATGTGGAAGGATTCCTGTATTATATGGCCAATAAAAAGAATTATTTGTGCATAAAAAGAATTAATATGATTGTGCTTATGTGTGGAATATTAAAAAGCCATGATCAGAGAACTAGAGAGCAGAGCAGTGATGCCAGAGGGTAGGAATTGGTGCTGGAGATAGGAAACTTTGGTGGAAGATGCCGGTGCAAAATTTCGTTTAAAAAATGAGTAAGTTCCAAGACCTAATGTACATCATAATCACCGTAGTTAATGATACCATATTGTGCACTTGAACGCTCCTGCGAGTGCTCTCACTTTAAGTTCATGGACAAAAATGGTAACAATGTGAAGTGATGGATGAATTAATTAACTTGATAATGGTTTTTGTTTTATATATAGTGTAAACAAGATTTAAGAATCCAGTTGGAACACTGTAAAACTTGTGTTGTGAAAACTTAAAACATAATTAGGTGTCTATGAATAAAATTTTTTTAAAAATTTGAGAAAAGAAAAGAAGAAAAGAGGCTCTTATTTTCCAAATCAAAGCAATTAAATGCCCAAGTGGCCATGAGAGGATAGGGAATAGTTGTAGCGCTTTATTTGAATAAAGTAAACAACTAGTATTATCAAACAATGTCAAGTGATTTTTATTTCCAGGCTCGATTAAAATCTCAAATCACTTATCTCAATAAAGTTATGTTTTGAGAC
Source organism: Sorex araneus (assembly GCF_027595985.1). Taxonomy (NCBI): domain Eukaryota; kingdom Metazoa; phylum Chordata; class Mammalia; order Eulipotyphla; family Soricidae; genus Sorex; species Sorex araneus. The sequence continues at coordinate 113,769,525 of NC_073303.1, read as the reverse complement.
TTAAGTTATTTTCACATAAAATTAAATAACTTATACTTCAGTGTGCTTTTTGTCTTCTCATAAGCTTGAAGAATTATTTTTAATGGATAGATGGTGTTTTTTTTATGTTTTTCTCTCCTGTATTAAAGTTTTGAAAAGGATGGATTAGCATTTATTTGACTAGTGAATAAAATTTCTATAACTGAAAATTTTAGAAATGTTGGGGCATTAATAATAAAATTATTTAAAAATTAGATGACTTATTGAAAAGGCTGTGAGTATAAGCAGGGGATGAAGAACAGTGGGTAAAGTGTTTACCTTGCATAATAGAAATTAACCAGTTTTGATCCCAGATCCACATAAAGTTCCTGGATTACCACCAGGAGTTATCCCTAAGCACAGAGTAAAGAGCAAACCCTAAACATCACGGGTGGGTTCAAAACAAAAATAATAATTTATACAGAGGATTTTACACAGAGGGTCAGGGCGCTAGCACAGTGGGTAGGGCGTTTTCCTTGCATGTGGCTAACGCAGGTTGGATTCCTCTGTCCCTCTTGGAGAGCCCAGCAAGATACCCAGAGCATCCCGCCGCATAGCAGAGCCTGGCAAGCTACCCCTGGTGTATTGGATATGCCAAAAATAGTAACAACAAGTCTCACAATGGAGACATTACTGGTGCCCGCTCGAGCAAATTGATGAACAATAGGATGACAGTGATACAGTATACTTATTTATAAGTCACCTAAAATATTCCATATACATATACATTCTATTTTGAAGAAAGATTACTAGCCATGCTGTAACAGAATTTTTTGTTACTGTTTCAATTTTTATCATATCCAAATATTTATCAGTTTTATCATATAAAAATGTATATTTATGCATCTTGGGAGGGAATGATGGGGAAAACAACTGGGGTCCAGGGTGAGTCCCTGAGACGTAACTGGACGAGTGGTAGGTGGTCCCTCCCCTGGCAGGGTCCCCTTGGTCTCCCCTCAGCAACTCTCCCTCGCTCCCTCCCTCTCAGACAGCTGGATGCAGTTTCCAGTCACTGTGCCTAAAACAAAACATCAGGGACTGTTGAACAAGCTGAGTGCCAGCCAGCCAGAGACAGTGAAGAACCAGAACACCCTGTGGTTTTCTGCTTATGGGCTCCTGTGGGAAATCCCCGACACCCAGGCGTTCATCCATTGTCCTCACTTTCTTCTGAAGGTATAGAAACCTAAGCCTGATTGCAATAAAGTGAGTCTTCTTCCTGCAGAGGCTCCTGGAGTGCGTCTTCTTTTGTCTGGCTTGTCTTCTAGTATAGCTTGGCACACTCGTCCTCCCTCTAAGGGCTATCCTCCATTCCTATCTGGTGTGCAACAGGTGGGGTTGGGTGGACTGCCATGGCCAGCTTTCCCGCCAGTTCTGTGGGTCCACCATATCAGAACAAAATATATTGACTCTTCAATATCAGGATGGACCATGTCCTCAGAAACAGCTGTAAAATCAATACTGAAACAGTTCCCGTAGGACTATTTTGTGTAGAACCCTAAAGTAAGAATTACATAAAATTTTATTATACTTTACTAAGAGATTTTCTCTCTTAGTTTTTTGAGTCACACCCAGTGATGCTCAGTGGTTACTCCTGGCTCTGCACTCAAGAATTACTCCTGGCGGTGCTTGGGAACCATATAGGATGATGGAGATCAAACCCAAGTCAGCCGCATACAAGGCAAACAGCCTACCTGCTGTACTATAGCTCCATACCCTAAAGGTGATTCTTATTGGAAGAGAATAGCACCTCTTAAGAGGCCATTATCCCCCCAAACATTCTGTTCATAATGTTTTCATTATTTCAATACCATTGAGCGATGGCTAAATTAAAAGGACAGTGGTGAGAATCCTAAGGGTAATGTCTATTATTGGGGAAATTGGGTTCTGAGTCCGATTCTCTCCATTTTCAAAGTTAGCATGTATTTTGTCTAGTCAAACTACAACTGTTACCCAAAGAAACACCATGCAAGTTAAGGCCCTTGCACTGTAGGAGGTGAACCCAAGAATGATTCCTGGCACTGTTCATAATCCTCTAAACATTAACAGGGGTGGCCCAAGCAAAGTATATCTTCTATTCTAGGCTAAGTTAATACATTTTAGTTCAGTGTATTAAGGATTAATATTAATGATTATTATTAACTTATTAATGTTAAGTTTGAATCCTGGAGGAATAAATAACTTATTCCATTAATATCCTGTCCAGGCATTTGTGTTGACTCTGTTATTATACTTTCAGTGCTTTCGGTCTATGTTAATGTACTTGATTATCTAGGATGTAGTTCCAGAAAAAGAAATTTAATATCCCTCAAGGACTTAAAAATATTTTTGAAAATAGAAAACCCAAGCCCTCCTCCTCCTCCTCCTCTCCCCAGCTCCCTTTGCTTTATTCATTTGTTGCAATACATAAAGCATGAATTCATTTCTGCTAATTACTTACAGGGTCGCATGCAGAGCTCCCGGCAAGCTACCCATGACGGATTTGATATGCCAAAAACAGTAACAACAATGTGCTCCTCGTGTTTCTGGAGCGAGCAGACGCCATCGCCTACACTAAAACGAGGCAGGGACAAGTGAAGAAGTTACTGACAGGATGACAGCGATACAGTGATATTGGTTGTGAGGGCAAAACTGATGCCATTCTCAACTAGGCCTCAGTTTCTGTTTCCCCAAAGCAGGACTTGCAGTTTCTGGTAAACTCCTAATTGAGTAATTCACCTAGATAAAGACACTGCACTGTTGTGTCTGGTTGGTCATGAGGGGTCACTGTACCCTCCTTAAAGACTGTTACTAACCATCATCTAATTGCTGACCACTATAGTAATAAGGCCAATGCTTAAAATAGATCAGTATATAAACCGTTTTTTTTAACTGAACCCTATATAAATTGTGATTGGGAGTCGGGTCCTTGTCAAGCCTCCACTATGTTGGATGAAACTTGGACCCTAGCTTCAGCTAGTAATGGCTCGGGCTAGTAATAGGTTCCTTTGCTTCTGCATTGTTGTGTGTGAACTTGGTCTCTCTTCAATTGGGGATCTGAAACTTGGGCACAACAGGTAACATGGTACATGCTTCATAGAGAAGACGATATCCTCAAGATATTATAGTAAAGTCAAGATATTATAGTAAGTGTAGAGCTAGTGAAGTTTCATCAGGAAGGCAAGTGTTGTAAAGTGTGAATTTTGTCAGCTACTGATACATTTGTGTGAAAGAATTGACCGTCTTCTGTGGAAAAATCAGAAGCACAAACATTTTCCAATGTCTCACTATCCAGTTGTTTGGACAAACCTTTGTATGTGTTCATATTTGTCTTGTTATCTTCAGTTGTTTTTTTTTTAATTTTCATTTTCAGAGAAATGAGTGGAATATTTTTACATTTGTTTACCCTAAAATTTATATCCTTATTTTGCTCCTAAATATTCTATACATCACCGACTTTTGTCCACAATATATTCTGAAAACTATTATCATTTCTTTCATCTTCCTAAACTTAGTAACACTCTCTAGAGTTTTATATTTGACTTGTTTTGGTTCCTATATAAGCCTTACAACTTTAGGAGTAATAAAATATGACCCTTTTATGACTCCACTTATCTATGCTAATGAACTTTCTGAATAATATTTCTGATATTTAAAAATTATTTTTTTTAATTTATCTTGTTCAGTTGTTCTCCTACAATGCTTCCCTGATTTCCTTCTAACATGTCTCTTGTGGGGACCTGGAGATAATGCAGGGTTTTTGTCTGCATCCCACCCAGATTCAATCCCTGGTGCCACAGGGTCACAGAACATCTCTGAGTGGAACCCCACTGGGTGATCACAAGTTCTGAAGAACCCAAATGGCACTGCAGTCTGTAGCCCTGGCACTGAACCACAGGGCCCATTGGCAGAGTATTATGGGTACCTCAGTACATAATCTCACACCTTCTTAATCTTGTGCTCTTACTTACATACCTCAGAGAAAATCTGCTCCAAATACTGTATTGTATAATGGTTGAGATCTTCAGGAAATTACTGCAATCTGGTTAAGCCCTTAATAGGAAATCGGGATCTCTCGCATATTTGGAAGTAGTTAATTCAGCAGCCATACTATATAGTGTTAGAATGAATGCTGTCTGGATTATGCCCGACATTACTCCAAAGTTAAATGCACAGTTTATTATGTAATTCATTGTCAATTTAGTTCACTGGTGCAAAGCCTGGAGAAAGACACTCTTTGTAGTGATCCATTCATTAAACTTATTCTGAACACTGAAACTTTATTTTCCAAAGGATTATAATAGCAAGTAATTATAATCAGAATTTCAGTATAAGGAGACCTAGGTAAACTTCAATGACAACACGTCAGGATTAATGGAGAGCCAAGCTCACAAACATGCATGAAGTTAATAATGAGTTAATAGAGGGAGTAGCAATGGTAGCACCGTCAAACATTGTGCTTGGGATGTTCCCACAGCTATTCTAGACCAAAAGAAATAATGCAGATTCTTGGGTAAAGGAATATGAGCAGAATGATCAAATACTAGCTTTTCACATTTGGGAATAACAAGTGGATTCCCCCAGAATCATGTTATCACTTGCTCTAATTTTTGTGCAGAAGTTGAACAAGATCTAACTCCTAAATAGTGCTCATTGAAGAAAATTATCAGAAAAGGCAGATGTCTAGTCATCTGTTTTTCATCTATAGGTGGACATCTCACAGTTTATATTGGAATAATATTTCACTGTCACTGTCACTGTCATCCTGTTGCTCATCGATTTGCTCGAGCGGGCACCAGTAACGTCTCTCATTGAGAAACTCATTGTTACTGTTTTTGACATATCCAATATGCACAGGTAGCTTGCCAGGCTCTGCCGCTAGGGCTCAATACTCTCGGTAGCTTGCCGGGCTCTCCGAGAGGGGCGGAGGAATCGAACTCCGGTCAGCCGCTGTGGGGTCCCCCCTGCGGGCATCATCCTGTCCCGCAGGGAGGACCCTTCGTGGGGCTAAGGAGGGGACGCAACCGAACAAAGAGACGCAGAGCCAGAAGGAGGAGGAGAGAGAGAGTTTATTCACAGCAGTTACAATACTTATACCTCTTGGTGGGAGGGGGCGGTATGCATGCTTGGACCCCCATAGGAACAATAGTAAAATGCAGATCAGGCATGGGTGTTGGGCAGATCAGGCATGGGCGTTGGCTAGTGAGAGTGGAATGGCGAACTGATAAGATCAGTAAGGTCAGCAGTGGTGACCTTGTTACAGGAATCCCAAGTAAGCCTCCGCTTGACTAGAGGATAAGAGCCAGGCTTGTAAAATGGCTCCCTACAGGCCGAGTGAAAGGCGAAAGCCCAACCGCTGTGTTATCGCTCTAGCCCCAGAATAATATATGTTTTTTAATAGATTTATGGTCAAAGGATAAGCACATGGAAAATTCTCAATAAATTTATAAAATAAAAATAAACAAATAGATCAAATATTTAAAATACTTGGATATTCCAATAATATCATCTCATCTTTTAACACTCAATTTTTTAACCACCCCCATAATACTCTACCAGAAATCCCCTCAACCCAGCAGTTTTATTTTTAATTTTAAAATTTTTATTTTTAACTAAAAAATGTATTTTATAAAAGCACCACGATTTACAATATTATTCATAGGAATAGGAATACAATGGTCCCCAGCAATCACGCCACCAGGATCAACTTCCCTCAGCCTTTGTCCTCAGGTCCCTTCCACACTCCCAGCTCATCAGTTCAACAGGCACATTTTTAACTTTGATTGTTGAACTCTGGATTTCTGCCTTTGGTGCTGTTGATTCTGTGGCTTGAATATATAGCTATAAAATTCTTTTAAACCACCAACATCCCTGTCTTCTTGATCCCTGACCCCAGTTTCTAGTAGTGCCCAAAGAAACTATTTTCACATGAATTATAGATATGAAATGAGCATAAGAGTTTCTCTGATCCCTTGTCTAACCTCATGGCAGTAGTGGGAACAAAGCGAGTGAAAAACAAGGATAGGCATTCTCACTTTTCTAAAGCCTTACTTGTTTTAGTCATTCAACTGGCATACTTCCTATTTGGGTGTGTTTGTTATTATTTTTTTTTCATGCTTCTTTTGGGCCAGTTCCAACTGTCCTTAGGACTTATGCCTGGTTCTGTGCTCAGAGATCATGCCTGCCTGGCTCAGGGAACCATATTGGGGTGCTGAGGATTGAACTCTGCCTGGCAAAGTGCATGGCAAAGCACTCTGCACACTGTAATAGCACTCTAGCCTAACATATTTATCCTTATAATTGGTGCCAAAACAATTTTTATGATTATCAATTAATTGCATATGCTTGGTGGCTCCAATCATGTCACTAAGTGATCTTAAACATTAGTTTGTTACTTTCTTTTTTTTTATGTCTCCCCATTCATTAATACAAATCTGGAAAAGGGTTTACCTTAGGTGTAAATGGGATAGTTTTACCAGTCCTCCACTTTCTATACAGTCAATGTAAAAACCCTAGCCTATGATAAGAACAAGGCGGCATTGTGTACTATTTTTTAAATAATCTTACAGAGTTTAATTTCCCATTTGATGGAGTAACCCGTCTGTAACCCTGACAGTACTCAGGGTTCCAGACTTCAGGGATAACTCCTAGCTTTGTGCTGGCAATGCTCAGATGACCATATGGTGTGGTAGGAATCAAACTTGGGTCAGCCATATGCAAGGTAAATGCCCTACCCTACCCCTGTACTGTAGCTTAGGCCCCCATATTATGGAATATAATGTAAATTTATATTTAAGCTGAGTTTCTCTTAAAACAGTGTGATATCAATGTTCTAAAGTATTAATATTTTGTTAAAGTTTCTCCAATTGGCAGTGTTCTTTTGTTCATCAAATTGAATTAGTTTTAAACTCTAATTTAATATTCTATAAACTTATGTAAATTGCATTTTTAGATTTCATTAGAGTATCAAATTGCCAACATTTAAAAATAGAGAGTTATTTGGAGTGAATTGTGGTAGAGTCTGCAATTGAATCCAATTAATATTTAGCCTTTGAAATAAAAAAAATACATAACTAGTAACTGCTATGCCACAACCCTCATTAAATAATGTAAATCACTATTTTATGCAAAAATTCAAAGTTTCAATATGAATATGACCAATGTGGACATCCTCAGAGGAAAAAAGAAAAAAATTAAACTTTAAAATACACACAACATAAAAAAGTAAAAGTTACCATTTATCACTTAATCTCTATTATAGTATGCATCTATGGACGACACTTCAATTAAAAACTATGATAGATATGAAGCTATAAATTCCACCATTAATTAAATGTAAAGTGTTCAGGAGTCACTTGGTATTTGAAGTTTGATTTGTTTTCTCAGTTTTAATAGCATCACAGAGTGAATGCTGGACTTTAATTGTTTCCCTTCTTTTCCTCTATATATTATAGAGACTGACTCTAGATTATGACAAAACTAGTATACACCTTGTTCATTTCCCTTTCCTTAGGGATCAAAATCTTATAGTACCTTTTCAATATGTTCAAATAATTTTTACTTATTTATTTATAATTAGAGGATAGCTCTAAATATTTTTAGTATGTTGTCATTAAATGAAGAATTGTGACAATGTTCAATTATAGATGTATTTTTGCATTTTCATAATATTCAACTCTATCCATAGATTTTTCCTCTCGGAGGACCCCGCAAGCTATTGAGAGTATCCACCCACACGGCAGAGGCAGGCAAGCTACTCGTGGCATATTCAATATGCCAAAAACAGTAACAATAACAGGTCTCATTCCCCTGACCCTGAAAGAGCCTCCAATCATTGGGAAAGACGAGTAAGGAGAGGCTGCTAAAATCTCAGGGCTGAGTGTAATAGAGACGTTACTGGTGCCCACTCAAGTAAATCGACAAACAACTGGATGACTGTGATGACTGATGACTGTGATCCAGAGATTGAAATCTCCAGTGTACTACAGTTCTGGTTATCTTTTAAAATAGAAGCAAAGGGCTAGAGAGGTAGTACAGCAGGTAAAGTACTTTGCTTTTCACAGAACCCAACAAGTTTCAGTCGCTGGAATTCAAACCCTGAGTCCACCAGCAGTTTGAGCACAGGGCCATGAGTAAGCCATGAGAACCTTTGCATGGCCAGAAATCAAAATAAAAAAAAATAGAAGCAAAAAGAATACGTTTTAGCTTATATTTAATATATTGTCTAAAACATAAGAACTTTAACATCAGTATATGTTGACTAAATGTTTTAGATGCTAAAATACAGGAACATGCATGCATACACATAAAAAAATCCAAAAATCTAACTCAGCCAAAAAACAGTAACAAGTCTCACAATGGAGACATTACTGTTGCCCGCTCAAGCAAATCAATAAACAACGGGACAACAGTCTGACAGTGTGATATATTAATAAATTGTACCACTCCATTAAAGACAACAAGTAATAGAAATAGATGTTCTATATATTTGTCAAGTAGCTAGATTTAACTTCTAAAAAGCGAAATAAGTGAATATATTTATGCTGCATATGGAATTTTTTTTATTTGTATAATAATCACAAATGGAATTATTACATTCAAAAGAATTGTTTTCTTATTCAAATATTTTGTGATTCACAATCCAAATTGGAAAATATCATTCATCAGATTCTTTTAAACTTGGCATGTAATTTGTTAGGAAATATGGACTTCTGAAGGTGCATCTTTCTGTTTTTACATAAAAGGTTGATATAAAAGAAGGTCTCCTTAAATTAACTTAAGCCAGATATTAATTTCTGCTCAAATGTTTACCAGAAAACACTAAAACAAATGGTCATTATGTTATAATGTCATAAATTTTGGAGAAACTCAATAAATAAATATTCATTGCAATATTAATTGAGTCATTAAAATGAACATGCAAACAATTTTCTGGGTGTCACTTCTTAGAGCAACTATTATTTGTGTGATTTGATTCCTTTGAAATATTTAGGGAAGAATAATTGCAAGAGTTAAGATTATGTGCAAAAAGGATGTGGCAGTATCATGGGAATATGAAGGCTATTAGTTGGTTAGTAAACTATTCATTTGTTAATTAAGAAATTACATATTATCCCTCCAGTTAGGGAGGAACTCCATTCATACTGACTGCAGTCTAAAACCCCTTTGCTGAAGACATCTATCATGCTTCTTTTGCTTTAGTCTTTTCAGTTATGTCCTTATCATATGTCAATTACTAAAAGTATTAAAACCTCTGGAGTAAACTGAATAAATAACCACACAGAAGGAAGGAAAGATTAATAGAGCAGGTACGATGCTTGCCTTGTATTTGCTTGATACCAGTGTAGGGTAGGGACAGGATCCTCCAAAACAATTCTCACAGTATTCAGAGCCACTCCTGCCAATAAACAGGCTCCACACTGGATCATATAAATTGGGGATCTGAGAATAAGGTGCCCATCCAGTAATGCTGCCTGGGGCTGCCAGATCTCCACCCTGCAATGCTGGGTCAAGGAAGCATGTGGTACCAGGGATTGAATTAGAACCCCACATGCCCACAATCTCTGTCCTATCTCCCCAGTCCATGTACTTGTGTTTTCAAACAAATTGTTTAGTGTAACCATCATTGAAAGAAATACCCTATTTCTTATTATATGTGTGTGGGTGTGAGTGAAACTTGCTTGTAGTGTGTACTCAGACCCAATGTCTTTGAAGGAAATATCTGCTAGGACTTTCTCTTAAATTGTTCTATTGAATAGAGTTATAAACTTAAATTAAGATCTTAACATTTCTCCACAGCAAAGTTAAATCACAACCTACTTGAAAGAGAAACCTAATTTTATGTTGAATGGGGTTAGCTTGCCAATACCACTCAAATACTCAAATTCAACAAAAATTTAAGTTTCCAAAAAGAAATTCTAAGTCTGAGTTTTCTAAATGGATGTAAAGGAGGTTAGAGGTAGAAAGCATTTTAAACATGTGCACAGCTATCCCTATGTACATCATATATTGGGGAAAAAAAAAAGGTTGTTGAGATTTAGGGTCTTATAGAAATAGATTAAATCAGTAGAAGAGGCAAAGCATCTTGTAAGAATTTGACCAAATAGTAAGAACATGTTAAAATAGCATGAGCAACTTATTATATAGAGATTTTGATTTTGTTGTCTCTGATTTTGTTGGTCGTTTAAAACAGAGCAAGACAACTTACTACCTCTTATATACACAATAAACTAAGAGGCTCAAAGAAATGGGGATTCAAGAGTAAGAAGGTTCTAAAACAATATTTAGTTATACAGTTCATTGAAAGAAATTGCACATGACTATTATCAGATAATATGTAGGACTGTACAGCTAAAAACATTAGGAAAGCAATGCTAAGGGGATCGTATAAAACAGCCTTCTGCTAAGTTTTCTTTCTGTGATTACCCAGGAAAAGTCATTAGTATCAAATCTTTGTGAAAATCAATATACTTCAACAGGTGTGACAGAAATGGGAGAGACAGAAACAGGAAAGACTCTTTTCTTAAAACCCTTGTTTTTTTCATGAGTATACGTCCAGTTTTGGCAAAGAAATGGCCAGATAAGTGGCAATTCTTAAGAATTTACTGGTTGTTTATGATCCATATCCTTGTCTCTGATATAGAAGCTATCATGGTCAAATTCAACAAACTGTGGAATTATTCCATTAGAATGCCATGCCGAAATTCTTTCCCTGTGCATTCCAAACAGACGTCTTCTGCTTCACATGCAATAGTAGTAGTAATAATAGTAGTAGCATACTATATGCAACATAGGTCTATTCTAAAAATATACAGCAAAGTGTCAAATTTATCAATTAATGAGAATCCCAGAGAGACTGCAAGTAGCTCAGCTGAATGCAAAATTTGATGGTCATTTGAGATTGCTGCTTCTAAACACCTGCTTCTATCTCCACGAACAGATGATGGGAAACTCCATGAACAGATGATAATGTTTGTGTCATAGTAGATAGACACATTGTCAAATACAAATAAAATATTTTGTACTTAAAATTGCACATAAACATCTCCAGCTATATAAAGGGAAATTATAAGTTGACTGAGCCTTATCATTTCTCAGAGGCATACCATTTTGTCAGACAGTTTGTCCTTTGTTTGCTTAGGTTCCTTCTCTTAAGGAAAGACTGAGTAACCCATCTTTCTTTTTCTAAAAAAAAAAAAAAAATTATTGAATCACCATGTGGAAAGTTGCATAGTTCTCAGGGTTGTGTCAGTTATACAATACTCAAACACCCTTCCCTTCACCAGTGCCCATATTCCATCACCAACCACCCCAGTATACCTCCTGCCCCCCCAGTCCCCGCCCTTGTAAGTGATAAGTTTCACTTTGTTTACTCTTTATCTTGATTACATTCCATGTTTCAACTCATAACTCCCTATTGTTGCTGGAGTTCCCCCCCAAAAAAAATAGACAGTCCTACTGCCAAGGAAGCATTTGATAGTTTTCCATTGCTGAGAATGTAGAGATATTAAGTCCCACTGTTTGTTACATAACTTTTTTTCCCCTCCTTCCCGCGCCACCAAGTTCATGCCTACTTAGTAATCCTCATAGTATGATTGACACCATGCTGGCTGACAAAGGGAAAAGAACCGAGAAAGATGGTTATTTTCCGTCATCAGCCAGCGTGGGGATATAGGTTAGTTGATAGTCTAGCAACATGCCTGCAAGCAGTTTCTGGAACCAAAAGTAGTGCGCTGGTATCGGCCCCAGCTCGAGACTCCACCAGTGTCCCGCTGTTCCATGTACATAGTAATTTTTTTGCTTATATCCCCTTCCCATGCCACCAGGTTCGTGTCTGCTTAATGGACATCATAATATGGCTAACACCACACCGCCTTTCTTCCTGAGAAAGAAATATTCCTTCTCCTCAGCCGGCATGGGGTGATAGCTTAGTTCAGTCTAGAGAGATGGCTACCACTTTGATTGCCTCCAATATTTCAACAAAATACCTACTATTCTTGTTAGGATTATCCCCCCAAAGTCCAACCCGTTACGAAGGAACCACTTCATATTGCTGATGATTAGATGACATTAGGTCACGCGGCCGCTGTGGCCGTGTGGTTTTGGGTTTCTGTATGAAGTCCAAGGAAAATTCTGCCAGAAATCATATCACTACAAACTTTTACCCTTTTATGGTGCTCATAATATGGAAAAACCTAGAGAGAAATATCCGGCCCCCGTTGTAGCAGCCTGGCGTACACGCTCAGTTCACATTCTGGAAGTATTTCAGTGGGCTGCTGTTGTCCAAAGTAGCTCTTTGGGGCTCCTCAGTCATGCTAGAGCAGCAGCAGCGGCGAAAGGCGAGCGCACGTGGGTCCACTGTGCTTAAGTATCGGCGGGGGGGCTGGGACCGGTACTTCCCCGTCCCCTGGGATGTCCCGTGAGACCCGCCGCTGCTGGATCGGTGTCTCCATTTTGTGCTCAAAGAAAAGCGGTGAAAGCTTTGCTGTGCCTAGGAGGGAGGAGTTGAGAGAGAGATATTAAAAAAAAAAAGAGAGTTACCTGGCCCCCGCTGTAGCAGCCTGGCGTAGACACTCAGTTCACATTCTGGAAGTATTTCATTGGGCTGCTGGTGTCCAAAGTAGCTCTTTGGGGCTCCTCGGTCATGCTGAAGCGGTAGCGGCGGCAAAAGGTGAATAACCCATCTTTCAGTGACAAGCAAAGCCCTGGCAGCCGAAAACCTCCAGAACCTTGCCACAGCCATGCTCAAGGTCACTCTGCACATGCTTGGATGAGCCTCACCCATGAAGGAAACTGACAGAGGAACCCAGGTATGCAGGACCTGTGGCTGAGATCTCCAAGCCTGCTTGGATAGGGACTGGGCATCCTCCACCCAGATCTCCAGTTTTCCAGTAGCTTGACAGTCACACCCCCCACCCCACACACACACCATGTAATCTCATCAATGGCCAAGATCCAGAAACTATAAAATAAAGCTCCCAGAAAAGAGCAATGCAGAATATTGCACAGCAGAGCCTGGCAAACTACCCACGGCGTATTTGATATGCCAGAAACAGTAACAATAATGGGCCTCATTCCCCTGACCCTGGACTCGACAGGGATGAATAGAGATATTACTGGCATCCACTCGAGAAATGATGAGCAGTGGAATGAGAGTGATATAGTATATATCACCATACAGTGATACAGTAACTAAGAATGCTAATCAATTGACTTTATGACAGGGAACATAGGTCTCATCTCATTACAGGGTGGCAGGGGCCAAGTCAGGAGTCTTTGAAGCCTGTGAGAATAGAAGCAGCATGACTAGGTTAGAAATAAAAGTAGAGGGGTGGAAACACTTGCACTCCATGGGTTTGAACCCCAGCACCACGTGTGGCCCTCCCTTTCCAGCCCCACCAGGAGTGATCCCTGAGTACTGCTGAGTGTTCCCATCTTCCTCCCTAGGAGAAGAGGCACACACAAAATCTGTAAAACAGAAATATAGATTCTGTGGTGTGCCATTCTGTGGTCCTTCTGGTCAGCAGCAAGATCTGAGGAGAAAGATGATAAGGGCATGTGACCTAAGCACTCGCCATTGCAGAAGTGACATTAGAAGCCGCAGAGCGGTCTGTCCCAATCACACACTTACAAGGAAGACTGTTGACAAAAGCAGCTCTAGGTTTGAGGGTTGTTTCTTTTTTTGCTTGTTTGTTTTATATTTTATTATTTTTTCTGAATACCTGACATCAACCCAACAAGACTGGTTTGTCCTCAGGGAAGAAAATGAGATATATTTTTTAAGAGGTCATTTGAAGTTTCTCTCATTTTTCTGATAGTTACTCAAAATCAATTTGTCTCAGAAGGACAAATTGTTTTTTGCAGCTTAGTAGCTCTTGTTGGGCAATTTGGATTTAGCTAGAAAGTTGGAAGATAGGGATGAATATTTATGCGGCCTGAGATTACACGCAACTCATGCTGAAAATTCTCAGTCTGTGAGGATTCCACGCAAATAAAGAATTCAAAACATACACTGGGGGAAAAAATGTATGAATAATTTACAAAATATATATCACAAGCACACTGATAAATATCAAGCCTATATATTTTCTATTTTTGTCTCTTCCTTTTTATTTTCTGGAATAAAAGTCTATGAATGTTAAGGTTAGGTATTTTAGTTTTGCTTATTATGAGACCAATTTGTCTAATTTTTTAGTTTATATAATGGAAAAAAATTGTTACTAAGTTTGCATCAATATTAATGAAATAATATTTTATTACAATTATTTTGATATGATGTAAGATTGCATTTGAAATAATTTCATTAATAAGGATGTCTAAATATGTTGCTTCAATTTTATTTTTACTTGTTAATTTCATCACTTTTATGTGTTTTAAAATATATTATTCTGCTTGTATTTTTGCCCATCCTTTCTACATTGTTTTAATAAAATATTTCTATTATATACAGCTTACAATAATGGAAAGTTAAAATTTTAATTGTCTCTAAAAAGTTAATACATCAAAACAGGAAGATCTTCTAAAATTGTTGCACTATTTGCATATAATAGCTCACATAACCCTATAATTCTAATTCCACTTATGTGAAATATTATATTGTCAAAGGTTTCCTTGCAATAACTGTTAATTCTTCAACAGTGTCAAAAAAAGCATTAACAAAATAAATTTTACTGGTAAATTTAGATTTTCTCAAGTGAATCCAGATAAAATTTTAATTAAAATTCAATATGCACCTTATTAAAATTTAATTTATTTAATTGAATTAGTTCAAATAATTAAAATAATTCCATTTAAACCTTATTAAACGTTAAATTTCAGTGTTATTGGGTGCAGCGGTGGGTCAGGCCCTTGCCTTGCATGCCGCCAGCCCAGGTTTGATTCCTAGTAAAACACATCATCCCCTAAGCCCTTCCAGCAGTGGTCTTGGAGAACAGGGCCAGGGCTAAGCCCTGAGCACAGTTCGATGGTTCACAACACTGCAATATTTTTCAAAGTTATTGATAATTGTTTCTGGAAGAATAGGGATACTGATTTTTTACAAACTATTTTAATCAAGTTTTGCATAAAAATCCGATATTCTTTTTAATAAAAGTAATACAAATATGTAGTAATGAATGACAATTTAAAGTTTAAATGCTTTTCTGAATTATAATTAAAGGCCAAGTATACCTTATTATCTATCATTTTTGTCAAAAATGTGTTCCCGTATATTATTGTCTTTGTCAAACATCCAATACAAGTTAAAGATATTTTAGTCACTTGATATTCAGTACACTTATGAAAACAACAATGAAAGAGCTATTTCATTGAAAACACGTGTAAAGCAAAGAAAATAAAGTAGTATAAACCTGCCAGAGTCCTTAAACTTACTCAGCACTTAGAGTGAATAGGGAATGGTTACTCAAGATCAATTTGTCTCAATTTGTCCCTGTTAACATCCCCCCAAAAAATGTTATGTTTACCAAAAGGCCCTATCAACTACTATTAAAACGCAATAAAAAAGAAAATAAAGTTAATTAAATATATTTTAGATACCAGAGTTGAAAATTTTATTTTAAACAAATATGTAGTTTAATTAATTCCTGCCATTATTGTTTGGGGTGACAACTGGAAGTGCTCAGGAGCTTTTTCTGGTTGTGCTCAAAAGTGTTCTGATTCTCAAAGGATCATTTGCAGTGCTGGGAATTCAAATTTAGGTCAGCCACATGCAAGGCAAGCACCTTACCTCCTGAGCTATCTCTCTGGTCCCTTAATAACATTTTAATATGCAAATTATTTCTATTAGCACCCAAGCATTTAATATTTTATTACAACCTGATACCAATCGTTTCAGTATTTATATGAATGAGTTTACATTGTTAAATGACAGTGCATTCAAAATTAACTGAACAATGTGCTAGCAACTTTTTCATGTTATCACTTCAAGTACATGCTACATATAAACCTAAGCCAGCAAAAATACTGAGAAGGGAAATCTATTCTAAAGAAATATCTAAACTTTGATTTTATTGTCCTCTTAATTTCAATAAATTACCCAAACCATAGGTTTTCATATAGTGGAAAATACTCGAATCTATATTTGTGAATTTTCAAAGTCCATAATACGCAAATTTAGATTTCTCTATTTATATAATTGTGATATTAAAAGTGTGTTGGAAGCTACTTCTCTAAATCTTCCTTTTCAAAAAAAATTAAAGACCTTAATTTTACAGTGCTGTATCACTGTATCACTGTCATCCTGTTCATTGATTTGCCCTAGTGGGCACCAGTAATGTCTCCATTCGTCTGAGCCCTAAGATTATAGCAGCCTCTCTTTACTGGTCCTTCCCAACTGTGCCACTGTGGAGGCTCTTTCAGGGTCAGGGGAATGATACCCATCATTTTTGCTGTTTTTGGCATAATAAATACTCCACAGGTAGCTTGTCAGGCACTCCGTGAGGGCAGCATACTCTTGGTAGCTTGCCAGGTTCTCCAAGAGGGAGAACTAGACAATAAGAGGTCGAGGCTGTGCGCTTCCTGGAGCTTTGTTTTATAGTCTCTGGATCTTGGCCGTTGATGTGATTACATGGCGGGGGCAGTTTGTGGGTGTGACTGCCTGTAAAATGGGGGATCTGGGCAGAAGAGGCCCAGTCCCCATCTGAGCAGGCTTGGAGATCTCAGCCCCGGGTCCCCGCACACCTGGGTTACTCTTGCCTGTTCCTTTATGTGTGAGGTTTGTCTGAGTGTGTGAAGAGTGGTCTTGAGAGTGGCTGTGGCTGGATCCTGGAGGTCTTCAGCTGCCGGGGCTCTGATATATGCTTTAATTAATGTCAAACATAAGAATTGTTTAAGAAAGTGATGTGTATTATTTTTTTAAAAAAGAAATACATATTGAGTAATTTTTTTCACTGTGATAAGAGAGCCCTTGTCATTTCTGATGAATGAGGCAGGAACTATGTTGAATGAGAAAAATATATGTAATAAGAAAGACTGGCCTGCTTGTTCTTTAGAGAACTGGAGATGCCTCATGATAATGGCACCAAGCTCCTTCCCAGATCTTCGAGTTTAAAAGGGCTACTGACATTTTATCAAACTAAAGGATATTTAGCAAAAGCAGATGAATTATTTATAAGTTACCTTGATTAATACCAATTTCCAAAAATGTAAAAAAAATGCCCAAAACCCTATATCAGACTAATTAATTTTAGCATATCTTCCATCACTTGCAGATTTTGTTTTTCAGATAGAAAGTTATTTTATTTCTTTGGGGGAGTTTTTTTTTTTTGTCTACTACTCTGCTATCACTGACACAGCTACCCCAAGTCCCCAGTTTTTAACACATATTCATACAAACATTTTCATACAAATATACAATCTATAGGAATGCAACTTAGTATTCTACCAAAGGTACGCTATTTAGTAAGTTTTCACAGGCTGAATACACCAGAGTGTCAAGATGCAAGGAAAGGAAGAGAACATACCAGCCCTACAGAACCATCTGCTGCTCCTTCCGGTCCACGACAACCCCCACCCCCACCCACCTACCCACCATGGGTAACTGCATAGGTGCCTATTCCTCCTCTTGCACATCCCAAAAATGAAATCAGTTGGTGGACCCTCTTATCTGTTTTTCCTTTCACATCAGGTCTGTAATTTCCATCCACATGGCAGTTCTTCATTCTTATTGCTAAATCCTATTCCTCATAAATGTTCCATTATTTTTTTTACCCTGCTCTGTGGCTTGGGGCTAGTTTATTTGGGGGCTAATTTGGAAAGTTTGTGAATATTCTTCTACATGCCCCTCAGTGGATATAGGTAAGTTCTCTCTACTAAGTGCAGCACTTGCAGATTTTATGTTCATCTGGTCGTTTATGATACATCACAGGTTTTCCCATCCATTATTATCTACTGAGAGATGTCACCACTGTAAAAACCTGCGGACATGAGCTAAGAGGAAAATTGACTTTGGTTTTGTTTGAGAAAGAATGCCTTCCCCAGTGTGTTTCTCTGGAGCTATTAACAGCAGCTTCATTTCTAGATTGTGGTACTTCAGAGATCAAGAACTGGCCTTTCTGCTAGTGCTAGTTGGCCTGGCAACTACCAGCCTACAGTCATACACACAGTAGAAGCTGGGTCCTGACCTCAAGGAGACCCAGATGCTGCGGGCAGGAGCACTGTTCCTGCGATGGGGGTCTTCCCACATGTGGAAAAAGCCTTCAATCAGGGCAAAAACTACAAGGGACCATCACTTGCTGTCACCTACCCACCTGCAACTGTTCTTTAGGGAGAGAGGGTAGTCATTAAGGAAACTGGTCATTGAGAAGGGAAAAAATGACTTTGGGCAGAGAAGCAGCATATTTTTAAAATAACTCTGTATTTAAAAAAAATATTATTTTTGTTGCTACTTTTTTTTGGAGTGAGAGGCTTTTGGGCCACATCGACTGCGCTCAGGGTTTATTCCTATGCTCAGGGTCACTCAGGGCCACTGTTCTGTGATTCTGGGGAAGTGGTTAGCCTTATGCAAGGTCTTTAACCCTGTCCTGTCTCTCTGGCCCTATAGGTGTAATGATGTTGAACTGATTTTTTTTTTTTTGCCTTCAACATTCTCTAACCATCTAAAATTATCTAGTCCTCTTCATTTCTTTTAATCTAGCCTCGAGTCACAGACTGCTGGCATCACCATCAATAAGAAATTGAAGAGTTCTTTTTCCAACTTTCTGTTTTTTTTTTTCTTTTAAAAAGCACTGCTGCTCGTTAGCTACTTATCCCTACTGAAGGATCTTAATTACAGCTATTTATATAAAACAATTTATGCAAGTATACACAACCAAACAAGACATTCAAAAAAAGCATTCTCAGGAGCAAATTGATATGCCATTCACACAAGCTTCTGTATTATCTTCGAATAACTAAGATCTTTGCATGGGGTATTTATAATGTTTGCCTTAATGGTTCTGCCTAGGCAGTAAAAATATAAATTATAGATGGTTCATTTGCAGCTGAAAATACCCACCCACTCACTCACCAATCCCTGCCACCTCCAGATAAAATACTTCATCACTATTCCATGACAGGTTTGCCCTCAAGAAATGTTTTTTTAAAAGGATATTAGTAGAAGAACATTGGCACTCTGGTGAATGGCATGGTGTTGTAGCACTGCAAGTATAAAACAGCAATATTGGTACTGCTTTAATATAATAATAATACATTATTTAAAAATTAGATTTCTCTTATTCTACTATACAGAACTATGTGTCTTTTGGGGCGTAATGCTATGAGCAGAATTCTGGAGACAGTTTGAGAGTGAGCATCTTTCTTTTGATGCATTTGAACCATAGAAGATGATTTTGTTGCGGGAGCAGAAAAAATTCTACTTAAAATTTAAAATAAAATATGTTATACTACAGACTTAAAAGGAATCAAGCTTTCTGTTAACTTCCCCAAACATGTAGATATCAGTATTTCCTCCTACTAATTGTTGTTAGATTTCTAACTTATTTCTATAATTGATATGATTCCAGTGTAAAATGCATATTTGAAATGATTTTTTTCCAATACAAGTACTTTTTCCAATACAAAATATGGAGTGTTCATTGTATCCCCAAGGAAGTAAAATATGAAAACATCTGTCTTATATTAAATAAAAAGAAATATTAATTTTCCTTATTAAAAATCCTTTGCATTTGGTTTTCAATGCAGAAATGAAGGGCTGTGTGTGTGTGTGTGTGTGTGTGTGTGTGTGTGTGTGTGTGTGTGTGTTTGGGGTACAGTCCATACTGCTTAGGGTTTACTTGTGGCTCTGTGGTTAGGAATAGATCCTGGAAGTGCTCAGCTAACCATATTCTGTGCCAAGGATTTAACTTGGATGTAAGGCACCCATATGGAAGGCAATTCATTTAACCCCTGTACACTCTGTCCCTCTGTCTGTCTGTCTGTCTGTCTGTCTCTCTCTCTCTCTCTCTCTCTCTCTCTCTCTCTCTCTCTTTCTCTCTCTCTCTCTCTCTCTCTCTCTCTCTCTCGGGTCCAAAGGTAGATTCTATTAAAAATAAAATGAAATGTGTTCATCATATTTGTAGGAAGGAAGCTGGAGCCCCTGTTTTATAGAAAGAATAATAGTAACAAACTGAATTTTCACCTTTTATGGCCCAGCATTTTAATAGAAGATATCACCATTTACCAAAATATAGAATCAAATTAAGAATATTTCCAATTGTTTTCTAGTTTATTTTTATTTATCTCCATGAAGGTCAAGAGTAATAAAATTTTTCATTTGCAGTACTGTGATTGGCAAATAGCAATCTTTCATAAAATTCAAATGAATAAATTACGTTTTTTATTAAAAAATACATTACATGTTTATAACTATTTAACAAGAAGATTCAGGTAGAATGTGAATGCAGAAAGGCTGTTTTTAGGAATTTCCTGTACATTACTGAATAGAAATGATAACTTACTGAGAAAAATGGCAAAAGGAAAATAGGTAGAAAGGAGTTTTCACATTTCCAACTAAAAACCACAATTAGCATATTATTAGCTATGTCTAATAAATTTTAACCTGAATTTAGTTTCAAACAAAAGCAAGTAAAGATTTGCCTATTATTTATAATATGTTGATTTGGTTTTGCTGATAGATGAGGCAGAAACAACTAGAAACATTTAGAAATGTCTAAAACGACTATCTGTACTTTCAACACATGTACGCTGGTATTGGAAACAAATGACAAACAAAGTTCTCATGGGGAAAAAATAAAGAAAACATTAGCACACGATATAAAAACTTAAAACATTTTATCACAGAAATACAAAAGGTCATATAAAACTAGTGAGAAAATCTTTATGTTAACACAATGACAAGAAACATCCATTTTCCAAGTGTATATACATACAAATACATAGTATATATAAGATGTGTATTTGCTCCCATTTCCAACAACATGGGAAACAAAACCACAAATAAGCAAATAAGAATATGTGAACTTAAGAAAAATAAGCACATATACACAAAATACATAACTTACTGAAGTCCAAAAGTTGTTTCTATCTGACTTGAGTTAATATCCAAACTATTTAAACTCATGCAACCCAACATTGTCAAAACAAGCCTCAATTAAAAATGAGGCAGGCTCTGGCACCATATAAATGCATTAACATTCACGACAATCACAACTAAATCTCACAAGATGCTTCAGGATATAACAAAGTCATCTCCAGTTGTACCACCCTATTAAAAATGTTATAGTCCCTGAAGTGCAATATGGCAGCACAGGGTTTTATACTCTACTCCACAGATGTATCAAGTGTAGCTCACATTTGATGGGGTTAAGGTAGAAGAACCAATCTTGATCCAAAAATAGCACTGTGGCGCTGTAGCACTGTAGTCCCATTGTTCATCAATTTGCTAGAATGGGCACCAGTAATGTCTCCATTGTGAGACTTGTTGTTACTCTTTTTGGCATATCGAATATGCCATGGGTAGCTTGCCAGGCTCTGTTAACCCTCCAGTCTATTCAAAATAAATAAATGACTAAATAAATAAATAAATATTAGCACACAAGGCTCAACTTGTAACAACATGTTAGTAACTTCTTATTCAAGGGCTAAATGGCTCTAGGGTAGGTTATAACAGTCTTCACACCTTTTCCTCTAAGGAAAGTTTTCTGGATCATTTTTAACGCATTATTCATAATGAGCAATACAAATTAAATTATTTGGACCTGCTCTTGGGACAGGCCCATGCGGTGGCGGGGGAGAAGTTTGAAATAATGATGGTGGGAAGGTCTTATGGTGGTGGGATGGATATTTGAATAGCGAATGTAATAAATTGTTGTTAACTACTTTATAAAAATAAAATTAAATTGGGAGGTAAAACTAAAAATAAAATTAATAGCTTGTCTTAATGATTTATCTTGGTTTGGAGCCAAATAACTGAATTCTGTTCTACAAAAATTAGCCATATAAACATCCCTGTACATCCATAATTTTAAAAAATAAATTAAATAAAAAGTTAGGCAGGGACCCAAGGGACTGTATGTCGGATAGGGAGCTCTCTTCACATTTGGTAGAACTGAGCTCAATCCTCAGCCTCCCATATTATCCCTGGAGCACAGCTAGGAGTAATTCCTGAGAGGAGAGCCAGGAGCAACCCTTGAGCACTGTTGGGTGTGGGGGTGAAAGTGTGGGTCAGATGACCTGAACGGATACTTCTCTTTCTCTCGCCAAACTCATGCATAAGGCCTATATACAAATAAATACAAATGATAAAAAATGATTGAGATGCCTTTTGAAATGGGGGGAGGGTGGTGGGAGAGAAACTGGGTACATTAGTGGTGGGAGATATACACTGGTGTAGGAATGGGTGTAAGAACACTGTGTGACTGACACCTGACCATGAACAGCTTTGTAATTCTGCATTTCAATTAATATAGAGTGATTAAATTAAAAATAAAAATTTAAATGCTCATTATTTTGTAAAGCATGCAAATAAGATATTTTAAAGGGATATAAATATCCCTATGTTCACATCATAATTATTTACTGTAGCCAGGAAAAATAAAAGCATAACTTCCATAGACAAATAAACTGGGTAAATAGTGTGGAGTCGTGGTGTTTAATCAGTTAATAAAAATCATGAGGACTAGGGCTGGATCTATACCGCTATGCGTAAGGTGTTTGCCTTACACGTTGTCAATGCAGTTCAATATCCAGCACACCCCTTGTTTCTCTGGTCCCTCCAGAACTGATCCATGAGCACAAAGCTAGAAGTAAGCCCTGAGCAATGTGGGGCTCAAAAACAAACAAACAAACAAACAAATAAATAAATATCATGAAGATTTACATCAGTTTAATTTTTTTTGCAAAACCATGAATTATCTTGATGTGGTTATACTGTGAATCATTTCAGAAAGTAATTTATTAGATAATTTCATGTATATAAGAAAAATAAATAGCTGAAATTATTTAACAGGAAATATAACAAAAATTGCTATTAGATGCTGAAAATTTCGTGGTTATAGGAGGGAAAGGAAAAGAGGGCTTGAGAAATTAGTAGAGGGATTCAATTTTATAGGGATGACACTACAACTTAGTATCTAAGTAAAGCACATATTCATATTAAGTACTCCCAAGTTATACATAGTCGAAGACAATCACTGGAGTACCTTTTGGAATATCTTTTGAGACTAATAAATAAAAGCTGAGCTTATTTTCTTTACTCCACTTCACATTGCTTCAGTTTTTCTTACTGATTTTGACTTGTCCACATTAAGTAATAAATGCTTTTCATAGTATCTTTTTTTCATTGTATTTGAATTAGTTTACCTATTTTTTGTTGTCCTTAATATCAGTAGCCTCCTTTTGACTATATAACATTTGATTACATTTCAGGAGGTTATATATACATGTATTTATGGTAAATTTTCCTTCATCTTGAAATAATTATTTGATCATTTTAAGCAGGAGAGATCTGTTGGGAATGTCTACAGCACTTAAGATCATGGATCAAAGGGTCCTCTGAGAACACTGCCATCTTGTGGTTGATCTCTGAACACCGCCCCTTCATATGCATAAACTGCTCAATACAGGTTTCAACTAGTCAAAAGACAATTCCAACTTTAAAAGCTACTGGCATAAGACATTTAGAATGAATTGCTGGTCACTCATGAATTTGTAATCTCAATGTTGAAAAGAGTATCAAAGGATTTTATTAAAATGGACCTTCTTCTGGAAAAAATAGTTATTTAAATCATGTAAATTAGTAGGAACAGAATATGTATCCAGACATGAAGAAATTAGTACGTTCCTAACGTTTTTGCAATAACAACAATGTCCAATGTTTACTTAAGATTTTATTAGGTTCTATTTATTCACTCTTCACTCCTATAATAATCCAGTCTCAGTGAAGAGGGTCTCTCTGCTTCTCTTTTCCTTTCTCTCCCTCTAACCTCTCACTTACTATAAAGTTATGCTCATATATATATATATATATGTATATATATATATATATATATATATATATATATATATATCACACTGTCACACTGTTGTCCCGTGGTTCATCGATTTGCTCGAGCGGACACCAGTAATTGTCTCCATTGTGAGACCTATTGTTACTGTTTTTGGAATATTGAATAAACCACAGGTTTATAATCATGTATATATTAACAATAAAGGGTGAGATCACTCTTTCTCAAAAATATACAACCATATACCTATAAATATAAGTGTGAGAAAAATGGCTAGCTTTTCGCATTTTGTTTGTTTGAGACCACACCTGAGTGTCTCAGGACTTCCTGGGGTCTCTGTTACACTTGGGTTATGACAGGGGACAAGAGGCAGAGCTGGGGATCAAACAGTTCCTTTGCAATGCAAGACCAGTACCTAATCCATTTCTCTGACCCTAGATATTTTTGTTTCTCTAGTAGAAATTTATACAACTATAGAAAATGTTTTTTGCACTGATATTCTTCATTTTCACTCTTATATGTGACTTTTACAATATGTATGATTGTGCATGAGTTTCTGTATAATATGCATATGTATGTGTGCATCTATACATATAAAGGTGCATAATTTTTGGTCGAATAAAGTTTACTTTGCATTTATGTGCTGAACTTTACTTTCTAGCTGCGTTATCTTGAATGCTATACCTACTATTTCTCTGAAGTATTGTGCTTCCTTTTCTGTCAGAAGAAACTGGTTTCCCTATCTCACAGAAGAGTTCAATAATAAAATTTGTGTCGAGTCTCTGGCTGGGGCCGGCACCGGCTCGAGCTCCGCCGAGATTTGACCTGGGTGGCCGTGCCTTTGCACAGCCGCTTTGCTGCTGAATGCCCAGGATCCAGAACCAGCTATATGACTTCTGGTCCCAGTGAGTGCTTGCAGACATGTCTCCAGCCTGTGAACTAAGCCTTCGCTCCATGCTGCCCCAGGAAGGGAAATGATGCAATTTCCAACTTAAATCTTTCTGGACTTAATAACTAAAATACAGAAATCCTAAACCACAGTAGCGGCCATGCGACTTTATATCTCTTCATTCTCATCAGTGGAAAACTAATTATCAAATGTTTCCTTGTCAATAGGGCCGTAATTTTGGGGGATAAACTCCAACAACAATCGTGAGTTCTGTGTTGAAACTCTAACAACAATAGTGAGTTTTGGGTTGAAATATGGAATGCAATCAAAGTAAAGAGAAAATGAAGTGAAATTTATCAGTTATGCAGGTGGGGGTAGGGGGGTGGGAGGTATACTGTTTTTTTTTCTTTTTTTTGGTGGAATATGGGCATTGGTGAAAGGACAGTTGTTAGAGAATTGTATGACTGAGACATAAGCCTGAGAACTTTGTAACTTTCCACATGGTAATTCAATAAAATAAATTAATTTAAAAAATGTATGCTTGCAGGAGAGAGGTGGAAATAGTCATTGTTTTCAGAAGTTTTGTTCCAAAGGGAGGAGTAACTGGTAGAAACTAGAATTCAAAATGACTTCAGAATACACTTGTTTTCTTGTTGTTTTGTCCTAACATTACCACTACTGTTAAAATTGCTGGGCATGATCCAAAAACAAGGAGAAAATGGATGTTTTATGGATAAAATCTGAATAAAAGAGAGAATTTGAGGGGCTGGAGTGATAGCACAGCAGGTAGGGTGTTTGCCTTTCATGCGGTCGACCCGGTTTCGATTCCCAGCATCCCATATGGTCTCCCAAGCACTGTCAGGAGTAATTCCTGAGTGCAAAGCCAGGAGTAACCCCTGAGCATCGCTGGGTGTGACCCAAGAAGCAAAAAAAAAGAGGATTTGAATGTCAAAAAAAAAAAATAAAATAAATAAAATTCATGTCAAAGTAAGCTCTAGGGTTAGTTTCTGGCCTTTATGTCCTACATAGATAGATGTTTTGCTGTTGCCACACTAATTGTTATCATTTTATCTTGACTACTATTACAATATTAGAAAAGGAATTTTAAATAATTTTCTGTCATCAGTTCTATTAAAGGAAACATGTCTCAAAGTATTATATTGAAGGAAATTTTCTATACAGCTAGTGTTATAAGTCATAGGATAGGTTACTATCCCATATGAGAAACTTGAAATTCACTTATCAGTGTTTAGAGCTTCTAAATCCCAGGAACTGAATTTTGTTTGAAAACCCAAACAAATATCTCCTTCTGTTAAAAAAAACTGATGCATCCATTCTTTCCAATTGTGAAAAAAAATCATAAAATAACATTTATACTTAGTTATAATACTAGTAAGAGTGTAATTTATATTTGACTATGAATATGTCTCTTTTTTAACAAAGGTAAGTAAAGACTGAAGTCAGTATAATGTTAATCTCTTCATAAGTACATTTAATATTTGTATGGTAAATTAATGTTCACTACAAAATTATGAAAGAATTTTCTGAAAGTTCTTATATCGTAGTCTTAACTAACTCCCTCTAATTTTCATCAAGTGTTTTTATTTCTGATGTCAGCAAATGTGTCATTGCACTTCCCTAAAGTCTCACCAGGGATGCCAGGACCTGCCAAAAGGACATATTAATTTCCGGGAATCAAATCAAGGTCTTACTAAGGTTATCAGAAATTGCTAAAAACTGGAAAATGATCAGATTTCTAGATGTATGTTCCGATTTTAAATCAGTCTTAATTAAATAGTATGCAAATCAGCCTTGTTTGAATACATAGTAACCTTTGTGTAATTGACCAATTACAAACAAGGTACCAAAGAGATAATCAAGCATGTTTTCACAAAACAAGTTCTGAATGCTTTTATTTTGTTATTTAGATGTAAATTCAGAAAGTCAATGAACAAATATTTAAAACATCTTTAATAGTTGTTTTTAAATGTATATTAATATAATTGATGTAGAAAACAGTTTTATTTTTAAAAGGGAATTTCTTTTCAAAAAATTGAAAGTTGAATATTGAACTCATTTTGATAAATTTAGAAGTAACCTCTAAGTCTTATACAATGATATTACATTTATTTAAATATCAAAACACTTCTGAAATAAAAAATGCAAGAGTTTGCTTTTTCAAAGCAAAATGCAATTTTAAAATGCTCTTTCTAATACATTTATTTTACATTTAGAAATGTAAAACCTAGAGAATACCATGCTTATACATATTTACATTTTCTTAGAATAGAGGTAAGTAATACCCAATATGTTTTTAATTCTAATTATAAACATTATCAAATTATAAGAGGTATGGCATTGGCTTTGCACGTGGCCGACATGGGTTCAATTCTTCCATCCCTCTTAGAGAATCTACTGAGAGTATCCCGCCTGCAGAGCAGAGCCTGGCAAGCTACCCATGGCATATTGGACATGCCTAAAACAGTAACAACAAGTCTCACAATGGAGACGCTTCTTGTGCCCACTCGAGCAATTTATCTACATTGTATATACCCCTATCCTATTTACACATTTTTTAATGTTAAGCATATGGATTATAATATCATCTAATTTGAATTTACAGTATATTATATTACTATTAGAAACTTCTTCAACAGATTTTATGTTAAATTGCAGTCAGACTTTTTCTCAAAATATTTACCATTATGCATTGTTGAATAAAAATAGTCATACTCCTAAAATACATTTTTATAGTAGAAATTAGCAGCATACTTAGTACACATAGATTTTATTGAAAGATTCAGCAGCTGTGTTAGAAAATTATCTCTCAAGGATCCTGGATGGTTGTCAGAATTTTCCACTGAACATTCTACAAAGTAGGAATCACTTCAATTACTCTTACAAGAACTCAAGGTATAAAGCAAAAAGTAAGATACTTCTGCTCATACAGTTGTGAAATTTTGATATATCAAAAAGAATTAAATCAATGTATAGGAAGAAATTAATAATCAAGGTAGTTTAGCTATTATATAATGATATTTTCCCTTTATGCTCTTTATGATAATATGTTATGATTATTTAATTTTTATTGTGTGTGTGTGTTTTTTTTTTCATTTTGTTTTGGGGATATGCCTGGTGGTGTTTAAGGTCTAGTATTGATTCATTGCTTAGGAGGTCATGTGGTATCAGGGATCAAACGCTGGTGTCTCCTACATGTTCTACGAGTCTTAGAGCTATCTTAATATCTGAAATATCAGATTACAAGTTACTGTGAATCATGAATGCTAGAACCAAAGTAACTTCAAACTTTTGAGCTATTTTGGAAATATTTTTAAAAGGTCTTTTTCAAGTGAGTGTTTTAAAACACTAAAGTATATAAGTTACATGCATATATATATGCACATATGTATGCATATATATGGTGGGGTGATTTAATGATAAAATTTTGATATCTCAGTACTGTTAATAACCTATAAATTCATTGAATATCCTGTATTTAAGTTATTGCTTTCATATGGAACTTCACGTCACAAAATAATAGCACAAAATTCAAGTCATTAGAAAGGAGATTTTTATCATCAATCATCTGGAAAAGCAGATTATATAATAAGGCCATTTTAATGCCATTTTCTGTGCTCCATAACCTTCTAAAATAATTTTCCTTTTGATACTATTAGAAAACAAGTTATTAAACAAGTAAAAGGGGGCAAGGAAGAAAATGTAGTGGAAAAGACAATCAAATAGACAGGGGAGAAACAAGAAAGTACTCAAAGGCCTTGAAAAATGGGAGTTTATTCCACACTAACAGGCTCAGAGTGAGCACCCCTACTAAGTATCTGCAAGGAGCACTTGCAAGTCTGAGAATCATATACACTTCCGAGTTCCATGTACACAATTAAACAAAGGCTTCAAGTGCGTGGGAGGCAATGGTCTCCAGGGTTCACTGCAGTGAGTCTTGGTAAACATATAAGTAGGATTAGAGAGAAAGATCAGTATACAGTGAGCTAAGGAAAGCATAATCAGTAATCGATTAGCAAACCGAACAGAGCAGGAAAAGAAGAGCTTCAGTTTTCCTTTGCAAAATTAAGAAAGGGTGAGGTGGGGTGTGAAGCTATAATTTTCTTGCCACTGAAGGAATTATTTGAAAGTCACGATTTAAATAGTCCATACTATGTACTTGAGTATAATGCCATGTCTATTAAGACAACGTTCATTCAGCTTTAGTGGTAATGTTGTGATCAAAATGAGGATATTACAGTTTTGGGAGTATTCTTGGGATTATTTTAGCTCTAAAAAAATTATATATTCCTTCCATTTAAAAAGGAGTCTGAAATATACTCATGAGAGTGTTTGTGCTGTTTAATGATTAAACTTCAAAACCATCTTTTCCCAAAGAATTGTAAAAATGTTTTAATATCTTTCTATTTTAATTTTTCCTCTTCTCCCTGAAGTTGTGATAATTAATTATCATATTTCACTTTATGTTATCCAGTAATAAAAACTACGAACATTTGTTAAAATTGATTATAAAGGTCAATGCATGGAACAACTATATTTGAATGCAATATTAAGCTGTTAACGGCCAGAGCGATAGTACAATGGGTAGGGCGTTTGCCTTGTATGCGGCCAATCTTGGTTCAATCCCCAGCATCCCATATGGTCCCCCAAGCACCGCCAGGATAATTCCTGAACAGAGAGCCAGGATCAACCCCTGAGCATTGTTGGTGTGACCCCAAAAAAGCAAAAAAATAAAATAAATATATATATATATATTAAGCTGCTGAAATATTTAAGCAGTTGAATTAATATGAAAATATTTTAGGTAAAAATCCAGCTTTATTTACATATGTTGTCATCTGAATATTTCTAGCAAATGAAATCATAGAAAAATTTCTTTCAACATAATACCTATCATATACTATGGTTATAAAAATTGTATAGGACATAGAATGTAAGTAGCTATTTGACAATTCTGCCTAAAATACATATGCTTTCTGGTTTTTAACAGTTAATATATAGTATCTCATATTCCTTTATAAAATCACAAACCTGTTGATTAAAAATAATGCTAATTTTTGAAAATAATTGCATGATTTTTGCAGTAATATATAAATATCATTCAAAATTTTACTTAATAGATTTATTTATTATCACATTCATCAATATGTGGTTTATACAAAATAGACTAAATGAACAAAATATACCAAATCTATTTATACAACATAGAGATGCATATTTTGTTTGTATATTTTGGGGCCACACCCAGCAGTATTTTGTGCTTACTCCTGGCTCTGTACTCAGAGATCACTCATGGTGAGCTCCGGGAACCGTATTGGGTAGCCAGGATTGAACCCCTGTTGGTCAAGTGGACATAAACTTCCTACCCACTGCATTTTCACTCTGGACCCAGTTGCACATTTTTAATAGTCTTCTGATTATCTAATTTTTAATATTTTAGAATTTACATAAGAAATCATTTTTAAATATTTGGAACCTGCATAGTGGAAGACATTCATTTATATGCAAGTGATCCAAATGGAAGCGTATTACAGTATAATCATTTAATCTTTGGCAAATATTTCTTTGTGCTTGTTATGTGCCAGGTCCATGATTTACTATTCCAAAACTTTTCATTCATTAATCATGTACAACCAAACTATGATATTTGTTTGGTTGCACATGAGTTTACCGTTTACCATTAAAACAAATACAGCTCAGTTAAAATGCTTGCTCACTAACTTGATAGTTAAGTGGCGATATCTATGTTGTTATACTATATCATTTCTATTAAAGCACAAAAAAGTTCCTTGCTTTGTATGCTTTCATTGAAAGAACAATAATAAAAAGGTGAGTGTAATAAAAATGCAGTAATAAATATTGAGTATTAAAATGTCAAGGATTCAAACAAGAAAAGGAAACTACATAATAAGAATAAAAGTGAAATAAAAATGAATTGGAGGGGATGGAGAGATAATACAAATAATATAATTGATAACATAATATATAACTTACCTTACATGCACTTAATTCAGTTCCAACCTGGCACTACATATGTCATTCAACCACCATTAAGCTTTATATATTTCTGAGCAGAAAGCCAAGAGTAAGCCCTGAGCACTGCTGGATGAGCACCCTTCCCTCAAATAAATACAATATAGTTGAAACATTTTTGTCATTGTAAATAAACTTAACTTAATGATTTGCCATTTAATTATGGTGTGTCTTTATGTCACTTTTATGGTATGTCCTTTAAAGACAGTAAATGCTAAGATTATGCAAATAGTAATAAACTTAAGTGTTTAACCAATAAAATGTAAAATTTTAAAAACTCATAATATAGAATATTTGTTTCTCTACAAGAATAAAATTAGCATGATATTTAAAAAAATTGGGGGGATGTATTAGTGGTTAAAAAATCAGGTAAGATGGAAATACTCAAATATGTATAACAACTAGAAGATAATTTATCTGAGTTAGATTTATATGAAGACATATATCTATTTTGTAATGTGAAGAGAATCCAGTTTCTCATCCCACGTCATTGTTATTAGTTTGTTTACATTGTATCATGCAAAATAAAAATAGCTAATAAAATACAAACTTAGTTTAGTAGTAAAATTTCCTAAATTTTGTCCTTAAGTATTAATATACGTTGTAATATATGGTGTCTGCCAGAGACTGAAGCTGGAGCCATAGCACAGAAGGTAGGGCATTTGCCTTGCATGTGGCCGACCCGGGTTCGATTCCTCCACCCCTCTCAGAGAGCCCGGCTAGCTATCGAGAGTATCTCATCCACACTGCATAGCCTGGCCAGCTACCCATGGCATATTCCATACACCAAAAACAGAAATAAAAAGTCTCATAATGGAAACGTTACTGGTGCCTGCTCAAGCAAATCTATGAGCAATGGGATGACAGTAATACAGTGATACAGTAATAAATTGTAAATCTACATATACAACAATAAATGAGATAAAGTCTGTGTACTCAAAGATCTAATTTTCCCCTAGAAAAGAACAACTATGGAAAGCCAGAACAATATGGATACCTGAGTTATGAGAATAAAATTCTCTTAATAGGAAACAAGTGGAAAGGTTGGGAAACAAATGGTCATTTGGTTTTGCCATAAAAACCAAGGACTGTTTTGCTTTTAAGAGAAATTTGGGGATAAGGTGTATAAAAGCATGATCAGAGGTATTGTTATTTGAGGAAGCAACACATTTTGTGAGAGAAAAATGTCAATTTTATGGTTCATTTCTAATTGTTTTGGTTCTTTCAACGTTACTTCTTTATTTTTACAAATTAGAAAAGTTCCTGCGCTCATATCTTATTTTTAATGAGTACAAATGGGTTATGTGCTTATAGCATTCTAACTGGCTCAATGAATGTCAGCTCTATTTATTACCATTATGTGCAAGCAGAGTGATCATTTTCTCTGCAGAGGAAATGCAAAGGGAGATATCATCCTTGCACTCAATAAACTTAAAAGTCTATCAGAGTCATCCTTACTGAAACAAGAGTTGTGATGTATTTGAGGACTGTTTTGACTTGCTCATTCTTGACTAAACTGCAAAAACTTTAGTGGGACTCTAGGCTATGACTTCCTTTTCTTCATGTCCTTTCTTTTAGGAAAGTTGTAATTGTAAATTCTTTGTCTGCCCCTCTTATCTGTAAAGCTTTTTAAAAGTCATTTGCCTGTTCTATTCTTGCCCTCTAACATAGGCTCAGAGAGAGGATTTCTGTGTCCACTAATGTGGACATTTAAAAGACAGGATTCTGTTACTCCTAATGCTTTCAGCAGAGATTCGCTCAGGTTGTAATTGACTGCGTGGGGTCTGGAGGTGTTTTTCTCCAAATTGTCAACTACTCTTCTCATGAATTTAGGATTAATTTACTTTTATTTGGATAAAACCAGGAGATATTCTTGTAAAATCCCATTTTGACTATTAAATTTTCAGCAACACATTTTTTAGGGGAATTTAACTAAGACACTTTTGTTTTTTCTGCCCTACTATAATAATCTTCAATAAGGTTACCTATTTAATCTTATCCAAAGCAGTTTTGGCTTTGACAAAGTGAACGGAACAAAATCTAAATATTGGGATAAGTAGCTAGAAATTAGGTATGTCCATGTCATCAAAACGTGGGTAAATTTGGAAGAGGAAGCTGATGTTGTATTGTAAGTCATATAGTGCTATTTTTACTTATAAATTATGAACATATATTACATATTAGGAAAAATAAATTAAATTTAGAGCACATCGGAGCAAAACTTCAGTTAATTAAACACTTGGGAAATTAGATTAAAATAGCCTCATAAAATGTAATATGTAAAAAAATCACTGCTAAATTTGCAGTAGTACTTTTTCTAGTTTACCAATGTTTCTACATATGTTTTCTTAATGTCTTTATTTTAAAAGTTTCTAAAATAACAGTTATGTCAAGTATAATATTGTACATTTATGGTTTTTCTTATTTTCAATGTAATTTCATACAAATTTTTATTGCAATTGCCATTAATTATCAACTTATTAAACATATTACCATCTTCAAGATAGGTAGCATTATATAGTGCTGTCATCTTTTCTTTATAGTATATGACAGAAAAATTGACTTTAAAATCTCATATGTTGGAGCTGGAGAGTTAGTACAGATGAGAAGACACTTGCCTTGCAGACAGTTGACCCTGGTTCAAACCCAGGCACCCCAAATGGCCCCTCAAACTTTACTAAGAGTGATCTCTGAGCAGGGCATACGCCTAAACAAAGATGGGCATGAATTAAAGAAAAAAAAACATAGTGGTTGGAGGGATAGTTCAGCAGATAGGGTGTTTGCCTTGACGCGACTGACCCAGGTTCTATTCTCAGCATTCTATATGGTCCCCTGAGCACCACCAGGAGTAACTTCTGAATGCAAAGCCAGGAATAACCCCTGAGCATTGCTGGGTGTGACCCAAAAAAGAAAAATAACTAAAAAAAAAAGCAAAACACACTCCTCTTATTATGATATATACTTTAGTTTAAATTAATAATTTTTAAACATTATAAGATTTTTTCTTAGGATTGCATTTAATTTTAAGCAATTTGGGATGGTTGATATAATGCTCAACCTACCAATTCCTGATTGTTTTATTTATGTGTTTGTTTACTTTATATTTAATTTGTTTCAAATTCAATGCTCAAGATATAGAGGAAGTTTATTCAGCTTATTATAGACTTGGTGACTCTTTGACAATCTCACAAAAGGATCTAAAATCAGCTTGCTCTTCAAGTTTGTGTTCTCCTTTAACAACTGTCTTGTTTGCTTCTTCTGTTTCCTTACTTTCGAATTTCCATTCTGGGAAACCCTATGTTCTCTTTTGAACACATTCTTCTCTCTTTCTCAATCCTCACATTTTTTTAAATAAGTTTCAATCAAAACCATTTTTGTCACCAAAAATAAAAATCTTAAATATGCTATTTTTTAGTTTCATGGCTTAAAAAAAATACTCTCTATTCTTTGATGTCTACTCTGCTTGAACATAAAACTCTTATCACACAATCTTATCTAAATGCTTTAGAATGATTTCTATGTTCAAACACTAATTTTCAAATAAAAATGACCTCAAAGATGTGCTGTAAGATGCCCAAGATCAAACAGCTCATTTGTAGGTAAAACTAAAGTAGAATAATTTTTTGTCTGAATTATATTCTTTCCTGCATTTGATACTCATTAATTTCAGTGGTGTCTTCTTAGTAACACACGTCATTAATTTTTCTTCTTACATAAAAGGATCCCTAACTTAAAAAGTTCATAGACTACATATGTAAACATACAAACCTAACTTGCAATAAACTTATAATAAACCT
This sequence comes from Sorex araneus, assembly GCF_027595985.1. Taxonomy (NCBI): domain Eukaryota; kingdom Metazoa; phylum Chordata; class Mammalia; order Eulipotyphla; family Soricidae; genus Sorex; species Sorex araneus. The sequence continues at coordinate 113,734,855 of NC_073303.1, read as the reverse complement.
TTTAAAGCCCATGATAGACAATATGTTTATAGCTGTCATTCACCCAGCAAGTAGCTACTAGGACCGGAGGCTGTTTCTCCATGTATAATACATGAACTCCCAGGCTGTCGAACCCATGAATGTCAGAAATTCAGTCATACAAGTTGTATGCTTTTGGAGTATTTAGCATAACTCACCTTCACCTTCAGGCATCTTTAGATGGATTCACAAAGCTGGAAGTGGGATTTGTTCATTCTAATAGTCAGCCATCCCACAAATAATGTGCATCAAGAGATGAAGTTAAGTAGAAAGAGCTTATTCTCCTCTAGGCACACAGCAAAAATGCTTTCTCTTATTTCAACTGCTGTAAAAGAAACAGAGAGGATGACATCAGCTCTGCTGTAAACAGTTCATAGAGAATATAATAAGCATGCCACACTGTTATATGATAAAGAATAAATAAAAACTTCAACAAAGGACAAATGACACTTCCTGCCTGATGACAACATATTTTGTTGTTGTTTTTAGTTTACCAAGCAGAATTTTCTATTTGGTTTAGCATTATGATTACGCCATGTGGGGTCTGAAATCAGGATGCCTACTTCCAATCTTGCTTTTGAAATTTAAAATTTTGTTTCTCTAACTAAATTCCTTAGAATTGTCATTCAAGTGTCTTTTTGTGGGAGAATGGACTAATAATATTTACCACATAAGATCACTTTTAATATTAACCAGTTATACTGATAATACTCAGAACGTGCTCTACTTATGAAAAATATCTTTTCTTGTGAATATGTATTGAGTCTCATTCAAAAATATAAGGCAGAGTAAGCTAATTTATGATATGTCAAGCTTAAGGCAGATCTGTCATTACTTTCTTTAGTACATATGTGCTCAAAAAGTTACATATTTCCAAGTAAAATAAAAATAGAGATTTAAAAAATGTAAGAAGCTAACAGAAGAAAAATATATCCTTAACAGAACTAATGCAGAAAACTAGACAATTAAGTGGGTATGAAGCCTCTTCTCTTCTGGTTTCTGGACTAGAATTCTGTGGTGGAACAAATTGTATGAACAAATAGCACACTAGATGCAGCCAGACTCAAGCTTTGAAACAAATGACTATGCAAGACTTCATGAATTATGGTGAAAACTAAAACGCAGTATAGTCTACATATTTTATTCTATTAGAAGTTGTAAAGGCCACAAACACATGCACACATCCACAAACACGCATGCAGACACACACACACACACACACACACACACACCCATGAGTACCATTTGAAAGAAGATTTAGTTGTCCATCTCCCTAGCTGTTGGATTATGAAGCTATTAATAATAACCACAAATATATTATTTAATTCTAAGTTGTCTTTTGTAGTTGAAGAATGTAAAATGACCAAGGAAAGATAGAGAAAATTAGTGATGACAGTAATATAGTCAAAACAGAATAAAAATGCTTAAAGAGTAAAAACGAGTTGTGATAAAATCTTAAGAAAAATATACCCAAAAATGCAGTGCTACAAATACATCCTATAAAACTCAACTCCTTAGCCTGAATTCATTTTACTAAAGGTTAGTTTGTGTTCAAAATCTGACAAATTCTTAAACATGCATATTTATGAAACTTAAATATATAAAGAGCATTATAAAATAAATAGTTTAATTTGTGTTAGTAAATATGAAAGACCCAGAACCAGGAGCAGAGATCCTCTGCCTACTTCCCCCAAACTCTGGTGACCCAGGGGTCACAGCCATAAGCCTGCCGGCTCCAGACAATCTCCTCATCGGCCACCTTCCAGAACTCACAGTTGCTTCTCTTAGAAGGGAGCATAAAATGAGGCCCCCATAACTATGCCACCGAACTCCACACCAGGGGTGCCCCAGAGAGGGGCGGAGAAGAGCCCTCCCCACTCCAAGGGATTCAGTTCCAACAGCCGACCTCCACTACCCCACACTGCCACGCTCCAGGCTGCTTTCCACACACTCTGGCGAAGCCTCACTCATGAGTTAACATATTCCTGGACACATCATTGTAAAGGGGTGTGTCAAAGAGACCAGCAAGTTCCCAAGAGTATCCCGCCCATATGGAAGAGCCTGGAAAGCTACCCGTGGCATATTCGACACGCCAAATACAGTAACAATGACAGGTCTCTTTCTCCTGACCCTGAAAAAAGCCTCCAATCGTTGGGGAAAAAAAGTAAGGAGAGGCTGCTAAAATCTCAGGGTTGGGACAAATGGAGACATTACTGGCATCTTCTCGAGTTAGTTGGTAAACAACTGGAAGACAGTCATAACAGTGATGATGATGATGAAATATGAAAGAAAACATGGGGATAAAAATGTGAAATCAGTAGGACTGAAGAGATAGCGCAGAGGTTTGTTTAAAAAAAGAAAATTTGGGGCCAGATCTCTAGTAGGCAGGGATCTTGACTGGCCTGTTGCCAACATGAGTTTGATCCCCAGTATCCCACATGATTCCCCCAGCCCACCAGTAGAGACCCCTGACTGCACAGCCAAGAGTGAGCCCTAAGCATTGTTGGGTGTTGCTAAAAAATAAAAATGAAAGGAGGGTAGGAAGGAGGGGGGGAGTAAAGAAGGAAGGAAGGAAGGAAGGAAGGAAGGAAGGAAGGAAGGAAGGAAGGAAGGAAGGAAGGAAGGAAGGAAGGAAGGAAGGAAGGAAGGAAGGAAGGAGGAAGGGAGGGAGGGAGGAAAAGAGGGAGGGAGGGAGGAAAAGAAGAAGGAAGGGAGGAAGGGAGGAAGGAAGGAAGGCAGGTAGGGAGGAAAGGGAAGAAAAGGAAGGAGGGAGGATAGAGGAAAGGGAGGAAGGAAGAGAGGGAGGAAATTAGTGAGAGAGGGAGGGAAGGAGAGAAGAGAGAAAAAAGGGAGGAAGAGAAAATTGGAGGAGGGGAAGAAGGAAGGGAGAAAAAAAAGGAAGGAAGGAAGGAAGGAAGGAAGGAAGGAAGGAAGGAAGGAAGGAAGGAAGGAAGGAAGGAAGGAAGGAAGGAAGGAAGGAAGGAAGGAAGGGAGGGAGGGAGGGAGGAAAGGTGGAAAGGTAAGAAAAGGAAGGAGGGAGGATAGGAGGAATGGGAGGAAGGAAGAGAGGGAGAAAATTAGGGAGAGAGAGATAGAAGGAGAGAAGAAAGGAAAAAAGGGAAGAGAGAATAGGAGGAAGGGAAGAAGGAAGGGTGGAAGGAAGGAAGGAAGGAAGGAAGGAAGGAAGGAAGGAAGGAAGGAAGGAAGGAAGGAAGGAAGGAAGGAAGGAAGGAAGGAAGGAATGGCGGATGGAAGGAAGAAAGGAAGGAAAAGAGGGAGGGAGGAAGGTAAAAGTCACAGCTAAAATGTTTAAGAAAATAATTATCAATAATTAAACAGAATTACTTTTAAAAGATAAGAAATGAAATTCAAAGAAAAATTATAAGTTTACACCAACACACACTTAATATACTGGGAAAAACACATATGAAAGAGACTCTTAAAATCTTTTGAAAGAAAATACTATAAATGAATTTCAAATAGATGTATGAACAATAGATTTTATTTATGTACTATTCATATATTTTTAAACTTTCTACCATTTGTCTGACATTGATATTTATGTCAGTGAGAAATCTTTACACATAAGAGATCTCACTCTCTTTATAACACATATTACCTCCATTTTAAGAACAATACAATGATGGAATATATGAATGTTTTAGGTTAAATACTGAGACTATACTATGTAAAAATAAGTCATTATAAAATGGTAGATATTGTTAATCAAATGGAGATAGTTTACATAAAACCACCTTGTAAGAAATAATAAAACGGATTTTAGCATTATAATATGTATTCAATCATAATATTTAATGCATATAAATCAAAATATTTAGTCACTTGAACAAATAAGGAAAAAATAGACCAGATCAATAGTATATCAGGTAGTGTGCTTGCCTTGCACACAGGTTCAATCCCCAAAACTCTACCCAACCAGGAGTAAACCCTGAGCACTGCCAGGGTGATCAACATACAAATGCTATTAGTACTCAGTGACTTCTCATGAACTGTTTTATAAAGTAATTACATTAAATCAGATATTCATGATGAAGAAAAGGGACTTATAAATAACAAGCAAGTAAATATTTACTTATATTGTTATATTTAAAATTACCTGTTTGAATGTTATAAAAATCCATCATAGAAACCATTCAATCTTGTTAACTTTAAAATTTATATAATTCTAACAAATAGGTAAAATATTAAAGCCTAACATATAAATGGATGCAAGTTATGAAATGAAGTGCAGTGGTCCAAGAAAATATAAAAACACATTTCTACGTTTAGATCGAATATCTGAATAGATACTCCCCTAAGGAGACATTAAGATGGCAAATACATTCTTAAAGGGAGGTTCATTATATCTTATTATTTGAGAATGTGAAAATCAAAACAATAAGATATTACCTTACACCTACCAGGATGGCTATTGTCCAGAATACAAGATGTAAGTGTTGGAGAGGATGTTGAGAGAATGGAATACTTATGTATTATTGGTAGGAATGTAACTTTGGTGATAATGAAATGCAAAATCTTTTGAATTAGTTTACCAAGATTATACATGTGCCTAAATTCACAGTCAATAAGAGGGTAATATAGATTAGAATTCTGGTTATGGTCTCATATTATCTTGGTTGTATTTGATAAAACTGTGATGATGAATAATAATATTATTACTTGTAGAGTTAGATAGACAACACAGAGCAGTAAGTAGTACCCAGTGCTGCTGAGTACTAAAAAAAAACCAATAACAATTGTATTTATTGAAAATAATGGTAATGTTTAAGATGATCAAAACATTTATCTTTACTAAAATTTATCCCTGGACTGGAGCGATAGTACAGTGTGTAGGGCATTTGCCTTGCACGCAGCCGACCCAGGTTCTATTCCTCCATCCCTTTCAGAGAGCCTGGCAAGCTACCGAGAGTAACCCAACCACACGGCAGAGCCTGGCAAGCTATCCATGGTGTATTCAATATGCCATGCCAAAAACAATAACAACAAGTCTCACAATGGAGACATTACTGGTGCCCGCTCGAGCAAATCTATGAACAATGGGATGACAGTGCTACAGTATAAAATTTGTCCCTAATAGAATTCCATTTATTCTCATAATCTTTTATTAATCCAGTTTCTGAATGTGCATTTTGCATGCCACAGATTCTCCAAATGAGAACACTATTTAGTCTCCCTCATTCTAAACTTTTATAAAAAAAATCCTTACCTATTTTTATATATCTAGAACTTATTTTCTCAGAAGTTATTATGCTGTTAGCTTCTCTAAACGAGTTTCTTTTTCTTTACAATTTATATTCCCAGCCACCTATTTTCTCCTTTACAAAGCAGTTGTTTGTTAGAGAAACACTGCTCCCTTAAGTAAATATGGAACATACTCTAAAAGATATAGAACATACACTTTAATGTTCTTATAGTTCCTAGATATTCTTATATTTTGTGATATTATTATTCAACAGATATTTTTTGTTTATTCTATCTATAAATTCTATTATATGGTCTATAATATCCAATATAAGTTTATTAGATTTGCACCCACTTTTATTCACTCATCTTTGTATAAATAAATAAATATTAGAAAGTTTTAATGTACAATGAGTGACAAAAATGCATGAAAATTATACCTTGTCTTGTAATTAATACTGAATAAATTTTATATTATGTCTTTACTGTAGCAATTTAAAATTAAATTTTTACAAAAGTTATTTTTATTGGGTTATAATGGCTTAAAATTGTTTTGATATTATTGCCTCATACTTTCAAAGCTACTATGATTTATCAACTACCAGAGCGTCTATATCACTTCCATTAATTAAGATTCCTTACCCGCCTGTTAATTCTCAGTTTACAGTTCAATTGACTAAATTTTGGGGGGTACTTTCTAATGATTGTCTAATTTTTAATTTATTTACTGACACATAGCAGATAATAAGATTACATAGCACTTAGCTATATTTCTGATTCACTTCAAATGGTACCCTTTAACTTCATTCAAGTTACAGAGAACTGCAAACTTTTAACTTTTTTAATAGCTAAGTAATATTCCATCATGTATATTTACCATTTGGGAACTTGAGTTGTTTCCAGTCCCGTTCTTTGTAAATAATAATGTAATGACCATAGGTGTACATTATATCCTTTCCATTAAATGTTTCCACATTCTTGGGGAGACTGTGCTGGAGTAGAATTGCAGGGCCATGTGGAAGTTCAAGTCTTCACTTTTTTAAGATTACCCAAAACTATTTTTTGTGGAAGTCTGAATCATATGATAGGTCCACGAGCAATAAAACATAGTTCCTTTGTCACTGCATCCTTGCCAGAGATTATTATTTCCACAATCTCAAATAGAGACCATTTTCACAAGATTACTCAAGAGATAATATTTCATTGCCCTTTTGATTTACAGTACTTTCATTTGCCTTCTTCCATCATGTACTATTCTCATAAAATGTCATGAAATTAAAATTAACCAGAAATAGCTAAAAAATAAGTTGAACAGACTTACTTTGTACCTACAAGCTAAGAACAATCTGCTACAAGGCACTTTATAATTTACCCACACTGAGTTCAGTTTTGTACCTACCTTGGTTCCAAAATCCTATGGCTTGTAATGCTTATTTATTAAAACAAAAAAGTAAGCAACACATATTGTATATAAGAATAAAAAGTGGACCAAATATATATGCTGAGTATTTTTTAACTGTGATGTGTCATTTTATACTTCTTTCAACTATAGGTTATTTGTTGCTAATAATTATATTATACAGTGACTTTAGAAAAATTAAGGACTCTCACAGTGACCCAAACTCACTTGATTCTACTTTAGTACACAGTTCTATGTCACTTACATGTGTAAAATAATCCTACTTGTCAAAATATGTTATAGGTTAATTGCTATAGCAAAATAAATATTATTCACATTTAAGTTTGAATATTAAATAGCCCTATGGATTATAATATTTGTTGAGAAAATTTTGCAAAAAAGAAAATGCGTCTATTTGTAAATTTTCATACCTGCTGTCAATGAGTTAGGAAGTACTATGAAACTGCCAATCAGGATCAGTTGATTGGTAATTTAGTCATCCAGAAATATTTAATATGTATTTTAGAAAATGGGTTACAATTCAAGTCATTTTAATGAAAATACATTGCCAAAAAAAAATCGATAAAATTCAAATAAAATAATTTCTACTAGACTATTTTTCCAGTCATTCAAAATATTTTGTAATATTAGATAAACCATTCAAAAGATCATATTTTTAGGGTAAGGGTTACAGTAAAGCTTATTTCACCTTGAACTGAAATATTTCTGTAAGTGTATATTCTCTTATCTCCATGTCATGAATGTGATTGTAAACTGACCTCCTCTAATAAGAGATTATTTCAGAGACAGCAGGAATAAGTTCCCTGCAGTGAGCATTTGGCTCTTGACAGACTCGTTTCCTGGAGATTCAGTAAATTCTTAGCAGGGTGGAAAACAATGGGAACAGACAGAACCATCCAAGCTGACAAGAAACTCACTGTATATAATTTGCTGTTGAGGACAAAGATGAATGTAAGTCATTTTTCCCCACATAAAAGACAATTATGTCATATAATTAAAGAATGTGTAGTTCAGTCATCTAATTGATGCCTAGCTATGTGGCTGCAGATGTTGGTAAATGAAGGAAAAATTCATGAATGTTTGGTTTACGTAGAAGAGTTCTTATTTAAATACGCATCTTTATTACAAAGTTTTGACATATAAACAGATGTCCAATAAGGAGGAAAAACTCGGGAATATCTGCTAGATTTTATATATGTATCTTATAATATATGTAAAAATATTGTGACAAATTGTGTCCATTAATTGTGAAAGACAAAAGTTCAGGCTTTGGAATAAAACTGAATTAAGTTTGAATCTTTGTTCTACCACTTCATTTCGCTGAGCAGAGAGTCTGCATCTAAAAACATCAGTCCTGTTATTGTTGGCACACTGTCCTGTGATTTAAATGAGAGGATACAGATTCAGTACTTAGCATAATAATTGGTTTCTGATAAATGCAAACCATTAGTGGTATTACTCTATTTCCTCTTCAATTATATCAGATTCAGAGGAAAACTCACATATTTATAGTAGATCAATGACTTTCAAACCACATTTAAATGCAGATATATTTAACAAGTGATCTCATTCATATACTGTTTTAAAACTTTAAATAGGGACTGGGAAGATAGTACAGTCCCTAGGACCAAGTGCTTCCACAGCATTGTAGATGTAACCCCGACATTTGTAAATTTGCTTTCTTCTCTCAGATAAATTTTGTACCATTTGGAGTATTTCCCTAGATTATTAACATCATAAATGTGAATTGTTATGTTCAAAACAGCTTCTAAAAACTAATGTGCTGTATGATTTCTCTGATTATAGTGATGGTAGTTATTAACCTCGGGCTGGAGCAATAGCACAGTGGGTAAGGTGTTTGCCTTGCATGCGGCCAACCCGGGTTCAATTTATCTGTCCCTCTTGGAGAGCCGGCAAGCTACTGATAGTATCCCTCCCACACAGCAGCACCTGGCATGCTACCCATGGCATATTTGATATGCCAGAAGAGGAACAACAAGTCTCACAATGGAGATGTTACTGGTGTCCGCGCAAGCAAATCGATGAGCAACGGGGATAACAGTAACAGTGAGTTATTAACTTTAGTTCTCCTTTCTGTACAAAAGTGTTTTAAAGGAGGGTGGGGGGAGGCCAACACCTTTATTTCTTCCCCATTCTACTTGTGGAGCAGAATAAACAGGAGAAAACTGTCTCTTCTATTTCCTCCCTTTCCTTCTTTATTTGTCATTATTAGATTTTAATATGACTCTAATCTTTGACTTATTTTTCGAAAAAGTAACCCCTTCCACAATGAACACTACCCAGGTAGCTCTTCACAATCATCACCATAATCCATAATATTAAATCTGTGGCACAAAGAGATATTGTACAGGAAGTCTGGCACTTGCCTTGCATTTAACTGCAGAGGCTGTGACTTTGGTTCAAATCCCCAGCACCACATATGGTCCCGTGAGCACTCTCAGGAGTCATTTCCCAACCTAGCGTCAGAAAGAGCCTCTAAGCATGACTGGATGTTGTCTAATGCCACCCTCCATAAAAGAAATTAAATGTATTGTAACCCCCAAAGTACTATGCTTTCAATAATTAAGCTTTTCATCTTCCTGAGACAAAAAAAAATTCCCTTTTTATAAGATAGCCCTGAAATCACGAAACAATCTGAATTATATTCATGGCTAACATGGTTGGGGGCTTGGGGATTTTATTTTGTTGAACTAACCAGTGAATGTTTTTTCCTGTATAAAAGAAAAGAAAAAAATTCTTATCCAGTCAATTGGCTATCTAAATCCTAATATTTTATAATATTTTATACACTCTAATGTAAATGTAGTGACTGGCAGGGGTGTTTTTGGAGAGCAATCTATTGGCATCAAGAGTCTCCCAAGACTGCCTCAGATCTTTGAACGTCTGTTCTGGCGAGAAGGAAGCTCCCCAAGCTCTTCCTGGTTTTCATGGATTTGTCTACTTTACTTGGCATGGGAAGCAAATGATGTTGATTATACAGGGGCACAGGGATCCTTTGGGGAGCAAATAGACATTTAGGGCAGTCAATCAGGGAAAATAACTGCAGGGACCAAAAACAAGAGAGCATGGGAGAACAAGAGGCAGATGGCATTCATTTGCATTCTGACTGGTGGTTTGAAGAAAAATACTATTTACACATAAGAGAAATTTCTTCAGGGATTTAGGTTCTCTTACAATCAGTTATTAAATGCTCATTCTGTTCATTCATTAGGTCATTCATTCAGCTTTTTTCCCCCTCCAGCTTCTCTGTGCAACATGCACTGAGAATATCCAAGTGTTTAAAACAAACTTAATCTGATTTTCAGCAATCACAGGGTCTACAATGAAAAACCATTTTTTTTGTGGTTGTTGTTTGTTAAAAATGAATTTATTTACTTTGAGTAGGCTATATTCATTGGAAAAGTCTAATAAGAGCTACAGAGAATTCCCATGTCATTTGCATCCTATTTCTTCTGTTAAAATATTCTTGTCAGAATTACAAAGCAACATTGACAAGCTATTATTTTAAAAATACATGCATAAGTTACTCCTATTGTCCTAGTTTTTACCAAATGTCTTATATCTGGTGAGGATCCCTGGTGCATGCATTTATTTCTAATTTCAGGTTGGGAGTCTCTTGATGGGTATTTCTCAGACTTCAGGTTTTCTTGATAATACTGAGGAAGAGAAGCCAGATATTTTATAAAATATTCTTTATGAGAAATTACCTTATAACTTCATAATTACTTACAAGTTCTTGGAAATGAGTTTGTGCAAATAAAGTGCTATTTTAAGTGAATTATATAAACAAAACACACTAGTATTAGAAAATTTCAGTTAATGCTAACTTTGATCACTTGACTGAGATAGTATTTTTCATATTTCTCCACAACAAAGTAAAGCTTCTCACCTGTATGGTATTCTCTAGAGGTAAATTACTGAAAATGAAATTTTAGTTAAAAAACTTAAAGGTACTAAGAGGGAAAAGGTACAGATATTTGTAAAAATTGTGAAGGATAAAATAATATAACCAATAGAAATCCCCAAAAGATCACATTTAACAAATGTATGTTGAATAGAAGTGAGTTAGTCAAAAGATATATGATCAAGGGAGCAGAATATTTATATATTTTCTTTCGTATATTTTTATTTCTTATTCTTCTTGCATAGGCTAATGATATCTACAATTTATCAGTCTCACTGTCTTAGATAAACTTAATCCCAAACTCTCTGAATTGTTTCATTCACTGTTACTGTCATTGTCATCCTGTAGCTCATCTATTTGCTTGAGCGGGCACCAGTAATGTCTCCATTTTGAGACTTATTGTTACTGTTTTGGGCCATATCGAATATGCCACGGGTAGCTTGCCAGACTCTCCAAGAGGGATGGAGGATCGAACCCGGGTAGGGTAAGAATCTTATTCCCAGATCAGTTTCTTGTTCTGACTCTTGTTTAGCAATTCCACCAATTGTCCCTTCAGATAATCTTACCCAAATGCATTCTTTTTTGTCTACCAAATGAGAGCCTTTAGACCTTGCCTGAAGGCTTGATCTCAGTTATACCTTTAAGAACATTCTTCTTTTTTGTCAAAAGCTTTTACAGGGGTCTGATTCTGAATCATTTCCATGCTCAGGAGTCTGACGCTCTCAGTCTTTCAACAAGCAATTACTGAGTATTTACTGTGGAAAATTCTGAGCTTAGTTCTAGAAATGAAGATATCAAATTACCAGCTATACCTGGGAGAATAATTTAACTTTGATAAACCTCATATTCTTCATCAGAACAACAGAGATAATCATGCCACTTTATAGGATTTAGTGAGTATTACATAAAATAATGAATACAAAGAAAGTAACTCAATGTATGACACTAATGTGAGAGTAAAAAGCAGCGGAGGCTATTATTATTAGCATGATGCAAAAATATTAGATTTGTAGTTCCACCGAATCTCTTTTTGAGTTATTACAACATCTCTGAACCAATTTGTACCATTATTATGTTCTGCTGTCTTTAAAATTCATTTTGAACCACAATCATCCTTGGATGTAAATCTTGCTAGACCATTTAATCTCATCAGTACTGCAATCAAAGTCACTTTATATTTACAGGACCAGAACTATGATCATTTCAATCAGGATACTCCACCAAGCTGCAGGGTTCAAGAACCAGCTCTACTGAGATTAGTTGGGAGTAGAGGTACATATAAACAAAGCAAAATCCTGTAAAATATGTGAAAACATTGAATCAAATATTTCAATGTCAACATGGGTTAGTTGTTAGGTAAATATTAGGTCTGGAGGAAAAATTATAAATTATATTGAAAACAAATGTTGTGATGTGGAAAGTTTTATTCTTCCAGGAAAAAGAGAAACAGGATTAGAGAATTTCTCTCAGTGCTCCAAGAGAGAATATGAAGATTTACTGTACAAATGGACTGGAGTGATAGCACAGCACATAAAGGCATTTTCTTGCACACGGCTGACCCAGGTTCGATTCCTTTGTCCCTCTCAGAGACCCCAGCAAGTTACTGAGAGTATCCCACCTGCATGGCCGGGCCTGGCAAGCTCCCCGTGGTATAGTTGATAAACCAAACATAGTAACAAGTCTCACAATGGAGATGTTACTGGTGCCCGCTCTAGCAAATCAATGAACATTGCTACAGTGCTACTGTACAAACATGGTAGGAAAGCTGAAGAGGGTGATGGCCAGTGACGCAGAACACAGTGTTTTCTTCAGATCATTAATTGATGATATCAGAAGCAGAAGGCTTGGTTTGTACAAGCAGATATTTGGGAAGGCTTATACTGTCAGCTCTTTGACTCTTGCAGGATGTGGACTATATTGTATGAGGAAACTGAATTTAGCTCCAGAGTCCATCCTTGAATTCTGCGTATATAATAGTATCTCATAGTTTATTATACTAAAGTTTATTATGTGGCTTAATTAGGCAGTTCTAGGCCTAGTGTCTAGGCCTCTATTTCTCATGAATAGGTATTCATGAGAATGTCTATGAAATTGTATGAATAGACATGCCTGTCACTGGGTTCCAGGACCTGTCTGACTTCTCAAGAGTCACTGGTCTTTGTGTGTTTGTTTTTCCTTTGCTCTCAGGCCACCTACAAATGAGTGTTAATTGCTGCTTTCCTTCCTGGCCATCTTCCCAGACAAAGGTGAGGGGTCAGAGGGGGTGGAGAGAAGCTGATATTCCTCCAGGCCATGCAGGAGCAAGCATTGGGTCAAACAGGAAGCTACTAGGTCTGGGTGTCCTTTGAAAGTGCTTGCTGTCTTCACCCTTTGCCATTCTGTTTAATTGGGATACATGTCAAGTAGGTGAGATTTAAGGTGATCAATTGTATTTAATAGTGTTAGAAAGTGGATTCACAGGAGAGAGATAGTTTTGCCTTTCTGGCAAGACCAAAAACAACCCACGAGACAACATCTTGAGTTATGTCTACTCAGTAGGGAACTTACAAGAACTGAACAGCTGAGTACAGCAGTGCTGCTATGCTATGAACTTTCTGTTTTGTTTTATACGTTTGTTTGTCTGGAAGCTACATCTGGCCATGCTCAGGGCTTACTTCTGCCTCTGCTCTGTGCTCAGGATTCAGTCAGGCATGCTCCAGGGAACTTGTGTGCGAGGGAGGGAATCTGGGTTGAGTACATGCAAGGCTGCACCATACAAACTCCTGTATCGCTGGTCCAATGCTGAGTTTGTACACCTGATGGCTTTTTATCCATTGCCTACAGCAAGGCTATATTCCAAAGCCAGTGAGTAATTAGCAGTGTATTTCGATTTGCAATTTAAGCAACATCGAACAATTAATTTTTTTCCTAAAAGTTATTTTTAATGTCACTTCCAACTGTAAATTAATTAGCACTTACTAATACTATGCTTCCAAGGAAAACTCATAAATGAATTCCTAGAAATCTTTGGTGGAAAGTAGCTGGGAAGAAATGAAGAGCTGAATTAAAAATTAAAAACCAAAAAATTTTATGGATGGAGACTTTCCTTATCTTGTCCTTAAAATGATGTGCTGATTGAATACAAAATCAAAAATTATGTTTAAAATATTAACAAACAAAATTCAACAACTCATCAAAAGGATCATACACTACAGCCAAGTGAAATTCATCCCAGGGATGCAAGGATGGCTTAACATTCGGAAATCAATCAACATAATCCATCATATCAACAAAGGAAAAGATAAGAACCATATGATCATATGAATAGATGCAGAGAAAGCATTTGACAAGATCCAGAATCCATTTATGACGAAAACTCTAGCCAAAATGGGTATAGAAGGGGCTTTCCTCAATATAGTTAAATCCACCTACCGTAAGCCTATGGCAAGCATTGTCCTCAATGGGGAAAAACTAAGAATCTTCCCTCTGAGGTCAGGGATGAGACAAGGATGCCCACTCTCTCCACTCCTATTCAATATAGTACTGGAAGTACTTGCAATAGTGGTTAGGCAAGAAAAAGGTATTAAGGGCATTCAGGTAGGAAAGGAAGATATCAAACTCTCACTATTTGCAGATGATATGATACTATACTTAGAGAACCCTAAAACCTCTACCAAGAAACTCCTAGAAGCAATAGACTCATATATTAAAGTTGCAGGCCATAAAACCAACACCCAATAGTCCATAGCTTTCCTATACACAAATAATGAGAGAGAAGAAACCGACATGACAAAAGTAATCTCATTCACAATTGTGCCTCAAGCGATCAAATACATCAGAATCAACTTAACTAAGGAGGTAAAGGACTTGTATAATGAAAACTAAAAAATGCTACTTCAGGAAATAAAAGAGGACATGAGGAAATGGAAAGATATCCCCTGCTCATGGATTGGAAGAATTAATATTATCAAAATGGAAATACTCTCCAAAGCATTGTACAAATTCAACACGCCTTATAAAAATACCCTTGACATTCTTCAAAGAAATGGAAAAAACACCCCTGAAATTCATATGGAGCAATAGGCCCCCATGAATAACTAAATTAATTCTTGGGAAAAAGAATATGGGAGGAATCAATTTCCCCAACTTCAAACTCTACTACAAAGTGGTAATAATTAAAACAGAATGGTACTGGAACAAAAGCAGAGCTGAAGACCAATGGAATAGGGTTGAATATTCTGACCACACCACCCCAAACATATGATCATCTAATCTTTGATAAGTGAGCAAGAAATGTGAAGTGGAGAAAGAAAAGCATGTTTAACAAATTGTGTTGGCAAAACTGGACAACAATATGCAAAAAGATGGACTCAGATCTCCACCTATAACCGTGTACAAAGGTCAGATCAAAATAAATTAAATATCTCAACATCAGACCAGAATCCCTAAGGTACATTGAAGACAAGCCTGGCAAAACCCTCCACGACATTGTACCCAACGGTATCTTCAAAACTGACACACCACTGTCCAAGCAAGTGAAAACAGAGATAAATAAATGGGACTACCTTAAACTAAGAAGCTTCTGCACTTCAAAAGATACAATGACCAAAGTACAAAGACAGCCTACAGAATGGGAAAGGATATTTACCCAATACCCATCTGATAAGGGGTTGATATCAAGGATTTACCAAGCACTGGTTGAACTCCACAAGAAGAAAACTGCCGACCCAATCAAAATATGGGGTGAGGAAATGAACAGAAACTTCCCCAAAAGAAGAAATCCGAATGGCTGCGAGGCACATGAGAAAATGCTCGACATCACTAATCATCAGGGAGATGCAGATCAAAACAACAATGAGATATTATCTCACACCACAGAGACTGGCCCACATCCAAAAAAAAAAAAAAACAAAACAAAAGCAACCGGTGTTGGCGCAGATGTGGGGAGAATGGGACTCTTCTTCACTGCTGGTGGGAATGCCAACTTGTTCAGCCCTTTTGGAAAACAATATGGACGATTCTCAAAAAATTAGAAATTGAGCTCCTATTTGACCCAGCAATACCACTCCTGGGAATATATCCCAGAGAGGCAAAAAGGTATAGTAGAAATGACATTTGTATTTCTATGTTTATCGCAGCACTGTTCACAATAGGCACAAACTGGAAAGAATGGGAGTGCCCCAAAACAGATGACTGGTTAAAGAAATTCTGCTACATCTACACAATGGAATACTACGCAGCTGTCAGAAAAGATGAAGTCATGAAAATTGCATATAAGTGGATCAATATGGAAAGTATCATGTTGAGTGAAATGAGTCAGAAAGAAAGAGACAGACATAGAAAGATTGCACTCATATGTGGAATATAATGTAGCTGAAAGAGGTACGAGCTATCAATGATGTAACTTCTGGCAGAAATTTCTCTGGACTCAATTACTAAAATACTAAAATACAGAAATCCAAAACCTCGCGGCTGCTATTGTGGCCACACAACCTCATATCTCTTCATTCTCCGCAATGGAAAACAAATTATCAAAATCTTCCTTTCCAGCAGGTCTGACTTTGTGGGGGGGGGGGGAAACTCCAAACAATAATAGTGAGGTTTTTTGTTGAAATATTGAATATAATCAAAGTAAAGAGAAAGCAAAGTGAAATTTATTAGCTACACAGGCAGGGATGGGGGCTGGGGGGCAGGGGCTTGGGGGGGTAGGGGGGAGTTTTACTGTGGTTCTTGGTGGTGGAATATGTGCACTGGTGAAAGGATGAGTATTTGAGCATTGTGTAACTGAGACTTAATCCTGAAAGGTTTGTAACTTTCCACATGGTGATTCAATAAAAAATAAATAAATAAATTTTAAATAAATTTTAAAAAATTTAAAAAAATTGTTTAGAATATTAGATACTATGGAATGTATTTTGTATGACCAGTTCATTAGGAAATTCATTGTTTATTCTTCTTATCTTGGACCTATCATGTGCTCTTTCTAAAAATGTGCTTCTAATTTTGGAGTACCACCAGTAGTGATTCCTGAGTGTAGACACACCCCTGAGCATCATTGGGTGTCTCCGAAAATCAAACAAAAACCAAATAAAAATGGACTTCTCTGTTCATTTTCTATAAAAACTCCCTAACTGCAAAGTTCTAGTTCCACTGCTATTTTTGGTCAATCAAAGGAGAAACATGATGACAAGTGTAGAAAATGCTTTATTGGCAACAAGATAGCAGGTTGGAAGATAACAGACTCTGTTCTCAAAGCAAACATCTTGTTTGAACTGTGACAAGAAAGGCTTTTTTATGTAGGGGAAGCAAATGTGCACTGTAGATTATTGTGAACAATAGAACAATGAAGTCCTTTTATGAACTGGTCCCTTGAAGGAGGCTTCCCTTCTCTACAAGCCTAAACAAAATAAGGGTTAGACATTGGAGAATGTATACTTGAGGAAGTCTGACTTTATCTTTAGGCTTCTGGGATAAAAGTCAACTAAGGTCAAATTTTTTATAATTTTAGGCTTTGAGACAAGGAGAATTGTCCAGTCTGATGTTAACTTCTGTCCTGATTTCACTTTTTGTGACCATGCAGATAAAATGTTGGTGTGAGACATAAGTCAACCATATGTCAACCCACTGGTTTATTGTCAAATAAAGATTTTCTACACATCTCTGGATCTCTCTGATGACTGGTCCCTCAACAGCAATCATATATATATACATATATATATATACATATGATTCAACTAATATATATATCATATATATATAATATATATATATTAGTTGAATCACCCTGTGGAAAGTTACAAAGCTTTCAGGCTTAAGCCTCAGTGATACAATGATCGAACACCCATCCTTTCACCAGTGCACATGTTCCACCACCAGAAACCCCAGTATACCTCCCATCCCACCCCCACCCCACCCATGCCTGTGTAGCTTATAATTTTCACTTTACTTTCTCTTTACTTTGATTACATTCAATATTTCAACAAAAAACTCACTATTATTATTTGGGGTTTCCCCCCCAAAATCAGACCTGCTGAAAAGGAAGGATTTGATAATTTTTTTTCATTGCTGAGAATGAAGAGATATGAGGTCGTGCGGCCTCAATAGTGGCCTCGCAGTTTTGGATTTCTGTATTTTAGTATTTTAGTAACTAAGTCCAGGGAAATTTCTGTTGCCCCCTGCCATCACCGGAAAAGTCGAGAGAGAAAAACCTTTCCTCTTTTGGGGCAGCATGGGGCCATGGCTTAGTTCATAGTCTAGAGACATTTCCTCAAGAAGCTGCTGGTGCCAAAATTAGATAGATGGCTTCCGGGATCATGGTCATTCAGCAATGAAGAGGCCACACCCGTGGGGCTGCTCAGGTCACATCTGGGTGGAGGGAGAACCAGCAATCATAATTTTGAGGGCCCAAGGTTACAACATTGTTATCAACTGATCATTGTGTTTTATTAAATGTGTTCCTGATGATACCACATTTAATTTATATTATTGATCCATTAACAGAAATTTGAGTTCAATACCACTATATATGCCTCAACCCTGGCTGAATTTTATCTAATACATGTGTTTTCTTTAAGAATTTCATAATCTTCTTACACTTGGGTAGGGACACTAGTGACATTTAAAGCAGTGATAACACCACAAGTAAAATAGAACAGCTCACAAAATCCTTTAGTTCCAACTTCCTATCTAAAGGTACTAAAGAGATGGGGAGAAATTAGAAAACTAAAACAGAAGCCAAAGCACCCACTCAGTATCACCAGGGACTGTTCATGTGCTTTGGGTAACACAAATTTTTCTCTGCTTCCCTCATGTCTGTGATTTACCCTGAATCATTAATATTGCTGTTAAAATTAAAAATTAATTGCGACAAGTTAGAAAAATTTAAGGCATGCAATCTATGTGTTTTCAAACACAGCAACATTTGAAACAAATTATTTCTTATAGATGAGTACGTGAAATAAGAGGGTACTGTGCAAATTGGAAAAAATGCACACAAAAAGTTAATAGAAAAATCAATACCTATTAAACATAGCTAATATTATAATGATTGTGAAAATGCTCATTGAAATTATGTTCTGAGGGGGTTGGAGAGATTCAGTCCTCTCCTTGGAAGAGTCTATTATCCAATAGACTGAGCACAGACTTGGCATGTGGGAGGTCCAGGCCTGATACATTGCCCAATGTTGTCCTGTGAGCACTGCTGGCAGCACAGATCTGAGAGCAGCTATTGAGAACCACCAGCTATGGCTCCAAAACAAAAGTGAAAGAAAGAAAAAGAATAGAAAGTGTTCCAGGTCCCCTTCACAATGGTTAGATTTGGAAGATTTCTAAGCTTTGTAATATTTGAAATATCTAAGATTTCTAACTGATCATTTATTTCCATAAGCTTTGTAATGTCTGAAATATGGAAAGTATGAAAAAATATTTGAAATATGTAATATGGAAATTATCAGTAAAAAGTTATACAGTATAGCTCAATTACAGTGCTGTTAGTAATTTAAATTAGTTTAAAAACAATTTAATATTTTGCATAGTAAAGTTGAATACATATTTTCTAAACCAAGCATTCCAAATGGAATATGCCCTAACTTCTTAAATTGTTGACTCATCAGGTGACCCCTGAAGGGGTTGACACTAGCTGTCGGTATTGTGAAAATTTTGCTGAAAATAATTTTTTTATTAATAAAACTTTGATTTACTGACCTATTTTGTATACCTGGGGTCATGTAAAAATTTCACAGGAAGAATAAATCATGAATGAAAATAGATTTAAGAAGTCCAGGTATATGACTATGGGAAAGTTTTTAAATAAATGTCAGGTCTACCTATCTACATTCAGGACAGTGTTTTCATAAAAGCAAAAATCTGGGAGCCTCCCAAAAGTCTAGCAGTGAAAGAATGGATTAATAAATTATGCCATCGACATATAAGGCTATAGCAATAATAATAAATGGACTGACTCATCAACATAATGTAGCAATGTGAGTGGATTGTAAGAGAGTAATGCAGACAGGAGAAACAAGAAACAAGAGGTACATTCAATTTAATATAGTAGAGAAAATTTATAATCTAGAGAATTTTAAGTAAATATTTGGAACAAATAAAAAACACTAAAATGTGAATGAGTGGAGTAGCCTGGAGGGGTGTGTGTGAGGCCCCTCCCCGTTCAAAGGGACCCAGCCCCTACAGCCGAAATCCTGAACCATGTGGCCGAAATCACACCACTCATATTCCAAAAGTAAGGCACCCCATTAGATGCCGTTTAATTTAACAACATATTAGTAATCTCTTATAGAAAAGTTTAATGGCCCCTGAGTGAAATACAATAATCTTCACACACTCTCCTCTAAGGGAAGTTTTTTTTTTTTTTTTTTTTTGGATATTTTCAGTTGTTTATTCAGAGTCACTGTCACTGTTATTCTATTGATCAATGATTTGCTCGAGTGGGCCCAGTAACGTCCCCATTAGTCCTAGTCCTGAGATTTTAGAAGCCTCCCTTTTCATGCCTTTCCCAAGGTTGTCACATTAGAGGCTCTACAGGGTCAGGGGAATGAGACCCAGCATTGTGACTGTATTTGGCACAGGAATACGCCACGGGAGCTTGTTAGGCTCTCCCGTGCAGGCAGTGAACTTTTGCTTGCATGTTCTCTAAGACTGAGAACTAGGCTATCAGATGTCTCCCGCACGCTTCTGAGAGCTTGGTTTTATACTCTGTGGATGTTGGCCATTGATGGGATTACATGCGCCTTGTTATTCATAGTAAACAGTTTAAAATGAATTATTTTGGTTCTGTTTTGAGGCAGAGATTGGGGTTCAGGATGGAAACATACAAAATGTGGTGGGAAGGTGTAATGGTGGTGGGATTTGTGTTTGAATATTAAGTAGCACTGTACCACTGTCTTTCCGTTGTTCATAGGTTTGCTCGAGCAGGCAACAGTAATGTCTCCATTGTGAGACTTCTTGTTACTGTTTTTGACATATCAAATATGCCACGGGTAGCTTGCCAGGCCCTGACAAGGGGGCGAGATATTCTCGGTAGCTTGCCAGGCTCTCCGAGAGCGATGGAAAAATCAAACCCAGGTCGGCTGCATGCAAGGCAAATGCCCTACCCACTACTTTATAAAAATAAAATTAAATTTAAAAAAATTTAAAAAATAAAATGTGAATGAAGAGTTAGTAGTGTAAGAGTTTCCAAGAGGGGATTTTCATATGTAGAAATAAACTTTTTTTCCTTAATTTGACAAGTTAGTGGGTCCAAAGCTGTTGGTAATCATTTGGATATTATTCCAAATGCTAAGATTAATACTTTTGTGTGATTATAGAATATGAATAAAAACACCAAATAAAGATGATATTATTTCACAAATACATATCCACTTCATAAATTTGTATACAACTCTGAAACTGAATCATTTTACCAAGCAATGTCTATTTTAATGTTACAGTGATAATAATGCAGGCAAGTAAATTGCTTGCTTTGCACCCAACAGACCTGGGTTCCATTCCTGTTACTTCTATAAACCATAAGACCCAGCCAGAAGTGGTTCCTGAGCATATATCCAGGTGTAAGTCCTGAGAATTGCTAGTTGTGGTCCCCAAATCATCTCTCAGATGATTAAAATAAAAATGTATATTGAGATAGAACTATATATGAGAACAATTGGGTTTGCTTTAGATAATATACTTGAGAAAGAAAACTTTTGTGCTCTTTTTCTATTGTAATAAATAATATTCTTAATAATTTTCCACCAAAAGTTAAAATATAAAAGATGCTGTCACACAATTAATGTTTCTTTTGGGCAAGGGAAATTCCTCTGCTCCTCTGGGTATTCTGTGAGCTGGAAGAATAATCAATCCAGCATCAGATAGTTTAGCAAAGGAAAAATCAACTTAATAATTTGTGCAGGGGCTTGGGGACTACTGTGATTATGCAAGTTCCAATTTTAGCCAGAGAAGGGGTGCACATCCCAAAGTAAGTGGTGTCTAGGAGAGGATGAGTTGCTTAATTGAAAAGAACTGAATTACTTAATTCTTACTCCAAGATGAAATCATCTGATACAGTAAGTTTGCATCTAAGTCTACATCTTGATGTTTTGTTTTGTTTTGTTTTGTTTTGTTTTCGGGGCACAGGTTGTTTTCATGGATTGCTCTTCACCCAAGGATCATTCCTGGCCAGGTATGGGGACCATATGAAGAGTCCGGAATCAACACAGG
This sequence comes from Sorex araneus, assembly GCF_027595985.1. NCBI lineage: Eukaryota > Metazoa > Chordata > Mammalia > Eulipotyphla > Soricidae > Sorex > Sorex araneus. Next base: position 113,713,097 of record NC_073303.1, on the reverse strand, counting down.
TCAGCCCAGCCACTTGCAAGGGAAACATCTATATTTCTGACCCCTGTTTGGGGGCTATTTTGAATAATGCTAGAGCAAACATTTGTTTACAGGTATTTGAAATTTATTTTTGTTTGTTTTCTTTTTTTAAAAAAAACCATTTATTTATTTATTTTTAACATGTCCTGGTTTTTAACGTGTGTAAAAGTTCTGTGCACTCACCCCTGAGTAAATGCCACATTTCTTTTATTTGATTCTTATATGTGTGTTGTGATGATTAATTTTATTTTAACTTGTTCTGTGCTTGCTTATATATTGTAACAGCTAATATTATGGGTCAATTTGATTTGCCATGGGAGGATTTAGGTAAAATATTACATCTATATGTAGTGATGAGCATGTATTAGAATCAGATTTGTGGATTCATCAGTGAATTCAGTAAATGGTCTTACCTACTGTGAAGAGCATCACCCTGTATCAGCAATCTGCTGAGGACCAGAAAAGAAAACAAAAGACAAGAAAGAAGGGGGGAAGAATGACTAAAGAAATAGGACAATACCCCATCCCTTCTGAGATCACACCCACAGCTATTCCCACTTTGTGGCTAAGCGGCTCTCCCAGTACTTGTTGGTGGAGGTCACGTGGTGTCAGGGACCAAACTCAGGCGCTTGTGTGCAAAACCTGCTGCCCAAGTCTTAGAGCTCCGTTCTCCAGCCCTCATGCCTCATCCTTGAGTGTGATTATCTCAGCTTACTCTATCCCATATCCAAGCAGTCTGAGTTTAGTAGGTCACTCCTGATACTCAGAATTTAGTAGTTAACTAAACTGACCCTCTGACTTCTCCGTCTTTAACTTAGAGATGAGGGCTTTGGTACTTTTCTCTATTCCTAATCATGGTAACCATAACTAATTGGATAGATTGACAGGTTTTTTTATTCTCTTCATGTGGAGAACTTGGAGAAATACACTCTCAGTTTAGTCTATTTGTATATGTGTGTGTGTGTGTGTGTGTGTATGTGTGTATATTTATCCCCAAAAATCCCATTTTGGGCTGGAGCGATAGCACATTGGGTAGGGCATTTACCTTGCATGCGGCCGACCAGGATTCGATTCCTCCACCCCTCTCGGAGAGCCTGACAATCTATTCGAGGCATAGGCAAACAATAACAACAAGTCTCACAATGAAGATGTTACTGGTGCTCGTTCGAGCAAATTGATGAGCAACGGGATGACAGTGGTACAGTAATACTCTGTTTTAAGAAAAACTGGAGTATTTGTTATTGTTTTGTTCATTATTTTATCACATTTGGCAAGAACTGCATAGTCTAGGCATTGAATCTCCATTGTGTACATAATTTGTAACTATTTTCTTCTAATCTGTGGTTTGTCATTTCATCTTAATGTAGTATTTTACAGATAAAATGTTCAATGTTGAGGAACTTGTCTATTTTCTACTAAGTGTTTCCTTTCATGATTTGTGCCTTCTGTGTTCTCAGAAATATTCTTCGTATGTTTTTCCCACAAGACTTATGATTTGATGCTTTACTCTTAAGGCTGTCAATAACTTTACGCTCACTCTTATATAAGGTATGCTACTGAAATCATGGTTATTGCTCCCTTTTTCATGGTACAGTTTTACTATCTTCTTTTCTTGTTTTTGTTTTTTGTCTAGGGGCCAAACCTAGACGTATTGAAGCATACTTCTGGTTCAGAGTTCAGGATCACTTTTGGTAGTGCTCAGGGAACCCTATATGGTACTGGATATTAAGCTCAGGTTGGTCACATGTGTAGGGCAAGCACTGTGCCCATTGTACATTCTCTCCTGTCCCATCTCTTTGAATCTGCTTTTTTATTTTTAAGGACTGACTTAAGGCTATGGTTATGGATTAAGTGGTAGGGCTGATGCCTTGTTAAAGTGTAGCTCTGGGTTTTATAACTGTCACGGGTGGAACCCAAAGACTTTAAAGAGAATTCATGGGCAAGGACGCACTGCTTGGCACGACTTCTTGAGAAATTAAAAAAAATGTCTAAATACTTGGGCTGGAGTATTGAGGTCTCAGCAGCCAGCCTGAGACTTTGACCAAATCCCCTGCACCTGGAAGCAAGATCCAGCCCTGTTTACAGGGGCCCAGGGGCCTGCTCCAGCACTCCACCCACTCCACCCACCTAGGCACTCTTGAGTAGATAACGGGATGACGGACGTGACAGTTACCATCTGCCCATACTGATACACGTGGCCCTAAGAGCGGGAATGTAAATCATTAACTGACATCTGTACTGAACCTGACGCGGTGAACGTGATATACTTGATGAATGCCACCCAATGTATGTATAAAAACCCCTGTGTGAGAGCCAATAAGCGGACTGCTGATGGACCACCAGCTTTCCCCCTTCCGAGGGGTTCTTTCTCTGAGGCGGCAGAGTCTTCTGTGCGCAGAGGGCTAGGGCAGAGGCTTCTCTCCTACCCACTCCCTCTCCTACAGAGAGTAAGTCCGGCAACTCCCGAGGGATCATACTCCAGTGTGCCGGGGTCGACTGGCCAGGACCCTGTCACTGGAGTGATATAGCAAGTTGGGAGCTTGTTGTGCACATATGTGGCCAAGCGGGGTTTGATTCCCAGTACTCTGTATGGTCCCACAAGAACCCAACAGAAGTGAAACCTGAGCACAGAGACAGGAGCAATCCCCAAGCACTGTTAGGTGTGGCCCCATCCTCCCACAAAACACGCACACATACATATATAGATATACATATATTTATATTTATATGTATATACACATACGTATATTTATATGTATTACATATACATATAAATGTACCTATATACATTTATATGTATGTAGGTATACATATATATGTATACATATATAGATATACATATAAACATGTATGTATACCTATGTATATGTAGATAGATAGTTTTTACCTATACTAGGTCTTGATCTTTCTGGCCTAAAATTTATATTAAATATATATGACCACAAAAATATCTTTATGAAATTTTGACATTGTTTTAAATCTATTTTTATGATCAATTTTAAAAAATTTGACATTTTTTCTATGTATAGCTCTTCACTATAAGTATGTATATCAGTTTAGGTATGCTTTGATTTCTTTAATCAGACCTTTCATTTTCAGATTGTATATCGTGCACTTTTGTAAACTTTTGCGCATAACTACCCAATTTACATTGTAACAATGGCACATTGTGTTTTCACTACTTTTTGTTAATGAAAATAAATGATACTGATTCATGAATTGATCTTGCATTCTGAAAACTTACTAAACATAATTGATTAGTTACAGGATATATATTCAAGATACCAACATTTTCTATAAATGTCATATCATCTATAAAATGAGTTTTATGTTCCTTTACAGTTGCTATGCCTTTTACTTCTTTTCCTTGATTCAGTACACTTGCTAATAATTATAGTTTTCCTCTCCTTTGTTCTTCTCTTAATGCCTTTTACTTTGAATCAACACTTTCCTTGAACTGGTTAAGAAGGAGATCTCCTTTTCTGTTTCTTAGAATAGAAAACCCTAAGTATAACTAATATTAGTACTTTGAACATTTAGGAACATTCTCCAGGGAACAATATTACCTGTGTATTCCTTAGGGGAAAGAAAATTGATTTTAAAATTTAATGTATTTAATAAATATAAACTATTTTACCTATTTAATTTCTCTTGAGTTTTGAATGAGTTTTTGTGATTGTATGATCTGTAATTATACCTTTATTTTATACATGAAACTGGTAACTTGTACATTCTCTCTTTTCATCTTTGTTATTCTTGCTAGAGGTTCATTAATTTTATTGATTTTTTTAAAGACCTTGCTCTGCTTTCATTGATTTTTCTCTACTATTTTCTGTTTTTCATTTAATTTATTCCTATTCTTTTTTTTCCCTTTCATTGTTTTTGCTGTTATTCTTCTAGCTGTATGAGTTAGAAAAGTGAATTAATCATTTGAGACTGTTTCATTCTAAGGTACATTTCCCATCATGATTTTGTTCTTAATAGTGATAATCCTTTATACCTGTGATCACACCTTTATTCATGCTATGCTTTTTTTCTTATTCCTTTTTTTTTTCAGCCAACCCGGCAATGGTCTGGAGCGATAGCACAGTAGGTAGAGCATTTGCCTTCCACGAAGCCGACCTGAGTTCAATTCCTCCATCTGTCTCAGAGAGCCCAGTAAGCTACTGAGAGTATCTCGCCCACAGGGCAGAGCCTGGCAAGCTACCTGTGGCGTATTGGACTTGCCTAAAACAGTAACAAGTCTAACAATGGAGATGTTACTGGTGCCCACTCGAGCAATTTATCTACATTGTATACACCCCTCTCAGAGTATACCACCTGCATGGCAGAGCCTGGCAAGCTACTCGGGCATATTCGCTATGCCAAAAACAGTAACAACAAGTCTCACAATGGAGATGTTACTGGTGCCCGCTTGAGCAAATCGGTGATCAATGGGACGATGGTGCTGGAGTGTTACCTGGGAGTGTTCAGGGCTTACTCCTGACTTTATGCTCAGGCATCGCTGTGGAGGACCTCAGGGGAACTGGCAGTGCTGGGAATCCAACCCAGGGCCTCACACAAGCAAGGTGTATGTGGCACAATTATTTTTGAAACATATACACGTCCCCATTTTTTGTATCTTCTCTTCAATTTTGTAATTATATGCTATTATTTGTCAAATCCATTGACCTGTCATAAATTCTATTAATATACCAGGTTTTATCTTCATTCATCTCCAATCTACTTTGTAGGACTTTCAACAGCTTTTTAAATTCAGCCTTTCATAGATTGAAGTTCTCGATTTTTAAAAAAATTATTGCTGCTTTTAATTTTCTGTGGTTAAAGGAATTTTCTACATGCAGATTTGTGATGACAATTCTAAATCCTTCATGAAATCATCACAGCATCTGTTTCACTTTGGGGTTGGTAATTTGGATTTTTGTGAGGGATCATTTTTGTGTGACAACTCATTTGGGGCAGAACAGGGAGGATTTCCAGAGTAGTGCTCAGGGAATACTTAGGCTCCTCCTGCTGATTTTCTGCCAGCTGGGCTTGCAATTCCTTCTGTGGGCCTGAGGAAGAGATGCTGCTTGGGATCCAGTGCTTACAATTTCCCAGGTGACACCACTGGTAATTGGAGGTCTCCAGGACTTCCTCCAGCCATGCTAGGGGAACCAAGTGGTGCCAGAGATGGGCCACACGCACAGCACATCATGCATCTTTGCTCCTGTGTCATTTCTCTCTCCAGTCTAACTATCATGGTTCTTGGTTTAATGAGTGACTTTCTTTTTATTTTTCTTTTTTTTTTTTTCGCTTTTTGGGTCAGACCTGGAGATGCACAGGGTTTACTCCTGGCTCTGCACTCAGGAATTTCCTTTGACAGTGCTCAGGGGACCATATGGGATGCTGGGAATCCAACCCAGTTCGCCGCGTGCAAGACAAATACCCTACCTGCTATGAGTGACTTTCTATACCATCCTAGACACTAAGGTGTTAATCTGGACGTCTTCTGATCCTAGGTAAGTTTTCCTTTGTACTGAGGAGTCACCTGTTTCTCAGTCTCTGCTGATGTTGTTGCTTTGACAAATAGGTGCTGCTAGGATATTCAAGAAAAGTAACCTGTCCTGTTTGTGCTTTGCTCACAATCTCTTGCCTCCACAGTTGGGGGAGGACCTTCTCACTAACTTTCATCTGCATGTCTCTTCTTGTTTCTCTACACACACGGTTCTTTCTTTATACTTGTTTGTATGTATTTGGCAGTAATTTTACTCCATGGTGAACACTGCTTGGGAAGCATCACAATTAAAGAAGAACCTATGTTAAAACAACAACAAAAAATTCTGCATAAACCTTTTAAACTCAGTCGCTATCATAGTTTGGGTTTTGTTAGTTTTAAATCAAAATGAGTTATATGCCCCAACACTCAATATTTTTTTTTTAATTTTATTGAATGACTGCAAGATAGTTACAAGCTTTCATGTTTGGGTTACAATCACACAATGATCAAACACTCATCCCTCCACCAGTGCACATTCCCACCACCAATATTCTAAAGATCAATGAAACAAAGAGCTGGTTCTTTGAGAAAATAAACAAGATTGATAAACCTCTAGCAAGATTCACAAATGAAGGGAGAGAGAAAACCCTAATAAACTAAATCAGAAATGAAAAGGGGGACATTACAACAGAAACTACAGAAACTCAAAGGATCTTTAGAGATTACTTTGAAAATCTTTATGCCATTAAACACAAAATCCTCGAGGAAATGGTTAGACTCCTAGATTCCTATAGCCTCCCAAGGCTGAACCAAGAATACCTGGAATACCTGAATAGACTTATCACCATCAAGGAAATAGAAACGGTAACAAAAAAATCTCCCCAAGCACAAAAGTCCTGGCCCAGATGGGTTCACTAGTGAATTATTCCAAATCTTTAAAGAGGACTTACTCCCAATCCTCTTTAAGCTTTTCTAGGAAATTAAAGCATCAAAAATACTGCCAAACAGTTTCTATGAAGCAAATATCACCCTGATACCAAAAGCAGGCAGAGATACCATGAAGAAAGAGAATTACAGAACAATATCGCTAATAAACACAGACGCAAAGATCCTCAACAAAATATTAGCAAATAGAATACAACGACTCATCAAAAAGATCATACACCACGACAAAGTAGGATTCATTCCAGGGATGCAAGGATGGTTTAATCATCAACATAATCAACAAGTCAATCAACATAATTCATCATATAATAATTTTTATAGTATTAGGTTCATAGTGAGACTATGAGACTAGGTTTGTAGTTTACTGGAGTGATAGCACAGCAGGTAGGGTGTTTGCCTTGCACAAGGCCAACTCTGGTTTGATTTCCCTGTCCCTCTCGAGAGCCTGGCAAGCTACTGAGAGTATCCTGCCCACATGGCAGAGTCGAGCAAGCTGCCCGGGGCATATTCAATATGCCAAAAACATAACAACAAGTCTCACAATGGAGATGTTACTGATACCTGCTAGAGCAAATCGATGAACAATGGGATGACAGTGCTATAGTGTTATATGCAATGCCAAAACAAGTGATATATTACTAGTTGAGTTAAAACTGCTATTTTCTGCATTAATTTTTCATGTTTATATTGCTTTTATAATTTATTTATGATTGGTGATGAGTACCACTATTAATTAATTTCATCTATTTTATCTATTTATTTACTGTTTATGTGTTTAAGGGCTGGAGAGATAGCATAGCGGGTAGGGCATTTGCCTTGCACGTGGCCGACCTGGGTTTGATTCCTCTGTCCCTCTTGGAGAGCCCAGAAAGCTACAAGAGTATTTCACCTAATGGCAAGCTACCTGTGGCATACTCAATATGCCAGAAACAGTAACAACAAGTCTCAAAATGGAGACGTTACTGGTGCCTGCTCGAGCAAATGGATGAGCAATGGGATATCAGTGCTACAGTGCTACAGTTATGTGTTTATGGTAAGTGTGCTTTAACCTAGAGAATCACACTTACAAGACAAGTGCTCTATCTACTATTGAGCTCCATTTCCAATTGCTATGTCTTTTTTGTCTTTTTTTTTTTTTTTTTTTTGCTTTTTGGGTCACACCCAGCAAAGTTCAGATTCCTCTGCACTTAGGAATTACTCCTGGCTGTCCTGGAGGACCATATGGGATGCTGGGAATCAAATCTGGGTCAGCACATGCAAGGCAAATGCCCTACCTGCTGTACTATTGCTCAGGTCCCAATGTTTTTAACATATTGCTTGAGGTGAGATAAATAATTTTCAGTTTTGGCAAAATAATAAACTTTAGCATCTCCTACAGATACAGGTTTTTGCTTTCTTATCTCTGAATCTGCATAAGTTTGCATATAACCAATTATTATTTAGGAGGTGGGGAGATAGTACAGCAGGTAAGGCACTGCCTTGCATATGACTGACCCAGGTTTGATCCCTAGCATTCCAAAGGGTTTTCTGAGTCCAGTTCATTATGAGTGATCCCTGTGTGCATAGCCAGGAGTAAGTGCTGAGCGTTGCCAGGTGTATCCCCCATGCACCACAAGAAGCACTAATTAGATCACTAGAATATATGACATAAACTTAGTTAAATATGACTCATCTAGTTTCAATATTTAAATATTATAAATATTAAGACTAAATATTAATAGTCTTAAATTTAAAATGTATGAAATTGTGTATGTATATAGTTTCAGGTATTCACTTGAGTCCAATTTCAAAACTTTCACAGAGGTTGTTTACAAACAATAAATATAAATAAGGAACTTCTTTAAATTTTGTTCTTTAAAATTCTAATATAAGATTTAAGTGCTATCCTCTGTGTTAAGTTAATTTCTCATACCGGTTATTTTGCTTTAAATATTTAATTTAATTTTGGTTATATTTTAACAATATTGTGAGTATATTTTAGATGCTTTAGTTTATATTTGTCTCAGAATGTTTTCAATTTAAGAAATTAGAATAAGAAATTATCCTTTGAACATAATTATTTGACACATTTATAAAAATGATCTCATTTTAATTTGAAAAGGGCTTTTCAAACAGATGTATATTTTATATAACAAAAATTTTGAACACGTATTATAAGAGAGGTTTCCGTGCTGATAAGGGAAAATGCCAAATAAAGAGAAATTCAATAAGTCTATCCTTGTTTTTCAAGGTACATAATCATAATTAATCAATTATTGATCATGAAAATGCTGATGTGAAAAATATATTAACAGATTTATTAAATGACAACTTTTGCAGAAAATAAGTCAAGCAAAGCATTCTCTTTGTAATGAATAGTATACTTACTAATAACTTATAATAAAAATTAACAGCTTAAAATAACTAACATAGTTACTAGTATGGTTTTATACAAAAATATTCTCAGTAATACAAGAATCTTTTTTCTTAAATTGAAAGGGAATAAAGGATAGCAGCTGGTAAATAGCAACTATGTAATCATTTAAAAAATTAAAAAATTATTTAATTTTTGTGAGAAAATCATCTTGTTTTAGAAATTCATATATATACCTACATATATATATATATATATATATATATATGAGTAGGAAGAATTTATAAGATCTAAATAAAGAGTCCAATATATAGGCATAGATCGTTTTACTGTGACAGAAAATCAATGGAAATACAGGTAATGAATGAAAGGATTGCAGATCAAACCTCATTACATAAGGTAGCTTAGACACAATCTTCAGCATACATAAATTCCAAGAACTCTACTTTTATGGTGCTAGTTAATGGAAAAGCCACTGTTTTATGATGATTCATAGAACCTTTTACAATGATAAAGTAGAAGAGTGGCACCAGCAATCCAACAAACTTTTCAATAAGGAATCGAAAGAAAGGAGAAATGACACAAAAGGTCATATGTTCCCTCTCCCTCACCACCTGGCAGGACCACACGTAAACTATTTTCGACAGGATTATTTGATTCTGAAAGTGGAAGTAAAAAAATGTGATTTGATAAATATGGGGCAATCTCATCTGACTTTTGTGGAGAAAACTTATTTCCCTCTTTATTTTTCTAAGTTTCAATGGAAGAAAAAAGTAACATGATAGCCTAATGCAATATAGAGTTTTAAGTGTTTTTTTTTAAAAAAAAACAAAGTTAAAAGTCTTACAGCCAATCTACAGTACCTACAGGTAAAGTTAATTAGGCATTATTTTAAAAAAAATAACAGTGATCAGAGCATTGTAGTACAATTATTATATAAATTTTAAAATTGCTTGAAAAAATTAAAACAATTTTTCTAATTAAAATTCACTTGAAAATAATGACGTATAATATGATGTGTTTGAAAGAATCTTGTATCACAGTTAGTTCTAAACTAATATAGAAGTTCTTCTTCAAGGTAAAATGTAGCACTATGTTCATTCATACCTTGGGTAATAAATGACCAAATAGAAATAAATAAGTAAAATAAGGTGAATACTCTTTAAGACCATCTCCTAACATGATTGAAAATATGCCAGGGATTTTTAAACTTTTATTAGATTACTCAAAATTCAACCAAATTATTAATACAGTGAATCTATATGCTTTTTTTTTCACTAACTAGAGTTTTTGAGGTGGGCTAATAAATTATGTATGTGCTATTAAACCTGTACTAGGATGTAATAGCATATAGATAATAAAAGCATTTTTAATACTGGTAAAATGTAAGTAGAAGACAGACATACCTTAATATAAATACAAACCTTTGTTTAGTGACTTCCCCTCCTCCTTCAAAATGTGAATAGGTAACTGACTGCCATTGGTGATAGTGAAATAAGAGGGGAGAATAAAAAATCACCTGTACTTAGTTTCCTTTTAAAGTCATCTATATGAAATTGGCAAACCAAGATCAAGGTCTATTGTTGACCTCCAAGATAACTAACTCCTCTTTGTGAAGAGTACTGATGGGATGAAGAGACGAAAAGTGTATCTCATTTAATTCAATGAGGGTAAGGATTTTTTCAACTAAAGACTGTGTGTATTCCAATCTACACACCTAATGAGCGCAGACTGAATAGACTGGAACAACAAATAAAAGTTTGCTTTGTTAAGATGCATTGAAATATCAGATATTTGTTGACTTTAAATATTTACTTTCTCTCTATTTATACTTACACCTACACCTATTCTGTATTAATACTTATTCAGTAGAGCTGTGGAAATGTTTTACAAATCACCCAACTTCAGACAATGGAGTATAATTTCTGAGATGATAAAAATGAAGTATTGTATGGGGCTGGAGTGATAGCACAGCTGGTAGGGCGTTTGCCTTGCACGTGGCCAACCCAGGTTCGATTCCCAGCATCCCATATGTTCCCCTGAGCACTGCCAGGAGTAATTCCTGAGTGCAGAGCCAGGAGTAACACCGGTGCATTGCCAGGTCTGACCCAAAAATCAAAAAAAAAAAAATGAGGTGCTGTACATTGTAAGGTCAGTGAACTCATTACACAACCTCAAAGTCTAGAGTTGTACTTACGGTACAAAAAATAACCAAGATATATTAGGCAAGGTACAAGAAGATGAGAAAAGAAAATTTACCCAAACTTACGTATTTCTTTTAAAAGTCATATTAAAAATGACCAACATAGGCCTTTAGGTATGGTACTAAAAGGCCTTTTCCTTGGTGAAGGAGACCAAAAGTAGAGAAACACAAAACCTGCTCTAGTCTCATTAACTAGTTAAGATCTAAATTATTTCAAATAATAGGATTTTATTTTACACAGTTTTAGAGACCTAAATTCAAGATAAAAGTGAATAATGTGGTTCTGTTTGTTGAAGTCTGTCTATCTGGTACTACACCATTCACTCTTCCTGGTACTATGCCATTCCTTATATGGAAGAAGAAAAAAAGATCCCTTCATATTTCTTAAGAGTATTAATCCCATTCATGAGAGCTGTATTCTGATGCTACTACCACTTCCCCAAGACCCTCTAATTATTACCGGTTTTTAGGGTTAATATCTTAGCATTTGCATTTTGCATGTGTATGATAGTGCTGCAGTGCTACATGATCATAATACCACATCAAGCAAGGAAAAAATTTCAAATGTCTGGTATTTAAAGATTGTTGATGCAACACTAAGCAGATGAATATTGCCCAAAAGAAAAAGACAAATAAAATAAATCCAAAGCAAAAATGGAACATAGGGTAGAGATAGCAGAAAATGAGATTACGAGAGGCATTAAATAATTCTATTTCATGAGTCGTGAAACTAAAGAAAGATTCAATATGCTAATTTAAGCTGTGGATGATAGAAAAATAAGTCTGGATCAAATTGCTAGACACGAAAATTACACTGTCTTAGAGAAGCGATGATTGTCTATAATAAAATACAGACTAAACAGAATAGATTAGTAAATCTGAAGACATAGTAATGGAAACTAATACAATGAAGTGAACAACTGAAAAAAAGAACATGTAGTTAGTGTCAGAACTTTGAATTGTATAATATTAATGTGTTTGGTGCACTGATGACATTAGAAGAGAAAGGATAGAATACACATTTGAAGAAACAGTGGCTAAGTTTCCAAATTTGATGATGATTATGGGGATTTTAATGTCATAAAAACAAACTCTAAAGTTTGGCATTAACGATACTACAGTGGATAGGGTTCTTACTTGGTATGTGGCTGATCTGTGTTCTACCCCAGGTGGTCCCTTGAAAGATGCTAGGCCTGAACTCTTGAGTGCAGAGTTAGGAGTAAGCTCTAAGCACCAATAGGGATGACTCCCCCTAAACCCCCAAAAGGACATAGGTTTCTATAATTACAAAACAGAACAATTTATTCACACTCACACACTCTAATGTTTAAATCTGATTTTAAAAGCAATCTTCAAAGAAACTAGATGTAAAGCATAATGGAACGGAACAAAAATAATGAGAATATCAGAGTTTTCCCTGGAAACACTGCATACAGGAAAAAAGGCACCAACTCTGTAAACTTTGTAAACCATTAAGGAAAAACTGTCAACATAGATAGAATTCTGTTTCCACTGAAAATATAGCACAGAAATAATGGACAAATTAAGAAAATAGCAATGCAAAAGCTGAAAAAATGAATCTTTACAAACCAGTTCCATGCGAAAAAGGCAAGTCAATTGCAGTTGCTAAGTTTTCACTATTAGAATAGAAATTTATAGGCAGACAATGGATGAGGGCAAAGTGACCCATGCAATGGTGAATTAAGGTTAGAAACATGAATGTGAACTCACATTTCGCTTAATGTAGATACTGCTAATTAATATAAAATTTATACATGTGTATGTATCTCTGTAGTGAGTAAACACAGTTTTATTCTATCGATTGAGGAAATATAAAATAAAAAAAAAAACATTCCATTAGTAACAAATACCAAGCCAAACAGTCAATTGATTTTAAATACCATTTCTAACAGAACACGGACTCTTTTCTGATTCTAGGACTCAAGATAAAAATAGACAAGAAAAGAACTAAAGCATCTCTTACTGATCAAGATAGATGTCCACAGTAATAAACCATGTCGATAGCTATACCTTTGTTAAATGTAAAAGAAAAAGGGCTAAGTTAAACCAACATAAAATAGTAGTCACTTCTAAATTCCCAAGAGATAAAATAGATTGCTATGCATTTGTATTGTTTAAGCATTTTAGAGGGTCCAGGTTTGATTCCTCCATCCCTCTTAGGGAGCCTGGCAAGCTACCGAGATTATCCCACCCGCACAGCAGAGCCTGGCCAGCTACTGTGGTGTATTTAATATGCCAAAGGCAGTAACAACAAGTCTCACGATGGAGATGTTACTGGTGCCCGCTCTAGCAAATCAATGAGCAATGGGATGACAGTGACAGTGATATCAATGTTATTTTATTAGTTCTGACTAATACAGTGCTGCAAACTACAATGTTAATAAGAGAACTGCTTAAGACATATAAGAGCTCTATACAATGTATTATGTATGTCTAAAGTTAGTGATTTTAATATAAGAAATACAGTACATTTCTTATAACATAAAGTACTTTGTTTTTTGTTTGGAGGTCACCTCGGTGGTACTTCTAGCTCTGTGATCAGGAATCACACCTGATGATACTTAGGGTGCCACATGCAATGCTCCTGGGACCACATTTGAAGTCAGTGCTTAAACCCAGGGTTGGCAGCTCGGTAAGCAAGAGTCTTATCCTTGTACTCTCATGGATGGGCATGAAGTACTTTTACTTATGATATATCAGAAAAAAAAGACACACAATATCTGAACATTAAACTTGCAAAAACTGCTGAGAAATATTAAAGATAAAGATGAAGTCTTGTTTTCAGGTCTGAAAAGGCTATTAAACATAATATATCTTAAAATTAACCTGAAATTTCATTCCAATGCTACACAAAATTTAAATAAATCATATTTTATATAGTTACTAGCTGATTCTAAAATTTTTAAAAAGTTGCAAAGGTTTTTAGAATAGGCAATTTTGGAACATGAAAATAAAGCACTTAAACTACCCTACTTCTAGATTTATTTATCATGATACTTAAAATAGGAAATTGGACTGTTCAGTTTATGATAGATAAACTGATTGGTTGAATATGAAGGAGAATTTAGGAATACAGCAGTATATAGTCAACTGAGTTCTGGCAAACAACCAATTAACAAAATTAGCCAAACACTTGAACATAAATCTAACTGAAGAAAATTAACACATTACTAGTATCATATGAAACCCAGCACTTTTATAGATGAGTAGAAATTAAATTCATAATGAGGCAAAGTTATGTAGATATAAGAATAAGCTACAATCAAAAAGTCCTTTTTATGTCATTTATTGGTGGTATGAAGATTGATATAACAATATTAGTGGTCTACTATAAACTTATATATACAGAAGTCTGTGTTTAACAAGGTTTTAAAATAAATTTTATTTAAGAAACATTGAATTATAAATTATTTCTCAGGTGTATATAATTGTCAAATAGTGTTTGTATACCTTACATTAAATATAGCACTAAATTCAGTTCTTTCATCTATAACTGACCTTTTTTACTCAATTTACTAACTGCCTGTCCCTTCCCTTCTATACTTACTAATTTGTTTAGAAATTTCAAGTTTATTTTTTTATCTGTTCATTTGTTTGCCAGTGTAGAGCCGTATGACTAAAATCATACGGTGTTTGTCTTCTGTTTGATTTATTTCACTAGACATAATACCCACTAGGCCCATCCATGTTGTAAATGACAGAAATTTATCTTTTTTATAGCTGAGTGGTAGCCCACTGTGTCTATATATCACAACTTCTTTGTCCAATCATCTGTGAATGAGGATGTTGGCTATTGTAAATAATGCTGCAATGAATAATGAGGTGAAATTATCTCTGTGAACTGGTGTTTTATTTTTGGGTAAATGCTCAGGAATGAGGATAATAGGATCAGATGGGCTTTCTGGAGATTTTTGTTGTTGTTCTTGCTTGTTTGTTTGTTTTAAAGAATCCCCACACTTTATTCGATAATGACCACCCACATTAACTTCCTCCTAACAACGTACACGTTCCTTTTCCTTCACATCCTTATCAAAAGTGTTACTCATATTGTTTGTTGATAATGAAATCTCTCACAAGTATTTTGTGTCTGTTTGGTTTCGTTTGGCAGCCACCCTCAGTAGTGATCTGACTCTGAGGTCTAGGATCACTCCTGGTGGAGGTCAGGGGACCATTTGACATGTAAGCAATCCATGTAAGCAATATTCAAGGCAAGTCCACTATTCACAATTCTACCATCCTAGGCTCATTAGTATTTCTTTAAATTAAAGACAACATGCATATTTAACACAATCATTTCACTCCTGGACATTTACCCAAGAAAAATTCTTTATGTATTACAAATTTGAATATGCACACAAATCTTTGTACCAGCTTTTGTGAAATAGTTATGAAACAAAAATGACCTAACCATATGTATATCTTTCTACAACTAAATATATGCAAATATATCCCTGCAAATTGTGGTATATCCATGGAGGAATAAATTCTCTATTTGAAAAGTGAAAATTGCTGGAATCAATTCTGTGGTTCATTGGTAGAACACAAACATTGCTTATGCCTATTTAGATTTCCTGCTGTGAAATATCCCATCCATCCGGTAGCCATGAAAGGTTCCAACTCTTCCCTAAAGGCCATCAGTTTCCTAAGTAACTGAGTGTGATGCCACAGAAATAGAGATATTTAAAAAGAACTAGTGCTGTACTCAGTAATTTTAGAAGTCAGAAAAATGTTGAGTTAAAAGGACCCAATACATATTTAGTATGTCATTTATCAAAATTTCAAGAAACCTCGGTCATATTTAGTGATAGTAAACCACTTGTTCCCTAATTAAATAGAGGCTCAAGTGGGAAGTATCAAAAGAAGAAAATTGTGGGGCTGGAGCGATAGCACAGCGGGTAGGGTGTTTGCCTTCCAAGAGGCTGACCGAGGTTCGATTACCAGCATCCCATATGGTCCCCTGAGCACTGCCAGGAGTGATTCCTGAGTGCGAAGCCAGGAGTAACCCCTGAGCATTGCTGGATGTGACCGAAAAAGCAAAAAAAAAAAAAAAAAAAAAAAAAAGAGAGAGAGAGAGAAAGAAAAAGAAAAGATTGTATCAGAGGGGACAGAGCACTAATCCAATAGGTAGTTCGTTTGCTTGCACGCGGCCCACCTGGGTTTGATCTATATCATTTCACATGGTTCCCTGAGCAGCGCCAGGAGCAATTCCTGAATGTAGAGCCAGGAGTAAGCCCTGACCTTGGCAGGGTGTGACCCAAAATAGCAAAAAAAAAAAAAAAAACTTTTAAAACTTTTTAAAAACTTTTTAAAGGAGAATTGTATCAAAAATCCGGGAGCTGATGTAGGCTGAGGGTAAGATATATTCGGGCAAGGCACTTAACACTGAATACACTCGACTAGGGTTTGATCTCTGACATTCCATGTGGTCCCCTGAGCGCTGCCAGTAGATCTATGATTGCAGCGCCAGGAGTAACTCCTGAACCCCACCAGATGTGCCCTTACCCCAAGAAAACAATTTAGGGGGTGTCTGATATGCTCATTAGATTGAGAGTAACTAGTATTTCAATATATGCATATTTGAAAACTTATCAGGATGTTCACTTCAGTAATGTAAAGTTTATGTATTTCAATTATATCTCAATAAAGATTTAAAAAATGAAATGACATTGTGCTATTTAAGCTTTGTTAATGAAAAAATTGATTGGCTGTACATATTTTAATAACCACAAGACATTAATTTTATCATAATAAACTTTCATTTATAATATGCTTTGTACTTTTGTTAAGAACTCAGTAAAATTATTGAGATGATAACAAACCCCTTATGAGGATATTATCTTGCTTTTATAGATAAGAAAACAGACTAGAGAATTTCAATTATTTGAAATTGTTATATTTGAAGCTTGCATTAATTATTTGCACAGCAATGATAAGAAATTGTTCACCATATTATACTATCTGCTTTTTAAAGTGTGACTTTTTTGAAGTTCACTTCCTGAAAATTCCCTTTGAATGTTTATAGCATCCCCTGTGCTAGCTGGTGTAGATTAGTTATACCACATTTCACATTTATACATATACTATACTAATAATAATGCCAATACAAAGAAAATAAATGATGAATGCTGTGATTAAATTTAAAACATTCATTTTTCTAGACTTCATAAAATCTCTCCAAATTACTATGATGTAAGGCATACGTTAAATAATATACGAGGGCAGGCAAACATTGTTTATTAACTCTAGTCCCCATGCTGTGCATTAGATCTTTATAAATTATGCTCACAAATAAAATTTGTATATGTCTCATTTACCCATCTTCTTAGACCATAGTAAACTATTATATTCCTATAGGGTTATAGAAATAGTCTACATAAAGCTAATACCCAATAGTGTTTGTCTTTCTCATTGCATAACCTTCCAAGATTCATCCATGTTGTTAGAAATGATCGGATTTCCTTTCTATGATAAATAATACTCTACTGTCCACATATTCAATATTCACATTTTTTATTCTTTTTCCCAATGGGGAATTTTCAGATTGTTTCCATAGTTTGATTATTATACATATCATACATTATGCCTTTTACATAATGGTCATTGTAAGAGGTGAGCAGTTTCCTTCATTGTGTTTTGATTAATTGTGCCCTTTTAATTGTAAACCTTTGTATATCTTTGGAATATTTCTTCACAGATCATTGCCAAATTGCCCAAAAGGCTGGAGTGAATGCTTGCATGTCAAAGTCTTAAATTAAGTTTCTGTATCCACCTGGTCCCCTGAATACCACCAGACAGGTCTTAATATGCCTACAGAATGTCTGAGCTGCCCCACATTAAAAATAACCAAAGACTAACTTGTCTGGTCAGCACAGCCAGACCCCATATTTCAAGAAGTAGGACCTGGGTCCGTAGTAGTATAGATTGGAAGAAATCTGGACACCCAAATTTGAGACATTGGTGGGGAATGCTGATACTCGACTGGTATATGTGATATTGGAACACTTTATATCTCAAGCTCTATTTTGACAATATTTTAAACCACTGTGCTTAAAAATATCTTTAGATAGAACAAATAAAGGAAGGAAAAGTCAAAAACAAATTCAGAATATGATAATTAGCAAATTCTTCTTTGTTCATGGAAGTTAAATGTTAAATGTTATGAATGTAATAAATTTTACTATATATATTCAGTTAAAATTATGGTATTAGTTATAATTTCATGACAAATTTTGGTCTTTTTCAGAAACAAAATGCAAGGTATGCATTTAGCTTACAGGTAAAATTCAGCAATGACAGAAAAGCAACCATCTTTCAACAAGCAGCGTTATTTTACTCCAGAGCTAAATATCATGGTTATTTCTAGAGTCAAATAAGGAGACTGCCCTTGTTCAATATTTGTCTAAAATATGTTTCTAAAGAACACTTGAACTTAAATATTTTCTCTCTAGTGGCCAAAGAGAGACTGCAGTGGTAAGAAACTTTACTTGCATGAGCTAGCACAGGACTAATCCCCAGCACCCCATATGATCCGCTGAGACCCACCAGGATTTTCACCGAGCTTAGAAGAGGAGTAAGTCTTGAGCATTGCAGAATGTGACTCGAAATAAAAAGAAAAAAAAAACAAATAACAACAGCAACAGCAGAACATCTAAAAGTCTTGCTCTAAAGAACATGTGTTCAAATAGAATTCAGGTTGTGATATTGTGATTCTTAAGTTTTGGTTCCTATAGTCATTCTGTACTGTACAAAATGTCACACCTGGGGCTGGAGCAATAGCACAGTGGGTAGGGCATTTGCCTTGCACATGTCTGACCGGGTTCAATTCCCAGCATCCCATATGATCCTCTGAGCACTGCCAGGAGTAATTCCTGAGTGCATGATCCAGGAATAATCCCTGTGCGTCGCCAGGTGTGACCCAAAAAGAAAAAAAAATCACACCTAACCCTTGATTATAGTTTGATTCCACCAAAAAGTAATATATGAAATGTTGCACCTAACCATTTAGCCTAGTTTGATTCAATCAAAAGAGGATTTGATTTTTTTAAAAAAAGATATAATTAAAAGGTCTATTTCAGAACAGAACCTCTCTTAGCAAGGCAATGAATTTAGAAGAGTCTGTAAATTGTATTATGGTTATGCCCAAATTTGATTGACTCACAATAAAGTTAATTACATCTTTCATCCTAGTGGAACAAATGGACTTGTTTTATTTTCCACACCTGAATTTTAAAGCATTTTCTCTTTGGAGGAGGGGGCTTAGGGGAAGGAGAGGTCATTATAAAATTAGAAGTCTAACTAGCAAAGATAAACCAATAAAAACATATTTAAAGCTGTTTCAAATGACCAATAGCTGCCATCATTTAGAAGTAATTATGGTATGAAATGAATCATGTTGTCACAGTTGAACAGCAATTCCTATCCTTGTAAAAGGCATGAAAGAAAGAGAAATGCAGCGCATTTATAAATGTGGCATATCCTTAGACTTATGAAATTCACAGAGCTTCAGTTTTAATAGAGTGAGGCACTGACTTCATTCTATATTTTAAATAAATACAACTGTACCATTTTTTTCTAACTTTCATCATGCTTTTCTATCTTAATTACAGGGTGTAGAAGAGTTACCTGAGGGAAGAGACATTAATATTTTTACCTGTGTATGTACCAAGATCCCATCGCATATGAAGTTCTATCTAACAATAATTTTCTACATTTTAATGAATTCTAATGGTAGCAAACGTGATGTTGTAACATTTTGTCCTCCAAACATACAAATCTTTACATTATTATAATTCAGTGTTCTTTCAGTAAAAGATTGTGCTCACCAAGGTAGCACCTGTATGCATGCATACATTTCCTAAGAGAGTAAAGTGTATTTAATTATTATAATCTTATTTTATGGCCATAAGATGGTTTGCAACCGTTTCTATATGCTTATTTTACACTTGCAGTGCTATGTTGTTGTTTTCACTCTCTGTAAGCTTCAGTCACTGTCCTGAGGTCCCTACTTTCCCCTAATCTCCCCCATTTGCCAACTCAGTTCGCTGTCTTGTTTGCAATTTCAGGGTTTGTTTCCATTCAGTCTGTCCAACTCAGTGTTCTCTAATATTTTTATATCTGTGGCTTAACCCTTTTCCTTCATATTAGTCTGCAGACTAAGTTCAGTTGTAACCAAGGTGATGGATGAGCTTTTGGCTTTTTTTCTTTTTTCTCTTTATATACCCACAGATTGACACTGCTCTGAGGCTAGCGGTTAAAGACCCCCGTTTAATTCCTTGCTTTGTTTCTTTATACTCCACATTTGAATGCTTCAACCTGTATTTTTCCTTCTGATATCTTTTACTTAATGTGACTTTCCAATTTCATTAAAGTTCAATTTTATTCAGGCTATGATTTTATCTATTCTAAGAGTATAATTTATTATCCATTCACCTGGTTTGGGGCACTTGCGTGTTCCCAGACTTTGTAGCACTGTAGACATGTCGTTGCATTGTTCATCAATTTGCTCGAGCGGGCACCAGTAATGTCTCTATTGTGAGACCTGTTGTTACTGTTTTTGGCATATCAAATATGCCACGGGTAGCTTGCCAGGATCTGCTGTGTAGGCGGGATATTCTCGATAGCTTGCCGGGCTCTTTCAGAGGGACGGAAGAATTAAACCAGGGTCCCCATGTACAAGGCAAACGCCCTACCCACTGTGCAATCAATCGCTCTGTAGACAAAAGAAGAGGAATCATAACTTCTCTTTTCTTAAGTTAAAGCACACTACTAATCATGTAAATCAAGAAAGCACACTGTTAAGAGAGGGAAAAAAGAATAACCTTAGAGTGGAGAAAGCTGACAAGTGATCATGCATTAAAAACATTGCTGAATCATGCTGATAGTATATACCCTTAATTTCATGAGTTAGGATTTGTATGTAGTGGGCCTATGATCATCTTCCTTCAAATTCATAACATCATCAAAATCTTCATATAGAAAGACAAATTCTGGTATATGATTCCAACTTATAATTGACTAGCAATAGTTCATGTACTAAAAAAAATACAAAGTTGAAACACTAAATGCATCTTGAGGACTTATCAATGCTAAGTACAATGTACCCTGGTTAGGATACTTGACCCAGAGAAAGAAAACTTGATAGCAATTAATCAGATATAAATAGGATTTGGGATTTAGTTGATGAAATGTATCAACATTGGTTTTTTAACTATGAGAACTATACCATACTGATTTATCCAATGTAGGGGATCCAATGTTAAATTAGTGTATACTGAGATTTCTATGAACTCTTCTCAGGTTTTAGCATATTTTAAAATCTTTTGAATAAATATTGTTAAATATGTTATTTATAATAATTGTGGGAGCAGCAAAATCAAATTTTCCATCAATGTTTTGGTAGTAAAACAAAGTTATGTGAGCACAGAACTTGAGAAGAAAATATGTCACACAATGTGAATTAATGTTCTCATATGCTTAAAAATCACAAATAACTTAAAGCATTTATTTACAGAGTAATTTTTCTAGGATAGGACAAAATATTCATCATAAAATATGGGCAAGACAAAATTCTGCAAGCAATTGTGAGCCTCTCAAAATCTAGTTTCTACTGAGAAAAAGTGCTGTTTCTACTGAGAAAAAGTACTGTTACTTTTTAAATTTTATTTTTAAGCTGAATTACTTCTACCTGGAGACAGATAAATGAGACACTTTTCATTATATGACTTTTACTAGAGATAGAAATAAGATTGTCTTCACTTCTAGTCCAGAAGAATTGTGTAAACTAATATAATCCCAAAGCCCAATAGAGAACAACAAAGAAGTTTATTTTTAGATACAAGTTTATATTTTCAATTTTTTTACTTTTCCTAGAAAAGAAACTTCTATATTCACCAACATCAAACATAAAGGTTGAAAATGTTTAAGATCAAAAGCATAAGCATATAATGAAGAGTGTCAGTGTTTTAATCTAACACATAATCATACATAATTAAATCGTTGTGTCCTAGTAGTTCTACACAGCAGTCCTGAAATTTGCATATTTATTTCATTTTATAAACATTCCCCTCCCACACAAAAATACTATGCTTGTTTGCTGCTTCCTCCTCCTCCCCCACTCCTTCCTCCTCCTCCTCCTCCTCCTCCTTCTCCTCCTTTTCCTTCTCCTCCTCCTCCTCCTTCTCCTCCTTTTCCTTCTCCTCCTCCACCTCCACCTCCTCCTCCTCCTCCTCCTCCTCCTCCTCCTCCTCCTTCTCCTCCTTCTCCTCCTTTTCCTCCTCCTCCTCCTCCTCCTCCTCCTCCTCCTTCTTCTTCTTCTTCTTCTTCTTCTTCTTCTTCTTCTTCTTCTTCTTCTTCTTCTTCTTCTTCTTCTTCTTCTTCTTCTTCTTCTTCTTCTTCTTCTTCTTCTTCCTCTTCTTCTTCTTCTTCTTCTTCTTCTTCTTCTTCTTCTTCTTCTTCTTCTTCTTCTTCTTCTCTTTCTTCTTCTTCCTCTTCTTTTTTTTCTTCTTCTTCCTCTTCTTCTTCTTCCTCTTCTTCTTCTTCTTTCTTCTTCTTCTTCTTCTTCTTCTTCTTCTTCTTCTTCTTCTTCTTCTTCTTCTTCTTCTTCTTCTCTTTCCTCTTTTTCTGCTACTCTTCCTCCTCCTCC